>NW_026694999.1:1470000-2827201 GCF_021218885.2 Marmota monax | reverse complement strand
AACTACGATTGCTAAATTATATAGTAAGTATGTTTAGTATTTGTAAAAAATTGCCATTCTATCTTAGGTGACTATCCGTTTTACATTGCCATCAAAATGATGAGAGTTCCTGTTGCTCCACATTTTTTTCAACACATTAATTTAAAAATTTTGATTTAACTTGATATGACTGGTTACCTCACGGGCAGTGAAATCATGGTTAGAGACATCATTGGTGTTGGATGTTGTAAGTGTTCTAAATTTTGGCCATTTTGACAGATGTATAGTGGAATCTCATTATTGCATTATTTTGCGTCTTCCTGACTACACACCGTTTGAGGCATCTTTTCATTTATTTATTCCCGTTAGTCTTCTTGCTGAGATGTATCTTAAAATATTTGGACCAATTTTTAACTGGGTTGTTTGTTTTCTTAGAACTGAATTTTAAGAGGTGTTTATATAATTTGAATAAAAGTCTTTTATTAGATTAATCTTTTGCAAATATTTTCCCCCAGTCTGTGGCTTATTTTTTCACTCACAATGTCTTTCACAGGGCAGGACATTTTACTTTTAATAAAGTTCAGCCTATCAATTCTTTCATGGATTCTTGTCTTTGGTGTAATATATAAAGTCATCACCAATTCCAGGTCATCTAGTATTTCCCCTATGTTACCTTTAGGAATTTTAGAGTTTTGTATTCTATTTTATATTTATGCCTATGATGCATTTTTTTTAGTTAATTTTTGTGAAAAGTGTAAATGTTGTGAAAGTTTGTGGCTAGTTTGTTTGTTTGTTTATTTTGCATATAGATATCCAGTTGGTCCAGAACCATTACTCCATTGCTTGAAAAACATGATACATATTTTAAATATACTGGGTTGGGAGGATGTGGCTTCCTGGTAGGGCAGTTGTTCAGCATGGGCAAGGTCCTGGTTCAATCCCTACGGATTTTTTTTTAATTAAAAATATTTTTCTAAAAGGTCATGATGTTTTATGTTTTCTCACTCTATGTCTGCCTTTCCTTGAGTAGGTACCAGACTATGTACCCCAGTACACTATGAATCAATAACAGCCCAAAGTGCCCCTAAAATTTAAAAAAGTACTGATGTGTTAAGATAAGCACAACATTTCTTGGCAGTGTTCCAGGGCCCTTCTTTCCCAGGACTATTTGTCTGCCTTCTGCATATCAATGTCTAGGGCCCTGAGCACTGTGTGGGCCTCACTAAGTAATTGCCAAGGTCTATTTATAGGTAGAAATATAAATTTTACTAAAACTATTTATAGGCAGAGTATCAGGCATTTTAAAGAGAAATATAAGTATTAACTCTGTCATCAAACAGCCTCCAGTTAAGGCAGTAATTTTTTTAAAAAAGATTTGATGTTATGTTTATGCTAAAATTCATTTATATATATTTCTCTAGGAACTGAAACTAATCCATGTCTTTAAAATTATCATAAATATAAATAAGAAGCAGGATTGACCTTCCCGAAGCTTCTTTTTGTTCCAATATATCTATGTAAAGGCCATTATGATTAAATCTTTAGAAACTTCTTCATTAGACAGAGGTTAGTGAAGTGATTAATTGCATGGGTTTTGAGAAGAGATTTCTTTTTAGCTGAAATCTTAGCTCTACTATGTACTATTTTGGCAAACTTAGACAAATAACTTCATCCCACCAAGCTTCAATTTTTCTCATTTATAAAGTAGAGATACTATTCTCTTTCTCATATGGTTGTATGAGGACTATACATGTGAAATGTTGGGTACACATGCTGGCGTGTGTGTGTGTGTGGGGGAGAGAGAGAGAGAGAGAGAGAGAGAGAGGAGAGATTGAGAGAGAGAGAGAGAGAGAGAGAGAGAGAGAGAGAGAGAGAGAGAGAGATTCTCCCCTTCATATTTTCTACTTTCTTTCAAACAAATTGGTTCAGGGAAGAAAGTGGAACTGGCTTTCAAATCATTCTCTTTTATTATTCAAAAACCACAAACCTTCAGAGAATTTAGAGGATTTGAAGGAAGCAGGGAAAGGATGGGGTGTAATCTGAAGCCAGAGATAGAGTGCTTTGAAATAATATAAAGAAGCAAATGTTCCTCCAGAGTACAAAGAAGCTTCCCAAGGATGAAGGGGAGGAGGAGATTCTGGACTTAAGGAGGCTGAAAGCAGGGATGATCTGCATTTTTGTTTGTTTTTCTTTTTCTTTTTCTTTTCTGAGGCAGTTTCTGAAAAGCCAGCAAGACTTGAAAGAGGAAGAGCATACAGTGCTCTGGCAGGGGTAGCCCTGGGCAGTCTCTATTCCTCAGTCCAAAGGAGATGTGAGAGCAGCAAACCTTGCTGAAGGAGCTTCATTGGCAAAGTTAAGGAATAACTTGGGTAATTGCAAAGAAGGCTGCAGATAGCCAGAAGCCCCACATGTCATTTTGTGTGACTACAGAACCACAGCACAACACTGATTTGGGCAGGGAACAGCTTCAGGAAGGACTCACAGTAGCCCTGTGGGAAAGGGGTAAGAAATTGAAATTAA
This sequence comes from Marmota monax, assembly GCF_021218885.2. Taxonomy (NCBI): domain Eukaryota; kingdom Metazoa; phylum Chordata; class Mammalia; order Rodentia; family Sciuridae; genus Marmota; species Marmota monax. The sequence goes on along the minus strand of NW_026694999.1, from coordinate 2,824,702 downwards.
GTTGCTTTATAAAAAAAATTAAGCATCAGGTACAACTGAGTTTGGGAATTGAGATTCACATCCAACATCCACTCAAAAAGTGTCATTAATGGCAATTTTTAACCCATCATTGACATGGAAGAATGTAGAAAAAAGAGCACTCTATGGCTGACCATCTTTTAACATTTCCTACCTACTTAAGGGTCTTACTTGATCAATTGTATCTAATTTTAAGAAAAAAAATTGCGGGGGAGGGTGGGTAACAGGGATTGGACTCAGGGGCACTTAACCACTGAGCCACATCCCCAGTGCCATTTTGTATTGTATTCAGAGACAGGAATTGAGTTGCCTAGTGCCTCGCTTTTGTTGAGGTTGGCTTTGAACTCAAAATCCTCCTGCCTCCAAGCCACTGGGATTACAGGCATGTGCCACTGTGCCCGGCTAATTTTAAGAATACTTTTTCCAGTATTTGCCTCCAAAACATGCGAAAAATTTTTCTTATCCTCAAACAAGTACTAAATTCTCTTGCTCCACCATTCTGTCAAGTTCTTATATTCTTCCTTCTTTATCACATTTCTTAAAAGAAGACATAATGATGTGCCCTAACACCCTTACACTTTGATTATAGTTTGGTTTATTTTCTTGCCATTGATGGAAACTATTTTTACCAGGAATATCATGGCCTCTTGCAGGCCATTTTTATACTGTGTCCTAGTTTACCTCTGACTAGTATTTGACACTGTGTAACACTTGTAGGTGTCAAAAAGATTTGTTTTTTAAATTCAGCATCATATAAGGATTTTTAAAACTCTGCATAAGGAAATATTTACTAGAAATGGATGTCACATAACCCTTGCCTGATACCTATTGCAATGTTTTATAGTATAAACTTCAGTTAATTTCTTTATTATGCCACAATGCTCCTGGGTTAGGATTTGATGTATGAGTCATCATTTCTTTCTTCTCAACACTCACATCCAAGAGGATACCAAATCCTGTAGCCTCTACCTAAGAAATATTTCTTAGCCATTTTTCTTCCAGATTCTATTGTGATAGGAATCTCTCAAGATTTAGTAATCCCTAATGGATTTTTCCTGTTACACGTCTCCCTATTCCAAGCATATCCAGGCATATCTTGTATTGACCTCAAAGCCAATGATAGGGATCTTACCCCTGTAAAGTTGTCTGTGGTCTTTCATTGCCCCTAGGATGAAATCCAAACTGCTATCTCAGTATTTCCCAGGGTGCTCAGGAAAGAACTTGTTAGCAAAGAAAAGTCTGGGGCCCCATCCCAAATGTACTGAAACCAAAACACTTCAGTCCAGTGATAAAGTGATTTTAAAAGCCTCCCTCCTTCTCCAGGTAATTCTACTTCGCCCTAAATTGGTGAACCTCTACTAGGGCTGGTAGGAGAGAATCCTATAGATTTGGCTGCTCCCTGACTTCAAGGCCTCTTCTGCATTTATGCTTTGTTCTCATCAACTCTCTCATCTTGCAAATGCCAGACTTTCAGATTGTTCTTCCAGAATGGAATGCCACACATGCATTTTTCTTTTTCTCTTGGAAACTTGCTATTATTTCTTTGACATTAGTCCAAAATGCTGTGAGAATTCTGACCACCCTCTGTTGACATATTGCTCAAATCTTTGCAATAGCACTTAGCATGGAACATTTTAATTTATCTCTTTCTATGATATTTTCCTCTTACGATTATGAATTCCTCCATATATAGACTAGGTTTTATTCTTCCTTCTTCCCCTAGTGGCCTAACTTGTTTTTTGTTTTATTGTTTGTTTGCTTTGTTTTTCTTTTTTGTTCCCCTTTTACATAAAAACATTTAAGACAGTGGATAAATATTTTTGGAATGGAATATTTCAACTCAGTATCTATCATAAAGAGCAACAGGAAGCTTGGAGACCATTACAACTTTGCATACCAGACCAACCAGTTTCCTTATTGCTCTTTTGTCCACCTGCATACATAAAATGACAGAAATTGTTTGAGCAACAGACTGATTCCTCTCACATATTTACCATATGTTATTTCTATTCTACTTTATCCATGTGTCCCACAGGTCCCTTTATACAACTTCCTATGTGACCCCAAGATTCTGACAATAGGATATAATGTTTCCCAGGTGATTTCTCTCTACTAAACAAAAATCCTATTACTTTTTGTGCAGTTATTGAAATACCCTCTCCTGTTTTTTTTTCCTTAAATCTGATTGTCATTTTCTCATGAAGGAATGTTGTGTGGTGAAGAGATAAAACAAAAATAATCTTTACTATCCCAAGCTCAGGGATGGGATTCTGATGGTCTTTCACTAAACTATAGTCCTCTCCCCTTTTTTTATCTTTAATTCATTAAAATGCACATTAAAAGACACAACTTTATTGTATGTATGAAAATAGATGAATTTAGAAAAACAGGAGCTGGTATTTGCAGATTATTTCAGGGTAGCTGTGCTGTTACTATTGATTTGCTTCAAGTGCCTTCTTGTTCCCATAGCTTGATGTTAAACTGCTTAGTAAATAACTCCCTCAAAGCACCAAATTTAATTCATTAGCTTAAAAGCTTAATTCAGTTTCAACAAGTAATTGTACATTTATGGAGTATCATGTGCTTTCTTTCAGAGAAATGAAATTTAGAACTCCAAATAAATGATTTAATTACCAATAAAGCAGCCTGGAAACTTTTCTGATTAATATCTAATTAAACAAGATCAACTAATAACTTTTCCATGGCCTTTTAATTTCATCATGAGTATTTAATATTCCTTGATCACTTCCACAGATTTATTTTATATGATATGTAGAAAACCACATTTGCCAAGCCAGAGTGACTTTTTAATGTGGCTTTCATTGTCGTTGAAAGTGACAGATATTTGACAAACCTCAGGTCTATCTCTGAACTGTTACAGCCGTGTACTTTCCAACTCCAGCAAGTAATTTCAGCTCCACACAATGGTTAATGTGAACATCTAGTTCATGAGCTAAGTCTACGCTTCCTGTAGGAAAGCCTCAGGGTTAACCTGTAGCAATTTCTTATAGCAAAGAAACAGAACTTCTACAATACTCTTAAACTCCAGATAAGTGAGAGACATAAAACTAATGGGGTTTTTTTTTTTTTTTTTGATGTTCCACTTCAAGACGACAATGAATCTACTCTTAATATATATGCAGTTAAAGCTATTTGAGCCATGGAATCTATGAAGAGAATATAATCAGAGACCAACTGTTTGAAGTGCTGAGGTGCTGCCCAAATGTCTCAGTCTGTTAAGGGACCACTGAGGCCATATAATACAACTTTTTCTCCTTCCCAAGCTCTGAACAGTCTTCTTCCTTTCTGTGTTCCCCTGCAATAGGACGGCACACTTGAACGCTTTAGCCTCTGTCAATGGCCACAAGTTGTTAATTAGCTACCATAAATTCACCTTCTCTCAGCATATCCAAATATTTGCCCCAATTTTGCCTATATTTGTTATGAGTATTCCAAGGCAGAAGAATAATTAGCCTCTCTCTGTACCCTAAAAAGTAGAGGTAGGGATTAGATTGACTATAAAATTGTATGTGTGGGAAGGAGGTATTATCAATATTGGCTGAGGGTTCTTTTGCTCAGTTAGGATAGAAATCACCAATAGGAAAAAAAAAAAAAAAAACAGAAAAAAAAATCACCAATAGGCAAGGCACAGCTTCCTTAGTATTAGCAGCTCTGAATGCCAGTGGCTTTCAGCCCTTTGTCCACCCTTCTTTGATCTTTAGTCACCCTGAGTTACCAGGCCCTTGCTGGCCACTTTCAGTGCCAGCAGCCTTTAATATTACCGGCTCAGCCTGCTCTACACGTGATGGAAAGCATGAACAGGTAGAATGCAGCTATCAGAAAGAGGCTTTATTAGGACTTAACACTGCAGCATAAGGAGAAGGAGGGACCGTTCTATTGATAAGTGCACAGGGGAACCTGCTTAAATAGACCAAAAGGCAGGCTCACACATGCACAGTGTCCTGCCAGCTAACTGCAGATTTTCTACTTGGTCATGGGTTGGGGAGGGGCTCCTTGTCAACTGGATTGGGGACAGCTGAAACAGCCATAGAGGGGTGGAGTTGTTCAGAGAGACTGTGGAGCAGAGTCATCTGGAATCAACCCACCACCCAATGCTTCCACAGCCAAAACAAAAGCCTCACAGGTGGCTCTAGGGCATCTGATTAGCAGTGACTGGATAGGAGGCATTTGGGAGCAGACACAATTATCAAAGATGGAAGAATAAAAGATACCTTTGGGGAGGTATCAGGCCATTCTCTTCTGTCTCAGAAAGAATATAGCAATTTGCCTCAGAAGAAGAATCTATCCTTATGTCGTGATTATGTTTACCAGCATTGAAATCGGGTATTAAACTCAATGATAAAGTCAACATCAGAATCATTTGGTGGTTTATTTCTTCCCAGTTGTCTTCTGAGGGGGCTGCTTTCTCTGAGTGCCCTGGAGAGTGGCAGCTGCTGTGGAGAAAGGCAGTGATGGGGGGAGGGTGCGCTTTGCTTGGTGTGCCCTGAGATGTGTGTGAATGTTCAAATTAGCACTCTCTCTATTTTCATTAGCCACCCTCCCACCCTAATCAGTTAGCCCAGAAAAATAGGAAAAGGATAAGAAACCTCCTTGTGATCCTGTGATGCACAAATGCCACGGTGCATCTGCATGGTCAAGGTATTGCTGTGTCCACTTCAGATTGAGGGGGAAAGTTCAGGTGCTCCTCTGAAAGAACTTAGTCACAGTCTCCCTCTGTGGGAGACTTAATGGCAAATGTTCACTGATAAGCCTGGAGTTAAAACTAAGGACACTGGGCTGTGATTAAAAGTGACAAATTAGTGAGAGTGATCAGAAAATTAAGACCCAGTTATTGGTTGAGTTTTTGTTTTAGGAAAGGAAGAAACTCAGACAATACTTGCTTTTTTTCTGCATAGCTGGTCGAAGACTGGGGACTGATTCCTATTGACTTTGATTAACTCATTACTGTTTCAGGCTGATAAGGCTGAAGAGCAGAATGTGCATGGAAGAGAGCAAAGGGCAGGAGTCAAACTCATCTCTTCAACAGGAGTCCCATGCCTTTTGTGGGTTTCTCCCCACTGACAACGAACCCCACATCTTTGATAATGGCCTGACCACCTTTGAAATTTCCCATCTCTTAACACGGTTGAATTGAGGATCGAGTTTCCAACACTTGAGCTTTGGGGGACACATTCAGACCATAACATGGTGCTAGAAGCAGTAGAGGAAGACGTATAAGCCAATAAATTAGCCTTTATAACCTGTAAAATCTGAAATAGAAGCTTCATGGCTACAAGAGGGCAAAAAACTCATAATAAAAACTAAAGAATAATCTAGTTAATATTCTCAATATTCTCTCAAACACTATTTTTCCTTCTTTTCCCTTACCCAGCAACAGCCCTCTCCAAAAAACCAAGTAAATAATAATAAAAACATTATCAGACACCATCAAAAATAGTCAGATATGTATAGTTGGTATTTTTGTGGGGGGAGTACTGGGCATTGAACTCAGGGGCACTTGGTCACTGAGCCACATCCCTAGCCCTTTTTTTGTATTTTATTTAGAGACAGGGTCTCACTGAGTTGCTTAGTGCTTTGCTTTTGCTGAGGCTGGCTTTGAGCTTGTGATCCTCCTGACTCAGCCTCCCGAGCCACTGGGATTACAGGTGTGCACCACCACTTCCAGCTATATAGTTGTTAATTTAAACCTGTTTTTCTTTTTTTCTTCCGTTCTTCCTTCCTTTCTTTATTTTTTCTTTCTTAGTTTGACTAAAAGACTTACTTGACTAAACTCTTTATAGGTATAAGCTGTAACTACAAGGTGCTCAGAGGCTCCAGATGGAAGAATCAAAGCAGACAGCTCTGGGAAAAAAAGAGCTTCTGGGGAATACTGAAACAAAAGTGAGAGGTAAGTGTAATTTTCTTGATTTAAGTGCAAAACTATGTTTTACGGCATTTTGCTAAAAGTCAATCCTGAGTAATAATGTTCCCAAATAATTGACTCAAATTGTTCTTCATGTGCTGTGTCCCTATCTCTTAGCCAAGGATTTAATACAGAAAAAACAGTGAGGGCAATGGGGAATTAAGAAAAGACAGACACACATAGAGAGAGAAAAAGCTGAGGCCAGGTGGGACATCACCTTCTGAGGGAGGATGATGACCCCGGGATAGCTCAGCATGTTTATTATATAGGTTTAATCCAAAGGTTATTTGTGGGGAAGTATTAGCAAACCAGGCAATCTGAAGGATGCAGGACTGGTGAGACAATAGGGTTATCTTGTTGTGCTCAGAATTCTCTATCCCTAGAAGTTGATGCCTGAGCTCAAGGTCCCAACTGAGACAGCTCTATGCCTTTGCACAGAACCTCCTTAGGCAGGTGTCACCAGCCTCTCACTACAACTTTAACCTCAAGAGGTTCAGGCTCTTTATTCTGACAAATGACAAGTGGAAAAAAAAAGATAGTTCCCCAATTTATTGGTTCACTGGCACACAATAATAATAATAAGCAAAATAAGCAAATAACAAGCAAAAATAACCAAAAGGAATAAATGAAAACAAAGGCAGAAGCCGGTAAAAGAAAATTACTCTAGTACAGTGCTAGTAATTAAACCAAGTACCATGCACCCATGAAAGAAATTGTCCAAATGGTCTGGGAGATCAATGACTTCAAAGTGACGCCCAAGTGGACCCAGATCACCCTCAACTCATTGGCAAGGAAGAAAAGGACTTGTTTACTCCAACAGAGACTCTGGTGGCCCGTTCCATTCTGAGTGAATGTAGTCATGGCAAGATGTGTCTCAAATGTTGATGGATTAGCTCAGCTTCTAGAAGACTTTTGGCTGAAGTCCCAGGCACCAACTACATCATTTGCATATTTGTGCACAGTTGTCAATGTGACTATCAGTCATCTGGGTTTTGAGATGACTGTTATCCAGCTACTTGGCTCAGTTACAAGAGACAGTTCAGGATGGAGTTAGTGCTGTCAAGACACAATCACTCACATTAATCACAATGAAAACACCAATTTACTTAGATTCACAAGGAACAGAACACAGTAAAACAGACATCATAACAGAGAAAGGATTCAAAAAATAATACCAAATAGACTATATTCAATCTTCAAACTGTATAGTATAGGATGTTCAGAGAATTGTGTTGGTTTTTGTAGGCATGGGAGGCTTTGCAAAATATGTGTGAATCGGAGCCATGGAAATGAGTGCTTTTATAGCCTCTATTCCTTTCCCCGGTCATCTTGGGGAAAGTTCTAACATTTTATTGCCAGAGGGCTCTCACCTGAAAGGTAAGGATAAAGATGCCTCCCTTGCTTGCTAAGGATTAAATGAGACACCCTTTTGGGAAGTCATGTCTTGCTGGGTGAGGTGGTGCATGCCTATAATCCCAGCCACAGGGGACGCTGAGGCAGGAAGATTGCAAGTTTGAGTCCAGCCTCAGCAACTTGGTGAGATCTGTCTCAAAAATTAAAAAGGGCTGGGGATATAGCTTAGTGGTAAAGCACCCCTGGCTTGAAGCCCCAGTACAAAAAAAGTGTCTGTCTCCCATTCCGGTGATTTTCAGTAGTTAGAAAATATTATTCTAATAATTGGTCCAGAATTCCTTTGAGTGAGCTGTTTCTGTTGAGAAAAATGACTCACAAATGCTAAGAGTGTGTCACCTGATGACTTCAGGGGAAAAGAGAAGCTGCTGTGCATGAGACTGGAGGAGGAATGTGTTGTTTTGCTTCTAAGCAGGATTGCGAGAGAGGGGAGTAGACTAAGGGTCCACGGAGAGCAGGAGAGGGGAGTCAGCAAAATAGAAAAGCATATGCTGCAGAGAAAAGGAGCCAGGAGAGAAACTTCTGGTAGTGAGAGGTATAAATGGAGCTGGGGTGGTACAAATGACCACTGATGTGCTTTTGCCCCCATGACCCATGCCCACTCCAACTTTCCAGTTGTTAGGAAAATCTATTTTGATTACAAATGCTTTGTTTCCATTTTTGAATAATATAATAAAGGTGCTGCCATTAAATGATTTGACACGAGGCAGCACCTTGTGTTGACCCAGATATAAACAAGAAACCAGAGCCCCCAAACCGGAGAAAGTTATGAGACACTACACTGTCCAGAAATGAGCCCATAATTATGGAATGGCTTTGGACTTCTGCACCAAATGGAAAGACCAAGTTTATTCCAGGTTTATCTAGATTGTCAATGGTCAGATGAACTCTCATATGGCATGTGTCTTCTATCAACTTGTAAGGACATCAGAAAAGTTTACATTGTTTCAAGTGCCTGTTTGTTTTTAATCTGCCTCTGATCTCAGAATAAGAGACACCAAAACATGTCACTCTGGTATAAGGAGAAAGGTCATTCTCTGATTTTCTCCTGCCTTTTTTCTCTGAGGCTATGAAATATATTATCTTTTCCTTCTCTCCTGAAGACCCTTGTGTGTACGTGTATTGTGCTACACCCACAGGAAAGGATGAAAACAGAGAGACATGGGGAAAAATCTCAACAAACAGGCATGGCTAAGTTTCCATGTTATTATTCTTGAATCACCCTTTTCCCCCCAATGTTACTTCTGCACAACAATTTTTAAAGTTGCAATTCACAGTTCTGTTCTTTGCAACTTCAATTATAAAATCTTATTGTCATTTAAAAGTTTCAATTCAGAGAAGATATTTCTTCCTGCATTCAGTAAATTATTGCCTTACTTCTTGGTCACTTCCTCCCTTCTCCCATCAAGACCTCCCTGGGGAATCATGCTCCACAGCCCCAATTCCTTCTCAGATGATCTCTATAATGGAAATTGGAGGTGTGGAGAAAGCTTACAGTCATAACAAATTCAGACCCAGTCAGCTGTAATAGTGTCAGCCCAACCAATGCAGGTAACTTGTAACTGTGGGTAGACATATGGCAACATTGCAATAAAGTGTTACACAACTTCTGTGTTATAGAAATGTTCCATGACACTCCCAGAGAACACTTTCCACTGCATAAATCATTTCTTGTGTTGGATGAGAGAAAGACAACTCTTGTTTCAAAAATTATTCAGAACTTCCTAGCAAACCAAACCAAAGCAAGCCCAAAACCACACTATATTTTTATTGTACTGTTCATATTTAGGTTGCTGTGAGAGTTAAATAGCATATATAAGAGTACTTTCATTATAGAACATTGTTCAAACATTTGTTTTTATTAGCTATTTTCAAAATGCTCCGAACTATCAATGCCCCTTTATTCTCACAGGATAACAATGAACTTGGACCCAGTTCCATTCATTCTTCCTTAAAATCTATTTTGGTCACACTTCTCAGATTGGTGAGCTATGTTTAGATGTGAAGAAAAGGAGACTGGCTGTTACTGGTCAAAATAAGCAGATCCACAGGTATTTTAGGTCAGCCCTAAAAAGTTTCGTGATGTTGCAGGGTATCCACTCCAAGGAAAGAGTTCTCTGTCTTGTTCCCATGGCAAAAAAGGTTCAGCTTCAGTGAGACCTTGGTTATATTACCTGGACTCTTAAAAAAATATGGACATGATCCTGAAAAGAAATGTGTGTATGTGTGTTACACAATTCTAAGTGTTGTTGTTTTTAAAATAATAAATATACAACAAAGAAATTCATAGGCAAAAGAGGCACAGTACATTAACATTATTCATCAAAGAAAGTTAATAGACCAGGAAAGACAAAGTGATAGCATATAGTCAAGGATAGACTTTGATTTTCAAGTTAGGTCTATCTATGTATTGCACTAATATAAATTGAAAAAAAAAAGATCTAGAATTGATAAGCCACTTAGAATTTACTGCAGCAGCTTAGCTTACTTCCTTTGATTATAGTAAGTTTAGTGGGCTTCTCTGAGTCATCTTGCTTAAGTGGACAAGTGAGGTGTTTGCTTTCAGCCAAGTGGGTTTAATAAAGGTACTGCTGACTGTGCTGCAAATTGATGGATTGTCAGCAGGTGGCAGTGGTGTGTGCGGCCAGTGATTTGGCTCAATTTAGGATTGTTAACAGAGGGCTGCGAATTTAGTAGATAGCGGGAAGTTTTGCTTTATTCTCAATAATATATTTTAAAAATACAGTACTATGAATTTTATCATTATATGAATAATAGATAAGTAACCATGGTACTTTAATGGCTCATGGGGAATTTTCTTTGTTGTTAATCAATTCCTATGCATGCTAAATTAAATTGATCTTCATTCTGCTGTTCTTTTCATAGGTTAATCTGTGTTTCTTTCTCTTAGGCTATCAGAGACATTCAATTTTCATGTTTGCTAAATATTTTGCTCTGTCTTTAAAAACTGGGTCAATAGAGATGTTGGTGGCTGAAATTCTCCTGTGCTCAGATTACAGTGAATGTTATGAAGATTGAATCTGGTCAGTCTCATTTGCCTCTGAGAGCAATAGCTTTCCTCCCTCTTCTATTGAGCATGTCTTAATTTTGCTCATAGGCTGTAAGATGCAATCTAGCCTAAAGACTACCTTTATTACATTTTAACCTTAGTGGCTAACACAGTACTTTATGTATACACTGGGGCTCCACAAATGTGATATTATAGACAAAGGTACAGTATGATAAGCAATATCTTAAATTTTAGAAGACTAATATTTACTAAAGGAGTGTTTACTAAGTGACAGAGCATAGTGATAAATTCTCCTAATACTTTAGCTCATTTGTTTCTCACAATTCTATTTTCCAGATGAGGAAATGAACTTAGAGTAGAAATGCTATTCAAGGTGTAGGATGACTACTTTTTAAAATTTATTTATTTATTCTAATTTGTTATATATGAGAGTAGAATGCATTTCAATTCATAGTACATGTATACAGCACAATTTTTCATGTCTCTGATTGTATCCAGAGTCACACAATTCTTGTTTTCAAACATGTACTTGGGGTGATGATGTCCATCTCATTCCACCATTTTTCCTACCCCCTTTCCGCTCCCTCCCCTTTTCCCTATCTAAAGTTTCTCCCTTCCTCTCATGCTCCTTCCCCATCCCCATCATGAATCAGCATCCTCATATCAGAGAAAACATTTGGCATTTGGGATTGGCTTACTTCACTTAGCATAATATTCTCCAATTCCATCCATTTAACTGCAAATGCCATGATTTTATTATTTTTTAATGCTGAGTAATATTCCATTGTGTATTTATACCATAATTTCTTTATCCATTCATCTACTGAAGAGCATCTAGATTGGATCCACAACTTAGCTATTGTGAATTGTGCTGCTATAAACATTGATGTGGTTGTGTTACTAGAGTAGGCTGTTTTTAAGTCCTTTGAGTATAAATGAATGAATGGGATAGCTGGGTCAAATCGTGGTTGCATCCCAAGTTTTCTAAGAAATCTCCATACTACTTTCCCCATATTGGTTGTACCAATTTGCAGTCCCACCAGCAATGTATGAGTGTGCCTATCTCCCCACATACTTGCCAACACTGATTGTTGTTTGTATTCTTAAGAGCTGCCATTCTGACTGGAGTGAGATGAAATCTTAGAGTAGTTTTGATATGCATTTCTCTAATTGCTAGAGATGTTGAACAAATTTTTCATATATTTGTTGATTGATTGTATATCATCTTCTGAGAAGTGTCTGTTTAGTTCCTTGGCTCATTTGTTGATTTTTTTTTGTGTGTGTGTGTGTGTGTTAAGATTTTTGAGTGCTTTATATATCCTAGAGTTTGTGCTTTATCTTATGTGCATGTAGTAAAAATTTGCTCCCATTCTGTAGACTCTTCATTCACCTCACTTTTTGTTTCTTTTGCTGAGAAGAAGCTTTTTAGTTTGAATCCATCACATTTATTGGTTCTTGACTTTATTTCTTGCATTATAGAAGTTCTATTAAGGAAGTCAGGGCCTAATCTGACATCATGAAGATTTGGGCCTACTTTTTCTTCTGTTAGGTACAGGGTCTCTGGTTTAATTCCTAGGTCCTTGATTCACTTTGAGTTGAGTTTTTTGCATGGTAAGATATAGGGACTTAATTTCATTTTGTTGCATATGGATTTACAGTTTTCCCAGCAGCATTTGTTGAAGAGGTTATCCTTTCTCCAATATATGTTTTTGGTGCCTTTGTCTAATATGAGATAACTGTATTTGTGTAGGTTCGTGTCTGTGTCCTCTATTCTGAACCATTGGTCAATAAGTCTATTTTGGTGCCAATACCATGTTATTTTTGTTACTTTTGCTCTGTAGTATAGTTTAAGGTCTTGGTATAGTGATGCCACCTGCTTCACTCTTCCTACTAAGGATTGCTTTGGCTATTCTGGGTCTCCTATTTTACCTGATGAATTTAATGACTGCTTTTTCTATTTCTATGAGGAATGTCCTTGGGATTTTGGTTGGAATTGCATTAAATCTGTATAATGCTTTTGGTAGTATGGTCATTTTGACAATATTAATTCTGCCTATCCAAGAACAAGGGAGATATTTCCATCTTCTAAGGTCTTCTTTAATTTCTTTCTTTAGTATTCTGTAATTTTCATTGTAGAGGTCTTTCACCTTTTTCACTAAGTTGATTAGGATGATGATTTTTAACTTATTTAAGAGATAAGTTTGACTTGAGTTGTCACTGGAATTGTCAGACATTGCATATGAGATTTTTTTATGAATGATAGCTGGCATTTATTTGATCCTTAGTATGTCAAGCATTGTTTTAAGTGTTTTGTGTATATTAAATTATCCTCACAGTAATCCAAGGAGACACAGGTGGATTATTTCAATATTTTGGAGACCCAAAATTCAGACATTGATAAGCTTGGTAATTAGGAATCGAGAGGCTCTACAGCTAACTGGGAAAAGGTTCAGGCAAGATTTTTTTTAGAGATTTTTTTTTAATATTTATTTTTTAGTTTTCAGCAGACATAACATCTTTGTTTGTATGTAGTGCTGAGGATCAAACCCGGACTGCACGCATGCCAGGTGAGCGTGCTACCGCTTGAGCCACATCCCCAGCCCCATCAGTCAAGATTTAAACCCAGCAAGTCTCTTCAAAAATGGGTTCTCTGCTGGTTTGTTATTCAGCCTTTTATTTAAAATTAGATTTCATCCCAGCAAGTGATGGATCATTAAAGATTCTGCCTCTCATCTTGAAAAAAAAATCTGTTTTCTTAGCAAATTTACTTAATATTACAAAGTTTCACTTTTCATCTGTATAGCATTATCTCATTAGTATTTTATATTAATATCATCAAAAAGTGAAATAAAAACCACAGGTTATACACATACAATTGACTTTTGGGGGGAATTGTGGGGGGGACATTCCTAGTTATAGAACCCAGGGCCTTGCATATACTAGACAAGCACTTTATCACTGAGCTGCATTTCTAACATCTAACTGAATTTTGACAAATGCAAAGAAATGATTCAGTACAGGAAGAGTAGTATTTTCAACAAATCATGCGGGAGTCTTGGACATTCATAAAAATGAGGCTTGGCCAAAACTTCAGACTTTACTTAAAAATTAGCTCAAAAAACATCATATGCTTAGATTTAAAATATAATATTATAAAAATGTTGAGAAAAGCAAAGGAGAATATCTTCAGTACTTCAGGCTGGGCAGAGCTCTTAAAGCTGACCCCCAAAACATGTGCATAATATATTTTTTTTGGTCAATTAGAGCCCATCAACATTTTAAAAAGTTTTGCTCTGTGAAGAACCAACTATGTTAAGAGAATAAAAATACAAGTTACCCAGTGGGAAATAGTATTTTCAAATTTCATGTCCAACATAGGAATTGTATCTATAATATGGAGAAAGTTCTCAAAAGTTAACACTTTGAAAGAGAGAGACAGAGAAACAAGAAAATAGGCAAAAGGCAGACAGTTCCCGAAGAGAAGATGTGGAGAGCAAACAAGCTTGTGAAATAATTTTCAGAACCATTAGCCTCTAGGGAAATGTACAATAAACCTGACAAGCTATTGCTACATGCTTATCCGAATGGCTAAAATATAACCCAGTGGCTACATCAAATGCTGGTGAGAATGTCATGAATCTGAGTGTCTCACACATTGCTGGTGGGGATCTAAAATGGTACAATCACTTTGAAAACAGTTTGGCAGTTTCTTCACGGGAATCCATGTACTATTTTATTAACCCCTATGAATCTCTAATTATTTCAAATAAAAAGTTAAAGAAATTGCATAAACATAGTAAAATGGTAATGAGCTGCTACATTACTGGCAATAATATATATATATATATATATATATATATATATATATATATATATAATAAACATGCATAGTTTCTTTTTAAAAGTTTTAATCTCTAAATTACATCAGATTTAAATATCTAAAACATTCCAGCAATTAAAAAAAAAAATTTTTGCTTTCAAAATGCTTGTCATGACTTGCTGCAGCAAAATGTTTTGTTCAAAAAATTCAGAGGGGCCACTGGGTGGCAGTAAAGGTTTGGGTTTTGTGGGTTTGTTGGCAAGCTGAGAAAAGGGACTAATTTGGTAAATCAGCAAACAAAAAAAATCTGTAATGATAGATATTATTTGTGATTGGCAAAGTTTAAAAACTGTAAATCCAATAGTTAAAAGATCAATGTTGGTGTAAGTTAAATAAAACACAATAAACAACACCCATTGAGAAGAAAGCATATACAGAGTAGTAAAACCTTATAAAAATAAACCTGGGGCCAACAGTTTGAGATAAAAATGAACAATTCAGAGAAAAAAAGAGTTTGACATTGAGCTCTGTAATCATATTTGGGATTTTTTTTTGGTTCAAAAATTTTAAGTATTCTCTTTATTTCCCCACCTCTTCCCACTAGTAATGACATAAAATACAGCTGCGTTTTATTACTTATCTGGGAAAAAAGTCTTCCTCTTTTAGATTTAAAGACTAAAGCAACAAGAATATGAGTCAGAGGAACAAAATTCTGCAATTTTTGTGATGTCACATTTCAAAATACTTCATGTCTTTTCAACTTGATAAAAGGGAAGGAACATCTATATATGACTTTCAGTAAAACTTACTTGCCAGGAACAAATTGAGGTTCTGAGTCACTGGAACTCTGAGGTTCAGGAGATCCTACTTTCTTTTTTTTTTCATAAATCAACCTCATTGATGCATCTCATTCTAAATACACATCACCATGAAGGATATTTCTGAGTTATTTATTTGCATATGTTCTGTTCTTTTGTGTGATTCTATTGTCAGATGGAATAAAACAATGGATAATAGGTCTGGGACTACTTGTGCTCAAGCGTTACATTTACAATATTTGCTGAAATTGATGATAGTGTTGTCAGACCACATCTCTATATGACTTCATCATAATAAAAATTTTTTAGTCAAATGGCCCAATTTTTAGTCTGCCTTCTATGATGTCATCTAAGCCTTATGGATGCTAGACAGTGAGGAAGGAATGAAATGAATATCTATAATGAGAAAACACAGTGAGGCTAGAATAGTAACAAGTGATAGCACTATTGAGTAGTTTGGGGCCTTTCTAAATGGCTGAGATTGGCCTGGAACTTGCCATCGTCTTGTCTCAGACTCCAGAGCTGCTGGGATTACAGGCGTGTGCCACGCTGCCTGACTATGTTGAGCATTTTGAATGTGATTTTATAAAAAGGCTGGGCAGTGTACCTACCTCAGGGTATATGCTCAATAAAACCTATCTGCTCTGAGAATGTGGTTGGATGAGAATATACTCATGTAGAGCAGACTCGGCACAGCAAACCATTTAAAAATAAAAAGCTAAAATTAGCACCTTAGCAGGGAGATAAATCTAATATTTTCTCATTTTTCTTCTTATTTAAAATGTTTATCCACATCAGCAAACCTTAAGAATATGATTTTCATGACATAGTTGTACTTCCAGATAGCAAAACAAGCTTTCTGAGGAAGGTGAAGGCCGATTTTTCACTAGGAGAATAAGATTATTTTCACTGCAGTTGTGAGTTGATAATAAAGTAGTGAATTCATGAGTAATAGGAATATGTTTGATGTAATTGTTTAGTAACAAGATGAAGCAATTAAACTGTTCTCAACCCTTCAATATTTATCAGTTTTCTACTTTTTCCTTAGTTTTGATAATAAACATTATCCTAAGATTTCAAGATAAAAATGTTTTTTGAAGAAAATTTTCTGGGGACACTGAAGCTAATGAGAAGAGATCAATAACAATGATTCTTAGAAATCCACCAAGGCATATCTATTTTGTCTTGTCTCCCCTGTTTTTTTTTTCTCAAAATCTCACACAGAATGTATTTCTTTCTATGCCTTGCAATTTTAACCTCTGCATTTTTCTATTTGTTCCTCATGAATCTTCCAGTTGAAAATCTATTTTTAATTTGGGTAAATCTTTTGGATGGTATCTATAATACAAATAACTACAGACAGGCATTCTGAAAAATCTGGACATGGATCCCAGAATCTAATGCTACACTTATGAAGACGAATAAGTACTAAACTTTCCAGGGTTAAATTTCATCATATTTAAATAAGACTTTGACCTGATTCAGATGATTGGAAGTTGCATTATTTCTTGAAGTTGGCCTCTAGAATCTCCTAGCAACAATCCTTAAGTGACTTCTTTTTAATACTTTCAGGAGAAGCACCAGGGGAATAGACTAATGTTTTATTGTAGGAGTTAATTTGATTCATGTGCACAGCATCTGTACCCCAAAGCAGTACATTCCTGAGAAATTGCCTGAATCTTTGCAAGAAAAATAATTGCCCACTGCTTCATAAAGAAGAGGCCCTTTGTAACACATCTTGCTGTAAATTTTTATGCTCTAAAATAGGAATAGATAAGTCAGAGCATTCCCTTCCAAGCATGCCCACAGCAGTAACCTGATTGCCATGACTGCCTGTCTTTAAATGCTCAGATTTTTCTTAAACAATATCACATTCATTCTCCGTCTTGGCCCTCTCAGCAAAGTAGCAAGAGTTTCTTGCTCCATTTTATTAATGACAGCATTAAAGCAGGGAGTTCAAATATGTTGGAGTCGATTGTCCCAAAACCTTTCTAGAAGCATTTTGCTACATATACCAAATAAGTTCCATTTACTCTTATGAATAGATGACTAATCTGTGCTACCAACTTTATAACTAACGGAAACCAAGAAAGGATATATATGTATTTCCCTAGATAGTTAAGATCTTAAATAGTTTTAATAACTAGTAGGTGATTCACATTGTACAAGGTACTATAAGATGATTTATCAACCTATCTTCATAATCTTATGATGTTAATTTCTTTTTACACACAAGGAAACTGTTATGCAGAAGGTGAGATGACTTAGGTCATGCAATTTGGAACAAGTGGAACAAATTTCATTCTCTGATTTTCCTGCCTGTGAGACTACCCCTTTCCAATGGTGAATAAAAAGTGAGCCCAATTAAAACTCTCCTTCCACTTGGATATATGGCCATACAGATAATCATCCCAAAGGGTACTGCCTGTTTACTCCTTCTTTCTTTGAAAGAGTGGAGACTTGGTATTTCAGCATCCACTCTCTGTTTTGGAAGTAACACCTTAGAGCTAGGCAAATGTGCTAGTTATGGAACTCTGTAAAAAGCCATGTAGCTTCTCTGTACCTCAGTTTCTTGATCTCTACATTGTTAAATTTATATAATACTATTTACTAGGTTGGGGAGAGGATTAAATGAGAAAATATATCTAACATGCTTAGCATAGTGCTTATCATGAAGTTAAATGATTATTGAGGTATTTATTTTTGTTATTCATTTGTAGCTATCATCTTTGTCTAGATTATCCAGGCTTTTGCTGTTCAAAGTGTATCATAGGACCAGCAGCACTGGCCTCAACTAGAAGCCAGGAAGCTAAACAGAATCCAAATTATGCTTTTTAGTCTGGACTTATAAATTGGAATCAGCATTATTATAAGATGCTCAGATTTTTTTTGTGTGTGCCTGAGAGTTTGAGAAACACTTAAATATCAGGGTATTTCTTTTCACTTGCCTTTCTAGTGGGTAAGTTGTTTTCTTTCCTTCTACCTACAATATCCTCCCTCTGTGTCTCAATACCACATACATACCTGCCCATACATTTGTGTGAATATATATATGTGTGTTTCTGTGTGTGTGTACATATATGTGTTAAATATTCCTTACCCAAATTCTTGAGTACAGAGTGTTTTAGATTTCAGATTTTAGATATTAGAATATATGCATATACAAAGTGAGATACCTTGGAGATAGGACCCAAGTCTAAACATACAATGTATTCATGTTTCATATATACCCATAGAAATAGCCTGAAGTTAATTTCATACAATTTTAAGAATAATTTTGTGCATGAAACCAAATTTGTATACATTAAACCATCAGAAAACACAGGTGTCACTATCTTACTACCCCTGTGGACAGTCTGTGGTTATTTGGTGTCACCATCATTCTGGACTCTGAATTTTTATGCTACTGATAAACAATCACTTTCTTATGCTTATTCACACATAAATTCTTACTAGTAAAAAACCATTATTTAGTCTTAATTATTTACTTAATTACTTACTAGTAAGACCATTAATACAGTGGAGAAAAAAACCACAGGTTCAGGATAAATGAACAGCAGGGTGGTACCACCAGAATCAGTTGTTAAGCACCAGCACCAGCAAACAGTGGCAGTTTTCTCTCCATCTGTGATGCTGTTTTGATTGAAAGGTTACTGTATCTGTATTCTGTCTTTGTTTTTTAGGTGAGAAGAAACATCAGAAGCAGTTGGGGGACCAGGAAGTAGGTCTTTTAGAGATGTGGAGGCACTCTGCTAGATGGGTTTTTAAAATGTGTCCTCCAGAGTCATTTGCCTCATTAACAGGATTTTCGATCTTGGAAGCCCGTCTGATTTTATGAACTGCATGGTTTCTTGTTCTGTTATAGAATGGACGCAGCTCTAGTCCTTCAATTAATCCATCACCCATTCTCACTGTATCGTCTACAGGAACTTTTTCTGCAGTGTTAATGTCATCTTCAGTGTTGCTATTATCACACTTACCTTGATTCAGAACCATTTTGGCTGTTTCATCATCTGAAGCCTTATTTTTTTTTTTTACATTTTCAACAATGTCTTTGTATTAGGAATAGGTAGTGGCAGTGTTCACCAACAAGAAGGTACGCATGCCGCCCTGCCATTCATAAATTAGTCTTTAAGGTCTTTCACAGTTAAAAATATATTTCCATGTGCTTGTAGAGGGAAGCAGGGTCCTGTGAATTTGTTTTTGGTAAAAACAGTTGACTCAACAATTCTTGAAGCATTTTGGTCTAGGTGAAGTTTGCTTGGTATGAGCCGAAGGAAACCACCAATCATACCATTGGAACACTGAGTTTATGTCCTGCCTTCCTGATCTCCACTAGGCTAACAGAACTAAGAACTTTTAAAGTGAGGCTTATTACTTGAAGCTAATTTGGGGGCATCAAAACCACACACACACTTGAGAATGGGTTTCCTTTTTTATTCTAAGATATACTAAGGCTTAAATTTAAGCTTTGCTTACAGATGTGATTGCTGAATTAATTGTTTTTCTATTCTATAGACCAGTGTCTTATCCCACAGTACTGATTTAGTTATTTCACTAGGAGAAGCCATAAGGTCCTCCAAATGGATACCAATCTGTCTCATATTGTACTGAATCCTGAAGATTTTTTTCTTCTTTTTAACATCTAATATTGAAGAGATAAAGAAGATAATTTACTAACCTGAAAAAGTAATGTTTTGTGAGTGCTAAGGAAGTTAGGGAAGCTGTCTTTGACTACACATTGGTTTCCTAGTTGACTTGCATTGTTTGCATTATGTGGGTAATAAGGTTTTCTTTCTCATTATGGCTCTATTTTATTCAGAGCAAAGTGTAAAGGCTATTTTGAGGGATGTACTGATGGTTATGTGTTGCTTCAATATCTAGGAATCCAATCTGGACACCACACCATCACATAGTCTGATGATGTAAATACTTTCTTATCTCTGTTTTTCAGATGAGCACACTCTTGTATTACTCAATGGTATTTATCACATAAGCTTGTGATTAAATATTTTACCCAAAAGAGGATGCATAAGTGTAACATTTAAACAGATCCAAGAAAGAGGTGCCTAGGTGGATTAGTTGCTCTTTGCCCGTTCTGAAGAGAACAATAGGATGTCCTGTTTTTCTTTGGGAATATTTTATTTCCCCACATTTTGTTCTGCCATATCTGTTCTTAGATATCATGGACAGAATATTTTATCTGAATTAGTATGACACTGAAGAATTTCAAAGAATTCTGTTCCAAATTAATTTAGTCATTGAATGCATAATATGACTTATTTACCTTTGAATTTTTGTATAGTTTATTTAATTTTGACCTTTTATCACCTTACTAAAAGATAACCCACTTACTAGGTATGAAAATCTGGGTGGGTTACTTACTGGCTTTGAGCTTCCATGTCTTCACCTATAAAATGGGGAAATAATAATACATAATACATAGGGTTGTTATAAGGAAAAATGGGGAAAATGGGTTAATTTTTAAAAAGTGACTATGATAGTCCTTGACACATAGGCTATGTATTTGCTAAGAAAAAATTAAGATTATATGTACAGAGAAATAAGCTTAACTTTTTCTAGATACTTCCTAATTGAATTTATCTGAATTAGGAGAAATTGAAATATAACACTGGCCCCTTAGTAGAAAAATCAGCATCTTGTTCATAGAACTATTTTCTAGGACTTACTTGGCATGTGTCACAAGGCCTAGGCTGTAGTTCTCCAATAGGAGTGTCTGTTATTTTACTCATTTTTACCCTAAAAGGATAACAGAAAATATTCCAGAAACATGGTATCTAATAAATGTGTTTGAATCAATAAACATTTGATTCATTCTTTCTTGTTAATTTTCCTGGAATTCTTAGCATGGTCAAACGCCCCCTCTTCCAGACAGCCCTCGTTAGTCTGATCCCTATGACTATGGCGAATCAACCACACAGCTGCTGCAGTGGGAGAACCCTGACAGCCAGGAATGCCTGGAAGGGGCATGGTGACTTCCAGAAACCATACCACCATGTTCCATATCCATCCTCCAGTTTAGGACTTTCGAAATCAGTTTTGAAAATGAGGCAATGTCTTCGGTATCTTTCTGTCTGTATTTCCATGAAAAAACACATCAAAATATTTCATCCAAAAATGTTTTTAAAAGACAATTTTGGGGGGCTGGGGTTGTGGCATGAGGCACTGGGTTTGATCCTCAGCAACCCATAAAAAAAATAAAGATATTGTTATAACTAAAAATAAATATTTTTTTTTTAAAAAAAGGACGATTTTTGACAAATGACTTTATTTTTAACCATTTTGTCCAATGAGTAGAACAGTCTCTAAAAGAAGATCCTTCTAGGGAAATTCAATACATTAAAAAATTGCTTAACCAGGCTTATTGAAAAATCAGGAAAAAAAATAATCTCTTGTCCATATTCAAACCATCCTTTATAAACCACAGATATGCATTTTTAAAGTATTATGATTGTTTTAAAATATATTTACTGATGTTCTGGGTTCTTAAGAAGACAATGAACTTAGCATACGAGTGCTTTAGTATTATTGCTATTTTTATTATTGATTTCAGCATCTTTAGTACCCTTTTTCCTCCTTCCTTACCCCTCTAATTCCCATTATCATCTTCCTTCCATTTTTATATAATTATAGTCTTCTTCAGGCTGATCCTAGTCTGACTTTTGAAACCATGCTGTTTCTTTCTTTCCTAAGACAAGTGAGAACTTCAGTGGGGTTTGCTACCAGAAACCAAGCTCTAAATCCCCTTCATCATTTTCTCAAACCAGTAGCAAAATGCCACATGTGTATCTTTTATCTCCACTGAAGTATGGCAGCTATTTCCCCAGCATTGCAGAACAGATTGTTTAAAAGGTGTATGAGAGATTAGTTAAGGAAAGTGAAGAGAATATAGGAACAGAGTAGACAGAAAGTTGATTACAGTTGTGAATGGTAGCAGAGTAAAGTCAGGTGAATGAGTAGATAGGAGAAGGAATTTTTTTCTGGACTGAGGGATCAGTGATGGAGGAGAATGTGTGGAAGAATGAAAGTACTTAGTGAAGTAGCTGTGGGTACACACTATTTTCTCCTCACACTCCAGTTTCCCTCCCTTAAGCATTTTATTTTTGATGAAATTATCTCCAAAATTACCTCTTTTTCTTCATGACATCCATCTTAGATAAGATGCATAATGAGACTACCAACACCTAGTGTGCTCTTTCCTATTAATGATTAGCTTCTGTGGTTGTATTTTGAGATATAGATTGTATTCTGGATCACACAGGATAAAAGCAGCCAAATTACATACTGTTCTTAGTGCCTGCATTAGTTTGCTATGCTAATAAAAGCATAGGCTTCAGGGCTTAAACATTGGAAATCTATTGTCTCACAGTTCTGCAGACTGGAAGATTGAGATCAAGGAGTCAACAGAGTTGGTTCTTTCTGAAGGTTGTAGAGAATCTATTCCATTCAAACCTCTGGTAGGTTTGCTGACAATAATGGCATTCTTTGGCTTTTTATGTGGCATTCTTCCTGTGTTCCTATCCACATCCAAATTTCCACTTTTTATAGGTACACAAGGCACTTTGGATTAGGGGCCTATTCTTCTCCATTAGAACTTGACCTTAACTAATCTGCAGAGACCCTGTTTCCAAATAGATCACATTTTGAAATACTGGGAGTTAGGGCTTTAACATATAAATTCCATAACAGTGCCAGTTTGGGAAAATTTAATTTATTGTAATTGGAAAACTATCATTTAGGTTGAGTGCTTTTTTTTATGGACACGTCTTTTTAATGAATAAAACCCATGAACGGAGACTGGGTCTGTAGCTCAGTGGTAGAGTGCTTGCCTAGCATGTGTGAGGCACTAGGTTCTATCCTCAGTACCACACATAAATCAATCAATAGTTATTGTGTTCATCTACAACTAAAAAAGAAAAAAAAAACAAACCCATGAACATAAAATCCTTTAGTTAACAAAGTGCAACTTCCAAGCTACCTAAATAGAAACTCTCGTATGTACCTCACATGTAAAGACAGATAAAGAGAGGAGAGTTGAACATAGGTTCAGTCCCCAAATCATGGAGCTCTTTTTTTTTTTTTTCAGACTCAGGTCCAACTTACGTGAAGAAATACTAATGATCTGGGGTTTTTTTTTGTTGTTGTTTGTTTGTTTTGTTTTGTTTTCTGATTCTTTGGTTTTTTGTCGGTTTTTAATAAACTGTTTCTCCCCTGACTGGAATGAATTCTCTCCAAGTCTATCTTCACTCCTCTACCAAGCTTAAAAGAAGCCTTTATTGAAGCTTATATACAAGTCAAGTAACAGAGGATCCATTTAGTCTTTTCTATATCCCTTCATTTTTAAGAAGGGGATGCTAGAGAAAGGTAATTCCATTTCTATATTGTCTCTAGAAAAGTTCACAAACACTGTGAAAACATTTAGCACTAATCAAATTTACCCCCATACATCACACCCTCCCTGTCACCCACACCAACTCTCTCTCCACCCCCACTGCCACCCTGTGCTGTGGAAAAACTTCAGTGGGCAGTTGCACCTGGAATCTTCACAAAACTACGAGAGTAGTTTAAAGCTATTGGATTGTACTTGAAAACAAAGAGTATTTATTTGTAACATTGAATTATTAGTACTTGCAGGGAATCAGGGAGAAATGATACAAACTAAAAGATAATGATTAGAGAAAAGCCATAGGGTTAATTAGAACAAAACAGACAATCAGAAAATAATTTTATTTGGGGTTTTATTTTTAATAACTTGAAGTTCCAATTTATTTTTAGATACTCTTGGGAAAATATTTTATGCAGGCTACTTCTCCCCTACCAAAAAAAAAAAGCAGGTATCAGAAATAAGTATAAATTGCATACAGTGACTGTACGCATGTGCTGCTGTGATTAAAAGAGAATTTTTAAATCTGTTTGTTGTAAATATTGAACTGTGTATTTATAAAATGAAAAGTTAAAAAAGATAAGTATGATTATTTATTTTGAGCTCATTCTTCCCTTTTTTCTTTCCATAACAAAAAATTAAAAAATTAATATGTGTTCAGATATAAAGTATTTCTTCTCAGTAGTCTTATTAAACCTTTTTTTTCCTGTGCAGCACAAGAAAGTGATTCAAGAGGGGCAAATGAACATTTACACACACACAAACACACTTAATTGCTGGCATCTCTTTTCTAAAGTCCCACAAGTTTAAAGAGGGTGTTTCGGATTGGGGTAGATAGAGGTATTCAATCAACACTCCCCTCGCTGCTTGTATTTCTCAAACTCATCCCCATAATGCAGGACCTTGGGAGTAGTTGTGTCAATTAGTTGTGGGTGGATATGATATGCAATGTTTCTTACTTTAGCATAACATCCCCTTCTAGCTAAAACAAAGACTTCACACAACATACATCATTGTAAAACTCAGGTTTTCAGATACCAGTAATTTATCTTCATAACAAGAAAAATACCTAACAGGTGTATTCTACCAGTTATGGACTCTCAGTGATGGGCCATATTTCTAGCTGAGGAAGGGAAGGAGGCAATCCATATTTCTAACTGGATAGATCTATAATTTTTTAGAAGACAGACTGGAGTGACGCCCATCTTAAGAGGACAATGTGAACACTTCAATGGGAATTTTAGAGTCCTAACTGATGCTTTTTTCACTTGGGGGACGCTCAGGGTTAAACAGAACTGTTATGAACCAATTTTGCATATTTAAATATATTTTTAACTTCCAAGTCAAATGTTTAATGTTTTGTTAATTACATATCTTAAGTAGCAGTTTCAAACCTGGCAGCCACGGCATTATCTCAAAAGAAAATGCATCATAAAATCAATTAAGCTTATCCTATTTGAATATTCAATTCCTGATAATAAAAATTTACATATGCTCTTCAAAAAAAAGTTTTCATCATAATCAGAACTACTCAGATTATCTTTCAAGAAAGCAATTGCCTGAAGCATCAGTGTAAAAAGGAAGAACTAGACCTACCACATATTGCCTGGGACAGTTAGCCTACCTCTCTTTGCAATGCTATTTCTGACACTGCAGCCTCTATAACACTCAATAATTAGGGAGATAGTAGGTTCAATTTTGATTGCTGCAAATGATGTGTTTTAGACTTCCCATCAACTTTCCAATGCATCATCTGAATTCCCAATTAACATCAAAGGATCTGCAGCTTGTACGTATCCCATTAGTGTTGTAAAAAAAAAAAAAAATTACAGTAGTTTTTGCTCAAACCAAACCAACTGGAGCTAATTTGTTTTAAATATTAAATAAAATTTTCTCTTTTGACATTCTGTAACACTGGCTTGTCTTCTGCCCTGTTAATTGTGACAAGTGTATCTAATATATCAGAAACTCCCAATGTAAGTCATGAATATGGGGAAAGAGGACATTTAATACTGTTACTCCTTCCCTACAATTTTCAAAAATGTGCTCATATAGGAGTAAAGATTAGGAATATCTGCCTCAGAGCTAGAGGTTTAATTCTTTGGGGTAATGTAATTTAAGAAGAGCCAAAACTTAGTGTTTTCTTAACAAAAGGAGATATTGAGAGGGGAAAGCTGCTGGCTTTCTACATCTAAAAGACTGATTGCAAATATTTCTTCCTACATACAGCTATTCCTAGATTGGAGTGTCAAGATTTATATATTAGAGCTGACAGATTTGAAACAATCTGCAATTTTGAATTTACTTTGTGACACATAAAATGTTTCTGAGTTCAAATGCTTCTAAAAAGGCAGAGATTTCCTTTTTTCTATCTCCTCAAGTACTGCCCACTTTTTTCTTTTTTTTTTCACAAGTATTATATCCTTCCTGTTTGCCAAGTACTAGGCCAGGCACTAGACAATGGTGAACAAAACCAAACATGATTCCTGTCACCGTGGTGCTTGGGAGAGTGATGGAGCCGATCACATAATCCCACAAGTAAGGTAAAATTCTATTTGTGATAAGAAAGGAAAGTGGATGACATTAAGGGCCATAACATCATGTAGCTAACGGATGTGACCTAGATTGCAAATCAGTCAAAGTTTCCTTGAGGGAGTGATGATAGAGATGAAATCTGAAGATTAGACTTCAAATGAGGTTGGAGAGGAAGAGTATTCGATGCAGAGATAACATTACGTGTTAAGGGTTTGCGCTCAGAGAGTTAGTCATTGCATTTTTCATCTCTAGAAGCTTGATTTGAGTCTTCAAATATCTTCCTTGTCTCTACAGGCTCAATGCATCTTGAACATAATGGCAGATAGCTATGCTAACTGCTTTGATGAACTTGTCTACTACAACTATAATTTCTTGGTCTGTTGCTATTCATTGATTTTTCTTTTCAAAATGGGCAGTATTTTTCTGCTTCTTTATATATCTGAAAGATTTTATTGTATGCTGGAGAATGTGAATTTTACCTTGTTGGGAGCTGAGTAATTTTATATTCATGTACATATTCTTGAATTTTGTTCTACAATGTGGTTAAATTTTTTTTTCATTAAGACTTATTAGGTAGGACCAAAGCAGCCTTTAGCCTAAGGCTATTCTTGCCCTATTAAAAGGCAATAATATTTTGAGTTTCATATCCAATACCCCTTGAATGAATGAGTTTTGTCATTCTGACTGTGGATACATGTGATCCACTTGACTGTTTATTTTTCCAGCCTTGGATAGTTTCTTCATATGTACACGCTGATTGATAAACTGAAGACTCACCGGGGAACTCCTTCTCTGTGCTGTTCTCTCCTTACTGGTATTCTGTCCTGTGAACTACAGCTTCCTTGGCTTCTTGAATTCCCAGTTCCATTTCCCCAGTAGGAGAAGTCAGTGTACTTCTCCTGGATTTTCCCTCTATCTTAGTATGTTTTGTACTGTTATAAAAAATTTCCTAAGACTACCTAATTTATGAAGAACAGAAATTTATCTGCTCACGTGGAGGCTGGGATGTCTAAGATCAAGGTGCTGGTAGATTCAGGTGTCTGGTGAGGGCTGCTCTCTGTTTTCAAGATAGCACTTGTTGCTGCATCCTCTGGTGTGGAAGAATGATTTGTCCTCATACATGTGGCAGAAGGCAGATGGGCACAAGCTGAATGCCGTGAGAAGCCTCTTTTATAAGGGCTTTTATTCTATACACAAGGAGGAAAGCCCCTCATGACTTAATCACCTCTTAAAGGCCCCACCTCTTGATCCTATGACATTAGCCATTAAATTCCAATGCCTGAACTTTGGAGGGAGCATAATCAAACCATGACCCTTTCCCAGCACTGAAGCCTATGGGCAATAACCTGGTTCAGTTTGAGGGCTCACCTTGTTTTGTTTCCCAGGGATTGTAGTCCTTTGCTGCCAATTTCTATAAACCATTGTTTTATGCATTTTTTTGTATGTCATTGTTTCAGACAAGATGGCAAATTTAGTCCTTATTATCCCATCCTAGCAGAAAATAGAAGTTTAAAAGACACTGATAAAATGTCTGTATAATTCAGGAAATAAATGCTTGCTGATAAGAACAGAGGAGTAGAAGAGTTCACTGGAAAAATAGAATGTATCTCTGTCATTTTACCTTTTCATGTATATAGTGTTTACGTGTCAGATTAAGACACCCATCTACCTAGGGTGAGATGAGACATACAAGAGACACAGAAGCATCCGTATGCTATGTTGAGTGTGTAAGGTATGCTAAATGGTCAGGGGGACCTGGAGAACCTAGAACGAGTGATGGAGGACACACTGCATGGGGACTGAGTATGGCGAAGTCTAGCAGGAAAACTGCAAGTGAAAACAATGAACAGTAACACTTCATTGCCAGTGCTACTGGGGGTCCCAGAACAGCCCCAATGGTATAAAGAAGCCAGGACGCAGAGTGTCCAAAGGCTTTCAGACAACCCACTCTCATACCACCACAAGCACAGGTAATGTGTTACCTCTACTTTCACCATAAACTTGTTACCTAGCAGAAAGTTAAGAGATATTACCTTTTTCATCACAGCTGACTCATAGTGGGGTAGGGAGGGGGAGCATGGGAGGATTAGATGAATTCTAGATAGGGAAGAGGGGTGAGAGGGAAAGGGAGGGGGCAGGGGATTAACAAGGATGGTGGAATGTGATGGACATCATTATCCAAAGTACATATATGAAGACTCGAATTGGGTGTCAACCTACTTTATATACAACCAGAGATATGAAAAATTGTGGTATATATATGTGTGTTAAGAATTGTAATGCAAAAAACCCCCAAAGTCCATGTATAAAGGCATGAATTGGTGTGAACATACTTTATATACAAAGATATGAAAAATTGTGCTCTATATGTGTAATAAGAATTGTAATGCATTCTGCTGTCGTGTATTTAAAAAAATAAAATCAGTAAGACTAAAAAAAGAAAGAAAGTTAAGAGAAGTGATACAACTCTGATTTAGCATCTGACTGAACCATCTAAACAGTCTGTTATTTAGAGATTGTTAAAATGGGCAGGCAAAAAAATTTCCCTAATATTCGAGTTTTCAGATTTTTTTTTGTGTGTGTATATACCAGGGATTGAACCCAGCAGTGCTTAACTACTGAGCCACATCCCCAACTCTTTTTATTTTATTTTGAGACAAGTTCTCACTAAGTTGCTTAGGGCCTCGATAAATTGCTGAGGCTGACTTTGAATCTGTGATCCTCCTGCCTCAGCCTGTCAAATCACTCCTATTCTTTTTCCAATGATAGTGCTCAAAATGTGATCTTTCAAGCAAGACCAGAACAGTTAAGAGATACTTTAAAAGTCTCTCTCTGTCTCCCCTGTGCATGTGTACACACACACACACACACACACACACACACACACTCACACCTGATTATTTTATGAGCAAATCTATAATCTCATTGCAGGTTAAGAATTTCTGTTTTGGCAATGGAAAGTCAATAAAGTTTCCTAAAGCACAGGTGGTTAGTGGGAGGGACAGGACCATATAGATGCTTAGGATTTCAAAAGTTCTATTTGGATAAAAGCTTAAAATTTTCAGTGACTATTATAGAATTTAATAAAAGACATTTGAAAAAATAGATTTTAGTAAAATAAACATCTTATTATAATCTTTAGTATGTTTATATCTCAAGAGCTTGCCAGTATCCCAAGCTGCTTCAATGACTATGGTATTAATAAAATGTTAGAAGAAAAGTGAACCTTATTTTTCATAAATGTTAAATCCTTTCAACATCAAGCTGTCATTTAAAAAAAATTCTTCATCTCTTCTCAGTGAGAGCCACCTAGCCCAAGATATTGAAAAAAGTTGTAATAAATATTCTTGCCACATGCATCGAAGTACATAGCGTAAGGCCATGTGCTCTTTATAAGGAAGTGAAAATCCATTGAAATAATTCTATACCAAGAGATATATCACCATTCTTTCTCAGGCCTGAGATCCCACCCTTATCTCAGGCCTCCTCAGGTGTTCAGTCTTATTATTAACAACTCCATTAAGTGTTTTGGATGCACCTTATTTGGATAGTTAGTAAGAGATCAGGAATTGCTAACTTTGAATTAATTAGTAGCTGCTGAATTTGACTAGTCTCTCCTAGTTCCTCTTTGAGCTGTCTCCATCTTGTAAACCTTACTTTTGCAAAAGATTGATGGCAATTTTCTTTTAATTTTACTTCTGGTTACCAGTAATTTTTTTCATGTGTCTAATACAGGAAGAAAATTGAGGTCTCACATTCTGAAGTGCTAATTCATCTGTAAAACCTCAAACTTAATTTCTGCTTGAACCTATTGCTCTTTATTTTAAGTTAAATAGATTTCTTTTCTTTCTTTGATTTTTTTTACACAGGTAATATGTGAATATATGATTGTTAGGGAATACTCAAAAGATCAGGTAAGTAAAATGTATAAAAAGAAAAAGGAAACCATTTGTACTAGCAACAGCCCAGGAATGATCACTATTATCTTCATCTTGCTGCACATCTTTCCAGATTTTATATTAGTATTATATTTAAGAAGATATCATATGGCATATACTGCTTTGGATTTGCTCCTTTTATTAAATGATATATTGTGAATATGCTCCCTTGCCAGTAAATGTTATTATAAAGCATTATTTTAAAAGATCACTATTCCTTTATGTGAATGCACCATACTTCACCTCATCAAGCCCCTATTTTCAGATGTTTAAGTTCTTTCAATACCAAAATCACTGAAAACACAGCTATACAAACTTACAAACACTTTCACAAACAGCCAAATATCTGCACACATCTTGAACTACTTCTATAATAAAGAATTAGAAGCTGATTTTGTTAAAAGCACTGTATTGAGGTTTGGATCTGGGTCCTCCCCCAAAAGCTCATGTATTGAAAGCATGGTCCCTCTTGTGGTTTGGACTAGAAATTCTTCCAAAAGCTTAAAAATTCAAAGCAAGCTCCTCAATGCATTAATATTCATAGGTGGGGCTTCTAGACAATGATTGGATCATGAGGGCTCTGCCCTCATCAGATAGCTGAATGGACTATTAAGAGATGGGATCTAGCTGGAGGAGGTAGGTCACTGGGAGCATATCCTAACAGGGTTTATCTTTGCCCCAGCCCCTTTCTCTCTGTTTCCCAGCTGCTATGAGCTGAGCCGATTTCCTCTGCCATCCCCTATCCCCGTGATGTTTCTGCTGAATATGGACTGAAACCTCTGAAACTGTGAGCCCCAAATAAATATTCTTTCTCTAAGTTGTTCTTGTCAGGTCTTTTGGTCACAGATGAAAAACTAATACACACTTACTCTTTATTTGGGCCTGCAGATGCCCCATGGGTAACTAGAAGCAGGATAAATCTTGGCATCTCTGCCTTCATTTTGCAACTGTCTTCAGATTCCTGCTGAGCTCTTCACATACTTATATTAATCACTTAAAGAGTGTATATCTAAAAACTGGTAATAAAATGTTAGTAGTCCTAAGATTACCTAACCTATCTTGTCCTCCTTCAAGACTAAAATAAGTCTTGAAGACCCTAAGGTAAGAGTAACTAAGGTGTTTTCAAGATTTACAGGGATGCTCAACTATTAGCTTTTACAACCTCTTGTTCCAGACACAGGTAGTTCCCAGACATCTCTAGTCATTGCTGTCACCTTCTATAAACAGTGGAGCCTTGCAGGCAGACCACCTCATGATGAGACTTCCTCTCACTAAGTAGGAGCAATCATCTCACAGAAACCAAATTGTACACTTCCAGGATCACGAGTCTGATAGCAAGCATCCTGTTAAGTGAGTGGAGATTAAACCCCCAAGCAGTGACTTCTCCGGAGCCAACCTCACAGAACCAGAACTGAGATAAGAACCAACCAGACCACAGTGTGACCAAGACTGCTTTATCATGCATAATTCTCACTTCTACCCGATTCATCTCTGTTTAAATCTCATGACAGTAACCCAGAGACAGGTCTGAAATGCTTGATCTCACTTTGTTTCCCAAATATGGTCAAATTGATTAAAGTTCTTTTTCTGCTTTTCATTGTTACCTTTTGCATTTGGTTTTGGAGTTGAGTGACAGACTTGATATGTTCGACTCCCAGAATTGGAACTTTGGTCTAGGACTCTACAACACTTTCTTCAAATTCATTGGGAAATTTGTAATTAATTCAGGTGTCTTAACAGAATTGGCTCATTTTGCTGTTTTCCTGATTATGGAAAAGAATAATACATAAGTTACTTTCCCACTTCTATCATAGAAAAATGGTACATAATAATATTACCGTGAGGCATGAGAGATTCAATTACGCATCCCCAAACTTCCAGTAGTGCTAATTAGGTTTGCCTATTTAATAGTTAATGGCCTATTTCACCATGTACTTCAGTTCAAAAGGTATGGACTGCAAATAACAAAATGACTCATTGAAACATAATAAACTTGAATTAAAAAAAATAAGAAGAAAGTTCGACTTGTAACACTTAAGTGGAAAAGAATATATCACAGGACATCTGAAAGAATAAATAGCTTTTATTTCCATACAGCAGCAGTAAATTATGATCAGACTTTTTGGCCAGATCCTGATGAGCATACAGGAAGCAAGTATCAGTAATTAGCTTGCTCCTAGAGACCTAACAGTAAAACACAAGGCAGATGAGCTAATGACTGAATTGTAAAGAAGAACCAGGAGTGTTCTAACTGAAATTTCTGGTTGTTTCCATTTTTAGATCTGTGTGTTCTTGACTCTTAGAGGATCAGTTGGAACAAACGATTCAGACAGTAAACCCACTAGGCAATAAGCTTGATGCAAAGCATTTGGAGCCCATCAGGGAGAGCAACTGTTCTGGTAGCAATTATAAGTACACAGTGGAAAACGAAAACTCTCAGGTCCAGCACTATGTCCTATTCTCAGTCTTAACTGTAGAGAAAATGAGCAGTATAATTTAAAGGCCAGTGGCAAATGCAGTTTTATTTTCAGAATGCTTTTCTCATTTAAAAGTGCAGTACTAATTTTGAAAACAAATCAAAATGTTGACATTTTTGCTTCTACTTATGTATTTAAAAGATATGTTATGAAAACAATATACAAATGCTCATGTATTTAAGATAACAACATAGAGAGGAAATGAACATAATATAAAGTATGCTAAATAATATAGAAAGTCTAAAAAACATCCATGTCCAGACTATCCAATTTAGGAAAGAAAACCTTACAAACACTATCAAGACTGTTCATGTTTACTCCCAATTGCATCATGGCATACAGAGTATTCATAGATGAAAATGTCACAATTTAGTATCTTAAATTTTATACAAACAAAACTGTACTCTATGTATTTTCCTGCAATTTGATGTTATATTTGAAAGAATCACCATAAGTAATACCTATATGACTACTTCATTTGTTTTATTGTTGAATAGGCTCACAAATGCCAAAATTAAAGGTATTTCCAATTCTCTTCTTGATGATGTTTTAGTGTGTTTCCAATTTTTTGATATTATATTTTCTGCTGATATCAGCATTCCTGACTGTGACACTTGTACACAGGTGTGAGAATGCTTCTGGAAGACATTTCTGAGGTAGTATTACTAAGTTATAGGATGCACACATTTCCAGCCTTACCATATTTTGACAAATTGGAACACAATGTGGTATTAAGAATTCTGTCATTCCACAGTCTTGATAATCCTTTACCTTGTCAGGTAATTCAATCTTTGCCATTCTGATGAGTGTGAAATAATATGGTGGTTGTAATTTGTAATTTTAAGACAGAAGAAAATGGCCTAACACTCCCCCAAGAAGTACTTTCAGTTACCTCTTTTCATCTTTGAAAACTTGAGTGCTTGCTTTGTAGCTGCTCAGAAACTTTGGCTTTGACTGTGGCCATTGCTGCTGTGGGACCATCCCAGATGACTGTTCCCACAGCCTCTCTTGATGATTCCACCCCTAGACAGCCCTTCATGTGTCTCCAATCAACATATCTGTGAAGAGCCACTCTCTTACTGATGACTAAGCAGAAAGTATGTGTTAGCTTGCAGGCACTGCACGTGTTGAATCTTCCTTTTGTCTCTATAAGCAGGAATCCCTATAACCTTATCATCAAAATAGTCCTTGTACTGTTTTCAGTGCTGCAGTAGCTGCTGGCACTGAAAGTAGCCATCAGCCAAAAAGTAGTGGGGAGTGATAGAGAGCTCCTGGGAGCTGCAAGCTCCAGCTTCTGCAAGAGTTCCAGAGAGTTGCTGTTAGCTATTGGTTTCAGCTGCCAGGAGAACAGTGAGGAGGATCAGTAACACTAATCGCTGAAAGCTGCTGATATTCAAAGGTTGGAGCTGCTAACACTAAGAGAGCTGCATTTTGCCTATATGTGATTTTTACCTGAATTGAGCAAAAGAACCCTTAGCTGATTGTTAACATCTTGGTGACTACAAAGGGACCCTCACTTTTGGAGGGCCCTAAAGAAGAGGTTGGACAATGGTGATAGTCAGCACAGATATGCCTCATGGGTGATAAGTGGCTACCTGAACCACTGCCTCAGTGTCAGCCATGACTAGAAGGTGCTAACCTGCCCATCTCTAGCTGTGTAGGTCTCCTCATTCATAAAATGAATGCTACATCCCTTTTCTCTACTATCTCAGTCCCCTTCAGTAGTATTGCTTACTGATTGTAATCTGTGTCATCTGTGATGACCCAGGATTGATCACCAGACTTGGTCTATAGGCTGGTTTTACCACTACAGCAGTCTGTGTCTTGGTTTCAGAAACTCTATTTTGGATTAAGAACTGCAGTGGACTGTGTTTCAATTTCTGGAACTCTGAATCTGGCATGTGCTCAACTTAGTGAGTCTCTAACTCTCTTGTTCCTGTACCTTTGGTAATCCAGTTCCTGGTCTGTAACATCATAAAAATTAGTAATACAACCACCTCCTCTGGGAAGCCAAAAGGTCCTCCAAAATTTACTCAATGAGCACTATGATACCTGGATAAAACCCAGTATACACATTATTGGATGGAATGTCACTGGAAACTATATTGCCCAAACTTCTCCAAGGGTGTCTGGTCACAGAGAAACCCACTTCAAGCCCAAGATCTCCAAATGGGAAAGATTGGCCCCTGGATTGAGGAGGTCCAGGGAGACATCAACATCACACTCAGCAGTGCATCAGGTAATTATGCTCATCTGATTTCTCAAGATAATAAATGGATAATAAATCTTTGTTTTCTAATTTTAAATGTGTTTAGATGCAAGTATATATTTTATGTCTACACATGTGTGTTTGCATATTGTATTGTTTACATGGCACCAAATTGACTTAGGAATGAGTGAGCACTCATTTGTCAAAGAAAATATGAACTCAAATGTTTTTCAAGGGTCACATAACTTGGGAACATTCTAGGTTGATATGATGTGTCTGATATTGATAGCTGTGGCTTTTGATTACCCAAGTGTCCAGGTATTTAACTTTATAGAGCTCTTGCTTGAGTAAAAACCATGTAATATCCCCCTGTTATAAGTAAAGGGTTATACTAACCTCATTTAAAGCCCCCAAATTCATGATTACTATAAATAGCTAAATTGGGTAAATAAGTGGGAAAAATTATTACAAATGTATTAAAAACTAAGGTCATTTATAAACAAGCTAAAATTATAAAACATTAATTGCTAACTATAAATAGTCTGGGTGGGCTTCTTAAAATTTATAAAAAAATAATATATTTGGGCCTGTTATATGTGCAATCCCATATATAAATAATTTAAAAGAAATAGACTGTTTTGGGAAAGAAACAGAGAACAACATAATGTAATAAATAAACAAACAAATTTGCCTTGACTCTCTAAGGTCAGCAAGGACCCAGGGGAAGATGAGGCCCATCTAAAAGGGCCCTGCAACTTCAGAGGATCACCTGATCTCTGATTAGGGAAATTGTGGACACCCAGAGATTAGAAGCCAACCACAGCACATCTACAAAGAGGAGGGCTATTGGAGAGGGGAGTGTCGCCAATGCTTCCAAAGGAAGCCATTCCATCACATAAGACCCTAACCCATCCCAGTATATGGCACAAATGATAGAGGGAAATGATTAAAGGAGCCAAAAGGCTCTTCATAAGACCTTAAAGTAACCTTGAAAAGTCTTCACTGACCTTAACCAGTGGAAGAAAAAGGATGACTTTTGCTGATATAGAGGCTATATACTCAGTCTTGAACAACCAGCAGGAAAGTTTAACCAAAGACAAGTGTGCTATTATATAGGTGGAAGAGAAAGAGTAGAATCATACATGGACAATTAAAAGGAAGACATTGGTCCTATCTTTTGGTGTCTGTGCATACCTTCACAGGGTAGATTGCAGATAACATCATGCTAGGTAGGGAAATAATTCTGAAACAATCAGAAAATTTAAAACTGTTTTAAATTGGGTATTCAGGTGAAGTGTACTAAAAGAATCATTCACTAGTAGCACAAGACTTTATCTATTTATTTTTTGAGAGAGAGAGAGAGAGAGAGAGAGAGAGAGAATTTTTTAATATTTATTTTTTAGTTTTCGGCAGACACAACATCTTTATTTTATGTGGTGCTGAGGATCGAATCCAGTGCCCCGTGCATGCCAGGCGAGCATGTTACCGCTTGAGCCACATCCCTAGGCCCAAGAGTTTATTTTGATAAAAGTCATGATTTTCATGTAGAAGAAAACTTAAGAGTTCATCTAAGTAGTCAGTCAAGAATAAGGAATCCAGGTTCAGAAAGGTTACTTGCTTTAAAAGTCATGATCTAATTGCCAAGATAAAATATGTGTGTTAAGTGGCTGAAAGGAAAAATAAAAATAAAAAGCTTGACATGAGAATAAAAAAAAAGTTTCAGCTTAATTTATAAGCAATAAAATTGACAAATTTGTTAAAACACAATGAAGTAATGGCAGCCCACAGCAAAAAGGGAATAAGACAAAAACTAGCTAAGAACTTGATGTATGCAAACTAGGTATATATTTGGAAATAAAACAACAATAACAACAATTCTAATATGGCAGACAGTGTTTCTTGGCCTGAACTCTACTGTGCATTGGAGTCACCAAAGGTGAAAAGACATCCAACAATTAGATGCAGCTTTCTGATTAAGATAGACTTATTTATAGACAGATTTGGTTTTCTTTAAATATTAGAAGTTGGGTTCTATACTTAGATTACTCAGCTCCCCAGGTTAATTAAGTGAAAATCTCAGAGAGTGTACCTTGGCTTTTGCTCCAGAAATATCCCAGGTGATTTTAAAGGCCCACTGCACAACAGACTATGGGTTAAAAGTTGCAAAATATTAATATAACAAGAATTAGGGTAAGAAGGTCAACTGAAAAGAAAGCCAGAAAAATCAAGGTGAAGAACTGGATTATAGGTTAATAAAAATGAATAAAAAAGGATAACTATAAAAAATTACAGACAGGATATCTGTAAGGCTTTGTGGTTATTTATATGTGGGTTTAAGAGAGAGGAAATAATTGGAAAGTGGAAACATGATAGTTATGCTAAAAGAAGTGAGTAAAATTGGTTATAATATGTGGGTCAGAAAAAACTGTGAGCTCTACTGGGATAAAGCTCTTAGGGTACAGATAGGGTTGCCAGCAGATTGTTGGGAAAAGGAATAAAATTTAAGAATGGTTAATGATGGCTTATTGGTGGCCTAGATGGGGGATTTGGAATTTAGATCCCTAAGGAAAAATTTTAAAGAAATTAAAATCAGGCTGGGGACAAACCTTAAAGAACTACCTATATTTATTTAGGGAGAAAAGGAGAGTATAAAATGAATAAATAAAAGAAGTAATCAAAGGAGAATAGGCACTGAGAAACTGTTAGAATCTAGAGGAAATTTTCAATATGAAAATTAGTAATGAAATGTCAAAAGTAATGGTTTTCCAACTAAATTTTGTTGGTGATACTTAAATTGAAAAAGCAATGGAAATCAGATGGTATGAGATTAGAAAATGAGTGTAAAACAAATATATTCAAGTAGCAATTAGGCTGTTATTTCCAAGATTTTGAAGTGATAGGAAAGTGTGTTTGTCAGTTTTTAATGTTGGAACAAATTACCTGAGAAAAACAACCTAAAGGAGGAAATGTTTAGTTTGATTCATGGTTTCAGGTCATAGTCACTTGGGCCTATTTCTGGGGCTTGTGGTGAAGCAGAACATCATGGCAGACAGGATATGGTGGAGCAAAACTTCTCCCCTTGT
Organism: Marmota monax; assembly: GCF_021218885.2. Classification (NCBI taxonomy): domain Eukaryota; kingdom Metazoa; phylum Chordata; class Mammalia; order Rodentia; family Sciuridae; genus Marmota; species Marmota monax. The sequence continues at coordinate 2,787,036 of NW_026694999.1, read as the reverse complement.
GGCAGCCAAGAAGTGAAGAGACTCAGAGGAAGGTGCTAAAGACAAGAAATATTGTTGCAGAACATGCATGGCCCCAGTGACTGACTTCCTCCAACTAGGTCCCATCCCCTACAGTTTCCACCAACTTCCAATGGTCCATTCAATTATCAACCCATTGATGGATGAATCCACTGATGAGGTCAGAGCCCCAATGATCTAAACACTTTCTAAAAACCCCACCTCTGAACTTGGCAGCAGGGGACATTCCAAATCCCAACTTATAATGAAAAGTAACTTGATGTAGGTAACATATTAATAATATGAATATTTCTAACTGTTCTGTTAAAATGTTCCACAGTGATGGTAGATTGTTTATCTTTCCTTCTGGTTGTGCAAGTTTTGCTTTATTTATTTGGAGACAATAGCATTAATGGGCAATAGTAAACTGGAGCTAGATTGTTATCATTACAAGAAATTTAAAAAATTTTTGCTTTAATGTCCATTTTGTTTAAAACATCATTGATCCTCTGGAATCTTACCCAGCTGAGTCTTCCTTCTTAAAACATGGGCAGCAGAAATTCATATAGGAGCATGAGGCCAGGCATGATGGTGCACTCAGGAGGCTGAAGCAGGAGAATAAAAAATTCAAAGCCAGCCTCAGCAACTTAGTGAGGCCCTAAGCTACTTAGTGAGACTTCGTCTCAAAATAAAAAATAAAAAGGACTGGGGGTGTTGCTTGTTGTTCAGTGGTTAGGCACCTCTTGGTTCAATCCCTAGTACCTAGTACCACACACACAAGAAAAAGATTCATGAGGTTTAAGAGACACTGAGGAAATGAATTGCAGGGATGGATTGGACCAGAGAGAGATAAGAGATATGGAGATATTTAGAGCAGTGAGCTGCTATGCAGTTCTTATTGGTTTGGCTAAAATGAAGTGTGTCTGCCTTCCACATAGCTTCTGAGCACCTCAAGAAGTGGAAGCATGCCTTGTTCACTTTTTTTTTTTTTTTTTTTTTTTTTTTTTTTTTTTTTTAAAGAGAGAGTGGGGGGAGAGAGAGAGAGAGAGAGAGAGAGAGAGAGAATTTTTTTTTTTTAATATTTATTTTTTAGTTCTCGGCTGACACAACATCTTTGTTTGTACGTGGTGCTGAGTATCGAACCCGGGCCGCACGCATGCCAGGCGAGCGCGCTACCGCTTGAGCCACATCCCCAGCCCCCCCTTGTTCACTTTTTATCTGCAGTAAGTAGGTGCCAGACAGAATAGGTGTTCAATCAAATCTGAATTGAAAGAAATATTTACAATCCATACTTCATAAAGTCAAAGAATAAACAAATTATAAAGACATTTTATTTTTATTTTTCTTGTGTTAGTCACTGGTAAGAAAAAAATACATAAAACAGATAAAATAATGATCTCTATTCTAACAGTCTCAAGCAAATTTGGGGGTATTGCACCTTAAAGTTCTATGTAATACTTCTTTATGTTAAAATGTATTTACAAATGTACTTGAGAATGGTATTGGCCAAATAATATTGTTATAGTGTATCCATGCACAAGTAGGAATGAATCCCACCATCATATATAATTATCATGCACCAATAAAAATATGGGAAAATAAAAAAATTTAAAAAACATGTATTTGCAAATGACTACAATATATAGGTATAATCTGGTAGCCTATTCAGAACCTTGTTAGTGACATGTTAACTCTGTTGTATATATTACCATATATATCCCACTTGTTTTCTTATTTTCCATGCAGTGTACCTGATAGGGATCTACAAACACAATGGCTTCAAATGGATGTTTTGTAGGGAGAATGGGTTGGTTGGAGCCAGAAAATGCATTCCTAGGATGATCCCAAGGGATACCTTCAAGTCCCCCTCTGAAATACTCATTACGCATGTTTTAATCAGCAACCTACACTGTCAAACTCCAATGTCAGGGCGAGACTTCACCAAATCTCAGGCTTCCAAGGAAAGGGAGTAACTTTTTGATGTTTCTGTATTGTTACTCCAGAAAATAAGGAAGTGTATCTCACTATCAAAGTGGCTGTGGAGGGTCAAAACACAAATGATTTACAGTAGTTTGGAATTGTTGAAGTATAAATTGGAGATTTTGAGATTATATCACAACAATTAATTACCAGATTTTCCACACAATATTCCTTTGTTCCAAGAGTTGGCAAACTATGGCTTGTGGACCAAGTCTTATCACTAGTTTTGAATGGTTTATAAGCTCAGAATTGTTGTTATCCTTTTAAATGGTTTAGAAAAAAATAAAAGAATAATATTTCATGACACATGAAAATTATTTGAGATTCAAATTTTAATGTCCATAAATAAAGTTTTGTTGGTATATAGCCACATTTACTCATTTCCAATCCTTAGAAATTTGTTTTGCTTTTAATATAACTAAACTATTGCAATGAATAGATGTAATGAAAATATTGTAGTAAAATGCCCACCACATCAGTAGTCATCATATGGCTGTTAAATCATATGGCTGATTTCTCTCTACCATGGAAGGACTGAGTACTTTCACTGAAACCGTATGGTGTATACCACTTGAAACATTCACTATCTGGCCCTTTATAGTAAAAAAATGGATGCTCCCTACTTCCTGCTCTTGTCAGACAGAATCCATGCAAGGGGACAACTTAGGTCAGATCTAGGTGTGACTGATTCCTTATGTTTTATTTTAATATCAACACATATAAATGTCTTCTCTTCTGGTCTCTGTATATCCAGAAGCATATCTTAAATAAACACTTACAATATTTTCTGGAATGAATTCGCAAGGACGCTACCCCCAGTCTGTGTCTTACACACAAGTACTTACGTATGTACTTATATAATATATAGACTGAGGAAGCCCATTTCCCACACAGCACTATATTCTGGTATCACAGAGTCGTCATAAAATTACTTTAATTTGCTATATACAGGATACCAGCTCTGTGGGCTTCTTATTTGCCCACAGTTTCTTTTGTTTTATGCCCTTCAAAGATCCAGATCATTATCTGGTGATGTTTAGAAGTCCTGTAGATAATTCTTTTCAGTTTATTCTCATGACTGAATGTGAAATTGTCATGCCATAGTTAAGATTATTTGAAAGGATTTCACTTGATTACTGGGACATTCAAAGTTAAGTAGAATTGTGCTGATGTTATGACAGTTTTTCTTCAGAGTCACGTTCTGGAAAACTGGGATTCTACTTTCCTATTCCCAGTGCCTTGTGAAACCAGGAACACTCGCTTCGGCTGTAGCAGCAGACCATGATTAATATTCTGTGCTCAACATTATGTCTGAGTAAAGGGAACAGAGTTCAGTTCCATTTTGCTTTCACCTACTTTTGTAGCTTTTAGCTTCTCATTTGCATTTTATGGGCCTTAGTCTTAAAAATTATACATAAATGCATTTGATGCGATGACCTTGATGGCTACCTACAACTCCAACATATGATGCTTCTATTTGATCTTATTGAGGATTGCCTCCTTCCTCTAATGAATTGACTCACAATGCCTTGATTTTTATCAAGGAATATATTTGCTGCCAATTTGAAATTTATTGAAATTTGTTTTGCTTTTAATATAACTAAACTATTGCAATGAATAGATGTAATGAAAATATTGTAGTAAAATGCCCACCACATCATTAGTCATCAGTACTAGGTGACACTAAAAAATTGTTTGAAAACACAAAGACAGTAATGATAAAATAAGAAATACAAGGTAACTAGTTCCATGTTGGGTTAAACAGCAGTTTGTGTCTAGGAAAGCTTGCAGTATGATAAAGACTCTAAAGAATAAGATAATGAAGGAAATGGGGAGGGAAATGGGCCACTTCCCTCATTTCCAATCCTTAGGTGAGAATCAAAACAAGTGACCTTGGTTGTAAAGGAATGGACTCATTATATCTGAGGAAATCCACCTGCTCAATGAGCATGCAACCTATCCCATATATTGCCCCTGCTTGTAGGCACAATGCGATCCTCCATTGTATCATGGCCTGCTGCCACCAAGGAGTACAAGAGTAATAAAATGTCCAAATCCTCTCCAAGGAGTTCTTCAACTTCTTTCTTTGAGATGATTTAACATTATGCTTTGTGCTTTTGCATTCCTGGGATTGAACACTCCAGACCCATAAAGTAAAAATATTTTAGTGGTGAAGATATGCATAGATTTTAACAAAATTTTCTAGAAAAAATATTTAAAAACAATTTTCTTCCACCTAAATAAAAACCTGAGCTTCTCAAATTTTTATCTTCTTCCCAGTTACCATGTTTGAGATCAATTTCTTTTTAAATACTTGTTTCTGTGGAAGGCACAATATTTATCAAAATCTTCAGAATTTGCTAGTAACATAAAAAGAGAGAAGGGTGAGAGAAGAGACAGCCAGTGCAGAAGAGAGGATCTAAGAAGATGAGAGGGAAAGAGGGAAGAAAAACATGTACAAATTTCAACTTGATGATCACGTTGTAAGAGCAGCAGAACACTTTGGCTTTATTTTTTTAGAAAAAAGTCTTTGACCTCACAAAACACATTGTGGAAGGTTTTATGCTTCCTGACCCTGTCTAAGAACACAAAACTGAATTCAAAATTGACTACAGATACCAATATAATGAAGTTCTACTTGGTGTTTACCATGATAGGACACATTTCATCTTGAAGGCATCTTTTGATGGTGAATTTAGACAGCCTGTTGTTGTTTTCAATAGTTCACCAGCAAACAGTAAGACATTCGAAAATAATTTGTTTTTCCACAGCTTGAAGACTGAATTAGAAAAAAGTAGCACAGTAAATTTGAAAATAGATATTTTTAAACCAAATCACTTGGAGGATGATTTGTTATTATATATAACAAAATTATGTGCAATATCTTTTTATTTTTCTCTCTCTAAAAATACTCTAGGCAAGTGACACTTGACTATGTCACATTAATAAGACTTTTTCTCCCTCCCTAAACCCAAGGGACTGTGCCTTTTAGATGAAAAGGTTGTGCTTTTATTAATACTTGTCAAGTCACTTTGACAGTTTGTTCCCAGGGTATAAAATATTGTTAATGTTCTCTCAACTGCCAATCAAGACCATTTTGAATGCAGAGAATAAGAATTCTGTTTTGAAAGAATATTGATTTGGGATATAATGCAGATGAGATGGGTGGGAATGATTCATCAATCTGTTCCTCATCTAAAATAAGGATGGTGTGCTGGGATATAGCTTATAGGTAGAGTACCTATGCTGTGGATATAGCTCATAGGTAGAGTACCTGCCTGGGATAGGCAAGGCCCTGGGTTCAATACCCAGCACTGGGGGAGAAATATACATATCAAAAAAGGGTAGTGGACACAATTTAACTGTGTCTAGAAAATGTTAGAATAAAAATCAGAGAGAAAATAAGCAATGCTGGACATGAATTATTACAGTGCAATTCTCCCTTACCAATTCTCTAGTGTCCTAGGATAGTGCTGTCCATGACTGCCAACTAACTGACAGTGCGTTATTGCCATCTGAGGTAAAGAAAAGGCTCCAAATTTATTTACCTTCTTTGTAGTAGGATGTCCATTAGTCACTAAGAACAGAAAACCAAACAAATCCTGATCCCTATCCCTAAACTTGTGTGGCAATGTTTGTAGATGCACATGTACATTGAGCTAAATGCATATGAAATGAATATGCAAACTGAGATGAACTGCTGTGTCATAGTAAGTAGAAAGGAGCAACAAATGATTGAATGTATTTCTGATTGCATTAGTTTCCTCTTGCTGCTGTAACAAATTATCCCAAATCTAGGAGCTTAAACCATCACAAACCTATTATCTTATAGTTTTGAATTCTGGTCAGAAGTCAAAGTGTGTCTTAACCAGGCTAAAATCCAAGTCCTTTCTGAAAGATCTAGTAGAACTCGTTTCTTATCTTTTTCAGTCTCTAGACACCAGGTGCACTCCCTGACTCATCACTGTCTTCCACCTTTGAAATCAGTATGGCCAGTCCAGTCTCTCTCATGTTACATCACTCTGATACTCACTATTCTGACTCCCCTTTTCCCTTAGAAGGAACCTTGCATTTACCTGAAGCCCATTTAGGGTAATCCAGGATAGCTTCCCCATCACAAGGCCACTATATTGGCAATATTAATTCTACCTACCTCTTTATTTCCCCTTTGCCATTTAACACAACATCTTCAGTTTCTAGGGATTAGGATGTGGACAGTTTTGGGAGGCCACTATCCTGCCTACCATACTGATGAAATTCTAAGTCTTGACTTTCTGTTAAGCTTTCAGGAGCAATTCCAGTTAATCTTACTCATGCTAGAGTCATTAAAAAACAAGCAATAATTTCCATAACTTTGAAGTCCTCCACAAGTCTGATATGAGTCTGAAAATTCATCTAAAACACAAGAACTATGTTAGAACATCTCTGGCATTGCTTTTATGAGCACTATGGACCAACAGTACCCTTGCCCATTTTTAATTTCAGTTCATTCTGACTATGTTCTGCTTCAGTATGTACAACTCCAAGGAACTTGGTGTTTTATTAGTACCATCTGTTTATTACAAACCATGAATCACCAATTGGCCTCCAGAGCCCTAAGGCCTTAGACACTTGAACTCTAATTCATAGGTTTTTGATGACAACATTACAGAGTATACTGAAAAAAAAATAAAACCAAGACAGTGCTGCAGTTAGAACTCAATAATGCACCTCAGTATTAAATATAATTCTTGCCTCTAAATAAGATGATGCCAAGACTCAATGACAACTAATTATTTTGTATTGTTCTATGAGGGTATCCTCTAATTAGAGAATTTCTTGAGTGTTCTCCCAGGTTCCTACTTTCAAAATCAAATCCAGTCTTTTAGACCTACTTGGAATGGAAGATAGAGAGTATATTCCTAGTAGGCATCACAGGGTTTACTGCATTTTCCTGGAGAAGAAAAGTAGAGTTGAATTTTTAACTGTTCTAGGCAAGAGATTACCCAGTTCCCTTCAAAAGGGGAAAAAATGCTAACATCAAGATGTTGACTTTCTCTGGTCTCTCAGCTGTTGTTTTAATACTGGGACTAGAAGCCAAAAACATGGGCAGAGTAGCTTCCAACCTTGGGGACTATTATGAAAAAAGGCCAATAGTGGAAACTCATTTAAATTTTTCTCTGTTTTAAAAATGACATTTCATATTCTTAGACTGTAAAGGAAATTCTTATTCATTACAAATATTTTGAAAGACTCTATATAACCATTTGGTAATAATCTCTTTTTACATGATGTGAAAGGAATCAATAATACTTTTTTCTTTTTTTACTGATTCTATTAGTTATATATAAATTTAGGATTCATTTTGACATAACTTATAAAAGCATGGAATATAATTTGTTCTAATTCAGTCCTCAGTATTTCCCCTCTCTTCCCCTCCTACCTCCTCTGGTTCTATTCCCTCTACTCTGCTGATTATTCTTCTGTTTACTTATAGTCTTTTAAAAAATTAGCATCTTGTAGATGTACATGATGATGAGATTCACTGTGTTATATTCATATATGTATGTAGGAAAGTTATGTCATATTTATTCCACTGTCTTTCCCTATCCCATCGCACAAGGTATTATCTCTGTTTTATTTTTTATTTCTGGATTTGCTAAGATTTGTTTTGTGATCTAAAATATGGTCTATTTTAGAAAATGCTCTATGTGCTGCTGAGAAAATAAATTTAGTTGTTGATGAATGGAATATTTTATAGATGTCAGTTAGATTACTATTATTACTTGTATTTTTAGTTCTGTAGAGTCTTTACTTACTTTATGTTTGAATGATCTATCCAGTGTTGAGAGAATTCTATAGAAGTCACCTAGTATTATTGAATTGAGGTCTATTTGATTCTTAATATTGAGAAGGGTTTGTTTGATGTATATTAATGTTCCATTGTTTGAGGCATAAATATTTATGATTATTATATCTTTTTGATGTAGACTTCCTTAAGCAGCATGAAGTGACCTTCTTTGTCTCTCCTGATTAACCATGGCTTGAAGTCTACTTATCTGATATAAAGATATCTTCCCCTGTTTGTTTACAAGCCCCATGTGAATGGTGTGGGTTTTCCCATTCTTTCACCATCAGTTTGTGCATGTCTTTGCCTGTGAGTGAGTCTCTTGCAGACAACATATAGTTGGGGCTTTTTTAATCCAATCTTTCAAACTATGTCTTTAATTGAAGAGTTTAGACTGGTTATATCCAATGTTATTATTGAGAGATAATTTTTATTTGCTGTCATTTTCATTTATTTCTAATATTTAAATTGAACTTGGTTCTCCTGTAGTTTCTCTTTATGCACATTTTCATTTTCATTTCTTCTTCATAAAATATTTTATAGGTTTGTTTTGTAGGGAAGGCTTTCTATTTATGGATTCTTTTAGCTTCTGTTTATCACGAAAGGTTTTTATTTCATCTTCAATTCTGAAGCTTAATTTTGCTGGGTATAGTATTGTTGGTTGGTATCCATTTTCTTTCAGAACTTGGTATATATTTTTCCAAGAACCCCCTGGCTTTTAGGGTCTCAGTTGAGCAACCAGTGGAAGTCTGGATTAGTTTATCTCTAAATGTGAGCACTTTTTTAGTGCAGCTTTTAAAATTTTATCCTTATTCTGTACACTAAGGATTTTCGTTATAATTTGCCTTATAGTTCTTTTGTAATATTTGGAGTCCTATATGCCTTCTGTATTTGAATTTACATCTCATTCTTGAGGTTTAGAAGATTTGCTAATATTATTTCATTTAAAATGTTGAACATCCTTTTAGCTTGTATTTCAGAGCTTTCATCTATCCCTAATGAATCTTAAATTTGGCCTTTTAATGTTATTCCATATTTCTTGAATATTGTGTTCATTGTCTCTTAACATCTTTTCTTTATGGTCAACTTTATTTCCAAGATTATATACTTTGTCTTTGAGACCTGAAAATCTATCTTCAACATGGTTTAATCTATTGGCAATGTTTTCCATTGAATTTTTAATTTGATTAGTTGAGTCTTTTATTTCCAGGATTTCCATCTGGTTCTTTTCAGAATCTCTTTATCATTATTGAAGTGATCTTCCACTTCCTTATTTCCTGATTTCACTCCTTTCATCCTGTTTTAGCTCATTTCAACTATGAACTTTACAAACCCCTTCTCTAACTTTTCCTCCACTCTGTTGTCAATGAAGTCAGTTCAACAACTGCATCATAGACTCTTTGGTATGGTTTCATCCCTTGATTTTTCATATTATTTATATGTCTACCCATATATTGGTATAGTTCTCACTTTTTTAAAGTGAAGGACTACTTTATGATCTTCTTTCTATTAAAGTCTTGGTTTGGGAGAATATCCAGATAATGATATTTTAAGTTAATGTGTGACCTCAGCTGATCCCAATAACAGTAACACTTAAGACATGCCAATGTAACCAAGCATGGTGGCACATTCCTGTGATCCCAGCAGCTCAGGATGCTGAGGCAGGAGTATCATGAGTTCAAAGCTAGGCTCAGCAACTTAGCAACACCCTAAGCAACTCAGTGAGACCCTGCCTCTAAATAAAATATAAAAAAAGTCTGAGGATGTGACTCAGTGGTGAAGTGCCCCTGAGTTCAATCCTTGTTTCCCCCCACCAAAAAAAAAGAAAGAAAGAAAGAAAAAAGAGAAAGAAAGAAAGTAGAAGACATGCCGCTGAACCCTGTTTATTATAATAATTTCAGGGCCAAGCCTTGTTCTACTCAATTTTATAAAAAACAAAGACTTGTTGCTATTGTTCTCCATAGTTTCTCAAATCCAGGTATAAACTTGTAATAAAGTTCTGGAATAGGTCAAAAGTTAGATGTTAAATTTAGTCAATTTAGCATAACTTTAAATAAGGGAGAGGAAGAAACATTGGGCAAAAAGATAAAGGAAAAATAGAGAGAGAAAGAAAGAAAGAAAGACAATATGTTAAAGAACTATTTACTACCAAGGTGTAAAGGAGAAATAGATGAGTGGTGCATATTTGAGGTAGTAGCAGGTAATACAAGAGGATGAATGGGGGTAAAATAATTAAGTATAAACTCAAGCTAGGGAAACAAAGATAGGTAGATCAACTCCAATTAATACTTTAAACCATTAGATGAAATACAATCAAATGGGTTGAAGGTACAATGTTGGTTGTTGGATTAATAATTATCATTCAAGTTAAAGAGATATTTGTATGATCAAAACTGACATTAGAATTATCTATAGTAAACCATGTCAAGGAGAAGAATATTCATGTTGAATCTTGGTTTGAATTTCATTAAGTGTTGTTAGGACATTTAGCAGATGTCCATCAGTCTTTGACTATGGATCTCTCCAGAGTTGCAGGGACATAGGAGCCAATTCTCTAGTTGCTATGAGCCTTCTACCAGCAGCTTTGTCAGCTCAGGGGACTGCAGCTAATTGCTTGGAGGATGCAGTGTTGAGGCTTGGCTGTTTCTATTGTGTGCAGGAATTCAGGATGGAGGCTTTGAAGTGTCCCTGTGATTTCCACGGGTCACTGTGTACCTTCTTCCCTCCACAGGATCCTTTTCATGATAGTGAAGATCCTGGTGGCTGTGTGTGAGCACAAGAACTCTGATTGTGAGTTTTCTGTGGATGCTCTGAGGTGCAGAGGTAGTCCCATGGCCAACACTGTTCTCTGGGGCACTATAGTGAAGGGACTCAGGTGGTTTACCTGGATTCTAGTTTCCACTGTACCAGATTTTGAATGGTGGGCATTGATTCCCTCTGATGCAAGGTCCTGCAAGTATCCAAACAATGCCTTTTCACTTGCCAGTTGTGATCACGGATTATGCCCAAGAGCAGCTACTTCCTATTGTCTCGAATGTGTTAATTTTCCACCTTAACTGATATTCCTTTGGCTATCTTTGTGGGTGCCTTCAGCTTACACTTCCTGGAATATTCAGAGAACTTATCCTAGCAGCATTCTGCTCACCACTGCCACCTCTGGGAATTGGCTCTCACTGGATATTCAGGCAGCTTCCCTCTGGTATAGCTCCACAAGCCGAGGACTGTCCCTAGACTTCCTGCAGTGCCTCTCCCCAATGTCTCCAGGCCTGATGAATCTACTTTCCTCTGCTTGTGGAGCAAAGCTGCTTCATTGCTGTCTCTGAGTGGATGCTGAACTGAGCCTTCCACCTTTGCCTGGGTCACAGAGGCTGAGGAGGATTGGGTGCATTTCCCAGCACAGGTCCCCCACTAGTCCCTTCATTCCCCTTGTTCATGGAGAAGGGGTTTCAGTGATTTTGGCTCCTAGTGGTCCTTCTAGAAGTTCTTTCTGGCTGGATTCTTAAGGAATCCACTGCATGGGGACTTCCCTCTGCTTTAATTTGAAGCTGTCTGGGCATGGGAAGACACTGTTGATTTAAGGGTGTGACTGATTGGCTGTAGCTCTATGAGATGGCTGAGGACCCTTGGCTCAGTATTCCTTTCATAATTTGGCTTTCAGCTGTTACCTCTGTTTTAAGGAACCCTGCTATTACCTTCATGCTTTAAATTTTGTCTGTCTTTCCAAGTGTTTTTAAGTGGGTGAGCTTAACAGAATTTCCACTCTCCCCCTTTCTCTCTCCCTCTCTCTTCTCACTGTTGCCCATCCTCCCTTCTCAACCTCAGATTTAGATTTGGGATTAGGAGACTCTGAATTTATTTTCTACTATGGTAACCTATCTTCAAGTTTTTCCAAGCCACAGGCTTTGTAATTTTGAGTCTTAGAAAATTAATTTTGTCACCCACCTCTCAATTCTGTGTTTCCTTGGCTACCTCCTTTCTGTACTGTGAGGAGATCAGAACTCGATGCCTAGCTCACTTCTGCCCTCTGCCCTCTTCCCTTCTCAGGAATCAATAATTCTTAGCATCCTAGCATCCTGTTAATTTTTTTTCTTCCTTTTTTTTTGTACCAAGAATTGAACTCAAAGGCACTCAACCACTGAGCCACATCCCCAGCCCTATTTTGTATTTTATTTAGAGACAGGGTCTCAATGAATTGCTTAGTGCCTTGCTTTTGCCGGCTTTGAATTCTTGATCCTCTGCCTCAGCCTCCTGAACCACTGGTATCATAGGAATGGGCCACTGTACCTGGTGCATCCTGTTAATTTTCTTCATTCACTATTAAACCAGACTTATTTCATTAACTTGCTTAATAATGTTTTATATAGTTCTACAGAGCTTTAAAAACATCATCAACAACAAATTTTGCCTAACTTGTAGAAATTTAGAAATAAAGTTTATGTAAGCATTACCTTTCCACAATTCCTAATTTCCAGGACCACTATATGGCATTGTTTTTGAAAAATAAAGAAAAGTATAAATACTTATTTTGTGCAAGTATTTTATTTACTCTGGGAAAACCAAGAATTTTAAAACATAAGTTTGCCTTTGAAGAGCTTAATTCATTGATTTAATACATCATTAAAGATGCTCTAGTAAGGTCTCCACACAAATTGCCAAAGGTATTTAGGTGAGCTCAGGGAACAGGCAGATGGGAAAGTTTTTCATGAATGATGTAAGGTGTGAGTTGCTTCATCAAAGAAGGTGAGGGTTACATTCATTCATTTTTCCTCTTTAATTTAACTAATATTTATTGATTATTTACTGGAGATATTGGTGACTTCATAGTTTGGTCCAAGTTTGAAGACTGGTAAGAATGATTACTTAGACTTGGATTAGGTTGACTTTACTTCAAATGCTATCATATCAGCAATAAGCAGGGTAAGTGTTAGACAGGAGACGGAGGATAGAAGTGAGTGCTTGAAGCTCCCCAGGTCACTACTGATGCTTAACACTGGGTAACAGGAAACAGAACAAATAAAGTCCCTGTTTTTATGGAGCTTACATCCTGTAGAAGTTAAATAATATAGAAACAAGGGACTTCAAGAGAAAGGTGATATATTCAATAACATAATAAGTTTTTGCTCATGACACAATAACTTATTATGTATGATTATCTGGAGTAGAGAATAAACATACAGGTTTGATGGAGGAATAGGTTTATCAATTAATAGAAGTCATAAAATGATGACTATTGTATCTCAGAGAAAAAATACAAGGACATCATACTAAAATAGTGGGAAATTGTTAAAGTTTGTTGAAAAAATGGAGATGGCATTTTAAAGAGGGTTAAACTGAACATAGTATGCAGTGGATTTGGGATATCCAGGCCTGAGGACAAAATACTAGCTGAGATTTTTGTATAGTATTCCAGGTTTAGGGTAGTAAAAGCAGGGACTAACATGTCAACTCTGAAGAGGCACAGGAAGGAATAGATGAGAATGACATTATAAGGAAAAGATAAACAGAATTTAGTGATAGATTAACTTCTGACTACATAAAAGATGAGAGAGGGACTCAGGATGACTCGATACCTGTTTTGGCCTGGTTTTCCTAGAATACAGAAGCCTGAGGCAAAATATGCATGATAACATTTTATTTAGAGATAAAAATCTCAAAGAAGCAGTAATGAAGGAAAATGGAAAGACACAAAGGTAAGAGTGAAATCAAATACCATGTGGCCACAAATTTACACGAAACACAGATAGTTACTAAGTTACCTGGGACTCTTCTGGAAAGACTATATGGAATCACCTTGGCTTGGAACTATTTGATAGAAGGGAGAATGAAGTAGATTTCATCTGCCAGCCACTTGTTCTCTCCTGTCTTTTATTGGTCCAAGTTCATCCCACAGGACATTAATCTCTCAACACTATTGGATTTCGCTACTCATTTCTCTGGGAAGTCTGTAAGGGAACCAATCCCAGGAGGGCTGGGATGCTCTCTAGGGTTCAGGGTGAGCCAGCCAGATGCTGTTACCAAGCTGTCTCTTTGCCTGCCCACCGGCCTGAGGTCTAGATGGGGAGCCATGATAAGTATTTAGATCTCACACAGTTTGCATCTACTCATGTTCGAGAAGCAACAGGAAAGCCGTAAGTGGGAGTATAGAAGCGTGCAGACAGGTGTTAGACATTTCAAGAGCACCTCTTAAAAGACTTTGGAACTGAGAGAAATTTGGAAACTAGATGGGGCTTTAAGGACTCAGCCTCTACCAGGAAGAGGTAACAGTGCTCAGTGAGTCTGGTATAGTCAGTTACTAAGAGAATGATGGGACCATTGACAGGACAGTAAAATCCCAAGGAGAAACTTTCATCGCCCTGGGAAGAAAAAGAAATGATTTGGCTATAGATAATTGGCTGTGATTCTGAAGTGATATTCTATAGCAGGTATCAAAGAATCATAAATCAATGTTTAAAGGACTTTAGAGGCAGCTGTTTTAAAATTTATTATTTTAGACATAGTGGAAATTCAGATGCAGAAATGTTAAATGATTTTGCAAATGTTACAAAACAAGTTATTCATAGAAATGAGACTAGAAGGTAAATTCTTACCTTCCAGGCTACTAACCATATGGAAGACACCAGAAATCCTGAATTCTCATTCTTAAGTTTTTGGTCAGTGTGTTTAATCAGTTCATCTCTGAAATGGGGATGATGGACAAGGTATTCCCCAATATATCCTAGCTCTGAGAATCTACTTTCCTTTGGTGAGCTCAGGAGAGCAATGTAGATAAATGAATAGTTTTGTAAACATTGAGAATATTCAAAACCACTAAGGGAAAAAATGGTAGAAACTAGGAGGGTAATGATTAAGATTTGTTCTATGTATGGATATAAAGTGTCAAAGAAAGAAGAGAAACCACAGGAATAACCACAGAGAAGTAGGAGGAAAAATAAGAGCAGAATAGGAAAGTCCTTGGTACTTAAACAAGAGGAGGGGCTGAAGAAGAACTGATTAAATATGGTAGATGCCACAAACATTAAGGTAGATGGGGATTGAGAAAAGGCCATGAGACTTATAATGAGATTTGATAAGAACTTTATATATCAAAGATCTAAACAAAATACTATGGTCAAAAGTTTGAGGAGTCAAATGTTTATGAGAAGATGGATACAAAAAGAAAATATTGAATGTAGATAGTTTAAAGATATATAAAAATAAGTAAAAAGATGCACAGGATTGGGGAAGTATAAGCATAGTTGTCATTAGAGGAAAAGAACAAGAGATTGAAGATTTGGGAGACAGAATTTATATGATGGAATGAAATTTCAGAACAGACAGAAAAGGTTAAATATAGAGAGGCTGACTTTGTCAATGAGGATACCTCTTCTTCTGTAAAGAAGTAAAGGAAGAGAGGTATGTTAGTGTTATGGTTTAGATATGAGGTGTTCCCCAAAAGCTCATGTGTGAGACAATGCAAGAAATTTTAGAGGTAAAATGATTGATTGGGTTGTGAGAACCTTTGCCTAATCAATGCATTAATCCACTGATAGGGATTAACTGGGTGGTGACTGTAGGCAGATAGGGTATGACTGGAGGAGGGAGGTCACTAGGGGTGTGCTTTTGGAGTATATATTTTATCCTTGGTGAATGGAGCTCTCTCTGCTTCCTTACTTCCCTGACCTGATCTGCTTTTCTCCACTACACCCTTCTACTATGATGTTCTGCCTGATCTGGGGTACAGAGGAATGGAGTAATCATCTATGGACTGAGACTTCTGAAACCATGAGCCCCAAGTAAATTTTTACTCTTCTCTGATGTTTTTGTCAGGTCTTTTGGTCATAATGACAAAAACAAAACAAACAAACAAAAAAAAAACAAAAACAAAAACAAAAACAAACAAACAAACAAACAAAAACTGACTAGTTTAGTCAATTTCTGTTACTATGACAAAATACCTGAGATATTAAATTTAAAATGAGGAAAGCTTAATTTTGGCTTGTTTCAGTCCTTGGTTACTTGGTCCTATTATTTTGGGCCAATGGTGGCACAGTCTATCATGGAGGGAGCACAAGGTGGAGAAGGTTTATTTACCTCATAGCAGCTGGGAGTCAAAAATGGAGAGACAAGAAGGGGACAGGGTCCCAATATACTCTTCAAAGACATGTCCCCAATTACCCTTCCACAAGGCCCTACCTCCTAATAGTGTTATGTGCTGGGGACCAAGACTTTAACACACAGCCCATTTTGGAGAAAGTATAGATACAAACTATGGCAAGTAAGCTCCTGAAAATACAGGAAACTTGAGAGGTCTATAAACATGGATTTGCTCTGAACTGGAGGAAAGTTTACATGAGTGTTTTGTGACAGAAATTTCCTTCAGAGTCACTGTGTAGGCAAGATCCAGACTGGGTAGTTAGACTGAGTGGATGAGGAAGGAGCAAAAGGTCCAAGCCAGTGCTAGAGAGTGAGTCAACAAAGAGGTAGTAAAAGGAATGGTGAATTGCTGGGAGGGGAGGACAGTTAGGCTAGGTAGAAGATGTTTCAGTGGTCCCCAATGCACAGTCTTATGACTTTAATTTTAATGTGTGGGAGCCAGGAGTAGAAATGTGGAAAGCAGTTTTCCAGGCCCTGGAGATCAACAGAACTGCAAATGAGTAGAAGCAGTCTGGACTTTTATTAAGGAAGTTTAAAGTTCCTGATGATGTGACTCAGACTGGACAGTTAGGCAATGAAGACATAAAGGCACTAACTAATCTGAGGGACTGACCATCATACTAGAGGAAGAGCAAAATCAGTAATGTGAGCGCATGGGAAATGCTAGGTCAGAAAGTCACAGTGGGAGAGGGAAACATTTGGGTGAAGAGGGGAATTAGAAAGAATGGTTTGCATAGCCAACAGATTCCTGCTTTTGTGCAGCTCATGTGCTAGTAGGAGGGAGATTGCACCTGCAAGGGGAGAGTAGAATGGATCGTAAATTTTCACAATGTTGTGAAGATGAGCCTCCTATAGCAGGTGTGATTTAAGTAAAGATGGATGTAAGTAAAAGGGATCCAGGCAAAGAGTGTTTTCAGAGTGGAGCGTGAAAGCAAAAGCTGTTCTTGGGAGCTGGGAGTGCAGAAGGAGTAACAGTGAGGCTGTCTGCTGCCTTGTGTTGTAGGGCCTGCATGTTCTCTGAGCGGTCAAGCAATGAAGTCCAGGTTTTATGTCATGGCTAGAAATAGGACTGGCTCAGGGTCCGTTCCAAATCTTTTCCTCTACAGAGTAGAAGTATGCACTTCGTCATGTTTGTGCATTACTTCTGAAATACAGGGGGGTGTATTACAGCCTTAGCAGTGCAAGTTCGTGACTGTGCTAGAATAATGATTTTTACCTACCTTGATCCTAATCTAGAGGGACAAACTCAGAAGTGGGGCAGATGAAACTACTTCATCCATTTGTAATTTGGAGTATTCCAGAGGACAGATTCCTATCTATAAAAAAGATTACACTAGAATTTTTTAAGTCTTTACTGGATGGTAAAAGTTTATGATTAATAGAGTTATCCAAAATATCTCGGTCACAAAATATATTCTTAGTAACTTATAGGAGTATTCTGAGGGAGAAAGCCAGCTTTTTTTTAATTAAAATGCCTTAGTTGTACTAGCCCTTGAGAGTTCAGAAGTTCTGATCAAAGCTTTAGGAATGGGAGGCTATGAAATTAGAAGTTTGAGTCAAGATTATTTATTTCTTCAAGAATCCGGATGGTTGTAGTTTGGATCTGAGTTATGTAGAAGCTATGAGTGATTATGAAATTGATTAAAGGAAAACAGACTGTTACTAACAGTGGTTATTTGCTAGTTATAAGACTCTATGCATATTATTAAGCATTATTTACATATTTGAAGAAAACTACCTGACATGGAATTATGCATACAACACAAAAATCTTTGATAAGTGTTTGCCAAGTATCTATAACAATGAGACAATAAAGGATGTTCAGAGATCAAAACAAGCTTTTTAATAAACAATTAATCCCAGGAACAAGATGTATAATTACATTCATTACAGGAAAGTCTTATTTATTTCATCATTCTAAGAAGTAAATAATTTGAAATAGAACTTGAGGAAATTTATAATAAAAGACAAAGACAAAGCCCCCCAAAATGGGTGTGGGTGACAACATTATTTGATAAAGCTTCCTAGTATCTCTTTGTCTTTTACTTATTTGTTTATGGAAGCTCAGTGGAGAAAGTTTAATTTGCCAAAACAAAGTTATCTTTCTGAGATGTTCTTATAAACAACATTAAGAACACATTGTCTATGATGAACTTGTGCCCAAACATGATTAGGAATTGATACTATAATCTTCTAAGACATATTGCTAGTGAAGTTAGAATCTAATATAATGTCTATGATCTGGTTACTATATCAGAAATTATACAAAATAGCCTGTATGATCCTGGATAATATGAGTACTCATAGTGTTATAGAGGACAGATGAGGCAGGGCACCGAAGATAGCAGGAAACAGTTTTATTTGGCTGCCGCCAGGCTCAGAGGGTATAGCTTTTGCTGTAATCAGTTAATCCCCTGAACCGTGAGTTCAGGTAATTTCAGAACTTTATACCCAGCATATAAGGAGAGGGGCTCAGAAGTTCACAGTCTGTAGAAGTTCACATAAAAGGAGCTTTTTCTTTCACTGTCGTGGGCAAGTTAACCATTCAAGGACAACACCTGAGAAGAAAAGAGCTTCTTCTCCCCTTTCTTTCCTCCCCCTGCCAGCTGTTACCATGGAGCCCAATTGGTAACTTCTCTTATCTTAAAAATGTAGACATCTCTGTGAAGCCCAGATCAAGGCCAGAGGCCTTGTTAAAGGATTTGTCTTTTTTTTTTTTTTAATCACATTTTGCATTTGCAAACAAATTCTACAAACTACTATACTGGATAAATATTTGTGAAAAACTAGTAAAGGGCATTCAGCACCTGGAGTGCTGATTTCTTCCAGGCCACTGGCCAAGTAAAATACAGCAACAGGAAAATAGGAATTTTACCTACATTGAATTCTTTTGCTTAGAGGCTCTTTTGCTGATAGTCCTAAAATGATTATAGTGAAGATTTCTGGAAAAGCTTAGTGAAGATTTTCTGTGGAGGAGGGGGTGCCACTACAACAGCTTCCACAGAGAAGTTTCTTTCCCATTCACTGTATCAATTAGGATGTTAGCTTAGAATTTTAATGAACATAAATCAGAAGAAAAAAGAGGAGGGGAGGGAAGGGGGAAGAAGACAGCAGAAGAGGAAGGAAAGTGGGCAAATGTTTTAGGCTGAGTATCCTTATTAAAGGGAGAGTGCAGAATCCAAAGCCACTGCCATCTTGATATTGAATATTCAGGACAGAAAACTTTCCAATGTAGATCAGTCATGGAAATGGGAGAGACGTCACCAACCATTAAATTAGGAAGAAGAAATTTATTTATGACTTACCCCAGGAAGAAAATACACAACTGCAAAATACCCTTTTTAGGATTCACCGACCTCAACATTGTGCAAGTTAACTAGAACCTTGTTATTCACACATTACATAATTAAAATTGTTAGGGTGGTGAGTCGATTTTTTCCATTGTTGTAGCTTCTTCTCTGCGGAGAACTAGCTTTTGTTTTATTGTAATGTATTGTAGAGAAGATGTTTTTAAATGTGACTATAGCAGTCTAATATTGTAATTGCCTGTTGTGAAAGCAGTCTGTGTATATCTCCTCAGGTATTTTTACATTCCAGAGTCCTATCTGCCATTAATTCTATTGATTGCAGCAGACACAGTGCATGGTAGAAACAAAAACAATTTGTTTTCTCCCTTCCTTTATGATCCTTGTTCCTTGCCCACTCCCCACCCCAAGGAGTTAGTTTGATCATAACAGCTTCTCTCAAGCCTTTATCTTGTAATTCTTTTTTTTTTGTTGTTGTTGTTTTTTTGCTGGGGGTAGGGGTACAGGGGATTGAACTAAGGGTACTCAACCACTGAGCAACATCCCCAGCACTTTTTGTATTTTATTTAGAGACAGGGTCTCACGGAGTTGCTTAGTGCCTTGTCATTACAGTGGCTGGTTTTGAACTTGCAATCCTCCTGTCTCAGCCTTCCCTGCCTCTGGGATTCAGGTGTGTGTCACCACGCCCGGTTCTTGTAATTCTTAAATAAATATTTGCTACAGATACATCACAGAAGACAATTGTCTGTGGCAATGTCTGTGCCTTTGAGGTCTATCTGGTCAACTGAAAAGGGCTAGTCCTTCTGTGGGTTTTTTTTCCAGAAGCACCACAATCACCAAATGAGATCCTATGTGAGAGAAAATAGAAAATAAGCAGAAACATGTTGCTTCCTTATTTCTAGCTTTAAAGAAAGAATTTAAATGCCAGAAGAGGACATTTGGAATGGAAGTAACCACTTTAAAATGGACCTTGTCAGGTGTTCAAAGATTTCTCAAGAGTCTGTTTCTTTTTCTTTTCCTTCCTTTCTTTCTTCTCCCCATCCCCTCCACTTATTTCTTTCTTGTCACGATCTTCACCTTGTTTTAACTCGGAGGTTTTTTGGTTCTTATAGTAATACATGAGTAGGGAGACAGGATAGATGTTGGAGGAAGATTTGTCCACTCATTTATCTGAAGGGCATTTCAGGGGTGAAATGGGAAGGAATCCTATCATCATGAACTTCAAGTTCCAAGGAGGTAAATATCAGGTAAATGTCTGTTTTCGTGGCTTCCACCTGGAGTAATGCAACAATCTTTTATCAGCTGATTCTGTTTCCATTGTTGCTTTCCTTTTTTTTTCTTTAATGTAGCAAAAAGAAGAATTGAAAATATTTTTAAATGATATATGTTGGGCCCTGTCTCTGATTAAACCCTTCAGTGGTTCCTAAAGTCTGTATTTCAAAGAACTTAATTTTATTTGAATATAGCTTTTTCAAAAATGTGATTTATTTAAATCTATTCATTTAATACCTTTTCTTTTATTAAGTCATTAACTTTTTGAGGATGGACAACATTTTGTCTGGCTCTCTATTACTATTTATTCATTTAGTATAATGAACGATGTTACCAATTGCATCTGCATCTTTTTCCTCTTAAAGTTTAGCAGGAAAAATTACATTCAAAATAAAAAAAAATAGCAGGAAAAAGAAGGACACCAAACAGGTAATAACTTAAAGTGTGATATGCAATTGTAGAAGAAATATGATGATACGGAAGCTCATGGCAGGAATATTTAGTCAGTCTGAGAGATGGAATGAGGTCAAGAAAGAATTTCTGATCGATATGGTACATAAGTTAAACCTAAAAAATGACCAGAAGCCAGAGGCCACTGGGAAGTAGAGATAGCTAAGAATGTTTCTGGAAGAGTGGAGAGACACTAAAAGAATTCTATTATGAATCCTTGTAATATATGGTTCAGTGTGGACTGTGCTTAGTGTATGAAATGAGAGTGGCAAAAAATAAGTCTAAACAGACAAGAAGGATTGTGTGAGTCACTCCAAAGCCCTCAAAACCATCAGAAAATCATTGACATGTTAAAATAGGGCTTCCAGTGATCATGATAATACATTGCTGCATTGTAAGGGATGACATGGCGGGAAAATATAAGCAAGTTAGAAGATGACCCAAGTGAGTGAGTAGGGTGATTTAGAATCGGGCAGTGGTGGGGTCAGAGAGAAGAGAGAAAAAACAAATCTGAAAAATTATTAGGAGGTAGGCTAAGCAAAATTTTTATTTTATTTTAATTTTCTGCAGGGCTAGGGATGGAATCCAGCGCTTTACACAAGCCAGACAAATGCTCTACCACTGAGCTACATCCCCAGCCCAGCTGCAAATTTGGTTTTGGATTGAAGGATAGGAAAGAGTCAATGGGAAATCTCAGGTTTCTGACTTGGGCAACTAGCAGGAGGGTGGTATCATTCACTGAGCAGAGGAGCATATAGGAAGAGCTGGTTAGAGTAAAAGTGAAGGTAAGTTCGATTTTGAATATACTTATCTTAAAAAGCCCAGAAGCCACCAAATTAGCCATTTCTAATAGGCAGGAATGTACACAAGTCTGAGGCTCAACAAAGAAATGTAGCCCCAAAGAGTACAATTTATAACAGTGAGAGTCAATAAGATCACTGACAGAGTATGTGCAGAGGAAGAAGAGGAAGTTGTTGGGAGTTGCTCAGGCTCCCAAGACTAACTTCCCCAACTCCACCCCACCCCAGAAGAGCCGGCCAATGGTGAGCCCTGCTGGCTCACATGATCCTTACCCACCAATCAGACTAGCGCTGCTGGCTCACATGATCCTTACCCATCAATCAGAAAGCACCCCATGCCACTGTCAAACCCTTCAACCCTTAAACTGTCATAACTGTCAAACCACCCCCGGCTCTATAAATATGCAGAGCTGTTCCTCATTTTCTCCGATGACGAGCCTTGTTCGTTCTTTCAGAAGTAACCTAGGACTAAACCTTAAGAAAATATTTCACATTGAAAAGGCAAGCACAACCTTTAAAATAAATTTTAACCCGCGCGGTGGTACATGCCTGTAATTCCAGAAGCTGCGGAGGCTGAGGCAGACAAAATGTTGTCCATGGTGCTAAGCAACTCAGTGAGACCCTGTCTCTAAATAAAATACAAAATAGGACTGGGAGTGTGGCTCAGTGGTCAGGTACCCTGGGTTCAATTCCTCAGTACTCCTCAAAAAAAATTTTTTTAAAGGAGGTTGAGATTATAGAAATTAGTGGAAGAAAGCATTTCAAGTAGACAGTGGTCAACCAATAGTGAAAATTCCTCAGAACACCTATTAAAAATGAATTCACCAGTGACCTCGACAATAGTGGTTTAGTGGCATGGTAGGGGAGAAAGCTGTGTTGCAGCCAGTTGAAGAAGGAGTGGGACAAGTGGGAATGGGTATTAAAATTCATGATTATTTCAAGAAATTTAGTAGACGAGGGAGAGAAGTAGTGGTATAGCTGCAAGTGTATATGTAGTAGCCAGTGTTTTAAAATACAAGAGATGCACCACATACTTATGAAAAAAGTCAGTAGAAAATGTGTGGCTGAATGTTCAAAATTTTATTCTTGAAATCCATATAATTTTTGAATACGTGAGTAAAATCAATTGGAACGTTGGGAAATTACACTAAGTATTACAACAATATTCTATTTTCATGCAGTTTCCACTGTTTATCAAATATTATAGAGGATTTAAGTTAGGCATAAAATTTATTTTGACTCATAATTTCCTTAATGAGTCAATTCCTTTGGATTTTATTATTTGCAAGATGTGAGAAATCAGACATTTTGGAACATATCCATAGAGTTGTTACACATTTCACGGCAAAAGTCTTTTTAACTTTCTAAGTAATAGTACGGAGTGTTTATGGTGCACAGTCAAGGGTAGGAGACTATGCAAATATCCCATAAATAAAAGTAAATAAGTTTGTGTATAAATTAACAATGTATATTACAGTAATGAGAACAAAATTAGCCTTGAGACATTTCTGTCAGGTCTATAGAAATGTGAGATATGTTCTGTACCACACAAGAAGAACTACATCAGAATAACAAAGGATGCCATTGTTGAGCACAGAAAAGGCCAGGAATATGCTGTACTTGGACACATCCAGTCTCCCAGTGGGACCCAAGAAGAAAGCTCCGTGACTCTCTAAGTTTGAACAAATTCTGAGATTTAGGAACTATCTGGAATATCAGACTGGAAAGTTAGGGACCACCACTGAAGAACTCAAGAGGTGACAAATTCCACAGAGATGCGCATTTGATGAAGACTGGCCAATTTAGTAAGCACAAATCAACTCCTACACAAAGCAAATGAAAACCATTGAGAACAACCACAGGATTATTGAAAGAAAGAGCAGGGGATGGGGAGGGAGGAAAAAAGGGAGGGAGGAAAATAAGAGTTGAAGGTCACTTTGATTTTGTTCACACTTTCTATAGATGGAGTTATAGAAATTATTCTAAAAAATAAATTGAGAAATGCAAATGTTGTTTTTTGTGCAATAAGAGAAATTGTTGTGATTGAGTTTTTGTAAAGTTGAAATGTAAAGGGAGATTCATACAAAGATGACAAACTACAGCCCACAGGCCAAATCTCACCACTACCTATTTTTTGTTGATAAAGTTTTATTAGAATACAGCCTCACCCACTCATTTATATATCATTTGTGGTTGTTCTAAACTACTGGGACAGAGTTGAGGAGTTGTGACAGAGAGCTTATGGTCTCTGGAGAAGCTTCCTGGGCTGGAGATGGAGGTCAGTGGTAGAGTGATTACCTAAAGTGCACATGGCCTTGGGTTTGATCCCAGCCTTTTATCCTATCTATGAAAACACGCTGATGCAAAATACATATGCAGAAGTTTTAAATTATATAGTGTGTATATGTACCTAAAGGCTGGATTATCTCTTAGTCTTATTTATGGTTGGAGGAGAAACTGATGGGAAACAATGAGAAAAATGTGATATGTAAAGGAAAAAGGTAAGGTTGGATATGGTGGCACATGCCTGTAATCCCAGAAACTTGGCAGACTAAGGCAGGAAGATTGCAAGTTTGAGGCCAGATCTGGCAATTTAGCAAGACCTTCAGCAATGTAGCAAGTCCCAGTCTCAAAATAAAAAAGAAAAAGGGCTGAGGATGTGGCTCAGTGATAAAGTGGTTCCCGGGTTCAATCCCCATAACCAAACCAAACCAAACCAAATCAAACAATCCAAAACAAAAAATTAGCACAATTCAGTAGGTATGGAAACATTTGTTCATAAGATCAACTGAACTTCTGAGGGAAATATTCTCAAAGAAAATACTTTATTAATTTAGTCCCTTGCTCAGATGTGAGAAACATGCTCACCTGTCCAAACCCGAAGAATGGACCAAGAGACATAAGGTACAGTAAAAAATGAGGCTTTACTTTAATCTTTAATGATGGTCTTGCAAAATTGGGTGTCTTGCAAGACCAGGTGTTTGGAGGGAGCAGGTACACACAGATTATCCCCTGAAGTGCAAAGTCCCTCCCCTGGTCCCTAATTGGCTGAGTATTATGGGGTGTATAATCTTCCCAACTGTTGCTTAGGTTTTACTGTCTCTTCCTGGGTTTTTTAAAGAAATATACCTTTAGTTGTTCCCATCTCCCTTTATTCTCTTGTGGTGGGAAAGCCTTCCTAGGGTGAATGCATTCTGACACACATGCAGCTTTTACTTCTTTACCTAAATTACTATTTCTTAACAGATTTCTATCTCTGTTGGTCAAGCCGACCCCTTCCCCTACCTCCTGTTTGTCAAGGGGCTGTTCAGATACATGGACCTTGGATCTGCCACATCCATAGGCTGTGGTGCTAATGTGTGACTTTTCATTCTGCTCTATTTCCCCTCCGACTGCCTTTTTTACATCCCGTTTTTACACTTAAGGCTAAATACTATATTCTGAAAATGGATCATCAGACTTCTTATTTCTCACACAAGATAACTCACAAATTAGAGTGTAAAGGACTTAAAATCAAAGCAAATTAAATAGTTTTTTCTATTTTGTTCTCTTGCCCTCATCAAGTGTTAATCCCCACCTCCCCCAGCCCCACCTTGCTTTTGTGGTGTTGGGGATGGAACCCAGGGACTTATGCATGGAGCTACCTCCCAACCAAGCATTAATTCTTTTTTTAATTTTTTTTTTTAGTTGTTGATAGGTCTTTATTTTATTTACTTGCTTATATGTGGTGCTGAGGATCAAACCCAGTGCCTCACACATGCCAGGAAAGTGCGCTACTGCTGAGACCCAGCCCCAACCCAAGCCTCAATTCTTTATAAAGAATAAAACAAAAGTTAGAGGAAGAAAATGTGGTACATACTGAATGGCATTTATCTATTGGGGTTTTAAATCAAAAGCCTCCAAATGAGAATTAGAATGTTATTTCCTCTGATTTCTTCTCTCAAATTAGGGCTACCTCATTTCCATTTTCATTAGAAAATTTTTTCTATGTTAGATTATAGTAGGATTTAATAAGTGACATTAGAATAGTTTTATTCTCTGTTCCTGGGCAAACCAGTTATCAAATGCTTAAAACAATACATTTTTTTTGCCCAGAAATTCTTTTTCTTCAAAAATCATCCCACAAATTGTTAAGGAAATGATCAAATATTTAAATATACAAAATACATATAGAACCTACAACACAGAATTCCTTATAATAAACATTAAAAATTTCTAAATGATCAATAATAGAGGATTTTGTTAAATTATGGTATATGCATTAAATGGCATATCACAGCAATTGAATGATATTTTAGGAAAATAAATCTTACATGAAAACTGTTCATAATCTAATTTGAATAAAAAAAAACAGGATGCAACATGATCTGTAGATTTTTGTCTACATTTTATTTAAAGTCACATTTTTATGCCTATATCCTACTTTTTAATCCTAAAGTTTATATATCTTTTTATGGGGGTTAATGTAGAAATATACACATCAAGTAGTGACAATTTTAACAGTGGAAATCCAGATATTTTCAATGTATTTTTTCCTGAATGAATGTCTTACTTTTTATATAATAATATTATTTTGCATAATATTAAAGGGTACTATCCAATATTTAAATGTGGAAATAAAATTTTCAACAAATTTCCACTTACACTGAATAGTTTTTAGTCATTGAAATTTTCACTTAAAATATTTGTGGAATTGTTTTGAAAAGTTTCTGAAATGAAAGTAAAACTGTCTTTGAATTAGATATGATATCTGAGAAATAAACCTCTCTTGATTTTAACTGTCCAGTTTGGGAAATGACCAAGGGCATTGAACTAGATGAACTTTTGAAGTTTGTTTCTAGTCTCATAATTCATGAGAAGTGCCTGAGGATGTGGACCTCAGATCCTAAGCTACATCATTTTTCAGACTTTGCTTTTAGTAGTCTGTAGATTCTGATAAGTATAAACGTGGTAGCTTAAAACTTATATCCTGCCACTCAACATTCAAGTTTAAAGATGACCATTTGTCAAAATTTGTTAGAGAAAAATAAGTTAGATTAGCATCATCTGGTCTTCGGTTCATAGAATGTTCACATGATTGCATAGTTACAGTCAAGGGCTTCCCTCTGAAAGAATCAAGTCCATGTTTACATGTTTCAAGTATGCATTATCAAATCACTTATTTATTAGTGTAAATAGCCAAGATTTATATTTAGATGCACTTGTAACTGATTAAACTTGTAAACCAACTTCATTTTTGAGTAGATGGCCTAATTTTGGAGTCTTTCTGATTGAACATCAAATAAAAGGGTCTTGGGATTCCTATCCTCGTTAATAAACTTTAGGGATGTGGTACTTGTAAAATGTGGTGGGGAAAAGATCTAAATTTAATCCTTTCCACTTAAAACTAAAGTTAATAATATTTTATTATTCCTAAAATTATATATACTGACTTAATTTGAAGTTTTATACTGGCATATTTTAGTTATTTGCGGAATATAATTACCTGAAATTAAAATTTACATTTTTTAGGAAATGACTCTTTCCCAAAGGCTATTGGGCACAGAGAATTGCCATTTTGGGTAGCAGAAGCATTGGAACATATTTTTGTACTACTATTTTTGATAGTGCTTATTTGAATCAGAATAAATCGTCATTAGAGAGAACACAAACTTGTACAAGTTTGATTTTACATATTCTCACATTTAAATGCATATTTTAATTATTAAAAAGCCAAAATTGCTAGTTGCATTTGTAAAAATTGGGGGGAGAATTAAGATTATAATTTTTACTTCAAAAGAAGGCACCAAACTCATTCCCAAGAATATATTGGCATTCACTGACTAGAAGTTTCAATCCACATAGACATTCAAAATCACTACCAGTAATTTTTTTAAATGCCTCCCATTATTAATCTTAAAGGCTGAGGCAAAGATTCATATGGTTAATAATTTTCTCTGATGCTTTAAATCTTTTGGTTCACAGTGATGTTGATAGAAATTGTTTTTCTAGGTAGGCTGCCTGAACTTTTGTGTTGTTTAATAAAATTATTTGTATACTGCTGGGAATAGATTTTAAATCTGCATGTCAGACTTATTTTCATCCAGAATCAGGAATTTGGGGGCTAATGTGAGATTGTATGTGTGTGTATGTATATATATATACATACACACATTTATGTGTGTATATATATTTTAACAGCCAAGAAAAAAATTGCAATTTCTTACTATTTAGCAAAGCATTGTACTAACTGAAAGTAACTTTTGGTGCATGTTCTTCAACAATCACATCCTATGAGGAAAATATTAAGAGCCACAAACTTGATTTTTAACCTTAGAGTTACAGACACCTTAAATTCAAAATAAAACAAAAATCTCCAAAAAAAAAAAAAAAAAACGCCAAAATAAAGAGATTTTTTTCTTCCATTCCCCCAATTTACAATATCAGGAGTTTTCTCTATAACTCAGGGCTAAATGGCAGTACTGCAGCTGTATGTCTAAGTGCACATGCACATATGCACATATATTTGATATGCATATCAAATATGTAGGATGTATGTAATGGAAATGAAATGCTCACCCTGAGGACAGCATATCATTTTTTAAAATGTAAAAGCTATATTCTTAAGGACTTTTTTTTTTTTATCTTGAAGAGGGTCTTTTTCATTATTGAAAAGTATCTCACAAAGATGATGAATTAACAAGAACAAACCTTCCAAACTCTCAAGACACTGAAGAAGTGGAGTGTGGTAGAGGGTTCTGAAAATGTAGTGTGAAATTTCTGATCATTCATTTGAGAAGGCAGATAGATTCCGTATGTGTGTAAAATTGAAGCCTAAAATAGGAGAGGACCTAAAAATGATTGTCTGGAAAGGATAGCAATTTCAAGTTCTGCTCTTTTATTCCCTATCATTGCCTTAGGGACAGATCATTGCCTGTCCTGGTCCTGTTGCTTATAATGCAGGCTAAGCAGAGTCAGCTGAGACAGGGAACCTTAGCAGAAGTAATGAACTGATAGCAATGCTGCAGTTAGGTTGGAGAAACTCCAAGAGATACTCATCCTTCCTACTCACATCTGCCATACTCCAGAGTGGCAGAATTACAATTAGAGAAGAAAATTTGGAATATTTTGGAAAAGATTAGGGATCAAAGAAAGAGAGTACAACTGGGTACTTGCAAGAAGACTAACAAAGTGGGAGTGTAGTGAATGCTGTTGACTTCTCAGATCCCATTCACCAGCCATGGTGATGCAGGCATCATTCAGTTGCTTTAGTACTGGTTAATAGCCACTCAAACTACGATTGCCCTTCCCTTGAAGAATTGCCCTTGGCAGGATCTGCCTGCTTGGGAAGTACCTACCTAGCTCTCTTCCCACTGTAACGATAAGGAGAGCTCGCCCTTGGCCTCTAAGATCAGTCTATCTGAGGTGTGAATGTGTTCTCGTGTTTTCCAGAGGGATAAGACTGAAAATAATTCCAGCTGAGTCTATCATTCTTGTTTTGCTTTTTTTCCTCTAACTACCTTGGAGATTTAGAGATGTGATTCCACAATGAGGACTCACACATGAGTCACATATTTGTTTTGCTTCCTGTCAGCCTACATCACTGATGAGAACCCAGAAGTCATGATTCCTTTCACCAAAGCCAACTATGACAGTCACCCATTGCTGTCTTTCTCCAGGGAAGAGGTGGCAGAACTCCATATCAGGGCTGCAAAACACCATGGCCTGGCTCAGCAAGGCTGTACACGCCATGCTATCCAGCCCCTTGGAGTGTCTCCTTCTCTGGGAGTCCAACGACTACAGTGCCTACTGCAATGAAATGTATAGAATCTATTTGGGTGCCTTGGCAATGTTCTGCATGCCAGATTCTGAGAACACTGAAGTCCAAAACATGGCCAAAGAAAACATTGGCCTAGTTGGTAGATTCTTATCCTTTTCTTCTTTCTGTATTTACTTTGCAATTTAAAGATGAATCCACACTCAAATGAAAGAAACCTCAGAGGCCAGATTTTCATATACATTTTCATGTGTATCTCTCTGTGTATGTGTGTGGGGGGAGCATACTTGTCATTTGTGTTGACCATGGAAAAGTTGGCACCATTTCAGTACCGTGTGTTTTGGGGGAAAGAACACAGCTTTGGGGTGGAGCAGGAATGGGTAGAATCCTTACAATGCAACTTTCCAAATGTATATTTTAGTGTATTTCCCAAATTTGAAAAATCAGAGAAATAACACTTTTAATTTATTGTGAGATTTATATATGAGCTTATTTGTGTGGAGAGCTTTGAAGATGGCGTGATTTTCAAACTTATTTTTCAACTCTCCCTTAGCAACATGTTCTTGATTAACATACTTATATTTTGTTATTATCTTTCGAATTCTTTTCCTTTTCTTTCTGCCACTTCCTTGATTTTATTTTCTCACATAGATTATTTCATTAATCATACTCCTTATCTTGTTGACTACAAACTTCTCTACATGCCCCACTCTGGTCTTTCCTCCACATTGCAGGAAGAGTGATAACAATAAATTGCCTTCATCCCTTGACTTTGCAATGATAAAAGATAACCCCCTGAGTTAGTGAGCATGCTAGAAAATACCATCCTATGCTGCTAATAAACAAAAATTGCCATTTTTTCCCCAAACCATTTTGCCCTATGTAAGCACAAAATGACAGGTGCAGAACAGATTCAGGGAAGCCGTTTATTATTCTTCAAGGACTTGGACTCATTTTTTGGATGCGAAAATGGCCATGGGTTACAGAGGGGATTTTGATTGTATAGGGTACAATTAGGGTGGTTTCATCACTGGAACTAGTGGATGTGCCATTCGGATAGTCAGAGGCTAGTTATGTAGGTTAAACCTTTTAACTTAGGAGGGCAGCTGTTAAAAGGTTGAAGGTCATTACTTGGAGAGATAGGAGCCCAGCTTGTGAGGGATGGGTATTTAAATTTGCCTTCTTTCAGGGCCCCTTGTTTAGTATTCACTGTGAGTCCTTTTAGAACTTATTTGCCTAACATTCAGCATTTGCCTCCTTCTTTTGGGCCCCATTGTTATCAGGAAAGGATTTACTGGAAGGTTAATGCTTGACTAGTTTTTTTCCCTCCTCCTTTGGGTGTTATTTTGTAGGATTATTATTTTTCCATAATGCTTCACTAAATACCTTTAAATAGTACTTCTCAAACTCACAATGCATTGGTGTACTTAATCCTAGCAGTTTTGGGAGGCTGAAGCAGGAGGATGGCAAGTTCAAAGCCAGCCTAGACAACTTAGCAAGGTCCTCAGCACCTTGGGTAAACCTTGTCTCAAAATAAAAAATAAGAAGGATTAGGGATATGGCTCAGTGGTTGAGCTCCCCTGGGTTGAATTCCTGGTACCAAAAAAAAAAGTGTGCCCTGGATATTTGGCAAAGCTTCTTTTAAGAGTAAACTTCTAAATATTTCCTCAAAAGCTGATCAATATGTTAGAAGAAAAATTAGAACAGGGACTAATAATAATGAAAAATGTTATGGGGAGCAGCTTCAGAAAACACTCTTAAGTCTGAATTCAAATCAAAGAGAGCTTTATTTCCCTGGCCAAGGCCTGTAATCCACTTGTAGAGACTAAAGCTTTGTGGGAGAACAGCAGCCTCCTGGCCTGGATCTTGGGAATATAAGGACAAAAACCTACAACTCAGTGGCTTGTTTAGCATCCTGTAAGCAAGTCAATCACAGAAGTTAAAACAGTAACTACCTGGACCTAAGCAGGACTGGAATTTTCCAGTTAGCAAGCAAGCAAGTTACAGATGCAAAAACAAGCAGTTAGCTTACCAGCATCTTGGTCTACAAGTGTTATATACTGAATTTCAGCTGAGTGGGGCAATATCTATTTTAAAGTCACGTAGACCCATAAATGTACTCAAACCCGGGATGCAGTTCACAGGACCACCACCATATCCTGAGTTGGGTACATTCTGTGGAGTACAAAGTACAGAAAAACAATATGAGAAAACAACTTTCTCAGAAACAGCTCTTGTTTTTTTAATAGAAGGTAGCAAAAATGGAGTCTTAAGCCCACCTATGACAGTTCTTGTTTTATAATTGTCTTATCTCACTTATCAAAATCTTATTTATGATCTATATTTTTACTAATTTATAATCTATAACTTACACTCTTATTGATTGTATTGATCAGTTCACACCACAACAAAAAGAAAACTACCTTTATTGTAAGGTCAGGCAGCAGTGACCAAAAGGAGGCAGATTTAAAAAGGCTGCTGAAGGAGGCTTTATTGAGATTTCGCTCTCTGGGAGACCCTCAGACCAACAGGGTGAGTCCCTGGTGAGAATGTGTGTGGGGCTGGATCAGACTGGAATTATTATTGGCCTTAGGGCAGAAAGGTAGGGCTTGGGACTGGAAAAGGGGGTTTTTAGAATCCCTTGTCCTACTGGGGTTGGTCAGGGGAGCTGGCTAAGATCCAGGATTGGCCAGGAGACCCTACTGATTGACAGGTGGTTCTGTCAGCACCTGATTGGTGGTTCTTTCATGTGTGGATTGCTT
Source organism: Marmota monax (assembly GCF_021218885.2). NCBI lineage: Eukaryota > Metazoa > Chordata > Mammalia > Rodentia > Sciuridae > Marmota > Marmota monax. Next base: position 2,754,754 of record NW_026694999.1, on the reverse strand, counting down.
GGTGTTTTGTTCCTCAGCCACCTCCACCAACCTAACATTCATTAGTGTCAAGAATACTACAAAATCAAAGATATGTCTGCCAAGTCTAGGGTAAATTTAATCAACCTGAATCCAACTGAAACTGAGAGAAAAATGCACTGTTGAGAAAAACAAGAGGAGAAAAGTCTGGTAAGAGTTGGGGAAAGAATGGTTGATCTCAGGAGAACTGGAGGTAGTCTTATTTCCTCTCCACTACATAAAATCAGCAAAATTGCAATCTACTAGAAGTAGGGCTGTGGAATAAAAGATGTGATAAAACACACCCATAATCCCAGATTCAGGAGGCCAAGGGAGGAGGATTGCAAGTTCAAGGCCAGCCTCAGCAATTTAGTGAGAACCTGTCTCAAAATAAAAAATTAAAAAAAGGCTGAAGATGTGGTAAGCACCCCTGGGTTCAATTCCCAATACCAGCCAACCAACCAACAAACAAAAACAAAAATGGTGTGATCAAACCACATGACTTTCTGATAATAGAATTTAAAGTAGATTTAACTTTATTCTTCCTTTTTTCCTCATTTTCAAGTTTCCATTGATAATAAAAATTAATTTAGCAGATATCAAAAAAATTAAAATATTTTGGTATTTCCTCAATAGCCTTACTATAGTGGGCAAACCGTTATTCTCTCCTTATTTATTCTCCAGCTGCACTGAAGCCTTTAGGAGTCTTCCAAAACATTATGGGATGTTCTTTTTCCTTTCCAAAGTTGCTTTCCTCTGCAACTTTCTAGGGAGTTCCTTGTAATTATTTGTTACTCGGCTCAAAATTTATCTTCCTGATGAAAATTCACACCTCTAGGTATGATTGTACATTTCTTTTTATTTATTCTATTTTTTGGGTACCAGAGTCTCACCGAGTTGCTTAGAGCCTCGCTAAATTGCTGAGGCTGGCTTTGAACTCACAATCCTACTGCCTCCACCTCCCAAGTCAATTTGTCCTTTCCATAGTTTATGATGGATGATTTTCATTGTCGTCCATCTCAGACTAGTTAGAAGGATCTAAATCTTCATAAAGTGGTGAGCCCTATCAAAACATTTCATGAGGGGATCCAACATGGCGGCCGGCAAGGAAGCAGCACTTTCAGTATCTCCACATTAACCGGATCAGAAACACCCATTAAAACAGCTACATTCTACCTACTGAGGAACTTCTAGCAAAATTCCGCTGAAAGGAGACCTGCCAGGACCCACTTGAATCAAATGTATGGAAGATGATATGTCATGAGCTTTGTAATGTTTTGAACAACCAATTAAAAAAAAAAAAAACATTTCATGATTATTTTTACAGACAAATGTAGTATTACACATAAATTATACTTCCTTGAATTCTTAAAATTGCCTTAAAATAATTGGCAATATGACAAAAGCTTTTCACTGGGTGTGAAACATTTAACTCTTAAATCTTAGACAAAATCTGAAACCAGAGCTAGCTTTGACAAGAGGAAAAGGATGAGAAGGAAGTGAAGAAGGAGGAGGGGAAGAAAGAAACACAGGAAATTTAGAAGCTAAATACTACTTTGCTAAAATGTGATTGAATTTTGATCGAATCCAATTTTCTTAAAACCAGCTTTTTAAATTTTAATTGTGATTCATGGTGCTATTTGTGAATCATTGAAATGACCATATGCTAAAAATTACAGTACAAATAGCACAAATTTTGTTTCAAGTTTTTAGAATTTCTGGTTTGGCAGTTCTCCAGCTTTAGAAACAAATTTTCTACAGAAGTGTGATTTATTTCAAAAACATATCCACACATGCACAGAAACATTGATTTTGCTAGTTAGAACACTTGAGAAATAGAACCTTTCTTGTTTTATTATGGTGAAATTTGCCATTAGGGCTGAAAGAAGAAGATTAAACAATACTGCGTATCCTGTCTGTTTTTCTGTTGAGTTGGATATCTGCAGATGCAAATTCAACAAAAATTGTACGTCTTCCTAGATTAGATAATTCTAAATAAATATTTTACCTAAACTTCTTTTCAGGCTTGGATATAGCCTGGTAGATCATGAATGCATTTCAGAGTACTTTAAAGCAAATCTTGCCAACATGATTGATTCATAGTGTATTTTTTTCAAGTGTTTCCTTAAACAAAGAGTTAAATAATATGATAGTCTGTGAGCATGTCACAATCTGACTCGGTGACTCATGTGTCAGCAGTAGCCATGTAAATAGAGCTACTGTGTCTGAAGGTAATGGGTGGCTAGGCACCTTCTTGACAGCTCAGTGTGAAAATTAACTATAGAATTTCAAAACAAAGAATATTTGCAAGGAATTGATTTTGTTTTTTTGGTTGGACCTTTGAATCTTTGTGAGATTTTTTTCTAATAGAATAAAAACCTAAATCTCAAAATTAAGATATGTTATATTAGGATTATTTTGCTCCCCAGGTCCATTTGTTTATTTAAAAAATATTTATTTCTGGATTTCCTATAATGCAGTTTTTTTCTGAACAATAGATGTGTATTTAAAAATTTTTTGTTGTTGTTGTAGATGAATAGCATACCTTTATTTTGTTTATTCTTATGAGGTGCTAAGAATGGAACCCAGGGCCACACACATGTTAGGCATATGCTCTGCCAATGAACCACAACTCCAGCTCTGGATATGTATTTAAGAATTATTTTTCAATGGGGGTATCCTATTGCCAAGACATAGTCCGAACATCATGATATAATAGAATTGAATGTTATATCAATTGAATGTTGTTAACATTCAACATAGGAAAATCAATTAAAAATGGATGCTTTTGAATAATTTCTCATTAGAAGTTTGACGAAAATCCCCCAAATGAAAGTCATCAAGTCCCTAATTTTACTAGAAAGGCCATATGCTACATGGGGTACTAAGAAACACTGGCTTACCAACCTGGTTGACCAAAGTTAGAACTTTATTTTTGTCAGTTACAAATTGTGTGATGTTATCAAATTCTTTGTCATCTTCAATCCTCAGTGTCTTATTTATGAATGGATAATGAACTAATCAAACCTATGGCATTTTTGAAGATAAAAAATAATATATGTAATCTTCCTAGCACCATCTTTGGCATAGGCTTATACTCAATAACTGTTATTGTTTCATGTTTAAACTAAAAAGCTAGAGATCATGATGCAGGTGAACCTAGTAATAGTAGATGGATCAATAAAAACAGGTATTTTAGCAAATACAAACTTTAATATTAAAGATCATTGCAATGAATCAAATGAATTAGTTTGTAGGTTTTTTTTGCATTGTTATTGTCAACACTTTGATAATATTGGGACAACTTAATTTATCAAAAGTCAAACCACATTTTAAAAAATATCTACTTATTATTTTGGGCTCAATTAATTTGGTGTAAAGATAAAATATTGACTTAGATATAGTTTCATTGTGTCATAAATATATTCTCTTAGAATCTGGGGGGAAAGCTTTATAAATGTCTTTTTCCAATTATCTACCTTCAGAGACTAATTTTTTTAAAGAAAATATCAGAGTTTTAATTTTTTTAATATGGTAAGATGAGGATTTTTAAACATTTTATTTTGATGAAATTTTAAGTTTAGGGAAATTGAAAAAATAGTACACAGATTTCCCATAATTTTTACCCACATTTACCAATTGGTACCATTTTTGTTTCAATTCTTTATCATTTATTGTCTTTATGAACATATTTGTTACTTTTTGAAAATAGTTGCATATATCAAATCCCTATACCCCTAAATATTTCAGTGTATATTTCCTAAGAACAAGCACATTCTCTTACATAACTAGTAAAATGAATAAAATTTAAAAAATATATACCATTGTTACAATTAAGAGCCCTATTCAAATTTGATTTATTGGCTATCAATTGGGATCAATCATGTAGTTAATTTTTTTCCCTCTGATCTAAAATTTGATTCAGAGTTAAAAATTACACTAAACTGTCATGTCCCTTGAGTATCTGGAATAATTCCTCACTCTTCTCATAACCTTGGCAGACTTGAAGAGTACTGATATCTTGCACAATGTCCTTTAATTTAGGTTTGTCTGATGTTTCCTCTGATTAGATTCAGGTCATGTAGTTCTTTGTAGTTATAGGAAAGCAGATGTGAAACTGTTCTCAGTACATCACATCAAGAGGCACATGATGTTGGTCTGATCCACTATTAGTGATATTAGGTATAATCTCTTGGCTAAGGTGGTTCTACTAGGTTTCTCCATTGTAAACTTTATTTTTCTCCTTAATAATTAATAAGTAATTAGTGGAGAGATACTTTGAAGCTGCATAAATATTCTTTATTCCCCAAACTTTCTCTCACTAACTTAAACATTGACAATTTTTGCTTAAATAAATTTTTATTATAAGGGTTGCAAAATGGTGATTTTCTAACTCTACCATTTCTTCTATATTTATCTGCTGACACTGTGTTGGCTCTGTATCACTGTGACCAAAATACCTGACAAGAACAACTTAGAGGAAGAAAAGTTTATTTGGGCTCATGGTTTCGGTTCATGGTCAGCTAGCTCCATTGTTCTGGACCTGAGGTAAAATAGAACATGATGGTGAAAGGGTGTGGTAGAGGCAAACTGTTCAGATTGTGACAGATAGGAAGCAGAGTAAAAGGGCAAACAGTCAGGAACAAGATACATAATACCCTAGGGCATGCCCCCAGTGATCTACTTTCTCCAGTTATGCCCTACCTGTCTACAGATGTTACCTAGTAATCCAAATTATTAATGCATCAAAAGGATTAATCCACTGATTAGGTTACAGCTTTCATAATCTAACAATTTCACTACTGAACATTTCTGCATTAACACCGTAGCTTTTGGGGGACACCTCATATCCAAACCATAACAACATTCTACTAAAAAGAATAACATCCTCTCCTCCATTTATTTAGTTTTTAATCATTTATTTAGATTTATTTGGATTGGTAGTTTCTTATTATAGTCAATGGTTAATAATCTGTTTATCATTAATAATATCAGGACTCAGTTTTCTCATAGTGATTTTAACTCAATTCTCCTTGTCTTTCTCTTGTATTTTTTTAAAAACTCCTTTGCTCTTTATGAATGATTGCAGAAGGACTTCAAAAGTTGGTGGTACTGGAATTTGGTGCTTATTTTCCTACTTATGGGTAATTTGAATTTGTAATGTTTCTGTTCTTGTAAGTATGACAAAGGGGGAAGTTCTGTGTGATTTTGGACTTAGACAATTGTTATAATCACAACTGCTCAGGACTCTTGGGGGCAAAGACTGACTGTTGGCTTCAAAATTACTTTAATGAGGTGGAGTTGTCTTTGTTAAATACATTGAAAAGCTATTTTTTCAGGAAAATTTAACTGCACGGATTATAAGAAAACAAAAAAGAGGATGATCTAATATTTTCTGTAAAAGTGATGAAAGGATATTAAGAAAGAATAGTCAGAGTGGAAGAGAAAAGAGGAAGAAGAAACAGAGAAATGACCCAGTAACATGGCAGAAATTGGTGGAGGAAATGGATAGTAAGAAATTAAAGGCAGGCCAAAAAACGTAAAGAGTGAAAATGTCTAATGTTAAGTTCCAAATTTGAAAGAGATCCACATAAGCAAATCTCTCTATTATTTTCAAATAGTAAGTTCAACACATTACATACACAAATACTAGGGATGAGTTGTTATAATTCTATTCAGAGAAAAGGTGTTGCTTTCAGAGGTAAGGGAGTGACTATAGGATATCAGATGTCTGTGACATCAATAGTCCAGTGGGAGCAAACAGGCAGAGCCAGAGTCATCATGAAGAGATAACCCCAGGTAATTCTCAGAAATCTCTGTGTCCTAGGACACTAGATTTCCTGTAGAGCATGGGATTGAGTTCTAAATTCTTAGATTTAGAACAAGCCAGCATGAGTCTTATGGAGTCATGCTGTGACTGAGAGGTTTGTCACTGAAACATATATTGGCAGTCTATGGGGCTGGATATGGGGGCGGTCAGTGGGGTGAGTCAAGTAGTTTGTAAGTAGCTGACCCATAGGGAGGTGCTCACCAGGAAGCAGTTGTATGAAGTTGCTATCTTGATCAACCACATTGTGAAACTGGGAGAGGTAAAGAATTGGAAACTGTGTCAAGAGTGACTAAGCCCTGCTTCTGGTATGATAAATCACAATTTATCCTCAAAATAGCAAAATAAAATTATTAGAATTTGCTATAGTATTATTTAGGGTTTACTTTTAAATTTAATTTTAGTTGAAATTTTATTGAATTTGTCAGAAAGAGAGTCCAATTGTGCAGTACATGTTTGAATCCCTTTCTGACAAGATGAAGAAGTAAATTATGCATACGGTATGAAATGAGCTCATTTAGGGTAAGGAATGTTGATGGATGGAAGTTATATAGAGAAGAGGACATGAGGAAATATTTAAGTGTGGGTCACAGATTGGACCTGCTGTGCTAGGTGTTATTTCTGTTATAATGACCACATTGATGATTGCTCTCTTCAGGATAAAAAATACTGAGACTGGCAAGGTGCAATCTGATCCAGGAGGCATTTATCATTTGCCATATCTATCACAGAGGGTGTACCTTACTACAGTTAAGGATAGAAGAAAAAATAAAAGTATAGATGATTGGTTCTGGTTCCATCTTTTGCATATATTCTGTCTATACTACCCAATAATTGGTCCTTTTTTTTTTTTTTTTTTGGTACTAGGCTTGAATTCAGGGGCACTTGGCCACTGAGTCACATCCCCAGCCCTATTTTGTAATTTTGTATTTTATTTAGAGACAGGGTCTCACTGAATTGCTTAGTGCCTCACTTTTTCCAAGGTTGGCTTTGAACTTGTAATCCTCCTGCCTCAGCCTCCCAAGCTGCTGGGATTACAGGAGTGTGCCACTGCACCCAGCCTCTTTTCCTTTGATGGATATGAAGAATGAATAGTTCAGAGCGATTTAAAATAGAATGCATGCAAATTGGTTCAGAAGCTATTCTGTAATAGAATCAAATCATATTTGTAAAGAAACATATTCTCACAAATGTTAAAAAGAAAAGAAACATATACAACAGCTGTTAAAACCATCACTTGTTTATTAAAATCAACCAAATACATAAATCATACATATAATGTTTGTAAGGGATTATAATAGCCTTTCTTGAGAGGTGTTATAAACCATTTCTGCAAACTCTAAATGACTCTGCTCCTACTACCATGCTGGTAGCTTAGTTTTATGAAAATAATACTAGCTGAGCTCGAGCTTTACACTGGGAACCCTGATCAAGTTTTGCATAGTTTCCTTATCTATAAAATCAGGTGGATAAGGAACATGATCTCAAGGATCACTTCCTGATTTAGGTAAGGGATTATGAATCCCTTCACTAACCTCTCCAAACCGTAGTCTCTTTATGTATAAGATGAGAGGCAAGATAATAATGCATTCTTAAGGTGTTTATGAAATAATTAAATGAGAGGACAGCAAATTTGAGGCCACCTCAGAAAATTAGCATAACTGCATCTCAAAATAAAAAATATAAATAAACTGGGGATGTAGTTCAAGGGTAGAGTGCCTCTGGGTTCAATCTCTCGTACAGAAAAACAATAAAGTTGTCTTTTCTTAAATTACTTATTTTTCTCCTTACTTTGGATATGTTATGATGGCTCAAATTGTGGCTATGGTAGATAGGCCTACATACCAAGTATCAAGGATGTTAAGGGATTACCCACCTATGTTATTTTCTTTTTTAACCAAAAATTTCTACAGTCACCACTGGCACTAATCCTGTTGCGTCACATTGAGATTTGTTTCTGCTGGTTAAATGGCCACTAATTGGCCTCTGCCATTCGGGAATTCTTCTATTCCTATTAAAATAAAGGCTCTAATTTCAATTGCAATATCTCCTGTCAGTATCCCCTGTCTTTGTAATTCAAACACAGAAAGTTCCTTTCTTCCAGTGTTTGCCTCAGGTGCTCTGGTGGAGACAGAGTCTTCTAAGCTTCCTGGGAAAAAGTACTTTGGGGATCAGTGGGTGTGTAACACATCATAAATTCTCTCCAGCATTTTTATCTCACTAAGTCTTTGACTATGCTCTTCTCTTTTATATCAAAGAATATTAGTGATACAACTTGGATTTTTATGTTTTGTTTTGCCAGCCAAACCAACTATTAAAATCACTTCCAGCTGCTAGAATCAATGCATTAAATATTAAATACAGAATCATTAAGTATATTTATATTGACACATTTAAATCCACATTTAATTTATTCTTCCTTCTTAGTTAGCATTCTTAGAATCAAGTTCTTCACCTGCTTTCAATATTTCCTCATATATTAGTTAGCAGAATCCTGTGATAGTTGGTAGTTTGTTATTTTTGTTCTCTCTCTCTCTCTCTCTCTCTCTGCTGGAACAGACATTCTGGAGTGTGCATTTATATATTCAACATATATCTATGAAGTGAGAGAAATAATATATGAGGAATATGTGTGATATTTTAGATGGGGTGGCCATGTCTCAGATGAACTGAGAGAATGCGAGTTTTGAGTGAAATAAGGAAGGACGAAGGGGAGAAACTTAATCATATATTCATCAGAGATAAGAGCCTTAGGTAGAATAAATGTCAAGTGCAAAAACCCTGAGGTGAAGTGTGCCCAGTAAATTAGGGGAACATTATATAGACCATTATGGTTTTTTGTTTGTTTGTTTGTTTGTGTTGCTAAGGATTGAACCCAGGGCCTTGTGCACATGAGGCAAGCCCTGTACCAACCAAGCTATATCTCCAGCCCCCAGTATGCTTTTAACAAGAAAAATCAGAAGTAAATAATAGTACATAAAATCAGAAAGGTAATGGAGCTAGATCATGTAGAATCTTGTAGGTGCTAGTGAAGGCTTTAGCTTATACTCAAGATGGGAAGCCACAGGATGGTTTTGTGTAGAAGAGTGGCATGACCTAATTTTACATCTATCAGGATCATTTTGGCTGCTCTTATGAGACTAAGTGTGTGTTTGGAGTGGAGGAAGAGATGGGGAATGAGGTAAGGCGGATCAGGACTATGGACACTATTAGGAAGTTATAGAGGGATACAGTAAAGGTATTATGGTGTCCTGGACCAGTGTGGTGGCAGTGAAGGTGTTTAGAAGGGTCTGATTATGGATATATATTAAAGATAGAGCTAATAAGGATTCACATGTGGGATGCAGAGTAAGAAGTCAAGTATTTCTGCAAGAATTCTTATCAAGAGATTTAAAAACTTATTAATTTTCTGAGTAGGGGAAGACTGAGGAACTGGTTTGAAGGAATTATCAGAAACTCAGATTGGGATATATTAAATTTGAGATACTGGCTGGATATTTTAAAGGAAATGTCAGGCAGGAAGTTAGGTATGGCTTAGGATGTATGGGTTTGAAGTTTAGTATGTATATAGATGGTAATTAAAGGCAGGTGACTGGATATGATTCCTTACACAGTATAGATAGGAAAGGGAAGAGAACTACAGCGTATGAGACACTGAGATATTTAATGGTTAAGGAAATGAGAAGGAACCACAGTTTATCATGGTACAGTGAAAGGAAGCACCTAACAATATTCACCAGTGAGCTATCAGCTACTCTCTTTGTGGGATAAGTGTTCTGGAGATGATTTTCTTATTTTTTTTTTCTAAATTTTCTGTAACGAAATACAAATTTAATAAAGATGAAACATGGGAGTGAAAAAAAAAGAGGGAAGAAATTTGTTTTGGCTGACTAGTTACAAAATTGAGTGGAGACAGGGAGGGATTCATCATGAGCACCTTTTCTTACAAGGTAAATTCTTCGTATGAGACTGCAACAACATATTCAAGTAAGGGAGGAACATTTTTGTAATACAACGGTCTAAAAGTGTGAGTACATGGACAAGAAAGGCTCAGAGTATAGTAGGAGTTTCAGAGTACATGTAGAACTTCAAATCCTCATTTCAGTTTCCTAGTGCCTATTTGTTCTTGACCAATTGCCTACAATCCCAGTGGCTCTGGAGCCTGAGACAGGAGGATTGCAAGTTTGAGGCCAGCCTAAGCAATTTAGCAAGGTCTTGTCTCAAAATAAATTATAAAAAAGGGTCTGGGGGTGTGGCCCAGTGCTTAAGCACCCCTAGGTTCAATTCCTGGTATAAAAACAATCATACAAACAAACAAACAAAAAAAACAAGCATGGTTTGTGGAGTCCAGTCTCTTTTAATTCTGTCTCTTCTACTATTTGACCAATGAAATTATATTTGATTTCTCTGTGCCTTGGTTTCCTAATATGTGAGTAGGGAAGACAATAGAAAATTGATCTTACTATGATTCTTCTGAATATTAACTATGATAATAGAAGTATAGCACTTAGTACAGTGCCTTGAGTATAGCATTTTCTAAGTGTTAGCCATGACTTTAATTATGAGACTTAACAAAGCAAAGAATTTAACAGACAGTGCAATTTAGCTCATAGGCTGAACCTTTGGCCACTTCAGCTACACAGCTGCCTGACCTAAGGAATTATTGTTATGTTTTAGAAAGTCCCTAGGTTTCTAAATATAGTTGACTTGTGCCAAGAATTTAGATTTTTGAAAATTTTAATGAGTTTTTTTCTATTTAGTTGTTTTCTATTTCACAATGAAATAAGTTTATTATTTTCTTCATTATAGGAGTAATATAAATTTGTTATAAAAGTTGCCCACTACAGAAACGTGTAAGAAAACTAAAATACAATGAAAGCCTTTTACCTGAGGTAGCAGTATAATTTTGGTAAATATACTTGTAAGCATCTCTGCATACATATATGAATTTCTGTGGGCCCACTTCTCCCCAGGAGCTTCAAGAAGTCCAGGACATTCAAACTCATATCTCAAAGTTCTCATTCATTCATTAGTTAATTTGGATTTGAGACAGGTAGATTATAGACTTATTCATGACTCTCACTTCCAGGATCCACATTCTTTATTTTTTTTTTTTTCTCTGTCCTCACATCTTAATTTTTATTGTGGGTTGTTCAAAACATTACAAATTTCTTGACATATCATATTCCACACTTTGATTCTAGTGGGTTATGAACTCCCACCTTCACCCCATACACAGATTGCAGATTCACATCAGTTACACATCCATTGATTTACAAATTGCCATACTAGTGTCTGTTGTGCTCCGCTGCCTTTCCCATCATCCATTGATGATTCCCATCCATCCAAATGATTTGCATTTCCCTAATTGCTAATGATATTGAACATTTTTTCATGTATTTATTGGCCATCTGTATTTCTTCTTTGATATGTGTTGTGTAGTTTATTTGCCCATTTATTAACTGGGTTAATTGGGTTTTTGGTTCTCATTCATTCATTAGTTAATTTGGATTTGAGACAGGTAGATTATAGACTTATTCATGACTCTCACTTCCAGGATCCACATTCTTTTTTTTTTTTTTTTTTCGGTACCAGGAATTGAACCCAGGGGAGCTCAATCACTGAGTCACATCCCCAACTTTACTTATTTTATATATTAAGACAGAGTCTCCCTAAGTTGCTGAGGACCTCACTAAGTTGTTGAGGCTGTCTTTGAACTTGCGATCCTCCTCCCTCAGCCTCCCTAGCGGATGGGATTACAGACAGGTGTGTGCCACCACACCGGGCCCCATTCTTTATAAAGTTTTTATACGATGTGCCAACAGCTTAATCTTTCTCAAACTACTGACTTTCTATTCTTAATGTCCTTCATGCACCCTGTGGGGTGGGCAACAGGGTTCCCCATAGCATTATTCCAGAAGGTACCTCATTCTAGGAGAAGAGACAACCTCCTTAATGACAGATTATTCATGACTATTTTGTCTGCACATCTTTGGAAAAGTTTAACTCCTTGTGAATGGTTCCTTTATTTCTTAGTATTATGACTTTTTAAAGTCTCAAAATGCACTAAATATACATACTATAAGAAATGGTATTTCAACATTATGTGTCTAGGCAATGACAAACTCATTAATAGACTTGGCACAACAGTGTATAATCAGAGGATATTTTGTAAAATCTTATCTGAGTACAGGCAGCACTGTGCTTAGTGTATACACACCAAGTGAAATGGGGTGAAAACAGTACATCTTCTATGACTCTGTTTTGTGTGTGCACCATTTTCATATTTTAAAGTACTCTTGTGCATGAACTTTTCTATCTCTAAAAGTGGTTTCTATGTGATGACATTATTTTTAATGCACAGGAATTCACACCTCAGTTTGGGACTGAAAATTGGTGAATAAAATTGTGGAATAGCAATGACTGCCTTGATTTCTTCTTCCACTAATGGATTTCTGTGTTCCAGTCTCCTCCTCCTCCTCCTCCTCCTCCTCCTCCTCCTCCTTCTTAGCCCCCCTCCACCTTCTTCCTTTAGAGGAGGAAAAGTTTATCTAGGCTCATGGTTTTAGAGCCTATGGTTCATTCCATTGTTGGCTGACTGCATTGCTCTGAGCCTGAGGTAGGCAGAATATCCTGGTGAAAGGGCATGTTGGAGCAATGCGACTTCACTCACAGCGGCCATGAAGCAGAGATGGGAAAAAGGCACCTTTGTAAGAGAAATATTTTGTGAAGGGATATCTTGGTGAGCTTATTTGGCAGGGACACTAGGGCATTGGCAACTGACTTTAATTGTGAAAAGCAAATGACAGGGTTAAGGGGGAGGTTTAATATTTCAAAAGTGCAGTCATTGTGCACATAAAGGCCAAATGACATGATGATTCATTGTGTGAGCAAGGTTTGGAGTATCATTATTGTTCATATTGATAGTGATGGTTTTGTTTATTAAATAGCTTTATATTCCATGTTAATGTTGTTAATTCCATTTAAAAGTTTTCTTTGTTTATAAATTTCTCTTGGTGTTAATTATGAGAGGTATAAGCATACAGGGTTTCAATTCTATTTTTATGTTTGTATGTATTGGATTCAGACCAGTACGTTGTGAATTTTTTTTTCCCAAAAGGGGAAATAAACCTGGGTCTGTGGCACATACTTATAATCCCTGTGACTGGGGAGGCTGAGACAGGAGGATTGCAGGTTCGAGACAGCCTCAGCAACTTAGTAAGGCCCTGGACAACTTATGGAGGTTCTCCTTTTTAGAGAAACACATTACTCTCTCCTAGCTTTAATTAATATGCATTTGTAAATGTTATTACTCCAAATGCATTATGCAATACATTATTATAAAAGAAAAATATTTTTTCTTTCTTTCTTTTGTTGAGTTTGTTTTTTATTGCCACTTTAGTAACTAGGGAGGCTGAAGCAGTTGCTAAGGATCACAATTCCAAGGCTAGCCTCAGCAACTTAATGAGAACCTATCTCAAAATAATTTTTTAAAAATGGGTTGAAGGATATAGCTCATTGGTAGAGCATCCTTGGGTTCAATTCCCAGGAGTGGCCAAAAAAAAAAAAAAAATAGAAATAGTACACCTTAGGTATTTGATCAATAGAGAATAATGCTTTTAGCAGAATTACATATAATGAAAACATGGGTGTTATCTAAAGAGAGATCTCTTAGGTTGCTTGTGGTTTTTTAATATTTATTCGGTGAAAAGCGTTTGATTCCCACAAGTTAAAATAACAACTTAAAGAAGCCTACTGATCATTGAAGGAAACTTATTCAAAGATGGGTCATGAAAATGAAAATCTCCTGTTTAAGTCTAAATCACTTTAGAGTCAGCTGATGCCTATAGCCAGGACTATCTAGTTTATAGTTTCTCTAATGGTTTATTTCTCCCTTTACCTTCCTTCTTCCCTCTTTTCCTTCCTTCCTTCCTTTTCTATTTTTTAGGTACCGTGAGCACCTTCTCTACATGCTTTTGTCTCTTCTGTTTCCTTCTCAATGATTCAAATAACTCTTTTAGTGTTGAATTTAGAACTGCAAAATAACGATTTTACTCATTTTCACCATCCATTTCACCAAGTTTTAATAGAAAAATGTAAAAATCATTTTTCCAGCCATTTGTCTTCTTTAGTATTTGTCCTAACTATCTGCACACATACCTCCTGTGGATGCAGGGTACACACAAATATACTCTAAGGCCTTTAAACACAGAATTCACACCTCAGGCTATCATTAGGAAACATAGTTAGAATCCATATATCCATCTAATGGGAGAAAACTGGGTTCATCTTCAAAATCCTATTGAATATAAGTTTATAACTTAGGTAGCACATTAGAATAACTTGAAAGTTTTAAAAAACATGAATAACTGAACCTAACCTCCAGAGTGGCTGATTTGTTTGGAGTGGTACTTGGGCATCTATCTTTTTAAGATTCCCCTGAGTTTTTAAACATTGAAAATCTCTGCTTTAGATTACTTAGGGCCCTAATTAATGTCAATTGCCTGTACCTTGTAATTAAACCATCTGTGGAACATTCCTTCTGCCAGGTAGCCAAAGGTTATTTCACTGCACATACTGGGCCCAGGAGCAATGATCATCACTTGCTTCACCTTGGATAATACATGCCACAGAATGCATGTTGCTAGTAAAGAGCAACTGCAAGTAAACATGATATACCTAGAGCAGTACTTCAGTGATTGCTGAAAAAAGAAAATATAGATATTGAATAGTTATGTGACACAGAATATGCCTATAATGAGGGTGAAAGAGGAGGCTTTAGATGTAAGTTTTCAGTTCTAAGAATCTGTAATTCAAAGTATCTGAGGCCTAAAGATAGAGCAGCAAGAAAGTTAGAGAAAAGACACGAGCAGAAGGAAAAAGTTTTACATGAGAAGAATAGATTCTTATTCCCCTGTGTTCCTCTAAGGGCCTTTAGCAAAATCACATTTGATTTATCTCCCCGTCTCCCATTGGGTGCAAAACCACTCTCGCTGAGAGGGTTAGTTAGTTCTCTCTTCCCCCTACTGGCAAACAAATACTATGTGAAAATATCTAGATGGATTTCCCCTTTCTCCTTAACTTATTAATATCCTCATTAAGACTCTGTCTTACTAATAGATCCAAGTAGACTCAATATTTCCAAATAGTTTTGCCTTGATGAAGCTGCACCTATCAGTAAATATCTATTTGTCTCTTGTCAATGTGGGAAAAAGTGAAAAAGGGTAAACCTGAGGGAGATAATGTGACTCTGGTGTACTTTGTTAGATATCAGAAGTGGGGCATAATGAGCAAGCTTTCTGTTACAGCTTTTCTTTGATTTCTGTTACAGTGAATGGATCCACCATTCAACCAGAACCTAAAGCCAGAAAGCGACGTGGTATCCATACTCTTCTTCTTTTTTCTCACCCTTGATGTAAATCCATCTCCACTATACTTCCTAAATGCTGTGGGATCTATTTATTTCTCTCCATCTTTACTGTGGAGACTTTATACATGTCTCCATTCTGACTCGTCTAAATTATTATGAATGCCTCTTTACTAATCTTGCCATTAGTTTTCTGAACTTTCTGTGGAGACCTTCTTCAGATAGCAGTAAGAACACCATAAAATGGAAATCTGATTATAGCCCTGCTCTATTAGTTACCTTTTAATATTTTTCTAGATAAAAATTCTTTGATAGGGATCTTGAGATCCTTCTTAAATTCTCCCCTGATTATTTAATTCTCCAGCTTTACTTTTAGTTAGTGTACCTCCTCACATTCTGCATTTCAGCCAAACTCAACTGATTTTATTTCTACAAACATCAAATTCACTTTTAATTCTGGATTTTCATGTATATACTATTCTCGTTTTTAAAAATGTTTTTGATAAGCATGAAGTCAAATTTACAATTTAAATAATCATATGTATTCAACAAACTTTCTCAATTACCTTTACCAGAAATCAAAATTAAAGAGATCATAATATTTTTACAAGTTGATACATTTATCATTTTAGATAAACATTATGGAACCTGTTTGTGACATTGTTACGTTTATTTCACCAGTATAACCAAGACTTAATTGTTTACCAGTCACATAATTGAAGGACTACACTAACACATCAAAATTATAATTGTGTGTGTGTGTGTATGGTACTGGGGATTGAACCCAGGGCCTTGTGCATGTGAGGCAAGTGCTCTATATCCCCAGTCCTCAAAATAATAATCTTTGAAATCCAATTTCTTCATTATGCATTTCCACCAGCATTTATTTGGTACCAGCTGTGCAGTAGCCACTAGAAAGAGAAACATCTCTGTGAGACATTAGGAATGCTAAATAACATTGCTTTGGGACAAATATAGTAGTGTGTGGTCTGCTGTTTAAAGAGTAAAGCTAGAGGGAGATAATGTGACTCTGGTGTACTTTGTTAGATATCAGTAGAAACTGTGCATATCACACCATGGGCAGCTACACAGACATACAGGCATAGGACTCTAGTGGTCACTTTGGTCAGGAGATGGTGCAAAAGGGTAAGCAGAAACATCACCAGCAGCCATGACAAGGCAGCTTGCAGGCCTCACATTCCTCCCCTAAGAGACTGGAGCCAAAGGAGGAGGAGAAAGGTAGAGCTGCTGAGATGGCTTTGCATATGAGGACATAGGGAACACAGCTTGAGCTGTCAGTAATGACTGTGATGTCCCATTCATTTCCTTAGTGAAAGTGAGAATTAGGGAAAACTTATCTGTTACCAAAATTGTAACTTCACGTTTATTTCCAGGTTGTAATGCCCTGGAAAACACTGGTAAATATTATTCTATTCTTTCAGGAATTTTCACCTGAAGTTATAACTTTTGATTTCATTTTCATATACTATAGATATCATTACACATATTCTTTCATTGCTCCTAAGTGGTTAGAATTGGTGAGAAATAATAATTTCTACCTCATAGAGAAATTGATGCAGAGAAAGATATGTTCAGCCATTTAATAGCCTCAATCTATCAGAAATAAAGACAGGTTTCTCCAACTTTTGACCTTATGACCTCTTGACTATGACTATATAGCCCGGCAAGAGGATGGGGCAGAGAAGAGGGGAGAAACCCTAGTCTTGTGAGAATTCTTTGTGAGAATTCCTGAGGAATTGTTGAATCATTTGTTTTGCAGATATGGAAATACTCTAACTTCTCAACATATTAGTAAAAAGTCTCAAAGAGGACAAAATTAGTTGAGATTCCAATTTGTACAGCTCGTATTTCTGTCCAAAAACCCCAATTAAGCACATCATGTTGAAATCATGAAATCATTTCAGGAGCTGTATATCGCTTTTGAGAAGAAAAAAAAGAAGAAGAAGAAGTTTGGCAGTAAATAAGGGAATTTCCTCGAAGTTTCTGAATGCTTATATTATTCTCACAGTAAGTGTACCAATAGGGCACTTGGAACTTGTCTGTTTTTCTGGAACTTGTTTTATTATATGCATGGGAAAAGAGCAAATTTTTATTTGGAGAAAGCTATGAAATGAACAATGGTCATCTGGTGGTTAGAGAGAAGCTGAGTGATTTCCAAGTTAAGGTTTTTCTCTTCAGTCCCAGAATGTTTTACGTGTACATTCTAATGAAAATGACCTCAGAACTATCATTCCAGGCAACAGCAACACTTTCAAGGATTGTGCTCTAAGTCCATGATATTCTAGACTGTCAACAGCAACTCTCTTCATTACTGTTCTTACCTCTGTCCCATCACTTTGTCTGCCTCATTCTTTATACAGATATTTTCTACTCTTCTCCCTTAATCAGAGTAAAAATAATTATTTCCCTTCTGCATTCTTGCTTTTAATTTACTTAATAAATCTTCATTCACTGATTGGATAATAAAATCTATTTTTAGCATAATGAGTATTACCAAGTCACAGAGCAATATGGCATCCTGTATTCTGGGGGCATGCCATTGGTTGTCCAATGTGCTTATAATCTTTTCTATAGAAATAGTAATAGAATTTACCATTTCTACTATTTTTTCTTTTTTTCCATTTTCCCGATTCCTAAGCAAAGTAATTTACCTAATTAGAAAGACTCTGAATCATATCCTGCCTTTTCAAATTTCTGCTTGAGCTAGACTTCTAAGTTTTGTTGTTTTCCAGATAATTATCTACTAGTTGTAGTTACACTTATTACCTTGATGGTCTATTTCAGCTTAAAGGTTAATCTTAAAATTTACACTTTCCAGACAACTATTTTTTTCATATTACACCATAGAATAAAATACATAATTGGATTATAGTTACAAATATAATCTATAACATGGATTTGTGTTCAAATCCACGAATTTGTGTTTTCTCTCCTATGCTAGTGGATGACTGTTTAGAGAAGACTCTGTGCCTTCCCTATATTTATGATTTGAATAATGCTTGATTCAGAATTTTATAAAGAGTGTTTGCCTATAAAAATATTGTGTTTCCAACCTCACAGAAAGATAATTACAGAGAGGTGTACGACACAGCTTCGGCTTTCATTTTCAGATTATGCACATTTGTTAATCAGAGCCAGAAACCAGGATAATGGAAGAGTTTGGCAGTTCCTGGAAAATAATTCCAATCAACATAATAGTTAGCTAAAGGTGAGGGCTGTTACTGGTTCAGTTATTTTTTAAATCAAGGACTATCTTGGGAATATGCTAAACCATTACATAAAAGCATATTTACTCTCCTATTTACTCTTTAATCTCTTTCTTCTCCTCCACCTCCTCCTCTACTCCTATTTCCCTTCTCTTTTTTTCTCTGTTTTAATTACAGTGTCATACTGAATAATTTTTCAGTTCTGTTCTCCAAATTATAGAAATGAGCCATCAGTTTTGGAAATGAAAAGTGGAAAGCATTAAGCATTAAAGCATAGTTATTATCATATTATTTGCTGTAGCTGCTGTGCTCCTTACCAACAGCCCACTTGATTTACTTCCCTAGAAAGTTGAGAAACGTGGCAGGTGGCTCTACAGCTCTCATTCTTACCTAAACTCTTACAAGAGCCAACAATCCTCTGTAATACTATTATACTTAATAACTGTGTAGAGAAATAACCAGCTTACTTATGTTATATTTTCAGGTTGAACTATATCTATTATATGCAAAACACATTTAAGAACTTTTCCTCTCAATACTGTATTATAAAATTAGAGTCTTTATTTTGCTTTTGAGTGAATGTATGTTATATTAGCAATAGAAGAAACCGTGTTGTTTAACTGCATCTATAATATTACAAAGAAGAAAAGACACAGGTGTACACAGTGGCTTGTTGAAAGCATAGGTAGAAAGCAATTACTTGCAGTCTTTCTTTAGAACTATGATACTTCTTTGTAATATAATTAAATATCTTAAAGGAATAGTCCTTCCTTTCCTGAGAGACATCAGTGATTTCTTCCCTTGGCTTTTGGAGCTTTATTTCTTTCCTTTCCCCCCCTTGATTTTAGTGAAAATTTTCCCCCAGTGGTAAGGAACAGCCTCCCTGGGTGTGCATGGCTAACCGGAGGATTAGAGGTTGATTTGACCTCAGAGAGATTGGGGAAGGACAAAGCTGGTTTATTCAACAGAGAAGGAAACCCCTTGAAGGTTGAGGTTGAGATATATTCTCAGCCCTAGTCCCCTTTTCTATAGTCTTTTCCTTGGGGCCTAATGGTCTCATGCTGCACTGTTCTGTGGAAGAAAAACAATTTTGCTACCTCTTTCACAAGGATTATGGAATGTATTACTCTTCATGGATAATTTACTATTTAAAAGGTAATACCATAACATTCCATTCTACCACTGTTAGGCAAGAGTGGAATACTGATTGGAAACATGCACTCAAATTGCCACTGCTCTTTCAAAACTCAGGGTATTTCATTGAACGTGTGACTATCACGAAAGAACGTTAATTAAGTCCAATGTAAAGTGAGTGTGTGTGTGTGTGTGTGTTTGTGTGTGTGTGTTGCTTTCAATTCAGGAAACTCAGAGCACAATTCTATCCAGATTCTGACAACAGGGAAACATGTGGCAAGGCTGAGCACCACTGGCGATAAAAGGACCATTTTGAAAATTCCTTTAATTCCTTGAATTAAAGGAATTTTGTTTTTTCCTTGATTGAGTAATTGGTGAATACCTTGACCTTCCCCCCCTGTCACTGGCAAAATATATTGAACAACTTCACACATTGGGTAATAGTATGGGACAATGATTCTTGAGAGAAAGGGAACAAACAAGGTGAGTCCTACCATGAGACGTCTACCTTGAGGCCCTTTCTAGATTGCTGAAAAAGGAACAGGAATCCAAGCAGAGGCAATGGCTTCATAAATTACATAAATTACACCAAGGAGCCAAAATTAGAATTAATGGGGGATGAAAGGCTTTAATTTATATAGCAAAGCACCAGTGAGAAAGCAGCTGTGCAGAAAGAGTTACAGAAACCTGACTCTGAATTTTAAGCTGGGATGGGATGACATTATGAGACCAGGCAAAGGACTAAAAGGAAACTGACAGATTTTTAAGAATTCACTCAAGGTTGAGAGGCTTTCAAGCTCTAAGTACCCAGAGTTGACAGGCCTCATTAAGATGATCAATAGAAAGACAGAGGGGGGGGGTGAGGGAGGGAGGGAGGTAGGGAGAGAGAGAGAGAGAGAGAGAGAGAGAGAGAGAGAGAGAGAGAGAGAGGAGACAAGATCAGGAACAAATGAAAAGTCATCATTTGAGATCCATCCCATCAATATTGAAAGGATCTTAAGGGAATATGAATAATGTGATGCAAGTACCTTCGATAACTTATTAACAGACAAATTCCTTGGATAACATAAATTATTAAACCTGACACAAGATGAAACAGAAAGTCTGAGTAGGAGTCCGTGAAGTTACCATATTTATAGGTGGTACTTTAGGCTCTTTATTCTCCCTGGTTTAGGCTAAGATAGTGGTGTTCCTTTTTCTAATAAAGCTCAGGCCATAGTAGCAGATGCAGAAAAATCAGATTAAACAGAGATGGTGTTTAGATATGAAGGCACCAAAGTAGAGACTGTGGAGAGAGAATAACACAAGAATTAAAAAAAAAGAAAAAAGAAAATCCTCATGAAAAATCTAAATAATTAAGTGAAGCTTTTGAGGGAGACTCAAAATAAAATCAGGAGAGTACAGTAGCTTGGAATCAAGGCATTATGGAAGAATTCTCTTGAGAGTCAAGAGATAATTCATGATATAATGATGGAAAAGAGGCAGGTGAATCCCTTAAGTAAAGGGCTTGGCTTTGAAAATGGTAAGATTGTAGCCTTCACTGTTTCTTTTTTTTTTTTTTACAAATTTGAAGGAAAAGAAGACAGAGGAAGTAAGTTAAAAATTTCATACTATAGAAGAAAGTCAACTAAGCTAACGGTTAACTGTTTAAATCTTTTCAATAAAATAGTTTCAGTGTAGGAGAAGTATTAGGAATCATTTTGGAAATGCAATGACATGCTTTTAGGTAGACAAGGGAGATCAGAGACCCCTTCCTGCATCTGCTGTTTCTTGAGTACCTTCAGCTCAAAAATATTAACACATACATTTTGGGTGACATGTTCTTAACCCGTTCACTGACATGACTGTGAGTACTCTGTTCAGGGAATCAGAAGGCTGAAATCAAAATGTAGGCAGGTCTGACTTCTTGTCTAGAGGGTCTGTGGAAAAACCCCCAAAACAGGTTCATTCTTGCTTTTGGCACAATTCAGTTTCTTGCGGTTTTAGAACTAAACTCTTTCTTTGCTGTCCATCAGTCAAGGATCACTCAGCATCTAAAGGCTGCTCACATCCTTTGATATACGGCCCTTACATCTTCAAGGCAGAAATGCAGCCATGAATTCTTGTGTTTCTAATCTCTGACTGCAACCTTCTTTTTTTATATATCCACAGCTTAATGGGGATTGTGAACCTGCTGAAAGCTCTATGCTACATTCCAAAGTCCACAGTAAGTCATTTAAGTTTATAGCTCTCCAGCGCGATTTGGTTTGCCCAGTTACTGTGTACATTTGCAGCTGAAGTGCAGCTATACCAATGTGATAATTATGAAAGATGTAAGAAAGAATCCTCTGAGTTGATATTTCCTAAAGAAATCGATGTTATATATCCACTACTCTCTTGATCACCTTTGGATACTTATGATCCAATCTTTGAAAAATAATGACCATTTTTTTTTCATTTTTTAAATTTTTTTTCATTTCGTGTCCTAGGAACATCATACAATAAATACTGGTCTTTTTAATACAAACAGTTCCATCTGTTTTAACTTTGTACTTATGACTCAAACTTTTAGGCACCGTTTAAGCCAACTATGTCAAGGATCATTTGGATTTCTTTTTGCTTATTTCCTATCTAGTGATGGCTTATGAATATGCAAAGATATTTCATTTCTGTTTGCTTCTTTAATCTGATTTTTCAGAACAAAATTTTTTCTTGTTGAATAAAAGATTTTTGAGTTGAGCTGGATTTCACTAGTAATCTTACAAGAGCTTAACTAACTTATACTATCCCTTTCTATAATAAAGATATAGGTTAAAAACAAGAATTATAAAATGAAGGGCTTACTAATTTTAATAAAATTTTATATTATATATGTGGATAAAAATAATGTAATCTTCTATTTTTGTTTTTTTAAAAATCAGAAATCAGAATTTCTGATTTTTAAATTTAGAATATACCATCACTAGATACTTTTTAGAATTTAATTAGTGTAACTAATATCTAACCCTTTGATTTGCCATCTATATAATTCAATCATCTAGATATTAGGCAAATATCTCTAAAATTTGGCAATAAAGCTAGACTTTCCGTGTCCAATATATTAGCCAAGTCCCTGAATTAGTATTGTTTAAAGTTATCTGTCTTTTTTGAGACAACTCTGGCTGAAATGAAACATTTTCTGGTGAACAACTTTCTGGACTTTATGACATTAGTACACTCTGTACTCAGTTTATCATAATAATTCAAGGAATTTAGCATTAGGGAAATGATTGGAAAACTTCAAAATCATGCACTAAAACTTTTTTCCAGGTAGTCACTTT
Source organism: Marmota monax (assembly GCF_021218885.2). Lineage (NCBI taxonomy): Eukaryota > Metazoa > Chordata > Mammalia > Rodentia > Sciuridae > Marmota > Marmota monax. The sequence continues at coordinate 2,731,903 of NW_026694999.1, read as the reverse complement.
AATGGTATTATCTCTTCAAGTCAACATTTAGTTTATCCCACCTGCCAAATATGTTTATCGTTTTTAAAATGGAAGACTGTTTAGATTAAGTGAACTGAAGAATATTCTTCATCTTGTTGTAATGTCACTGACTAAAGATTAAGAAGGGGTTTTCTTTCCAGGTGAAAGATATTCTTGGACTGACTCTCCTTATCTCATTCCTCAGTGACATATTTATTTCTATGTTTCCTGGACTTCCATTCTTCAGCACTACTCCCTGGATAGTCTCATGTTTTACTTTCTTAAGAATGTGGATTATTGTGTGGGGCTCGGTATACAGGTAAGTAAAAGTAGGTAAAAATTTTAGAAGCAATCTCATTTTGCAAAATGTGTGCAATGCTCAAAAATGCTAGGTCCAATATCTCTGAAAGGTAAGAATTTTAATTTCCCAATAAGAAAATTGATTTTATTCCATTGATTTTCTTAGGAAACACTAACTCATCATTATCTTACATCATCATTCCCTGGAAAATCTTGCTTTCATTTTCCTTTTGAGAAACACAAAATACTCCATCTATTCTGTTTACTTAAGTCAGGTAATAATTGTAGAACTGGAGATACATATCTCTTGTAAGGAACAGGGTGGCCAGGAGAAATGAAACAGATACAGAGCTAAAAATTGTTTTTCCTGCTTTTCTGAGTCAGGTCTCTATGGTTTAATTTTATTACTTTGACTGAAATGCAAATTCCCAGGATACCAGACACACCCATTTTTCCAACACAAGTACAAAAACAAAATTGAAAGCCAGCAATGGTTGACTTTTTTAATTGGCTTACAGTTTGATTGATCTTTTCCCCTTTCTTGTCTATGCTTCCTACCACAGTTAACTTGAATCATCAAAATCTGTCTTTCTTTAATGGGAAAAACAAACATAATAAGGGGAAATTTATTTAAGAGGCTTTCCTATGTAGATAGCTGTCAAGTGACCAGAAGCCCCTCTTGCTGAATGCTCTGAACATCACAAGATTTTATCAATGTGCTTTATTGGTGATACAGCTGACCTTTACTGAAAGAAGGAAATGCAGAGACAGACTCATATCCAGCCCTTGGCCGCTGTTGGTCTTGTTTTCTTTTCTCACACAAGATTAAGGAGTAGGCTTAACTTGAGATTCTGTATTCTGGCAAGCCCCTTGCTGAACTTGGCAGGAGCATTAAACTGTCTTTATTAGAAGCCATTGTAGAATTCATAACCTTCCCAACCTGGCTGCTTTCTTTTGTTAACCTCCCAGAAAGGTGTGGCTTTAAAATGAGGTTGATTCTGGGGTGTAAAGATTAATGATAATGGTTAAGTCTTGTTCTAGAAATGTATATGGAAGTCTTCATTTAAATAAAAACAGATCAATCTGTGTCTTAAAAGTTAACCTACAGAATTTCTATTAAAAACAACAACAACAACAAACAACTAGAGAATTTTTTTAATGAAAAGACTTTGACCATACAGGAACACCAGTGGATTTTCAACAGTGCTGATATATTCCTTGAGAATGGTGAAAATACTTCAGCTTTATTTTTTTTAAAGATGCACATTGTGATAGTTATAATGTGACATTCTGTTAGCATTTTTTAGAGCAAAAGTTTGAAATTGCTCTCTTAAAATTGCTTTCAGTTCCAGAAAACTAGCTTAAGGGAATCTAAAAATCTCAAAAGAGTTCTACAAGACTGAGCTTGCCATTCAGGCATGGGCCTCGTTATCAAGAAAAGATATAGACAATTAGGACATTTTTAAATATCAGTGAGAGAAAGTTTAACATGTGTACAGGATCGGCTTTCCTAAACCTGGATCTTGCTTTTATAGCATGAACTGAGGCTTAAAGACTCCTCACAAGTGAAAGGTTAGATACAACAGACAAATACAGAAGCTTATCTCTCTATCAAGGTGAAAGTAGGAGACAAACGTAGATGAATCCATAGAGACTAATAAAGAGAGATAGCATCTTTTAAGGATGGTTTTGAAAGCCATAAATGACATAAATGTATAAATGACAAGGGATAGAGTAAAATAAAAATCCTGGAAATTGGGCTGGGGTTATGGCTCAGTAGTAGAGTGCTTGCCTAGCACATGGGAAATCCTGGGTTCGATCCTCAGCGCCACATAAAAATAAATAAAATAAAGGTATTGTGTCCATCTACAACTAATTTTTTTTTCAAATTCTGGGAATCATACATTTTTCTGATAAATATGGTTTAAATGCCATTTTGAGACAATCAATTGGTAGTCAAATCATTGTTGATGTATATTATAAATTGTGGATATGAATGCTTGATAGATCTGTTTCTTTATATAAAGTTAAACTATCCTATTTTATTGTTCATGTAAATATCTTTGGTGAGTTGGAGGCATTAACTTAAAAACTTTGTATTTAGTTCTGTATATTGTTATTTCATGGAAATAATTCAGTTAGACTAGAGAAGGGAAGGCACTAGCTTTTTGAGCTCCTATTCTGATTCCATGTTACATTGATAATTTTTTAAAAAATATTTTTTTAGTTGACAATGGACCTTTATTTTATTTATTCATACATGGTGCTGAGAATCGAACCCAGTGCCTCACATATGCTAGGCAAGTGCTCTGCCACTGAACCACAACCCCAGCCCTACATTGCTAATTAACCTGTGGATTTAGTGTACAAATGATTAACCATAGTATGTCCCTTTAAGTCTCAGATTATCTAGGAATGCATTTTTTTTTCAATTGTGTAAAACAGCCTACTGAAAACACAAGTTAGATCCCAGTGCATTCACAGTATCTTCTTGCACTGAATTGTTGAGAGGCACCACACCAGAGTACAGCCCTGTTTTTTTAAGAGGGTAATTTGGGAAATGAAACAGCTTCACTACTCTGCCTGTATTCTTACAGCCATTGTATACTGTAAACAATTTTGTTTATTAAGTCTTACGACACAAACTTCACTGAATGGCTGAACAAACAGCTGGCTGGGCATTTTTTTCTTCCAGTTGCCCCTATTAAGGATATTTTGACTTGAAAGCGGATCCTGTTAGGTATCTGCCTCTGTCAAGAACAAATGAAGTTGGAGCAAACTTTCAAAGATCTGAGAAGTATCTGATTGCTTTTGTAATGAAATCTTGGCTATTTTGTTTTGTTTTGTTTTTAGGTAATTGCTCTGGTATAGACTTCCCTTTCACATAAATCCCCACAAATTAAACTTTCTGTGCGATAAAGAAACCAGAAAAGAACACCTCTGTTTGAGTTTCCTCCATAGAATAATGCATATTTGTTTTATATCATGAGAGGCTGACAGGTTTGGGCTCTGCTTCCAGATGTCCAGATGGTTTAATTTAAAAAAAAAAAAAGAAAAAGAAGAATACATGACATATTTTCTTTTTCTGATCCAGAAAGGAACAGCTTTCTGTCAACTTTTAAGTTATATGTAAATAAAAAAGACTGATAAATAAAAACCCCCCAAAACAGAGCAGATAAAGGCACTCTGCCCAGGGGGGAAAAAGGCATATAATAAAAATAACTTCTTTTAAACAAAGACTGAAGTGTTTATATAATTTACCACAGTTGGAGTTTATACATAGTTCTAGCCTCTGAGGTAATCTCAACTCCAGTACACTTGCAAGCAGCTAGTGTCCAAAGTCTTCACTATATATTGAGAATATCATGTTCTCAGTTAAATCTTAAAAAAGAAAGAAAGAAAGAAAAGCAACAGTATGAATAATTAAGTTAAGACCATGAAGGCTTACCTAAGGACAGATAGCCACCCACACTCACACACATACAATTTGGAGTGAACTTGATTTATAACTATATAAAACTCCTTAACCCCTAAAAATAAAAACTTTCTTTTCTAATATGAAGTTCAGTATTTAAAAATCCTCTTTACCCTGGGTTCAATCCCCAGCATCACACACACACAAAAAAAAAATCCTCTTGATTTTACCTTTTAGCAAGTGTGTGGAGTGTGTGTGTGTGTGTGTGTGTGTGTAGTTTATAGACTTGTGCTCATTCTATAACGTCTGCCATAAATAAGAAAGACTGAGTTGTTGAGGATTTTGCAGTTTCATCTTGGCTAGATCAACAATTTAACAAAACCTATTTTTTAAGAGGAAAAATGAAATAGAAAAACACCTAAAATAGGAATTTTAGATGAAGACTTAAAAATGCAGAATCATACATCATACTACATGAAACCACCATGAAAGTTAAAATATTAAAAGGACATCCATTTGACCTAGGAAATAAATTCTTCTTTCTTTTTAATGATAAACTTTTGTTTATAGTAATTCAAATATGTTCATTAAATTATTGAATATTCTTAGTACTTGAAGATCTAATGTGTGAAGATTCTCATGCTCCTTGACTTATATTGGGGTTACATCCCAACAAATACATCATAAACTGAAAAGATAACAAATAAAAAAATGCATTTAATATACCTAATCTACTCAAGCAACACAACAACACAGTACATTGTGGAATGTGGATTGTTTACCTTCGAGATCACAAGGTTGAGTGGGAGGTGTGATCCTCTGCCCAGCATTATGAGTATCTTACCACATACACTAGCCTGGCCAAAGTTCCAAATTCAGAACTTTGGAGCGCAATTTGTGCTGAATGTGTATGCTTTCATACTATTGTAAAATGGAAAAACTGTAAATCAAACAGTAAGTTAGAAACTATGTATGTATATAAGTACATACAAACACACACCCAGAATCTTTAAACATGAGGGAATATATTCTGACAATTGAACTAAAAAGTTCATGAATGATTTTTTAAATCACACTTTACATGTATTTATAATAGCCAAGAGTCAGGCCTGCCAAATAATTTCAGCTTTGGATGAATTTGTTACCATGAGCAAAGTAATTCTACTGAATTTCCCTGACCCTTTCATGGGAGGGGTAGGATGGACATAGGAGCCAAGGGCAGGCTGGACCAGGGACCTCACAGTCTCATTGCTGATTTGCATTTCTGAGCTCAGCATTAGCTCTGTTGGGATAGTTGCAAATAGAGTACAGACAAAAATAAAAATAAAATAATTCAAATACAAAATAAGACTAAAATAAAATTGAGCCACGTGTATAATCCCAGTGATTTAGGGGGCTAAGGCAGGAGGATTACAATTTTCAGGCCAGTCTCAGAAATTTAGTGAGACCCTTGGCAACTTAGTAAGACCCTATTTATAATAAGATTAAAAAAAAAGTACTGGGATGTACTTACTTGTAAAGCACCCCTGAGTTCAACTCCCAATACAAATAAATAAACAAAAATATAATAAGTTATTTGAGAACTTCCTAAACTCAGAATTTATTCTAAATGCATTATATAAATAATTACAATTTCTCTACATACATACTATTAATTTTATTATTCTAAGTCTTTATATTAAAATTTTGAGGTAAAAATAAGTTATAATTTATAGTAAGTAGAAATTCATTTATTCAGTGCCACCCAGACCTGGCTTCCTGACAAAGGTTTTGATAAGGCCCGCCTTCTAATCTACACATAGAGAAACATACTAAGACTTGGCAAAGGCTATGTAGACAAGTGAACAAACCTAATGTTAGACTCAAAGTCAGCAGTTTTCCCCTCAGGTAACAATTACATAGGGAAAATCAAGGAGCTATTTTTTAAAAAATCAAAATTGGCTCTGTCACAAAGGAGCAGAGACCATACTCAGAGGGACAGCTATCTTAACTGGTCTGACCTTTGGCTCCTTTGGTAATTTTCTGAGGCCTTAGGGCTCTGAGGTAAATACCTTGTGAATTGGCCAATGTATAACCTAGGGAAATGAACTTTGGACAAGCAAGAAGTTTAGGTTCTGGTCTCAGGTGTTGTCAAGTGACTTTAAGAATGTCATGGGATTATTAGGCAATCTATTAACAGCAAAAACAAAAACAAAACTCTAAATGCTTTAAAAAAAGAAAGACATTTTAAGTTCAAGATGTCATCATTGTTATTACTGTAAGAAAATAAAACTCATTGCTACAGTCTGAAAATATTTCCTCTGGAGACGAACTTTCCCAATATTCAAAGAACTGGTCAATTTCTTTGAAAGACTATAGAAGCAGAGGTGATGTGGGAGGAGGTTTGCCCATAGGTCATCTAAGAGCTGCTTCATGTTACAGAGTGGGAAATGATAGATACTACATGTATTTCAGCACTCCTACATTTTATATTCAAATTTGAAACTTGTAATTGAACAACATATACTGTTCATACTTTTTTCCCATTTAAAGTTACCTATTTGTGGGTGGAAGGGTAGAACAAGCTTGGCTTGGTTCATTAAAAGTATTAAAAAGTAAAAAAAAAAAGTTATCTACTAATGTTTGGGTAACTAGAAAGGTAAGAATAATAACAGGTAATGGATCTTTTAATATTGAAAAGTCAATTTTACGAAATAGGAATGTATTTAGTATTTTTCCATATAGATTCTTGGGGATTCTGTAGTTTTACTTTTCTCTCTCCTGGACTGTAGTACTAATTTCTGTGGTGGGACTGGGGCTGTGAATGGGGAATAACAAGAAAACCTAAGTCTTTGTGGTTACTCTGGCTTCATAAACTTATTCTACCAAGCTTTGTCTATTTCTGCCAGAACCCCTGTGGAGGTGGACAGGCTGCTGGCACATGAACTTATCTGAAACCTAGAAGTCTAAACGGTGTAATTTAAAATATTTACTGATTAAACAAAGGAAAAGGTCAGAGTCTCAAAAATAGGAGCATTTGAACTTATTCTACTGATAAATTGGTTTCCTTGTTCAAATGAGGCTTAGATGGTTCTCCTTTCTTCCTGAAATCAAACCATAAAACCAGACACATAGATCCACATTTTTCAGTTCTAAAAATTGGACCCAGTATTATTTTTCCTTTATATTGAATTTTATACATCAAAGTATTTTCTAAACATTATATTATCAAAATAAAATATTAAGCCGATATAGAGTAGTGTGTATTAATACATTACCTCTCTCTCTTACATTCTCTCATTTTTATCATAATTGTAAAGAAATTAAGACACATTTTAATGAGTTTTATTCTGTAGGGGAAAAATATCTCTCCTAAGTGATTTTATAAAGATTTTCTTTTGAGCTACACCATGATACTTGGAAGCTTCCTCGAAATCAAATAATCCTTCATTTGATGTGTTAGAGAAAAGAGCCAAAGATGTAGTAGATAGATAACAGAATGGAAGGACAGAGAAGGGCCTTATTTTTCTTGGAAAAGCAAAGTTTATTAAATAAAAGTTGAACCCACTACAGTTCTATCGAGATACAATTCTAGTACTGAATCATTGTTTGTTTGGTTCCCCCCCCCCCCCCAGTGAAACAAGTAGAAGGTTTTCAAAAGCTGGTTCATTCCCCGTTTGGATGGAAAATGCAGCAGAGAAGTCATGCAAATATCTTACAAGGAGAGATTGCCAGGAAAATCAATGGCTGACAGGAGAGGGTGGGGTGAAGGAAGGGGGAGGGAGTAAGTATGCAAGTCATGAGGTTTGAAATATGGCATCTATTCAGGTTGTTTGCAGCAAGTTCTTGGCCTAAGCACTCTTATAGTTCTAGAACATGTTCTTATTGCGGTGCCAATTGTTGGTGTCAGGGTTCATACTTATATAAATAAGTAGTCCAAGCATTAGGATGTAATTTATCAACATTCTCTACACAAGACTAGCACTGGGGGCAGATATCATAGTAAGTGAGGTTGGTTTGGGGATAATGCTTTTACTCTACTACTATTTCCTCCCTTCAGCCTGTGTTTATGATCTGGTTCCCACCAGAACAGCTTCCTCTGTAAGCTATCATGGTCTAGAAATACTCTTTTCTATGTCTTTGTTCCACCTAATAAAATTTGTATTTGATTTTCTTGGGGCTCTTACCTAGGCTGGAGTTAATCTGAAACACGAATGTCTTCTGAGTTGTTTAGTAACAAATGATAACTTCTGTCTTGTCCATCTAAGATTATAATTTTGAATTTTAAGATCTGTCAAAGTTTGGGCTGATGAAGCTGTAGCTCAGCGGAATAGCGCTTGCCTAGCTTGTGTGAGCACCACATATAAATAAATAAATAAATTAAATAAAGGAATTGTATCCATCTGAAACTAAAAAAAAAAAAAGATCTGTCAAAGTTTCATCTTGAAAGAATGACTAAAGTTGGTTATTTTATAGTGAGCAGTTGGTTAGTACAAAGAAAAGTTTAGAACAAGTCCTGTTCAAATGGCTCATTCCCCTTTCTGGATATATTTTTCTATCAATACTTTTAAAGTTGTCATAAAAAATTTATATAAAGCCCTTGAATTGACTACTATATATATATATACAATATAAAAAATGTAGTTGGTCTTAATTAACTCACTTTTTTTTCACTTGATATTCTTTTTTTTTAATTTAAAAATACTTAACTGACAAATTGAAAATTGTATGTATTCAAATTATAAAACATTATGATTTGCTATGACTATACATTGTGTAATGATTACAATAATCAAATTAATTAACACATCTGTCATCACTCATAGTTACCATTTGTGTGTGTGTGTGGGGGGGTGAGGACACTCAAAATCTGCTTTCTAATCAAATTTTAAGTAAATAACATAGTCTTATTAACCATAGTCACTTGTTATACATTTAATACCCAGAACTAATTCATTGTAGAGCTGAAAGTTTGTACTTTTTGATGAACATTTTCCAATTTTCCCCACAACCCAGTCCCTAGCAACTACTATTCTACTCTCTGCTTCTATGAGTTAATTTTTTAAAAAATTTTACACATATGAAGTATTTGTTGTATTTGTGGGGTTTTTTGCTTTTGGCTTATTTCACTTAGCTTACTGTCTTTCAAGTTCATTGATATTGTAGCAAATGGTATGATTTCCTTCTTTTTTATGACTGAATAATATTCCTCTGTGTGTGCTGTGTGGGTATATGTATGTGTTACATGTTCTCCACCTGTCAATGGACACTTAATTAATTTTCAGATCTTTGCTATTGGTGAATAATGCTTCAGGGAACATGGGGGTAATTCAGGGATCTATGTGAGATACTCATTTTTCTTTTGGAAATATGCCTAGAAGTGGGATTTCTGGGCCTTATGGTAGTTCTATTTTAAATTTTCAAAAGTTTTTATTCGTTTTTTTATAATGGTTTTATGAATTTACATTTCCACCAACAGTATACAGGGTTTCTTTTTATTCACACCCTCCCAACATTTATTATATTTTCCCATTTTGCTGATGGTCAGCTTAACAGGTGTGAGTTGCTATTTTATTGTGGTTTTATGTTTCCCTGCTGATTAGTAATATTGAGCACCTTTTCATGTATTTTTTTTAACCATTTGTATATCTTTGGAGGAATGCCTGTTTGCATTCTTTGCTCATCTTTTAAATCATATATCTATAATTTGCTATTGAGATGTATAAGTTTCATTTTTTTATTGACCTTCTATTAGATCTATGGTTTGCAAATACTTTCTCTCATCCCATATGTTGCCTTTTTGTTTTGTCAATTGTTTCCTGTGCTGTGCAGAAGCTCTTTAATTTGAAGTTGTCTCATTTGTTGATTTTTGCTTTTATTGCCCTGTGCTTTTGATGTCCCAGCCAGAAAGAGTCATTGCCAAGACCAATGTCAAGGAGCTTTTCCCCTATGTGTTCTTCTTTGAGTTTTATGGTTTCAGAGTTATTTAAGGACTTAATCCATTGTAAGTTAGTGTTGTACATGTATTAAGAAAAAGTTCCAACTTCATACTTTTACATATCATTATTCAATTTTCCCAGTAACAAGTTTTTATAACACTATATTTTTTTCCATGGTGCATCTTTGGTACCCTTGTCAAATATTAGGTGACTATATTTATACATAAATATTCATCTGATATTTTTGGATTTATATGATAGTAAGTGAAAATGAATAGTTTTGACTAATATAATTTTCACTCTATTCTAGTATTCATAGGTGCACCTTCCCAAATACTTCACATGTCCGTAAGAATGCTTTCTGGTGCAAGTAACAGACCTTCAACTCAAATTAGCATAAATAATAAACCAGATTTGTTGGCTCATATATATGAAAAGCCCAGGCATGTTTTGATTCAGGCAGTCTTTCAGTTTCATATAATTCTCTTGGCTGTATTCTGTGTTCTGGCTTCATCTTAAGATTGGCTTCCATTATGTACACAAAAGAGTTGCCAAGAGCAGCCAACCAGAGCAACCAAATGCGGGTTGGTCTGGGTTTGGGTAAAAGACCCTACGGAACTACCTTTGTTTTAAGTAGGGTAAAATGATATTGCTTGGAGCTGAGATGGAGTCAATCCTTCAACAGTTCATGGCTATGTTATAGTGGGAAGGGATGTTTCCAAAGTAAGATCCTAGTACAGTCAGTGAGGAGCTTCAGTGTTGGAGCCAGGTACCTAGTGTGTACAAAGATGGTGCAGGTCCTAGTGTTGCTGCCCTCCCCCCACCTCAAAGAAAACAAAACCAAACAAAAAACACAGCCAAGTGTAGGTAGTGAAAGTAGAATAAATTCTGTGTATATAACCAAATATTGTTCACCAAACTCTTTTATATCGAGCTGATTCTTTCAGTCTACATAAAGTGTGACTATTAAAAGGTCTAGAATTTGTTGATTGCCAAACAGAAAAAAATTATGTGACTAATATCTGGTTCCTTTCTCCTCTATAGTAACCAAAGGACAGTAACCAAATCCTTACTCCTTTCTTAAACTGGATATACACACTTACCCATATAAAAAGTTCTAATTACCATATAATTAAATGGCACTTCCAGGCCCCAACCATAGGAGGAAGTTCTGAAATGCCCTAGTTAACTTAAGAGGAAAAGGACCAAGATAAAACCCAGCCAAACTTTTGTATTCCATATGATTTTGTCTAAAATTTACAATGTTCATCCTGAGACTGAAGACAAGGAAAGTATGCTCATACACTTGAAAAAAATGAAATAAAATTCTAAAGAAGGAATAAATTCAGTTATTATCCATAAATCAGCTTACTTCATCATGACCTCTTCTAGATTTTATTGCTACCATGTCTTTTAACAATGATTATTAATTTTAATTTCATGGCCTTATTATATGTCCTTCATTATTGTTGTTTTCACTTCAATGAAAGAAAAAGTAAGAGGAAATCTGTCTTCAATTTCTTCATGCCAGATGATCATATTTAAATAAGGACAACTAAGGGGTGAAAGCTTCAGGGTAGTATTTTCGTGCTTGGTGGTGATATACAGACCTTCAGCCATCATACTCCAATCTCCCATATTATTGCCACCAGAGTCTCAAAAATATCTCTTAACCTTCTTCTGTTACCCGATATTCTTATTTGTACAATCTTCACTCATTTGCTTTTAGACCTTGTCCCAACAAGTTGTTTTTTTAAGAGCCCTTATAACAGCTTACATATAAAAACATTTCTGGCTACTAATATGCAAATTAAATCACTGTGTCAATCTTAGAAAACTAAATATCTGGCTCCTGTTTTATTGGCCCTGGCTGTGCGTCTTTTTTCACTTACACGTTGTGAAGTTCAAATTTTAGAAAGGGGCAACAGGCACAGAGCTGACCCAAAAGGGCAGATATGGATGAAGCATTTTTGTGGAGAATGTGTCGATAAAAGAGCAAGACTTTGCCTCTCTGAGCTGGCCAGGTTAAGAATTGGGAAATGTACATAAGAAAAATTTCATTTCCTTTTTTACAGCTGAGAATTAGGATCTCTTTTGTTTACCAATTAATTTAAGCAAGGTAAATATAATTCCATGAGTTTTAATGGTATTATATTGGAAAATTATGGGATTATGTTGGAAATCTATGGGATTATACTAGAAATCTATGGCTAGCACCTTTCCCCTCATTCTCAAAGGCATTATAGGTTATGGAACCATCCCCCAAATCCCTTCTTCCTGTTTCTGCTGATAGGTTTGGAGACAGCCACCTTGCCTGAACTGGACCAACTGGATCTTCAAAAAGTTTGATAGTGGACACCTCTCCCTTATCACCTCTTCAAGGGTGCAATCAAGTGTTGGCTGAGGCTACAGTGTCACCTGGGTGTAACTAGGGAAGGGTCTGCTTTCTAGATTGTCCATACAGTTGTTTCTAGAACTGTTTCTCAAGGGTTGTTGGACTGAATGCCCCAGGCCCTCAACTGGATGTTTCCTGAAGGTTCTACTGAGGTCTTTGATACATGAACCCTAAAAGGGTAACCCACTTCCTTAAAACAAGCAATCAGAGAAGAAGAGAGGTCACTCAAAGACACAAGTCAATTACAATCTTTTAAACATGGAATTGTGTGACTTTTTTCCTTATGTTTACTTCAGAAACATATTTGTGAGCTCTGTGAAGGCAGGCACATGGCTGATTCATCTTGGGCTCACTGGTGTCTAGTTGAGTGGCTAGTCAATAAGTATATGCTAAATTGAATGCTACTCTATTGATGTTCTTGGAGTTCACAATGTTTCCAGTTAAATTTTAAAATTCACTCTATAAAATCCTATTCAAGATATCTGGACTATTTGAGTTTCCCAACAAATTTCTCTTATATTGGGGGAAACTACTCTTCTAGAAGATAACAGAGTACTAAATTAAGAAAACAACAAAAATGTTTGTCCTTTCTTTAGGTAGTGGGATGGAAAAGAACAGAAAAATATTCCATTTTCTTGTTTTTAATATCAAACATTATTGAAAAAAGAGTTGTTAAAGATAAGCTGAAATATAACAGTTAATTATGTGTTAAATTAAAGGAAGTTTAAAACAGTTATTTTTCCCCTTTTAACTTTTTTGTTTCAAGGAAAATTCTGATTGAAAATTACTGTGGGATGACTCAAACTCTTCCTCTATTTATTATAAAATACTTAAGTGTCCAAGAGGATGTATGTGAAATAAGACGCCAGCATTTGCATTAGAAATCTCTGAAGCATGACCAGTCTTTAAAAGAAAAGAATAAGCTTTATCAGAAACTTCCGTTTCTACCCATTCTGGCTTTCTACTCATCAAACTGTATTTTTGTCTGTGTTTGTGCATGTGTGTGAAGAATTCCCCAAATAGTTATTTGGCTTGTTCTTTTTTTTTTTCCTTAAGTTTTGAATATTTTACAGCAATAACCAAACCAAAAAAATAATGTTTTGCAGTTCAGCATTCTCTATTAGTCACTCACTGCAACTCATAATAAGGTAAATAAAGAGAATGGGAAGCAGAAATCCATGGCTGCTCTGTTTGACTGTGTGGGAAATTATATTGCAATATGGGAGCATCCCAGCAACCCTCTGGTCTGACTTTTGATATTTTAGGACATCAGAAAAATACTGCCCAGCGATGAAGTGCTGTGACAGAAGTGGCAGTTTGGTACGATGGACAAATTCTCATTACAATGTGGTGCATATCAACTAACAAGTAATGAGCATTGCTCTGAACCAGTGTGGTACTGGGAATCACGGAAAGGGCTGCTTCTCTGTCTTAAGTGCTATGATTATAATACAAAAAGTTTATTCACTGTTCAATTGAATCTGAATCAGCAGTGATTACAAACACATGTAAGCAGAAAATTAAATTCAGAAATCTATTCCTTATGCTTTTGTACAGGCTAAATAAGAAACACATATTTGTCTGAAATGTATCCAACTCCTTTCCTAGTATCTTTACCTTATGCCTCACCACACCTTCTGATTTTAATTTTCTTCCATATGAAGGAATCCCATCCTAACCATCTTCTTGCACACTCTTCTACCCCCTTCAATATGGGGAAGACTTGCAGATGAGGGGAAAAGAGTTAAGCAAAGCCAGGGTGGGAGTAGGGGATGCATGTAATTGGATAAGGAGTAGCTCAGATAAGGCCAGGGGTGAATTATGGTCTGATTATGAAAGTCTTGGCATGCCTGGCTGGAGGTCTGAGCTTCAAGCCTCTGAAAATAGAAGACAGAAGTTCTTGAGCTGGGAGTGGCCCAATCAGAGCCACATGTTAAATGAATTATATCAACACTAGTATGTGGGGTTAATTGAATAGGATAAACACTCGAAGCTTCAGAGTAGTTATGACAAAACTCAAAATACACTAATATATGTAAGACATTATTTTGACTTTATGAAATGGAAGTGGGACAGAGTAAAAGGAATGGAAAAACATGAAAATTCTAGAGTAGAAAATTCTAACTTTCTGATTTGATCTAATAAACCTCAAATGTAGCATGTCCACCCCCATAAAACTCTCTGTGCTTGTATTATTCCCATAAACTTACACTATATTCTCACTGATAAAATATCGAAAGTGGAAACAACGAAAAAGATAGGTTTTATCATAGCAGCGTAGTGACCATCAGATAAATACAATAAAATGTACTGAAGAAAACTGCTGATGCTCAAAACATCCTCCCTGACAGGAAATCTCCTTGTTCCCACCCATACTGTGCAGGGACAGAAAGAATGGAGCAAGCCATTAATCAGCCAACATTTCACAAGCCTTTCACCACAAAATATGAATAAAAAGAGCAATGGATTTATCAAAGTTAGTTATGTGGCATTTGTGACTCACTTAAAGGATCTTAGCTAGAGGCTGGAAGTAGGTACCTTGGTGGGCATATCACAGGGTAGCTCCAGAAGTCGCAAATTAGGATCACACACAGCTCTTGAGACAATCCTACCAAAACACTGCAAAGATTGAATATCATATTGGAGACACCAGATATTTAAAAAGTTAGAAAGAATGTAAACTAGTACAAAAATACCAAAGTGTCTCTTTATGACTAAGGAAAATATTATCAAGAGTAGTATTTACTTTGTTCAAACTAAACAGTAAAGGCAGAGTATAGTTCTGTAGGATGGAAACAAAGTTAGAAGAACTTTAGAGCTCATTTGGCCCTCCTTCTCACTAATACAGAAATGCCTTGTGTAAGAGCTTAAGAGATTTCCAAATGGCATTAGCCCCACAAATCTCAATGATCAGTGAATTTTCTGCTTCCAGGACATATGTATTTTACTTGGATTACCCTGTTCTGATAGTATCATTAACTTTCACTTATTCATAGTTCTATTCCTCCAGGAGACAACTATGTCTATCTATTCTCTATTTTTTATGACAATTCCAAGTAATTTGGAGATTTGTGTGTTTCTCCCATTCTTTAATATAAAAATTTAAACTCCATGTTACTAAAGGCCTTTCACAATGTGGTGCTTAGACTGATCAATGCAAAGAAGAGTGGATATATTAAATTCTGGATGTTTTGGAAATTTGTATTTCTTTTAAGACAGGTTAGGAGGAGTTAGCCATTTAAGAGGTGTTTCACTGATTCATTCATTCAGCAAATATTTATTTAATGTACATCATGTTCCATGAACTGTTTTATATGTTGGGATTAGATGGAGACCAAAACAGAGCTTGAAGAACTTCTACTGAATAATGGTAGAATAGAAAAATCTTAATGAAATGAAAATAAGATAAATTCACAAAGGAGCAATACCATGGAGGTAAAAACAAAATAAGAGTGTTTTGATAGCCTAGAATAGGAAAGCTAAGTGATTGGTTCAGAGTGGTGGCCCTGGGAAGACAGACTGAGGAAGTAGCATTAATCAAGCTAATCTTGGAAATCTATGGGAAGAGAGTCTCTACGTAGAGCAAAAAGTGAGCATAAAGGCCCTGAAGAGGTTTGGCACATTCAAGGTTCAGAGAGATTAGTGAGAATACACTGAAATTTGAAAGAATAGAAGTGAAAACAGGTGAGACAAGGGAGGGAGGGTTTTATATTATTTGAGATGAGAAACATAGGATGAGTAATAGAGTATGGGATGTTCTGATGAACAGTGTGATCAACTCATGCAACTTGATTTATGCTGAGGTTCTGTTCAGATAAAGCCACACTAAGTTGGAAATACTGAAAGTTGGAAATGCATTGAATATGCCTAATTTACTAAACAAAATAGTTTAGCAACACATTACATCATAGAGTTTTGGTTGTTTCCTGTGCAATCATGTGGCTGAGTGAGATCTGCACCTTACTGTTGTGATCTAGCATCATGAAAGGGTATAGAATATCATAGTGCATAGCAACCCTCAGAAAAGATCAAAATTCAAAAGTCAAACTATGGTTTTTATTGACCACATGTTTGTTTTGCACCATTATAAAGTCGAAAAGTTCTAAATTGAAAATCAAGGACAGTCTTTTTTTTTTTTCTTCTTTTCTTTTTTTTCCTGTTGAATCTGCACATTATGTGTATCCTCTTCTTTTGGCCTAAGTATTATTATTATTGAAATTTCTTCTAAATTAGTCATTAGTTATATATTGCTTATTTTCTACATTACACTAGGTTTTTTTTGACCTGAGGACATTTAATATTAATTAGTAGTTTTAACCAAATCATAGAAAATACAAAAACCTTAGAATGCTTTAATTCTGTTTAATTCTTTAATTCCCTCACCTGCCTTTTATGTACTTTAATTCTATGTATATTTTAAATCCTAGAAATCATTATCTTCATTATTTAATATAGCAAATATTTATTTGAATATTCTTATCCCTTCTTCTTTTCTATTTCCCTTCATAACTCCCTGAATTTCTCTTCCTTCCTCTTGAAATCCCCCGCTTTTTTTTCTTCCAGAAAAATCCACCCCTCCTCCCTCTTTCCCTTCCCTTCCCTTCCTCTTCTCTTCCCATCCTATATCTTCTTTTCTTCCTTCCTTCTCTGGTAAGAAACCCATCCAAGCCAGATGCTACTAAATAATTTTTACGCTATTGAAATAGTACACTACATTTTAAATGCTTTTGTTGTTCTTTTAGGATTTTCATAGATTTTTCTATGCTCTCTTTGTGTTCAGAGCCCTCCTTTATCAATTAGCATTCGCTGTATAATGAACTATGTGTACATCAGTGGTTTAAAACATTTACTGTTTTCACAGTTCTGTGGGCTGATGATTTGAGCTGGGCTCAGCAGAGCAGGGTTACTGTTTACAATAAAGCTTGGTTAATCTTGGATGGGTCTCACTTGGTATCTGCTGTTAGCTGTTGAGTTGGCTGGGAGTGTTTTAGAATGATTGATTGACCAGAATGTTTGTTTTCCCTGTATGCTGTCTCCTATCCACCAGAAGGTTAACATCAGGCTATTTAGAAGGTAAAGAACTAAATATGTGAAAGCAGAAGTGTGCAAAAACTTGGTAGTTCAACATCCAATTTGCAGCTTAGATTAAGGAGTAATTTCATCTTTCAAGTCTAATTATTTAAGGAATACATTTCACAAAGCTCTAGCTGCCATAGGTAATGATTCTTCTGATGGTTCTGGGCAAAAGAAATTAAAAATGTTCTAGAAATAATTTACCAGATGCTATTAGGACATTAATGATTCCTGGGAAAAGGACAAGATATCAAAATTAACAGGAGTTTGAAAGAAATATTTGAATCTCATTGATGACTTTTTAGGGTTCAGGATTTCAGTGGAAGAGGTAACTGTAGATGTGATAGAAAAATAACAGGAGAACCAGAATCAGGCCTGGAGTCTGATGATGTAAGCAACATCTGGCAATCTTGTTATAAAATTTTAACAGATGAGGAGTTTTTTCTTACAAATTAGCAAAGAAAGTGATTTCTTAAGATGGAATCACTCCTGGCGAAGATGCTGTAAACATTGTTGAAATTACAACAGAGAATTTAGAATGTTACATAAAATAAGTTGATAAAGCAATGGCAAGGTTTGAGGGAATGGACTCCAATTAAAGATCTACTACTGTGAGTAAAATGCTATCAAACAACATTGTAGGCTATAGAAAAAATCTTTCAGGATAGGAAGATCAAATCTATGCAGCAAATTACATTGTTGTCTTATTTTTAGACATTTCTACAACCACCCCAACCTTCAGCAATCATCACCATGATCTGTCAGTAACTATCAACTTTAAGACCCTCCACCAGCAAAACATTACACCTACTGAAGGCTTAGATGACTGTTGGCATTTTTTTAGACATTAAATTTTTAAAATTAAGATATCTACACTTTTTAGACATATTGCCATTGCATACTAAATAGGCCACAATATACTATAAACATAATATCTAAATGCCCTAGGCAATAAAACAAAATTGAAGCGGCTTGGTTTATTGTGATATTCACTTTATTGCAGTGGTTTGGAACTGGACCCACAATATCTCTGAGGTATGCTAGAACTCTTACCACACTTGCTAAAGTCATTATTCACTCTAATAATTCTTGGAAGACTTTGGACTTTCCTACATTGGCTTATACATGACTACATTGGAAGTCACATCCAGTGCAAATAACAATAATTTTATTTTTTTCCTTTCCAATTTTTACATTGATATTTCCTTCCATTGCCTGATTATACTGTATAGACTATTCAGTGCAATTTTGAATATGCAGATAAGTGGGGATCCTGGGCTCTTTTCACAATTACAGAATTTAAAAAAAAACATTTTGCCACTAGTTATGATGATTGCCATATATTTTTGGATGATACTCTACATGAGAACAAGAAATCTCCCTTCTATTATCAGTTCTTGAATATGTTTTTTTGCTCTTATTAAGAATGAATGCCAAAACTCCTAGAAGAAAACTTAGGGTCAGTACTCCAGCATACAACACAAGCAATAACTTTCTCAATACAACCCCTAAAGTGCAGGTTATAATACCAAAGGTTAATAAGTGGGATGGCATCAAATTGTTTCAGTACAGCAAACGAAACAATTATGAATGAGAAGAGAGAACCTATAAATGGGAGAAAAATCTTTCCTAGCCACTCTTCTGACAGAGGATTACTATCTAGAATATACAAAGAGCTCCAAACTACATTACATACCAATCAGAATAGCAGTCATAAATAATACAAAGAATAATAAATGCTGGAGAGGAGGTAGAGAAAAAGGAATACTTTCACACTGTCAGTGGGATTGTAAATTAGTACAAGCACTATGGAAATCAGTATGGAGTTTCCCCAGAAGTCCAAGCATGGAACCACCATTATAACCCAGATATACCACTCCTCAGTATCTATCCTAAAGAATTAAAGTCATCAAACTATAGTGATACATGCATTACCATGTTTATAGCAGCACAATTCACAATAGCCAAACTGTGGAACCAGTCTAGATGTCCATCAATGGATGAATGGATAAAGAAAATATGATGTAAATACAAAATGGGGTTTTATTCAACCATAAAATAAAATGAAATTATGTCATTTGCAGGAAAATGAATGGAAGTTGAGACCATTATTTTAAGTGAAATAAGCCAAATTCAGAAGGTCAGGGGTTGTATATTTTCTATTTTACGTGCAAGCTAGGGAGGAAAAAGGCAAAGAAAGGTGAAGGCAGAGAATCTCATGAAAATCAAAGGGAGATCAGTAGAGGAAAGGATCAGAGGATGGGAAAAATTGAGGGAGGAGGTAAGTGCTGGGGAGTGACACTGGTCAAATTATATTGTATGCATGTGTGAATGTGTAACAACACATCATTATGTACAACTATAATGCACCCATAAAATGCAGAAAAGAAAAATATAAAAAGAAATACAAATGCTGAATTTTATCAAAATTTTCTACATATATTGAGATAATTATAAAATCTTTCTTTTTTATTCTGTTAATGTATTTTTTACTGATTAAATTTGAATATTAGATAAAATTCCATTACTATAATAACCCAACTTGTTCATGATTTTTTAATTCTTTTTTTGATACGTAAGAACTTGTTTTGTTAATTTATTGAAGATTTTTAATTTCATTTCATTATGATAAAAAGTGAGATTGGCTTATACTTTTTTTCCACACAATATCCTTGTCAGGTTTTAAAATACAGATCATAAATTGTCAAGTGTCCTCTTTATCTATACTAAAGAAGAGTCAAAGTAAAGATGGAATTGATTTTTCTTTGGTAAAATTTATCTTTCAAGCCATTTGATCAAGAAATTTTCATTATGGGAAAGTACTTATAGATTAAATAATATGGCTAGTTTAAAATCCCTTTAGTAGTTATCTAACAATTCATTTTTGGTTTCTTCTTTTGTCAATTTTGGTAAGTTGCCTATTTCTAGTTATTTACGCACTTTATGTAAGCAATCAAATTGTACTCTTGTAAAATTGTTAGTAAAATAATTTAACTTTCTTTTTATTGTCTGTAGCACTGTTTTTTTTTTATTTCTGAAATTAGGTTATTTAGTTAATTGTGATTTTTCTTTTATTTCCAGTAGTGTGAGGTGTTTTATTTCAGTTTCATCTAACGTTGACCCCTTAAAGAACAAACCCACAAAAAGTTAAGGAAAAATATCCTGACACCACTTGTTCCTGGTCCTCCAATCTCTTCTGAGAGGCTTCTAATGACTGAAACAAATTGAGTGTTGAAAGACAAAGGGCTTGTCAGTCTTTTTTCCTGGAACACAAAGCAATGTTAAGAGTAGATCTAGAGGGCAAACTCAAGATACTCAATATATTTTGGAAAGCCATTTTATTATACTTTCCAGTAGCTGAGAAACTCATAGACTAAAAGGGTAAAATAACAAATGGTTTGTTGTTACATATTCACACATGCATACAATATAACTATAATTTGGCCAATGTCACTCCCCAGCATTTCCCCCCTCCATTTATTTTTTATTTTTTATTTTTCAAGAAATCTGCTTTCAAATTCTTTCCAATTTTTTGCTCTCAAAAATTGGAAATAGTGCTGGGAATATAGCTCAGTTGGGAGAGTGCTTACCTCACATGCACAAGGCCCTGGGTTCAATCCCCATGCACCACAGAAAACAAAACAAAACAAAAACGGAAATAGCAGACATCACCTCATAAATTTTAAAAACTAATTTGAAGACAGAATACTATACAGTTTTGGTATATAATCTAGAGGAAATTCAAAGAAATGAGTAACACTATCACAGCAAAACTCCTTTCACGCTCAGCTACTCACATGAAAAATGCTTCTTAAAATCTATTACTGCAGTGGGAATAAGTGATATTTATCCTTGAACATATGAATAAATTTGAAAAAAGGCCCATTTATCTTAGTAAGAATGCATTTCTGATTGTATTTTAATTTGCTTTCTAAATAATCTTTATAAAAAGTTAACATAGTTATTTTATCAATTGTGTATTAATAATTTTAATTACATCAGATCCAAAAAGTTTTGTTTCCTTATAAAGTTCACTTGAACTTTATAAGGAAACAAAATATAACATTAAATTTATTTCTGTGTATGTATTTGCTTCATAGAACTACGATCATACAATTATTTCCAGAAAAAAATATTTAGGATAAATTTGTGCTAAATTGTACATGAATGTGAATCAAATGATAAAACAATGTAAAATTTATGACCCTTAAAAGGAGCTAGTGAAATTTTACAGTGGATAATATGATCTATAAAATGTTATAGTATTTGTTTCTCATTGGTTATTTTTATATGCTAATAATGAAAATATGCAAAAGAAATATGCAGTAGTTTAGATCTGAAATCTCTCCCCAAGACCCACGTGTTAAAGTCTTGGTCAACAGCTGGGGCCCCTATTTGGAGGTGGTGAAAACTTTAGGAAGAGGGTCCTCCTTGGAGGAAGTTAGGTTATTAGGATTGTGACCTTGAAAGGGATAGTGGGATCCTGACCCCTTCCCATCTCTCTTTGCTTCCTGCCCACCATGAGGTGAGCAGCTTACTCTACCACATGCTCCATGCCATAATGTTCTGCCTCATCACAGGCCCAAAGTAACAGGGCCAAACAATTCTGGACTAAAAGCTGTAAAATTGTGATCCAAAATAAATGTCCTCCTTTTGTTTATCTCAGGTATTTGTCATGGCAACAATGAACTAACATAAAATACCTACTTTGTGATGATTTAAATGTGTATGTATTACATTTAAGTTTAAAACATGAGAGAAGTATGTCACACATAGATAGCTCTCCAAAAAAAAAAAAAAAGATTCATATTCTCATTGAAAAGGGAAAAGTTGCAGCAGGAAAATGGCTTCAGGTAGGGGTTACTTTTCAGAGCACTATACTTTCACCCTGGCAGAATGTCATGGTTAAGAAGCAGGTGTGCCTTGTTCATCTTGTTCATCTCTAAGTTCATCTTGTTCACCTGAGATGATGTACAATGGTGAAGATATAAAATGGAGGGAACCTGAATCCCTGAATCATTATCTTGGAATGATGCCTACATTATACCAACATTGAATTATTTTACCTGAAAAGAAAAAAAAATTCTATTTGTTAAGCCTCTGAGATTTGGGTCATGATCTCCAATAGTAGAGTAGTCCCCTTTATCTGTGTTTTTGCTTCCCATGGTTTCAGTTACTCATGGTCAATTATGATCTAAAGACGTTAAATGGATAATTCCAGAAAGAAACAATTCATAAATTTTAAATTGCCTACCATTTTGAATGGTGTGACAAAATCTTGTGAACTTCCCTCTTTGTCTCACCTAGAATATAAATCATCCCTTTGTCTAGCATGTGCCAATGTATATTTTACCCACTCATTAATCATCTAGAAGCCATCTTGGCTATCAAGTTGAATTGTAGTATCTCAGAGCTTGTGTTTGAGGAATTCCTATTTTATCTGAAATGATTTTAATATAAGAAAATTAATTTTGGGGGACATTTTGATGTCATTTTCAAGTCTCTTAATTTTTTTTGAGTGTTCAAATATTTGTAGTTTTGCTGTTCTGAGAATTCTAACCCTATTTATTAAGGAAAATACATTTGAAAAAATACATATTATGTACATTAGGATTTTTCACTAAAAATACAGTTGGGGAAACCCAGCTCTCTCTTCCACATTCAATTTAGTGATTTTTCTCCACTAGTAAATAGAGATATCATATAACATTGTAGATTTATTTCTTTTTAAATTTTTTATTAGAGCATTACAATTATATATAGTATTTGGGCTCATTTTGACAAAATCATACATACAAGGAATTTTATTTCAATCACTATTCCCTTCCCCTTTTTCTGCCCTCCTCTTTCCCCCATTCTTCTTCCTCTACTTTATTAAACTTCCTTTCTTCTACATACACATAAAGGTGAAATTCTCTTTGGTATCTTTATAGAGGAATATAACATAATTTTGTTATATTCCTTCTATTTATCTTTCCCTTTTCCTTCCTTCCTCTCTCATTCCTGTTCTGTTTCTACTCCACTGATCTTATCCTATATCTCTATGATATCTGATTCCCCCCTAACCACCCTCTTTTCTTGGTTGGCTCTAGCTTCCACTTATGAGAAAAAGCATTTGACCTTTAATTTTCTGACTCTGGCTTATTTCACTTAGCATGATTTTCTCCATTTTTATCCATTTCCAGCAAATGCCATCATTTCATTCTTCTTTATGACTGAGTAGAATTCCATTGTGTGTATATACCACATTATCTTAAGCCGTTCACATATCGACAGACATCTAGGTTGATTCCATAATTCAGCTATTGTGAATTGTACTGCTATAAACCTTGAGGTGACTGTGGTGCTATGATATGCTGATTTTAGATCTTTGGAATAAATACCGAGGAGTGGGATAGCTGGGTCATATGGTTGTTTCACTTCTAGTTTTTTGAGGAATCTCCATATTGCTTTCCAAATTGGTTGTACCAATTTGCAGTCCTACTAACAATTTAAGAGTATACTTTTACCCCACATTTTTACCAGAATTTATTATTATTCTTGTTCTTGATAATTGCCATTCTTAGCATAGTTTTGATTTGCATTTCCCTAATTTCTGGAAATTCTTAACATTTTTAAAATATATTTCTTGGCCATTTGCGTTTCTTCCTTTGAGAAGTTTCTGTTTAGTTCTTTTGCCCGTTGCACACATTAATCCCTGATTAGAGGAGTAGCTGGCAAATATTTTCTCCCATTCTGTAGGCTCTCTCTTCACTTTCTCAATCATTTCCTTTCCTATGTAGTAGCTTTTTAATTTGAGGGCATACCACTCATTGATTCTTGGTTTTATTTCTTGAGCTTTAGAGGTCTTGTTTAGGAAGTTAGTGACTGCACCTGTATGATGGAGTGTTGATCTTATGTTTTCTTCTAGAATACGCAAGGTTTCTGGTCTAATTTCTAAGTATTTGATCCATTATTATTTTACTTTTGTGTAGGGTGAGAGATAAGGATATAAATTCATTCTTCTATATATGGACATTCAGTTTTCCAAGCACTATTTATTAAAAATGCTGTCTTTTCTCCAACATGTTTTTTTGGCACCTTTGTTATGTATCAGGTGGCTATAAAAATAAGAGTTTGTCTCTATGTCTTCTATTACATTGATCTTCATGCATATTTTGATGGCAATACCATGCTGCTTTTGCTATTATAGCTCTGTAGTATAATTTGAGTTTGGGAATTGTGATGCCTCCTACATCACTATTCTTGTTCAGAAGTTCTTTGCTTGTTATGGGTCCCTTATTCTTCCAAATGAATTTTAGGACTATTTTGATGGGGATTGTATTGAATGTATATATTGCTTTTGCTAGTATGGCCATTTTAATAATATTAATTCTGCCTATCCGAGAACATGGGAGGTCTTTTCATCTTTTGAGGTATTCTTCAATTTCTTTCTTCAGTGTTCTATGGTTTATATAATAGAGATCTGTTATCTCATTGTTTAGATTAATTCAAAATATTTTATTTTATTTTGAAGTTATTGTGAAAGGGATGGTTTTTCTGATTTCTTTCTTGGCTGTATCACTGTTGGAGTATAGAAAAGCTATTAATTTATGAGGGTTGATCTTATTTCCTCCCACCACGTCCTGCGTGGGCGGTGGAAGTGAAGGTGCCTCTTTGATGGAATTCTGAGGTGGGGAGGGGGGTAATAAAAGCTAAGAAAAAGAAGACAATGAAAAAACTACAGTACATAGGAAATAATTTTAGAAAACAGGGTGGGATGACTCTTCTATCTTAGAAATCAAGCTTCCACACTGGAAAAAGAGTATGAGAGTCCGTGTTTCCTTTATTTATATGGGGGAAACATCAAAGGTTTTCCATAGAATGTTTTTCACTAATTAAGGTAGGAGATGGGCTGTCCAGTTTCTAATGGGTTACGCCCAGCTCCAGAGCTACCAGAGAGGTCTCCCTAATGAGCAAAGACAGAGGTCACGTTCATTGTGCAATTCATTGAGTGGGAGAAGCCACAAAAGAGTTTGCAATGCCAAACCTGAATCTCCTTAGCTCAAGGCCAAGTGAAGATGTTCAAATAAGCTCAAATAACTGTGGTATCCCACAGTTTCCTGCTACTTTTTTTATGTTGATTCATTTATCAGCTCAAGAATTCTTCTGGTGGAATTTTCTGGGTCTTTTAGATATAGGATCATGTCACCAGCAGTGATAATTTGACTTCTTTTCCAATTTGTAGTCCTTTAGGTTCCTTCTCTTGCCAGATTGCCCTTGGTAGAGTTTTGAGAACTCTATTGAATAGAAGTGGTGAGAGTGGACATCCTTGACTTGTTCCTGATTTTAGAGGAAAAGCTTTCAGTTTTTCTCCATCCAATACAATGTTGTCTATGGGTTTGTCATATATAACCTTTATAATATTGACGTACGTTCCTTCTATCCCTAGTTTCTCCATGAATGGTTGCAGTATTTTACCAAAGACCTTTTGTCCATCTATTGAGGAATCATATGATTCTTGTTCTTTATTCTATTTTAAGTGATGAATTGCATCAGTTGATTTGCATATGTTGAACCAGCCTTGCATCCCTGAGATACAGTCCACTTGTTTATGTTGTGTTATCTTCTTAAACTGTTTTTGAATGCAGATTGCTAATATTTTATTAAGAATTTTTGCATCCATGTTCATCAGGGATATTGATCTTTAGCTTTCATTCCCAGATGGGTCTTTGTCTAATTTTGGTATTAGGGCTATTCTGACTTTATAGAATGTGTTCAGGAGTGTTCCTTCCCTTTCAAGTTCATGGAATAATTTGAGAAAAACTTGTGTTCTTTTTTTTTTAAAAAAAAAAAAAAAAAGATCTGGTAGCACTCTGCTGAGAATCCATCTGGTCTTGGGCCTTTATTGGTAGACTTTTAATTGCTGTTCTAATTTTATTACTTGATATTGGTCTGTTAAGTTTTTTTTTTTAATATATCTTCCTGGTTTAGTTTGGGCAAGTTGTATGTGTCTGGAAATTTTTCAATGTCTTCTAGATTTTAGAATTTATTGGAGTATAAGTTTTCAAAATAATTTTTAATGATCCTCTGGGTTTCAGACGTGTAATTGCTTCTTTTTCACCTTTAATCTTGTTGATTTATGTCTTCTCTCTCTTTTGGTTAGTTTGGGTAAGGATTCATCAATCTTCTTTATTTTTTCAAAGAACCAACTATTTGTTGTATTGATCCTGTGTATTGTTTTTTATTCTCAATATCATTAATTTTGGTTCTGATGCTTATTGTTTCTTGTTTTCTCCTTTGGTGTTATTTTATTCTTTTTCTAAGACTTTAAGGTGAGGCATAAGCTTCTTGGAATCTCTCTCTTTTTTAAAATATAGGCACTAAATGTAAAGAATTTTCCTCTTACACTACTTTCAGTATGTCCCAAATATTTTGATATGCTGCACCTTTGGTTTCACTTGTTTCTAAGAATTTCTTGATTTCTTCTTCCATTTCTTCTTTGATCCATTCTTCATTTAAAAGAGCATTGCATAATATCCATGTATTCATGTGGTTTCTATTATTTTTCTTGCTGTTGATTTCTAGTTTCAATCCATTATGATCTGATAGAATGCATGTATTCATGTACTTAAATTTGTATGTCCTGTTTTCAAGGCCTGAGTTTCTGTCTTCAAGGGCTGAAGCTCTATTTTATATGCAATCTACTCTGTTGGTGGTACTTTCAAATAGATTTTTAATTTAATTCATTGTATGTTTCATTTCTAGGAGTTCCTGTTGTTTTCTTTTCAACATTTGTATTTCTTTATTGAAGTGATCTTTCATCTCTGCATTTTCTCTCCCAATTTATTCCTCAGATCTTTTTTAGTTCATTGGACATTTTAACAATCAATTTTTTATAATCATTCTCTGGAATTTCATACTTCTTTATCTATGGGACCCTTTATTAGAGGGCTCTGAGTTTTGGGGGGGAATTTGCTCACCAGTTTCCTCATGTTTTCAGAAGTTTCTGGACATGAGTATCAATTGAGGTGGATTCCCATTCTTCTTTTATACACATGTCCTTTTAAAACTAGGATTTCTTTCAGTTTTTGATAAATGTGTAGATGTCAAGGTGGGGGGGACCTGAAGTTCCATTCTGGTTGTTTCTCCTTCTAGCTTGGTTTTTGTTTGGGGGATTTTGTACCCCCACTTCTATTAATTGAAATCATATTTAGGCTCAGGTGGGATTAAAACTTGTGGGGCGAGATTCACTGTTGTTTGACTAGGTTTTGATAATTTCTTGGCATCAGGGTTTCTACTCTGTAATATTGAAGCATTCCAATCATTTTCCAGCCCCTCTTAGAGGGAGGGGAGAGCTAGGAATAGCACTAATGTCAGTAACTGATGGATAAAAATAAATGTCCAGAGTCTACTTTGACATCTGTAACATTAATTGCCATCTATATAGGAATGATGGGGTGTAGGGATTCTGACCGTGGAAATGTACAGAGAAGTGTTCCCCTGGTAAGAAACCCGTCCCCCTGGGGTGGGGTAACAGGCACCCTATTTCCCATCCTTAGAATATCCTGTAATCTCTCTTATGATCTAATAATATAGCTAATGTATGTGCTATGTCTAGCTGGTATGACAATGCCCTGAGAGGCCTCTGTGTTAGAGCCTCATCAAACTTCGACCTTGATTGCAGGCACATAGCTCCTGTGGATAGAAGAAATTGTTTGCTAGATAACTATGATGTTTCATCAAGCTCTGGTGCTTCTGAAGCTGCCCAACTAACAGTAACTTAAACAATAGACTTTCTTAAGGACTGCACAATGCTCCTAACATTGCATATTGTAACTGTGAAATGTAACTACAGAATAAGCAACCTTACTGATACTCTAAGCAATAATGTGGTTATGGTACTAATGACCTAATGTAACCTGTTGGTATAAATAAATGTGGCTGCTTGGACAAAGAGCCACTCTGCCACCTTCCCTGCCTCTGCACCCTGTGTCTCTCCTTGTTATTGTTCCTTTCAGTGGGGTCAATGATTAACATCAGTACTACTAACATAAAACTGTGAACAAGATCCAGCATTTGACATCAAGTGTCTACTATGTCGTACACTGTATTAAGAATCACTTCAACATGAATGGGGAATGAATTGAACAAACTATATAATCCTACTATTTAGTATGATTACAGTTTTTTAAGTAAAGAGAAAATAGAGTGGGAAGGTGTTGGAAAGCTTGAAATATTTTAAAAGAGATCAGAGGACAAACAAGAGATAGGTAGCAGATGTCAGCTAGATTAACTGAAAGTGATAAAATAAAGAAAGTAAGGAAGTGGGGGCAGGAAAATTTGGTTGTTAGTAGGGGAAGAGAGCAAAGAAGGGGAGATAAGAGAGGCCAGAACCACGGTATGGGCAAACTGGCAACTGTAAGAGCTAATCACTTGAACTTGAACGTACTTGAACCCTACCTAAGACAAATCAAGGCTAAATAATAAACAAGTACAGAATGAAGCAATTAATATGAATATAAAATTATAACAACATATATATATTTTCAAATTTATCTGCACAATTAAGTCACACACACATGTACAAATAATCATGCATAATAGAAAAAAGCAAAAAAGTAGTACAATATGATAAAAATGATGTTTGGAATTTTAAGAAAATAGTTAGAAACTTTTAAAAAAGAAGAAATATGAATAAAAATGGGAGTATGATAGAAGAGAAAACAAGTGAGAAAAAAAAAGAAAAAAAAAAAGAAGTGAGGTAAAAGAGAAAACTACCTTGCTGATAAATATGGAGATTGTTTCCGCTGAGGTGGTCAAAACTGTTGTCAGGGATGGAATTTCTATCTTCTTAGTTGATTTTGGTTTTGTACCTTTTGGGTTGAGGGTTGCTGCCTGTCTTTGTGGTTAGGAGGCACAACTGGTTGTAACAGATCTCAGCTTCCAGTCTCCTGCTAGAAGGTGGAGTATCACAATTTGGGTGCTGACAAATTGTGTCCTTCCATGACAGGGGCAGGGAGTATTCTAAATTGGGGATTCTAGTAATTGAGTTTTCATTTCAATTTTACTTTGGAACTCTGGGGGTGGCAGTTTGAGGATCTGTCCCTATTCTCCATTACTGGGGAGATACCAGTAGCTGCAGGATGCCATAATTTCTGGAGTCTCTATCAAACTCCACTTTCAGGGTGTAGGGATAAAACCTCCTCAGTTTTCAGCTTCCTCACTATATACATGAAATACCAGCTACCTGCTCCTGTGTGTCCACTACAGCACCAGCAATGAAAGTGGCTTTCTCCCTTGGAACCCAGGACCTGAAAACTGTCTAAATACAGTTTTCTTTGTGCCTGTTTTGATCTTTCTGTTTCAGGTGTCTTCTGGGATTTTTTTTTTAAGTTGGCTGCAGGTATTCCCTATTTTCTGTCACTGCTATCAATTGTATCTGGTGGCGCTGGAGGTGTTCTTTCCTGTCTGGGACCATAGTGGCCACGGTGGTGGTGGCTGGGGTGGGGTGGAGGTGGTGGGGGTGGAGGCTGCTTTTTCCTCCAAGTGAAGATCAGCATTGTAGGGGCTCTTTTTGTCAGGTGCATGCGCAGATTGAGGCAGGTGTGGCAGCCTGATTTCTCTGTGTGGGGCGCCAGGCGCACGGTTACTGCAGTGGGTGCCCTGTACCGGGGTAGTCTGACTACAGACTTGGTAGACTTTGGTACTGTGTGCTCTGAATACTGCATCCTTTTCCCCTGACCAGCTGTGCATTCAGAGTGTTTCCCATTCCAGGGAAACTAATTGTGGATTTGCTTAAAGTAAACCACTTCCCCTACTGACTCTGTGTCCATTAAAATCAGCCTTCCTCTCTGTGTTAGGTTTCCTCAAGCCAATATTTCATTTCTTTTAAATTATTATTTCTAATCTGCCATTCATACCTTCTCCTTTGTTTGTCTGGGATGTTCAAGTTTCTGATTTTGTGTCTTTATAATTTAAACTTTTTAACAGTTCACCCATTAAATTTCATTGTTTTTTTTTTTTTAAACCCACCTTGCTGAGAAACTCTTCTTGATTTGAGTCCTATGCTGAGGTACTGATGTGAGGTGCTTCTTTCCCCTAATCCACAGTCTTCCTTCCTTAGATTTATTTAAAGCTATTCACAGAAGTTAAAGTTTAAAGAAAATAAGTTTTTACCACATGCAACACACTTTTTTTTTAGCTTCACTCAGTATTGATTTTAAATGTCTATACAGTTTATTAATTTGAAAAAAAGTTAACAAAGCATAAAGTACATTGATAACTGCTCATACAAAAATTATAAATAAGAAATGTAAGCTGTAGTTTTACATTGCAGTAGGAAATATGTCAGGTAAACAATAGCACACACCTCTATCATTCACTGGTTGGTTTCTGCCAGAATGTGCAAGGACATTTGGGTCTAATTACAATTTATCAGATGTTCATTGATGTTCATTTCTTGGTGTATGTAAATTACATCATCTGAAACTCTAGTTATTCATATTAAATAACTTCTTAAAAGTGAAGGCAACATTTCTCTAGGGCAAAATTAAAATAGCTGGGTATGATATCATTCCCATGTCTCCTGGAAATTTTCATCAATCTCACAAGGATGGATTTTGTTCCAAACTGGCAAATTTGGATTTAGCAGGAAGAGTGGGTCACTTGTACAATATTTCTTTGAGGAAATGACTGATTTTGGAAATCTTGTACTCTCATAGTTATTAGTATTAATCACTGATTGTAAAGAGCATTGCCCAAAGCAGGTGTATTTAATAATCTTCAAATACACCTCTGTGGTGGTGTGAATTTCATCATATATACACAAATATTTTTGGTGCAACAAAATTGGTTTCATCTCCTCATAGCTATACATAAAAGAGTGATAATTTATGGAGATAAGAGTAAAGGGGTATTATTGAAAGATACACACTTTTAAAATTAGCACAAATCAACAAAGAGCTAATCTGAAAAAATTACATTTGCATTTTTCTTAAAGAGCATATATTACATAAAAGTTTAATTTTTTTTTACTATAAGTGCTAAATGTTTCATTTCCTGAGATTTGTTGGAATTAATCAAAGGTCTTAAAGTATGCAAAGAGGAAAGAAATGTTTTCCCTCAATTTCAGGCTGAACTGTGAATCAACAATCTCCATCAATTACCTTCTGTCATTTTTCCATGCATCAGATTTTTCATTTGTGATATAGTCACATTGAAATTTATTTCTTAACTACTCATCCTAAATTATGTTCAGCTTAAAGATGGCATGTAAGTAAAAATTACTAGTACTAAACCTTTGTCATTATTAAGTAGCTTTCTGCTTTTGAAGTGCAAACATAGAAAATGAGTTTTTTTACATCTGTTTTGATTTATATAACAATTCAAGTATCTCCTTTAAAAGGATTTTCTAAAAACTTTAATATTTATGAACCACAGATTTAAATAATATTTTCTGGAAGGCAGAATATTCCTTGAATATCCTTTGTTTTAATCCTGACTTACACTATACAGTTTAAAAACCTAGCTTTGGTTTGAATTGTACTTTTTAATAGTTTATCATAAATTTTTATCCACAGACTCAGTTAATCATTTAGAAAAAACAATATCTGTTGTGTGAAGGAAAGCTTCAGACTATAACATTTCATTTAAAAAGCTATATTCAAATAAAGATGTGGTCTGAATGTAAGTCATTTGTACTTATTTTCAGTTATGGCTGATAACTAAAATGTTCATTGGGTTTTGACATGAGATGGAGTTGTATCATAGTCCTGAAAATGAATTCCTTTAGAAGTTGTGATCTTCATTATAGCACCATTGAAAGCATCGTCTTCAATGAGTGTTAGTAATCCATTGGCAATCATTGATGGGCTAAAAATAAAGGAAATATTGATATTATGAAACTGAAGAATGAGGTATATTGTCACTTCAAGTTATATCTTGAAAAAAAGTCTATGACCTTGAAAGTATAATAAGGAAATATATATTATTAAATTATTGCTACCTCCAATTTTTATTCAATTAGATACTAACTAAATTATAAGATAAATTTAGTAGTAGATCCCATGCCTAATGTTTTGTAATTTGGGCAGGAACTATTTGTTGTCATTATTTATATTGAGAAGATAATTAGTTTCTCATCTTTATCATATAAGTAGATCTTAGATTTATCAGATACAACTTTTTTTTTTTTTTTTGTACCAGGAATTGAACCCCGAGGTGCTTGACCACTCAGCCATATCCCCATCCCTTTCTATTCTATTTTTAAAGTTTTGAGATAGGGTCCTGCTAAGTTGCTTAGGGCCTTACTAAGTTGCTGAGGCTGCCTTTGAACTTGTGTTTCTCCTGCTTCAGTCTGGTGAGTTGCTGGATTACAGGCTTGAGCCACCACACCAACAAGATACAAATTTTTTTAAAGGGAAAATATGATGAATTATAAGTCGCATTTATTGAACATCTTATTTTTTACCATTTGCTAGCTATTTTAAGTACCCTTCATTTATCATCTTATTGAAGTCTTTCCAAAGTCTCTAAACTTGTTTTAGCATTATCCGCATTTTACATGCCAGAATATTGAAGCATCTAGAGGTTTGATGGATATGTTGATAGTCAGTGGAGGAGTCAGGATTTGATCCCAGTTCCAAGTGAAAGCCTCAGCCACTCTTACTCAGAAACAATTCATTGTGTGTGTGTGTGGGGGGGGTGGTCATTTGTTTCTATGAAAATGTTTAATTATGTGACCATAAAAATTTCATAAGGGTTACACTTAAATATTGCCTGAAATTTAGGTAGACAATGTATAATTTCAAGGCAAATTTCATAGTGTATAAACACATTCTATTCAAAAATTGAGAAAATCATTTTCTTTCAAAGAGTTTGTCAACCCAAACTTTGAAGCTTGCAATAATTTCTCAAATTTAAAAGCTTACTCTTCCCTTTTATTGCTTGTCTAGACAGTATTTTGCTTCATTATTTAAAAGAAGAGAAATATAGTTTTACTTACTCCAAAATTCCATAGAATTTCATCAAGTCTTTGATGTGATCTTTATATTCTATGTATTGTCCCATGTTTTCTTCTTTTTCAATGGATTCAAGGATGGGCGTGTTGACAAAGCCTGGACAAATGGCGTTCAGTCTCACACCACTGTTCATAAGGTTAGCAGCCATCTGCCAATTAGAAGCAGAAGCCAAATTGAAATTAAAGTTATTCAACATATTGATATAAAAATTGCTAATAAGATATCCTCTGACTTGTAACTACATAACAATGACTGGTAAGCAGAAAGACAGGAAAAGAACATATACCTAAGTACTGAATTAATTCCTGCAGATCTTACCTAATTGCTTTTTTTTTTTTTTAAGGCAATATTACTGGACAATTCCTGAAAATACTTAATTCTCTAAGATGCTCTTATCTATTGAAGTCGAAAGAACTGGAAGCTAAGCAGCTGAGTCTTAGAATTGACATCTACAGCTTTCTTTCAAGATTGTGATTGTACAACAGAAAATATTTGCTTAGAAATACTTTTGTGGAAAATTTTAGGACCTTAATGGATTTTAAAGATACTTTACATAACTTGCACTATCTGGAAAACAAGTGGTATTTTCAGGTTAATATTTATTGGCTTAATTTTCAACCTATTGATTTACCTGAGTCATTTGTAAAATAAAATACAGTTTATTCTCATTATTTATTTGTGAATTCCATATTTGCACATTTGAACACTTGCTAAAATTGACTTATCATTCCAGTGAGCAATACTTGTGGAGATTTTGTAGTCACCTGTGGACATCCTCGAAGCAGTTTGGGGTCACAAATGCATATATTCCTGCTAAGATTAAGATTCACCTTGCCCTGTTTTTCTTTTATGCCTTTTGTTGGTAATTATCCTATTTAAAATGGCCCTCAAGTACAGTACAGAAATTCAGTTTAGTGTTCCTGTGTAAGAAGGCTGTGGTATGCCTTAGAGAGAAAACTTGTGAGTTAAATAAAGTTCGTTCAGGCATAAGTTATAAAAGTACATGAAAAAATGCTCAACATCTCTAGCTGTCAGAGAAATGCAAATCAAAACCACCCTAAGATACCATCTCACTCCAGTAAGATTGGCAGCCATTAGGAAGTGAAACAACAACAAGTGCTGGCGAGGATGTGGGGAAAAGGGTACACTTGTACATTGCTGGTGGGACTGCAGATTGGTGCAGCCAATTTGGAAAGCAGTATGGAGATTTCTTGGAAAGCTGGGAATGGAGCCACCATTTGACCCAGCTATTCCCCTTCTTGGTCTATTCCCTAAAGACCTAAAAAGAGCATGCTACAGGGACACTGCTACATCGATGTTCATAGCAGCACAGTTCACAATAGCAAGACTGTGGAACCAACCTAGATGCCCTTCAATAGATGAATGGATTAAAAAAATGTGGCATTTATACACAATGGAGTATTACTCTGCATTAAAAAATGACAAAATCATAGAATTTACAGGGAAATGGATGGCATTAGAGCAGATTATGCTAAGTGAAGCTAGCCAATCCCTAAAAAACAAATGCCAAATGTCTTCTTTGATATAAGGAAAGTAACTAAGAACAGAGTAGGGACGAAGAGCAGGAGAAGAAGATTAACATTTAACAGGGATGAGAGGTGGGAGGGAAAGGGAGAGAGAAGGGAAATTGCACGGTAATGGAAGGAGACCCTCAGGGTTATACAGTGGAGGGGGTAGAGAGAGAGGAGGGGAGGGGAGGGGAGAGGTGGGGAGGGGGGAGGGTGGAGGATGGGAAAGGCAGCGGAGCACAACAGACACTAGTATGGCAATTTGTAAATCAATGGATGTGTAACTGATGTGATTCTGCAATCTGTGTATGGGGTGAAGGTGGGAGTTCATAACCCACTTGAATCAAAGTGTGGAATATGATATGTCAAGAAATTTGCAATGTTTTGAACAACCCACAATAAAAAATTAAAAATAAAAAAAAGATGTTAGCCATGAGTTCAGTGTTAATACAAAATATAATAAGTAAGGTATATTTAAATAGAAATCATGTATAAAACAAGGTTATTACTGAGTGTTTGATAAAAATGTGACCACAGGCTTTCTGGAACTTAATCCTTTATCTCCCCTAGAAGCAATGGTCCAGCAGTCACTAATTCAGTTGACAAGCAACTTCACAGAACATAACTACTGCAAATAATGAGAATTGTTGCAAATGTTTGTGGTCTAAATGTGAAGTTTCTGATCTTTTAGATTTACTTTGTTTTGTCTTACTGCATTTTTTTTAAAAAAAGGTTGAACTGAAGATTAAATCTTTGCAAACCCAATAATAATTTCTAATTCATTTAAATTAAGAGTGTGAGAACTGTTCATCTTTGCCTTTGAGTGAACACTTAACTTTCATAAATATTTTTTCTAGCATTTTTTATTTTGTTAACATTTTTCTTATCTTTCTGGCTCCTCTGTCACCTAGAGGAACCACCCAGAAACCTTGATTGTTTTTCCCTCTGTTATGCTTGTGCTTTTTAATACATTTTCTAAATAGCAGGTGGAATGATTTTCTTAAAATGGAAACATAGTCTTATCACTCTTATGCATAAAAGACCCACCAGTAGCTGCACTCAAGAGTAAAATCCAAGCTCACACTGTCGGCTTTTAAGTCCTTTTTGGTCTGCTCTACTTACATCTCTGGGACTGTCTGATCCTAACATTCTCTTTCCTTTCTAGGCTCCATTCAAGCTGCCCTTATAAAAAGGCAAGCATTTTCACATTAGGCTATCAAAGCATGTGGTCAGTTAGGTCTAAAATATTTTTCTAAGCTCTGAATACCCTTCACTGTAGGCCTCCAAGGCAACACTGTCCTTGAGTACTCCATCAAGTAAATGCCTGATCTGATTCCTCCTTCAGCCCCAAACACGGACTATTTTCATCATATCTCCAGGGACAGGCAATGTCTTCATGTTCTACTTAAGAAGCTTGAATTTGGTAATGCTGGAATTTGGAGTTAATTTTGAAAAACAAACAGTATTTCTTCATTATTTATCCTTAAGGTATTTTTCAATAACATACCTATGTTTAGAATCTACTTCATTTTAAAACGATGTACCTTTTATTTAGTTCTCCACATGAACTGAAAACTATTTTTTTATGTAATAAAAGTTGAAGTAAAATATTATGCTTTCATCTTTAATCTAGATGTACTGAATTCTTAATTTATTTTCCTCTATACTTTATAAAGTCTGTGTTCATATAGATGTATAAAGAAAAATATCAACAACTAAACAAAATATAAAAAAGAAAAAGAGATATCGTTGTTATTGCATCCTCACCGCTGCCGAACGTGTGAATCCAATTATGCCGTGCTTGGAGGCACAGTAGACAGGCTGCTGTGCAACAGGCATGAGTCCTGAAAAAGAGGAACGAGAGGCTTAAATAATTTGATTAAAAAATGAGACTATATCCAATAATGACTGTGCAAGTACACGTTTTATGGCTATTTCAGTTTAATTTGGAAAATACACTAAAATAAAACCTGGTGACTTTGTAAAACTCAATAGCCTTAGCACAGCTTCTCTCTGTGACCTCTGTGGTCCAGAATTTATGGTAGGTAAGTTACATCTTCGTGCAGCCAAGAGTGATATGTAAGTTTTTCTGCTTCCCTGGCTTTCTGGAAGTCAAGGAAAATCAATTCCATTGAAAGCAGAGAATCATCTTTAAAGACAGTTAATTACCATCTAGTTTTCCGTTTTTAAGTCCAAATTTTCAGAAAAGTATATATTCAACATTTTTTTTTTTTTGTGGATGGGATTGAATCCTGTAGGGAGGTCTACTTCTGAACTACATCCCCAACCCCTTTTATTTATTTATTTATTTATTTATTTATTTATTTATAGACAGGGTCTCCCTAAATCCCCAAGGCTGGCTTTGAACTTGTGATTGTCCTGCTTCCTCCTGCCAAGTAGCTGGGATTACAGGTGTGTGTCACCACACCCAGCTATATTAAATGTTTTTAAGGCTTCCAAATAGTTGAAGGATTTTGAATTGCTTAAGAGGGACTTAGAGATTATAGTTCTTCATTATAAGTTAGTATGCACTTCCCTGTCACCAATGCCTCTAAGAGTTTAGTAAAATTAAAAATAACATCTTTTGATGTAGGTCTGTAGTATATGGGTAGGCTCTTGTTCCATGACTTAAGAGAAGAAGAAATAAAAGTTTATGTTCTTATTTTATTTCTTGTCATAATTATATAGTCAATAACAGAATATAGATTGTTAATTTTCCCCAGGTATATAATAGTAACTGATTAAATTCATGGTCTGTACAAAACCAAACAGCATTATAGTATATTCAGTGTCTTTTCTCCCTTAATTCCTGGTCTAGTCCAATCATTTAAAAGGAAACCAAAGGACAAATCAAAACAAAACAAAACAACAAAACACCCTATTTTACTGCAGTAACTATCAAGCATATTTCTTATTTATTGTCAAGACAAACTATCGAATTTAACTTTAGAATCAATTTTATATTTTAGTTTCTAGCTAATTTCTTAGATTAACTTGGCTTAACACTTCTTTTGTAATTTGTAATTTCTCTGAGTGGTCTCTGATTATTATGGTATTAGTAACAAATGTCATGCTAATAATACTAAATTATTCTGCTGAGTGTGTTCATCTCCACCCAGCTAACTAGTTTCAGAACACCACCAATCAGTTGAGAGTGTTGTGCCAAAGTTCAGCAATAAATGCAGACCTTAACCACTCCCTGGGTGCCTTCCAGGTCTCAATTTATAAAGTATGTTTGCTCAAGAGCAGTTTAAATCCCTAAGGATGGTAGATCACACATGATGTGTCTACCCAGTGACCTCAAAGTA
The DNA here is from genome assembly GCF_021218885.2 of Marmota monax. Classification (NCBI taxonomy): domain Eukaryota; kingdom Metazoa; phylum Chordata; class Mammalia; order Rodentia; family Sciuridae; genus Marmota; species Marmota monax. The sequence continues at coordinate 2,693,964 of NW_026694999.1, read as the reverse complement.
CCATAACATGTTGGTTTTCTTGCTGGTGTTTTGGTTAAACAAAATGTGTATGTTAATTAGATTCATAAGTGTCAGCAAGAATTTATAATGTCTCCACAGGATTCAGAGGTATATTAAGAATATGAGATAAAAAAATAATAGATACAGCCAAACGTTATTGATTTTTATTCTTATATATTAGTCCTTGCTTTACCCATTCTTTAAATGTTTGTGAATCAAACGTAGTGGTTGTAGACAGTGTTCACACACTGCAGGAACAGTGTGAATCTCAATGAGAGATAAACTAGTTGACAAAGTGGCAAAAAAAAAAACACAAGAACATTGTTCATAAATGTTATCAAAGATGGATTATGAACAAATTTTTGTTACATATATGAAAATTATGAACTTCTGAACCCAAGTTAGTTCAAGGAGTCTCAGAGGTGAAATAAATCAAACATTGCTTTGTTGGTTCTGGAAATAAGCAAATACAAAATATATAATACCTTTACTTTAAAGTAGAATTATAAATGCAACCAGAATGTGAAAGAACTTATTAGCATTTTTAAAATGGCACTTGGTTTTATGAATCTTCTAACATTCTAATGACATTTTCATTACTTTTCTACAAAATGTTTCCCCTTGCATTGCTTTCATTTTCTAATATTAGATCAAAGCTTACAGAAACCAATTTTAGACATTTAGGAACTAAGCTTTCTTTTAAAAATTTTATAGCTTTACTGAAATATAATTGACATATAAGAAAGCTGCATATATTTAAAATGTGCAATCTGAAAAGTTTTGACATGTGCATACACCTGTGAAACCATTACAATAATCAAGATAACACATATTCACCTGAAAAGTTTCCTTGTACCTCTTGAGAATACCTTCCTTCTGCATTTCCATTTTACCCTACCCAACCACTGATCTACTATGTTACCATGGTTCATATTTTCTAGAACTTACGTAAATGTAATTTTATAGTATAAATTCTTTTTGGTTTAATTGTTTCTCTTACAACAATTTTGAGATTCATTCATGTTGTAGTGTGTATCAATAGCTTAGTATTATTCTGTTTTTCAATTATCACATTTAGTCAAGTTGTAGTTAATTTAGTTAAACAGAGTATTTTCCTTTAACATCCCAAACATGTATATTTCATCAGGCTAAATAGGGAAAGAAAAGAGATTTTTTTTCTTTTTTCTTTTTCACAACAATTTTAGTTTCCAGATATCCAACATTTTCTATCAGATCTCAAGATCAATTTTTTTCTTTCAAAGTGTATTTCTATTGTGGTTTAGCTTAAGTATTGGATAACCATACTTCCATTATTTATCTTAGACCCGCAACATCAGCATATAATATTGTTCCTATGTGCTTTAAATAAAATTGTGTTCTGATGTTGGTAATAAGGCTCAGCACATTGAATTATGCTGGATGGGCATGGTATGACTCTGGGGACATCTTTTTAGTGTAAATCATGCACCCTAAGGTTTCTAAAGTTCACAACCTACAGGATTACACAAGGCAGCTATCTCTAATAGAGGAGGATGACTGAACAGAGAGAAGGAGGAACAAGCAGAGGTAAGAAAAAAAAACAAGCTAAGTGCTATATCATAGAAATTAAGGATGAAAATATTTAAGAGGTTTAAAGTGGTCATTAGTATCAAGTGCAGAATCAAATGAGAATCATTCTCTTTGAATAGGCTTCAGAATTACCTGCCTAAAAATAATACCTCTTCTGGTCTTGTACCTTTATCCAGCTACCACCACATTTTTCTTTAAAGGAAAAAAATCCTCAAAAGTTATTACATTCATTGTGTCTTCTTTCCTTACCTCCCATTTATTCCACAACTCATTCTAATAAGGCTCTCTTTTGAACACTCAATAGACTATATGTGTGTGTGTGTGTGTGTGTGTATGTGTATGTGTGTGTTTATACAACCACATATACATACATACATAGTTATTTCATCAGTTGGTGGTTTAGTGTATATATGTATATAAATGTATATAATATATAAATGTATATACATGGACATATGGTTTTATATATATATATATATATATATATACACATATATACACACATTTGTATATATAAAGCACATAAAATACCTCAAAATTACTTACATAATTATAAAGTATGTATACATATACACAAATACATATAAACATGTAACACATCCTCCCTCCCACAAGCCCCTGGCAACCAGAGATCTTTTTATTATCTACTTAGGTTTGCTTTGTCCAAAATGTCATATAATTAAAATCATACGATATGCAGCCTTTTTCGGATTGGCTTCTTTTACTTATTATTATGCACTTAAGATTCTTCCAAGTCTTTTCATGATTTGATAGTTCATTTCTTTTTGGTGCTGAATGATATTGCATTGTCTGAATGTACTATGGTGTCTTTATCTACTGACTTACTGAAAGATGGCTTGTTTGCTTCCAAGTTTTAATAATTATGAATAAAATTGCTTTAAACATCCATGTACAATTTTTTTGTGGTGCTGGGGATTTAACCCAAGGCCTTGTGCATGCAAGGCAAGCACTCTACCAACTAAGATATATCCCTAGCCCAATGTACAAGTTTTTGTGTGGACATAAATTTACAGTTCCTTTGTTTAAATGCCAAGGAATACAACTTCTGGACTGCATTGTAGAAATAGTTTTGTAAGAAATTGCCAAACTCTCTTCAAAAGTGGCTATATCATTTTGCATTCACACCAACCATGAATAAGAATCCTAATGCTTTACATCTTCATCAGCATTTGGGGTTCACAGTGTCTGAATTTGGCCATTTTAATTGTGTAGAGGGTTATCTCATTGTTGTTTTAATTTCCAATTCCCTAGTGACATATGATGCTGAACACATTTTCATAGGATTGTTTGCCATCTGTATAGTATCTTTAATGAAGTGGCTATTACCCATTTTAATTGTTTTTTTTTTAATTTCCTTTTGCTGAGTTTAAGGTTTTTATATATTGGACAACAATCATTTATTGGATATGTCATGTCTTGGGTAAGTGTTTTCTCCTAGCCTGGTTCGTCTTTTTATTCTCTTGGTAAAAAGAAATTTTTTAATGACCAAACAGCATAAGAAATGACATTTTGATAAAATGGTAAATTCCTTTTATATGCATTTAGTTTACTAATGTTTTCATTATACCCTGTACTTGATGGCACTAACTATAGTACTGAAATGAAATCACTCCTATTAAAGTTTTGAATTCGCATAGATATATTTTAAGGAAAGAAAACTACCAGAAGACATGACAATAAGTAGTACAAATCTCACTCTCTAGAGCTAAAGACAGAGTGAGAGGTTCATTTCTATATTAGTCTAGTGTTAAAATTCTTTCTACCCATATTTGTAAAGAGACAACTTTAATCTCTATATCTCATAGAAGGTAAAAATCTTAAAAGGTTTTATACAAAAACTGCAATCTCCTCAGAAAGACAACTACACTGAACATGCAAACATTTGCTTCTAAATGAATAGAAACCATGTGAAATGAACTATATAGAAATACTAAAAAAAAATTCAACTTAGGAAAATAAATTGTGAATCTAAGGAAGCTGCTTATTGGAGCTCAGCAGCTGTGCTTTTTAAAAGCAGGAATAAAAATCTCCCACACTTTTTTGAAACCAAAAAAGAATCTGCTTACCCATTTCTCTATTTTTAACCACCACTTCTCTAATATGAGGAGAAAGGGAGAACTAGTGGGAACTATTCACCTATGTGCATGAAGCTGGCCAAAGTAATGCTGGACTTCCTCATTATGTTATATTCCTCCTAACAGAACATCTGTTCTGATGATACTTTTCCACTTCATTCTTAAATCATCCATAAAGTTAGGCTTTAAAGTGTGACAAAACACTAAACAGTGACATAAACTTTCATAACCAGTATATCTTTCATAATAAAAGTCTTTCCAGAATGATAAATCTAATGGTACTTTCCAGTGATAATTCTCGAAAGTTGTTCCTAGTGTTCTTCCAAATTCCTCCTTCCTAAAATTTCATTCATTGCCTGTGCTAATATCAGAGGAAACTGAGATGTCCTTTCTTAATCACTCAAAGAATACTAGAGGCTAGCTTCTTAAAGTTTGGTCCAGGTATCCGCATTACCTGGGAGCAGAATTTCAGGACCCACCTCAGTCCTAGTGAGAATCTGCATCTAACCAAGTCTCTGGGTAATGTTCATGCACATTAAAATTTAAGAAGCTCTGTTCTAGAAGACTATTTCCTAATAGGTCTTCATTTCTGATACTAAGAGAAGCTAAATATTTTATGCATACTTCAAAAGGCTTGTTAATAAATATTTAACCTTTATTACTAATTCTTCTAACATGTGTCTTCCTAATTATTAAAAGAGCAAAATGAACACCAGTCTCCATGGAATGGCATAGAGAACTAAGCCAGTACTAGCAGGAGTGGTGGCTCATATACTCCTGACAGTTGGCACCTGAGCAATTAAGACCCAGACAGTACTAGAGTAGTTCACCCATTCCATTTCATATGCTGAAATATAATGAAATAAAATCGCTTTTATTACAATTGTGCTCATTCTTATTATGCTTTTCAAGTTATGTGACCTATTCGGGATTAACTGTAAATCAATCTATATTGTAGAAACTTAAAAAATAATTTAATGCACTATCATGTAAACAATATTTACCACAATGCCTGGATCTTGGCAGTTGCTAAATAAGTGTTAGGCCCCTATCATTATAAGGTGCAGCTGTGAAACCAATTTTTCTTTTTGCTTTTGGCCTGAAAATAAAGAAAAAGTGATCAATGTTTTACTTTGCCTAGAATTTCTGGTTTGTTGGGACATTTCAGTGCAAATATTGTTTTTTAGCTGTTGGAATATTTCTAATATTTCCAAAGACCTTCCAAATTAAATAAGCTTCTATTTCAATAATTTATGCCATGATGACTGTTTAGTTTTGCAGTCTTGGAATTACATAATTCTTGGGATAGAAACTTGCCTAATTACCTTTATATCCTCATTTCCTTTAGGCAATTGTTAACATATATGTTAAACCTGAATTTTTAATTTTAATTAGTAACTTAGTTCTGTTTTAACATTATGTACAAGCTAATTATTTTATGTAAAACTCATAATACAAGTGGACATATCACCGGCTGTTATTTTGGCATGATAAAAAAATTTCTATAATTTTCAAATCTTTTCTTGATTTGCTAATGTTTTAAATTCTGTGTAAATAATACCCTCATGGTATCTCCCACAAAATATCACTGAGTGACTTGTTTCTGAGACATAGTGAATGTTCCTAGGGAAAACTAAAGCTACTGAAGTAGCTGAGTATGTAGGCAGGTTTGAAAAGGACTGTTGGGTAAATTTCTTTTTCTGTGATAATTATGTTTCTTTCCTGTAGTTTGAAGCAACTAAACATGTAAGAAGCATATTTGACTTTTATGGGGTGTCTTAGAGGATAGTCATTATTTATCTGCATTAAACCAGACTGCATTCTTCTCTGTTGTTCCTTCCAACTTTTTTTTTTTAATAGTTAAGGACAAATGTGACAAAAAGAGTGCATGATTGTAAATTGTAAACAACAATTCATATGTAAGAGTCCATGTGTTCAACAATAATGAGAACAACTTCTGGACTCCAGACCTGAGCACAGTCATCCTCAGTATGCTGAAGAATCTCTCTCCACTTTACTAGTCTGTTTGTTAAATCCATTAATTGCATTTGAAACTCTGTCTGCGTCAGTAGCCTTTACTCATTAACTTCTCTGCCCAAACCAGTATGTCAACTTAGGTTTTACTACAACAGTGAAGGACTCTGCTGAATCAATCAAAGGGATCATGAGGATAGACCCTAGTAGAGCTGGATACTGCCAATGGCTATGCCTTCACTAGAGTGAGCAGGAAAAAAAAATCAATAAAGAAGGAAGTTTTGGAAAACAGAAAACAAACATGATAAGAACTTTGGCTTTGATAATCCCTCAAAGATTGTTTTGGTCATGTAGCCACTCCTATGTGCTGTGACTCAAGGGCATAAAATTGTTGATACCGTTTCTAAGAAAATGATAAAGACTGAGGTGTCCTTTTCCCCTTCTTCTATTAATATTATAGTCTGAATTTTTTTATCAAACTAATATCACTATGGGAAGAACAGAGGTTCTTGATTAATGGACAAGATACAAGGCAATTTGTTTTATGACTCTTTGTGAGATGAAGGCACATTAGTGAAAGAGAGGTAGTAGGGATCCTACAGACTGGCCTCCAGAAACAAGGAAACAGAATATAGACAACATACGTGCGAAGTTCGCACTATGAAGGGAGGATGATAAGGACAAACTAAAAAAGATAACAAACCAAGCATTTTAGGGGGTTGCCTTGCATGTTGGGACACAAATTAGAGGAAGAACAAGTTTGGAACACTATAATATTAATTATCATAACAATGCCAGAAAGGTAATTTGAAACCAAAGCAATCTTATCATTGAATTTATACTAATTCATCATTTTATCTACATGAATAAAGACTCATACATGCTTCCAAATATTGAGTCTGAGACAGTTAAGAAATTTAACTCCCAGAGGTGGGTAGTATGGTAAAGTAGACTTTTAGACAAGAAAACAAAATGGACAATAAATTGTAAGCCTTAAATTGCTCTTTTCAAGGCCATGTTTGAACTTTTGACTCTGGTAAATTCCTCAAATATTTGAAGGACTTTACAATGTAAACACAATGGGACCAAAGCTTAAGATTTTATGGAAGGTTTAATCATGAGAACACATACATTGTCTTTAAAATGGTACCTGGTTGCTATAGCTTGCATATTGAATGTTCCCCAAAGTTTCAGGTAGTAAAGGCTTGATCTCCAGGGTAGTGCTATTGGGAGGCAGGGAAACCTTTAGGAGGTAGGGCCATTTGGGAAGGTCTTTAGGTCATTGGGAGCATACCTTTGAATAGGATTGTGACATTTCCAATCCTTTCTTTCTTTTGCTTCCTCGCTCAGGATATAATTGCTTTGATCTACCACTCGTGTTATGATGTGGTGTCCTTGTTAAGAGGACCAAAGTCAAAGACTGCCTTAATTTGGACTAGATCTCTAGAACTTATCTCTTTATAAGTTACTTATTTCAGGTATTTCATGATAGTGCAAGAAAGCTAATACATAGGTAAATAGTAAGTGCTCAATAAATGTTAATTATTATCATATCTTTAAATATTTTCATTGTATAAAAGGCAGTAGTACTACATTGCGTCCTCCTATTATTCTTCTTTAAAGCAAGTAAGCCTCCTTGCATGGTGTAGAATCTTTCCCAGAGAGTCCTAAAATGATCCAGTCCTGAGGCTTTCCAACTGTTCCCAAGAATATAATCAGTGCCTCCAGTATAGGAGCTCTCTGTATAGTGTTCATGGCTCTCTAAGCTTTGCTAGCCCTCATAGCTTCATATAAGAATCCATAGAATTATCTTTGGATAACAGTCCTCAGGTTTTTGTACATTTACATTTCCAAGAAAATATTAAATATTTCTTCTTAATTCTCCAATAATTTGTATGAATTTCTTATAATTTTAAAATAATTTTCTTTTAGAATAGTGTAAATTTAGCTGTGAAGTAGGGCTAAGCCAAGAAAGTGAAACTTCGTCTTCTCTAGAGCTCACATCTCTCAAGTATTACTCATGCTCTTACCTTTTATTTGAAATGTTATAATTTATAAGTACACATCCTACTAGGAAAGTAACCAGATTATCCAGAATGATTTATAGAATTATGTTTGTAATAGCTTTATGGATGTCATTTTGACTTGAAGCAACACAAAAAATGAGAAATTATTCTATTTTTTCAGAACTTGTAAAGAAGGAGTTCTCTAAATGTCTCCTGGCAGCAGTGGCTTAAGGCCCATGTGACAGAGATTTTTAGAGACATGAGGAACAATGCTCAGAACCAGACACTGATTTAGTCACAGGTACCTCCAAACTTGACTCCCCAAATACCACTGGGGCTTTAAGAGAACAGGGTGGGAGGCGGTGGAGAATTCCTACTCTGAAATCTCCACACTAACTAAAACCAAGCAGGCAATTTAAGAAAGCCTCTCTATTTTTGGACATGAGTAGTTCATATTTGCTTTCTAATATTGATCAGGTTTCTTAAATTTAATAATTTCACTCAAACTCTTCAAGAATCATTAATGATCTTTTCCTAGAGTTTTAAAAGTAAAGTCACTTAGCTAAGTTGCTCCAAAGATTTCTGTTAGCAGTTTATAATTGCCATTAAGGAATAAGATATCAGCTGATATTAAATCATACTGTTCTTGAATGAAATATTGTCTTGGATTGCTTGCAGGCATCAATCCATCAATATTCTGTGTGACAGATGATCAACACTCCACTGAAATAATTTGTTTTTTCCTTTGCACACAGCTAGAATATACGGCCCAAAATGTGATCCGTGAGATCAAGTTCATAACTGGAACATGAGCAGAAGTGAAGTTTTCCATTTCTGTGCTACAGGTTTTAAAAGAGTAACTACGCCTCCTCCATGTTCTTTTCCTCTTTCTGCTAGAGAGAAAGGACTCCACCAATTTCAGAATAGCCTGGAAGGCTCAATGTTGAAGATGTAGACCTGTCACCCAAGTTTCACAAATGACTACATAGAGTGCCCTGCAACAAGAATCTTGTCATGGGCTTTTACATGGGAGAGAAGTAAGCACATACAATATATAAACTCTGATATGTTTGGGGTCTATTTATTAGAGAAGTTTAGCACGTCACTATATATATAATATTTTATAATTATATACTTTTACTAAAATAATAGAATAGAGATAGTTTAACTTCATTTCAGTACTTTCTACTTTGTCAAAGTTACTTTTACTTGCCTTATTGCTTAGGAGTATCACAATAAGCTTTAAAAAATATTAAACCTGGGGAAAATTTATAATTTTTAAAAAATACAGTGCTAAAATGAAATAAAAATATGCAACTTAAAATAAGCGTATAGTTCAAATACTTACTATTATGCTGTAGAAATATCCGTAGAAATATAAAAATACAAAAATTTAAAGTCTTAATTTCAAACCTGAGTGAATAAATATACTTTAAAGATCTACTTGCATAGTCAAATTAGCAATAAGAAAACATAACTCTTAATATAATTGTCCTTACCTGCTAAAGATGACATATTGATAATGATGCCACCTTCACCTCCATTTTGCTTGCTCATGTAATCCAAACCAAGATAGGTTCCACTGATAACAGAAACCTAATCAAGAGGGATAAAAGGAAAAAGCATTATAGCCACTAGCCTTTATTGTATACAAAGTTGTTATGTTTTCATACATCCAGTGAGGTTTCTGCAAGTGCTGTCAATAAAAGGTTCTGTTTATTTGTTTTAAAGGTACTTATTGACCCTGGATTCCCTCTTTTGTTTGCCTAACAGTTTTGTAGTCCATCATGTTTCTACAGAACTTTATTTCACTTAGTTGCCCAATATGAAATTTTATTATAAAGATTGGATTCAATAGGGTTTTGTAACTTTAACTCAATTTCAGTATCTTTTGAGAATTCTATGCTTTCTTTTTCTTTTATTAATAGTGGCTACAAAATTTATTTACCTTCTCTCTCTTTGGTTCTCATATCCAAGTATGAGATATGCCCATTCATCTGCACATTCAATTCTCTTGGACCTTAGAATATAGGATAGTGGCTACTCTTGATTTACTATAATTTTCATTTTCTCCTCTTTTCTTTTGAATAAAATCCCATTTGTTCTTGTATCTACATTGTCTTCATGCACAGTAGGAGGAGTTGGCACTGGGGCACATGTCTATAACTTGATTGCAAGTTTGAGGTTGGCCTCAGCAATTTAGCAAGATCATATTTCAAAATAAAATAAAGGTCTGGGGATGTAGCTTAGTAGTAGAGCACCCCTGGGTTCAATCCCAGTATTATCACCACTATAACAACAATAACAACAACACCCCAAAATAGTAGAAGATGATCTCTCCAGCTTCAGTGTATAAGCTGATTAATCTAATTCAGTCACAGAAGTCCCATTCTTCCTGACAATGGCTGGTTTGAGACTGCATATAACCCAATTCTCAACAGAGAGACCTGAGTGGCTGTCAGCTGGAGGTGGGGATGGGAGAGAGGGGGTGGTGAAGGATAGGATGCTGCGGGGAAATTTTTTGTTGTTCTTAAAATTGGGAAGAAATACTTACATTACTCCCTATGCATTGCTTGTATATGTGTGATGAATGGAACAGACAGTCATACTGCTAGCATCAGGAAAAAGAAGCTAAGATAAAAGATGGCAGGTGGGTGAGGAGAAAAGACACTGGGTCCTAACACTATCACTGATGTTCAGTATTAAATAATCCTGAACTCTTGGGTTGTGTGAAATCACATCATTGTTTTGTCTAGTTTGAGCAGAGAGTTTATGTTTGGACACATGGTCTTTAGTAATGTTTATACGTAATTTTATTCAACACTGCTTATAGCTATCTTCTTGGTAGTTTACTAATTAGCTACTTACCTCCACCTGTAGGAATTCTTCCTTTTATTCTACTATTTAAGAATTCACTATTACCAGAAATGACCTGTGATTTAAAACTGATATTTGAAGCCTTATTTATTTATTTATTTTTTTAGATCTAGGAAGCCTTCTGTCTTCAAGCTCAGACTTTTAAAAAGTGAAAATTCTCTTTGACATCTCAATTTCTATTTTTCCGTCCTTTACAATACTTCAAAGAAAATGATTTAGTAGGTAATGAGTCTGAAACTGAGGGCACGTATTTGTGTTTACCTTCTTTTTATTTTAAAAGGTCCTTTTGGAGTTTTCTTGACAAGTATTCAGAAATGCCTCTCCTTCCTAAAAGTAGTTCTAGAACAGAAAACCCAATTGAAGATTCTATTCACTTAAGCTATGTGTCAGTTTGAGATGAAGTGGGCTTAGGGAAAATGAATAAAATCTTTCACATGATTCCTTTGAACAGTAAATAGAAGGCAAAGTTTATATAAGAAGGAAAAAATGTAGACGGCTAAAATTACTGAAGTCAGATTCTGTTAGTTTCTGCCCAAGTCTTCAGCATGTCTGAACAGAATTTCTGTTTACATGCATTGGCACTAGGCTTTTATTACCAAGTATTCACAGCCTTACTCCATGATTTTGTGTTTTCAACATAAAAATGCAGCCAGATAAAAAAAAATTTGGAAAGATTTAAACTTTATTTTACATTTTTTTGAAACAGAATTTATTTTTACCTCTTTGGTAGAGGAGAACAAGGGACTATTTTTCTCTTATCATTTGAAGAACTGAATCTACAAGACAGGTCTAAATCTTTTGGTTGTGATATTTTTCACCTCTTTTTGTTTACAATAACATTCTTTTCTCTTACCCCAGATCATACACATGTACACACACGTACACATGTACACATGTGTGCACACACACAAGGAGTTGTTAGAATACCATAGAATAAAATATTTTTGTTAAGAAATGTTTTTTTTTGTCCTTGTGCAATGTTTATATATCATATGGATTGGGTCATTACAATATCACACATCTAGAAAAAAATTACAGTCATTTTCAGATACAAACACACAAAGTAACTTGAATCTATGGCATCATTTTAGTCCACTTTGTGAAGGTAGTTAAAATTCTGCACTTGACTCTTAAAGAAAATATTATATTTAATTTCACATAGAGAGTAAAAAATTCTTTAATTATTGGCAAAACAATTAAATCAACATGTTTACTCTATGTTTTTGGTTAATGAGATAACTTTTAGCTGTAATACTGAAATTTCATTGCTTTGAATTCCAAATCTTGTTTTTTTCCCCACTAACTATAGCATTCTATAAATTAAAATCACTCTCATAAATTCCCTTACACTGGGAATAATTTTCTAGTAGTAAAGATAAGTGGCCAAATGGTAACAGACTATTTATTGAACTCTCTTGTCAAGTATCATGTCTTCCTATGATACACAGATGTGCTCATGGGCACATGTGTGTGCATACACACACACACACACACACACACACACACACTTTTTTTCCACTACTGATATTTCTAATCTGTCATTTCTTCATTTCCATTTCCCCTATCTCATCTCCTTCCACTGCGTAGTTCCTCTTAGTTTATTTATAATTTTGCACTGTACTTTACTTGGAAAATATTCAGACATCTAAATCATGCGGCTTTGATTTTCAGAATCCTTGTATTTTGTCCAGTTCAGTTCTCAAACAATATTAATTATCATTATTTCCTGAAAACCATTTTCATCCTTTTTTTTAACTGTTTAAATTTTCCCATTTCTTTCTTATTTTAGCACTTAACTTTACTCTGTTCCTTCTTGCTACTTATAATTTAGCAAACTTGTCCCAAGATAGGTCAAATGCATATTTCAATATTACAGAGTAGCAATCGCAGGAAATAAATACTAATTTAATTTGCAATCAACTGTGTTAAGAAAAGGGAGCAGCACATGTAAGAATAATGTTCCTATCCATTTCCTCAACTACTCATTAGAGGAGGGCAGAGGAAGCTCTCATAAAACTCAGATAGTGAGAAAATGTATGTTTTGATATCTGAAGGGGAACACAATTTGCTGAGTAAATATTATGCAGTAGCATGGTGCTAGATGCTTCACAAAAACTATGGTCTATTTAAGCTTAGCCATCTTCAGAGGTAAGGAGCTTATCTTCCCCCTTTTACAAACTGGGGAATTCTATATCAGAGAAATTAAGTAACAGTTTATAAGGTTCAGGACTGAACTTTAGTTTTGACTAATTCCAAATTCATATCTTTTCCACAGCAAATCTTTAAGCAAAACTAGTTTAGTTTGGGGGGCATGAGGAATCACCAGCAACAGCCATTTATTTTGTTTAATTTTTACTTGGATATGCTAAAGTACTCAATATATGTTCATTATAGGTCCAAACTAGATTATAATTTCCACCTGAATGGGGCTGAATTATTTTGTTTCATTAAAGTTTCAAAAAGTTAAAAATTACATTATAGAATTACAATATTACACAATCACCAAAACTCAAAGTTAATTTTACCTCTGCCAGAGTGACTTTTAATAGCTTTGCAAAGGCTCATTTTTTTCCTGAACATTCCTTGAGAATTCTGAGCAGTTATAAAGAACACCGCTGCTTCTAGCTTCAGATTGAGGAGGAAGCATAGAACAGTCTAGTGAAACAAGACTGGGAAGAGGTTTAGTGTATCTTCCTTGTGGGAAGAGTAGCAGAATGAAGAATAAGGAAGGGGTAAGTTTGGTAAGTAATGAAAGTGGAAGGACAGATGACACTGTTTGGCAGCACTGATCTATTAGGAAATCACCTAAATATTGTACTAAAAGAGGGAAATGAATATCCATGCACATAAGATATATAATGGCCGTTTATCTAATAAATAGTAATTGAACTTCTACTCTGTGAGAACACAAAACAATAGTTCTTTACCTTATAAGAGTTTGTGGTTTTTACTAGCATAAATTACATATGTATTAAAAGAATTTTAATAAAATTTGTAAATTTTATTAACATATATAAATGTTAAAAAAATTTGTCCCATGGGATCATAGAAATATGTTGTATAAGATTTCAGGAGAGGGAGAGATATGGAGTAGGGGGGTATACCTCAATGTTAGTATGTTTAACATATTCAATTCCCTGGATTCCATCTTCCACTAAAAAAAAAAAAAAAAAGCCAAGGAAAGATATGTGGAAAGATATGAGGAAAACTCCATGTTATGCTCAGACATGGGAATTAACATGGAAAAACATGCAAAAGAACAAACATGAACATAAGACCAGGGAGGCACAAAAACATACAAGCAAAGATTACATAACTACACACAAATGTTTGCATTACTCTGAGATAATAAAGTTGAAAAAAAGAAGGATTCTTTAGACTCTGATTTACGTTGGCAATGGTTGTATGTAGCAGGGGAAGTAACAAATTTTGAAGCTATGAGTAGTAAAGGTTATGCCTTGTTGTAAGTAAAATTAACTAAATGCCATCAATCACTAAAGTTAAGCAAAGAACTTGTCTATGTCAGAAGAGTCCCAAGGAAATTTGGGACTAGCTTAATTTCGATGGGGAAGAATCCAAGAGAGTTAGTTGTAGCCAAAGAGATCACAATAAAAATTCCTGGTCTGTAAGAATTTCCTATTTACAGATGATGTAGGTACTTTCCAGCTTAGAGCAGGTGCTTATTCATTCTTACAGACTTCATTAGAGCAAATACGCTCTCTTAGCTGGATGAATACAAATCATTTGAACCCAGATCTTTGTGATAACTACCTCACTATTTTCATGTTTCTCTCTTTAACTCTCATCATTGCACACTGTTTTTGACTCAGAAAAAAAAAAAAAAAAAAAACCCAGGAGGTGTTCATTATGAATGCACTGTAAATAGGATGTTTATACTCTGATAACCTCTATTTAGAATAATATATGTAGTGATTACTGATAAAACTATTAAAAGTATAAGTAGTAAGGCTGAAGGGAGAATAATATTGCATATTTTTTGTGATTTTTCACTGGGATAGCTAGATTTAAAAAAATTCTTGTCATTTTATGTGGTTTGGGAAAGTGGCATAAGTTTATAAATCATTATTTAAAATTGCTGTGGTTCTTAACTGGCTATATATCCAAAATTTTTGTTTTATCAGGAAGCAAAGGATGTGAAGAATTATGGTTTTTAATGAGCCAGGGGTAGCAATTAAAGATTTAAAAAGTATGATACTTTTAGCAACAAAAAGTGATTAAAGCTATCCAGTGGATTTAGGAAAGAAATGAAAACATTAAAAAAGTACATATTAAAGTACAAAAGAGAAAAGTAAAAACAAATATAAATGGCTTAAATTCACAAACATAAAAATTCATTCCTAGATGCAATTTAAAAAATAAGATCTCACAATATAATAGCAGCAAGAGACAGATGTAATATAAATGTTACTTTTATCTGCAAAATAAAGGAATATTAAAAGAGATATTTAACCAAATGTGAATCAAAAGGAAATCATGAGATACTAAATTTTACATCTGGAAATATAGAACAGATGTAAAATATTAGACAGCAAATTGAGGTATAACCTTTTAAACACAAATCAAAGATTAATAAATTATAATCACTAGCAATTAGCAATTTAGGCTCTGTATATTATGAGTTTTTATAATATATAGAGTCTAAACTGACAGAATTACTTAAAGAAGTAGGCAAACTGACATTTGTCATTTGAAATATTTGTTCAGAGACTGACAGATCCAGGAGATAAAAATTAGCCAAAGCATAGTTGAACCAAATAGAAACACTATACAAAAAGAAAATTATTAGTTACTATTATTTACAAGCAGGGACATAAATATTAAATTAAATTTAAACTAAGAAAATTGTTAGTTAGCAAGTTGTTTCTTTAAAGCATCAAGTAGTAAATATTTTAGTCCTTGCAAATCATAGGTCTCTGTCTTAATACTCAACTCTTACATTAAAGGATGAAAGTAGCCATTGACAATACATAACCCGAATAACTGTGGCTGTGTTCCAATTAAACTTTATAGATGCTGAAATTTGAATTTCATATGCTCATGTATTTCATATTATTATTTTTAACCATTTAAAAATCATTTTTCTCTTGAAGGTCATATAAAAACAAGATGGCAGGCCATTTGGGTTGTCGATTGGAGTATGCCAACCCCTGAGTTAAACCAGCAACTTTATTTTTTCCTATTTCCTGCTAATATCTTAAGACAAACTTATTTTCTTAATTATGCCTCTAATGTCTTCCTATTTGTAAAAGGAAGCTTTCTGTAACTTCCAATTTTCTATGTTGCAGGTCATTGTTTTGTTTCTCTGAATGTAACATGTTTTATTTTGTCCATAAGCATCATGTCATTAAATAGTTTCAGGCAATCAACATGGCTAAGATAGCTTACCAAATTAATCTGCAGAGTTTTTTCCCAGTTTTTCTCATTATTCACTCCAGCATTATTGACCAAAATGTCCAATCTTCCAAAATGGTCTACGACTTTTCTGAAAGTATCTAAAAAAAGATATAGATATTTTTTATTTTCCATAAACACATTTAAATCAGACCCAATGCCATGAAATGAATTTTTCATTTATCCACCCTCATAGAAAATTATACTCATAAGCTATGACTTAATTCCTTGTTGGTTGTATGATAGACAGACCAGCAGTATCAGTTAGCTTTACCTGGAAGTTTATTAGAAATGCAGAATTTTGTGGACACCATATACCTACTGAGTCAGTATTTTACTTTAACATATTCTTAGATGAATTATATGCACACTAAAATTCTATAAGTGGTAACTTAATGGAATAAGTTTTAGAGAATCAAGCATCCTAAGCTAAGAACTCTTTGAAGTCAGTTTTGACAGATAGCATCGCTGTATTCCTAAGAAGTTATTGCAGCTCCATGGCATAGAGTATAATAGACATCCTTTTAAAATAAGGCATATTATATTTATAATACGTTATATTAATACCAGTTTTCTTATTTTCCAAATCCATTATGATAGTTTTAGGGAGTTTTGATATCCTAGTAAATGAAAGTGTCCTTCTCATTCAGTTGATTCCATTAGGTTAATAAAACCTCCACCATGCATACTGTTTAAGTTTTTCTTTCTCATTTTAATACTACTTTATATTATTAGTTTGTATAAAAGTATATGTAACCAGGGTAAGTCTGCATAGATTCTAAGGCCTGAATGCTACTCATTACATCATCTAACCAAATATCCAATTCTTGAAAAAGCTCTTTACCAGTCCAAACTAGGCTTTACCACCTTAGTACTGAGAAATTCATTATTTCTCAAAGCAGACTTTTATGTAGCTCTATTGATTTAAACTGCCTCTGTAGGCCTCCTACCATTCATTCTAGTTCTATTACTTGAGACTATAGATAACATTTGTGGTTGTTCTTCTCATATGTCTAGACTAACATATGAGTTCCTTTCAAAAAGTAGATCATCACAAGCTTTATTTTGATTGAAACCAATTCTTAGAATTAACAACTACCAAACATTTGGGAAGACATGGGTCAGTCAGTTCCTCTATGAATAAATTACTTTGCAAGTTAATTGCTAAAGACATTGTAGACTTTCTGATACAAGCCCTTTTATACTCACTAAACTAGAATGGAAAAGAACAACAAAAATAAATAAAAACTTTTTCATAGAACTTCAACTGTTTCTTAAGACCTCAAATTAGATTCAGAAGAGGTCATCCAGGAAATATTATTTCTTTATCTTCTCCCTTTCTTGCTAAGTATGTTATATTCTTTGTTATTCTACAGACACAGCCCCACTTTATGGGAAATTAGGTTGTTAATGTGTGTGTCTATTTTTCCTTAATTTGCTTTCTTCATTCTAGTCTCCAGTAAATCCCTTATACTCTGCTTTCACCAATGTATAATTCTTCATATTATTTCTGACATCACACTGAGTTCTGGGCTCAAGTGACTTATATTTTATATGCTATGGTACTTTGTATAATTTTACCTAAACTCTGTGTTGCAATCTGTTAATTTATAAAATAAGTTATGTTTATATCAATTCCCCAAATCTTCAGCTCTGCATTTAAACATTTTAATGTGTCTAAACAGTTTTAAAAGCTGTAGGCAATGTTAAGTTTTGAAACTGACAGAATCAGTGCCATAATTTCCTTTGATACAAATAAATGATCATGTCCAGACAACATGTAGATTTCTTGGTACAAACATGCCTCCTCCAGTCAATTATTATGTCGTTTCCTCCTCAATCATTTATCCTGAAGGCATGTATTTACAGCCTAGGGACTAGTTTTAAATACTGGGAAACAAAACAATTGAGGTTAAACATAATGTGTGAAACCACATAACTTGAGACAGAAATGGCTTTCAGATTATCTATATTGTTTCCTATTCTACCAGCATGAATGCTGGGATTTGACATGACTCTATCCTTGAATCAAAATATAATGTGCAATCAACACAATTATCTTCTGGCAAAATATGTTCTACCAGCACTGTGTTTATAGACCTGTTCTACTCATGCCTGTAATCTATATTATAGGTCTTTATTATTATTTTCAGATTTTGATGATAAAATTTCCTTTAAAACTATTTTCCTTAACTTTAGGTACACTTTCTTTAACACACCAGTCCATTTCCATTCTTATAGAATATACCAAAATTTTAAAAGGAATTCACTCTTTGGTGTTCCTTTTAGTAGGAACATGAATGAATTTTCTGGAAGCTTTCTGACCACTGGATTAAAAATATGCCTAGTAATTGCTCAGTATCTTTAAATAAAACTTTGTGAAATACAAATATTTTATCTTTCTATTTTTTTCCTCCAGGAATTTTTTTTTCATGCAAATCTAGCATTCTATACAATGGAAGCTGTTTGTTTAGTGTCTATACTAATATTATCCCTGATATTTCACAAATAGATAAACAGAAAACACTGACGAAAAGCTGATAGAGACCTTTCTTCTGCAACTCTAACATTGTGTTGTTATTAGTAAGTACCACTTCATGAGGGTGGGGGGACAAAATGCCTGGTTAAAAGCATCTAGCACATCTGTAACCATGATTCTAGAATTTGTGTTCTAATAGGTTTAAAGAAAAAAAAGGTGACATTTGATTGTCATTGAACTTCACATCTTCCAGCTCTCTAAGAGAAGTTGTTTGCCACAGTTCCTGATTTTAACTTCGAAATTCTGTCTGCAATTTCAATTATTTAATAATTACTGTAGCAGAGCTGTGTTTGGATATACAAAGAAGTTTTGATTACATTATGCGCTGCCAAATGACTAAACTGAAAAGATTTCTCAAGCCGGTTTGCCTTTCCTTGGTTTTTATGGCTATTGGGTTGTCAATAGGAAACATAACAGTCTAACCCACATTTTGGAGCTTGCTGCACTAGGTAGCCAGACGGGCTGGCCCTCTGCCTTGGCTGGCTCTCTTGCCCGCGTTGCCTTCAGGTTGTTGCTTGTTCAGGGAGTGTTCCCAGTTGATGGATTGATTCCCCTGACTTACCTCTCAGTTGTTCCTGGTCAGCCACATCACACTTGATGAAGAGAGTCTTCTGAGGTTCAAACTGCTCGTCTAGGGCAGCTTTACAGTCCATACCTGCTTCAAGATTCCAATCCACCAGCGCTACCTATAAACAAGAGGAGAGGCATCAAGGTCCTGCGCAGCTCATGAAATAGACCAAATAAATAAGACGCTCCTCTCGTAGACCTGAAATAAGGCAGTTAAAGTTCGGATTCTTTACTGGTAGCTTTCGAGGTCTGCTCAAGGGTCTCAGCCTGAGCAGCTTTTGGAAATGGCAAGGCATGCACGCCCGGTGCTCCTCGAGATCTTCCCTGGCGTCCCCCAGGCGGTGGGCGAACCTTGGAGTGGGCAGAGAAGTTTCAGCGGCCCGGAGAGGCGCTTACCTTGGCGCCCTTGTGCAGCAGCGCCTCTGCAAAGGCTCTGCCTATTCCCTGCGCTGCGCCGGTCACCAGCGCCACTTTGCCGTTCACATGCATGGTGTGGTGGCAGCTGCAGCGGGCGGTGGGCGAGCTCCGTGTCTCTGCTCGGCCGCAGCTTTTATGGCCCCCTGCGCGCTCGCGTGCTGCCTGGCCCCGCGGTCTCCTGCCAGTGGGCGGGGATGAAACTGTCAAGCCAGCGCCGGGGAACCCGCACTGTGTCACCTGCCCCTGAGCTCTCCCGGGCTCCGAGCTTCGTGATCTTTTCCCTCCAGACTTGCAGACTCCGCGGATCCTGGGTCAGAGACTCCCACCAGTCTCTGCACTAGTGGAGGAAGAGCAGAAAAGTTATTTCTCAAAGAGAGTTTCCTTCAGTGTCCTAAAGACCAACCCCAGAGAAGAGAGAGCTAGACTTGGGAGCTTAAATTACTCTCCGGCTTCCCAACAAACTAAAACAAGCAGAAGAGCAAAATTTTGCTCTTTTGTCTCTTATGTTTTTGTGTGAGTTCCGTTTCATGACCATTAGGGTGGAGGTGAGGGAAAGAAGACATAACTAACAACGTGGTTTTTAATTTTTTTTTTTTACTTGCGTTTTTGACAATTTGTGCAGATAATGGAAATAAGTCAATAGAACTCTGAAAACCTTGACTTCTATTATTTCAAGCCTGGAACTTTAAGAATCCTGTTAGCATTTGTGTTTTGGATCACAGTCAATTGTTCGTCATCTTAAGTGCACCACAAGAACTGTCATCATCTACTCGCACAGAGCTTCTGAGTCGCTGGCGAAGTTTTGCTTTAATGGAATGAATGCTTACTCGCTGAATCACACTGGCTTTTAAAATACAGGACAGAGGTTCTTTGCCCTCCAGGAACTTAAGTCCTAGCTTTGTGAGAGATGGATTCACCTAGCGCTAGTCTGCTAATTGGTCTCTTTCTTAGGTTAACAGTGGCAAACTTCAATTTTAATTTTGCCAGTTGTATTGATAGGCATTTATTTTCAGGAAAAAAAAAGAAAGAAGGGGGAAGGGAGGGAGGGAAAGAAAAGCTCTTGAGGAAAGAGATGGGAGTTAGGCAAAAGACTAACAGTGAAAGGAATCCTTTAAATATGTTCTTTGCCTGCTTGCAGGAGACCTTGGGGAAGGCCAGTCAATTAAGGAAGGGGAAGTGTTTGGGGAAGGCTTTGTAAAATACATATTGTTGGCAAGCTACTGAAGCAGAAGTCTTCAAAGCTGATTTGAAATTGGGTCTCCAAAAAATGTTGAGAAATTAAGACAGGAAGATATTTATATTCTAGCATAATAAGTTAAACTGTAATATAAAGGGCCCTCCCTCCCAGAGAGAGAGAGAGAGAGAAACAAATGAAAATCCATCACCTCTAATAACACACATAGAGCAAAAAAGAAAAGGACCAGTTCCTTCTGGTGAAAGAGACAGAAAAGGAACTGCTGGAATGACACAGGAGTGTGGAGACCTGAGTTTTGTAGCACTGATAGGGAGAAATAGTTTTGAGAAGAAAAAGTGGTTAATAATGCAAGGTACTTTGATGAATACAAGGGGAAAATGGCAAAATATTTTGAATTTGCCAACACAATAATTATTGTAAATTTAGTAAGCACAGAACCAAAAGTCTGAAACTTAAAGAGAAAGGGCTGTTGATAATATCCATATTGCTATGGATTCAAGACTAACATTATGGGGAAGGAAATAGATTGCATAATTGAAAAGACTAGAGGGCAAATAAATAGGTTACCTCTCTCTTTTTAAGAAAGGACTGGAGGATTCATACTAAAAAAATAAAAGACTGGAATTTAAGATCAGTGATAACTGAATGAATGAGAAACAGTTTGGGGGAAGGTAGTAGAAAAAAGAATTCAGACAGAAGGGGTTTGGATATTGTCTCTGCTACTGACCAACTGTGTGACTTGGCAAGTTGCTTCAACTCTCTGTGCTCAAATTATTTATTAGTAAAGTAACAATTAGGTAATGTTTATAAAGCATTGTTACAGTGCCTGGCACAGAGTAATAACACAATAAATATTAGTCTTAACTAATTGTTTCTGGGTTATTAATAAATCATACATGTGAGATTGAGAAAAATGTGAGCAGCAGTTTCTTTAGTACACTGGAAGGACTGGGATCTAGGGCAGAGTTAGTTTATTGTGGTCCCTTTCTTTCTGAATTTCCATTACTAACTGTTCAGACTGTTATAATTTTTCCTGTGATAGCAAGAGCAGTTAGTCTCCTGAATTATTCTTTGCCTCCAAGTTTCTTAAATTCAATTCAGCTTTCATATTCATTCCGGGAAAGTCTAAAACAGATCTGAACATGTTTAGCCATTCTCATGATTACAATTCTTAAATCTCTAAACTCCAGGGCATTGCATAGGAGACATTATATGCCCCATATCTTTCTTGTAGTCCCTCTTTTATTTCCATTCTAGGAGGCAATATCAGTTACAACAAATCCCTCTCACTCTACTTTAGGCCTTTGCCACACAAAACCTGCTTACCTGAGTATTCTTCCTCTCTTACCTTCTCCACCTGTTTCCCTATTGAGCTATCAAATTTTTACTGTGGGAACACCAATCACAGTGATGTAATTCTCTTATAATGTCTGAATGCTTTCACAGAGGGTTGTCTTTTTCTTTGAATATCTTCCAGTAGCCAGTTCAGTGAGCCTGTGTGCTCAATACATGTTAAATGAAGAAATGTTTGGATAAGCATACGTTTAAGAGAAGATAAAACATGTTAACTAGATGATGAGATTTCCCATATACTGTAATCATCTTTTATATTAAGATTAGAAAAAATACATTGTTATGACATTTTTGAAGAATGTTTCAAAATTTATTGTATTTTATATTAAGGGTAACTTTTGAGTTAAAAATATCTACAAAACATTATGTATTTTAAAAACAAGAAGAATGGCACTCTTTACCTAGTAAATATATTCCCCAGCCTTGTGACTTTTTTGAGGGGAGGGAATGGGTACAAGGGATTGAACTCAGGAGCGCTCAGCCACTGAGCTATATCCCTAACCCCCCCCCCTTTTTTTGGGTATTTTATTTAGAGACAGAGTCTCACTTATTTGTATAGCACCTGGCTGTTGATGAGGCTGGCTTTGATCCTCCTGCCTCAGCCTCCTGGGCCATTGGGATTACAGGTGTGCACCACTGAGCTTGACCATTATGATTTTTAATATGCATTTCTTAGTTTTATGGTCATATAATTATTTAATTTACAGTATCTATTTATTTCTATAAACACAGTAATTCATCATTAAAATGTAATTTATAGTTAAAATTAAGTTCAAACTGAGACCATTCATCATTCAGATGATTTTTATGAAACCATTACTGTTTATAGAATATATTTGATTTAGTTTTTTGGACAAAGTTCTCTTAAATTTAAAGCAAATTAAATGATGCAAAATTAAAGGATTGATTATTCTCTGAAAATAATTACAAATACTAGGTATTGGACATTTACTAGGGACAGATTACAAGCACAACCTCAGGAATCAGGCTGCCTGAGTCTGAATATAGCTCCAACACCTATTACTTGTATGATCTTGGGCAAGTTACTCAACATCTCTGAGTTTCAATTACTTCATTGGTAAAATCATCATCATAATAGAGCCTATTTCATAAAGTTGTTGTGAGGACTATACTGAGTTAAATAAATACAATTCAAGGACTAAAACTAGTGATTGGCACAAAACAAATGTTATATAAATGCTATTATCATTAAGCACTACACATATATAATTGCATTTATTATTTGTAACCAAACTATTAGGTAGTTATTATTGTGGTCATTTGACAGATGAGGAAAACAGGTTTGGGGAGTCTGGAAAGTTTGGTCAAGGTCACTTATCTAGAAAATTGAAGGAGGAGACTTGACTCAAGGTGTGGTTGACTCCTAAGTATGATGGCTTTTTTTTTAATTAAACTTTTTATTTTGATGTAATTGTTCCTGAGAAGTACTTTTAGTCATGTCTGAATACTGATTTAAGAATATAAGTCAGCGGATTTAAATTCAAATCAGAATTCTTTAATCTTATATATGTTCTCTCATACACACAATGGGTTGCTGGCTCAATTTAGACCTGCTAACAAGCCCAATCTTAACTTGATTTGCTCTATATCCCATGTCCAATGGTGAGCACAGGCATCCCAAAATGTCCTACTAATAAGCTCAGATTGAGAGAAGCAGATTTTTTAGCTGATATGTTTACTTAATTTTAAGTGATCACATAAGTCTATATTATTTTTTCTTTGTTGAAATTGAAAAACAATGCTTAAAGCAGTTTTTGCTAGTGTTAGGGTCTTGTTCTTACCTTGGCTTTCCTAGATAGTTTGGATGTATCACCTGGAATTCAAGTGTTGGAAACTTAATCCTTAAAGTCATGTATTAATGATATTTTGAGGAGGGGCCTTTAGGAGGTCATTAGGATTAGATAAAATCATGAGGGTGTGACCCTCATGATAGCCTTAGTGGCTTCATAAGAAGGCAAAGTGAGACCCCGCTTATTCTATCTCACCATAGATGCCCTACAACATCTCAGAACTCTACAGAGCCTCCATCAGCAAAAAGTTCTTTTCTTTTATAAAGAAAAAAGTTCATAAACTTCTTTTCTTTATAATTTATTTGGACTCATATATTTTGTTATAGCAATAGACAATGGACTATACCACTACCACAAGCTATAGTAGAGGATCTGACTGTTTTGGGTTATCTACTATGTTCCTATTGTTTTGTATGATACATAATTTAATCCTTTTATTAACCCTGCAAGGTACATATTATTTTCTTTATTGTACAGATGAAGAAACTAAGGCTTATGGAAGACAACTGACCTGACTCATGGTCACACCTGAAATTTCACAATAAACCTGGGTTCAAATCCAAGTCATATGGCTTCAAAACCTTTGCCTTTTCTCCCATATTCAACTTCCTTAGATCTAGATTCAAATGCAGTCTTTTCCACTTTGATGGTTGTGTGATCTTGAGGTGGTCACCTAAGTTTTCTGATCCTGGTTTCTGAGCTGTTAAATGCACAGCAAATTGACATTTCCCAAAGAACCTGTTACAATGTCTGTCACATATATAGTGCTGAATTAATTATTTTAAAAATTTCTTCCTTAATAATAATATTAATTCCTGGATTTAAAGATGAAAAAGATAGATTTTCAATTCTAGAATACAAGTGAGATATTTTTAACTTTTCATAGTGTATTAGTTTGCTGGGGATGCCATAAGAAACTACTGCAGATTGGGTGACTTAAACAACAGAAACTTATTTCTCACAGTTCCAGAGGCTAGAAGTCCAAGATCAAGGTGTTGGCAAGTTCGGTTTCTCCTGAGCCTTCTCTGTTTGGCTTCCAGATGGCCACCTCTTATTTTTTCTCAGTGTACATGTGGCCCCTGGTGTCTCCTTTTGTATCCAGATTTCTTATTTTAAGGACAAACCAGATTGGATTAGGGACCGACCTATTGGCCTCCTTTAATTTAATAACCTCTGTCAAGTCCCTGCCTTCAAAATATAGTCACATTCTGAGATTCTGGGATTTGGTTCAACATAAGAATTTGAGGGGTGGAGAACAATTCATCCTATGACACATAGGTTTTCCAATTTTGAAATGGAAATCTTTTTATTGACTAAAATAAGCTTAGGAATCTTATAGATTCATTAAAGATTGATCCAGTCTTGTTGTTTGTAATTGTTAAGGTGTCTCATAACCCTATGAATGGCAATAACTGGATGGTGAGGGAAATTAGAAAAATTGAATGGTCAAAGTTACAGTTACCAAATGATCAAAGTGGTTATCTGCTACAGGGACTGAGAGCAAAAGAAATACAACTCTTACTGGTAGGCCTGAAGATTAAGGGAGAGAAATCATAATAGTTGCTGTGTTCCTATATTGGCTGGCATCAGTTGTCAACAACTACTATAAAGTAACATCTATACCATATTTTGGGTTAATATCATTTATACAACTTATTCAACAAATGTTTCTTGGCACCAAAGATAGGTCCTGCATTAGGACATGAGGAAATGCCACAAATAAAACAGATATTCCTGTTCCTGGTGGAGCTTGCAACTTGGTTAAGGAGGCAGACAGTTGGCACATGGAAAGGAGCATGTATTAGAGGGAATTAACATAGTGAGGTGGAAAAGTTAAGTCTTCTGTAGGAAGGGGCCATTTCTCCTGAAACTGAAAAGATGGTAGAAAAAGATATTAGAAGATGGGCTGGGGATATAGTTCAATTGGTAGAATGTTTGCCTGCTTGTCTTGCATGCACAAGGCCCAGGGTTCAATCCTCAGCACCAAAAAAAAAAAAAAAATGATATTAAGAGAAAGGGGAAAAGTATATTGCAAATAGAGGGATCTGAAGGTTCTAGACCTAGAAGAAAGAAATAGTAGTGAATTAAATTAAAAGAAAGACTAGATCTTGGTATTCTGTTGGGGGATAAAGGAAGAGCAGAAGACGAGGCCAGAGAAAATGGCAAAAGCCAGGCCACTGAACGTATTTTAAAACCTGAAAGTGGACTTCAGATTTTTGCTCTCAAACAACTAGCAGTCCTTGAATGGCTTGTAATAAAACAGTACCTCTCAGATTCAGATGTTTGGAAGTTTATCTGGGTGGCACTTAGAGAATGAATTGCAGACAGGGCCATTATATTTATCTTGTTTTATTATTGAAGCCAGGGTTCTGGGAAGAAGCAAAGTAGTGGAACAATTCCATGAGAACAGCAGCAGGGCTGTGAAAGACTCCATCCTGATACCCACCACAAGAATGGACTTGACAGGGCAGAATCAAGGGGAAAACCATGAATGAAACCTCTGGTGACAATCATTCATTCACATTTGCATTTTCTGTTTTTTGAATTTGTCATCGTTTTTTCTATTGATGAAAAATATATTGTGTGTAATACTAAATGTTGGCTTTTAAATTTGGGGAATGAAACTTCTTTATACTTGGATGAGCTGTTTCATCTTTGGGTTTATTGATTCCTTCTGAATTTTGGGTAGTGTCCTAGAAAATCTTTTAGGACTGGCCCCTTTTTTCCCATTTGGCAACTTAACCATCTTGGTCAGAGAAGAGTAATCAGATTAGTCTTCTCAAATTTCACAACATGTTGAAGAGAAAGAAAAGCAAGTTTCCTGTACTTAAGGGAGTGTGTGTGTGTGTGTTAGACTTTCCCATGCACAGTGGAGAGAACAATTTCATTTGTTCTTTAATTATCTAGTCATAACTCTTGTCAGAAGGACCACTGGAAAGCCCTAGAAAAACTGATCTAAATCTAAGTACACCCAAGCAAACAACCCAAATACTCTGTGGAGGGAAAGATTTAGAGTCTAGGATATTGCTAAAGGATCATTGGTGATTTGAATTTTTTTGGCAAATATCAAAGATACCTTGTATTTGAGTACCTGGTAACAATAGATAACAACTTTCAGAAGTTCATTACCTAGATTTGAAGAGATTTTATTATGTTATTTTCCATGTTCCATTAAGTTCTTTGGGTTTATATGGCATTAATCAAATAGTCTATTAAATTAAGGCCAAAAATCAGTGAATAATATATTTTTGGTTCTAAAAGAACATACAACAGAAAACTAGGTCCAGAAAAAATTTCAGAGACAACTTTGAAGTCAGGAGAGTTTCCTCTAGTATAAGCTGGCATAAATGAGTCACATGTTCACAAAGTCAAACCCTTAGGTTTATCATCTGCAATATTAGGGCTTGAGTACATGAGTGAGCTCCTTTAAGGGAGTGAGTTGTCTTCCATTCAACTAGGCCTAAACTTCCTTCTTCTTCTTTGCTTTCTTCCCTGCTTTCTCCTATCCTATACGTTTGAGGGTATAGAACCTGACTATTAGAGCTACTTAAATCATGGCTAAGGTAGAAAATGAGAAGAGCCAACCAGGACAGTGAGAGAGCTATGAACACAGGTTGTTGTAATTCACACCTATACCTCCCACATACTATATGCTTTCTGATCTTGAAATATTGATGAAGATCATCGTAACCTTATAATAACATAATTAAAATCATTAGAAAAGCTATGAAGGTTGGTTTTAACATTTTTAATACTATGAAATTTGTAACTTATGTCTCTGTTATGTTGTATCAAATAACATGAACTATAGCAAATAATATATATTAGTATATGGAAATCAAACTACTTTTCTCTATGTCAGAAACTTATGAATAGATATATTTATTTAATAGGGAGAGAACTAGGTTAATTTTTAGGATACCAAAGAACTCATATAAATTGTCTTTATCTTGGAGCTGTCTTAAATATAAGACCTAAATGATTAAATGTCCTGAAGATTAATAAGTAACATTAGTAAAGTGTGATTTACAGTTGAACACATGTCATGAGCATTCTCTCACTGATTTGGGAACATGCTAGAACTTCTGGAGCCATATCAAAATAGCCTTACACCCTTTAATTTGCTCTATGGCTAACAAAAGGCCACAGATTATTAGGGAAGTCAGTTTGTGCTAGTTCGCTTTTCATTGCTGTGACCAAAATACTTGACAAGAACAAGTTAGAGGAGGGAAAGTTTTTTGGAGCTCACTCTTTCAGAGGTCAGTCCATGGTTGACTGACTCCATTGCTCTGGACCTGAGGTGAGGCAGAATATCATGGCAGAAGGGTGATGATGGAGGAAATCTGCTCAGCTCACGGTGAACAAGAAGCAGAGAGAAAAGCATGCGGACAAGATATATAATCCCCAAGGACACACCCCCAGTGACCTACTTTCTCCAGTTACATCATACTTGCCCATAATTATAACCCGGTATAGTAGTCTTTTCAAGTTATTAGTTCATCAAATGGATTAATTCTCTGATCAGATCACAGACCTCATAATCTATTATTTCAGTTAGGAATATTCCTCCATTAACACATGAAATTTTAGGGGGACACTTTATAACCAAAATCATAACACAGAGCAAATATGTTTTTCTATATTCTCCTTTTTTAATTTTTATTTTTTTAGGTTCTTAGTTTTGGGACTCTCCCCAACGTTTTTTTTTTTTTATTTTTTTTTTTTGTTTTAATTTTTTTAGTCATACATGACAGCAGAATGTATTTTGACATATAATACATACATGGAATGTACATACATCAATCATATTGTCTATTCTGTTATGCTGCCTTTCCTATCCTCCCTACTCCTCCCCTTCTCTTCCATCCTTTCTCTCTATCCAATCTAATGTGACACTTTTTTTTCTCCTCATAACATCATACATTATTCTGTATAACAATGAGGGTCTCCTTCCATCTTCCGCACAACTCCTTTTTTCCCTCCCACCTCTCTTCCCTATTTAGTGGTAGTCTTCTTCTCATGCTCTTCCTCCCTATCCCATTTTTAGTCACCCCCCTTATATCAGAGAAGACATGCATTTGTTTTTTAGGGATTGGCTAACTTCACTTAGCATAATCTGCTCTAATGCCATCCATTTGCCTGCAAATGCCATGATCTTGTTATTTTTTAGTGCTGAGTAATATTCCATTGTGTGTAAATGCCACATTTTTTTAATCCATTCATCTATTGAAGGGCATCTAGGTTGGTTCTACATTCTAGCTATTGTGAATTGTGCTGCTATAAACATTGATGTGGCTGTGTCCTTGTAGTATGCTCTTTTTAGGTCTTTTGGGTATAGTCCGAGAAGGGGAATAGCTGGGTCAACTGGTGGTTCCATTCCCAGCCTATACTCTCCTTTTAAAACAAACAAACAAAAAAGTGTTTGAAATTATGTGTGTGTGTTTATATGTGTGTGTGAGTATGTGTGTGTCTTATTTTTCCAAATGAATTTCATGGTTGCTTTTTCTAGTTCTATGAAGAATGCCATTGGGATTTTACTTAGAATTGCATTAAATCTCTATAATGCTTTTGGTAGTATGGCCATTTTGACAATATTAATTCTGTCTATCCAGGATCATAGGAGGTCTTTCCATCTTCTAAGTCTTCTTCAATTTCTTTCTTTAGTGTTCTGTAGTTTTTATTGTAGAGGTGTTAGAGTCTGTAAACAAGTCAAAATAACACCTGGCATTTTGCCAGGGGAATGTTAGAGTTCCTAAACAAGTCTGGATGGTGCCTGGCAAAATGCCAGAGGGAGCGGTTTGAGAAGTAACAAAAGCAAGCCATTAAGTGTGGAGATTCCTTATTGGTTGACTGATGTATCTAGTTTATGCTAATTAGATAAGCTGTGTGGAATGTATAAATACTGCTCCTGTCCTGCAATAAACGGCTTCCACTCCTGCTGTATCAATCTACACAAGTTGTTCGTCACCCCCTGGTTATTTTGCTGCAGCCGGACTGCGGCATAGAGGTCTTTTACCTCTTTTGTTAGATTGAGTCCCATTTTTTTTTTTTGTGGAGCTATTGTGAATGGGGTTCTCTTTCAGTAGATTCTCTTTTCAGTAGATTTCTCTTTCTCTTTCAGTAGATTCATCAGTGTTTGATTCATGGGTGTTGAGTTTCATAACCTGTTAGTTTGCTGAATTCATCTATGAGTTTTAGAATTTTTCTGGTGGAATTTTTGGCTCTTTTAAATATAGAACAATGTCATCTGCAAATAGTGATAGTTTGAGTCCTTCTTTTCTATTGATATGCCTTTAATTTCTTTCTATTGTCTAATTGTTCTGGCTAAAGTTTCAAGGATGATATCCAATGGAAGTGGTGAAAGAGAATAGTGCTAGTACTTAAAAATAATTGAGACTAATCGGTGGGTTTTTTTTTTTTTTGTATTAGGGATCTTACCAAGGGGTACTTTACCACTGAACCAAATCCACAGCTCTTTTAATTTTTTGAGACAGGGCTTTGATAAATTGCTGAGGCTAGCCTCGAACTTGCAATCATCCTGTATCAGCCTCCTGAGTCACTGAGATTACAGGCATGCACCACCATACTTGGCTAATTGGTGTTTTTGAAGGCAGTTCAGACCTAAATAAAGGAAGGAAAATGGTACCTCCTGCCTGATTCCTCACCTGTTTGTCATTTTCCTTAGATATACAGTAATTGAAGCTCACAAATCCAATTTCTTCTTTTAGAGCTCTCCTATTATTGGTAATTAAAGGCAAAATATGCAAATTCCTTGTTTTATATAGGTTTTAAAATTTCCTTCTAGTAAAACAAGGATGTTTCTGCTACATAATTCTTAAATACTTTACAGGGATTTTGTAGGATTGATGAGGTAAAAGATAGTGGCAGGTGACTATACATTTATTTCATGGAATGCACCAGTATGTTTATTTGGCTTTACATTGATTTTTTTTAGGTTGTTTATTAGTTTCTAACAGAGAGGATGACAGGAGTAAACATCAAGGATGAACAAACAACATGAATCAGCAAAAGGACTTGTTTTGGACTTGTTTTGGACTTTGCAGTGACTAAGTGACTTTTTAGTTGTAAACATGTTTTGGTTATAGGATGACTAGATAGTATGCCCATGTTAGATAAGTTGATGATGTAACTAGGTAGTGTGCTTATGTTAGATAAGTTAGACATAAACAAGTTTGTTGTAAACATATAGAGTATATAAGCGCGAGGGAAACTCCATGTATTTGCTCACAATCAACTCTCATCGCCTGAGAGTAAGATCGTGCAGTGTGAGCCAGTCACCTCGTGTATTGCTTTGTGTGGTGTGCGAATAAACCAGCATTTCAAAAGGCAATCGAGTTCGTGCTTGGTGTTCGCGTACGTCGCGGTCCGGGGTCCAGTGCAGATATCCGGAAGGGAACTCCTGGTAACCAGACAAGGCTGAGAAGCTGCTCGTGACAGAGGAGGACCACTGTCTTTGTGACTTCTGATTTTTGAAGTTAAAATGAGGTGATAATTATCTCAGCTAGATATGAGTTTAGTAAACTAAAACAGGAAAGTAATTTGTTCTTTGTCATTATAAATGTTAATTACTTCCCATAAGAGAGCTGGCCAAGAAGAAATTTTAAAACTTCAGTTTGGATGGAAACTTTTCTATTTATGATCTGTTCCAATTCCTTTATTTTATAGATGAGTAGATTAAAGCAATTAAAAGTTAAGTGTCTCTCCTTACGTCAGTTATTATTAATTGGGTCATACCTGGAAGCTAGATCAACTGTTCTAAAGGAGTACATTTTGTACTACATAGCTATCTTTGTGAAGAGAATAACAATGGTATTTACAGGTACTGAAAGTTACCCAGAAATCTCACATAGGACTAAGAAGAAGAATGTATTATACTGCTCAGGGTTACGGTTGCTTGACAGGTTGAAAATATGTATATTACTTTCCTAGAGTCTCCAAAATGATGATGATGATGATGATTCTAAGTAACATTTATTAAGTGCTTACTTACTCTTTGATAGGCATTTTATTTAGATGTGTACATATTATATAATTTATTTCTTAAAATGATGCTCCAAGGTTGGATTTATTATTTCTTCCAAATTAGAGAATCAGAAAATGAAACTTAGAGGTATTTAGTAAACTGACTTCAACACAATCACAGAGCAGACCCATTATGACACCACTCTCACCTTATGCCTCATCACTATATTATACTGCTATATATTTGAGAGTTTGCTAAAGATCCTGATGATCATTATCTATTACCACTTTTTTTGCTAATTTATGTTGGAACAAATAACATTTCTAGAAGAAAATATTTGATATATTGAAACAAATTTAAGAATTTCATAATAAAAATAAGGTCCTGGGAATTAAGTAACTGTATGTTTAGGTGGTGCTAAACAACATTTTTTTTTGCTCCAAGTTTTACAAAGAACTAGAAGGGACTAGATCAACAGGCATAGATACTAGCTAGTATAACCAGAGGCAAGTTTTTACTCTCTTAGGTTGGTTGCATAACATTTTTGGAATATTTTTATGACAACATAAGCATGAAGGCTAAATGATAAGATGTATGTGGAAGTATCTAGCATAGTATTAACAAGATCACTAAATGTTAGTTTATCTCAATGAGCTCCAGGCAAAGAGAGGACTCATTTTATGAGCTTTTATGAATTTATTTATCAAAATATTAGTGGAAGAGGAAAATAGCTAGATAAAATTTAAAATCAATACTTTGGAAGGGTTTCCTGGTGATTCTTAAATGAAAGCAAGAGAAAAGGCTTGTTAAATGTGTGAATGATGAATAAAATTTAAATTTAATCATCAATAGATAAACATAATCTCAATTATTACTGTGAATTAGTGATATAGCAGTTAGAATTGGAAAATGGCAGGGCAAGGCTATCCCTTGTATTACATAAAATAAATCTGAAAGCAGGAAAATGGAAAACAGATATGCAAATGAAATCTAAGACTAGAGAGAAGAGTGTTTGGGCCCATATAAAGGACAAGGAGAAATGTGAAATTATTAATTATCAATAGTAAGTGTTGGAATCTAACTTGGATAAATCATATGGTATATTCAATTCAATTTACCTTAAATATAATTATCCTACTTATAGGGAAGGACTGGAGCAGTGTGCAGAGCAGGTGACTGACAGTTGGGACACAGTGAAAGGTTTTAAGTGTTGAGGGTAGCACATTTTGTCTATTTTCAACGGAAAGAACAAAGCATCTGACAATTCTTACTTTTTTTTTTTATCAGTTTGAGTCTCTGAAGACAGATGAAGCCAAGAAAGGAAAAGTCTGACTCTGTTAAATTCTAATCGAAAGGAATAATTGATTTATACCCTGAGACTTAAAATAATTTTGGCATTTCAGTATTCCAAGTGGCCAGAGAGAAAATGCTAGGTTCAGTATTGGTGTTTTAAAACTTAGTTATGCAAAATTCAGAGAAAATAGGAGAGAGATATGACTAGGGATCAATATGAACTAGAAAGAACAAACTATTAAAAATATTGTGAGACTTGCAATAATAAAGTTCTACAATACAGTCAAAGAAGATCACTTTAATAAATAAGAAAGTAATATGGACCTCCATCATTAGTTCCTAGATGGGAGACAGATGGCATAAGCTTAGATTTACCTATTCATTTAACCAAGGATAATACTCTGTCTGTATGCCTTAGTAATACAATTCCAGTTCATGGCTGGCTTCTATTTTATTGTTCAATACCTGTGTTGTACCAGGTAATATTTTGAACATCAGCACTATATTCAGCACATAGGTATTTGATATCTACTATGTGATTGGGCCAGTAATAGGTCCTAGGGTGGGAGTAGCATTCCTCTTCTCATAGAACTCCCCTTCTAGTTTGAGACAGGAAAAAAAATAATCATTGTAGCATAATTATAAATAATGCAAAAATAACAATGCAGGTTTGGGATAGAGTGACATTGGTAGGGTAGGTGGAAGGAATCCATAACCTCCAGTGATGAAGAGAAGCTTTGGAGAAAGTGGTGTTGTAGTTAAGAAGGGAATAAAAGGAGCCCACTATGTGAAGATTAGTAGAATGAAAATAAAGACACAAGATTGGAAGGACTTTATTAAAGTGAAAGTATCTAATGACTAGATTTCTAAATCACAGGGAAAGTAATAAAATTGGTCTTCAAAATATTTGAAACAAAATATCAATCTTTATAAAGGATGAAAGGTAAGGGAGTAACTGACACATTTACAATTTAATAGTAAATACTTGAATATCCACAATGTCTACAATGCTGTCCTTTTCAGTTTTCTTTATTTATGCAGCAGAACGTTATTTGAACTAGAAAGAACAAAGCAAAAATGGTATAAAGATCATAAGGGTTTAGAAAATTGAAGATAATCATCTGGATACTTTTAGCTTGAGTTGATTAATAATCCCAACAAATGACATTTTTCAATGCCTAAGAATTTTCCTTTGTGATTGAAGAACTGTGAATCAATTTGGAGGGGAATGTGATAGGTGCCAGAAATCAGAAACATACAAATAATTATGTTTTAAAAAGACAGGTCAAAATGGTGGAGGCAATAGAGTTGGGGAAGAGGTTGGCATAGATAAATTCCAGAAATTATAATGGGATGACTTTGATATCCATCTGCAACATAATTCTATACTTGACTATTGAGTTAGTTATGTTTGAACTCTTAGTGATTTAAGATGGTTACCAGAAGTATGAGTTCAATAAAAATTTCTCATGCTAAATTAACCTCTTACTGGATACAATTTCCAGAACAAAAAGTCAAGTAGGCAAAACAATTCTAGATGTGAGTAAGGCCTATGAAGAAAAGTTGTGGTTTAATAACTTGCTTACTAAAGTTAATATTTTTGCAAAGTTCATTCATTTTTGAAAACACAAATAACCACATTAGAAATGGCAAACATATTTGCCATAAGTCACATACTGTAGAATTTCTTCATTCATAGCTTTCTCTCTTTATTTTTAGAAACTTAATTCTAAGTAAGTGCTCAAAGTAAATAGCAAACTTAAAATGTTTTTAGTACACTGAATATCATTTTTGTTTTTTAATATCTAACAAATTTCATATTTGACTTTGAAGATGTAAAATTGGATAAATCAATTCATAAGGAATACATGGCAATATTTACATCGTTAAGGCTATGTGATTCTATGAAACACTGAATTCACTAGTTATTTGAAGGTAGAAAAATACTCACAAGATGTAGATTAAAAATATATGGCAGGCTATTAAAAATAAAATTGTGTATAGAGTTATGATCTAATTGTGCTAATGGGCTATAATGTTACAGATGTGATTTTTGTGTTTACTTGATTAAACTTTTAAAATTAATTTTGAAATAAGCTCAAACTTAGAGAATTTAAAAAAATATTATATAGACCTTTTTTCTTTCGAAGTATTTGAGAGTAAATTGTTGATCTGATGCCCCACCATCCCAGAATATTTTGAGCCCACAAAAAAAGGCATTTTCCTATTTAGCACAGTATGACCATTGTAATTCAAATTTAACAGTTAAGGTGTAATGAAGTAGACGCATAATAATACTAGAAAATGTATTTTCTTGTTACTCCAGGTAATAAGTACTCTATTATCAACATTATTATAAGTATAGAAAATAATGCTTTAGATGTTTAGAAGAATGGATAAATAGTGATATATCCATATGACAGAGTTTAGGTACACAAAATTTATAATTTCTTTTTGTGATTATATCTTAATAAATGCATAATATTTCAATTCTTTTGTTCTATTAAATTCATTCAGTCTAAAATGATAACATGGTTGACTGATACTGATTGAGTTATAGTGCAATTGACAAAATATGACCAAAATAGACAAGATTTTGCTAATAATATGAAGTAAAATGTTCACATTTGAATATATGGATGACTGTATCTTAATTGTATTGATGTAATAATTAATGTGATTCATAATAAAACATATGAATTTTATCATTTATGTTCATGATAAATGAAATTATTAATATTTTTTTAAAAAAATTGGCATATGAATTGAAATGTACTAACATCCTGTTTTTTGACATTTACAGTATTTGTATCTTTAACATTCTTCTTTTACACTTTTCTATTTATTTCTTTAGGCTAAGCTCTTAAAAAAATTCTACATTAAAAAGATATGCCAGATTACTTTTTAAAAATGTGATTTTAATACACACTCTTACCAACTACTTTAAGAATGACTATTTTGGGGGCTGGGGATGTGGCTCAAGCGGTAGCACGCTCGCCTGGCATGAGTGTGGCCCGGGTTTGATCCTCAGCACCACATACAAACAAAGATGTTGTGGTCCGCTGAACACTAAAAAATAAATATTAAAATTCTCTGTCTCTCCTCTCTCTCTCACTCTAAAAAAAATATGACTATTTCCCTTCTATTACTGTCATTTTTGAATTCTGCCAAATGTGAGTAAAAAATTGAAGAGCTATTTTATATGAATTTGTGTATTTTATTGCTAGCAAGGGTAAATATTTGCCATACACTGATGGTTAATTTTTTGCTTTTTTTAAATCAACAAATTGTCAGCTCACTAACCTTACCTATTTTAAAATTTAAAAAGTATTTTTGCTTGATAGTATGAGTACGAAAGAGCACATGCATTTTAGAAATGCATTAAGAGAACCTTACGTATTAAATGACATGATGTCTAGAATTGTAAGTAAAGTAACCTAGTAATGTGGGGCCAGATGCAACAAGAATAGCCATGCGTTGACAAATAATGAAAAAAAGATTGAGGAAGAATTCCTAGGGCTTCAAATATATGCCTCTCCATTTGTGTATTCCTATGAAAGTATTCCTTACAAAATATTTACTGTTTATCTGTGAACAAGTAAAGCATCTGGGAGCTATGAATCCCAAAAGCAAGCCACCAGTGACCTACCTCCTTCAGCCATGCCCACCTCCCTATAGTTGTACATTCAAACTGGGATGGACTAATTCAGGTTACAGCTCCTGAATCCGATTATTTAACTTCTCGATATTCTTGTGTTAACACAGGAGCTTTGGGGAGACACCTCAAATCCAAACCATAACATCTTATATTAATAATTTTGTGTATTATAATTGGCAAGAACAACATTTTGTTTTCAAGCATGTATGCATATATCAAAATATCATAGTGTATACTTTATGAAATTTGTTTTTTATAATAGCCCAAATCCAATAAAAGCTCATATGTCCTTTAACAGAAGAATGGATAAACAGTAATATATCCATATGACAGAGTACTAGTCAGTAACAGAAAGAACTATTTACTTAAGCACACTTATGAATCTTAAATATGTAATATAAAGGAAACCAGAATAATAAAAAAGAAGTCTTTTTTGATTCCAAATATATTCTAGGAAATATAAACTAATTTATTTAGAAAATAAGTAAATTAATATTTGTGTGAAGAACTGATGAGGCCAGGAAAAGATTATAAAAGGGCATAAGATGAATGATAATAAATATGTTCATTAGCATGATTGTGATGGTTTCATGTATTTTACGTGAAAAGTAATCCAATTACACATTTTAAGTAGTTTATAGTATATCAATTATACTTCAATAAAACTTTAAAAATAGTTTAAGTCAAAGTCCATATCTACTTTTATAGGAAACCAGAATGGTGACCTATGTTCACTTACCTATGTCTGGTGAAGGGCAACTCTCCATTAGTGGCATGCAATATTTGCAAACAATAAAGATAATTTCTATTGGAGCCAACAGAAATGTTACCTGGGTGACAAAAGTCAGATTCCCCACTCTTATAAGACTTCCTGTTTCTCTATTTTTATTTTCTTTACTGTGGAACAATGCCTTGAGGTCATTATAAGAGTAAAGAAAACCTAATTTGTTCTGACAAAGAAGTTCACTCCAGAAATAGACTACATCTACTGTCTCACATAGCCATACTCAGTGGAATACCTGTTTTGATGCTGTCTCCTCCAAATACTGTTAATCACATCCAGTATTTTTTATACTAATTATGGTTTCAGCCTGGATCCTGTAGTCTTACCACAATGACACAAGCAAACAGTTCTGGACATCAGGGCACATTTTCATGTGCAGTGCCTGAATAGTGCTGGACATTATGGGACATTCCATAAGAAAAAGGGAATCACTCTATGAGTTTCCTCAAAGTACTGTATGTTGTCACAATTGTTTCTCCTTCTTTGGGGTGATCCTTGAGACCACAAAGTAATCTAGGCATCCAAGTTACAAATTAGGACTACAAAATTCAAAATTAGGACTACTCTTTTCCAGGTAGCCGTTGGCAGCAAAGAAAATTAGAGAAAAAAACTGGAAAAATGATAAATTTCTTTGCAAGTTGCTAGTTACATTGCAGATTGGGTCTTCTTGGCTGAAATTGGGTCAGGACCATGCTTCAACTAATCAGAGAGGAAGAAAGGACAGCTCCCTAAAGGCTTAGATTTTCTTCACAGATGGGAGAGAAAGAGACAATATCTGCTTTACCT
Source organism: Marmota monax (assembly GCF_021218885.2). Taxonomy (NCBI): domain Eukaryota; kingdom Metazoa; phylum Chordata; class Mammalia; order Rodentia; family Sciuridae; genus Marmota; species Marmota monax. The sequence goes on along the minus strand of NW_026694999.1, from coordinate 2,655,643 downwards.
TATTACACTGGGGTGATTATTAATTAATAAAATTACACTGTAGGAACTTGTCAAGTGGTAGAGGTGAAATGGTTTATGCCACAGAAACTGGCACTGACCTAAATCTGGCAAAGGCTCTGTACTGCACAGGTTAGAAAGTACAGTGCAGCTTCTTAAGGTTTCCCACACAACTATAACTTAGTGGGAATGCCTGTCTCCGCTGTGGATGTTCATATGCTTGGGGTTCAATTCAGGTTGACAGCTTCCTCACAAGGTGTCCTACAGTTGTTTTACCTAACAAAAATGTATTTCTGCAGTGTGAACTCACCAGCATTGAATAAGGCCAAGGATTTCTAAGGAAGATTTTCCATATTTACCACATTTTTAGGGCTTGTTTCATTATGAACTCTCTGATGATTATTAAGAATGGAGCCCTCACATGATGAAGGGCCTTCCTGACGCCTGGAATCAGTAACCCTTCACAAAGAAGACACTTTCCACATCTTTTTGCCATTGTCCTCCTTCTGGTGCCTATGCAGGATTGCAACTGAATCAGAATTGTTTCCCACATGACTTCAGGTTGTAACATTTCTGCTCATTGTTCCTTGGTGGTCTGCCAGGTACAAAAAGTTTTTGTTTTTTTTTTTGACTAGGATACAAAGGGATGAGCTTTCTGGATCAATGGGCCTGGCTGTGACACTTTCTACTAAAACATGGCACAGGTGTGAAATTATCCTTTGTTCCACATCAATAACAGAGAGGTTATGGGAGCCACATCCTCCAGCATTGCATAGTTGAGAAGTATTTGAGCCTCACCCAGAAGCTCATTCCTCCCAGGAGAAGTCACTCAAGGTTAGCTACATTAAAGATCACACCCAGAAATCTTTTGCTGGGAGAGGGGGGCGGGAATTTCAGGCGACCAGGGAAAGAGATACCAGAACCGGAACCGGAACCATTTGCCATTGAAACCGGAACCGGAACCACCTTGCACTGCTGCCTCAGAAGGGACGTTGTCGCAGGTCCTGAACCATTGCCTGTTGCCGCACCCAAAGCCGCAATGCTGCAAGATGGGACCAACCCCCAGACCAGCGTCTCTGCAATAGGAATGACGCCTCAAGGCTCTCCTTCTCTGCTCGTCACCATGAGCCAGACTCAGTGTCCTGTGAGTATGAATAACTTTTGCCATTTTCTGAATAGCGTTGTTTTATGATTTGGAAGAATATAGTGGATAAATCTGTGTTCTTTGAAGTTAATCATCTTGGTTCAGAATCACATTGCTACTTAAGTAGATGCAGGCAACTATTTGAGAATCAATTTTGTTGTGTATAAAAGGAAGAGAAAAGTAATGTGAACCCATGCGGCCGTGGAATTAATAAATGAAGGAATGCATGTAGAACATTTGGCATGATGTTTGAGCATGTAATAAATATTAATTGCTTGCATTATTGTTAGTAAAAGTCAGATATGTTACAATGAAATTCCTCCTAAATCTATTCCAGTTTTTAAATTTCATACTCCATTTGAGGTCATCCTGAAGAATGTAAAGTGTGTACAGTTTGTCCACATTTTTGAAGTTATTTTTCCAGATAGAAATTTAGAGGAATCCTAGCAGAAACTACAAGTCTTGTTGAAGGTAATAAAATGAAAGAGCAACATTTTTCCCTTCCTTCCTCCTTCCCTCCCTCCCAAGGTCCTCTCTCTACCATTGACCTATATCCCCCACCCCATTTTATTTTATTTTATTTTGAGGCAGGATCTTACTGAGTGTGGAGTCTGACCTCAAACTTGCAATCCTCCTGCCTCAGTCCCCAGAGTAAACTGGGATTACAGGTGTGTTCCACCCTGCCTGTCTATAAGAGCAACATATTTCAAATAGCTTCTTTACGTACCTATTATGCTTATCTTTAAACAAGATGATAAATTACAAAGATGATAAAGACAAAGACACCAATTAAAAGGTTATCATCTTGCTTAGCAAAAAATGTACTAAATGGTAATAGCATTGATGATGGAAAGAAGTACATACATGTGAGCAGTATTTCCAGTTATATAGAACACTTAAAAGTAGTTTTAAAAGTATGTATGAGGGCTGGGGTTGTGGCCTATTGGTAGAGCACTTGCCTAGCATGTGTGAGGCACTGGGTTCAATTCTCAGCACTGCATATGAATGAATGAATAAAATAAAGCTCCATCAACAATTAACATAAAATTAAAAAAATGTATGAAATTGATGGCAGTGGGGCTTGTGATCAGATAGAGATATTGTGAACGAATCTCAGGTTATTAAAAATGGGAAATACATACATTCCTGCACACTACCCTACACATATGTATGTGGTAGTCCTTGGATGTCTATACCTATCAAAAGATCTTCAGATATTTCTGATCCTGTTAATAAAACAAAACTGGGAAGTACTGATCTAAGTCCTAGCATGGCATATGGTGCCTGGCACCTATTGCTCTATGAATGTTAGCTCATATGGTGTGGTTAAGGCTCTTAGGACTGTGAGGGACTACTTGGCAGATAACCAAAGAACTATAAGAAGTGAACTAAAAGGTTTCTGGTCTAACATGTAAGGAACTGGAAGTCACTACTCTGTTTGTTAGAACAAACAAACAAAAAGCTGAATAAGCTGAAAAATCAGTGTAACTCTTCATAGACCAAAAGGAAAGAGAAATCACAGGGGAAAATAATGCGCGCCCCCCCCCCCCCCCAAATTGGAGAGACAGGTGAATTCAGAGAATCACAATTTACAGGAACAGAAGCACATGAGTAGAAATCTCCATGGGAACCAGTGCCAGGGTGGGAAAACCTTAATAGTAAGTTATGAATGTCTAAATGCTAATGGATGAGACTGAGAAACAAAAAAGTCCAGGGGGACACAATCATAGAAGAGATCCCCACACTTTCATGAGATTCAGCTCCATGAACTCTACCAGATTCTCACAGTGAACATAAAAAGAAGAAAATCGATTCCCTCATGCTTCCAGTAGGGGAAGGGGAAAGTAGCCATTTTGAAATATACCAAAACATTCTGTTCTTAACAAGGCAAGTACTCTGGAGAAGCTATTTAACCTGCTGGGGTTTTTCTTAGAGCATAACTGGCCTAGGGGAGGGGAAATGCCCAACTCTAGCCCACTCTCACCATTCTGTACCACCTAGATGGGTGAAAAAAAATTAAACCAAGAAGCATTTGTGAAATTCACAGTCCAAAGGCAAAGACTCCTTAAAAGATTGAGACTTAACTATAAAATACTTTCCCTCTCTTTATGCCTTATGACTGTATTAGTAAAAGCCTATTTACAGCAATTTCCTTTACTTAGTATAGCATATCCAGCTATCAAGAAACAATTACAGGAGCTGGGGACATAGGTAAGTTGCTAGAATGCTTGTCTCACATGCACAAGGTCCTGGGTTCAATCCTCTTCCACTAAAAAAAAAAAAAAAAAAAAAAAAAAAAAAAAACCCGACCAATTATAAGGCATATTCTAAAGTAAATAAACATGGTTTGAAGAAAAAAAGCAAGCATTGGAACCAGTTTCAAATATAGTAGGAATATTGGAATTATGAAACAACTCTAAGTGGCCATTTTTAAAAAGTAACAAAAGAAGTTTCAGATATGCTAAGAAAGAAGAGAAAATGGAATTACACAAATGCTCAATTAAACTAACAAAATGCAAAAAAAGTAGGAGACAAAAATAGGAAAGAAAAACAAAACAATAACAAAACAGTAAATTTGTAAGATATAATCCAGATAATATAAAAAATCACTTCAAATGTCAATGATCTTAATAAACCCATTAAAAGATAAGCGATTGTCAGAATGGACCAAAGAAGAGGACCCAATGATATCTGTGAGCAATATAATTTAAACATAAGAGCAGAAAAAGTAAAAGTAAATGAATGGAGAAAAATTTACTATGTTGACAGTAATCAAAAGAAGTCAGTAGTTGTATTAGTTGACTCAGAACAGACTGCATTGCAAGGAAGGTTATGAAGGGGTTAAAGATGATATTGCATAATGATAAAAGGATCTTTTTTTCCCACTCAAGACCATGTCATGTTGAAGGATAACGAGGGTATTACATAATGATAAAAGGGCCTTTTTTCCAGAACCATGTTATAGTCGTTAATGTGTTTGCATTTGACAACACAGCATCAAAGTACTGTGGGAAAAACTGACAGACACACAAGGAAAAACAGATGAATTTACTATTATAATTTAAAACTTCAATACTATCCAAAATGGACAGATCTAACAGGCAGAAAATCAATAAAGACATAGTTGAACTCAACAGCATCAATCAACTCCATGTAATTGAAATAATACAGTGTATTTTACCTAGCAATAGTATAATAAACATGTTATGCAGATTCTCATGCAACACTGACCAAGATAGACCACATTCTGGGTCATAAAACACTCCCAAATTTAAAAGAATAGAAATCATGCAATAAGATAATTGAGAATATCCAAATGCCTGTACATTAATCAATACCCTCTAGCACATAAGTCAAAGAGGAAATATTGAGAAATTAAAAATTATTAATTTATTATATTTTTGATCTAAATTAAAATGAAAATACAACTTATTAATATTTCTGGGATGTACAAAAAGACCTTTTAAGCAGTGCTTAAAAAGAGTTCAGTGGCATTGGATGCTGTTCCTGACTTTCATTGGTTAGACTTATCATATTCCACTATACTATGGGTGTGAAAGAAATACACGTTCTGTGGCTTCTGTACTTCAGATTTAGAATTTTGATTGCTTCCTAAGCTGCCTATATGAATTATGAAACTTTCTCTTGATGCTGTGCATCAGCAACAGTAAGCCCTCTTAGTCAACCACTTAATCATGATGGCAAGTGATAGTTTATAGTATATTCTGTTGCTAAGCTATGATGATCTCGTATTAAATCATTTCATTATCTCAAATTAATTATATCTCATTCATTCAATAAAATATTAAAATTTCCCTTTACTTATTTTTTATTGTTTTCTCTTACTGTCTTTCAGAACAGGTACTTCACAAGGGCAGGGGTTTTGTGTCTTTTATTTTTGATATATCCCAAGCATCTGAAAGGGTCCTCATTGTTTTTCTAAAGAACTATATTTCTTGGAATATAAAAGATTCTTTAGATTTTTTTTAAAAAAATGAATAAATGAATAAATGGTGGAGGTCATTGGATGATAATTGCTAGCCTTTGAAGGAGGGGAGAGGAAAAAATACCACCTTTTCTTTTAAGATAACAATATTATCCCTGCAACAGTATCCAAGTATATACAAACACATTGTGGTCTTTTTCATCTGATCCTCTTTATCTCTTATTTCTTAACACATTTTCTTGTCTTGAATTTTATGATCCTACACTCTGTTCTTTGCCTTCAGTTTTTCAAGTCCTTCAGTGTTCTTAACAAATTTCTCTTTTGTTAACTTGTTGGCGTCATTTTCTAAATGTTGATACATTTTGGAGATATGACCCAGGCCCTCCTGTCTTCCTACATTGTGGGGAATTCTTCAGTATGCATGTTCATTCCCATTGTATGACTTTATTCCAAATTTGTAGCTAAAGCCCTATTCTTGTTCCTGATAATATATCCAAATTTACTTTTTACTTCTAACTGCCCATGGAATCATGTCCTTATTTTGTATTTCTTATCTCTGTGAATTGTGGCACTATTTACTCACTTTTGCAACACACATATGTTATTATATCTTATTATTCATAGTTTTCCTTTATCTTTTCTTATTTTTCTTCTTAAAGATTTGGTCTATTCTAACTGTGGTATCTTTAGACCAACAATAAAAGCAGTAGATTTTTGGACAATTTCTACTCACAAATAACCTTAAACTTTCTCATTTTTATGGCAATAACTATATTATATTATTGTGTCCAAGAAAGTGTGAACAGTAGGAAATACGTTGTATTGTTTGTTATGTTCCAGGCTCCTAGCATAGGTCTTGGCAGTTAGTGTATAAATGAAACATTTGTTACAGGCCAGGATATTAAGATAAATTATACATTTAAGTGATTTAACTATTTAAGTTTCTTTGAGTTAAAAATTATTGAGTGCACAATAGCTAAAAGTATATATTGGGACAATATTTTAAAGCTTTGTTTAGATAGAAAATAATGAGATATTATAGAATTGAGTCAAAAATACATGATTTGAGTACAGTGTATTAGTAAAGAAATTTATATGATTAAAAACTCTATATACAACCATCAAATAAATATAATAAATAAACTAATAAATATGAAACCCTTTCTTTGTATGCACATATACTTTAAACATTAGTAGAGAAAAGGGGTGTGGCTGCTGATGATCTGAATGGATGTTTAAAAGTAGGGAAGATCTTCTGAAGAACTTGCCTTGCCAAGTAAAATTATTGGCAGTGTGTCAGAACTGTAAAGAATCTAAGAAATTCAAACTACAGCTTGGCCAAATTAATCTTAATTTGCTGCTATTCTATTTTTTTTTAATACTCTAATGACAGTTAAAAAGTTTGAGAAAGAACTTCACAGTACTCAGTTACTGGACAGCAAATCATGGCCTGTAAACATTTTTTATCAACATACTGTATACAAAGAAATAATAAGTTTACTTTTTTAAATAGCAGTTTTAGGTTTATAGAAAATTTGGGGAGAAAAAAGAGAGCTCTCAGATTCCTTCCCCTTTTCCACCTCCTCTTCCATTCCCTTTCTCTTATTATTATCTTGCATTGGTGTGGTACCTTTGTTACAGTTGCTAATCCAGTATGGAAGCATAATTATTAACTAAATGTTATAGTTTACATTAGAGTTCACTAATTATGTTACATAGTTCTATAATTTTGGATAAAGGCATAATATCATATGTTCACTATTATAATATCATACAGAATACTCCCCTGTGGTAAAGATATCTTGTGCTTCACCTATTTATCCATCCATCCCTTTCCCCAAACCCCTGAAAACCATTTTTTTTTACTATTTCTAATTTTGCCTTTTCCAACATTTCATTTTGCATATAGCTTTTTCAGATTGTCTTCTTTAATTTAGCAATATGTATCAGCACTTTTAATGAATGCTTACATGTACAAAACATCTAGTTAGAAGCTGAGCAATATGTATTCATCCCCATAATAAGCTCATAATCTAGTAGGATTTATAGAAATGTAAATAAGTGAATAAATTATAGTGGATGGAGATAAGTACAAGAGTCTTATTAAATATGTGTGTGTGTGTGTGTGTGTGTGTGTTATGTAGCACAATAGAAAAAAGAGAATTATCTAATGTGGAGGTAAATGGAGGTTTGTTTGGTTACGCTTCCTGGAGAAAAATCATTTCTGTCTATGTTCTAAGATTTTGACAGAACAAAGGAGACATCCATCTCAAGTTTCTATATTTTGACAGTCCCAGGAGCCATTACACTACATACAGCCATTTGAAAACCATTTCCCTCCTCTTTCTCTCTCCTTCCTTCCTTTTCTTCTTCTCCCTCCTTCCTTCCCTCTATCCCTTCCTTGTATCCCTCCTATCTATATTGTCACTGGGCACATGACAAATAGAAAAGTGAACACAATTTAAGAGACTTGCTCTGTATATGCAAATAACACTGTTATTGGCCAAGTTGCTTGTACTCTTGCCATATTTTTCTTTCAGTGATGATCAGTTTGTGACCAATATAACTGGAATTAAGGGTTTTATCAGAGTCTGTAAAAGAAAGTCGTCTGTCACACAATGAGAGAAACTATATGACCTGGAGTTCTATGCAAGAATAAACTGCCAAAATGGTTTTAGATTATTCATTCAAACATAATATTTGTACATAAACACACAGTATATTTTAAAAAGTATTACTGGCTTTTCCTTTAAGTTAATTTCTATTTAATTCGGTAAAACGATTATAGATAATGTGAAGGCATTTAAAAAAATATTTCTGGCCGGGTTCTGTGGTGCAAGCCTGTAATCCCAGTGGTTTGGGAGGCTGAGGCAGGAGGATTGCCAGTTCAAAGCTAGCCTCTAGCAACTTAGTGAGGCCCTAGGAAACTTAGTAAGACCCTATCTCTAAACAGAATACAAAGGGTTGGGTATTGGCTCAGTGGATAAGTGCCTTCTGGGTTCAATCCCTGATACTAATAAAAAAAAAATTCTGTGTTCCCAAGTATATTTTGGATATCTGTAATATGAATGTAAGTCAAATAAAAACATTTAAAAATATTTGTAGGATGAAAGCATGAATGTAGTCTTGTAATCCAGAGAATGAAAAACATAAAACTCTATGTCACATTGAAATATTTTTTAAGAAGTCATTTCAATATTTCATCTCTTTATTTCTCTAATTCCTTATTAATACCCTAATTTAGACCAACAAATGTATTGCTTTAAATAGATTAGGAAACATGAGGATGTCTTATTGTCAACCTTTTTCTTTAGATAATTGAAGTAATAACTTTTTGGGTTATTGTATATAATAATTTTTCAGAGAAATTTGTAGATGCTGCGCATAGCTTTAATTAACTGTTTGCTTCAGATCTTCTGAAAGATTCAATCTTTACTCATGCTTTAATAGTAATAAAAAGATAGAGAGTAGCTCAAGTCATTTCCTGTACTTAGAACATTTGGCAAAAGTGAGTTCCAAGATTATTAAAAGTGATGTGTTCAATTTTGGCAGCCTCATTTGTCCTCAGGGTACATGTAGTGACTGCTATTCCACAGTGTACATGCTAACCATCAGAGGCTGTGTTTATTATTTTTGTTATTGTTGTTTTTTTAATTCTTGAATCAGTATGATAAAACTCACAGTAGCCTTTAAGGATAAATTATATTGTAAAACTATTTTTGTGGCCTACTTTGTGGAAAACACCTTTTTCTCTTTAGTTAAATCTCAAACATATGAATCGAATATCCATAAAAGTAAAATTTCTTTCTTTTTTTCTGTGTAAAGAGCCCAATAAAATAAAAATAACTTTTCTAAACTACATCATTGAAGAAGACTGTGATGACGGTAACTCCCACTGATGTGTCTAGAATAACAGTTCTTATTAAATTTGTTCCCAGATCTGGGCATTTCTTGGTATCTCTAGCTGGGAAAAATCAGCTTCATTATGCACAGATAAACTGACTACAAAACAAACAGCTATTATGTAAGAAATAACTATAAGAAACCATATTTGTAGTTGTGTGCATTTAAAAAAATATATATTAATGCAGATGTCCTTGAAAACTGGTAAGGATCTAAATGGATGTAAAGACAATTCTGGGCCTTTTATTTGAAAACATTCAGGTATTATTATCTCTAGGTAAAAAGCATGGTTATTCTGGAGTTCACTCACTGATGAAAATCCTGCTTTATAATCAGTAGTAGAAAGGAGAAAAACAGAGAGAGAGAGAGAGAGAGAGAGAGAGAGAGAGAGAGAGAGAGAGAGAATATGAATATGAATATGTGTATGTATGTATGTGTTCTAGCAGGAAATTTTTATTCACTTAAAAATATTCATTCAGTCTCCATTATGTTAGGCACTGGCCATATGACAGTTTAGTTCATTAGTTATTTTCAGATATCTGTTCTGATTCTTCTCCAATGTTCCTATACCCTGTTCCCTGATAGAATCTCCCAGGAAACCCTTGTAAATCATATCTTAAACCAAATTTAAATTACCTCACATTATAAACAAGTTAGATCAGAAGTAAAGGTTTTTAAACTGAAAATTTAAAAAATAAATTACTCTATGAAGCTGGCTCTGTGCTGTAATTATGGCCTAAAATGTGTAAATGTAGTACCTTAGCAGATGTAAATTATTAAATTGGTAATAGAGACTAAACATGAAATTATTATTATTTTTCTTTATTAATTCCAAGTAATTTGTTTTTCAAATATTTTATAAATGAAGATTTTATTGTTTTGTCAGTCAATCAACATTTTTAGTTCCTTAGTTTTGGCGATTAGTTTGTACCTATATTGTACCTGATTTCATCCTTATGTAATCAATAAACACTCTCCATGCATAAAAATGACAAAATAGAAGGGCTTTATATCTTTGCATACAAATTTTAAAAAGTTTTAATTTTGCCATCCCATTTAGTTCTATTTTGTAAAGGCCAATAATTAATTTTTATATTGCCATCTGACAGTTATAGAATATCAGTTATTTGGTCTAGCATTACAAACAGATTTTACAAAATATTTTGTATCCTGAATGCATGGAAAGCAAGGAGGAAAACTAGCTTTTATGTTTTTCAAACCTTTAAAAGATGTAATGTATTCCAAGCCTAATTAATTGCAGTACTTTGGAAATAATGTCACTTAAATATTCAACATCAACATAAAATCAAGAAAACATTAGCTCTTGGTATTTAAAATGTACATATATATATATATATGTATATATATATATATATATACATATATATATATTTTTTTTAAAAAAATATTTATTTATTTTTTAGGTGTATATGGACACAACACAATGCCTTTATTTTTATGTGGTGCTGAGGATTGAACGCGGGTCCCGCCCGTGTGAGGTGAGTGCTCTACCGCTGAGCCACAATCCTAGCTCCTAAAATGTACATATTTTTAAAAAGTAATTTCTATGGAAAAGCAGCAGTTTTGGGTTTTTTTTTTTATTTTTAATAGTTGGAAATGCTGTGGCATCACACGTATAAATCTTAAATCCTGCTTAGTTTGGAGTGTGTTTTTAAAGATATAAAATAACCATTAATAGGTCAGGAACTGAAATAGAAGGCCACAAATGAAGTGTTCTGTTTAATTAGGTGTGTGGAGAGGAGAGTTCAAGCCCTCTATTTACCAGCCACGTAGTAGTTTTTCCTTCTTTTTGGGAGAGGGAATATTGATTTATTTATGTGCTTAGCTCTTAAGTTTATTAAAGAGTCATCATTTTTTTTTTTTTTTTTTGTAAGATGTCTGCTTATAGGCAGTAAGGAAGGATACAGGTTATTTATAGATTTTCTTAATTGAATTTCTTTTTTTAGGGACTGTATTAGCTTCATGTTACTATAACAAAATATCTAAGAGAATTAACTTATAAAACAGAAAGGTTTATTTTGGCTCACAGTTTTGTAGGTTCCAGCCTATAACCGAGTGGCTCTATCCTTTAGGCCTCTTGTGAGGTAGCACATTGTGGTGGGAAACGTGTAGTGGAGCAAAGTGCTCACCTCATGAACTAGGAAGCAAAGACAAAGAGGAGGACTGGTATCTCACAGTTTTTACCAGGAAGCAAAGGCAAAGAGGAGGACTGGTATCTCACAGTTTTCTTCAAGGACATGCCATCAGTGACCCAAGGACTTCCCACTATCCTCTGTGCCCAAAGATTGCATTGCTTCTCAAGTAGAACCAACCTTGTGACATAGCCCTTTGGGGAACATTTAAACCATAGCAGGGACCATGGTAGGTCATTCAAACTCTTCATAAAGTTGTTAAGGAGAGATTTGTCCCTTTCTTTTTAAAGATTCTCTAAAGGCTTTGCTCTATATTCAGTCTAATTGAGTTAAGGCCTAATGGTGCTGCGAGCAACTTTGTTTACATCAGTTAAACATTTGACCCTGTCTCCTAAGAAAGTAGTGTTGAAACTTAGAAAACCATACCTGAAGGGGCTTACATTTTAACTTGCTGAGTTGAAGAAATAATTTTAGTCTTAAGAGTTTTGTCAGACACAGTGGTACATGCCTGTAATCCCGGTGGCTTAGGAGGCTGAGGCAGGAGGATTGCAAACTCAAAGCCAGTCTCGGCAACTTAGAAAGGCCCTAAGCAACTTAACATAAGAGGCCCTGTCTCAAAATAAGAAACTAAACAACAACAACAAAAAGAGGGCTGGCATGTGACTCATGAAAGTGCCTCTGGGTTCAATCACTGGTGTCCCCCAACATAGAAGAAAAGAATCAAAGTCTCTCTGGCCTTCTTCTGGCACCTCTCTCAATCCTCTTGTCCTGCAGATGCAGGGAAGGGTTTGCTCTGAGGTTTACCTTATTGACTAAGGAAAGAATGCAATTGTCTTAAATACTGCCTCCTAGAAATCTTATTAAGAACCAGGAAAGGTGAACCACCACTGGAGAAAATAAATTTACAATTCTCACCAAGACATAGACAGACTTTTTATATATTCTTCAGCAAGTGGGTCTAAAGATTACTTGGGAGACTTTATTTACATAATTAGCCAATATTTATTTGTAGCATATTTCTCCCCACTCACCTTCCTGTCACCTAGGAGCCTCAAGCCCCTCTTTCTTCCAGCAACTCAAAATGTTATTTAAGCTTCAAGTGTCAGGAATTTTATTTGTGTTTTTCTAATACTTTGTATGTAACTCTTATGTTTATAGATTTTTTTTGTGTGGGGAGGATACCAGGGATTAAACCCAGGGGCATGCAACCACTGAGCCACATCCTCATCTCTTTTTAAAATATTTTTTATTTAGAGACAGGGTCTCTTGAGTTGCTTAGGGCCTTGCTAAGTTGATGAGGCTGGTTTTGAACTTGCAATGCTCCTGGTTGAGTCTCCTGAGCATCTAGGATTACAGGCTTGTGCCACCATTTCCAGCCCTGTGCTTATACATATTAATGATTTTGTATGCCTTTTTCTTGTTAATCTATTCTCTGTTCATTCCAGCAAACTTTCTGAGGGTGAAGGGAAGCTCTGCCTTTGCTCTTACTATAGTAAAAGTTCAGAACACTTATTTTTTATGGATAGAGACCTGGAAGTTCTTCAGAGTGGTTTCATTATAGGATGTTTGCCTTTCTCCAGTGAGGCAAGAAATGCCAGTTTAGGGTATAATATTCTTCAGACATTTAGTTTTTCCACCTTAAAATAGAAACAGTGTGAATAAAATATAAATTTTCATAGAGCATTAGATTTGTAGATATATAATATGAAATGAATAAGCGTAGGAAACCATTGAGCAGTTTCCTTCTCTCATTCTCATGAAAATACCATTTCATTAAGAATAAAAGTATTGTCTAATTCATAGATGAGATCTTCTAATAATATTGTGTAGCTCCCAGTTAGTGATAATTGTGTTTCCACAGTTCTACTAACCACAGAAGGAAGAAGAAAGGAAGAAAAAAAGCTAATTATTTTTCTTTCACTTATTCTTTTGCCTGTTAGCTGATAAAATGAAGAAAATGCTGACCTTGGCCCAATCTGTATGGAAGAGTGTCTAATGATAATAACTTGTTGTTTCCTACAGGTATAGTCATGAAGTACCATAACCTGGCTTAGTTTAAGACAAGCCCATTTTATTGCCTCATAGTTCTGGCAATTAGAAATCCAAAATCAACTTGTCAGTGGGGCCACATTTTCTCTGAAAACTGTAGTGAGTCTTTCCGTGCCTCTACCTAACTTTTAGTGGTTTTCTAGCAATCTTTGGCATTCCTTGGTCTACAACTGCATTAATTCAATCTCTCCCTTGATGGCCATGTGGCATTCTCCTGTGCTATTTTCACCTGGTCTTATTCTCATAAAGACAACAGTTGTGGTAGATTAAGAGACCTTTATACCCTAGTATGAATTCATTTGAACTTAACTGATTAGTCTATAATGATTCTGTTTCTAAATAAGGTCACATTCTGAGATGCCACAAGTCGAAAACCTCAACATACTTGGGAGAGAGTGGACACAATTTAACCCCTAACAAGTTTTTTTTTTTTTTTTGTCTATTGTACATTACATGATCACAACTTTCCTGAGAAGTGGCTTTTCATTTACCTTGGTAATACTCATTCAGCAATTTGAACTGGCAGTGTTGGAGATACTAGGAAGACAGCCTTTCTGTCCTTAAGAAGTTTTGAGTCTAGTTGAGAAAACAGACTATTTATAGTTATTATATAGAGAGCAAAATTTCCTGTAAGAGGAAGGGGAACAAAGTGCTATGGAAGCAGTTGATAGAATGATAATTTTTTTTCAGCATGAAGTGATTTTTTTTCTGTATGCTTTGATGTTTTATAACTTTTCTACAATGGAAATTTATTAGTTCAGTGAGACATTCTAATGAAGAGGAGAGACAAAAGTTATAACGTGAGACATTTAAGATATGTGCCGTAACCCTAACTACATTATAAAGGGAAGTATCGTATACAAGCTGTTCTCTGTCCTGTTCTCTGTCCTGGAGACCTCACTTTTGTTTGTTTTGTCCGAATATTCCTACCTATCATATATCTACCTATCAGTACCTGCTAAGCATTGTTCCAGGTACTGGGGATACAATGTTCAAAAAGGCTATGCTTTTAAGAAATGCCAATCCTTGCTTTTAAGGAGTTTGTATACTGAAGGAGCAGTAGACAAAAAAAAAAAAAATAGTGAAACAAAGGAAGCAAACTGGTGGCCAAATGCAGGAAAAGTCTCTCTCTGTGTGTGTGTGTGTGTGTGTGTGTGTGTGTGTGTGTGTCTTTACATGGCTTTGATATTTAGAAGGAAATATTTAAGGTCTGAATCCAGAAGGATGAGAAGGGGCTGACTATGCAAATGGCAGGAGAGTTTTGAGTGGAACTTGTGTTGAGCAGGATTACTAGAAAATTGAAGAGTAAGACCTTGTATTTTAATAAATTTCAGATAAGAAATCTATACTTATAAGTTACCTACAGAAAGATGATTGGTGTCCATCAGGATAATGAAAGTTAAGTACATTTACTTCCAAAATCCTTTATCTGAGTATGAATATGCACAGAGTAAAAGCTTATTATATGTTTAGAAACAAACATAAAATCTTACTAGTATTTGCTGTCTATAATGAAAAGGAATCAAATGAATAGTTAAAAACTTCCAATGTACCACCAAAAGTTTACTCTTAAGAACTGAAAGCAGACTGTATTATCTAAGTTGCCTTAAAACCTCAAAACCAAACCTAAAATAATGTAATATTTTTTCTTTTGACCCAGTGGGGAGTTTTTAAGTATGTTTCTGTATAAGAACCTATTTCTGAGTAAGGAAAATTGTAATGAACCTCCTGTGTTTGCTAGTTCATTATGGTGTCCTTATTTCTTGTTTAGCAATAGCCTGAACAGGCTCTGCAAGATGCTCAGAAAATGGTTTCATGGGTGTAGTTATAGGCTAAACAGGATTGCAAAGAAAAGAACTAACAGGCCTTGCTGGTTTCTCAGAAGCAGCTTGTATATCACAAGAGGCCTTCATTTAGAGACATGTTTCTCCAGGCCAATTGAATTGCTGCTTTGGTGTCAAACCTGTTCCCAGCTTACCTCTCTATGATTAAATGAACCAAAATTTAGCTACAGATGAGCTCTTCACCAAATAAACTTAGTGATATAAGAAATATTAGTGTAATAAACTGTCATAATCCTAATGCAGTCATTTTGTAAGATTTTTCATCCAATGTTTGGATCCTTGGGCAACATCCCTTGTAATTGTTGGTGAGATTACTTGACACCTGCAGTAATTGTAGATCTCATCACCTATATCAGGCACTTTGTTCTTTTATTTCATAGCTCTGACTGTAATGAAATCGCTTGTTATGTTGAACAGTAAAATATTTCCTAAATACAAAAAGACCTGTTGTTTTAATTCTATTCCCTTGAGATAACAGAAAAACTAAAGTCCCTTTTTCCTCAAGTTTTTCCTTAAAATAATTGGAAGCAAGCATTTGTTTCTAAGAAAGACGTTTTGTCTGAATATTCTTGTTTTTAGCACAGATATTTACAGTTTGTACATCACATACTTTCAAGTCTCTTTATAGTCCTTGTCATTTTTCTTTGGACATATTTTGTATTAAAAATGTCCCGGACAAAATCTAATTTGAGCTGTGTGTGGTAATGAGTAGTGCCATGAGATTGTACATCACTGTGGTACTTATAGCTAAATAGAAGTTTTAGTATTTTTCAGAAACATATTCTCTATATATTAGACTTTTGTAGAATTTCTTTTTACTCAAGTTTTTGAATTTATTCCTACCCTGTGAAATGTATCAGTTGCTACAGTGTAACAACCCAAGCATACTTTCTAGATCTCAGTTTTTTCATTTAGAAACTTCTGCGTCTTAACCAGTTTGTAGGAATTCTTTTTTTCTTTATATTTGTCTTTAGTCTGTTTGGTGTTGCTATAACAATATCTGTAACTTGGTAATTTATAAAGAACAGAAATTTATGTGGCTTATAGTTCTGGGGGCTGGAAAGTCCAAGCCTACTATCATCTGATTAAGATGGTCAAACTGAGTTGTAGCATAGAGAGAGGGCAAGCAAGCATATGCAAGACAGGAAGAGGAGGTCAGGCTAAATTCATTCTTTTATCAGAAACCTATTCCTGGGATAAAGAACCGACTCCCTCCATAAAGTCATTAACCCATTCATGAGAGCAGAGACATAATGGCCTCTTCACCACATAAAGGCTCCACTCCCAATGCTGTTACAGTGACAGTTAAATTCTTTTTTTTTATTAGTTGTTCAAAACATTACAATGCTCTTGACATATCATATTTCATACATTTGATTCAAGTGGGTTATGAACTCCCATTTTTACCCCGTATACAGATTGCAGAATCACATCGGTTACACATCCATATTTATACATACTGCCATACTAGTGTCTGTTGTATTCTAACATGAGTTTTGGATGAGCCCTTTAAATCATAGCAGTATTTGCATGATACCTCTCACACAGGTAAAGATTTGTTGTAGGTTTATGTATGGATGTTGAGGGATTGATTTCATGTAAAACATCAGAAGGATACTCATATATACCCTCCTCTAAGATGATAGAGAAAATAAACTTATAAATGCCACAATGTCTATGATATACTCATTAAGGAAAGATTCAGAAAAAATTCTTTCAATTAACCAATTTATCTATTGTTGATATAATAGTTAACAAAAGTGAAATGTTATTCAGGAGTACATCTACTTGATGGTTTTAAAAAAAGTTTATCTCCTTTGAGGAAAATGTCTCTATTATTTGGAATGTTGTGACCTAATTGTGTATATTAGTGAAAATATAAAATAATACAATGTAAAATTATTTACAATGTAAAATAATACATTGTTTTCAGTTAAAATGGCTCTCTGTGATTATCTTCTTTAGATCTTTGTCCTTCATGCAGTTTTAAATCCGGATGCAAAATTTTCCTGCCTGGAGTTACTGCTTGCTTCTCATTTGTTTTCATTTCCTATTGCCTTCAGAACTCCATAGAGAGAAGGTGCTGTATCTGCAATCTCAAAGATTTGTGGCTTTCCCAGGCAGGTTGTTTATTTAATTAAAAAGATAGAAGAGAGGTCTACTCTATTTGTTTGGAGTTATATAAACATTCTTAAAACGGAGGATTTCCTCATTTATTCCATTTTAGCCTTCCTGTTCAGGGAGATCTTTGAATGCACCTTTAATCACTATGTAATGACAGCTGGAATTACAGTTTTATAACTGTGCCAAATTTATTAAAAGACCTTGGTAATAAGGAAAGTAAAATGAAATGATAATTTCTAATTTCTCTTCGTATGTATTATAAATGTAGGATTATCCCATTTCTACATACTCAAAACTGGTTTATCATTATAAACCCAATAATAAGAATTATAGACATAGTACTTTAATAATTCTTGAATTTGGATGAAGATTACCAAAAATTAGTATGTTAAAGTATTGTTCTCTATGTTCAGTTTTACAGTTTTATTTCTTGTTTTATACTCACATTCTTCTTCATATAATTTGCTCACCTTGTAGAAAAGCTGTAGAAAATTCTTTACAAAGTACTATCACATAAGAATATTTCATTTAGAAACAATTTCCTTTGTATTCCTTTTGCCATCATCTTGTTATTTGAATTTTAAAATAAACATTGACCTCGGAGAACAATATGAGTGATCCTTAAAACATTTACATTGTTGCAAATAGAATTATTTCTCAAATATAATGAGGATGGGCATTTGGTATTACAGAGAGCAGAGAAACAAGCAGTGATTAAGATAACATAAAATAATATTTATAATGTTAATATTCAAAATAATAAGCTTTTATTTATTTATTTATTTATTTTTTCTTTTTTTTTATTTTTTTAATTTTTTATTGTTGGCTGTTCAAAACATTACATAGTTCTTGATATATCATATTTCACAATTTGATTCAAGTGGGTTATGAGCTCCCATTTTTACCCCATATACAGATTGCAGAATCACATCATAATAAGCTTTTAATATATATTTTACCTAATAAAAAATCCATATGCTATGTACTATACACATATGTATCATATATAGTAGCGCATAGTAAATAATATATAACCATAGTTTATAATGACTTTTAATAATGATCTATAATATTTCTAATATACAGAGAGTATTTAATATAATAAAATATAATATATATAATAATATAATACTATTTTGCAGGTGATGTATTTGAAGATTCATGTTATAGTCTTTGTATATTAATCTCTTTGAGGCTTTTGCCTCTATGATGCAAGCCCTACTTTTATTTCCATTTTTTACATGGGAAAAGATGTGGAAAGATGTTAAAAAATAACATTCATAGCAATGGAGATAGTAAATGGAGTAGGTAGGGCATTACATGCCTTATTGGATTAAAATAGCAAACATTTCATAGAAGTATTACCCTGACTTTCTAGTTTACTAGTTTGTATTGAAATGATTTTGTTATTCCAGAGTACAGGATTTGCTGAGTGACCAGGTTTTTAACTATTCTGTGGTTATTTTATAAAGCAAAGACTCAGCTATGAAAAACTGGGGAGACATTATTTAATTAATTGGTATTGGGAATTGAACCCAGAGGCATTTTTTACCACAAAACTATATCTTCAGCCCTCTTTAATTTATTTGTTTTTCTATTTTGAGATAGGGTCTAAGTTGCTGAGGTTGGCCTTCAACTTATTATCCTCTTGCCTTGGCCTCCTGAGTCATTGGGATTATAAATGGGTGCCACCATACCTGAAAAGACAATATTTTGAAGGATTGTTTTGAAAGGACTTCCTTGGTTCCTCTTAAAAAGTTATTATATGATTTCAGTATAAATTATTTAGTAATAATACAAACATTAAGTAAATTATATTGTATTACAGTATGTTACTGTTGCTGTTCATAAGAATAAAAAAGCTAAAGTAAAAATAATAATGAGCCAGAAATTGTTAAATGAGATCAGTGTTAACAATGGATATTATGTTTTTTTTTCCTTTATTGCAAAGTCTTCTACAGGCACTGATGATAAGGTTTAAGAACTAAGAATTAGTTCTTAAACTAAGAATTAGTTCTTAACCTGTATCCTTTTATGATTCTTTGAGAATCATAAAAGGATACAGGTTAAGCCATTATGCGAAATTCAGAAAGTTAATTACTAAGTAAATTTACTTTACAATAACTAACATACAAGTAACTTTGAGGCACTAGTCTGTAGAAAGTGTACAAATGGAGACTGAATCAGAAGTAGATATAATAAATCCCCACAAAATTATATGTTTCTAAGTTACTTAGTAATATATTTATTAATCTAGAATCTCAATTTGTAGTAATAGTATAAATGTCATGTAGCTGTAGTTTTATTATCTGAAAGAAACTTAATTTTTACATTTGTATTACAGAAGAAATGAATGTAATTTAGTTTTCTATTTTGGATTGAATGATTATACCTAGCATTGGAATTCTTAAGGGAATGTTTTCTTTTGTACAAAATTTCTAGTTGTGTTTCTGGGAGTCATTACTCTGTTGCGGTAAAAAATATGAATTACATTAGATTTTTCATATTATAGAGTGAATACTTATAGATAACATATTTTTTCTTAGAATATCTAACACTTTTATACTATATTAAATTAGTATAAAAATAGGGACATATACCCCTCAAAAATATTTGTACTAGCCTGACATAATTACTTAAGGAAAAGAAGGCAGATATATCATTTTTATCTAAAGCATGACATTTATAAATACGGATGACCTTGTTTAAGGAGAAAAGGAACATGTTCAAGTCACATTGAAATAGCAGAGAGAGAAATATCATTGACTCAGTGCTACTGTGAAAGAAATACCATGTTTTCTCTAAATAATAGTTGTTGTCAAGTCCTAACATAGCTTCTTGCAGTTGACACATGACCTTTAGATTTTTCATGCATAGTACATGATTTTCTTGTTTGGAATTGCACTGATTTTGTTCTGCAATGAAGTACCTTAATTACTCTTAGTCTTTTTAGTTAAAATCTGGAACATTATTTTCAGAAGAGTCATAGTTTGAAGTGCCTCAACAATCTTAAAACTCAGAAAAGTAAAAAGGAAGTTACTTTATGTCAAATGTTAGGATAAAAGTAAAGCGAAAAGCAAACAGACCTTCAATGTTGAATAGACTTACTTTTCTTTTCTTTTTTTTTTTTGGTACCGGGAATTGAACTCAAAGGCACCTGGCCACTGAGCCACATCCCCAGTCCTATTTTGTATTTTATTTAAAGACAGGATTTTACTGAGTTGCTTAGCACCTCCCTTTTGCTGAGGCTGGCTTTGAACTCACAATCCTCCTGCCTCAGCCTCCCTAGCCATTAGGATTACAGGCATGCACCACTGTGCCCAGCTTAGTTTTCTTTTTGTTCATCTAAAACATACATTGAAAGCATATTAAACTATATTAATGTGTGAAAACTATCATAAAAGAATCATAGCTCTGGAGGCTTCTTTTTTTTTCTTTTAGGAAAACTGTATCTGAAACAAATTGAAATGAGAGAAAGTATAAATGGGCAAAAGAAATCAGAGGAAAGGATTTTATACACTTCCTCAACAACTGCTTCCATTTTGTTCATCAGTATCATCAGGTCGTTTATACTTCCTTTTCAGTTGTTTTCCTTTGTTCCTGTAAATTAAGACAAGATAGAGGGAAGGGAGCAGTGGGTAGAGGGAAGGAGAAGGAGAGGTACTGGAGATTGAATTAGAGCAAGATACATTCCATGCTTTTATAATTATGTTGATAAAAATTATTATGTAAAACAAACAAAAGGACTGTTGACTATTTGCATCTAAAAATGATGTTCCTCAGTGGGAGGGTCTTTATCTATGTCCTTAATTTCTCCACCTGGTACTTAATTGTAGTATTGTTGAATACCCAATGAATTGTTCTCTTTTGCTGCACAAAGGACTTCTGCAGCAGCGATTGTGAGCTTAGATGATGGAAAATGGCTCATTTGTCTCATTGAGGAGGAAGGAAGACCTCCTATGAAGTCAAGGAATTGGATGAAAATGATGGATATTCTCTAGGGTGGTTGAAATTAGAGCTCTTTGGTCCACAAATAAACTGTTTTCAGTACTGTTTTATTTATAGAAACATCAATAAACACTGTGATAAAAAAAGACATAATATTGCTTCTTCAGGATTGGATTCCATTAGTCTACTTCTGTATATGTGCCAGATGTTTTTTTATATATGTATATATATATATAATTTTATATATAATAAATTACTATGTATGTATATATATATTTATATAAATATATTTTCTCTTTATTCTCTAGGTGAAGAATTATAATTGCATAAGCATGTCAAAATATTTTTTATTTTTAGTCAAATCTTTTATCACTGTTGAAGGTTTCATTTTGTGCCATTTCAGAGTTCTCCACTGCTTTAAAAAATGAAGGGAAATTATCACTGATGGGATTGACTAGCTTTGTTTCCTAGTTAATATTTTCCCAGTGTAATTTCTCTTTGTAGCTCTCAATACCTTTGACTTATTTCTGCCTATTATCCTAATAATTTCATAACTTCCTTTTTTATATTTTATGAGATACGATGCCAGAAAAATAAATGTAAGAAATAAATCTAAGAAATGGTACCGGGAATTGAACTCAAAGGCACCTGATCACTGAGCCACATCCCCAGTCCTATTTTGTATTTTATTTAGAGACAGGATCTTACTGTGTTGCTTAGCACCTCGCTTTTGCTGAGGCTGGCTTTGAACTCACAGTCCTCCTGCCTCAGCCTCCTGAGCTGAGTGTCTATGACTTCAACCTGTATCTGATTAAAAATTTAGACCTATGATGATTGCATATTTACTGAGAATGTATGGAAAATTTTCCTTGTTATTATTCCCTAAGCAATGTAATATAATGACTATTTATGAAGCATTTACATTGTATTTGGCATACATTATCTAGACATTATTTAAAGTGTATGGAGGTAGATGTTAGTGATATGCATACAGTGTTTTATATGAGAGACTTGATCATCCTCATATTTGGTATCTAAAGGTAGGCCCTGGTTCCAATCCTTCATGAATTCCTAGGGCTGAGTGGTACAATACTGATCTTATCTACTGTCAGAATATAAAGAAGATAGTCTCTTCTTTAATTTTCAAATCTGACATTTGAGTCACAGGATACTTTTTGTTAGTAAACAATTTAAAACCTTCTATTTAACAGAATTAACTTACTGTATTAATAATTAAGAGTATGAGTAATTATTGAGTGGCATAATTATTGATTATACAGGTTAGTTCAGATCCTTCTTGACACAAAAATGTGAATTTCAGGTCTACCTTATTTTGTTCCAAAGTTTGGTGAAGGAATGTTGGTTACATTACCTGCTCCCAGTGGATCTTTTTAAAAAAATTTTTTAAATTTGTTCTTATTAGTTATACGGACAGCAGAATGTATTTCAACTCCAGTGGATCTTAAGTGATATTTAATAGCACTAAGATATAGCCTGTGACTTTAGATCACAATAAATTCCTCATGGACTTGGTCATTATTTACAGTCAATAAATACAACGATTCCCACTTAAAATAGATGGTATATATGCTTTGCATTTAGCTTACAAGGCAAAATTCACACACACTGAAAATTATTGAGAATGTTTTAAGATAGCCCAGAAAATATACTAAATATGTTTCTAAGTATAAAAATGTCAAATAGTAAATGTATACATACACCAGAATAAGGAAACTACTAAAGAAAACTTGAAGAAGATTTATAATGTGAATGAGCCAGTCTTTTCTTAAGATAGGCATCAAATTCCTAGCAGTGTATTAGAGATGAATGGATGACTCTAAAAAGATCCTGCTTCCTGGTACATTTTATCCTTTTCTCTTTTCAGTGTAAGCCTTATTCATGTCATAATGTTATGAAGATTACAGGAGTCAGTGAGGTCACCTCACGTCATAGAGGTGAGATGCTGGTCAGGTTCTAAAGTTCAGATGTTGGTTAACTGGGTAATGTTGCAACCTCACTGTAATTCTCCTTCTGAACTCTCATATCTTTTTATTCATAATTCTTATTTGGGTTATTGTATTTTTTCTTTTGGCTATTGGTTATTTTTACATTTGTTTTCTCTTTTCTGTGTAGTTAAGGTCTTATAAATATTTGTGATTTAATGAAAAACTTAGTACTGGAAAAAAAATGCTGGGCTGGGGCTGTAGCTAAGTGGCAGAGTGCTTGCCTAACATGTATGAGGCACTGGGTTCCATCCTTAGTGCCACATATAAATGAACAAATAAAATAAAAGCATTCTGTCCATCTACAACTACAAAAAATTATAAATAAATGTTGGTTGAATAGCTTAATGAATTCTTTTTTTTTTTTTTTTTTTTGGTACTGGGGATTAAACTCAGGGGCACTGAACCACTGAGCTCCAGCCCCAGCCTTATTTTGTATTTTATTTAGAGACAGGGTCTCACTGAGTTGCTTAGCAACTTGCTTTTGCTGAGGCTGACTTTGAACTCTTGATCCTCTTGCCTTAGCCTCTCGAGCTGCTGGGATTACAGGCATGTGCCAACGTGCCCGGCTAGCTAAATTGATTCTTGACCTACAACTTCCTTATTCCCCTAAATTCTAGACCATGCCTATCTGTGTAGACTGTTGCTCTTTTTCTTGCTTCTATTGTTTCTATTTTCTTTGCACTATAATGTGACATTCAGCTTCCACTTTTCCTCCTCTACCCCTTCTTCTCTTGTTTTCCTCTTTTTTACTCTTGTTTCTTTTCCTTTTTTTTAATACTTCCCTTCCATTCAACTCCATTTCAACTCATTTGAACACATAGCCTTCATGTATTTAATTTTTTTAAAATTAGTGATATATAAACATTTTGGCAGTTCATAGCAATTCAGAAAAGTACAAAGAAGACAATAATCTTACTACCCATTGATACTATTTATGAACATCATTCCAGATACACACACACAAGTGCGTGCACGTGTATGCTCACATTCACACATACACAACTTGTCTACAGATGGTTGGGCTGGATAGACAAAAAATGCAGTATCAGCCAACACCTGACCACTAGTAAAAGTGCTTTCAGTGTATTTATTTAATCTTTCATATGAAGTCATGATCATTTGCTTTCTATTTTATAGAGAGGAGCCTGAGACTCTTTTTAAAGTTAAGTAACTCACTCAAAGTTATATAAATAGTAAATGTAGAGTGAATAAATAAGTTCCTTTCAAATTGGTGAGGGAAATTTGACAGGATGGAGTGGCATTACTGTTCTGTGTTTTAATGAACAGATCTAATTTTTTAGAGTATTAATAGGTTCACAGCATAATAGAGCAAAAAGTATAGTGAGTCCCTATGCCTTCTCCTACCCATACCCTTCTGCCTCTGCTCTCGTCAACATCCTGTACCAGTGTGGTATTTTTATTCCAATCTGTGAGCAACACTGACATATCATTATTACCTGAAGTCTATACTTAAATAAGTGTTCATTCTTTGTATTGTACATTCTGTGTTTTGACATATATTTAACAACATATATTTACCACTATAGTCCCATACAGAGTGGTTTCACAGTCCTCAAAATCCTCTGTACTCTGTTTTTTCCTTCTCCTTCTTCCTCTTCTCACTGCTTCTATAGTTTTACCTATCATATAGCATATAGCATTTTCAAATTGACTATTTTCAATTAATAATATGCCTTTAGTGTTTTTCAACATCTTTTCATTGTTTGGTGAATGATACCACTTTTTAAAAATTTAAAAAAATATTTAAAAAAATTTTTTTTAAAATTTAAAATTTATTGTTATTTTTAAATTTTTATATACATATACATACATATGTTGTAGATGGACACTCACCTTTATTTTGTTTATTTATTTTTATGTGGTACTGAGGATCAAACCCAGGGCTTCACATGTGCCAGGCAAATGCTCTATCAATGAGCCACGATCCCAGCCACTCTTTACTAAGAAAATTTTAAGGAATTGTTTAAAGCAGTATTTTTATTTCAGCCTGAATAGAAGTGTAAATATTCTTTTTGAATAGAAATTATATTTATTATTTGACCATTTCTCACTTCTTCTATAGAGTGTGGTCAGGTGCACATGAAATCTGACAAATCTCTTAGTATAGAAGTTAAATAGTATAAATATATAATGAAAAATGGAATAGTAATTTTGATCTTAATTCACTGGGAAAAATGAACTATCAAGCATGTAGTTAGTTTTTGACCAACCTTTGTAGACTGTAGGTAAGAGCTAACTATATACTTAATAGAAATTTATGTTGCCCCAAAATAAGAGAAAGGTTTAAGTGTGATGTGTTCTCTTAAATTTAAACCATTTTTACTTGAATAGGTTTTGAAAAATATTTTCTTTTGAAAATTTTAGTAAAATGTGAGTGAGAGATTCATCAAAATCTTTGGAAGTTAATGGTTAAATAAACATAACTGTATGGTGAAATCTGTCACAATAGGAACTGATTTTATCTGTTTTTCTATGCTTTATATCCTATATTATTTAACAATATGAATCACTAACTGAGCACATGGTGTATTGCTGTAATCCTGGTGACTCAGGAGGCTGAGACAGGAGGACTGTAAATCTAAGGCCAGCTTGGGCAACTTTGTGAGACCCTGTCTCGAAATAAAAAATACTCATATTTATGCTCAGGGATAGAGTGCCCCTGTGTTTATTGGTCAGTACTGCAACAACAAAACAAATAAACAAATAAAAACCCCAGAATCACAAACTCCTTAAAGTTTAAAGGAACTTAAAATGTCTTAAAAAATGAGGAATATGGTATATCTTTGACTAAATGTGTTTTTTTAAGTTGGCTTTTCTAGCATAGATATTTGCTAATATTTAATTGTACCTAGGTTGATTCTAAGTCATGGACTATATTTTCAACCCTGCTCTGATCTTGTCAGAAAATTTAATCAGGAACTTGATACAAGTCACAAGAAAACTGGATGGATGATTGATTTTGGTGGTGAGAAATTATATATAAACTAAAAATATATAAACAAAATTATTTTTTTTCACTTAAAAAAATAAATCAGATATATTTACTATGGGTTTTGTTTGTGTTCAAAGTTAGTTTCAAACTTCAATTACCTGTATTTATTTATTTCCCATTATCTTCACTTTATGGCAGAATTCCTTTGGGATTTAAATTACATCCATCAGACATTTAAAGCATTTGCATGAAATCAAGAAACTTCACAAAGTACAATTTATTAACATTAATTATATTAATGAACTAACTGGATGCCTCAGTAACTTATCAAGGCCCTAAGCAACTTAGTGAGACCCTATCTTAAAATGAAAAATAAAAAAGGAGCTAGGAATGTAGCTTAGTGATAAAGGACCCCTGGGTTCAGTGGTTCAATTCCCAATACGTGTGTGTGTGTGTGTAAAATAAAATAGGCCCAACTTCTCAATTGTAGTTTTACAAAATATTTATATATCAAGAAGAAACAATGGTAGGGACACTGCTTGGGAGGGTTAGGTAATTGTTCTTTGAATCTAATAATTGGAAAAGGATTCATCTATCTGATGAAAGGAATGTTTTTATATAACTTCATTGCTATTAGCACACCCTTTTAAATAGACTTGACACTTCCTTAGCAGTTGTAGACTATGGGAAAGTAACGCAACAGTATTTCATCTTGTAATTTTAATGTTGCAAGACAAAGCCCCAAATGAATGACTTAATTTGCCTTTAGACTAATTTAAAAGTTAATAAGAATTCAAACTTTAAAGAGTGAATACACCATTGTTAGAAAAATATTAAAAACCTTCCTTTAATCCAGGATAACTCTGCAAAGTTAACAAAGAAATAAACCAGTTTTATTATTGAATAAACTTTGAACAAGAATGTGATGCATATCCCATTAAAAGGCAGAAAGGAATTTCATGCCTTGTATCTCCAAACAGATACAACCTATTACATATGTGTTCTCATGATAGACAATCTTGTTTGTTTGTTTTGGTGCTGGGGATTGAACCCAGGAACGCTTTAACACCTGAGTCTTTTTTGCTTTTTATTTTTGAGACAGTCTCACTAATTTGCTGAGGCTGGCCTGTGATCTTCCCTCCTTAGCCTCTTAAGTCACTGGTGTTACAGACATGTACCATAGTGCCTGACAATATAGACAGTCTTTAGTTTTCAGATAAGAAACTTTTCAACAACTTTTGTCACATGCAGTTCCTCCTGATTTTATCATGGTAACTGAGGAGACTTCTTGTGTTGACTTTATCAGGAGGATCAACTGATAAAGAAATGTACTCAGCTTGACATGGCAAATTGGAACAAGATGCCCAAAGAATTATTATAACATTATTATAAACATTATTATAAACATCATAATTGGAAAATAGGAGCACTGTCTCCCTTGATGTTTGTATTTTAAAAAGATGGCTCTCAAGTCCTTGAGAAAATATTCCTGAGTTGTGAAGCTTGTAGAGACCTATTAATCATTATAAAGATTTACATACATTTGAAAACACAGAGAAGGAAATTTTGAAATAAAAGGAAGAGGGACATTCTTTTCATAAGAAGCATTAAGCCTCTTATTTTTAATCTGTATTTCTTCTTACACAACTCACAGGAATATATAAATAGTATTATTCATTATGAGCACTTCTTAAAATAACCTGGATAGCTTTCTTTGATTCCTATTTCTGATTTTTTAAAAAATATTTTAAAATTGTTGACAGACCTTTATTTTATTCATTTATTCATATGTGGTGCTGAGAATCTATAACTCAGTACCTCACACATGCTAGGCAAGTGCTGTCCCACTAGGCCACAACTCCAGCCAGGAACCTGTTTCTTACAGCAACCGAAGCTTAAATGACTTACAATACATTGCACATATTTAAAATGTACAGTTTAATGTTTTGATGTGTATTTACATCTGCAAAACCATTACCACAACAGAAAAATGAACTTTTCTTCACCCACAAAATTTCTCTAACCAGTTCATAGTTCCTTCTTACCAGTGTTGCTGTCTTCCACAGGCATACACTGATGATCTATTTTCTGCCACTATAGATTAGTTTCACTTTCTACAATGGTATATAAATTGACTTATTCAGTATGGACTCTTTTATGTTTGCCTTTTCATTTAGCATAGTTATTTTGAAATTCTTTCATATTGTTATAGGTAACCATAAGTCTTTCCTTCTATTACTGTATAGAATTCACTTCTTAGTATGTACCTGTTGTTAATGTTTATCTTACTAATGGCTTTTTTTCTAGGTTTATCTTTGGGATATTACAAATAAAACTGCTATAAACACATGATAACCAGTGTTTGAATAGATTTATACTTTTTAAAATTCTTTTGGATAAATACTCAGGAGTTAAATGGCTGAATTATATGATAGATATACACTAAACATTATTAAACATTTTCTTTGCTATTGTCCCCTTAAAAATTTCTTTTTGCTTTGTGGTGCTGGGAATTGAACCCAAAGCCTCAAGTGTTCTAGGTAAACACTAGCACTGAACTATGTCCCCAGGCTCCCTGTTTAACTTTTTAATGACCTGCCAAACTCTTTATCTGGTTGGCTGCATCATTTTAAATGCCCACTGAGTAGTATATGGTACCCTCTCCCAACATTTGATATAGTCAGTTTAATTTAAAAAAAATCTTTAGCCACTCTAATAATAGTGTGTAGTAGTATCTCTCTGTGGTTTTAATTTGCATTTCCCTAATTATGATATTGAACATGCTTTCTTATTAATACCTGCCTTTTAAGAGGATCACAGTATGGCACTCTAAAGTATACTGCTTTGCATGATTATTTTGAGCTGAAGGAACTGAGAAGCACCAAATTCAGGATGAACTCTCTTCCTTCTCCCCTTCTGAACAAAAATGGGGAAAATTTTTCCTCTATAAAGGTGACAGATATTTCCAGTTTTGAAGGTGTTTCTCTGTAGTACCAGGAAGAGGAGAAAGACACTTAAGATTCTTACCTGTGTAGTAAATCTTAACTAAATAACTGTTATCTACTGTACTTTGCCTAGTTACCTTCCTACAATTAACTGCCTCCAGTAGCTTAAATCTTTTTTCTTTGCCTGGTCACTTATTTTTTTTAAATTATTTTTTTGGGGGGTTGTTGCTGGACCCTTATTTTATTTATTTATTTATATGTGGTACTGAGAATAGAACCCAGTGTCTCACACATATGAGGCAAATGCTCTACCACTGAGCCATGATCCTAGCCCACCTGATCACTTCTTTATAATATGTCACCCTTGGTTAAGATGACATATAAATCTCTGAATCTGACCACCTCTTTGGGTTCTGATTCCTTTTCTGTGAAGCCCCTGTGGGCATAAAATTAAAAGTGTCAATAAAGTGCTATACCTTTTTCTCCTGTTAGTCATCTTACTTCCCAGGTCCCAGTAACTGAACTAAGAGGGGAGGAAATTTTTTCTTCTCTGCTCCATTCATATATGTTTTGTGAAGTGCCTGCTTAGTTTTGTTTGCCCAGTGTTTATTTTTTAATTCAGAAGTTTGCTTTCTTATTATTGAGGATTTTTTTTTGTGTGTGTGGGGGGGATCCTGGGGATTGAACTCGGGCGCTTAACCACTGACCCACATCCCTGGCTCTGTTCTGTATTTTATTTAGAGACAGGGTCTTACTGAGCTGTTTAATATCTTGCTGTGTTGCTGAGGCTACCTTTGAACTTGAGATCCTCTTGTCTCATCTTTCTGAGCTGATGGGGATGGGATTACAGGCGTGATCTACCATGCCTGGCTTCACAGTGACTTTTAAAGAGCAAAAGTATTTATAGTTTTGACAAAATTATCAATGTATTCTTTAATGGATTGCATTTTTGACTAGGAGATTTTGGTTAACCCAGTTGTTATGATTTTTTACAGTGTTTTTCTTTTGAAGTTTCATAATTTTTAAGTTTTATATTTAGACCTATGATCAATTTTGAGGTACATTTTTATATATGGTACAAGATATGGAATGTAGTATTTTTAAAAGATTTCTCTCTTTTTTTAAGTATGGCTATGCATTTATCCCGGTACCATAGTTTGAAAAGGTTTTCCATTGTCCACTGAAATGCTTTGTATCTTTATTCAAAGTTCAGTTTCCATAAATGTATTAGTTTATTTCTGAACTCACTTATGCCATTGACATATTTCTCTATATGTAATTCCACAGTGTAGTGTTTTAGTTATTGTGTTACTGGAGCCCTTGGGCAGAAGTCCCTCAGTGGTCCCAAAAGACCAGGTTCAACCCCCTGTTACATTAAGTCAATCAAAGAGACAGAAGAAAAGTCAGTGGAGTTGACAAAGGGGAATGAAGGGAAGGGACAAAGAATGAGATAGGGAAAAGACAGTAGAATGAACTGACCTATCATTCCTGTGTTCATATATGAATATACCACAATGATTCTCACCATCGTGTACATCCACAACACACTAATTAAAACAAAAAAACTATAAATATCAGAAAGATCAGTAGAGTAAATGGAAGGGAACAGTGGGTGGGAGGATGGGGGAGGAAGGAGAAGCACTAGGGGCTGAATTAGAACAAATTATATTCCATGCTTTTATAATTATGTCAAAATGAATCCTAGTGTTATATATAACTAAAAAGAACCAATTATAAAAACAAAGAATGTGCTTGTGTGCACAAGAAAGAGGAGGAGAGAAACAGGAGGAGTGGTAAAGGGTAAGAAAGGATCAAAATCTGATGTCAGGGGACTGACAGAAACTTTGAGGTTTTACAGAAAAGGGGAATGAAGGCAAGGGTCAAGGGCTTGCATGACTGAAGAATTTGCATGACTGACAGAAGTCTTTATGTTCATTCCATGGTCTGGTTGATCATTATCTCAGGACTGTTTCTAGGAGGTCATTCTGGAGAAGTCATTATCGTTTGGGGGTGCAACCTTATTCTCATGAGATTATTTCTTCTGTTTAGGGGGATAACCTCAGTTCCTGTCATGAGGTAATTGCTTTCATTTAAGTGTGTTGTGCGGTCTGCCTGTGAGGCTCTGCTGTATCTGAATTCTAAGGTAACTGCAGGTTTAGAGTAATAACTGGAGACTTCCAGGTGTCCCTCAGGGGATCTGGAAGTTGAATTCCCCGAAAGTCTTAAAAATCTCTTATTTTTGTATCTTCAGTCTTAAAGGAAGATAAGATAGGTTAGATAAATTTAGTGCTAATAAACTCTTTAGTGCTTTGTATCTTTAGTCAAAGTTCAGTTTCCATAAATGTAGTAGTAATAAACTCTTTAAGTGATTAACATTCCTGTGTACAGAGTTAGCATGACACTTAACCAAGACTAAAAGTAATAAAGGAGATAGATTCAGGATGAAGATAAAATTTCCAACTTTTTCCCTGCTTTTATTTATCCATTGGGCATCTGCAGGCCCAACAGATAGTGATTTTAGCAAAAGTAGCTTCTAGTCTGTTTTAAGTTTCCATGTCTTGAAGTTAACTAGATTTTATACTACTTACTTGGAACTTTAAGTTTCTTTAATTTACATGAATATTAGATAACTGTAAATAAGTAATTATAATAGTACTAGGAGTCCTTGGTAAAGGAAAGGCTGCCAAGTTCTGCCTGCCTTATCAGAAATTTTTGAAAACAATGTAATCCTCCTTCTGACTCTTGAAGTAAATAGGTGATCCTCAGGTGAAGATGTGAACTAGGAGGAAAAGAAGAAGTTCAAAAACAATGGAGTGTAAGTTAGGATTAAACATTTAAAGGTCTCCAAGTAGTTATAGTTGGACATAGTTGAAATCATTGGTGCATGTGGCAGTAGGAGAAGGGACATGTGTTGCTAGATCCTTGTTTTATATGCTGCTTGAGGATGGTTAATTTGTCCTGTGAACAGTGGGGCTTGGAAGATTTGAAGCAAGGAATAACATAAATCTAAAAGGTCACTTTGAAAGTTGAATGATTTATTTAAATGTTTTTAGAGCTATTTGTATTTGAGCCTTTATAAAATTGGATTCTGAGCAAATTTAACCCTTACACTATATTTGATTTTCTATTATCCATATTTTTCATGGTTTCAGTTTTTTTCAGCATACTCTCTCACCTTCATTTTATTATACAAAAAGATGTTTTTCCTTTGTTGTATTTAGTGTTTTATTGTGCTTGGTTATAAACTTACTTATATATATAGTAATTTAAATTAGTTTTTATGCATATGGTATTGCTAATGCTTGTCCATACTCAACACTGACACTCATATTGTCTTTTTTACAATACCGTGTTTCTTAGTTAAACAGTTATGATAAATATCTATTATTATCTCTTGTGATTAACTCTTTACAGAACTCATTGGAGTTGTTTTTCCTTCTTAGGCCTTCTGTTCTAGGGAGCAGCTTATACTTTGTTTAACTTTCTGTCTTTACTATAACCTAAATGAGTGTGGGAGGGTGGGGTTCTTAATGGTTTCTTGAACTTATATTGTTCTTTATAAAAAGTGCTGTGCTATCAACATACGTTTTGTTAAACACCTACCATGTAGATGAGTCTGTTTTACCACATATAATGGAAATTGTATAGAGATTACTGAAAAGTTAGATAACAATTGAATGAAGATTGAGAGACAGTTAAAATTGGCCTTGTCAATTTCTAGCTCTATTTCTTGCCTCCCTTTTCTGTTTCAAGGTTGATATCTACTGTTTTAAAGAAACTGTTCTGATTAAATATTTAATCTTCAAACTTCTTATATGTTTTGGTTGTTGATTACCTTTCCCTGTCTAACTCTGAGCACTTATTTTTCTTAGCTGACTGGGTTCCACACTGACCTTCAACAATCAGATTTCTTCAGCATTGTTTTTATCCTTTGAAGAAGATTAAAGGGTATTTTGATCTGAAATAATTCTTCTGTTTACTCAGGTACTTTGAAATATAATTCTTTGTAAAGTCACTATGGGATAGAACATATGTGCTTGGGATAAGTATTGGGGTTAAATTTGCCAGATTCCGCATCTTCCTTACAAATATCTTACTTCCCCTCTTGAATTACTGATTACATTTGTACATATCCCCATATTTCTTTATTCAAGAATTTTGATTTGCTGTTCATACCCAGAATAGTTCACTCTCATTTCCTTAATCAAGCATCCCCTTTAATTTTAAATCTTTCAAATATAGAAATTTGGATTTACTTATAGAACTTACTGAAGTATCATTGCACTGAATCATGATTATTGCAGATTGTAATTACATTTTATTAACTTGCATACCTATCTGTATTTAAGATGTTGTTCTAAAATATTTCTCTATTTGGAAAAATCTAGTCTTTTATTAATAATTTTCTCTGTTTGCATCCAAAGAATTGTTCTGCTTGTATTATGAACACTTGTCATGAGATTGAGAAATATGGGGATGTGTATACATGTAATAAGTAGTTAAATGCTTTTTACCTCTTTCAGCATTCTGAATAAATGTCAAACTTAGTTGCTTCATTTAGTGTAGGTTTATACCCAGAGCAATATGACACTTGTTTAAAGTTTCACCTAAGTAAGACAGACTAAAATGTATAATAAAAATACAGTTCTAGCTCAAACTAATACAGTCATTTATAAGTAAGAAACTTAGCCTTTATCTCTGGACTACATGATCCCAAATATTACTTTAAATGTCTCCCCATTACATTTAAACAAATAAGCTATTGTTGTGATGACACAGACCAAACATATTAATATGAGTTTTAGAATCTTTTGAAGTGTGTACAGTGTTTTAGAATCACTTAATTAAAAAAAGTCATGAATGTTTTCTTCTATGAACTCAACAATTTTTTAAATGAATCACTATTCTATGAGTTATAACAGTATTCTCATATTTTAAAAGTAGAAATACACATAAATGTGTGCAGACATACTACTATTCATCTACAGATAGTGCCCGGAGCAAATGTGAATCCTCAGACACTTTGGACTCTAAACTATTGATCGTGTGTGTGGTACAAATGGAACAATAGGATATGATCAGGAGAAAGAAGAGGGGCATTCACAACAAAAAATAGGTCAAAGTGAAGTAGAGATGGTAAAGTACTTCTCTAATAAGAAATGCCAACTTCTGTTCAGAAATCTGCATACTCAGCATTCCTGAAATAAAGAATGTTGGAGGTATTCTGGGTCAAAGGAAGGACAGATCCGGTGTTGACTTATGTCAGATAGGAAATGTTCTAGGCAGTTAGTAAGCAACAATGTGTTCTTTATGCAGATTCCTTGTTGGTTGGAACTAGGATATTGTACTTTTGGAGATCTGTTATAAATTTGATCCTATCTTAATGTTTTCTGGTGGAGATTTTGCTAGCGTTAGTCTTACTGAATTCTAGCTAACCGAACTGACCACAGATAACATTTTGCTGCAGAGCTCAATTAGTGGAAATAGATTTGTGGTGCCTTCACATAAAAATCCAAGGAATTCTAGAGACTAATCCAAGTCAACCAACTGAGTGTGAGCCAATGATAAGAGAAAATAATTCCTTAGGCCATTGAGTACTACTTGGCATTGAATAGCAACAATTTGGTTTATATTGCCTTTATTTATACAGGATCAAAATTCCTTTATTTGACTTTTTAAAAAGTATATACTTTGAAGAACAATACAATTAACAACCTTCTTTCCCCCTTGTGGTACTGCAGATTGAACCCATGGCCTCAACAAACTAGTCATTTGCTCTACTATAGAGCTACATCACCAGCCTAATTAACAATGTCTTTGAAATAGCTAGGGATGTGTTGAAAAAGGTGCTGGCCAAATTATTCAAGAAAAGGGTATAAACTTTTTTTTTTGCCTTTGACTACGTTTTATCCTTTATCTCAATCAGTATACTATATATGTTTCCTCTTAGTATTTAGATTAAAAAGATTTAATTACTTCATCATACTGTTCCCCTCTCCCTGAAATTTTCAGATACTATTACTTTTCAATTTATTTAAGAAAGATATATTAATTTTGATCTATATGTTACTTGTCAGTCTATATATGCATTTGTCTTAGTCTGTTTGTACTGCTGTAATATAATATCTGTTCTGGAATAGGTATTGATCATGGACTGGAACCTCTAAAACCATGAGCCAAAATCAACCTTTCTATGTTGATTATCTCAGGTATGTTATAATGATGGAAAGATGACTAATAAGCCTTCTTACTGCATTGTCTCATGAGGGAATGGAGAAGGCCAAGATGGCAAAAGTCAAGAGAGAGCAAGAAAGGGCTAAACTGGATTTTATAAAATAAATCCACTACTGCAATAATGAACCAACTACCATGGTAAGAATATTAACACTTCCCATTAGGCTCTATCTCCCAACACTGTTGGATAAGATATTAGGTTTCTAATACATAAACTTGGGGGCCAATTCAGATGTTAGCAGCATTTAAAACAAGTTAATGAGGGATAGTTAAAAACAATTGACATCAGGATAATTTCAGGAATTCTCTATATTCTGCTTGCCTCTAGTCTATTATGATGTACATTTTTGAAGAGATAGCAAATATTAGGGATTTCTTTTTATAAAAATATTGGAGCATATTTAATTTAAAAACAGATTTAATGTAAAATCTAGAGAAAAAAATTTTAAATCAGAGTAAACAAGATTCCCTATAATGTTATCTAAACAAATTACAAAAAAGGTAATATTTTTAAGAAATGATCTAAAATTTATTAGAGATTCCCTAGGGTTTTCTTTTTAAAATGTTAATTTGATTTAGTTAAAGCGACACTTATGTATGATCTCTTGTCCCAGTATTATTTGCAATCACATATATTCCTTGGAATAATGTACTGTCAAATCTTCTAGCTATTTTTAAAGCTTTCTTTTTGTATTCATACATGTTAAAATGTGACTATTATTTGATTTAGTGTGTGTGTGCACACATATAGGGAGGTGGGGTGGGAAGAGGAAGACTTCCTTTTATGATGTTAGTTATTTAGTCTTGTGATATAGCTCTTTATGTTAGTTTTTCATTCTCATAGGACATTTTATATGCCCTGAAATTAGTAACTTACTTCATCTGGTGCTTAGTTGTCAATGTACCAATCCCAAATGACCTGATATATCTGTTATGGTTTGTAAATGAGGTATTCCCAAAAACTCATGTGTGAGACAATGCAAGACTGTTCAGAGGTGAAATGACTAGATTATAAAACCTATAACCTAATCAAGGGATTAATTAATTTGATGGATTTACTAATTTGAATGAATTAATAGGTGCTAATTGTAGGCAGGTAGGATATGGCTGGAGAAATGGGTGGATGTGGGCCACATCTTATTACCCCTAACTCCTTGCACTCTTATTACCCCTAACTCCTTGCACTCCAGCTCTTTCTGCTTCCTGGCTGTCAGAAACTGAGCAGCTTTCCTCCAGCATGCATTTCTGCCATGATGTTCTGCCTTACCTCACAGCAGAGCTGTAGAGTTGGCTGACCATGAATAAACATTTGAAACCATGAGCCAAAATAATCTCTTACTTTTCTAAGTGGTTCTTGTCAGGTCTTTTCATCACAACAACAAAAAACTAACACAGTCTAATAAACGTTTAAAGATAAAATTGTCTTTAGTTGCATTTCTTCCCCTAGAGTTTTTCCTTTCACAACCTCTGTTGCCAGTTCAAGTCAGAATGGTTTGCTTTTAGGAGAGGAAAATATTTCTTAAATAGGACTTACAACCACTATATAGAAAGGAAAATGTTAATATATTAGACCATAAAAAATTCTGTTTAGAAAAAGTATCAGCTGTTATGAGATTGGACTAATGAGACAGAGTGGTAGAAAAGATTTCCAATTTGCCTTACAATGAATATAAATAGAGAATGTGAAAAGAATTCCTAGAAATTGGTAAAAAAAAAAAAAAAAAAAAAGCTGGATCTCAGAAAAGTAGACAAAAGACTTGAACTGAAACATCACAAAGAGATTATCTAAATGAATGAGACACTTACAAAAAGATTTTCAACCTATTAATCATTAGGGAAATGCAGATTAAGACTAGTGAGATACCTATACACATATACCAGAATAGTCTTGCCAAAATCAGCAAATAAATATAGGACTCCTATATATACTGTATTTGAATTTCAGATGAGTGAATAATTTTTAATGTAATTATATCCCAGATATTTCAAATGTAAATAGATGTATTGTATCTTATCTGATAACACTAACCCGAAAGGCTAAAATTGAAATGATTGGTAGTATCAAGCATTGGCGACAATGTGGACCAACTGGAACTTTTACTTCTAGGAGGAGTGACAGTTGGTACAGAACCACTTTGGAAAGCTAAAGTTGAACACAAGAAATCTTAGAACTCAGCAATTCCTCTCTAAAGAATACCAAAGGGGCTGGGGATATGGCTCAAGCAATAGCGCGCTCGCCTGGCATGCGCAGGGTGCTGGGTTCGGTCCTCAGCACCATATACAAATAAAATAAAGATGTTGTGTCCACTGAAAACTAAAAAATAAATAAATAAATATTAAAAAATTTTCTCTCTCTCTCTCTCTCTCTTTAAAAAAAAAAAAAAAAAGAATACACCAAAGGATGGCTAGGGTTGTGGCCCAGTGGTAGAGTACTTGCCTAGCATGTGCGACGCCCTGGGTTCAATCCTCAGCACCACATAAAATAAACGAATAAAATATTGTGTCCAACTACAACTAAAAAATAAATATTTTTTAAAAAGAAAAGAATACATCAAAGGATATGTATAAGAATGGATACTGTAGCAGTCTTTGTAATAAAAACTGATGGCCAATAATAATTTAATGAATGAATAATTGTCTAATCATAGAATGGAAGATCAAATAGCAATAAGAAAGAACAAACTTAGTATGCTCAATACATTAATAGCATTCTGAAATTTAATGTTGAATGGCAGAAGTCAGACAAAAAATAGTATTTTATATAGATCCATTGGTATAAAGATGAAAGTTAAGCAATTAATCTTCAGTGTTAGAAATCAAGGTAGTAATTACCATGAGGAGGACTGTAACTGGGGGAAGGCACAGAATTTTGATAATGGTCCATTTCTTTACCTGGATATTGGTGGCATAGGTAGATTCATGTTGGAAAATCAACATGGTGTATAGCTTTTGGATTTGTGTACTTTTTGCATATTATACATCAATAAAAGATGAACATTATTTACAAATAAGTTATTTGTTTGTAGTTATGGAAAATTATGATAGATGTGAAAACTGATTTTGACTGGTGAATCATGAAGACACATTGGAGGTGAACTGCTGTAAGTGGTATCTATGCCTATGCTCAATAGCAGTCCGTCTGAATATTCTTGTGTATACAGTTGGGTGAGGAAAAACAAAAGTAAGTTCTGGCAGAAGTTCTCAGATGTTTGTTTAAATTGAGACTAATTGTTCAACACACTCAGAGCATTTTACTTGTCTTTTTCACTCTATTTCAATCATTTTCTTTCTGGTAGGCTATTTCCAATTCGTGTGTTTATTAATCTGTTAATTTTTCTACCAGATGGCTGGGAGTTGACTTTGTTTTGAAGATGAAATGTTTCCTTTTTGCATGCCATCATATTTATGCTTAATGATTGTTAACAGAATTTTCTGAACTGAGTGGCTGGAGGTATAATTCAGTGGTAGAACTCTTCTTTAGCATGTGAGAGTCCCTGAATTTAATCCCTAGTACTGAAAGAAATCAAAAAATATTGCCGTACGTTCCTGTAATCCCAGTTACTCAGTAGACTGAGGTAGGAAGATGGCAAGCTTGGGGCTAACCTGTGCAACTCAGTGAGATGCTGTCTCAGAATAAAAGATAAATTAAGAAAGAACTTGGTCCCAGCAGCTTGGGAGGCTGAATGAAGGAGGAGGGTTGCTTGTTCAAAGCCAGCTTCAACAACTTAGCGAGGCTCTAATCAACTCAGCAAAGCTCTGTCAGTAAATAAAATACAAAAAAGGGTTGGGGATTAAAGGCCCTTGAGTTCAATCCCCATTACCAAAAAAAAAAAAAAAAAAAAAAAAAGTTTGGGAATGTAGTTCATTGGTATTGTGCCTCTGGGTTCTATCCCTAGTATTAACCAAAAAAAAAAAAAAATTCTGAACCAATATCAGACTGTCTGGATCTTCTGCCCTGGGATTCTATTTTTTTTTTTTTTTTTTGTTTGTTTTAGGATCCACATGTAATTGAAAAAAAAATGTTAATATAGTAAAGTGATATTAGAACCTACTTAGATATTCAACTATGGAGCC
The DNA here is from genome assembly GCF_021218885.2 of Marmota monax. Lineage (NCBI taxonomy): Eukaryota > Metazoa > Chordata > Mammalia > Rodentia > Sciuridae > Marmota > Marmota monax. Next base: position 2,616,323 of record NW_026694999.1, on the reverse strand, counting down.
CCTTTATCTCAGAACAGGGAAGCAAGAGATTACCATTAAGACTCAGCTATATTTATCATTATCATTATCCATAATAACAGCATTATATATATATATATATAATATTATATATATAATATATATTATATATATAATATTATATATAATATATATTATTATATATATAAATATTATATATATAATATATATATTATATTATATATAATATTTATATATATAATATATATATATATATATATATATATATATAATAATAATGCATTGTGTCATTGTTTCTAGTATGTGGACAAATATCTGGTCTCCTGTTGACTCTTCCTAAAACTCTCTAGACTTTATTATTATTTTAAAATTTAGGAGCAGACCTTTAACTTTGTATCTTCTCCATGACTCTTTCATGAACTATAGACTTGACTACAAATACTTGGAATACATGTTCTTTCAAGTAGTGGAAAGAATGCTTTGGCTTTGTACCCAGTCTCCTTCATTTACCAGGTATATGAACTTAAGCAAGCTACTCTCTGAACCTCCATTAATTCTGATGTCAAAGGTACTATTGATACTCTAGAGCATAAAGTTATGGTTTGATTTGATGAAAGTACTTGTCACTTTGCTTAGAGTTATAAGTGACTTTCAAAAATTTCTATTTCCTGTCATTAATCCTTTCTCTTCCATTTCTACTATTACTCTCTCTGATGATTAGGTCATTCCTAAATTAGTTGATCAAAGGCCTGAAAGTGCATCAATTTATGTGATCATTACAACATCAACATATGCCTATCTGCTTGAACATTCATTTCCTACAAGAATATCTTTGAATGATAATCTCCAAATATCTTCTTTGAATCCCATGATAAACATGAGAAAACTGCTGCAGAATAAGATGATTACAGAAAGATAGATTCCGTGGCAGATAAAGAGGAATGAGTTGGGAGGGAGATAGTACACATGAGAGCAAGCTAAACTGTAGGGAGGGTAGCATCAAAAGCATAAACCAATAAATTCCTTTCCAGTTCTTCTTGTGAATCTTTCTAATGTGGTATGATCTAAACTTCTAACTATAGTTATATTTTTCCCAAATGTTCTCCTTTTGCTCCCTATTCTGTATAATAGAGATAAACAGAAAAATTATAGATAATAAATTTTATTTGTTGTTAAATGAATTAAATGAATTAATAATGACCAGTGCAACATTAAAAGGATGAGTTTTGGTCCAGGGCAGATTAGATCTAAATTCATGATCTTCCACTTAGTAGCCATATGATACTGGAAAATTTGATTTCAGTTCTTCTAATGGAGAGGCTATCTGTCTCTCATGGGACGATGTTTCTAAGGTTTTTAGCACGTTGCTCAATGATGCTTATTACTGCTACTATCACCATTAGCTCTGGTGTCTCATCCAGCAAGTATATTCATGTCTCAATATCACAGGTCTCACATACCTCACACACTTCTCTAAATTTCAGGGAATCAGAGACTCCTAGCTTGAATTCCAGAAAGGACAGGAACTGCCCTTCATGATGCATGCTCCCTTGCCTCATTGCTTTCTAGAGTTCTGGTTTGCTGCCCTTTTCCAGTATGAGAGTCTTCTTTCCACACTTTCAGGAGTTGCATAATCACCTCAGTCTTTTCTTTTGGAGAACTGGAAAAACCTTTTGCTCTTTTATTTCAGCAGTCTCACCTCTGGCTGAATGAATTTTTACACACTTAAATAACCTATTTACCCATCAAATTACAAGTGAAAATAATAAGCAGTGGCAGGTCTGTTCAGTCATCGAATGTAAAATTCCCCCAGGATTTAAAACAGATGTAGATGTGTTTTTTTTCATGTGAATAAATTATAGTTTGTTTCTGAAATTTAGCTTTTATTTTTATGACTAAGCCTCATCTTCTATCACATTTATATTGATGTAAGTTCAAATAAAAACTATGATATTATAAACACATGTTTCTTAAATCAGAGTACATTTTCTCAAAATATATATCTTCTTTGATGAAATTTTATCTTGTATTTGACAAAAAATGCTCTGGAATAAATTCTGCCTAATTTTTTCATGAATAAACCTCCTTTCTCTGTTTTTATCATTTTCATAATTTGAAATGTTTTATTGTTATTTATAATGTTTACGTAACCAGTTTTTTGCATCAGCAAGATTCTAATAGGTAAAACAGTAAGGCAATTTTTTCCTTTTCCCTAAATGTTCTTTTCAACTTGATCTATCAAATTATTCTTTTCTGTTATAGGATGAAGTTGCTACATATTTTCCAGCCATTCTCAGGAATTAATGAAGAATGTAATTTTTCAGAAGGTAGAAAGTACTCCCAATATAGAACTGTCATTTCTCATCAGATTTAAATCTCCTTTCCCCGCCTCAATTATGTAGGAAAGCCTGACGCAGAAAGGAAGGTACTGTTAGTTTTTGCACCAAATTTTCCTGTATTCTATATCTTCCTCTCCATTCACCATGCAATACTGTTTGGGTGTGAGTGGGGATTGGGTAACAAGAATGTTTAGGGATATAATATTTCTTATTGACTAGGGCATTTATTTTCTCGTACTGAAACCCTTGGTCTGGCAGATTCCAAGTGCTGAGCACTTCTATTGTGAGTTCTTTGATGTTTCCCTATTGGGAAACCCCATCGGCAGTTCTCTGAGGTAGATAATATGTATTTTAAGTGGCCCTTTAGGACTCTGCCTTTGACTGCTGGTAGTCACCTAACAATGACTACTGGGTCACTTAATTCTAGTGCTCTTGAGTAACTAACTCCTTTTCAAGGTGGCATAAGCTCCATTTTTTTAAAATTTAGTCTTTATCTAGGTTACATAGAACATGACTGGCAGCTATAGAAGAACAGAGGTCACCATACCAGTCCCCATTCATGCTTTACCTTTAGCAGGGCAGTTTGGTGACAAACAACAGTTAGGCTCTTCTGAGTCCTTTTCTGGCTCTCAATCTTGATCTAAAAAGACTTGAACAAACACTACATAATTTCTGATAGCTCGAGGAGGCCACATCTCAGTATGACCTTCGCCCCCCCTTAATGTGCCTACCTGAGAAAATTTCAGGTACTGGTATGGATTAAATGTGATATATCCCTGATTTTATGCAGAATTTAATTCCTAAAGCCATATGTTAATGGTATTAAGGTGAAAACTGAATCAATGTATTTTTCTTTTTTAAAGATAATTTGGAAAATGATTAGGTTTAAATAAGGCCACTAGGTGAGACCAGCCTGATTAAATCCTGGTGGCTTTATAAGAAGAGAGAGATCAGACAGACATGTATTCTCTATCTCCTGCTGTATGATGCCCTCTGCTACTTCAGGACTTGGCCAGCAAGAAGGCCATCACCAGAACTGAATCAGTACAGGACAATGCCCTTAAGCCTCCAAAATTGTGAGTTGAATACATTTTCTTTCTTTATAAAATTAAACTGCCTCAGGTATTTTGTTATAGTAGTGAAAAAATGACTAAAACCTCTGCCAGAATTTTTTACTTTGTTCCCATCAGCACCTGAGGATTGGACTGTTTCTCTCATTATCTGTGGAATGATAGACTCTGAAATTTGATACTGCAAACTGGCAGATATGGCTAGCCTGGTCACATAAATACCAACTCACTCTTCATAGTTTTTCTACTTCCTTAGCTTTAAGTCCCTGCTTGTTTTCTTCCTTTCTGTCTCATCCTCCCTTTAAAACACCCATTCACCTCTAAAACTTGGGAGTTCATATAGTTATTGCTGATTACAATCTGTCCTTAACCCATTTAATTCTAGTATCTGGTTTTATCTATGACATTGGAGTTAGGGGGTGGGAAAAGAAACATCTCCAAGGTGCCCCCCCTGCAGCTCTTTAAAGAAATCCATGCTCTTCTGTCTCTTAGGTTTTAAGCCCTTTACATGTATAATCAAGATAATAAGAATAAAGGGACTTACTTTTGTCATCCCATTACCACGTTCCACATAGATGTTGGAATTTGTCTTTAGAATATACGAATTCTTGAAATTTTTTATTCTGGAGGCTCAACTGAGTGCAAGACAACAAAGTGTGTGTGTGTGTGTGTGTGTGTGTATGTGTGTATAATTGTATGCCATCTATTGCAGAAAGATCTTATAATTAATTTTTAATAATTGGCTTGTTAATGATAGTTTATTTGAAATCTTACTCTTATAAAGGAACATTAAACATATTGTAGAGATCTGCATGTGTTGTTTCAGATACTAATATAAAGATATCAATAGTATATCAATTTTAAATGTGCTATACTGTTTTTTCCTTCAGTTTTAATGCTGAAGGTCTTCTTTTTCTATTAATGTTACCTTATTTATGTGATTGTCTCAGCAATTTTCTTTGTTAAGGGGGTACAAAAGTGTAAAGCTAAGGCTTCTTTGGGAGCTATAATTATCAAAAAGATCAAAACACCCATTGTTGGATAGTATAATCATATCAATTCAAAGGTTATTTTTAATAACTCTTAAAATAGATTTGATTATAAAAATAGTGATTTTTTGTAGAAAATATAAAAAATAAGATGAGGAAATTGAAATAACCAAGAATTCAGAAAATAAGGACAGTTTTTTTGAAATTTTGATGTATTTTTTGTCTAGATTTTACTTTCATGGTGAAGATTTTTATTTCTATTAATGGGACCATATTGTGTATTTTTAGTTTATCCTTCTTTTAATTTAAATTGTACTTTATACTTTAGCATTAATTCATAGTAATTGAGAACATAGTAAGTACATTTTAATGATGGAAGGAAAAACCTGTCAGAGTTATAGCATCATATAATTTTATCATGTGTCTATTATTGAAAAAAATATATAGTTCCCACTATATTATAAATGCCTCAGTCTTTTATTCCCTTTCTTTTTTTCTTTCTTTCTCTTTCTGTTTTTGTAGTTCTAGGGATTGAACCCAGGGGTGCGCTACCTCAGAGCTACATCCCCAGGCCTTTTTATGTTTTTTATTTTGAGATGGGGTCTTGCTGGCCTCTGGGTTTCAGTTCTCTTGCCTTAGCCACTTCAGTTGTTGTGCAACCATGTCTGGCAAATACCTGTATAAATCTCTTTATACACAAATCAATATATACAACTCATTATTATTATTACATATAGGATGTAAACCTATACTGAATGAATCAAAGTTCAAAGGCTATGAACATTTTGAGCTTCCTGAAAGATATTTACAAATTATTTTCTAGATTCCATTAGTAATGTATGAGGGTATTACCATACCCTAATAGATTGTTGCTTTTTAAAAATTTTACTAATTTCAGCATGAAGATACTATATTATTTGCACTTTTATTTTTCTCATGATCATGCCTTGTAAATGGCCTTCATTTTCAGCACATGAAAGTGTGTGAGTCAATTGGAGTATTTGCTCTGAGGCTACCTTATTCAAAACTCAAAATCAGATATTTAATTTTTTGTAGTAGTTAATATTATTATTATTTTTTAACCTTGATGATAGATTAGTAACTCTTTGTCTAGAAATCTGGGACTAAAACATATCAAATGTAATTATGTTCTAGAACTTTTTGGCCAGACCCTTTAATTTATTTTGTGTGTAAGAGAAACTAAATACTTGTAAATACAGTTCTGGCCTGCCTATCAACTATCTTAAGTCAGTTCCATGTGAAATCGGACCTTACTTTTCCTGTGAGTGTCGTCCAATGATTATTTCCACTCAATGAACCAGTTTTTTTCTCATCGTTGCAGCTGAATTCAGTTTGCAGCTTCCCAGCACTTGCAGGACCAACTTTATCACATGCCATCTCATAGATTTTTGCACCAACCAGCAGGCAGCTGCTCTGCAGCAGTTGGAGTGTCAGGCCCAGGGAGCTCTCTGCAAGTTTCTTCTGGAAACTTATGTTCACTGCCATCAATGGAGCAGCAAGCTCTTCTGCCTCAGGAGAAGAGATATCCCAGGACTCCTCTCCTGTGCTTCTAGGTTTAATAATTTCAGCTGCTTCTCCTCTTTTTCCTAATTGTAGGGATATTAGCTATAACCTATAATTACTTCTTGCCATGGTGCTTTCAAATTTTCTTTTCATTCTTTTGTGACCTAGTTAAAAACTATTTACCTAGTTAACAAATCTGAATATTATTTTTTGTTTTAATAATGGATGAGTTTTCTCTCTCCTTACTGAACCTTAATATACCTAGACAAAGAGAATGGCATAAGATATGGACATATTTAAAAGTATAATGTTTACTACAAAGGACTGTAAAACTGATGTTTTTGACTTTCTGTTAGGTTTTTCAAAGTCATTGTTGATCCAAAGAGTTGACAGAAGCCACTTACCCATTAAGGAAACAGCAGCATAGAAAGAAGCACTTCTTTTTTTTTTTTTTTTAAAGAGAGAGAGAGAGAGAGAGAGAGAGAATTTTTAAAAATATTTATTTATTTAGTTAGTTAGTTTTCGGCAGACACAACATCTTTGTTTGTATGTGGTGCTGAGGATCGAACCTGGGTGGCATGCATGCCAGGCGAGCACGCTACCGCTTCAGCCACATCCCCAGCCCAGAAAGAAGCACTTCTAAGATACTGTGCCCCCAAACTGTTAATTTCCTACCTGACAAGGTGGGAACGGGACTTAAACAATCTGGCTGGGAAGAGAAACATGAAAAACCATTTCAGGACCTCCCATGACTGGAAAAGTTTATCCAAACTATATTTAAAACACAGATGGAAGAAAGGATCAAATTTTAGAGCCAAGAGAATATGAGTAAGAAAGGCTTGAGCCTTCCCTCTGCATTTCATTTTTTGGTTGCTGAAGTATATAATTCAGAAAAGTTATTCTCTAGCTGGAAATTATCAAAGTTTTAGAAATTCTTTGGGTTATGGTAGCCTGAAGTAGGAGGGCAGTGTTATGTGGATCAATCAATAAATAAATATAAGTATTTAAATGTCAAGCTTGACCACTTGCTTCATTAGTTCTGAAGCACATAAACAAATACATTTTAACTTACTGAAAACTTATGTCGTTTATTAGTCCTCTTAAATGAGATTATGGACCATCCACTTATGTCTGATCTAAAATACAAAAGTCAGCCATGTTTTCCATTTCTTTGTTTACGTGTTTATAATGAAACAACACAAAATACTTATAAACGAGTAAAAATCACCTACAGTCCTAGAAAGTAACCTATTGTTATTATCTTTATTCCCTTCAGGTAACTTTCATATATAACATAATTATAATCTTCATGACAATAAAATTTTTTAATATTAATATTTTCAAAATTATTATTGAATAGTTTATTTAAATGACAAAATATATCCTCCATATTATATATTGCATAAAGTATATGCAGTATGTATTGTATAATAATAATATACTATAGCTCTTTTTTAATATTTATTTTTTTTTAGTTTTTAGATGGACACATACCTTTTTTATTTTATTTTTTTATGTAGTGCTGAAGATTGAACCCAGTGCCTCAAACATGCTAGGCTAGTGCTCTACCACTGAGCCACAACTCCAGCTCCTATAACTATTTCTTGTTAGAAAACAAAGTTTTTATTTTTCTATTAGACACAGTGTGTCTATGAATACTTTTGTTTATATACCATTTGAGCTGATAGGTTTTAATGTTACCAAAGATGGAAAAATTAAAGGACTATGTGGAAATGAAGTTTGTAACTTAGAACTTCATGCAGTAATCTAGTAATGTGATTAGGCAATACAAATTAGCCAGTTTGCTAATATATTCCCCAGCTGAGCTTTTTTTTTTTTCTTTCTTTTCTTTTAAAGTGTTTCAGAGAATAATGGAGAGAGAGCAGGAGGCATTGGAGGATGGTTATATTTCCCAACTCCTATTTCTGTGTCTGGATAGTTTCTTTTATGCCTGGTGGAGGACCCTAGGTAAATATGGTAATTGACCACTATGGAAATGAAAACATGGCAAGGGTGGATTCCGAAATCAGTGGATGTTTTTGGGCAGGACATTAGTTGATTCAGTGTAGGAATTCATTGTCAGGGAGAAAGGAAAATGTAAATAAACAAAACCAAGATATTCCAGGGAAGGTAAGAGAGGGCCTGAGGAAAGAAAAACAAATTTTATGAATATTTTCTTAAGATGCTTAGATTTCATGACCAGAATAGTATCAAAGAAAGAAAAAGAAAGGAAAGGATATGTTGTTGGTTCCATTTTAACATTTCCAACTTCCACTGAACTATTGAAGGTGTGGAAAAGAATATATTTTTCCTAAGGAAAATTAATTTTAGTTTAGTAGGGACTATTTAAAACAAATATTTGGCTATTACCCAGTGACCTAGGATCAGTAAAATCTATTTTTTCGCAGTTTATCATTAGCTCAACTTGAATCAAGCTGTCAAATTTTTTAAAATGATATTTATTGATTAGTCTCAACTCAAGTTAAATATAAATTCATTTAACCTCAGTTTGTTCTTTATTTATAGAATACATTTAGCTCAACAGATTTTTTTAAAGGATCTTTCAGGAATTGAATATATTTTTAAGATAATTTGAACATGTTAACTGGATTTTTCCAAGAAGGGTTTCCATGGATTTTTGAAAATAAACTTAATTGTGCTCTCAAAAATAAGACATAATTGAGATTTTCTTCCAGATCCTTGACTCTTTTTAAAACAGAAATTGAAACTCAGTTTGACCTCTTGTACTGTGGTGTTTTCCATGTGTTCCAAAACTAAATTACATTATTACCACAAATAAAATATTGAATAAAATGGCTTCCATGGAAAACTGATTTTGAATGGGGCATTCCAGAGTTTGTGTTATCTTTAGCATCAAAATCAGAAATAATCTTATGCTCTCATAGGATGTTTGGCTCTCAAACTGACACTTTTTACATTAGTTTTTTTTTTTAAATTTCTTATGCTGATTAAATTAGAATTTTCTCATATAATAATAATGTCACTTTTTTACTTAAATGGAGTTTGATTAGAATATTTTTCTACTGGGAAAAACCAGACAGAATCATTTTTATTAATTGATATAGACAAGGCATTTTCAGTCAACTCAGTGGACTTCTCCAAATTCTAAATTTCACACAGCAAAAGTCCTGTATTAGGCTGGGATTGTGGCTCAGCGGTAAAGTGCTCACCTAGCACAGCCGGGACCTGTGTTCAATCCTCAGCACCACATAAAAATAAAGGCATTGTGTTGTGTCCATCTACACCTAAAATATAAATTTAAAAAAAGTTAAAAAATGTCCTGTATTGATATAGCATGTACTTTGAGTTGGCTTTAATTTTTCCCTATATCTTTTAAGCAGTTGCAGGTTGGAGATTGTCATTACATCATAGAAAATTTCCTTTTCCTGAGTCCATGCTCTGGCATTCAGGATTCTCACAGGAGTGAACTGGTTTGATTCACATACCTGTCCTTCGCGCTTCTCCCTTGAAGACAAGTCAAAAGGCAGAATAGATCCATTCATTGAGGTTATATAGTTTTTACTTTTGCTTTTTTACTCTTGGATGATGGAATAAAATTATGAGCAGAAGTGTATTTTTTAAAGGCAGTTGGCATTGATAGGATGTTTCTTTTATATTTTTTGTACCTTCTCTCAGATACAGTTGAGTGACAGTCTCATTGACAATTTTAGGTAATGTTATCACAAATAATCATTTAACCTATAGGTATTGGATTTAGATAACAGTAGTAATTACAACTCTTTAATAGTTACATCATTTAATATCTGTCATTTATTGTATTTCAAGTAATATCAGTTAAGTACATCATCTGAATCTAGGTAGGGAACATTGTTCCATTTTATAGATGAGTGATTGAAGCTCAGCTCAAAGAATTTTTGAATAACTTGTTCAAGGTCACACAGTTAATAGCAAGTTGAGATGCAAACCTAGCTAATGAAGCTCTAACCTAACATGCTTTGTGTTCACTACCCTTTGGTAGAGCTTGTCCCTTGGGGACAGGGACTTTAAAATAATCTGGGTTCTTCTATCTGTTGTTTTCCACAATCCAAAAATTTAGACTTATAATGGTTAACTTAATCTCTTAAACAATAATATATCCAAGGACACCTGAAAAGCTGTACCCTTTTCAAGAGATTTTTATATATGAGATACCTTAAGAAGTTGTATTTGAAAAGAGATAATGAAGAGACATGTGTGATCTACAGTTCAGCCCTGTAGTGACAGGAACAGTCTTCCTCCCCTCACCCTTTCTTAGTAGATTGGTAATGTTTATCAGTATTTGCTAATTTCTAGGTACAGTGCTGAGCACTTTGATAATAACTTAGTCAATATCATTTCTGTTTTATAGTGAGATAGCAGATGCTTAAAGGATTATGCAGATTGCTAACTCATACACAATTAATAAGCAGCAAGGGAAGAATTAGCATTCAAATCTATTTAAGCCTGGAGCTTCTGCTTTTAATATTATTGAACTTTTCTAGTAGATTTGTAGATTTGGCTCAAGAAAGAATGCTTTGTAGTGTATTTTGGCCCTTATTAACCCTGCTGCTTTAAAGTTCTGGGTGTCACAGTCTTTGGAAAGTGATATTATCCACAAGCATGAAGACTGATTAAGTTGGTTGGTTATGTTGGCAAGTTAGGTCAACATCCTTAAGTGATCTTGTAGTAGCTGATACTGGTGTGTTAAGAGAAGGACAATATATATGAAATTACCCTCATCAAATTTGGGAAGGGTTTGGCCTGAAATCTATAGCAAATGGCAGTAAATACTTAATCAAATTTCAGTATTTATGCTATAATGCCTCATTTGTATTTATATGTTTGTGGACATTGAATTGTTAGATACCCTTTTATAATATGAATTAGAGTTTTGTTGAGCTCAGATTTATGACTATCTAAGGAAAACAAAATCCCGAGGGAGGTAAAACTTGTATCATTGGAGAAAGAAATAAAGATATAGGTTATAGCTCACAGAGTCTTTTCATCTTATTATTTTCGCTTTCTGGATGAGAAAATTGTGAATACTCCTGACCAGTTGGTAGTGACTCCCAGTCTTGCCACAGAAATTTCCTAATTACGTGTCCCTGATTACAGCTGTGTTTCTATCCTTAACATTGTCTGGAACATGATATTCCCTTTATCTGGACCAAGTTCTCAGCTTTCTTGTTTAAGGTTTGTGTCTTTGATAATACCTGACTAATAACTTTCCACATTTTCAGACTTTATATAGGACATTACTTTTACTTATTTTAATTTTTAGTGGCTGTGGGAAGTCTATTGGAGAGAGTGGAGAGACTTAGGGCCTCATTAATATCTCCCAAATTAGAATATTCTCATTAAAAAGCAAACATTTCAGAGCCTATTGAGATTTGAGTCATTTATTTATTTGAATCATTTATTATGAGATATAAATTTGAATATTCAACAAGTGGAATACAAAGAATGATATAAAATATATTGCTTAACTTTCAGTTAATGGTATTTGAAGGATTCTTTTCCTCACTCCTTTTTTTTTGTCTTTAATAGGACATAGAACAAGAAATTGGATGATTTATTTAATCTCTCATCTGTTACTATTAGCAGAATACCATATGATTATAATAGGTTCCTTTTTTGTTGTTTTATTATATACTAGTCAATTAACATTTATTCAGAATGTCAGAGTTTGCAAATAAATACAAAGCAAACTATTCTTATGAGATGTGAGGATTTCCAGTGTTATAATTTATTCATTTATGTAACATGATAAACCTTTCATACATACTTTTTATTTTTTGGTACTGGTCATTGAATTCTGGGGCACTTAACCACTGAGCCACATTCCTAGCCCTTTTTTGTATTTTAAAAAAATGTTTTTAATTTGTCCTAATTAATTATACATGACAGTAAAATGCATTTTGACACATTATATACAGATGGAGCACAACTTCTCATTCTTCTGGCTGTACATGGAGCAGAGTCACACCAGTAGTGTAATCATACAGTGTTTAGGGTAATAATGTCTCATTCTACCGTCCTTGCCATCTCCACAGCCCCTCTCCCCTTACTTCCCTCTGCACAATCCAAAGTTTCTTCTTTCTTCCCAAACTCCCCAAAAGCACAAGAAGAAAATTAAGAATCAATAAAATGGGATGGATTCAAACAAAAAAGCTTCTTCTCAGCAAAGGAAACAATAACATGAAGAGAGAGCCTACAGAATGGGAAAAAATATTTACTCCATGCACCTCGGATAGAGTGCTAATCTCCAGGATATATAAAGAACTCAAAAAACTTAACACCAAAACCCCAAAAAACTTAGTCAATAAATGGGCTAAATAACTGAACAGACACTAAGAAGAAGTACAGTTGATCAGCAAATATGAAAAAGTGTTCATCATCTATAGCAATTAGAGAAATGCAAATTAAAACTGCTCTAAGTCAGAATGGCAATTATCAAGGATACACTCAACAATAAGAGTTGGCAAAGATGTGGGGAAAAAGGTACACTCATACATTGCTGGTAGCACTGAAAATTGGTGCAACCACTCTTGAAAGCAGTGGGGATATTCCTCAGAAAATTTGGAATGGAACTATCAGTTGACTGAATCATTTCACTCCTTGGTTTATACCCAAAGGACTTAAAATCAGAATACTACAGTGAGGTAGTCACATCAGTGTTTATAGAAGCTCAATTCACGATATATAAACTGTGGAACCAACCTAGATGTCCTTCAACAGATGAATGGATAAAGAAAATGTGGTACATATACACAATGGTATATTACTCAGCCTTAAAGAAGAATAAAATGATGGCATTTGGAGGTAAATGGCTGGAGCTGTAGAATATCATGCTAAGTGAAATAAGCCAATCATCCCAAGCCAAAAGCCAAATGTTTTCTTTGATAAGTTTCTTTTTTTATGTTCTCTTTTCTATACAGTTGACATTAAGTGCTATGATGGCTATAGCGGCAACAACTGAGTTACAGTGGAAATTGTGTTTCATTATCCATTTTTGTCTTTATTGTATACCTTCAATGTGATCTGAGTTCTGTGAGCTGCTTTGCAAGTCTATGGTGAGCTCTGATTGTTCAAAGGCAGTCAGAGCAATCCTGTGTATCTCATAGCTATAGTGAACCTTTCTCAGCTGGCTAAGTAATCCAGGCAGAAACCAATACACACATGGCTCCCAGGAGTTATGTTGTGAAGAAAGAACCAATTGGAATTGAACTTTTTTTCCCCTTGATTGTGGGAATCATTTTACTTTGTGTTGCTGTTGATATGAATGAGATAAAATATACCTGAGAGTGCTGTGTAAAAAGGGTACTATTGAGCGTAAGCCATAAACAGAGCCTAGAAAATTATAAGGAAAAAGAGTGGGATCCCTGTTAAAATCATGCTTAAAAATTGCCACACTGTATCTTTAGTTACTTAAATTAATGTAGTATGTGGATTGGTTATGCCTGATTGCTTTTTGTTTGTTTCTATTACTTGCAATCAAAAGCATTGATGTGAGAGCACACAGATAACACAATTTTGTAGACTTCTTAAGAATAATATGATACGGTATCTTGGGTAGGACATTCTGGGATTTGTTTTCAAGAATTGACATACTTTTTGTTAATATTTAAAATGGTTGTTGCATCAGCAGCATATTTTTTGTGATTAGGTTTGCTTCAAAAGAAATTGTGATATAGAGACCTTAAGAACTTTGTTTTTTAACTCACTCTATAATTATATAAAGCTAGGAAATTAAAGAGGTTGTACAGAAAGGAAGAGTTGAATAACAAGCAGTCTTTTAAATGAAGGGAAGAAGAAATGGTATGGAGAAAACTCATTTTCTTTTTTCCTGTTACCAAGTTAAAAAAACATACACGTATGTTTGGTGAGAAAATGTTTTTTATCTTGGTCTCACTTTAGTACCTCATATTCCACAGTAGTTAGCCCTACTGAAGACTTAATGCATTGAAGTAAGAAGGAAAAGACAGACCCAGGAGATCACCTGGACACCAAGGAGGATTTTCAGTAAGGAGATGAACTTATTAATACCTTTTCTGTTCAAATTTCTGTAAGTTTTTTACATTTGTATATTATTAATGGAGGATGGGTATTTTTTTTTTTTAAATCTAGTATTCAGGTTATTTGAAAAACTCTTGCCACACAGATCATTCTGCCTTAGCTTTGAGCCCATCCAGGAACATTGTTCAAAATGGCCAGTATCTTCTTGGATCAGGGGCTGTGGCCAATCCCAAGTTAGCTTCCAGTTTTACTTTTAGAGCATGACCAAGTCACAAAGCTATATGGTAAGCCTGGGTGAATTATGATTCATTAGCTGACAGCCATTATGTCGCTCAAACTTTCCATCTGACACTGGAGAAGATCAAGTTTTAAGAATGGGTTGTAAATTCAAGCTGAGCATTTATGTGGATTGGTAGGAAGTGAAGTATTCTCTGGAGAAGATATGGCATTTTCAGACTTTTTTCTTAGTTGCAAAATGTTGAGCCTTAGTTTGTGACCCGTGTTTAGAGTGCCTCCTGTCTTCAGTCTGCCAGTTTAAATTATTTACTCACTTATGTTAAGTTATTATATGTCAAGTTATTTGGATTATTTAAAGGAAAATTATGTTATTTAAAACGCTTTCCCATACTTCAGTGCCTCTAAAACCGAAGATTCTGAAACTTTTTAATGTCATTTAAGACCTTTTCATGTTTGGCCATATATCATAATGAATCATCATATCAGTATTAATTAAAAATATCTTCCAGATTGATTACTAAGTCATCCATTATGTTCAAGATATTTTCCACATATATACTTTGAACTTTGGAATTCACATGTATTTTCATTTAAAATATTGTTAAAATTGTGTATTATTCTCCAAATATGATAGACATTGTAATTCTTATTTCTGATCATGACTTTTATGTCATTGCTTAAGACTGCAGAAATACTCAGTTTCTGGTTTTCCTTATTTCACATTGTTTTCAAATAATTTCTTTTGGTCAGGAAAGATTTCTTAACACTCTGAAAATATTTTTCTCAAGATGCTATCACCTGAAAAGCCAGAGATACACATACTATCAAACTAGATTACACGAAGTCATAAATTTCAGACCTGCATCTTTTATAATCTTTGTTGAAAATGTTGTACAATATGAAAAGTTCAGATTTTGTTCTGGGCTCTTTTAAACAACTTTATATTTGTCTAAATTGATTGATTGGCAGCAAATGAGAGGCAAAGACAACAAGCTGTGTGTACGCTGTCCTAATAGGAAAAGGTTTTAAGATTGCCTTTACTGTTTTCATTTAGGCAGATAGGAGGACTTCCCTCCTCCATTTTGTGTAATGGTAAGGAAGGGGATTGCAGAGATTACCAGGAATATTGCTGCATCTAATAAGAACTCAGGCACTTTTTGTGACTCATATTTGGCAGATGAAAGGATTCAATTATTCTTTCTGTATTTTCAGCCTTTTTACCATTTGTAGTGACCTGCTGCTTGCACGCATATGGTTCTTTCATGGTTATGACATAATAAAGATTCCTTCTAGAAGAATTTGTTGTTCCTTGCTCCTTCCCCTGCCCAGTTGGACAACGAAGGAGATTGAAGAATTTGAACACTGTACATAAGAATTGAATTCAGAGGGAGTACCAGTTTAAGCGGATATACAATTCATATACTTAGAGCACAATGTAAAACAAATAAATTTATTTAAAAAATAAAAATTATATCCATTGATGAGCATATTGTTAACTAAAATTTTCATTTTCCACATTCATTTTATGCATAATTATTGAATGAAATTAAAGTCAAAGAGTGCAAATTTTCTTATTTTATAGAGTTTATAATAATTTTTTCTTATGTAATAGTTTATCTAACTGATAAGCTATAATTTATTTGAATACTTCCGTGTAATCATATGTATAAGTTTTTAACGGTATTTTGCTATTGGTACTGCTAGGATTATATTTCATGTATAAAGTTCTTTTGTTTTTTAAAATAAATTTTTCTGAAAAAGGCCTACTGTGTCATATTGAAGATAATTTCTTTGGATAAAATTTCTAAAAGAATTGTTTCTGTTACTATAAGTAGTGTCTCAATGTTCTGACATCATCACATGATGGATAATATTTGAGTATTGCCATTTGTGTTGTCATTCATTGAATATTTAGGCCAGATAGTCTTGTAGGCCTTGTGGATGAAAAACAAGTATATGTTTAGTAGGGCCAACACAGCAAATGAAATTGGTTCTAATTTGCATTCTCTCAGTTGCTAGAGAGAATGGATATTTTGTCATTTGTTAATTCACATTAGCATTCTGTTGTGTTCAAATTTTCTATGAACATATTCTGGAACTTCTCTTCAAAGCAGAGATTCTTGGCCATTATGACCTCAGTTACTTAAATAAATCACTTCAACATTTTAAGCAAGCTGATACTGTTTACAGTCATCTGTTTCTAGTGCTCTGAACCAGCAGCATTTATACTCCAGGTACCTGATGACCCAAATTTTTGGTGATATCTCACATCTAAGCATTATTTCCTGAGAAAGGTACCAAAAACTAGAGTAATAGAAATATAAGCAGCTATAGATAATAGTCACCCAGGGAAAGCTACAAGGTCAAGTTTTCATATCCTCTTTAAGTCAGCTGTAGAACTTACCCAACACTTAAAGTATATTAAACAGAAGTATGAAAATACCAGTCTATGTGACATTTTCTGCTGTCATTTTCACTTGTGTCAAGTGTTATAGTTGTCATGTTAGATGAGCTTGAGCTATTCCCAATGAGTCATATTAGATTCTGGGTATTCCTTATAGAGAAAATAGCACATATCAAAAAGCTTGCAATCGGAATCTGAAAGATGGCAACAATTTTACATCAGATGGTTTTGCCTCAGATGATTTGGCTGTGGGTATTCAAAGAATAAGGAACAAGTGCCTAGTACTTGTACATTAAATATGAGCTGTACTTATCTTTATATCATTACATATCATAATTACATAACACCATCCTGATGACAGGAAAAAGTGGAATCACACTAAGGACCTATATTCATGTTAGGGTGGAGAATTTTACGTAACATTTCTCTCATTTCTAAGTATCCATGGGTTCATATATATTTTATGGAGTATCTGTATAGTCCAGAAGAAGGAGGAGTAAAACTATTGTGTACATTTTGTCAGAAAAGCGGCAACCATCCCAATATAAGTCTCCTCCTATAAAGTCAAGACAGAAAACATACAATCTGAATCCATTATCTTCTTAGTAGATTTTGGGGGTTGTGTATCTATATTGGATAGCTGATTGTTATTCATGTTTTGTTTTTAATTGGTAAGTGTGATCTTTATATCAATATTTGATGATGTTTTAGTCCAATCTCATATATTGACATTTTCAACCTTGTGCATATGTTTAGTTAATTGTGATTGATTCTCTGTTGTCCCTTATTTCCTGGATTTTTGCACATATTGCTGCTTCTGCCTATGAAGATGCTAGTTTTCTTTGTTTTCCTTGCTTGGATAGCATTCTCAAGCATACTCTCTTCTGAATAGGTTTTCTTTCTTTCTTTTTTTAGAAGCATGTGTTGCCTTCTTTTTTTTTAATTGTCAATGGACCTTTATTTATTGATACACAGTGCTGAGAATCAAACCCAGTTCCTCACACATGCTAGGCAAGAGCTCTGCCACTGAGCCACAATCCCAGCCCCTGAATAGGTTTTCTAATTTTTCTTTCCTATGGGTTAACTGTTGTCATAACAGTATATATAGTGTTTATTATACCACACTGTATTTTAATATTTTGTTTTCTGTCTCTTTCCCTCTTGAAACAGCAAACTTGAGTAATGAAAATACTTGTCTTTGTGATTCTAGGAACCAACAGTGCATATATGTGTAGGTTTTTTAGACTAGAAACTATTCAACTCCTAGAAGAAAACAGGGTCAACGCTTCAACATATAGGAACAGGCAACGACTGTCTGGATTGGACCCCTACCGCTCTGGAAATAATGTCAAGAGTTAATAAATGGGATGGCATCAAACTAAAAAGATTCTGCACAGAAAAAGAAACAATGAGGATTGAGAAGACAGAAGGTTCATAAAGGGAGAAAATCTTTGCTAGCTTCTCTTCTGCCAGAGGATTAATATCTAGAATATATAAAAACTCAAGAGGCTGAGGCTGTAGCTCAGTGATAGAATGCCTGCCTCACACATGTGAGGCACTGTGTTTGATCCTCAGCACACATAAAAATAAATAAATAAATAAATAAATAAATATTGTATGCATCTATAACTAAAAAATTAAAAAACCCTCAAAAAACTGTACATCAAAAACTCTACTCAATTAATAACATGGGCAAATAAATTAGACACTTCTCAAAAGAAGAAATACAAATGGCTACCAAATATATGAAAAAATGTTATCAATAGCAGTTGGGGAAATGGAAATCAAAACTACCATGAGATTTCATCTCATACCAGTTAGAATGGCAGTCATCAAGTATGCAAACAATGTTAGAGAGGATGTGGAAAAAAAGGAATGCTTTTGTACTGTTGGTGGGATTATAAATTAGTGCAACCACTTTGGAAATTAGTATAGAGGTTCTTCAAAAGACTAGGCATGAAACAACCAGATGACCTGGTCATACCACTCCTTGGTATTAATCCTAAAGAATTAAAGGCATTATACTGCAATGAAATATGCATATCCATATTTATAGCTGCACAGTTCACAATAGCCAAACTGTGGAACCAGCGATGGTATCTATCAGTGGATGAATGCATAAAGAAAACATGGTATATATACACAATGGAGACTTATTCAACCATAAAGATACATGAAATTCTGTCATTTTCAGGAAAATGGATGGAACTAGAGACTGTATGTTAAGTGAAATAAGTCAAACTCAGAAGTTCAAGGGAGATATGTTATCTCTCATATACAGAAGCTAGAGAGGAAAAAGGAAAAGAAAGGTGTGAGTGGATCTCATGAAAATCAAAGGGAAATCAGTAGAGGAAAGGGGCCAAGGAGTGGGAGGTGGGGAAGGAGCAGGGAAGTGCTGGGGAGTGATATTGGCCAAATTATATTATTATATTGTGTGCATGTAAGAATATATAACAAAGGTATTAACCCTGTGAGAAATTAAGACATATTACAAAGTGACAGAGTTTAAAATCATTCATTTCTAGAGAATATAGAGTAGGTTAGCAAAATAAAGAGCACAGAGATAGGTACCAGATCAATGAATGGTAGAAAATTTATAGAAAGCAAGGAGGCATGGCTGCTTGGGATGCTGAGGCAGGGAGATTGCAAGTTTGAAGCCAACCTCAGCAACTTGATGATGCTCTAAGCAGTTTAGCGAGATCTTGTCTCAAAAAATAAGGACTGGGGATGTGGCTCAGTGGTTAAGCACCCCTCCTGAGAGGAAGGAAGGAAAGGAGGAGCAGAGGAGAGGGAGGGAGGGAAGGAGGGGAAAGAAAGAAAGTTTTTTAGAAAGTGCTCAAAGAAAATGATGAAACTTTTCAAAGGAAAAGTAAAAATGACTAGTAAACAGGAAAATATTTAGTCACTCCATTGATGGTCATATCTTTGCTTGACTTCTTCCCTTTTTTCTGACCTGCTTAATGTATTCTTTACCCATCTCCCCTAGGATTCTTTCCTTAATGAATCAGCTGAAAGTTGATAGATTTAGTTAGCATAGATTTACTTTCAGATGGCAAATGTTACATAGGTTGATGATCCATTTAGCTGGTGAAGATGTGGTCAACAGATACTCCTATAATTTGGTGATGGGAGGCTAACATGGTATGATATTTCTAGTGGACAAGTTGACAGTAGCTACAAAAACAAATATGTATATTACCTTTAATCTAATAAGCCCATCATTAGCAATTTCCCTTATATGCATATATGAAGTTTTTAATGCACATATGCTATGGTTTGAATGTTTGTTGTCTCCCAAATTCATGTTGAAATTTAATCTCCGTTGTAATGTATTAAAAGGTAGAAATTTTAAGTGATCGGCATGATAGCACTGCCTTTATGAATGGATTATTATGCTATCATGTTCATTGTAAAAGAATGAGTTTGGTTCTTCCTCCTGTCTCTTTGTCTCTCTACCTTTCCCACCCTCTGTCATGTGTAGTGTGGCAAATAGGTCCTTTGGAGGTGTTAGCCTCTTGATCTGGAACTTTCCAGACTCCAGACTGTGAGAAATAAATTTCTGTTAATTATGAATCATCAAGTCTAGGATATTCTGTTATAGAAACACAAGAAGTACTAGATGTACTAAGAAGAATGTAAAAGTTATTGTTAAACATAGTTTGTTAGAGAACGATGAAAATGATAAGTAGAAATATTCATCAATAGATGAATGAATGTATAAATTGAATGAATACACATATGGAATACTTTCCAATCAAAAAGGAAAAAATAGATCTATGTGTTGTTATATAGATAGAAACACACACACACGGAGGATATAGAACATATTCTTTTTTGGGTAGGGTGAGTGTTGGAATAAAAGTGAAGTTGCTAATTGATGAACATTTATCATTTTAGTCACCTAATCATCACTTTTCCTGGACAATCTTTATAATATTAATCATGGATTTAGTGGACAATATTGCTATTCCACACAGATTTCTTGCATAACCTTTTATAATTTTCTGTGAGGACTGAGAATAAGCCTTATGATGCACTTTCAGTAGCTTCTCTGAGGTTCCTTTTCTGAGAACTGTCCTGGAGCCAGTAGAGCTAACTTGCCAGCAGATGCAGAGGGTGGAAGTACTTGGAAATTTACTACCCATGCCCTTGTCCCAAACTGCTGGTAAGGAAGATTATTGGGCCTGAGAGTTTGAAAGCTTGGTTTCTTTACCTGTGGTTGGAATAACTTTAAGATATAACTTACATTCCAGCTTGTTGATTCGACCAAGCAGAAGACTGCTTGTTGTGGGACTCTTGCTTGTGGTCATATCTTTGCTTGACTTCTTCCCTTTATTCTGACCTGCTTAATATATTCTTTACCCATCTCCCCTAGGATTCTTTCCTTAATGAATCAGCTGAAAGTAGTTCCTCATGTTAGCATCTGCTTCTGGCCAACACACCAACACACTCATTTGTCTGCTTGATATTGTGTTCAAGAGCTGCTTATTGTTATGTTCTTTGCTTAAATTAGAGTAAGT
This sequence comes from Marmota monax, assembly GCF_021218885.2. Taxonomy (NCBI): domain Eukaryota; kingdom Metazoa; phylum Chordata; class Mammalia; order Rodentia; family Sciuridae; genus Marmota; species Marmota monax. The sequence continues at coordinate 2,595,245 of NW_026694999.1, read as the reverse complement.
CTGTGGGCAATATGAGATTAAATTCTTTTGTGTAAGAAAACAAAAAGTACTCAGTTTATAGGAGATAGTGCACATGTATCTTTAAAAAAGTACATGAACATTATTACTTACTAAAACAAGTTATAACTATAAACGTTGGCTTCTTCATAATATAACACCAAGTTCTCATGAAATGATGATATGATAGGATTGTTCAAACTAGGATACTAGCGTCATTCCTTTCCATCATTCAGGCTACAAATCTAAGACTAACTTCCATGGGCCCTTTTACTTGGGCTTTCTTGCCAATTATGGTTTGGTTTTGTATTACGCACCATTGTTCACCAGGAACAAGTTTAAAGCATTTGGTAGCAAACAAGTGCCAACCATACAAAAATGGATAATGGAATTCTGGCCTCATCCCAGCAACTCCCATTCTTTCCTTATTTATGAGAGATGCTTAAGTAATATGAATCAATTTTTTTCAGTAACTTTTGAACTCCCATTGATTACTTTTAGTATTCATCTTGAAAGCATGAGACTTGATTTTAGGGAAGACACTTTTTGGTACAGTAAGTTTGGTTTTGTTTTCATACAAGAAAACAAAAGTAGTCAGTTTGTAAGAGATAGTGTACATGTACATGAACTTTATTACCTTCTAAAACAAATTGCAGCTTTGGAAATAATGATATAATAGGACTGGTGGTCTCTGTCGACATTCTGTTCACTATTCCAGCAAGTTTTATTGTAATCCTTTGATAGAATACATGCTAGCACAAGAGCTTGCTGCTTATAAAACATGCTTGGGTCTAGGCTAAGTGCATAATGAAGGTATTTTCATTCTATGGAAATTTCTTTTCCTTAGAATTTTAATTATTTTTGGTGTTTTATAATCACTATACAAATTGCATTATACACAAATTGTATACTATAACATTTGTCAGTTCCCACCTATTTATTCAGGGGAAGAAATTCTCCAAACAAAAATATTGCAGGTTCTTAAATTTCAACAAATGCATACACCCATGAAATCACACCTCTCAAGAAAAGGACATCACCATCACTTGGACAATTTTCCCATTTACTCTTCTCAGATAATTACCACTCCTTCTCCCAGCTGTAGGCAACTAATATGATTTTTTTTAAAAAAAACCAAAGACTTCCCTGTTGTAGAAGTGCACAACAGTGGATTCACATAGTGTGTATACTCTTTGGCTTTTAATTGGCATAATGTCAGGGAGATTCTTCATGATGTTGAGTGTAACAGTAGTTCATTTTTGTTTATTTTTAACTAACTTTCCATTGAGTGAATATGCCAGAATTTGTGGGTTCTGTCCATGGGCATTTGAGTTGTGTATAGTTTTGACTATTGTAAACAAAGCTGCTATCAACATTCCTGTTCAAGGAATTGTAGACATATGTTTTAATTCTTTCTTTGTAAATAAATAGGGATGCAGTTGCCAAGACATAGTGTAAGTGTATATTTACTCTTTTGAAAAACACTACCAAACCTTTTCCCAAACTGGTTGTACCAATTTACCTTCCTACCAATAATGTATGAGAGTTCTGGTTGCTTCTCAGCATAAAATATTATCAAGTATTTAATTATAGCAATTTTCATCCATGTGTAATATTCCATTGGGGTTTCCGTTTACATGTCTCTGTTAACTAATGAAACTGTGTAAAGTGCTTTTCAGCCATGCATAAATCCTTTTTGAAATACAGATTAAACATCCCTGCTCTGAAAACCTGAAATCTCAAATATTCTAAAATCCTAAATATTTGAATGTTGACATGACACCATAGTGGAAATTTCCATACACACCTAACTTCATGTTATGGATACACAGTTAAAATATATGCCTGGTAAAAATGTCATTTACCTTCAAGGTTTGTGTATAAGGTTTATATAAATTATAATTGAATTTTATATTTATATTTTGAGTCTTATCCCTAAGTTACCTCATATAAATACAGATATTTCAGAATCTGAAAAAAAATGAAACTTTAAACATTTCTGGTCCCCAAAATTTTGGGTAAGGAATATTCAACAAGTATGTATTCAAACTGCTAGCCCATTTGAAATAATGGAATTTATAATTGTTCTTTATATAGTCTGAGAACAGGTCTTTTTTTCATCTTTGTGTTTTCATGAATATTTTTATACTTTCCATGACTTTTTGTCTGTTATATTAACAAACTTTTTTTTTTTTTTTTTTTTTTTTGGTGATACTGGGGATTGAACCCATGGCCTTGTGCTTGTAAGTCAAGCACTCTACCAACTGAGCTATATCCCCAGCCCTGTTAATAGACTCTTTTGATGAACATAAGTTTTTAATTTTGATGAAGCCTGTTAATATTTTTTTATCATTATTCCATTTTTATATATTACTTTATATATAAACTTCATCTACTCCAGATTAGGAAAATATTATCCTTAATTTATTCCAGAGGACTTAGGGATTTAGTATTTATATTTGGGTCTGTGCTCTATCCTGAATTAATTTTTATGCATGGTATAAAGTAGAATTTGAAGTTTGTTTTTTTCCTAGAGTATATCTTGTTGCATCAATGCTATTGTTTTTTTAAAGAATTTTCTTGGACTTCAGGATAATTATAGATAATGGTCGTTGCCTAAATCCTTGTCTCCTAGTCTTTCCTTTCAAAATAATATAAACAAACAAAAACTACCCCCAAATAATGCTCAGTATAACATATAGAGAAAGAATGCTATATCTTAAAGAAATTTGAAATCTTAAAATGAAACTAAAATTGTGGTGAACGATCTCTATAAGCCTTGAGGCAGAACAACCAGGTCATGAAAAACTGTGGGAAAAGAAGGGCTAAAATGATGTTTCTAAGATTGACATTATCTGCCGTCAAAAATTAGCCCATCTTGAGTCAAGGGGAAAATAGTACAGTGTCTTTAGACACTGTCCCTGGTCTACTAGGAAAGGTTTAAGAGAATGTATAATGTGAAATCCATAGCATGGTTTGGTTTGAAATCATAGCTTTTACAGGAGAAAAAATTAAAACCAAAAGGAATAAGTGACACTTGGTATTTAGATAGTTGTGTTTATTATAATATAAACAAATGAAATGGATCATAAGATACATATATAGATGCATGAAAGGAGATTTATTGGAGGAAGTGGCTCACATAATTATGGTGGCTGAGAAATCCCATGACGTTTCATTTGCCAACTCGAGATGCTGTGATGGTTGTAGCATGGTTCAGTCCAAGGCTACAGATCTCAGAGCTAGGGAAACTGGTGGTCTAATTTTTGATAGGAGGCTGTAAGCTTGAAAATGAGTGCAGGGTTTAGGGTAGGGAGAGTAGTAATTGGTGTTAAGTCCTGGAGTCCAAAGGCTGGGGAATTTGCAGTTCTAATACTTAGGCAACTGTCTATTCCAGTTCACTTATATATTTGTTCACCCAATTTATCTTCTGAATTTGTTCACCCATTGGATGGTAACTGCTCACATTTGAGGTGGATCTTCCCTACCTTGCAGTTAGACTAATTACTATGAAAGCACCCTCACAGGCATATCCAAAATGAAGCTTTACCAGGTTTCTAGTCATTCCTTAATCCAGTCAAGGTGACATCTAAAATTAACTATCACAGTGGTCAAGGAAGAAAGGAAGAAATTCTGCAGTACTGTAAGACAAAAGACAAAATGAGGAAACAAAACAGTTTCTTCCCCACCACAAAAATAACCCACTGAAGAATCTAGACTTTGTAGTACTCAATAAAGTAGTATCATTTAAGCAGAAATTTTGTTCACTACTACAAACAAACAGAAAAAGAGAGAGAAAAAAATTCATGTGGAGTTAATAGTGATGTTAACTTTTTCCACTGAAAGTATGATCAGAAGATTATATACGAATGGCTAGAAAAGATTCTGATACGGGAATCAGAATTCAAGAACCAGAAGAAGTTTCATATAGATAATGATAATCTAATTTTACATAAAACAGACTGGGCACATTTCCATCTAAGAACTTTGAAAATTATACCACGTTAAATTTAAAAGTTATTCATAATTAAAGGGAAAAATACAAATATAGACTGAAAATAGTAAATAGCTATATATGTAATATTAGAAATTGAAGCATGTTATTTCCAAAAATAAAGAAGGGTTTTTAAAAATATGTTTTGAGAATATGTGATTGTTTACTAAGAATTTATCAGCGTTATAAAATGCTGATTGACAGCTTCCTTATATTTGGAGGACATGAATGTTCAAATCTCTAAGAAATGTGCTTTTTGAGGAAAACAGACTGTTTAACTCAGACGTCAGTCATATTGTTTGATCAGTAATTATGTAAGAACATCCTTTTTCTCTGCTAATTCAGCTTACATGAAATAATCAAAATTGAGAACCTGTTAGAATGTAAGCTCTTGAAGATTGGGTTTTTCTTCTTTATCACTGTGATATTAGTATCTCCTTTAATTTACTTTACAGTGTCTGGAAATTAGTCCCTCAATAAAATTAGTTGATAAAACAAAGAAGGTTTATATTTAGATGCTGTATTTGTCATCTTTGTACCTTTATTACTTGGTAAATAGTAGGAGTTCAATAAATGCTTATTAACTTGAACTCAGTAACCTGCTTTCCTTGAAACAATAGTCTAGAAACTGTAAAATTGAAAGAGATATATTATGTTAGAGGTTTTTGGTCAAGGAAGACATTTGTGGGGCCCCTCAGCTATGACTTTGTTCTGAATATTGCTTTTATATACATATTGATGCTTTTTTTTTTAATAGTGAGAATTGAACCCAGGGGCACTTAATCACTAGCCACATCCCTGTCCTTTTTTTTTCCATTTTTTATTTTGAGATATGGTCTCACTAAGTTGCTTAGAGCCTCACTAAGTTGCTGATGGCAGGCTTTGAACCTGCAATGCTCCTGCCTCAGCCTTCCATGTCACTGGGATTACAGGCATACATCACAGCACCCCGCCTCATTGATGTTTTTTAACAGTCACTGAGTTTGGCCTTTGTTAATCAATTATTGCTTATTGGAATTGCAGAAATTATTTTAATGATATTTTCCAACCCACGTTGAATATCTGATAAAATTATTATTATTATTCTTTTGTATTTATTTAATATTTTTACATGACAGTGCAGTATAATTTGAAATATTATGCATACATAGAATAAGTATAACTTGTTCCAAGTAGGATTCCATTTTTGTGGTTGTATGTATATGATGTGGAGTTACATTGGTTGTGTATTCATATATGCAGATAGAAAAGATATATCTGATTCCTTCTACTGTTTTCCCTGTTTCCATCCCCCTTCCCTTCTCTGCATTTCCCTCCCGCCTTCCCTTCCCTTCATTTCTCTTTGTCTAGTACAATGAACTTCTAATCTTCCCCTCCCATGTTGTGGGTTAACAGCCATATATCAGGGAAAACATTTCGCCTTTGGTTTTCTTTGGAGCTGGCTTATAACATTAATTTAAAATATTATCTGCAATGTGACTTAAAATTTTTTTTTTACTTGTAGTTGAACACAATACCTTTATTTTATTTATTTATTTTTATGTGGTGCTGAGGATCAAACCCTCTGACTTGCACATGCTAGGAGAGAGCTCTGCCACTGAGCCACAACCCCAGCCCCTGCAATGTGATTTTAATTCCAAAAAAAAAAAAAAAAAGATGTGGATTTTGAGAAATCTCTTCCACTTTTGTGGCTTCATATACCATCTTCAAGCTGATTTTTCTTCAGTTTGTAATTTTAACTTCTCTCAGTCACCAGATCTTAAGTCCTAAATTGAAATAGGCATATTCACTTATATTCTTCAGGGAAACACATCAAGTGTGCACATGTGAAATCAAATATCCTCCTTTAATTTACTTTACAGGGCTTAGCATATCACTGTCAATTCATATAGTTTTCCTAAGGTAGTTGTTCTCAGTTTCTGTACAATATTTCTATCTGAATTACCCTTCACTGGATCTACAGTAAAATAGGATAATAAAGAGGAATGTGGTACTGAGGAAGGGAGGAGACCCTGATTTCATTGTATAGGCTTCGCTGGCCATTGTCATTGTACCCTATTGTTTCTCTATTTAATTGACCTAAAAGTGAGATGTTGGAGATGATAATTGCTATGATTCTAACTTAACATTGTAGCATTCCTAAACTATTTAAAAATTTGTATCAATATCTGACTGCATTTTATTGACAAATGTAGTTGAGTATGAAGGCATGTTTAATAATAGTAAATTATAAGACATTCAACTTATTAGAAGAACATCTCTACATTTTAACCTATGAATTTTGGTGATATTTTTGCAGTTATTCCTTTTACTTTGATGACCATAGTTATTCAGTGTTGACTTTGATCATTCCTTCAAAGCTTAAGCTAAACTCGACCTCATTCTTAGATGTTAGGCTTTTGAATGTAGAAGCTATGCTGTAACCATAGATGCTCCACAGGAGCAGAAAAATTTACAGAAAGTAAAAATTGTTTAAACAACAAATGATTGAATGGTTATTTCCTTCTTATGGATATCAATAGAAGGTTTGCTTTATTATTATTATGATTATGGCCATTTTTTCCTTGCATATTTCTTTCTATAAATTATGGTCTAGATTTTTTGAACAGCTTACTAAATGATTGATGAACCACTGTACAACATATGATCCAAAACTAAAGCTTGATCTCATTTACTCTGTTCTCCAACAGACAGTGCTGTTATGATATGGTTAGGAAAACTGTGACAAATATACAGTCCTTGACCAAACTCTAATGTGGTAAGATGACTCAGTTCCTCTTGAGGTCCTGTCTGGAGACACTTGAGGCTGCCAAAAAATTAAAATTTGTTCTAACACCTGACCACAGACCCCTGACTTACTTCCATGTTGTAGAGCACTTGTTACTTTGTTTTGAACTTAAAATGTTAAGTCCTTCCTCTGTTCCTTTGAGATACATGCTTTGCCTACACCCCCAGGAGTATTTTCCCATAGGACCTGAAAGCCATTCCATTGAAATGTAATCACCAGAATGGGTCAAACTCTTGTCTTGCAAATTCTGTGGGATGGTAGGAATCTAACTTAAGTTTGTCATATCACTGTACTTGAGTGTTAAAGTCTATCCCAAAGCAGTTTCCACACATAATGAACTAACTCAATAAATAAAGAAAAATTTGTAACCTAAGAGTATATATACTGTTGTAAGCAAGCAACAAAGTCTCAGCCTATGGCTGTAGTCAAGCTTCACCTAGTCACAGGCTGCCAACTGATCAGACCATGCCAATATAAAGTATATAGGAGACAGAAATTCCTTCTGCTTCCCTCTTAGTTCTTACAAGGGCTCCTTGGTTGGACCTAGGAACTTTGTTAGTACAGGAGCTGATTAATAAAAGAAAAGTGATTAACATGAGAATCTTCTTAGGTGAGTGAAGTCTGAAACACTGACCTAAGCATAATTAATATACATATGTGTGTGTGTATATATATGAGTGTGTGTGTGTGTGTGTGTCTGTGTGTATGTATTTTAAACAAAGGACAGTACATTTATGAAGAAACAATAAGACAAATGGGTATCTAGTCCAGGGTGTAAATTCTAGGGATGTTACTGGAGATATATGAGGTTGAGTAGAAGATGATGGAAGATTAGGGTTACTTCAAAGAGTTTGTTTACTCAGGTTCAATGCATCTCCAGTTAACAGTCCCTGGTGACCAAGGCTATTTTCCAGCCTTGGTAAGGAAAGGACATCCCTCTCAAAAGAATCTTTATGGCTTGCTACATGTAGAAAAATGTAGACTAAATGACCTATTCTGGAGTTACAGCTCCTCAAGTGATTTCAGCTTGAAATAATCTGTATGCCCATTTGTCATATTTTCAGATGGCACATCTTTAACTCCTTCAAAAGAAAGTGCTAATTCATAGTGGGGCATGCCTATAATCCGAACTGTTTGGGATACTGAGGCAAGAGGATCATAAGCTCAAAGCTAGCCTGGGCAATTTAGGGCTGGGGATGCAGCTGAGGGGAGGAACCCCCAGGGTTCAATCCCTAGTACTGAGAAAAAGAAAAATGTCTACTGTAGTCAGTCAGGCTGTTCTGTGTCACTCTCTTTCCTCCAGCCACACATATAACCTACACATGTGGTGGTGTGGGACACGATCTTTGTTCTGGAATGCTGGTTTCTGGTTCTGAAACTTTTGTCTTGTTCAAATAAACTGTTAAATTTAACTCATCTCAGTTTTTTCTTTTAAAACTTCAGTAAATGGAATTCACAGATAAAAATCGCATGATAGCATCCACAGTAACCCGTGTGGCTTTCTGTAATTTTTCATTTCCTTGACTCTGTTCTAAGCCTTCACTCACTCATCCTACCTGCTCTTTCTGCCTTTAAAATGCCTAGTCACCTCTGTGCAAGTTGAAGTCAAGCTCAGTTTGCACTGATCTCTTTTTCCTACTGCAGTAGTTATCACTAAATTTGTCTTTACTCTCTTTAATGAATTTTAGGATTTGTTTATCTTTGACAATTGTTGCTTGTGGAAAACAATTTGCTTCACTACTCTTTAAGGGAAGCTGCAAAATCCATTGAGAGATAATCCGCATTTTTGGAAATACTAGGTGTCCATGATTACCATAGTTTTAGATCTGTCTTTGTTTAGACTTTCTTAGTCTATTTTCTACTTATGGATTTATAGAACTCTGAAATATTATTTGTAAAAATGTTGTGTCCCGTATTTAATAATCACAAGAACCACCTCCTATGTTATTTCACAGCATGGTCTTTGCGTATTTTAGTCTGTGAACATTTATTATTTTTCGTCAATTGTTTTAATGTTCATAATATGCAGAACATTTGTTGTTGATACAGAGTATTTAGAATGACTATTTAACCTGAAAATCTACTACAATAATATCTAAAAGTAATAGATTTATATTTTCCTTGCCAACACAAATACATGCATTTTGTAATTTTTATAACATGACCTCAAGCAGAATAAAAAGCGTTTTTTGGGCTATGTATGTTTGAGTGTTGTTTTGTTTGGTGAGTAGGTAAGCAAAATAGAGTTTTTTAAGTGGTAGGATTTAGGTAACAAGAGATACTATTTACTGTTAACTTAGTCTGTGTCATAAACTTTACATTCTATTCACTCCTTAAAATAGAACTGCAAAAATGAATGGGACATAACTTTCCTATGTTTATTTATGAATACATACCCAGTGTAACTCCACATTGTGTACAACCATAAGAATGGGAAGTTATATTAATGTATGTATGGTATGTAAAATATGTTCTACTCTCATATATAACTAAAAAGAACAAATAATTAAAAAAAAAATAGAATTGCAAGGTGTGCAGTACTTTTCCAGTGTCACAAATGAAGGAAAATAGACTTTCGTAGGGCTAAGAGAGATGGAACTTATAGCCCAAATCTGTTTTTTCTAAATTATGTTTTTTTTTTTTTTTTACTACTCCATGCTCCTTCTGAACTCATGAGAATCAATAGTTGGGGAAAGAAAATTTCTTTGCTGACCTGTTCTCTTAAGTTTGTGGTGTACTCAATAATGTTATGAAAACGTAAAGGGAAATCTTCACTTAAGAGACAAAGAAATGAGAGTTTATATGCTCCTACCTAACAGATACAACAAAAATAACTTAGAAAATAAACTTAACTAGATTATAGAATGGCTTTATTTACTTCAAATGTATACTTCCATGAGATTGTGGAAAAAGATGAGATCTTGACTGTCTGGGACACTTAGAATGAACACATCCTTTAAAAATGTACATTCTATAATATGTTACACATTCCCATTTTCTTGGGAGGAACATTAACATTACACAAAGACAGCTGTACATAAAGAGATTGGCAAGAACATATAATACAGTGAAAAATATCCTCCATATATGGAGGTTAAATATTTAACTTGTTAAATTGTACATCTGTTGTGATTTGTATTTTTTTTATTTATCCTCTGTCAGATTTGCTGCTAATGTAAAAGCAATGTTCTAACTTTTTATTCTTTCTTCTTCTTTCAGTATATTCTTACTTATCTTTGCCTCTTTGTGACTTTCAACTGTCTGTAGTTATTTTGTACTCACATATTTGAAAAATCATGAAAACTCCACACTTAGTCAAATTATTTTGCCCATTTGATAAAGTAAGTTGTCTCCATTCAAAGGGCTCCTGTTAATATAAATTAATTATATATTTATCAGAGTTTACTGTATAGTTTACAAGACTATTAAATAAGCAGTAGCTCCTCCTCCTCCTCCTCCTCCTCCTCCCCCCCCCACCTCCTCCTCCTGAGTTCTAAAATTTAATTCACTTCCAATGTTGCAAATATGTTTTACTGCTTATACCTTTCTTCTATGATTGCATATAACAAAAATTTCCTTGATTAGAAGGACTCTTTCACATGAGTTTTAGAGATTACTCATATGGCTTCTCTTTCCTATAATTTTGTGGTTTTTTCTTCTTCTCTTAAAACATAATAAAAGATATTTTAAAAATCATAACTGAGTATCCAAAATATTTGGTCTACCTTTATCTTCCTTGTAATGAAAATTTTCTAAATTAACCATCTCAGTCTCCTTACCACAAATATTAAATATTACCTTTGAACATTACTTAATCTTTGCCACTTTTGCAGATTCTCATGAGACACAGTTCTAAAGTTTTTTCAGGATCTGATGAAAAGCAGACATACACAACACACACACACACACACACACACACAGATTTGTAAAAATTGTGAGAAGTTTATTAACAGGACTTAAAGACTTTCCCCCCTAAGTATTTAAACAGCTTTTTAGTACAAAAAGTCTTCAAATATTGTCTGATATTTAGTATAAAAAGTCTTTAAACACAGTCTTTAAATACAGACTCAGAATAATTGACAGTGTCAAAAGTTGTATACATGTGATCATTAAAAATTCCTAACATTCTATCTTGGAGAGTTTTCTTGTACTTATTTTAAAAGTATAGTTCTAATATCAAAATATCTTTCAGATTTGAATTTACCTACAAATAAGTAGAACTGGAATATTTACACCACTTTAGAATAAGATTTTTAAAAACACAAGTCTCATGTGTTAAGAAAATGTGGAAATACATTTTTCTTCTTTTATTCGAAATTAGAGAATGGTTCCACTTTATTATGAAGGGTGGCAGAACATGCCACTCTAAAATATGTCACTTTGGTATAAGAATTACTTTGAGCCAAAGCTACTAAAAAACAGAAAATAGTAGAAGGGCACTCTAACCTTTCTTCCTAAAAGTAGGATATTAAACTTTCATGTAAAAGATTCTCTCCATATATCAGCAGGGAAAATAAAATCTTATCACCAGAGACAGGGAAGGGAATCAAGGCTGAGAGAATTTTGCAATAGTGTTTTAATAATTCTTATCTTTCTTTAGCCTCCCTGTATATTTTAATTACTTTTCTACAACTGCCTCACTTTGTTCAACTTAGTATATGAGTATACAAGTCAAGTTGCTTCTTTTGAGTCTTCATTCAATGGGACTCTTAGATACATATAAAAATCTATATGCTTTTCTCTGTTGATGTATTTTACATCAATTTAATTTTCAGGCCTAGCTGGAGACTCCCAAGAAGATGGAGCTGAAGTTCTCCCTCCACTTCAAATCTAACTTTAAAAGCACATATCTGATCTTATTCTGCGTATTCTAGATATCTGATAATTCTCTGGAGATAACAGAATAATGTCATAACTTCTGAATGTGTTTTCAGGATTCTATGACTAGTATTAAGTTATGCTTCCCTTTACTCCATTTTTAAACTCACTAAAAAAAAAATCAATCATACCAGGAAACTTGATACCCTGCCAAAATATTCTATAAAAATTTGCTTACCTTTTTTTTTCATTTTTTTTCTACATCTGGGAAAGTATTTGCCTACTAAGATTTAATGAAATATTAGTCTTCTTTTAAAGCCCAGTGCAAATATTGTTTATTTTCCTCAATCTGAGTTTAAACTAATCTGTCTGTGTCTATATCTTCAAATAACAATGAAAAGTGACAAACTCCAAGGGCCCATCATTAACCTCCATTATTCCACTGCTTTGCCATTATACACAATAAACAACATACAGCAACTTTGAGTTTTCTAGATTCAAAGAAATTATTTCTTAACAAAACTGTTAGGTTTTAAGATTTAAAAAACACTTGTGTCCAAATTTGTTTTAAAAAATGATTAATTAATAATAGAGGATTTATTTTTTTAAAAGTCGGAGACTACTAAGAGCATTATGTGGATCAAATATTGAAAGACAAAAGTTAGATTTAATGAAATTTGATCACTAGGAAAGGAAACTGAATTGACAAGTTTCATAAATGTCCAGAATTATATTTAATAGATTCTAAATTTAATTTAATTAACCCCTCACTAGCACTAACCTAGAAGACTTCAAAGGTAGGAAACCCAGTTCCTGATTTTTAAAAATGCTGCTAGGCACAGTGGTGCATGCCTGTAATCCCAGCAGCTCAGGAGACTAAGAAAGGAGGATTGCAAGTTCAAAGCCAGCCTCAGCAAAAAGTGAGGCACTAAGCAACTCAGTGAGACCCTGTCTCTAAAGTAAATACAAAATAGGGGATGTGGCTCAGTGGTCAAGGGAGCAGGAGGAGGAGGAGGAGGGGGAGGAGGGGGGAGTGGGAGGGAATAGAGGAGGGGGACGGGTTCTAAAATTTAAGACTAGATCAGAAGTTAAGAATATTAAGAATTTTTTTTTTTTCATTCAAGGAAAACTCTATGGTGATTTTCCAGGCAGTAATAATCACGTGAGTCTGCTTGCCTTCCTTTATGCCTTCTGATATTCTTCCTTCAGGAAACTTTCTTCAGTGTGTGCCAGACATTATGTTAGATGCAACTCTATAGGGATAATGGTACAGAAATTTAATGCTAGTGGGTGGATAACAGATAATAGAGGCACATATTAATGGTATAGAGATAAAAGAGAACTTCTGCCTTTAGGGAGATCAGTGCAGACAGAGAAGAAAACACACAATTAAGATACATTACTGTAAGTGCTAGAAGAGAATAATCAGAACAATTGCAGGAATTTGGGAAACTCAGATGAGAAGAATCTCCAGGTAGAAGATGCAGTGGCTAGGAGTATGTTAATGCAGATATCTTGCAGAATGTGGCATCTGAGCATTGGCCAGTTGAGAAAGGGAACAAACTTTCATGAAATTGAAGACATATAAATGTAAGGTGACATGAAGAGTATGACAGATTTGAAAATGGTAAGAATATCTAGATATATGATGTGGATGGTGGAATAGCAAACTAGAGCTCAGAATTTGGAAAATCAGATGAAAATATAATTATGTAATTCTGCTTAAAACGTTTAGTGGCATCCCATCAGGCTCATGATATTATCCCCATTCCATAATGTGGCTTATAGACCTTATATGCCGTTTTGCAGAGTCATTTCACTACTCACCAGTGTGATTGCTCTCATTCCCCTAGTGTCTCCTAGCTCTCATTCTTTCTGTTTTCTCCCTTAAATAGTTTGGATCCTTTTAATAATATGTGGAAATAGAGGACCACATGGAGTGCAAGCTTCCCTTTTTTTTCTTCTTTTTCAGTTTCTTCCTGCCAGTCTTCAGTTTTTCCCTGCCACAGAAGCCCTATGCATGGGTTGTCCACCATACATAACAGACAGCAGTACCCTATGTGGAGTTTAATGTGAGGAGTGGGACACCAAAAGTCCTCTGCTCTCAGTTTTCCCCTAAACCTACACATACTTTATCAGAATTAACCTCAGATGGGACATGTATTTCTCATATGTGCCTATTCAAGTCTCTGTGCCTTTCTGAAATTCCACAGATTTCTGAGGGACAATGGGTTGGGTTTTTACATTATTGCAAGGATTTTTTTTTATGTAATATGTTGATGCAGGTGCAGTCTACCTCTTTAGAGTACCAACTGGACTAGAAAATTAAAATTAGATTAGGTAAATTAACATGAGTAAAGCATACAAATTTAATCTTAAGTTTTCTTTGATATAGGAACCCATATAAAAAGTGTCAGAACCTAATGTTTTTTTAATATTAGATTGAACAATTGTGAGAAAAAGAGAAGCAATAGTGGAAAAAATAACTGAATTTTGTGGGGAGAACAAAGGTAGATGAGAATAATTTTAATAAGATATGTTTTTGTAGAATTCACATGTGTATGAGTCCCTGTTCAAGAATATTTATTACACTCTAGTACAAGAAGAACATCTTTCATGTGGGAAGTATTATCTCTTGTTTTCAGGAAGAAAAGTGAAGATTAAAATGCCTTTCTTGCATTTGCTGCTTTTAATGTGCCTTTTTGCTCAAAAAAATCCTTATACTTAAGTAACATACTTTGAGTTGTGGGGAGTGCATTCTGTGAGGCCTTGTTATATTTTTGGGACCTTAAAGCATGTAGAAAATCCTTTCAGCAAAGCTTTTTATTTAAGCCTATAATCTTAATGTAGTATAAAATATTATTGTATACTTTAAAACCTGAATATTGATTCTTTTTACATTTATATTAGTAATCCTGAGCTGAGGCAAAAGAATGCCTTTGGTAGGATAGGGAGGAAGTTGTTAAAGGAAAATGCAAAAGAGAAAAAGGATGGTCATACTGTTCTTTGAATATTACTGTGCTGGGTTGATAAATGTTAAAATGATGGAAGGAAGAAAACAATACTTCAGGATCTTAATCTTGTGATAATAGAGATGGAAGTTACAGGGAACCACAGGGTGGAACTTTAACAGAGGAAGCTTCAAAACCGTGAAGGGCTTGGGTGTTGTTACCATAAAGTACAGTAAGGAAATTGACCACTAAAAGGAAACACTAAATAGAGCAAGCAAAGAAAGCAATTGGATTTTACAACACAAGTATTAGAAAACACCCATGGCTAATCTGAATACTTTATTTGCGTATATAATCTAATAACATTGCTCATTTGTTTCTCTATATTTCATCTGAGAAGTGATTTATTGGAGAGATTAGATAAAATGGTGTTCCTTAATTAAATATTTTATTTTTTGGTTGTAGTTGGACATATATCTTCATTTATTTATTTTTATGTGGTGCTTAGGACTTAATCCAGCGCCTTGCATGTGCCAGGCAAGCACTCTACCTTAAAGTCCCAGCCCCAGCCCCAGCCCCAGTGTTCTTAAATAAATTTGGTAGGATGCAAGGTATAAATTGCTGATTTGGGATGATATTTGTTATGCTTTTTATAAAAGGAAAACATGTATATAAAGTCTAGATTAGATTTTTTACTATACGAAACAAATCACATAGAATTAAAACAAAATAGATCATATAAATCTTAGAATTTTGAGCCTGAAACCTTGTGTCCCAATTTACAATCAATGGCTAAAAAGGTTAATTCTATGCAGAGAAGCAATAATGATGTCTACTTAATGACTGCTTGGAGATTCAGCAAATGTGTAGATTCTGATTCAGTAGGTCTGCATTACTGATGAGCCCTTTCGACATTCTGAATCTTTTAGTCACGGACTACTTTTTGAGCAGGCTGCTAAAGAGCTAACTTGATTGACTTTTGTAATTGTCTTGGGTGTTTTTTAGACTTCTGTTTGTTTTTATTCAAATGAGTTTTGTGATTAACTTACTTAGCTTTATGAAAATTCTATATTTTGACTTTAATTGTGTTAGGTTTATAGATAAATTAGAGAAACTGAAATATTTTCAATATTGAATCCCACCACTCATTCTCAAATTACCTAATTTGTTTTTTGTGCATCTGCATACTTTTATAATTTGCTGTATAGAAGTTGTACATATCATTTGTGTTTTGCTTTTAGAAACAATATGTTTGTTGCTGCCATCACAAATAGGATATTTTTTCATATTTTAATAAGCTATTGCTAGAATGTAAAACCACTACTGACTTCATGTGAACCTTTTCCCCAAATTTCTGTTGAACTCACTAATTTCTTTTAACAGGTTGTTTATTTTAAAAAACTTTTTAGTATAGACAGTTACTTACAAACAATGGTTGTGTTTATTTTTTACCATGCTACATATTATTTATTTACCTTTTCCCTTTTTTTTTGGCAAAATGTTTGTTATTGGTAATGTTCATTGTTGCCTTTTCTTAATGTGATGCAACTATTGGTTCCTAGAACATATAAAATTGTATTCTACTTCAGGAAATCATCATATACTATTTTCTCTGCCAGGGATTCAATTTTGTTTTTTTCCTCATTTAAAAGTGAAGATAGAAGTGGGGTGGAAGGTGGATGTCAGCTAGTAGAGAAATGTGGCATCTCATTTTTGCAGGGAGAACTTTATAAAGTGTCAAAGTCCAGTATGGTGCAAAGACTGCAATCAAAGATCCAGTCTCTCTGGAGACTGGTATTTATTAAAAGCCCGGACTCACAGCCAAGAATTTCAGGACAAAGGAAACAATAAGAAAAACAAGTTAAAGTGTTACAGTCTATTTCTTGGAACAGGTTTAGTTTTTTATTACTTCCTTTTATGTGTAAGCCCTACTGGGTGTGGGTTTGTGAATATGTGGGTGAGTTTGACTATGGGTATCCGAGCATTAAAATAACCTTAGGTGAGATAGACCCCTATCTCAATAAGAATCAAGTAGATACTTGTAAGTAAGACTGAAGCAGATAGGAATTTATCTTCAGTCATTAAGGTCTCTGTGTAGTATTATATGCTTCTTGTATGCTTTTCCTAATTTTGTGGATTTTTTTTCCTATTTATTTTTCCTTTTATTTCTCTCTTTTTGCATACTTTATAGCTGAGTTTTTGACATAAATTCTAGGGATCAGTTTCATTTTGCATTTTTTTTTTTCAGGTCCTTTTCACAGTCATACCATTGTGTGTTTTTTTCCCTTAGTTGATTTTCCTTCTTTTTTTTTATGTTTATCTTGATGTTACTTTCCTGTATATCCTCATCTTTCATGTGAATTTCAGCCTGTAGAGATTGCCTGAATGCTGACTCACCTCCTAGATTGCAGAACAGGAATGGGTAGATTTTTCAAACCTTGCAGTGGGAGCCCAAGTTGTCAAGAAGTATAATAGTCCCCTTGTCCATGATTTTTCTTTCCACTATTTTAGTTATGTATGGTGAGCTGCAGTCATAAGTATTAAATGCCAAATTTCAAAAATAGATGATTCATATTAAATTGTGCACACTTCTGTATAGTATTATGAAATTTCATGCTCTCCCACTTTGTCCTGCATAAAACATGATTGATTCTTTTGTCCAGTGTATCTGCCCTGTGCGTGCTACCCACCTGTTACTTAATATATATCTGCTGTTACATTGATTAAGTATCACAGTACTTGTGTTCAAGCATCCCTTATTTTGTTTAATAATGGCTCTGAAGTGTAAGAGTAGTGATATTGATAATTTGGGTATGTCAAAGAAAAGCTGTGAAGTGCTTCCTTTAATTGAAAAAGGTGAAAGAACTTAATAAGGAAAAATGATAGTATATACAAGAGTTGATACTCTGTTGTTTCAGGCATCATCTGCTGGGGTACTGGAACCTATTCTTCGTGCAAGGGGAGAATATTATGTATATTAAAACTCAAATGGCCTAATATTTATTTAATGTATTATGACTTTTATGAAAGAAAATGTGTCTTACTCAAAAGTCAAAAAACTCAAAAAGTAACATGGAATGTTATGGTACTGAGCATGCATATTTAATTTTAAATATAGAAAATATGTCCTAAGTTCTGTTAAGATATAATCAGAATTATTCTTTGAAGTTTCTCATCCTTTATGGAACATTTCTAATTTAAATTTCAACCAGGATCACAATTTCATCATAACCTGTGTGTTTAAGGTAATGAAATTTGGAGGCTTACAGTGTGTTAATGCAACACAATGCCTACTGAAAGTAAAAACAAATGTCTACTGATAGAGGTTGGGTTTGGTGGACATACTATCACTCTTTGGTTTTGTAATTCATTCTGCTGCTATTCTTTTTTCAGTTTCGTTTTCATTCTGCTAGAAAGGTAAACAAAAATTTACATTTATAGCTTTTTAAAAGCATTCATGTGTTTAATCAAGTTAAAGAAGGAACCACATTGCTTTAAACATATGGAAAAGTTTATTCTTTGCTTTTTATTGAATTTCCCTGTTTTAGTGAATTTTACTGATCAGAAGGTTGAGTTTGGTATTTTATATTATACTTTTGACATTTCTGAGGCCTACTTTACTTCTCTCTAATGTATTCATGATTTTACTAATTAAAATATTTATTGAATATTTACTAATTATTGATATTCATAGCTATACAAAAAAATAAAAATTAATAAAATATGATTTAAAAGAACTCAGTAAATTTTGGAGACAGTCAAAAAAGGATAATAGCATAAGATAATTGCTATTATTATAGGGTTATATAAAGAGTGTTTTGAAAACCAAGGAATAGTTGAGAAGAAAGACATTTAATATGTTTCTATAATATATTTGATAATATTTTCTTAAGGGAACTAAGTATTATAAGGTTGTAACATGTTGTTCTCCATATATACTGAACTAAGAGGATGCCATGCATAAACGGCCCCTTGAAATGTGGCCATGTTAGACATTTTTAAAAGTTTTAATATATCTGGAACAAAAGACGTTTGTAGTTCCAGGTGAGAGTTAAGGGCTGGAGTGGTATTATTTCCAGATGACAAAAGGCTTTCTAGTTATTCTGTCAGCAGTGAAATTCCACTAGAGAATTTTAAGCAGTAGTGTAGCATGAGACCTTTGTAGAAATAGGCCTCTGGATTGATTGATTAATTGATTGGTGAAATTTGAGATATGAAAACCAGCTTGGAATCCATATAAGAAAAAATTCAGATCTGAAGGATATCAGCAGAAGAGGGAACAGATACAAGATAATCAGAGCACTCAGTAATCACTTAAATTGAGAGGTGGATCATGCAAGAAAGAAGTTTCAGATAAAATCTGAAATTTATGTTTTTGGTTAGAGGAAGTCTATCATTAGAAAGGAACTGAATGTATTTTTGAGGTAGTCTATGAGGGATTTGGAATTCAGGCTAGTGACCCGGGTTTATGATATTGATTGGAAAATTATTATAACTTGGGTGATAATTGAAGCTTTTTAGAATTGTCTGAGAAAAACAAGTAGTAGGAGATGAGAAGAGAGCTAAAATGGGATACACCTGCCATAGAAAGGTCTATGAAAATCAAAGCATGAAAGCATCCATTTAGTTTGGCAATTATAAGGTTGCTTTTAGGATGTAAATTTAGGTAGAATGAGGGAAGTTATAGCCTATGATGTAGATAATAATGTATTGATTCATGAAAATAATTCTAGGTCTTTTATTTTAAGGGGATCCAAAATTCATTTAATAAATGAGTAAATTGCATAATTTATATGACAGTGATATTAAATTTTATGCTAGTTCTCTGTAGCTTTTGCTTTGTAGTTGGTTTTCTAGACTAATTCCCCAAATTTACTGTGAGTTCCTTGAAATGTAGAAGTT
The DNA here is from genome assembly GCF_021218885.2 of Marmota monax. Lineage (NCBI taxonomy): Eukaryota > Metazoa > Chordata > Mammalia > Rodentia > Sciuridae > Marmota > Marmota monax. The sequence goes on along the minus strand of NW_026694999.1, from coordinate 2,575,795 downwards.
AAACATTTTTTTGACTACTTGTAGACTTCCAGATGTTTATAAAGATAGTAAAAGTTCTATTCAGATTTTCTTTTGGCATCTTAGTTCTCATCCACTCAAACAATATAATTTTACTTTCTTACTGGATTGTACTTAAGAAAATAAAAGGACCAAGATTTTGAAAAATTTTCAATAGCAGAACTCAGATAAGATATTTCATTAATATTTGGTTTAAAAAAAGTAAACAATATCACTCATTTTCTAACTATATAGAATGAATTTTAACTATTTTGTATTTATAGAGTATTTACATAGTAAGTTACATAATAACTTAAGTACATGAATGATAATTTAAGTTACTGCTGTAGAATGGCCATACCAAGTAGCCATGTCTAGTACATCCTCAGAATTCAAAAAACATGTTTTATAGTAGTTGAATATATTACAGTTTTGTAATTTGATAAGTGATACAGATATGACTCAGTCCTAAAGAATCTGAAGAATGTGATAATTGGATTTACATTTTATTGTACTGAAAATAGGAGACCTGTAATATCTCAGAGTGTTGTCTTATCAGCTAAAAGGCTGTAATCTAAATAATATTGAAAAGATAGAAAATAATTCTCAAACAGGAGACTAAACATAAGTTCTAATAGGGAATTATATCTTTTAAACACTTTCTATATATATTGAATATTTTCTGAGACGAGTGTTTAATTAAGTCGATTTTTGGTTCACTAATTTTAGTTTTATTAACTGAATTAATCTACCATTTTAGCCCAAACAATTTAATCACGGTTGCTTATAGATGGCATTTTTATCTACCTATAGAAGAATACTCTGCACAGTTTGTCTTCTACTATTCTGTTCATTGTATTTCTAATTCTGTAATAAAAATTAACAAGAACATTTGTATTCATATGGTGAAATATTATTATATCATAAAAAATAAAATACTGGTACATACTCCAGTATGGATGAACCTTGGAAATATTATGCTAAGTGAAAGGTACCATATACAAAATACTATATATTCTATCATTTCATTTATAAGGTGTCACGGTTTTTAGCCCTCATTCCCTCCCGACCTGCGGGAGAGATGTGGAGAGCACGCCCTTACCAGGACTAGCCAAGAAAGGAGAGGGCCAGTCAAAGCAGGAGCTTGTTTATTGAGAAAACACACACAGCTAATATAATGTATAGGAGCCAATCAGGATAAAGGTCAGCAGGGTGGGGAGAGTTCAGGTTTACACCCATCCTACAGGTCGTAATGGGTGACAGGAGCTGTCCAGGAGGGCGGAAGAGTTCCGAGCCTATCCTAGAGGTGGTCCAATTTTTCCTCAAGGCAACGCCTTCTGGCTGATCACCAGGCGCCATTTTAGCCACATGTGCGGCCCCAAGACCGGGAAGAGGGTAGCAGCCAGCAAGTAGGGTTCCTCTTTTCTGATGCAACATGCCCCACATGTTACATCATGCCCTACAATAAGGAATGTTTATATACAGGCAAATGTAAATTTGAAATGTTCAAAAATAGGTAGACCCATGGTTGCCAGGGTGTAGGTAGGAGATGGATAATAGGTAATAGAGGGTGAGTGGTAATGGTATGAGTTTTCTTTTTAGGGTAAGGGATGTTCTGAAATTAAATATGTCTCCAAATTAATGACATTCTTACAGTCTTCTTAAGATTTTCCTATACAAATTGCACAGTCTCCTTCCACAGTCTATACACAAGATGACTCTTGGTCATAGTTACTGAAACTAGGAGTGGTTATTTAAACCAAACTGAACCAATTTATAAAATGGCTAACAGATTAAGAGGTAGCCTAGATGCAAAACTCTGCCCAAAATAGGCAGACTACATTGGAATATGACTGGCTGAACCAATTAAATTGTTGCTTTGGGGGATTTAACTCAAGGACATTTTGAAGAGGATAGTAGTTGATACTGAAGCAGAAGTTGGAATCGTGTAGAGATATTATATGTCAGGAGAAGCCATTATACATAGAAAAAATGCTAGGAATACTGGCATTTGTTGCTATTTTCATTGGGTGACATCACTGGTAAACAAAGGGGTAAGGGGACATTTTTCATTATTCACAGGAGCAGATGAGTAAAAGACAACATGTTGAGACTTTAAGCAATGAAATAGTGAGTTGCATAGAGTGTTGAGAGAGTGATTTGATAGTTATTTGTTGCTAATATTTTGATATATATTTTGAATGACTTCACGATGTCTGGGAATAACAGATTTTCAATGCTTCATTTCCTATTCATTTCACAAATATTTATCAAGTGCCTAATGGCCAAATGCATATTCTAAGTGGAGGATAATAATAAGCAGTAGAATTATCACCTTCTTGAAGTTTCTGTTCCATTATATGAGATTCTTTTCATAATTTTATCTCTATTTTTATAGCAAACTTTTATCACCAGAACTAACCAAATGTGCCTTTAATAAAGTAATACTTTCTGTCTGAGACTAATAAAAATGCTTTTTATTCATTTTAATAGGCATTACATTTTTAAAAAACAAATAATTATTCATTAAAATCTTGCAACTATTTAAAAGTTTTTAAGAGGAAATGAAGGCAAAAGGAGATAAAAAGTTTGCCTGACAGTACAGTCTGTTGCTATTAAAGGTGTAACCAACTTTATAATTTATATAGTATGGATCCAGGGTTCATGTTTTTAAGTTTTTCTCTGCTGCCTTTTAAAACAGTTGTGGTAGAATTCCCTGTGTCCTCAGTCATTATATTTATATGGATATAGTTTTATAATCTACTATGCATCTTGTATCAAATTAATTTTATTTTTATTGAGGGTATGCATTCAAGCCTTTAATTAGCATCATTGCAATTATCTCCAGAAAGGGACTGTGTATAATATGGGATGAAGAGTAGCAAGGATGGTGGAATGTGATAGACATTATCATCTAAAGTACATGTATGAAGACATGAAATGGTGTCAGCATAATTTATATACAACCAGAGATATGAAAAATTGTGCTGTATACATGTAATAAGAATTGTAATGCATTCCGCTGTCATTTATTTTTTTTTAAATCAATAAAACAAACAAACAAAAAAGAGTGATGAGCTACTAGTTACCTTGATTCCTGGCTTTATCAGAAGCTAATAAGCATTCTTGGAAATGTTCCCAGAACCATCAGTCATTTGTACAAACACATAGTATCATGTACGGTAACAGTGTGAATCACAGTGATTTTCAGAGGGATGGATATACTTATTAGCATATCTTATATGAGGTGAAATCTGAGTCACAGGGTGAACTGACATAACACAACTAGCCTCCAGGTGCTAGAGTAATTCTTTTGAAAGAATACTTATATTGTTATGTAATATCATTGAGAAAGTTTTCCATATTATTTCTGCCTTTTCTGTACTATATCTCTGTTGGTTCAGATATACTTTTCCCCCAATTTTAGGTTGTTTTATAATGTGGAATGTATGGATAAAAATCTGTAGATACTTAAGACCTATATATACCATTCAATTTATCTAATTTCCCCTCCTTATAACAGTGGGAGACACTGAATTATTTTCATACTAAATTGGTTACAGATATATTTTGAATATGATCTATCCTCTTACTTTGTTTTAACATATTGAATTTTGATGTAATTTACCAAGATCTAATAATACCATGGATGTTTTCAATGTTTTATCCAGTGGACTGTGTTTTTTAAAATTTAAAGTTGCATGTGTCCAATTAAAATTCAATAGCATAAAAAATTAAAATGTTCAAAATGCTAAAGGTGGCTTTCATACTTATTCCCTGAAGTATGAATCTGTTACCAAGGAAATATATTGCAACTGTTAGTAAATCTCTTACTTACTTGATTTCTACATATCTTCAGTGTGCACTGAGCCGGTCTTGCAGAGTGCTGCTGGGAGCCTCCATTCCTGTTTTGTTTATAAATGCCTTATAATTTCATATTGAACTAGGAAGAATTGCTTAGAGAAAATTCTTCTGTTTTTCTTTTTATTGAGAAAGCAATAAATCAGAGTATCACTTTGATTACAAAAAGTTTCACCAATTTAAATAATCTGGGGTGATACAGTAGGACAGAATTTTGAGAACACTAAACATCAGCAATTGTGATAGTGTTAATATAGTTAGGCTACCATGATAAAAAGTCTAGATAATTGCAAGTTTATCTAGAATGTTGATAATTTTGGTAGCAATGTGATTAATATATTAGAAGTCAAAAGTTAAAATTTGCTTTTCAATAATATCATTTTAAGGGACAAATAGAAGGCCATTTAATATTTTTAGCAATATTTTTTTTACTTTCAACTTTCCAACTTTAAGGCATGGGTGGGGCCGTAAATTCTGAATGTGAGAAGTGCGAAATACATTATATATATTTTAGAAAGTTAATATAACTCCCTCTAGCATGGTGGGACTAAGGGAAATTAATATACCATAAACTAGATTGATGTTTATATCTGTTTAGAATATTTATATGTAACTTTTCAAGGAAATAATTGAAGAAGGTAGGCTGTACTCATTCTGCAATCCATTGTATGTTTTGATTTCCACAATAGCCAACATTTGGCAATTTGCTGTATTTCACTGATTTATTTATAAAACAAACATTTATTGATCACTTACTGTATTAGTAGTTGATATCGAGATTTCAAAAATAAATGTGAATAGCCCTTATTTTAGGAAATGAAGTGGGTGACAAGTAAACCGGGGAATTACTGTCCTGTGGTATTAAAAATATGAATTAAAGAGTACCTGTGAATTTTCTGTTGATCTTTATTGCTAAAGTTTTATCTCACTCCATTAATGGAAGACTTGTTTTATATAAGGAACAGCTTAATCATGGTTTCATGCAGAGTCACATTCACTAGATTAGGTAAATATCTTGGTGACTGAAGAAATCTACATTTAGATGGAAGGTTATGACTCAGCATTATAATGAAGAAGAAGCCATACACTTTTTTGGCCTTGAGCAATATTTTTCACTCCTAATTTTTTTTCACTAAGAATGACTAGAGAAAATTAACATGGCTTACAGGTAACTATAGTATTAGGCCACCCCAGAATTCAGATTGCTTTTATGCGGACCAGTTATCTCATTCAATGTGATATTTTTCTTCCTATAGCATGTATTTCTCTGGCTCTTCTAAACATGCTGAGCAGAAACACTGAACCTAAGTAATCTCTTCAGTTCTAAACCTGAGGATGACAAGAGCAGGAGTAAATTTTTTTTTTTAAAAGAGTCAAAGGAAGACAATATATTTGTCTTAGAATATCACCATTAAACCCTTGGACTATTCACTTTATTATTAACAGTTTCTAACTTGTCAGAGTCACATAAACTTATTCATTGAAAACCCTGGTGATTTATTTTAACCATCACTATTATTTGACTTGTGGGTTCGTTTTGAGTACATACGATTTTGAAAATGACTGATAAGCAGTTTATAAGCTTTAACAACATTAAGGACATTTTATTACAATAAATACACAGAAATTGAAAGTAAACTCTAGTTTCAATTTTTATTTTTAGCTTGAAATAAGCAATAAAAATCATCAGTTTATTTAGTGATAAATACATGTTTAAAGAAGGACATAAAAATTAATGATGAACAACTACAGGTCCTCAAATTAATTCTTAAGATACTTTTCAAATTAAAATAATTTAATGTTCCCTTTATTTCTCCAATACTTGCTTTTCTGTATTGCAGTTTTAAAAGGCTCAGCATGGTTTTTCAGGGATCATGTCAATTCCAGTTTTTCAATTATTTTGAAGTTGGAGTGCCAAATTATATTTTTTCTTCCTATATTATTATTTTATTAATTATAATAAATGTTTACTTACAAAATATTTTATTCTTTTTGAATATCACTGCAATGAATCAAGTAATTTTAAACAAATGTTTTTCAAACTTAGAGATTCCTACAAGGATGAAAATTTTTAATGTCTAGTTAAAATATTTCTTTTAATTATTATATAGAACTGAACTATGGAATGAAATTTAGCCGTATGTTGGAAACCAGAAAGAAATCATCAAAGGTAATTCTAAGTCAACTTATTTTCTGTTTGTAGTTCAAGCAGCATAGTAAAGATGTCTTTTACTTTGAAGGTATAGATTTTTAAATCATACAGTGAAATAAAACAAATAACATGGTATGTAATAGCTGGAACTAAAACTTGATCATTTTGACAACATATTTTAATATTTAACTGTGATTATTTCTCTTAAACATTTGACTTACTAGAGCTGAATCTTCTACAGTACTAGTGACTAGTTAACTTAGTCAAATAAATTAAGCCAGTTTTGTCATATTTTGGTGGTATATCATATGTTGGAATGATGAAGAGACTGAGTAAGAATTACCTTTGTCTTGTTTTCTGTTCATGTACAGATATCTATATCTAGCATGTCCAGATTTTGGCATTCAGTCATTTGTGAAGAACTAAGTTAACATAAAATGAAGCATGGAGAAGTAGAACATAGTGTTAGCATATAAATGGTGATAAGAACTTTTTACATGTTTTCTTAATTTAAAATTAATACACATATATACTTAGCAGTATCTACACTGTATTTCTGCTTATTAAAATTGGTCAAGAGAGCATCATGGTTCACAGTAATGGTTAAACATTTCCACCAAGAAACTTCATTGAAATTGGAATAGGATTGGCAGACAAAATGGGTACCTGTGGAAGATTTTCCACTGTAACACTGAATTCATTTTCTGTTTGTTTTGTATTTTTTATTCACTAAAGACTTATATATTTTCATGATGTACCTTTTTCTAAGTTATAATAAAATGTTACTGTAAAAAATGTTGATATTTATCTTCTAATTTTTAATCCATCTTACTGTAGTTTGAAGATTAAGAATATAATTCTGGCTTCAGTAGTTATTAGGATTAGTAGTGTTGGATAAATTGCCTTATATCTTTAGGATCCACTTAAATATTTGAAAAATAAGGGTTTTAGTAGGTTATCCCTTAAAGGTCTATTTAATGAAGCTATTAAAGTAGGGATATACTGACTTGTTGTATCCTTTTTTCACTTTAATATGTCTTTTGTGGCAAAAGATTGCTTTCAATCATTAGTAAAATTAGCCACAACTGTTTTTGTAATGCTCTTTACAATCCCCAAACCAATGAGAGGGAGCCATCTTGTGGTTTAGGTACAGAGTGGCTTATGTTCTATCTACATTTATGCGATAAAGGAACATGCAGTCTTTTAAAATATAAAAATGTTAGATACCTCATGAATGCAATATAATTTTTAATTTACAGGTAATTAGAAATTCCAGTTCTGTATCTGAGTAACTGTTCTTTAGAAAATTTGGGGACTTGTTTGAATCTAAGGGTATTCAGCACATACCAGGTTGCTATCTGTAATATTTAGTGAGAACCTTTTACTATGTACTGACTTAGCAGTTTCAATGCTTAGTGAAGATACCAAAGGGTCTACCTCTTATAGGAAATAACTTAGAGGACAGAATAATGACATTATATTTATACTACCTCTTATAGGAAATAACTTAGAGGACAGAATAATGACATTATATTTATACTACCTCTTATAGGAAATAACTTAGAGGACAGAATAATGACATTAAGTAGACAACTGCATATTGCCTCTTATGTTTAATATTTATATTTGAGTCATAAGACTCCATTATTTTGATCACTTAAGGATTTAAGCATGCTAACAATGGTATGTAAGCCCACCATATGTAATTGTTTAAGAAAACGTAAAACATATTAAAGGTAATCATGTTTCGTATAAATAATAAAAAGGGAAGCAGTTAGTAAAAATAAGCCAACAATATGAAATTATTATAGTACAACTTTTAAAATTTTATTTTTAAATTATATTACCCATTTGATAAATAATTCACATAAATGTTTTCCTTATGCATTTTTCTTTATGATTTTAAATAATGTATTTTTATTTATCCTAGTGGTTTTATTACTTAATTTTCACAGACAATATAGAAAAATGATTTCAAACATAACCCATTTATAGTAAATGGATACTGATTTGATTTCAGTTAAATTATAAAGACTGTACCATTTCCATTTATATTTTACCATTTCTCTTTTTTATCCAGGAAGGAAAAAAAATCACAAATCACTTGAATTGGAAAGATATTTTAATTTACTATATGTGAAGTATCAATTTAATTCCATCATTTTAGAAAGACTTTAGCCTTGTTTAGGGATTATTGACTACACAGGAGAAGCACTTACATTAAGTAAAAATAAGCATCTAGTCTGTGACATTTGGTTCTTGCTGATGTTGTTTCCTTCCTTGCTTTGCTCCTGAAAGTAGAGGAAGCTTTCCTGTTTGGTACTATTTGAGGTTTTCGTGGCTTATTACAGTAGAGACTTAAAATTTTTCGATGATGATGAAAAGGACAACAAAAGAATCACCCAGAGATGATAGATATCCTTCTAGCTTCAGTTCTGGTATTTATTATATATAATGTGATAGATTAAAGATATATTTCTTCAAGGGATTTAATAATCCACTGTCAATCTTTTTTCAGAAACTTTATGGCAGTTAAATAAATGTGTGTTTTTGAATTTTTCCAATTATGTGTCAAATAATTGTAGAATTTGAATAAATTCAGTTTGTTTCTATTTCTATTTTATTTCAACTTTATTTTATCAATGATAAAGGAAGTATAGTGTTATAACTGTAAACATGATCTTCCAGAGACTAACAATTTCAAGCAAGATCACTAGGTAGGAAGTGATTTTGGGGGGAAGAGAATAAATATTTCAGTAAGAACCTATAAAGATAATTATTTTTGGAACAAATAATTTAGAAGAGTATCTTTTTTAAAAAGTTGATTCCAGGAGTAATAGAAGTTTGGCATCAAAACATGACTTTTTTATGGATGACTTCAAACAAGATCCCCTTTGAAAGACCAAGATTACTTAGGCCACATGATGGTAAGTAAATGCCATTTGATTTTTAAACTGCTATTGTTTGGATAACAAGTTTTTAGACAACTCATTTCTCATGTCATGTAGTAGACTATGGATGATGACAGGATTTTTTTGTTGACCAAACTTTGGTTACATTCCTTTGAGCTCCCTTTCTAAGTAGGCTTGAAGTTGAGTTTGCCTTTGGCCCATTTAGTTTTAGCAAGAATTCTGCTGGGTCAGTTTGATGAAATCTTCCACACTGTATATCTTCTCAAGAACAAGAATCTTGCTGAATCAATTTGACTAGAATCCCCCTTACACTGGATTCCTCTTAGAATTTTTCATCCACTGATCCTCACTTGTCCATTACTTCCCACTTATCTGTGTATTCAGAATGGAGCACAGTTTTATAGTGAAGTTTCTTTCTTCTTACTGTGATTTTTCCTGGATAAAATTTGCCTTCACTGCTTTAACTGATTTTCTTTGACAGTACTATCCTCCTTTCACAACCTAGCTTCCAGTTAATAATTTGTCTTTCGTGAATTTTCAGATACTGTTAGAGCATTCACTGAGATAATTTGGTAAGACAACATATGGGGTCAAACACAAGGCAACATTAATAGCTAAATATCTAAATATTTATAGCATACCATAGTTCAGTAAGTATGTCATCATTCTGTTTTAAGCTTCTCTTGAATGGGTAATGAACTGTGTAAATTATGCAAAATTAGAAAGGAATATACTTAGAAAATCAGTTCATCAAGGAAGAAAGCAACTGTCAGCAATAGTAAATTGATATAAAGTATGTATAACAATATCACCAACTTAGTGCTATTGAAATGTTGAATATAATGAGAATAATGAATATTTTTAAACCATAGTAGAACAAATTGATTTTTAAAAATTGTTTGATGTGATTTTTTCCCAGTTGTTAGTGTAGCCAGTCACATTACATTTATTCAAATATGCTTTGTTTAAACATTGATTGCCTAAAGATACTTCTAGCACTCGCACTTACAGATAACTTTGCCTGGTTTTATGGCAGTATTTCAGTTGAGTTTCTGCTTATGTTTTGACCATTCAGTTAGTGACGGCTAGTTCATCAAAGGAAATAATAATGCCAATTTAGGAAGGAATTTGTCATGTGTGGTTTTTTTTTGAATCTTGTGCCATTAAACATAAAATTATGTAAAAGGCTATTATTTATATATAAATTATAAGTACTCCAAAAATGAAAGACCAGTTATCATATGCTGTAAAATTTTTTTAAATTTTTCATACATTGAATTTTCTCTTATTTCTTTATTATTGTCCTTCCCTAAACTATACCAACCTAACTGTATGGAGGCAAAGACCAAAATGAAATCTCATATTTAAAATGAAGAAAGATTAGCAATTCACTTTGAAAGAATCTCTGTGGGTAGGTTAAATAAATGATTTATTCAACAAACAAATTGTAAGGAAAAAGCTTTCAAACAAAAATAAAAGTAGTAATACAATAATATCAAGTAATCTTTCTAGTTGGTAACACATCTTCTTTCATTCTATTATTAGTTGAAAAGTTCCATTCACCATCTTCCTTGTGGTAGTTTTCCTATAATGGGATACCATCTATTAAGGCTTCTCTGAATGATATGTCACTGACTTTTGTAATCCTAGATTAAATAATTCTCATCCAAACAGAAATATAGTATGATTTTTGTTAGAACAACAACATAATACTCTGATGAAATTTGTTCTTTAAAAAATTGCACAAAAGATATTCATATTCTTGGAAAGTGTTAACTTTTATTGATTTTGATCAAATTATCTGCAGTTACATGATAAATATCATATGTTCATGGGTTAATGACTGATTATAGAGCTGGTTAGTTGCAGAATTGAACTAAAGATAATATAATGAAAATTGAGTTGATAAATCGTGCATAAATTTTAAAATATATTTTTAGTATAATTTTCTGAAAAAAATATGACACCAGTCTGAACAGGAAAACAGATATCAGACTCAGGAAGACAAGTTTTAGATCTACAGAAAAATAGCTAACATCATAAAATAGCAGTATTTTTTCAGGGGTAGTCTTTTAAACATATTGTCTCACCAGTAATGAAGTCACTGTGTATCATGTTGAGATACCCCCTGGAAAATATGTGGTACATTTTCTTTTTGTTTTTCACAGCACATTGTACCCAGAGAACATCAAGGTACTTCATTCTACTTTTCCCCCAGTGCTATCATCTATCATACATTAAAATGGAAACTTAAGGAAAAGCTTTTGCATAATTCATAGAGATAAAAGTGAAAGAGTGCAAAATTATTTAAGCATATTCAAGTGCAGCTGTATGTTTGAATATCCTTGCTTGGCTTTAAGCTGCAACTCCTTACCTCTCACGTACAAGCCAGGCTAGAAAATAAGTGGAGTTCCCTGAAGGCATCTTTGCTAAAACCACCCCATAGAAAAATCCACTATTAAAATAACAATTCATTATTTTTTACTATAGCTTTGTTGTAAAAATATGAATTGTGTGGATATGATAGTTTTTAAAATTTTATACTACTTTGTAGGGTTTTATATTGTATCTTCATATCTGAATTACATTTTTCAATATTTATTTTAAAAATTATTGCTAGGTTGCCGGAAAATATTTAAAGTTACTGCAAATAATTTACATAGACTTTTTAAAACCAATTTATATTTATGTAGATGATTAATTTTATGTTTCACTGTTTTATAAACCTGAAAATACCTCATCAGTGTTTAATGCTTGAAGTGTTGTAATGAATTACTTAAATAAGAATAAAGCTAGTGATACCTGACTGAAAATAATATTAATTGAGCTTAAACATAGGTAGGAGACATTAGAAAATATATTATGGGTTGTCTGATGGGAATAGGATAGACTTATTTGTTTCTTAGAAAGTGAACTAATTTATTGATGAGGATGAACTTTTCTGTCATACAGAAAAGGACCAGGCTGCCTTCAGAGTAATGAGCTACTGTTGCTGTATGGGTGTTAGGAAAATGTAGATAATGTAATGATGAAGGATCTGACATTGGGGGGAAAGCTCAAAGGTTTATATCTGATTCCAAGAATGTAAATGGAGACAACTGAAATGGATTGCTTGAAGAAAGAAAAAAATTATGAATTTTTAACAAGCGTTATTAAAGAGGCTTTGAATTGATCATGCCTTATTAAAAGAATAGGCTTGTGTGTGTTCACATCAGTTCTCTCATTTGTTAAACTTTGTCAGTAATGCAGGATTTCATGTCTCACCTCAAAGATACTGAATTCAGCATAGTGCATAGTGCTCAATACACACAGGGTGCTCAATGAATAGTTACTTAATCAATGATTGAATTACAATCTATGTTGGAATTGTGTGTGTATCTGATATATGTTGGAATCAAATATATACGTGTATGTTTATAAAGTGGCTCTGAATTCTGGTGCATATCAGAAGAATTGAGAACCACATTTTGTTTTTTAAGTAATACTCTATAATCTTTAAAATTCTTCTCTTATTTTGCTTATGTGTGATCAATAAAAAATTACTGAGAAAACTACTTAATGCTAAAATGTTAAAATGCAATTTTAACACCAACAGTTGTATTTTGGAAGAAGTGTTGACAAATAGCTGTTATTCAAATACAGTTTGAATAGTTTTTTATTATTATCATTATCATTTTTATTGTCATTGTTAGTATTTGTGGTGCTATCACTTGAACCCAGGGTCTCAAACATGCTAGGTAAGTATACCACCACTGCGCCACAGAACTGCACCCTAAATAGTATTTTAGAATTCCATTGATAAGAAAGAGAATATATGATCCAGATGTGGTTTTGAGGCAAAATATTATGGTTTGAAAACTAAGACATGATCAATTCAAATGATTTCCACAGAGAATCACATATATTGCAAAACATTGTAGAATTATGGACCTTTGTCTAGAAAAATTGACTCCCTGTATGTTTCTAATTTGAAAGAATTCATCTTGTTAACAAAAAAGTGAACTTTTAAGTATGTATAATAGAGGGACCCAAGAGATATGAATGCAGCATCTACAAAAATGTAGATGAAAAACAGGTAATATAGCTACTAGCTTGGGATTTTTGTACCTCCTGGCTCAATTTCTGGGAGAAGTTTCTTTAGATTTTTCTTACCTTATATTTAAATTGTTAAGGATTTTACACATGGGGTCTCAATATCTTTGTTATAGAAGAGTATATGTCACTTTTCTTTTGAAATATTTAGCAACAACAGCTGTGTCTCTGTGGAAGCTCAGTGTTTAATGTTTTTAAAATAGGAGTGAGGCTGTAAGTTTAATCTTAAAATTAATTAAATTGAGACAGTTGGTAGTGTGCATGCTTATTAATGAAAAGTTTATAATAGAATAAAACAACATTGCAATGTTACTTATTTGTAGTACATGAATAAAAAATCATCAGAGGAAAACATGTCTTATAAAGGCATAAAAATGCATTCAGTTAAGAAAAGAATTTTGTGTCCATGTACACCATATGTACTATGATTTCTACCTTATTATATTGAAAAGCACTAAATTGATTTGTAGCTACAACCTGTAATAATTTTTGGAATCCTTTTACATGTCCGAATGATGAGTTGATGAATTTCAAGGTATAAAATAAAAAGCCAATGAAACATTGTGTACATTTTCCTTTAAGTTTCAAATGGTAAATGTAAAATTTTCATGACAGAGAGAGAGTGACTATGTGCACAGTTAAAGGTTCCATACTTTAAATGATCATAGAGATGGTCAGGATTATTCCTGCTATGCTGTGAATGGCCTTGTGGCCCCCAAATAGAGGATGCAGTAAAGAATTATGAAGGAATTGTGCAGAACAAGACTAGATTATTATGGTCAAATTGTTACTCTCTTAGAGACTTGTAATTTTCATGGTCATGCCTTTCTACTATTCATTATCAGATAGGTTCAGCTAAATAAAGTGGTCTTGTCAAAATTATTGGGGGAAAAAAAACAACACTGCACCAGAAACTATTTTAATTTTGTTTGAGAAGATTAGACAATTTTGGGCCCATTTTAAGGATTTCTTGAAATTTGACATTTAAAAAATTGTACAGTTTTTACAACTAAATTCTTCTCTGAAGTGCACATGAAGCCAGCTACTGAAAAAGCAAATTAAATTTATAGTGATCGTGCTAAATATTTCAGTACCTCTATAATAACTAATAACTCATTCTTTTTTTTTTTCAGAGGGCTGGGGTGTACCAGGGATTGAACTCGAGGGCACTAGACCACTGAACAACATTCCCAGCCCTATTTTGTATTTTATTTAGAGACAAGGTCTCACTCAGTTTCTTAGTGCCTGGCTTTTGCTGAGACTGGCTTTGAATTCAAGAACCTCCTGTCTCAGCCTCCTGAGCCACTGGGATTACAGGCCTGTGCCACTGCGCCCAGTTATATAACTTATTCTCAAAGCCAAATTTAGGTAATGTAATGAGCTAGTTCAAAAATTGAATACTTAAATTAACAAGCAGCATATATATAGTTTTTATAAACTGTGCTTAACAGTTGGGTGAAATTCAAAAGTAGCTTGCTGATGCAAAGATGGGAAGAACTGTGAGTCATCAAGATAATTCCTGACTAATCTCCTTAGTGAACTAAAATAGTTATTATGTTTATAAGTCATATTTTCATGGATTATATTTTCCTTGGATAGACTGCTAAAATTAAATGGTCTGTGTATAGAGTAACTCATCTCATAACATCAAGGCCTTTATTTTATAGTCCTTGCCTTGTCAGCATCACAAATACTGATTGTTTTTCCACTGTGTACTTAGCATGATTTGCTTTGCTTTGCTAGTTCAACATCTGCTAGCTGAGAAATACAGGTAGTTTAGAGATCATGCTCTTAAGTGTATTGTAAAGTGTGTGAAATTCATTTTGGAGTAGGAGATATCACCTCAAAGATTGTTAATGATCTATCTGAGGATTATTAGACACGTTTTCATTCTCAAGAGTTTCTTAGAGTGCTCTAAATCATTGTTAGAGAGGGATATCTTTGAATACGGTATTTCCAGTTTTCTACTTTTAATACTAGAAGAAGCTATTTTAATTTTCGCAAGTCCTGTATTAACTGGAGCCAATTTCATGGAATGTGTACTTTGTAGGTAAAAGGAAAAATTTAGCTGACATTATACTATTCAATTCCCCCAAGTAATCAGAAGGTTGAGGTGTATCATATTAGGAATAGAAGACTATATTAAAAAAATGAGATGAATGATATTCAGGAAAAGGATATGTAGTATGAAGGATACTCATTTTCTCCAAATGTTATATAACTATTTGTAAGTTGCACAGAATGTAGAAGAGTTAACAACTTGTTCTCTTCTGTTAAACATATATTTATGTCTTAGTTATAGATATTTAGAATTTATAATTCAAAATTAAGATAAAGATTATTAAAATATATTCATAGAGTAAAAATTTATTATGTAATACTATGAGCAACCATAATGATCACTTTCATATAGCACTGAGAATTGGATGGGCTTTTCAGATAAGTGTCATGAAAAAATTTCTGGAAAGGTTGGGGAAAGTTTTAAAGACCCTTGCTTTCTTGCTTCTAGGGTGCTTCTGGTTTCCTAATATAAGTAGTAAAGAAAGTGCTAGGTTTCTATCATAGTATAAGTCTAATTCTAATGGGAAGGAAAGAGAAGGTTGAACACATGTATGTTGACAAGGTTTCTTTAAATTTCATAGGCTGTGTTACCAAATATTTCATTGGTTGAGGTGTTTGTGTGTGTGTGTGTGTGTGTATGTATGTGTGTGTATGAGAGAGAGAGAAAGAGAGAGACATACACACACTAGGAATCTAACCCAGGGCCTCATGCATGCCAGGCAAGTGTTCAACAAACTGAGCCAAATTTCCGGCCCATGAGATAAGTAACTTTTTAAAAAAACTGTATGCACTTTCTAATATGGCTATATCAGAATTTTTTAGAATATCCATACTGGAAATCCAAAAAAATGTGTGGTAATTAGTGTATATGTACACTTTAAAAATTTCTCACCATTAGTAGTTTTCTGTGTTTTTTTTTTTTAATTTAAAATATGCTGGTCTGAAACAGGGCTTATTGGAGCAAGTGCTATTTTACGATGCTAATTACAATATAGTTTTACAGTGTAAGGAGTCATTAGAGGGGACATTAACTTTGAACATTTTGCATTCAGCTGTGTTTGTCTTGTCACTGTTGCTGTGTAAGTGAGGCTATGAGAGAGTATTTTCTTAGGCAGGAGGGCAATAATAAGAATAATAGGAAATTAAAATTATGCCTAAGGAAAGTTTAATAGTTTTGATATATTTCTGAAAGTACCATGCCCTTGTTGACAAGTTTTCTCATTGCTGGTAAACTTACATTCATAGTTTTAGGCTTTAAATAAATGACACATTTGTAATATCCTTAAGTATGAAAGCAAGTGATGTCTATGAATTTCTTATGGGACTATGTATGCTTATCTTAATATATTTGTTTTCTTTTTTCAGAATTAATTTAACATAAGCAGTGTTAGAAAACTTTGAAATAAAATATATAAAATATAGAAAAATGTATTCAAGTATTTCATAGACATTGAGACAGTTTAATTTATAATTATGTCAAATTCCCCAACTAGTTCTCAGTGATAAGAAACAGTCTGTCTTGCTCTTATCTTCAATATAAGAATATTCTTTCATGGTTTTAATTCATAGACAGCAAATGTAGACACATATGTATAATTTTGGGGTGGGTAGTCCTCAAAGTAGGTAAAGTACATAATAGCAAATTCTTCCAGTTGTAGAATTTGCATGATGACATTTTCCTTGTCTTAATTACTTAGATAATTTGTTTTTTTAATGCTAAGTACTTTTTTAAAGTTAATTTTTAAAAACTAAACCAAAGTACAAAAACATTGAAAAGATTCCGTTTTAAATGACAGTTCCTGCTTTTAGTTTGAGAGTAGTTAAAGGTCAGAAAATAGTACACAGGATTTCAGAACTGACTTATTTTTCTATCTTATATCAGCTTAATGTTTATTTTTCTCAGTAAATAATTTGATACACTGAGTTTTCATCCAGTGCCACTGATAATTAAAATATCTTAAAAGCACTCAAAAATATTTCCAAATACAACATTGATGGTAAAAAAATAATTCAAAAAATAGCAAGAGAAAAGAATTAGAGTCTGGTTCAGTTTAACCAAGAACACTATCACATATTTCTACTAATTACACTGCATGAAATGAGCTGATACCCCATTGCAGTTGAAATAATCCCATGGGGGTATTGATAAATTTTAACTAAAATTTTTATTTAAAATCATTCACATGTTGTGAATGGCTTATATTTTGAATTCATTAATTCAGAAATATGAAAACAATCTTCATAGAATTGAATGACATATCAATTATAAACCTACTCTCTTTATATTTGGAAAGTTTGAACCCATGTAATTTTGATGGGAAACTGTGCTTATTAAAAAATTTTTCATGAATTTGTTTTCATTGAATTCATTTTTATCAAAATGTAAATACTTTTAATTACATTGATATTTAAAGTCTCATTCTAAACCAAAATATAAAAGTTACTGAACTTTGTTCAGTTATATATCAAAACATTAAATGTAATCACAAACAATTAAGCAGCTATTAAAAATATAACAAAAATGAAGGTGCTGGCTTGAATTTTTCAGTGTTTGGCAATAATTTAAAATACATAATTGTAACAATTATTTAAAAACAAAAATGTCTTTAGTAATTCCATCCTTATTCCTAGAGTTACAAATTTTATGAAAAGTAGGTTTTGAATACAGTGTGATCTACTAAGCCATTTGCTTGAAATCTCCACAAAGGAAAACTTGGTATTCTAAATATTTATATATAGTATTCTAAACAATGAAAGTTTTTTAACCTCCTAATTTGAAACTTTTTGTCCTTACATATGTTCTATAGTGTTTCTATGTATAATAATACTTAACTAATTCGAGTGAATTTTCCACTGAATTACTGAATACTTTCCTTTTTTATGAGTATAAGAAAATAATTTTACAGTTCAAACTATTGATATTTTTATCTTTGTCATTTTCCTTTTTTCTTTCATAAAATTTACTGTACAAATCTTTCTTTTGTCACAGTTAATATCACTGAACTAAAAATCAAGATACTCCAAAGTAGTTTTTACATCTACTACTATGTAATATTATATAACATACAAACACATTGGCAGTAAAGCTTCCACATATATGATTTACTATGAAAAAACTTTTCTTCTTGAATTAATATGAAACAGAATCCCCATAATACATATTTGTATCCATTAAAAGAACCTTGGCTTCTCTCATGACTTCACATAAAAATCAAAATAAACCTTTTCCTCTTACTGTTTTAATATAGTGGCTATCATTTGGACACTGCACACACGTACATATGCACACATACATACAACTATGGCAAGAAAATTTTCTTCTGAATTTAATGTTTGTGTTTGTATGCCATCAGAGACTTAATCTTGTTGCTGATGAATATCCTCATGCCTAAGGATTTTATAGATAACCCAGTAGAAAATGTTAAAAATCAAGAAAGCTAATGGGAAGCAGGCTCGGGAGATGGTGTCAATCTTCTTGGCCCGATCAATAAAGACCTTCCTCATTTCATCAGGACTTTTTGGCATTACCTGGACAGGATGGTTTGGGCCCTTTGGAGTTACACCATCTTTTGCTTGCAGACATGGTCCCATTCCATATGCTGTGAAGCTGAATCGGCTTTCCCTTACCTCATCATCCTGTCAAAGAAAAATGCAAGAAAACTTTTTGTTAATGGAATAGGGAATGTATGGCAGGCATTTCACAATTATGACAAATTTTATCATCATAGATTTTTGCACTTATATGAAGAAAAAGATAACTAAAGCATATAAAAATGAGTGACTTATTCTCCCTTTGAAGTTTTATTTATCCTGATGCATCATCCAGATGTGCCCTTTAATAAATGTAAAACTCTCAAAAGATGTTTTAATGAAAAACTAAAATTCTGATATTTTCTATATATTACTAGAATATCTAACCAAGAGATCAAGAAATAAAGCTATTGAAGCACTGTATAATATATACTCTCATATACTAGATTTTTTAATATGATGTGTCTAAGTATACAAATATGTGATACGAGATGGTAAAAATACCAGGATCACTGACTGAATTTTTCTTTTTCATGGATACACCTTTTAATGGTTGTTTCACACAAATATGAGTTACTTCCTTGGAAAATACAAAGAAACACATAATAACCCTTGGTTGCTTACTGTTATCCTTCCTTTATGGTACTTCTATGTTTTACACTCACTTTTTTTTGAACGACTTTAAGATAGTCATATATTCTAATTTATATGTAGTTGTTTTTCAGGTACAGTAGTTTGGTCCAAATTATGAATGATATTTGGCAGTTTATTTCATGTTCAAGAAACCAACTTGTTATAAATTTAAAACATTATGTTCTTCTAAAAGTTCTCATTATTCTTAAATATGGCAAATTGAAGAGAATTTTCATATATAAAAATGAAAAACACCGGGCTGGGGATATAGCTCAGTTGGTAGAGTGTTTGCCCTGCATGCACAAGGCCCTGGGTTCAATCCCCAGTACCACAAAGAGAAAAGAAAAACATTCTCAAAATTTAATGAAAAAAATTTAATAAATATATTATCATAAATGTGCTCCTGATAGAGAAATATGGTATTTAATAATTAAATTCATTAATAAAGAAAATTCATTTATGCTACTAAAATTGAAAATTTAAAATGTAACAATATGTTTTATAAGGTTATATGTCTGCTATGATAGTGCTTTTGCTTGGTAATATAAGATATAAAAATAATTAAATAGGCTCAAACTCTTGAAAATTACTTTAGGTCTGTGAAAGTAGTTGCTCAATGAAGAGTATATTTTAAAATTTATAAGTGAATAATAGAAATTATTATGGATTCTAAAAATGAGAAAATGACTAAAGTTGATTCAGTGATGCATAAATTTGTTTTTAGGAATTATGAAACTGAATTCCACCTGAAAAACAAAAGCAAGTAATTATTGTAAAACATTTCAGTTGTAATTTGAATAAGCAATTAAAATTTCAGGAAACAAGAATGAAATAAAAGCTGACAGTTTATATTACCTGAAAATAAATCTGCCAATCCAAGCGATCTGTGTTTACTGTTGTAATCTTGATAAAAATTGGAAATTAGTGGAAGCATCCTCATTTAGACTATTATTTGTTTTTCTTTTCTTTTGGCTTCCATAAAAATTTTAAGACAAACCTACTTCCTTTGAAATTTTCTATATCTTGAATAAAAGTATATATAGTAGATATCAAAACAGTTCTTATGTAAGTGCTAAATAACCCCCTTACAATTTAGTAAATTATGCTGATGTTTGCATTCCAGAAGGAAAACATAGGTCACCTGGTTAAGTTATATTATTTTGTGTGCAGATTAGCTCAGTGTTGAAGTTTGATATAGCCTTTTAAACTACATTAACTGATGTATTAAAAAAAAACTCATCTTAAAATTCGACCAAAATAACTTTCTTGGTAGGCATTTATGTATGTATGTTGGCATACTAGTTGAAACAGGAAATTCATTACTACAATGTTAAGATTTTAGCATAACCTTATGTGTTTAACAAAGTAGAATCCATTAACCACCTTTCTAACTATGTGTTCTGGAGAACTTTAAAACCTTTACAGACTGCTCCCGCACCCCCCCCCCCCAAAGCAGTCAAAATCCATTTAAAATTAGTACTCAATGAACAACTAAATTTTTCTCAATTGTGTCTTTTTACATAACTGACTGTGCATAATGGGTTAACATCAGGCCTAAGCTGTTACAAGACTCCTAAGAATGACCCCTAATTTCTTTGGCATCTTTTCCTTGAAAACAGTGGAATTAAGCTAAATGGAGAACCCGAGACAGCTTCATTCAGTTGGAGAGACTCACCTGCCCTGAGGGAGCTACATATAATTGGTATAGCCCCTGACTTTTATACCGATGGTCTTTTGTGGGTAAGGGGGACAAAAGAAGCTGTGATCTTGAGAAATAGCTATGTCTCCCATGTGATAAAGATACTGTAGACCTGATGTGTTCCTTGCATCACATCCTCTTATGAGGCTTAGTAAATGTAATATTAACTTAAAGCCCATTGTTGTCTGAAGAATCTGAGTGACAATTTGAAACCCCCAAATATCAGCAGTGGAAACAAAATCTGGCCAGGCTTTGGGATCCTTTTAAAATTAATATGGCCAAAAGTTTGGGGCATGATTCTGAGGAGAATCTGATGCTGATCTATGCTGGGTTTGAGGTAGCAAAATTTCTATAGAAAGTAATTAGGGATAAATCATACTACTGGAATATTGATGGCATAGATTTATCCCTTGTGGAAGGGTCAGATGAATGACCACTGAGATAAAATTGAGGAGAAAGTTATTCAAGATACAATTAATTCCTTATTCCCTATTAATTAATCATCCTTGTGAAAACGAGGCCACAGAAAACAGTAAGCACAGCAAGCAGATTCATTACTTGTGCTCAAGGTGTAAACAAAAGCCAAGTTGGGACTTGAAATGACATTACATTTAATCTTTATGTTGTCTTTCTGCAACCCCAGGCAAGTGGCACTAGAAACTAGTATCTATAGTGCAGCTCTGTACCATAAATGTATAATGTGAGCTACAAATGAAATGCATGTAAAATTTTAAATTTTACTTTAATTACATTTAACACATAATGTAAGAAGCAGATAAATTTAATTTTAATTTTAAAATTTTAACTTGTTATGGCCAACATATTATTTTAACATTTGTTCAAAATAAAAATTGAGAAGTTTTACATTGATGATTTCATATTAAGTTCTTGAAATCTGGTGTGTATTTTATAATTACAGCATATTTTGACTAAGATACTACATTTTTGGTGCTTAATAGTTAACAAATTGGACAAAGCAATTATAGCACAAAGCAGCTGGGTTACCTTGCTGAGAAGTGCTAGAAGATCTCTGTGCAATCCATGATTCCTGAATCTTTAGATTGATTGACCCAAAAACTAATAATATATTTATGGATACTGTAGCACGAAAAGCAATGTTTAGCATAAATGGTACCCCCAACTTGCTTCACTGTTCTAATTTAAGAATCACTGTTGGATATAATATCAAAGACCCCTTTTGAGTGGGTGAAACCTGTGGTGATATGGATCTGTGCTAAAAAGGGAAACTGGTTCTCTCAATACTATGACTTCTCTGTAGAAGAGTAGATAGTTAAGTTTAGTAGCAAATCTGGGCTGGCCATTAAATAATTAGAAATGAGCCTACCCATATCATAGCCTCTCACCTAAATTCTGGTAGACAAACTATGGTAACAGAGTTCCTTTGGTATGTGGTTGTTCTTTAGGATAGAAAGAGGACATATAGATTCATAGGCATATTAACTCTTGTACTAGCCATGCTGGGTTTCACCTATGGGAGGAAATCTGTACCATTCAGAAGAAAAATCATGGCCAGAGGTTAATCTGTTAGTTCTTCTTAGGTGATTAAGACAGAAGAAGAATACAACAAAAATGGACAGGATTCCTCTGAATGATTTCCTGACACTTTTATCACCAGCTGAGAAGTTGGAAATCTATTCCAGTTTCAGCAGCTACGTCCACTAAGGATCCCTGTTAGATCTGTTCCTTTCATCTCAGGAGTTGAGTCCAGTGATGCCGGTGGGGAATGGGGGGCGGGGGGAGAAAAAAAAGGCACTGACACTGGTTGCTAAATTTACTCCATGGAGTTAAGGCAGCTTAAAGAAAGAAAACTGAAAGGCCAAGATCACCTTGCCCAATCTGAATGGGACTCCAAGGTTATACCATGGTTAAAGTTCAATGGCAAGTAGTACTAAATACAGCGTTTTGGAATTACTGGTTACATCATAAAACATATGGTGATTCTGCTGGGGAAAAAGACTGTAACCTGAGGAGAAAAAGAGAAGCTGATGGGGCAGGTATGGAGGCAAAGCAACTAGCTGTGGTCATGGGTATGGTCATATTAAAAATCATAGATAGGGAAAAAAAGAGTAATATATATCCAGTAAATGATATTGCCTTTGGTGAAATGTATAATTGGAAAGAATGTGACACTAAATGAAGGATCTTGCTTGAGCCTTATCTTTGGTAAATCATTCCTTAGTCTAGTTTTAATAGGATATGTTAAAATGGGAGTCTTTCAAATTGCCTAAATCTTCATTTGAGTAAATATTAAATACTTCGATATTCCAGGAAGATAATGGGAACACTCAGATCTGATTAAGGAAATAGTGGAGACAGGAATGCTGGTCCTCATCAGTTGTCTGTAGAATAGCATATCTAGCCTATGATAAAAGTAGATGGATATTGCAGGCTGACTGCTGTTTCTGCCCAATACAATATTTCAACAGTATCTCTATCATGCTGAATGTGGGGAAACTATTCAAGAGTTTATCAGGGCAAAAGAGGCAGGTGTGATTTTATAGATTTGGAGCGTCTCGTGCTGTCTTTTAATCCCAATCTAAAACATATGCTAAATGTAGCCTCCCTTCATGTGGGGTAGACAAAATTGTAATTTTCCTCCTTCCCTAAGGAGGCATGAATTCTCCAGCATATTTTCACAACTTAATAAGAAACTGTGGTTCAGATCACTTGTCAGAAGTAAACTAACTAAGGATAAATGATTGTTTTTAAACTCACTGAGAAGAAAGGGAGTTTGGAAAATTTTAGTGGCACATGTGACTAGGCAAGGATGGCCAGTTAATCCAGGAATAAACTAATATGAGGCTACTAAAGAATTCACAAACATTAAAGGATGAATTGATATTTCTTCTGGACTCCTCAGTGAGAAAAAGAACACGTAGCATAATTGAAATCCGGTGCATTTATTTTGGATTTGTATTAGTCCCACTATGTAAAATGACTAGATGACAGATTGAATTTGAAAAGTAAATAGGGGAAAACTGTGAGAGATGTGAGGTACATAGTAGCCCAAACTGTTCCTCTGTGCCTTACAGTTCATTTATAGAGTTAAATATTACTAAAACATGTATATTGGAGTTTCTGGACAAGACTCAATAGTGACATTTTAAGATGACTACTAGGTTGCTAGAGTATAAAACTCTTGGATGTTGTGAACAGATATAATCTATTTGAATGACAACCATTGGAATTTTCTTGAATTCTGGTAGAAATAGCCCCCAAGACTGAAATAATCTAAAGGGCATCAATTTGTACTTAGTCCTAAGATACTGACCAGGTCATAGGTAATGTCAAGAAGTATGAGATAATAGTTGTTCTGTGTGTATGCAATAACATAATCTAGGTCAGTCATGTTTCTCAAAGTGTGTTCAATCCCCAAAATCACTGGAAGGGGTTGATAAAATCTAGTTGACTGGATCTCAACTTCAGAGCGTCTTATTTATTACCATTTAGGTTTTCATAGGAATCTGCATTTCCAGTCACCTCTCTGGTGATTACAATACACGATGAAGTTTTAGAAACAAATGTTTGTAAGAGGTCCAGTGCTACCATCTCAACCAACTTGAATTAGTAGTAATAGAGCTTTTTTTTGAATTCCTGTAGTAGTTGTGAATTTATATTTTTATGTAACAGTTTGTGAAGAAAATATCCTGAATTGACTTTTGTATTAAGATATTATTTTATTTTGGAAGTAATTTATGTTTCCAAGTAATGTTTCCACAGCTATAGGTAAGTGTCTATGTAAGACTATTTATATGATCTGTACCTTTATCCTTTTAAAAATCTACTAAAGGACCTAGTCATATATCAGAAAATAGACCTTGGATAATTATAAGTTTATAGTTTGGGTTAGAGCATTATTGTTTTTAAAAATGTATGAACTCTGATATTACTAACACATTATCAGTAGTTTTCTTATTGAATTTAAATTTGAAAGAAAAAACTTTCAATAAAATATGTGTGCTATAGGAAATAATTTTCTAACAAATAAATAAATTCCAAATAAATTTTAGTTATTTTACATGACCACAAATATATGGTTCAAATGGAAAATCTGACACAAGATTGAAATGTAAAGTATAAATATTTTATTATGGTTAAACAATTTTATAGTTTCATCACTTAGTACCAGAAGCCTAGAGCCTTGATTATCTTAATTTAACTTAACTCTCTGATTTCTGGTTTCTTTCTTTCTTTTTCTTTTTTTTTTTGTTTTTTGCTGTGGGTGTGGGGTTACTGGGGATTGAACTCAGGGGCACTTGACCACTGAGCCACATCCCCAGCCTATTTTGTATTTTATTTAGAGACAGGGTCTCATTGAGTTGCTTAGCACCTCACTTTTGCTGAGGCTGGCTTTGAACTCTCAATCCTCCTGCCTCATCATCCTGAGCCACCGGGATTATAGGCATGTACTACTGCACCTGGCACTGACTTTTAGTTTCTTATTCCAGGAAAATATTATAGTATCTAGCAGGTTCTTTAAGGTGAGAGAAAATACATAAAGATCCTTACAAAGCACTCAAATTGTTGTTATTAATATTTTTGGTTATAATCATATTATTATGGAAATTGCATGAAGCATTAAAAGA
Source organism: Marmota monax (assembly GCF_021218885.2). NCBI lineage: Eukaryota > Metazoa > Chordata > Mammalia > Rodentia > Sciuridae > Marmota > Marmota monax. Next base: position 2,550,250 of record NW_026694999.1, on the reverse strand, counting down.
AAATGCCAATAACAACTTGAATTATTTTACTATTAAATGTTTTAAACTGATAAGAATCAAACTATACTAAAATATTATGTAAAATAGGCCCATTCAATTGTCTGTTTCCAGAGGGCGCTGTAATTGCTCATTGTCACACTGAAAGGTGAACCAATAGCACAAACATAAGAAGATCACTTCACCCTTCTAGCCGTACTATCTTATTATTACAATAAATGTGTTTTGTCATATGGCTTCTGGAATTTTTTGTAAATTTAATTTATAAAACCAAGGTGTCTTTAGTGTTTTAAATATGTTTTATGAAATAACATAAATATTTAAAGTATATAAATGAGATGAGTATGTGGAGTCATGTTAGGGCTCTTTCAGAAACAGGTTCTCATCTCTGTGGGATGGCAGTAAACCACACTCTGACAGGGCTCAATCTGTTCTCCCAGGCTGTCAGGGATGAAAGAGAACATGGGTCCCTGGACCACAAAGGTTTCAAGCGTTTTGTTTTTAATGACTGGCTTTTTGGGATAGGTTTGAAAATTGCTCCTAAATCATAAAGAATGGAGGAAGTTTTTCTAGCAACTTATTAATATTATAATAATATTATTATTAGATTGTTAAATTAGAAGATACATGGAATTATTTTATGATTAACCTAATTCTGTTTTTAATTCAGTCATAAAATTCATATTGGGTTCAGTCATAAAATTATCTTGTATTATGTATGCTTAGATATACAGTGATATTCTTTATTCTGATTAGTACTCAAATATTTCTTTGGGGTAATTTGATTTTCTAAAAATATCTTCAGCTTAAAATCTGATGATTTTAGCAAGAAGCTAAAAAATTTACCTATATTTTTGATTCAGGAATACTCTGTATGTTAGGGAATATTTAATGGTCATAAAATTAAGGCACTTTATAACTCAAAATATAGGTAATAAAAAGGTTCAATATAATTAACTAAAGTGGACTGATGAAAATAGTAAAATTAAAGATACAGCCTATAAACCCAGAGGTAAACCCTCTTACTATGCTCTAAGCAAGTTAGAGTAGTAGGCAATGAAAAATATAAAAAGCCATTTAGTTACTGTACAAGTCTTTTAACAGGAAGACCCTTTTCAACTTTTTACATTTGAAACTGAGAAAAACATGCCAGTAATTATGCATCAGTACTACATTGTGAAACTTTCTAAGGGCATTTTCATTTACTTTAGAGAATTATGCCAAAGATGATTCATATAAATACATATGATAATTTAGAAATGTTAGAAGATCAAAGGTAGATATAGTCATTTGGTAGAATTGCTTCATCTCTATCATTAAAATAATATATTAATATACAGGAGGTAAGAACTAATTTCCTATCCTGTTCTTAGTCTTAAAAAAATCAAACAAAAAGCCAAGAACAAAAAAAATTTACTTATGTATGAAAGTGGAGAAGACCTGAAAATTGCCATTGAGTGGTAAAACACTAAGCATTTAATACACCATGAAGTATTGATTATGTGAATTGCTGTAAGATATAAAAGCATTAAATACATAATTTTTATTCTAATGTTTTTCCCTTAGTACGAACCTTTGGGGCATTTATACAATTAAGATGCTAAGTAGATTACTCCAAAGATTTGATTATGATTTTTTCTAGCTTTATAGAGAAATGGAAATGGGAAAGTAACAGAGGAAGGAAACTAAGATATTAATTTCCACTTACATGATTTCAAAGTGTGTGGATCTAAAAAAATTGATGGTAAATATCATAGTGGCATATTTTTTTGGGAAGGATGATCATGTAGAAGAGTCTGAGATCAGCTGAAAATGTGAATTAAAATTTCTTTTTCTAAAACATTCAGTTTCATACATCTATACAAATTTCTATATCATCTAAAAACCTAGTGCTTAAAAATACAATTATAGATGAGATTAAAATTTTTATAATCAAAAGTCATTGTTAATATACAATTCTTTGAAATCTAGCTCCATGGGAATTTTGTATTTATTATAGATGACATATAAATTAGCAAAGAATTAGACAGGTTTATGCATGTCATATTAAACTTAGATTTAGAAATGGTTTGGAGGTTAATAAATGGAAGGTATAAGTTTTTAAAGCTGAATGTTTCAGGTCATACGAAAATGTAATACAAATATTTTAAAGGATAGATGAGAATGAAATAATTTTTAAAATTCACATATCTACTTATAGCGTAATATGTTATATTTTCTGTCAGTGCCAACTCATTATTATGGAGTTATATAAGATTTTACACTAGATGGCACATTCAAAAAAATCTATATTTTAATTAACTTTGAAAAGGAAGTCACCATAATGCATTTGAACTTAGATTAAATAGAGATTATATTATTTTATCACATATTTTTCTGAGCAGGATTTCAGAGGATATATAGTGCTAAGAAGTGGCTGTCTTTAACATAAACTCTAAATAGTTGTTTTTCAGGACATATTAAAATCTTACAATTTTTGTTGTATTTGAGAGGATACAGTTTCAACCCCTGATGATCATTCATCTAGAATTATATTTTAATGCAAATTATTGAGAAATTACTTTTCCTTTGATATGTATCAAAGAAATTTACAGGATATAATTTTATCTTTTGAAATAAAATCTTAACTCAAGAATAAATAATAAATTGATGTATAATGAAAACATTAAATAATTTAGTATAATAGATGCCATGTTGTTTTCAACCATAAAGCCTCATCCTTTCAGCCAACAAAGTATATATGTATATTTGTATTGGTCATGAGACTATAGAACTGATGAAATCTGTAGGATAGAAAAATTATGCGTTATCCTTAGAAGTCATCATGATTTGTTTTAAAGTAAAACGGTATAAACACACAAGTAAATAATTATGTTTGAATACAGATTGTTAAGTTACATTCAATATCTTTATTTAAAAAGATACCTATTTTGCCTAGTAAAACGTAAACTTGGTCATCACTTCCTAAATCTAGAACTAATGGTCCATTTCTATATCATTTTCATATATAAATAATAATTGATAAACGATAATAGGTAGGAAGACAGAAGTACTAGAATGTTGTGCAAATGTGTTTTCTCGGCAAACAATTGCACCATTACCTTGTAATGTGGATGAAGCTGCATGAAATGCATTAAAGCAATCCCATTTCATCCATATCTTTCAACAAATAACATGTTCACAACTGCTTTGGTGTCTTTATATGACTCCAGACTTAAGTAATGATATCATACATGAGAATAGTAACTTCTAGTCCAAATATTTTCATATCATGCATACACCCACACATACACAGCACTGGAGATAGCATCCATGGGGACATGGTGTAGTGAGTGAACAGCACACAGCAGGCTCTGACAGTGTGGGGTGGGGAAATTTGGATACAAGAGAAAACTTTTATTCTTTCACATTGGACAAAGGATTCCATGATACCTTAATAAAAAAGTGGAGTATTAAATTGTATGCAATGCCTAAGCAAAGGCTGAACCAAGTTAAAATTTCCTAGGACTACTGTTTGCATTAATGTAAGGTTAACTCTGTGACAAAATTTCTATAATGAGGCAATTTAATTTACTTTTCATATTCTAACAAATTAGAGTACTGAGGTAAATTCATGTAAACCAATACTCATGGAAATAAAGAGTATACTCTTAATATTTATACTCGTTTTCACTGCAAAAGTTTAGATTGCTCAGATTGTTTCTAAGCAAATTATGTTGCTTGAACAAATGATAAATTCAGTCAGCTGAAAGGGTTGTTAATTTGAAAATAGTATTCAAAAAGTCAAAATAACCATTTTCAGGTTTGCCCAATGCTAAGACTATTTTAAAAATAAATGGGTCATATGTTTTTGAATGAGTGTATTTGAATTACCATATTGCTTCTTTTTAGAAAGCTATTCAGTGTCCATGAAGTAAGCCTAACTCTTCATCAGAGTTCTTTGTAAAGTCATAATTAATATAATTTATATGTTTCATGATGAAGTTTCTTTAGACATTAACGGTTTAGTAACTAGAGACATAATTATGTTGGTCTCCCAAAGAGACAAAGCATTCAGATAGATACAGATATGTAGATATATGCATACATATATAAAAATAGTTTCTAATATATATTCTAATACAATTATATGTATGTACGAATAAGTGTTGCAAAAACTATATCTGTTATGCAAATTCCATACAATTAAAATTTTACAGTTAATAAAATCAAGAAAGATAATTTGAAATTATTCCTCAGAGACAAAAAACAAAAGGAAAAGTGGGAGTCTGGGATTCTAGAAAATAACGTAATTTTCAAAGCAAAGGAATACAGTTAGGTGATTATATATTATAAGAGATTTATTAAGTACAGTAATACTAGTCTAGATAGTCTGCAGTGAAATTGAGATTACTGTTATATTCATTTAACATTTTGTCTTTCACAGGAATTCTTAACTGGGGTGTATGTTGGACTCATCTGGGGAGCTACTTTTAGGTACACCTTACCCCAGAAATTTTAGTTTAGTAAACTAAACTATTTGTATATGAATCCCAGAATAAAATCCTGACTCTGGTAGATTTACATGTAATTACTGTAAGCTATATTTTGGGTGCCCTAAAACCACGTATGGGCCAATACTCTCTCTTCTCGATTACCCTTCTAAATATTTGGCCATTATACTTGGACAAGTTCTTTGTGATGTCATTTTACTCAAAAACTTCAAAGGATGCTACTATTAAAACCAAATTATTCATTTGCCTTAAGTAATTTCAATATTAAAAATGGATTCTAAAGTCATACAGACTGGATAGAGCATTCTTTGGTTTTATTTTGAGGTCACTTAAGCAGCTGCTTTTAGACATCATTTCTATAAATATGTTTCTCACTTACTTTGAAATGAATTTTGTACAATATATGATTATTGCAATATATATGACATTTCTCTTTAATATACATTTAAAATCATTTTGACCAAATAGCTCTGTTAATAAAATGAAGGATAATTTAAAAATATCCTTTTACCGAGTGAGGGAAGACAAGAGTAAAGTTCTTAGAAAAATAGAATATACTTTTTAGCTGATGGGAGATGGTGTTTGCTTGGCTTTAAGGGGCTTTGTTTCCCCACCAAACACTGCCTTGGTGCAGAATATGCTGTCTGCTTTTTACTGATGATCACATTCCTCTATTTTAGAGTTAAGAAAGTCAATTTACCGTGTCTGAGAAACGGTAAAACTTCTCCAATGCAAAAGCTTCTGTCTGTGGGAAGGTAAAGTGGACCAAGAGGGATTGAGAAACCAGAGAATCAAGTCATATATAATTAAATATAATTACACAATTGGTTTTAATCATATATACCATTTTAACAATAATATGTATCAATTAATGAATTTCCACATATGTAAAGTATTTACCCCAAAGAATGAGTTGCACTTAAAATAACTATTTTTACATTAAATCTTAATTACATTTAATTACATTTGATCCTTGAATATTTCTGATAGTGTTTAGAAAATAATAAGGTATGAATATTTTTTTACATTTCAACATTTTCCCAGAATACCAATCACTGGAAAAATTAATCTCTGTATCTTTCTGTGAGCTAAAGAGTAAGAGACATCATATATATAGTGCATATATTTGATGTATACCATATATACACACATACATATACATATATACATGCATACATATACTGAGGATTGAACCCAGGGGTGCTTAACCACTGAGTCACATTCCCAGCCTTTTAAAAATATTTTATTTAGGTTGCAGGGTCTGGCTGAGTTGCTATGTGCCTCAATACATTACTGAGGCTGGCTTTGAACTTGTGATCCTCCTGCCTCAGCCTCCTGAGCTGCTGGGATTACAGGCATGCACCTCTTACATGTGTCAAAACTGAGTAAGAAGACACTTTAACAAGAATAATTTTTAAAAGGAAGAGCCAAAATTGAGTTTCTAAACTTGTGGTCTATTACATTATCTAGTGGATATTGTTGATTGTTGGATGTAGAATATGAATGAGCTCTCAGATTTTCCCTATTTAAACACAGTATGCCTAATATTTCTCATTTCTGGTGTTTGGATCACATGGCTGAAACATTGTAAAGTGAATAAGGAGGAGGAAGAATATATTGAGACAATAAAAATGGAGAATCAAATCATTAATGATATGAAAAATGTATATTGACTTAATTGTGATAAATGATAGTGGTAGGGAAAATGTCTGTCATTCACTGATAGGAAAGAGTTTCACCCATTGATATTGTTGATATAGCATTTGTCCTGTTATGGTGTTTCAGCAAGTGCCAAGAATCATTAGCGAAGGGGGAGGGGAAAGTAAGATAAAGGAAAAGTAAAGAATAAGGAGAAAATATAAGTAAATCAGGGAAAGTGGAGAAAGAAGATAAAGAAAAGTTAATCTCCCTATCATAATATATTCAATATACAAATGAGATGCTTTTATTTTCATATAAATTGAAACAAATGTATGCTCTAGTGTTGTTGTCTGTCCAATGTAATAATCTCCTGATGTTGTTGTTCTTTTCTATACAGCATGGGAATTTATTGGGTGTTTATTGGAAGAGTGATAATTTTTGGAGGGCCAATTAGAAATGACCAAGTATTGGTTGAGAATATTTTTAGTGCTGAGAGGTTAAAACTTAGTGCTTTAAAAAATTTTAGTATATAATCAGTAATTCAGAAACCATCAAATCTTAAAAATTCATGCCATATGAACCAGATGGTTATCCTTACGTTTTATCTTTTGACTGAAATATTCCAGTGTATTGGATCCTGGCTATAATTATACATCACTTCAACAGTATTTTATTGCTTTAAAAGTCCATTTGCTTTTAAAATGTCTGTTGGTACATTTTAATTAGAAGTAAACTCATCCATTTGCTGTCAAGAGAAACTCTCTCTTACAGAGAAAGGTTGATAAAAACCATGTACTTTTAAAGGGAGATGCCACAACAGGTCCTAATAGAGAGGAGCAACGCTGCTCTGTACATACAAATCCATTTAGGTTATTTCTACAATTTCTATGGCCTCCTAAAGGTGTTCTAAATATTTTTTTTCCTGGAATCATTTTTAATCATATGATAGTAAGGTGAAGATTGCAGTTTACTGTGTTTCCCATAGAGTTTCAGAAGAAATATCTTAAGAACATAAAATATAAATGAAAAATAGACTACATAGTTTTGTGTGAATTTAACATCATGGTATTATTAAATAAGTAATATTTTATGGAAACAAGGAATTAGCTCAGAAAAAAGCAGCAACTTTATTTGATTTGATGACTTGCATCAAGTAAAATAAATAAAACAATTGACTATTTCAAGTAAGAGATTATGCATTTCACAAATTGAAGCAAGAAAACAAACAAAAAAACAGTGTTATTCCTGAAAGTACATTGGGAAGTTGATAAAGCTCTCGTGTTACCAGATATTCTGTTTAAAGTATAGCTAGGTGTCATCATTTTGACATTTTTAGTTTCAAGTGGACAAAACAAAGGAATATCATATCATTTAGTCCCCAGTCCCAATTTTCTTCCTGTACATTTCCATTAAATATAACAAATTTACTTTCCAATAAAAACTGATATACCACCAAACCCAATATATTCAATTACTTACCTTATTCTTTCTCTTTCGTCGAAATCGCAACAGTTCTTTGTGTTGTCTTGATACAAAATTTACAGCTGCATACTCCAGAAGTGCTGAAAACACAAAAAGGAGGCACACTGCCATCCAAATGTCAATAGCTTTGACATATGAAACCTAGCCAAGAGAAAAAGTGAAAGTGAGCATATTGACTTATATTTTTATTTCTTTTGAGAAAAAAATGATTTTTTATGATTTTAAACATTATTTATGTATCAGTTTGGAAAAAAAGGAAATTCCAACAGTTTTTTCTTAATAATTGGATCAGGTATTAATTTTGCAAATTTTAAATGTTAATCATAGTTTTAAAACTTGTACTAGGGTTAGAGTTGTGGCTCAGTGGTAGAGCACTTGCTTAGCATGTGTGAGATACTGGGTTTGATTCTCAGCACTGCATATATAAAGAAATGAATAAAAAAATGTTTATCAACATCTAAAAAATATTAAAAAAAAAAAAAACTTGTACTGAGGCAGGAGGATGGTAAGCTGGAGGCTAACCTTGGCAACTCATTGAAACACTAAACAACTTAGTGAGACCTTGGCTCAAAATACAAAATAAAAAGGGCTGAGGATGTAGCTCAGTGTTAGAGTGTTCCTGGATTCAATGCCCAGTACCTCAAGAAAAAAAATAACAAAAACAAAAGACCCGTGTGTGTGTGTGTGTGTGTGTGTGTGTATCTGTGTATTTAAATTAGGCATTTGTCTAAACAAGATAAAAGGAAAGAAGAGATAAAATTTTTCCCTTAGAGCAGTATAATGCTTGGAGTAGAAGTAACATTGAAACATGGATAACAGTGTGTGACTTTTTACTTTCATTTTTAATAGAAAATTTTCTATTTTATAATCTTATTTATAAATTCTGTTAAATTTTTTTATTGCATTCATAAGGGGTTAATAGATGGCTATTTGGTACCAATTTTGAAATATTTTTATAGACATGTTATTTGAATAGCAAAAAGAATTCCAAGTTTCTCAGTTGTTAACATCTGACTACTTTTTTTCATGATACGTGGTGCATATACATCTAAATGCTATATAGTATATATAATGTTTTTCCCAGGCTGAATTATTTAACTATATTTTGCAGACATGGTACCACACACTAAACAAACTAACTGGTTAGTATTGATAGAATATGACTATCTCATCCTAACATCCCATCCTCATTTTACCAATTGCCTTAATAATGCCATTTTTTATTTTAAAATTTATTTTAGCCTTCAATATGGAATATTTATTTGCTCAGTTTTTCCTTGCTTTTTGTAACATTGGAATTTTTGATGAATAAAGGCCAGTTAGGGTGAAGTCAAATTGTAGTGTTTCCATTTTAGGTTTGCCTTTTTTTTTTTTTTTAAAGTAAGACTCACTCACTAGTGATGCCCTATTCATTGTGTATCATATCAGGAGGCACAAAATATTGATCAGTTGGTTAAGGTGATATCTGCCAGGTTTATGTATAATAAAATTACTAGTTTTCCCATGTGTAAGGATTGCTTTGAAATTATGCAAATTTTGGGCCATGGGTAGAGCTCAGTTGTAAAGTACATACTTAGCATCTGGGCGACCCTTGATTCAGTCCCCAGCACCAAAAAGAAAAGAGAAGCCATTATTAACTTTCTCATACCAGATTTTACATTCATTGATGATTTTTGTTTGAATTATTACATTGATACCAAATGGTGGTTTTCTAATTTCATCATTAATCTACATTTATTAGTTAGCTTTCTACTGTAAGAAAAGTTCCTGTCTCTTACATGTATCCGTTTACTATTTTATTTATTTATATCAGTATAAACTTTTGGATACCCATTTTATTCATCATTATTTATTTTGATGCTCACATCCCAGATTGGAATCCCTAAATGTTAAGACATACCTATTTGACAAATTTCCTTCATTATTTCAGCATTTTCTTGCTTTCCCACAAAAGATATTACTTATTTTTTAATCTCAGTCTTTGAATCAACCCTTTGAGGAACCCTTCTTTACTGGAAATCAATTTAAGAACTATGTGTGGGTTTGTTCATTGTTTCTTGGATGACATTGCTTCTCTTAGTGAACGGAACTAGGAAACAGACACACATACACACACACACCATAGCATCTATACCAATCTCTCTCTCTCTCTCCCTTACACACACACACACAAACACACACACACACACACACACCACAGCATATCATTCTTCCTATCTATCTACCTATGCATTATCCATTTGTCATCAAACATGAACTCATACTAATGTCTTATTCTAAGTCAATTCCACCAGATTCTTTTATCCTTTACCTTTTCTATTTATGTAACACTTTAAAAAGATAAATTTGGCATTTTTTACCCTCAACATACACTTGTTCATTTACACTGTGCGTAATATCTCAGTTTTTCTGACCATCATCTCAGCCTGCTCCATCTTGACCAGAGTTGCTTCTTTCATCTAAGTCCCATCCCTAAAGTTTTTGTCTTTTTCCTAATTACTGCTTTACCCTGAACATCATCCCTGGCAGTTCAGCTGTACCTTTTACCCTGCTTTTTTTTTTCTTTAAAATTTGTTCTAATTAGTTATACATGACAGCAGAATGCATTTTGATTCATTGTACACAAACGGAGTATAACTTTTCATTTTTGTGGTTATACATGATGTAGAGTCACACCATTTGTGCAAACATACATGTACTTAGCATAATGATGACCTTCTCATTCCACCATCTTTCTTACCCCCATGCCCTCACCCCTCCTCTCACTCCCCTCTGCCCAATGCAGATTTCTTCCATTCTTCCCTTGCCCACCCCCTAATATTGGATTAGCATCCACATATTAGAGAAAACATGTGGCTTTTCGTTTTTTTGGGATTGGCTTATTTCACTTAGGAAGATATCCTCCATCTCCATCCATTTTCCTGCAAATGCCATAATTTTATTCTCTTTTAATGCTGAGTAACATTCCACTGTAAATATATACCACAGTTTCTTTATCCATTCATCTATTGAAGGGCATCTAGGTTGGTTCCACAGTTTACCTATTGTGAATTGAGGTGTTATTAACATTGATGTGGTTGCATCACTGTAATATGCTGATTTTAAGTCCTTTGGGTATAGACCGAGGAGTGGAATAGCTGGGTCAAATGGTGTTTTCATTCCAAGTTTTCTGAGGAATCTTCATACCACTTTTCAGAGTGGTTGTACCAATTTGCAGTCCCAACAGTAATGTATGAGTGTACATTTTGCCCCACATCCTCGCGAACACTTATTGTTTGTGTTCTTGATAACTGCCATTCTGACTAGCATGAGATGAAATCTTAGAGTAGTGTTGATTTGCATTTCTCTAATTACGAGAGACATTGAAATGTTTTTCATATATTTGTTGATCAATTTTATATCTTCTGAGAGTGTCTGTTTAGTTCCTTAGCTCATATATTGATTTAGTTATTTGTTTTTTTGGTGTTAAGTTTTTTGAGATCTTTATATATCCTAGAAATTAGTGTTCTATCTGATGTGCATGTAGAAAAGATTTTCTCCCACTCTGTAGACTCTCTCTTCATATTATTGATTGTTTCCTTTGCTGAGAAGAAGCTTTTTAGTTTGAAATCGTCCCATTTATTGATTCTTAATTTTACTTCTTGCACTTTAGGAGTCTTGTTAAGGAAGTTGGGACCTATACAACATGATGAAGATTTGGGACTACTTTTTCTTCTATTAGGTGCAGGGTTTCTGGTCTAATTCCTAGGTCCTTAACTACTTTGAGTTGAGTTTTGTGCATGGTGAGAGATATGGGTTTGATTTCATTTTGCTGCATATAGATTTCCAGTTTTCCCAGTACCATTGTTGAAGAGGCTATCTTTTCTCCAGTGAATGTTTTGGTACCTTTGTCTAGTATGAGATAACTGTATTCATGTGTATTTGTCTCTGTGTCTTCTATTCTATACTATTGTCTACACATCTACTTTGGTGCCAATGCCATGCTGTTTATTGTTACTATAGCTCTGTAGTATAACTTAAGGTCTGGTATTGTGATGCAGATTTAATGCAATTTCTATTAAAATCCCAGTGACATTCTTTATAGAACTAGAAAAAGCAATTATGAAATTTATTTGGAAAAATAAGAGATCTGGAATAGCCAAGGCAGTCGTTAGCAAGAAAAGTGAAGCAGGAGGTATCACAATACCAGATCGATCAATTGATCTGTATTTATCTATTTATCTTTCTTAATTTCTGAAACACACAGGGAAAAGGTAGGAAGAAAGGAGAAGAGTAAAAATAAGAAGCTCATAATTTCTACACATTTACATATATCTAAATCCTTTGGAAGGGGGAATTCAGTAACTTTCATGAAACTATTTTAATACTCTTCTGAGGTTAATGGAAGAGTGATTTCAGATTTTAGTTGAACAAATATCTCTGAATATGCCATTTGTTCAAGGTTGAAATTTTTCTTTGAATATTAGTTTTCTCTTTTATCTTGTGTATGAATGTGTGTGTGTGTGTGTACATTCCAAAATTAAGGTGCTATACTGTGCAAGCAGTGTCACCAAAAACATTACATTGTTGAGCAAGTGAGTAAGCATGAGATAATTCATTTTGTTGAATACTTTAATATAGCCAGTAGATGTAGAAAATTCTGTCATTTTTCAAGAATTTGAAATAAAGGATATATATATATATATATATATATATATATATATGTGTGTGTGTGTGTGTGTGTGTGTGTGTATACACACATATATATAAATTAAATATTAAAGATAAATAGAAAGAAAAAAACATTATATTAAAAAAATACACACACATATGTATTTGTATGGAGTTATTTTTTGTTTTGTTTTCTTTTAACCCATAAACCTGCTTCACTATAATAAGAATAATATTTTTTTCTCAAGAAGATTTCTATCTACATGAACAAAACATGAGGCTAGGTTTGAGGAAAGATGTTCTACTTTCTTGGACCAAGCATATAGTTGTCTTAAGGATCTGAACCCTGCTTTTTGGAAACTTCCCTGTTTTTATGCTGTTTGTCTAATGTGTTTTTATTCGTATTTATCTTTAATATTTAATGTAGTTATTTCTTTTAATGAGAGTCAAATTTAGGTAGTGTTGTTAAAGGATAAATAGCTGAACATTTGGGAGAAAGTTATGGTTTAGGGAGTAATAAATAAATTAGGGAAAAACTTTCCCCCTTTTTCCAGCTGGCCCTTCAGGTCTCAGGATAGACTTTGCCCACATCTGATTTAGAATTCCATATACTGTCACTTAATTAATGTGTTACCTTAACACATTGCATGGTTACTCCTTATTTCTTGTTTTCCTTGATGGCAGATGGCATTTTGTTTTGTTCACCAATACAGCAGTGTTTTATATGTGTATATATATTTGCTGAGTAACTGGGCATGAGTGAAGGTATCAAATTTTAAAATATAGGGGGAAGAGTGATTCCAAAATGAGTCATAAGGAAATTCAGTTTTTGGAGCAATTTTGTTAATACTTTGGTTTGGATTAATTTTTTCTTTTTTACAAAGAGTTCATTTTTTTGACAATGGTGTCAACTTACATAAGAAGCACTCTACAAAGAAGACTCCTGCATTTCCTGCTGTATCAGAAGTGTCACTTCTGTTGTTCAGAGTGGTCTCTACTGAGCAAGAGCAGTGAATCCCTGTTTTATTCCAATGTTGTGTTGTGTCCATCTGTTTGCAAAGTGTAGATTTAGATCTCATAAATTTTGCAATTTTGCTGGAAATTTCCAGCAGCCTCCAAATATATGCTTTCTAAGAAGATGTAATGCAGCCTTTAAAGACACTGCCATTCCTGGAAGAATATAACTCGTAAAGTATGTGCATGTTCTTTAACAACCTAAATTGATAATGACATGTACCAGAGAATAAATGAGATAAATAATTTCCAAATTCATTCAGTGACTCTTTTCAGTGGCAATACAACATATGAAAACACTTGTGTCTTCCAGAATTTTAATTGTGGACAGCTCTTGAGTTTTAAAGTCTTGCTTTTCTCATCATTTGAGCCTCTTCCCTAAATTTCAGTTTTCTTTACTGTCCTAGCTGCCCTTCCAAGTAAACATAGAACCTGGCAGCTTCTATGTTTGGTACCTTAGGGCAGGTAACTTTAAAATAAAGACAGAATTTTTTACTTTTAACTACACAGTGTAGTCCTCGTGAGATTCATGATTTCTAACTTTTCTTACTCCTTATTGCCCAGTTTCCTTTGAGATAGTATTAATCCAATTTGTGCATCTTTTTGGATCCTCTTGTCAACAGTCTCATTATCCACTCTGTGGTTGGGATACTAATTCTAATTTAGGGAATAGTCTCGCCTCAGTATTCTCCTTCAATACAAGAATCTGGAGGTAAAACCTTCATCTACCCCCCCACCCCAATGACACAATCTGGTGATCATTGGAGAATTCAAGCTATGATACGATACATTCAACGAACAACACCAACATCTTCCTATCTTGAAACAACAAAGGGTTATTTTTCTCTCATGTTCCTAGTCAGCTTTGGGTCACATTGTGACTATGGAGTTGTGTTGTCATTGTAGTGCTCATTCATGACACAGCAACAAAGGAAAGTAGGGAACTGGTGGGTCTCATGTTTGGCAATACATTTTTCTAGACTAGAAGTGGCACAGGTCTGCTCAAGATTCATCAGCCAAAACTAATAGTCTACCCTGAACCTGACTCCAAGAGCTCTAAGGGATGTAACCTTAGCAGATGCTTGGAATAGGAAAGAAAACCAGACAGTGCTGCACAGCACTATGAGGACTCCAGAGGGAACTGGGAAGTGAGATTTCTATTTCTATTTTGGAACAATCTCAAGGACCCCCCCTTAAGTTTAGGACTGAGGAAAAGTGAGTTATGATTTGATTACTAGTCATGATACCTTAAATAGAAAATAATAGTATCTTCATTAAAGACCAAACACACTGCTTTGTGTTAAGAAGTTGTCAATTATAGTAGAAAAAAGAAAATGAAACAGCTCTTATCTTCAGCCCAGAATGTCCTAAAAATTTAGTGACAGTACCATATTTTGTAAATTCAGTTGTAAGGGATTACAAAAACTAAAATCCAGGTACGCCTGTGAAGCACTAAATCTAAGACAATGAATTATCTAGGTACAGAAAGTAAAGGCAGGCAGGCTGCAAGCCAGATTTAGGCATAGGAATGAGTTTGTTTGAACCACATAGTAAAAAGAAAAAAGAAAAGAAAATGAAAAAGAATGAAAAGAACATGCCTGTAAGCATGGAATGCATGTAACTAGTTAGCTACACTGCCGATCTCTCCTTTGATAGGCGACAGGCACAGATGCAAGTGGTGATGAGGTGAAGGGAATAATTCTATAAAATGGGCCCACTGTGCTGACCTGCACATGATTTCTTTCCAAGAATCGATTTTCATGCAGCCCTATCTAGCTTAAGTGGACAGGATATGTCATATTCTTTGGCAAACTACCTGTTATCTGCATGAAAAATGCAAACCTGAAATAATGTCCAAAAGAGGAACCCAAGTTACCCTGAAGGGATGGACTTTCATGACCTTTTTCACAGACCAGATCAGGGAACTCAAGGAAATGAGGAAAAATCTGTAGGAATTTATGGTTAAGAATCCAGTTGGATTCCTAGAGTTGTCATACACAACAGGGACTTCAAAGTCTTATGTCATTTTGTTGTTAGTTAGAAGTCAAGAAATGGATCTGGTTGGGACTCTTTGTAAACTTTCCAGGGAACCTCCCCTGACACCCCCAAAAATGGAGGAAAGGAAAGGAGCACTCTCCTCTCTGAGAGGACCTACTCTGTCCCTTGAGAGTGTTTCCTTTTACCATTTCCCATCCTTTGTAATAAATTCATTGCCTGTTACTCTGAGCGACATATCTGATGTCTTTCTCACTTGATCATAAGAATTGGGATTTGAAAGAGTAAGACGGGGAGGGGGGCGCTTTGTGTTGCCTCAGTTTCCCAGAAGGCTCCAATCCTATGACACTTTCATTGATCATATCAGACTACTTTGTTCATTTATTTTTGCATCAATCTCCTGAAGTTATTTGGTTTTTGTGCTTTCTGATCCAGAGGAATTGCTAGGTTGCTTATATCTCATGTGTCCTTCATAAATAAATTTATACTTATGTAAGATTTCAGTATGAGCCAGGTTCAGTGACCCATGCAGGTAGTCCCAACAGCTCAGGAGACTGAGGTTCAAAAGTTCAAAGGCTCTAAGCAACTTAGTGAGATACTGTCACAAAACATAAAAAGGGCTGGGGATGTGATTTAGTGGTTGAGTGCCCCTGGGTTCAACCTCTGCCCACCTCTCCCTCCTGCCCCCAGAAATATTTCAATATGATTATTTTATAACAACAATTTTAAATTATATTCCTCAGCCATAAAATTCGGTGAGCTATATCTTAGGTATGGCACTCTAAATTGTGGTTGAGAAGCCTGCCAAGATGCACACCTTTACCTTGGCTCACACAATAGGTAGTTAAAAGGATTGTCTCAGGACCAGTAAATTCCTGTGCTACAGCTTATGGATAACAGTGTATTAGATGTATCTTACTAAATTATAATCCATGCTACATTAATCAGAGGTTTCTAGAAATAGATACTTAAATGTATTTATAAAGAGTGTAGCTTAAACTTAAGAAATTGATTAAACTGGAACCTGGGTGTTTGAATCAGTAAAAACTCATATAAACTTATGTGTAGAAACTTTATAAGGTAAATTTCAAGGGATTCCCTGCCCTCAAATTCTTTGTTGGTGTATTATAATTGTAAGTAATAGTGGGATTCATTATTACAAGCACTTTTTATGAGTAATTATTTTGTCATTTTTTTCTCAGTCCAAATTTGCTTTTTATTTGACAAAGATGTATTAAGAATATCACAGTATATGCTTTTTTTAATTTAATTTTTTTAGTTGTAGATGGACATAATACCTTTATTTTGTTTGTTTGTTTATTTTTTTACATGATGCTGAAAATCAAACCCAGTGCCTCACATAGCTAGGTGAGTGGTCTACTACTGATCCACAACCCCAGCCCAGTATGTGCTTTTGATTAGCTAAAATAGCCCTTTGAATAGAATAATTTGTTCTTCCTTTGGGTAATCAGTTGTGGTGAATTCCCCCAGTTCCTGAGAAATGTCAAGTAAATGGTGAATAATTTTGTCTATGGAATTGGAAGATTATTCAAGCATACAGATAAATGTTTTTCCTCTGAACTAAATGAAATCTCTCTGCTTGTGTCATGACTTATTTTCTGAGTTTTTTTTTATCTCTATGACTTTTTTCATTTAATTTTTTATTACTTACATCCAAATCGGAGTATCATCCTACATTTTTCTCTGGTGCAAATTCATATGTAAGAAGTTTACATTCTATAATGTTTATAGAAAAAATATTTTCATCTCAAAAGGAGCATGAATATTATTTAAGACATAAACCCAGAGAGAAAGAAATTAGAACAAAGGAAAAGAATAAACAATGTTTAAAAAAACAGACATTAGAGTATAATGATATTGAAAAGGCAAAAGGAGAAAAACCAGGCATTAAGTAATGAATCATACAGCATGGAATATTGTGAGCTTTGACATTCTGACATTTATCACCCTGGAGGGTGACTCACAACAGTCCCCTTGATGTCACATTCATACTGATTGTGATACTCATAAGCTATAGTAAATGAATGATGCTTCTACCACAATATTTTCCACATAAAGAATCTTACATTAAGAGAAAATGCAACAGAGAATCATATCACATAACAGCTCCATTATTTCTAACAAGATGAGGTTGATTAATCCTTCCATTCACTAGACAGGAAAAATACAACCAGCTAAAGGATTTTGAAGGATTTTGTCACACAGTAATCTCCGACTCCCATTTCAGTTATTGGAGTTTTACTGTTATCTCTTCTATAGGGTATGATTCTTATGTTTAACATGTGTAACTGTAAAATAAATCTAGATGTCACTAGAAATGCTTCTTAGGTTCATTTTGTTAGATTTAACTGGCATTTCTTAATACATTATCTTTTTTGAACTACTTAAATTGTATTTGTGACTTCTCCTTTGCATTTTCAAAATGGAGATTTTGTATTTCTGTAACATCATCTTTATTTTAATCAAAATATCTCCCTGTTTCTTTATAGGGAAGTATATGAGCCTAAGAGCTTTATTTATAAATAAATTCCCAACTGGAATCATAAAGATAGATAAAGCCTGTGAGTTTTTTTTAAACACTCTTATTGGGACCAAGTCTTTATCTTCCACTGGCAAAGAGATAGTTTTTTAATATTGTTTTTTAGTTGTAGATGAACACAATATCTTTATTTTATTTATTTTTATGTTGTGTTGAGTATTAAAACCAGTGTGTGACACATGCAAGATGAGTTCTCTACCACTGAGCCACAGCTCTAGCCCAAAGGGATAGTTTTACATCTTAAAAAAAATCTTTTAGAGAGTTCATAGTATGATTATAGGATACAGTAAATGGAGTTAAATAGCAGTAAAGGGAGTTAAAGACATTATTTAGATAAAATAGTCTCAAAATTGCATACAGCTTTTGCTTTTAAGTTCAGTTTGATGCCAAAGCTGTTGTATAATGCTGTCTTTTACAATTTTAAACCTTGTGATTTTTCTTTAAACTTTAAGAATTTATGTACCAGCTGTGTGTCTATGTCAAGTACAAAGAAGATACTTGATAATTGTTAATTTTTCAGCTTAATGACAGTTAGTAAGCCTAGTAAATGTAGGAAGATTAAATGTGGAACCAGAGATATTCATCAGTTTCTATTCTTCTTAGCATAGGGGTGATACATGTTTAAGAATTATCTGCTTACATAATAATCAGATTTTGTATTAATCATAAAATTAGATGGTTTTATATGCATTGTGTATTGTGGTTTTAGTAAAATTTATGAATAAAGAATCTTTTTATATTCTGTGTCTTTTTCCTAAAGAAGTATATAAAATGACACTATTTTTATGATCCATACAATTTAAAAATTTAATAAAGTATATTACTTACATTCAAATATAATCCAAGAATCATAATGATGAATTTACTTATTAAATATATTGTCACAATAATAAAGTAGAAATGAAACCATTATATCTGTACTGATCTTGATTGAAGGAATCTCAGTTAAACATATTTGGAGTAGATATTAGAAGTTGTATTTAAATGGTGAGCACCAAGGTATTACTGACAGTAATGGCAATTCATTGCCATATTATTGGGAAAGCCCAATTACTATGCAGTTCTTCTAACCCTATTTAGTTGCGTAATTTCAAACATCTGCAACTTCCTCTTTTTAAAACTACAGGGTATTTTTTTTTAGAAAATGAGAATGTTATATTTATTAATTAGATAAAGCACAGTAGTGCAATGTGCTTCGATTTTCTTCCCATCCCCTATCTTTTCCATATAATCAATCCCAATTATAGATCTTTGTACCAACATAATCATGATATGAAAACATATTAACTTTTTACTTTTCACTTTTTGATAGTTGTAATCACTTCCTTAATTGGTGATGAGAGCTGTCTTTATTATATTTTCTAAGATCCATTGTTTTTATTGTACTGTAAGGTGGATAAATGCAAACTTTAAATTCTTTGTTCATTAATTTGGTGGTACTCTAGCAAAAAATATGGTTTAGCACAATTAAAGAATAATTCAGTTGCTTGCTTTGCAAGTTAAGACTAAGCACTAAGTAAATATTTTAAAAGCTCACATTGTCTTTATATTGTCACCATAATGCTCACTGAGTAGGCACATATTATGTACTGATTTGGGCTCTGAAGAAAGAAATATGTAAAGAGCAGTTTTCCCCCCTCAGAAAGCTACTCTGGTGGGTTTCACAGGTAAATTGAATGGGGAAAATTGAGAGAAATTGAGATATAAGGTTCTGTTTATTGTTGAGGATAAACAACTTTAAGTGCAGAATTTTCAATCTGCATAGGCTTCAGGTTTCTAACAGTCTGTGAACTAATTAATTAGTCTTGTTTGAAATTTCAAGTTCTCCTGATTTTTCAATGTTTAAAGTTATATTCTGAAGAAGATGGGCATAGTGTTAGAGGCAGAGTGAGAAAAATCCAAATACATTCTCCCCGGGATTTCTCCCTCTTTTCATCTTCATACTTTCATCCCTCTTGTTTTCTCGAGTTCTTACTAATAAGCCAGAGAGTGGCCTAAGAAAGGAGACAGAAAGGTTTAACAAATCATTGCCTCATAATAGAAGATAACATTATTTGTTTACATTTCTTTCTTGCTTTCCTGCACTCCTCTGTGGGAGACCAACCTTACACGTGACTGAGTCACACTCCCTGGATGGGTGCTGAGGTGCTCAGTTGCAGACATGTGGCAGAGCTTTCCCCACCCTTCTTGGGTTCCAGGATCAGTGTCTCCTGCTTGGGTGTGTCTTGCTACAGCCCCATGGGTGGAGCTATGCTCACCTGTTCCTTTGTAATATAACCCCTTGCCCTGTTAAGGATAGAATCTTCCATGGAAGTGCCTTGTATGTGTCCCCTTCTCTTACTGTGCCCTTGGGTGTGGCCTACCCAGGTGTCAGTCAACCTGCTGACGGTGGACATCATGAAGATAGACTCAGCCCCCTGAAACCTGACCCTTTGCTTCATTTGAATAGCTTCTCCTCAATAAAAAGGGTCATCGATCCTCCAAGGAAAGAACATATTACTAATACCTACAGGTTCCAAATAGGAGACACTCCACAGACCTGAATCACTCCCCACTCTAGATCCACGTGCACTCTTAATTCAACCCGTATCAGGCAACTCAGAAAAGACACAGGCAACTCATAGGCCTTTGAGCAAGAATAATTTAAGTCATTGAGGACTATTGGGGACTATTTTTTTAATGCTGAATAATTGCATTGAAACTGAGCTGAAACAGCCTCCAATGTCAAGAATCTTTTGATATACTGTGTGAAAGGCTAGGATTTGGATGAACATTGAATTCAGAGATTTTCCACCCCTGCCCAGTTCATATCTGGGTATGTGAATGTGTGTGATGTTTACAATGTATATATATGTATGTATATGCATACACATCTATCAAACGTGTGTCTCTGTTGTTATAATAGATATGAAATTTATTTTCAAAAGACTAAATTTGTGAGTACATGGAGATACTTATGTACTTCTGCAAGTGATGCAAAACAGCAAACATGTACCAAAGCTGGTCCTGAAATGGGATGGAGACAAGGGATGAGGGTAGGTCTCAAACAGGAATTAATAATAAGTTCTGCCTCTTCTATCTGATTTTTCATACAGAAGTCAGAGCGATTGCTCCTTTTAAAATACTTCAGTAGCCTACCACTGCACCCAAAATAAACAGTCATTATCAAGGAACAAAGCTTTCTATAATATGGTTCTATAACTACTGCCACTTTTTCTGACTTGATTCAAGCACATAGTATAAGAAAATGGTACTGGTACCAAAACAGGCGGGTGGACCAATGGTACAGAATAGAGGACACAGAAACCAATCCACAAAACTACAACTATCTTATATTTGATAAAGGGGCTAAAAGCATGCAATGGAGGAAGGATAGCATCTTCAACAAATGGTGCTGGGAAAACTGGAAATCCATATGCAACAAAATGAAACTGAATCCCTTTCTCTCGCCATGCACAAAAGTGAATTCAAAATGGATCAAGGAGCTTGATATCAAATCAGAGACGCGCCGTCTGATAGAAGAAAAAGTTGGCTACGATCTACATACTGTGGGGTCGGGCTCCAAATTCCTCAATAGGACACCCATAGCACAAAAGTTAATAACTAGAATCAACAAATGGGACTTACTCAAACTAAAAAGTTTTTTCTCAGCAAAAGAAACAATAAGAGAGGTAAATAGGGAGCCTACACCCTGGGAACAAATCTTTACTCCTCACACTTCAGATAGAGCCCTAATATCCAGAGTATACAAAGAACTCAAAAATTTAGACAATAAGAGAACAAACAACCCAATCAACAAATGGGCCAAGGACCTGAACAGACACTTCTCAGAGGAGGACATACAGTCAATCAACAAGTACATGAAAAAATGCTCAACATCTCTAGCTGTCAGAGAAATGCAAATCAAAACCACACTAAGATACCATCTCACTCCAGTAAGATTGGCAGCCATTATGAAGTCAAACAACAACAAGTGCTGGCGAGGATGTGGGGAAAAGGGTACACTTGTTCATTGCTGGTGGGACTGCAAATTGGTGCAGCCAATTTGGAAAGCAGTATGGAGATTTCTTGGAAAGCTGGGAATGGAGCCACCATTTGACCCAGCTATTCCCCTTCTAGGTCTATTCCCTAAAGACCTAAAAAGAGCATGCTACAGGGACACTGCTACATCAATGTTCATAGCAGCACAGTTCACAATAGCAAGACTGTGGAACCAACCTAGATGCCCTTCAATAGACGAATGGATAAAAAAATGTGGCATTTATACACAATGGAGTATTACTCTGCATTAAAAAATGACAAAATCATAGAATTTACAGGGAAATGGATGGCATTAGAGCAGATTATGCTAAGTGAAGCTAGCCAATCCCTAAAAAACAAATGCCAAATGTCTTCTTTGATATAAGGAGAGTAACTAAGATCAGAGTAGGGACGAAGAGCAGGAGAAGAAGATTAACATTTAACAGGGATGAGAGGTGGGAGGGAAAGGGAGAGAGAAGGGAAATTGCATGGTAATGGAAGGAGACCCTCAGGGTTATACAGTGGAGGGGGTAGAGAGAGAGGAGGGGAGGGGAGGGGAGAGGTGGGGAGGGGGGAGGGTGGAGGATGGGAAAGGCAGCGGAGCACAACAGACACTAGTATGGCAATTTGTAAATCAATGGATGTGTAACTGATGTGATTCTGCAATCTGTGTATGGGGTGAAGGTGGGAGTTCATAACCCACTTAAATCAAAGTGTGGAATATGATATGTCAAGAAATTTGTAATGTTTTGAACAACCCACAATAAAAAATTAAAAATATATAAAAAAAAAAGAAAATGCTCCTAACTAGCAATAGGATGCTTGTTATCCTCTTCTGAACACTTGATGCAGGAACTGCAGAAATGCAAAATAACTATAAGTTCTAAAAATGAATGTATCACAGTACTCTTCTTGCTTTGGACTGTGACATACATGCTTGATTTATCATGACACTTTAGAGATCAATGCAATAGAATATATCAGAATCTCAGCTCTGTAGTTCTTGAGCTGGTTAAAGTATTCTTAGAGATTTTCTCCTGAGTCTTATTTGGCTGATTTCTACGCGTCTCCTATTCTAAAGGAGATGTACAGGTCTGTAGATCTTCTGTTGGATGAGAAGAAACATTAAGCAGTTATCATAAACTAAAGATTTATTTATTTTTTCATCCTATGTTTGAAAATGTTCTTTTTCCTAAACTTAATTTTGTTTACCTACTTGCTAGAATTCGTCAGTAAGCAAATGGTGAATGTTTCTGTAACAAGAATTTCAGGTGTTTGCATGTTCTTTTGTGATATTGAGAGCAGTTGATGTTAAGGTACATTGTTTTATATACTTTTATACCTAAAGAGTTGAGCCCTGAAAAAAAAAAAAAGAAAGAAAGAAAAGAAAAATCACAGAATCAGGAGTGGATTTTTTTTAAAGAGATTTTTCTGCTCTTTTGAACAGTCTCAACCAATATATTCATACATTTTGTTTATCCCGGGTCTTCAGAATTTGTATTCCTGAAATTAATGTGCGTAATTAAATATGTTCAACCAGTCATGTCTTAACTGACACAAAGTTGAAGATAGTGCGGTCACCTTTTGTTAAAATAGCACTTTCCAATCAATTCTTTTTGTAGGTGAGAGTTAAGTCTGTCATCACATTTGTAGTGGTCATTATCTCTATGCTCCAAAAGGTGGAGAGGTTATTTATGTATGTGTGTGTGTATTTAATTGAATTCATGGTTGAAAATTGATTCCTTCCCTGAGATCTTGATGAAATTAATGCCTTTTTAAAAGTTCTCTTTCTTGAGAAAAGTGTGAAGTTGTCTCAGACATTTCATTTCCTTTTTTTTTTCTAAAACTCGTGTGCCTGTTGTGCCTTTTTTATTTGCTGCTTTCTTCCTTTTGCTTTTGCTACTCAGAGCTATATGTGTCTAGTCCTGCCTTACTCTTTGTGTGAATGCCTTTATGCTGTGCTAACAGCTATAGATTCCTGAAATGGAGCATTTTCCTCTCTTCTTTTAGTTGACAACTTACAAAACAAATGAGTTTACATTTCTGTTTGGCTCATGAAAATCAATGAGTAATTTTCCTTTAAAAATAGAGTATGCAATTTTAACAGTTACATATGTAAATAAACATTGAGGTTTAATTTATTCCTAGGAACAGATTTATAATTTTCACATGGACAATATTTTAAACAAGTTGACATGGCCATTTTAAAAATACAATTAAGTATTAATAAAAGTAGATGCTATTTTGAAAGACAATGATTAAGTCATAGGTTATGGGAGCCTTGTCAAATATCAAGTTTTCTAACATTTTTAATAATAAAGTAGCCTGTGGCCAACATTATTTATTTAGGTGTCTTAGTATAATAAATCTAATCGGAATACAATTCATAGTAAAGACTAAGGGAACATGACAGTACATTTATAATTTACTTGGTGTAGCAAGCAGATAGCATCAACTGCATAAGAAAAGTGAACATAATTTTCTTACATTGAAGTACAACATTTTAATGAAAGTAAATAATGAAGCTTCTTAGAAGCTTTGTGAGATTCCTCAATTTAGATAATAGATAGTTCTTTGATGTGTTTTTAGAGGAAAATATTTATATTTCTATGAAGATAAATGGTTGTAAACAGTTTCCTATACTGTGTTTTGGTACATTTTAACAAGAGAAGTATTGAGTCTTTTGTGTACCTCACTGAGGAAATAGCTTTATTTTAATTCTGACTCTTTAGCATGGACTAAAATCATGGAATGGATAAGATCTCCTGTCTGTTTACCAATGGCTACCTATGAGCCAGAGTGGGATGGAGCCCACAAAAATGATACCATACTTGGCCCCACTATGGGCACTCTGATATAATGTTTATAGAAGTATAACTGCTATAATGCTTCTCTGAAGCTAAATTTGGCAACACAAATTAATGCATTCAGCTATAATTGCAACAATTCCCATTCTAAGTATGTATTTAAAAAATAACATGAAGTATACTTAAAGCTATGTATCCATGTGTTGTGTCTGTTTATACACACATACATATATATGTATAGTCATGTATATAATATTTATTATATGAATAATAATCATTGTGTTAGTCCTAGGAGTAAGTAAATGATGATACATCTATACAATGGAGTACTATGTCACCTTTTAAAATTACAGTATTATTCAACTTAAATAAATGTTTATGTATTTCTAAATATTTAAAAATCTACACATACAAAGAATTTCATAGTGTGTAATATTACTGTTGATATTTAAATATCGATCATAA
The DNA here is from genome assembly GCF_021218885.2 of Marmota monax. NCBI lineage: Eukaryota > Metazoa > Chordata > Mammalia > Rodentia > Sciuridae > Marmota > Marmota monax. Next base: position 2,525,126 of record NW_026694999.1, on the reverse strand, counting down.
TACAAATTGTAAGTAGCAGAAATCACTAGTTTATAGAATATTTTCTTTTATCTATTTCTGTGTCTTACAAGTTTTCTGCTTTGGTAATATTACTTGAGAAATCAGTAATGAATGATAAATGGCTTTTGAAAAATATCTCACAAATATGACAATGATATCCTTATAACCATGTGTGGAATATGTGAATGTACCTTCAGTACACTTACCTTTGGTAAGGAAGCTCGTGATCCAGAACTCTGCGTAGTCATAGTAAGTACAGTTGTTATTCCCAGAGCTACCCTGGCTGGAGCTGCATCCATATTGATCCAGAATGAAACCCAGGATAGAATAACAATCAGGAGACTGGGAATGTACATCTGAATGAGATAGTAACCCATTTGTCGTTCCAGATGGAATCGTACTTCTATACATGTAAACTTTCCTAATTGGTTATAAAATAAATGCAACAATTAGTAAAAAAAAAAAAAATAGGTCTTTGTTATATCATCAAATATCACTATTTTATTTTCTTTATATTTTGTCCTAAATTTTTCCACTACAGTGAAGAGAGACCTGATATCATATATTCAAATTGGTTTCTGAAAATTTTCTGTTAGCATCTAGAAGCAGTGTAACAAGAGTGTACATATACTCTTTCAAGAAAGTGTATGTAAACTTATTGCTTCACATTTGAATAGCACTTCATACTTGCCAGAGTAGTCAAATATCTATTTTTTGACCTGATTCTAGTAATTTATTTTTAAGCAGACAGGGAAATGTACATTTACCATATAAAGATATTTTCTCACTGTTTGTTTCATGATATCACTGTTACATAATCCTAAGTAATCTCATGGAATAATTAATGATTACCATTTTGATACTTTGTATAGATTCTCTAAATTTCATATGATAGTCAAGGAAAAAAACCTCAATATGCTTTTATTAAAAAAGCATTTTATCAGCATTGCTGGGAAGAAAAATAAATATATAGACCATTGTATATAAATATGTGTATATGTATAAATTTATACATATATAAATTTTTGGATAATGAAAACAAAACTGAGCAAAGCTTCAGGGTTTGTGCAATTCATTTGTATGTGAAAGAATTTTTAAATTCAGTGTTTCAGTTTTTAGAAGATAGGGCATTTATAAATATGGCTCTTATAAAATCTAGTGTCTGTCTTTCTTTGGCATTTACTTAAGGATTATAAAGGAAATATGTGGTATCTGAGCCTACTCTTTGAAAATAATTAATAGATGAATCCTGTTCATTGTAGGAATAATATAATGTGGAGTTTAGTTAGCATCTGAGGCAAATTAATCACACACTTAATTGAGGACACTACCAGATGCTTTAATTTTCTATATCATTTTGAACAGGTTATTGTGCTTTAATCTCCTGAATATAAAACTGTGAGACTTCTATATTGTTTGAGGAAACACCTATCCAATTATGCACTTATAGTAGATATTCATAAATGTAAGTTTTTTCTTCTAATATCTAATAGCTTGGTAGGTAACTGTATAAAGTATGTTAATTTACTTTTTGCTAAGAAAGGGTCTTGAGACCCTGTATCATTAAAAATCATCCTGAGTTTGTTTACAACTTAATTTCTTGTTCTGGGTTGAATTTATCTTCCGAAAATTCATGTCCACCTGGAACCTGTGACAGTGGCTTTATTTGGAAATAAAGTATTTGCAAATATAATCAAGTTTAAAATGTTTTTTTTTTTTTTCCTGGCTGGACATGGTAGTAAACAGCTGTAATCCCAGTGGCTCAGGAGGCTGAGACAGGAGAATCTCAAGTTCAAAGCCAGCCTCAGCACTTAAGCAAGACCCTGTCTCAAAATTTAAAAATGAATGAATGAATGAATGAATGGATGGATGGATGGATGGATGGATGGGCTAGGGATGTTGCTCAGTGGTTCAGTGTCCCTGGGTTTAATACCTGATGACTGAAAGAAAAAGGAGGTTTATCTGGATTAGGATGATCTTTAATTTCTAATCCAAAATTTCTGATATCCTTATAAAAAGAGGGAATTTGGGACACAAAGATACAGGGATAATGCCATGTGGCTATGGAGGTAGAGACTAAAGTGATTCATCAACAATCCAAGGATTACCAAGGATTGTCAGGAATAAGAATCTAGGAGAGGGGAGGAAAAGATTCTTCCCTAGAGCTCCCAGAGAAAGCATGACCCTGCTGATATCTTGATTTTAGACTTCTATCCTCCAAAACTATGAGAGAATATATTTCTGTTGTGGTAAGCTCCCATATTTGTAACAGCTTATTTGGACCCTCCTAAGGAACCAAAACAGCACCCTACCTCCACTTTACAGATTTCTTGGCATTTTCCTAAAGAAGTTTACAACTGTCCCTAGAAAGCTGAGTAAGGACATTGCTATTGACTTTCTTACCTTTTATCTTTGTGTTGGGTTGTTATCTTGGAGCTCCCTAAAAATTTAGATATCTGAGTTAAAAAAAAAAAAACCAGCAGTGACTTTGATTGGATACCATGAATTTGTTGAGATAAGAGAGACTAGGGACTTTGTATAGTAAAAGATCAGATTATGGTTTTGGGAAATGCTGATGCCAAGATGAATAGTATTTCACTGTAATGAAATGTTAAGAGCAGCAGCTGATGCTAGTGGGAGGCCATGCGTGCACCACATTGAAGAGATGCTTCAGTTGTCAGCCATTAGATACATTTTTAGATGGAGGTTATACGGTTAGAATAGGTATTTCATGGATAGCCCATACTAGTTAAGTGAACAGATTTCATAAAATTACATATTACACAATGAGGCTCTTTGTCCTTGCTGTTGGTATCTATATTTTCTGTCTACCCTCAGAGGCAGAAGATTCCTGTCAGTGTGAATAGTAAGTACTTAGATAAAAATGACTTGAAATGCATTAAAATGTGACCAGTGGGGAAGTGTAGGCAAATAAACTTTTTAAAGAAAGAAAGTGCTTTTATTTTGTTAGCAGAGACAGTGTTTACTACCCCAAAAGAGTTTAAAAAAAACAGTTTTTTTTCTTCACACAGAAATTCAGGGACCATTTTAAGAATATTACTATGTAAGTATGGACTTTTCATAAATAAGTATTTAAATATAATTAGATACCAAGCAGGTTTTTGGACCCATACAAACCAATTATATAACCATATGTAATGAGTCAAAGCATCAATAAATTTCAAATGTTCTATATTCTGCTTATGACTGTTAAAACATTGAGCTATAAACAGGAAATAAACTAGCATTAAAATTAAGAAACATCTGAATATAATAAAATCACAAATAATGAATGTACAGAGCACTCAATCCCTACCTGTATTGTAATGTTTAGTGCAGTATCGTAAATCTTTTTCTTCTTTTAACAGAAACTGGGGCAAAGTTAGTCCTTCGGCCACTTGTACAGGTGCTTCATCTTGCCATTCAAAAATAAGATCATTCATTGTATACCCAACTAGTCAAAACATAATAAAAATATTAAGAGCCAAAAAAGGATTTTCAAAGAAGAGAAATTAATAACTACTTGTGTAGTCACATAGGATAAAAAGATCACTTTAATCTTATCAATTGAACTATGTACTACATGGTTCCATTTAACAAGAGTATTCTTATGGAACACTCAACCAAATAATGTAAAAAAATGAAGTAGACTAATAAAAAATATTACATAACAGGTAGAATATTTAAGGGACAGATGCTTTCCTTGAGATGGGCAGCTGCTAAATTGAACAATTTTTATTTGGTTCAATTTCATTAGTTTTCCACTTAACTTCTTTCACATTATTTCAGTTTTTGTTGAAAAAATCCTAATTTTTTCAACAAAAACAGAAATTGTCACTGAATAGAATGTGACCAACTGAAACATCTGTGGGGAAAGTACTACTGCCTGATGGCTCTCTTAATTTAATCATTAGCTATTTTAGCATACAGAATCTGTTTCTATATTCCAAGTCCTGATATGGACAAAATATTAGTTTCAATAGAGATTTCTTCTGTTTAGGGGAAGATAATAGTACTAAAAATTTCACATGGGGTAGTTTGTGGAGGAGGAATTTCTTGTACATGCTATCAGTTCAGGATAGAATTAAGTAATGGATTTTGTAATAAGTCAACAACTTTTAGTAAACTAAAAATTCATATCTCTAAATGAGAGTATCTAAGAAAAGCAGAATTTCATTTTTTTATTCCCCTTGAGTGTGAAATTATGGAAATTTATGCTTGAAGTTTACTGGAATAAGGACCCAAAAGTGATTGTGATCAGTGAGGTAGGGTTGTTTAATCTGGTGAGTTCCTTGAAGCACAACCACCATGGAGGAGAGAGAGGAAGCATGTGTGGTCTCTGAACTAAATGAGGTGGTCAGACAAAGGGAGTGAAAGCTCTAGATCTAAGAAGCTACACACAGGGGAACTTATGCCAAACAAAATTTTATTGGAAGGAACCTTGTATTATACGAAAGAGGCTGTGCGAGTAATTAGAAACAACTGGTGTGGAGTAGGTTAGGCAGAAAAGAGTAATGAGCAGGGAAGAGAACTGATCACTCTCTATCTTCCCCAATACCTGGGCAGAAGCATTCCAGAGAGCTGAATCTGTTCTAGCTGTGGTGGTAATAATTCTTCCACTCCCACTTGACCCTTGAGCTTACCTGGCAGCCTCTAATGATGTTGCAAGAGCATCTTTTATCAGACCCCTTCAGAATGTCTGGGATTCTGCTACTGAAGGTTTTTTTTTTTTTTTTTGAGTAATAGTACTATCAGTGTGATGGCTATTATGGAACAAGCACTACTTGGTACAGTTTGTAAAGTCATCCAGACTACAGGGGACATGTATGAATTTTTGTTCTAGAGCAGGACTATTTTCTTGACTGTTGTACTTAGCACAACAAGAACTTATTACCTGACTTGCTTACACACACAAAAAAAAATTTAGTGAACCTTGCAGTTACTGCTTTGATTGGTATAAAAAGAAGGCTTTTGCTTTTATTCATAAGTTCTTTAATTAATATGTTCATTATAGATACCATTTGACCTAGAAAGAAAATATAGATGCACACTTTTCTGTGATCTAGAGATAAATAGGCATCAGTTCTTCTCTGCTGCCAGATTAAGACTTGCATGTTATTCTGTCACACATTTAGCCACTACAGACAAAATATGTGAGATTTTGTGCCAATTTTATACAGATGGATAAAAAAAGAGAGCTGAAACTTCATTTTGTTTTGACATTCTAAATTTGTATCAAGGTCTTCTGTAAAAGAAACTAGCTCTCTGAATTTCCCTCAAAGAACAAGCTCTAAGTAGTCTATAATACAGTTTTTAGATAGCATATATAATTTTCTTTTATCTTCAATAATCAACCACACTAAACAATTTAGGAATATGAATTTTATAATCATACTGTTCTACTTTATTATAACCCATAAAATATTTAATTTTGAAACCAGAAGAAAAAATAATGAGTTTGCCAATTTATGGGAAGTTCTTATTCTGAGTTTGCTTACTGGGTGTTAAAGGCAAACTAAATAAATGGCATTATTGTCTCAATAAACCTTGAAACAAAACTTTAAATAATCATTTTTTTTTCTATGAATTTCAAAGTGTTTTAGTGTCCTTATACTTTTCTTTGACAGATTTTTATGAAAGTCTAAGAATCTTAAGAGGAGCAGATTGGCTAATGAGATCATGAGTTGGGGTCATGAATTGAATTGCCTTGTACTATACTAAAATTCAAAATGAAAAACAATTTATTAGTGAACAAAGACATTAACTCTAACTTGAGCCAACAATTTCAAATTTTAGCTGTGATGAAACATATAAATTAATGACTCTACTTGTTTCTCCAAAAAAGCATTTATTGAGTACCTACTGTTATGTAAGGCATGCTTCATTTGAGTTGTACCTTGAAAACAAGGCAATATCTGTATATAAAGAAAGTGAGAAGGTGGAACACTTCAAGCAAAAGAAAAAGAAAATTGATTTGAAAGAAATTGAAAATTCCCAAGGTTAACAAAAGAAAATAGTATTAGCTTCATTCATCTAGAACCAGTTTGCACCCAAGAGCATATGAAATGAAGAAATAAATAAATGTAGGGTTGTGAAGTTTAAAATCTGGATTGGAAAGCTTGATTTTTAAAATTCCCTGTGGACAGTAATGGGAAAGTGGGATCTCCTGAGTAAGGGAGATATCACAAAAACTATGCTTTAGAAATACTACTGTAGCATAATCCTTTCATGGAATCCACAGGTTCAAAAGCACTATCATAGTGATAGTGTGATATTATTTGCCTTTTATTGCTTTTATATTTATCCTGACATTGAAAAAACAATGGTGGGTAAAAGTTCTAGTGCTTATCACAAATAAAGGCAGTGGCCTCAGACTATGCTGGTAGTTATTCTTTACTGACCTATCTTCAGGTAAAACAATGCCACTTTCATTTAAGAATGCCCTTGATCCTTGAAGAAGCAGTGAATATCTTATAGTAAAATCATGTTACTTTTCTCTCAGAATGTCCTTTATTATTGTGTAAGATTTATATTTTCTATCAAAGTTAATCCTGTAATGCAACATAGGCATGATTACTGTAATTTAAGTTTCATGAGTATAATGGTGCCATCTTATGCTAGTGAATTATGTGGTCAGAATGGAGCCATCTTAAAACTAGGTAATCATGTAATTGGAATGGAGTCATTTTAAATTTAGGGAATCATATGACCAAAGTGGTGCCATTTTTAATTTTCTGACAAGTATCCAATCACAACTGTAGCTGTCCATGCCCATCCCCAATTTAAAATTAGCTCATTGCATAGATTTTACCTCTGAGTTCTTCCTATGAGGAGCAAGGGGCTCTATCTTGTTAAGGATAAATATTGGCAAATTGCCCTCCCAGTTGTGCTTGCTCACCAGATTCCATTTGGGAGCATACCCTTTGGCAAAAGCACAATTTTGCCTTGCCAACCCATATATTTAATTTCTTGAGGCACCTCATTATTTCTAACATGATTAAGTAATAACAAATTTTATTAAGTTTGATCCTTATGTAAAAATGTGAGTTGTGATTGTTACAAGGTGAACTGCTTTTGTTTGTTTTTTAATGAAACAACATTTTCATATGAAAAACTGGAACACTGTGTTTATTATGCCTAGGTAGTTGGCAGAAAATTTCTTGAATGTGAAGAAACTAAGCCTACCATTTTAAAGGGAACAAAAATTGGCTGTATTTGCTGTTAATATTAGATTTTTAGCTTTTCAAGCCCAAATTAGAATTTTGGATAAATTGTTTTCACAGTATAAGTTTAATAATTTCTCAGTACTTAAGGGATGTTTTGTTAAGCTCTATAGTGACATTCATGGATGTGATCTTTTGAAATTGTACAGTAAAATGTATCAATTGTTTGGAAGATTAGAGTAATACATTAAACTAATAGTTTCCAAATAATTAAAACATTATGTTAAAAAGTCATGCATAGATAAAAAGATCTGTTCTCAGTGCAAAACAGATAAATGGATTTTAATTTAAAAGAATACGAAGAGTTCATTAATATGGTTTCCAATGTCACATTGCTGCTAACCTTTAAGAAACTACTACCTTTGGAGACTAAAGTTTTAATTACCTATTAAGAAGGTACAACAAACCAAAAATTCTCTTATTCTTCTGTGGTAGTCCACCAGGAATATAAATCAGAGCTAAAATTTTAGTAGATCATTTTATTAATTTGTCATTTAATTAGATACATATTTATAGAGAAGAAAAAGAAAATTTCAATTTTTAATCTACACTACCTACAATAACTGTGGCACACTCTGCTTATATCTCATTTCTTATACCTTTAGGGTAGCTTTCTCTGATCCTCTAATAAAATACCTTTCTTTCCATTAGTCTACAATACCCTTTGCTTCTTTATTGTTTCTATTGTACTTTATCCTTCCCTGACAATGTATATATTCACCAGGTTTTTATACTGTTTTTCTACCTTTCCTCCTAGAATTTAAACTTTGCAAAAGAAATATATTCTCTTATTCAGTTTTAATCCTTGGTATGTTTTCCCACACCTAAAGTAATATGTGGCATGTAGCAGGTACTTTAATATTTGAATTAGAATACAGAAGGGGAGAAAGAGAAATTGACCCTTGAGCTTACCTGGCAGCCTCTAGCAGGAGATGTGGGTATTGATGCTAACAAATTTAACATTGACTATATGTTGAAATGACTATATGTTGAAAATAATTGAAACCATGGGCCTATATACTAAAAGTGAGGTCAGGATTGGAGATATAGGTTTGAGAATAATACCCTCTCAAGCAGGATCTGGGAGATCATTTGCAAGAAATAGCAAAAGAGACACTCAATCATTGAGTTAATTAAAATAAATGAATTCAAATTATGATATAATTAAAGATAGCCTTATAAATCTAATTAAAATGCACTATAAAACAAAACAAGAAACATTCAGTACTGTTATATAAACAGAAAAACTGGTCGAAGAAATCAAAGATAAAACTTAGAGATGTATATAGGGGTAAACATTTAATAATAGTGTTAATTGCACATTGCACAGTACAGGTGGTAGAAGATCAGATGGAACTTAGCAGTTTGATTTGTGAGGCTGGAATAAAAGATGTAAATATAATCTTGAGAGATACAGAAAAGGACTCTGGACCCTTTTTTTCTTGCAGGATGCCTCTGTTGCTAATATAGACAGGGAAGTGGAAGAATGAGCCAGTGTTCAGGTTCTGCTAGTGGCATGATATGAATATAGGAAAAAAGAAAAATCTAGCAACTATAGCCTGATAGTCTTTGGTTAAAGACACCACACAATCTATGTTATTCTCAACAGGCTTAATGACTGGGGCAGTTAAAGTGGCTTTAATTTTAATTTTTAGAATTATGTACAATTTTTTTCATGCAGGTATCTTAGAAACATATAGTCATGATATATATTTAAGTAATTACTCATAATTTGAAGCACAATTTTAAAAAAAAAGCAATTAATATGCTATAGAAGTTTATAATAGTTAAGAATGAAGTATAAGTTTACAAGGGAGGGGTTCTTTACAGCCCTGTAGAAAGAGGATGCAAATTTCCAATTTTTTACCCTCCTCCATGTCATTAGATAACAAAATAGTTTATTAAAAAAAAATTTGTTTGAGTTTGTTTGTTTCAGGACTAAGGATTGTACTCAGGGCCTTGTGCATGCCAGGGAAGTGCACTTACCACTGAACTACCTCCCCAGTACTTTTTTTTTTTTTTTTAAGACAACATCTCTGTATATTGACAGGGCTAACCTCTAACTTGCAATCCTACTGCTTCAGCCTGCCTCCTGAGTATCTAAGATTATAGTCATGGGCTACCACATCCAACAGTGTTCTCTTTCTTTCTTTTTTTCTTTAATTAAACATAAGATATTAGTAATGGGAATCATCTGTAGAACTCAGGAGATCTAAATGTATGATTGTTTAAAAAAAAACAAAACCTTAACATATGACGTTAACTAACTAAAAATTAAGACAACAATGAGATGCTACAATACACCTGTTAGAATCAAAATTCAAAACATTGACAACAAATGCAAGTGAGGATGTAGAAAAACAGAACTCTCATTCATTGCTGGTGGGAATGCAAAACTGATATACTCATTTTGGAATTTCAAGTTCAGAATGAACTTAGAGATTTAAAATCAATTATAAGTTCATATTTAGATTAAAGTAGATAGGAATAATTTTTGGCCTGCTGTCTTAAATGTTATTAGGAATAAGAGAAGGAGAGTTGAGAGAGGGCAAGATTCATTTCTAGTTTGATCCAGTTTGCAGATGCTTATATTCTTAATCAACAGCTGGACTTTAAAAAACAAAAGGAAAGAAATGCTCACTCTTGGCTGAGTATTGCTGACATACTGAGTATTGCTAGGAGTAATATTGCTCAAGTAACTCTTATTGACCTGACAAGAAACAACTGTTATGTCAGAATGTATTTAATTAAAACCTTTTTATTTATAATTTATGCATTTAATTTGATTTTTTTACCATAACTCAGGCTGTTACATGTGGTTTCATTTAAATTATAGGTCTGCTAATTTAAGTATCTTTTTAGTAATTACACTTTCTCTAAAACATGCTGGTATAACTAACCATAATTGTTATCTTACAAGTACTTGCATTAAATTTCTCTTTAAAGACTGCAGATACTTGAGTATATATGAGATTTAAGCCTTACCTTGGGATAATGGTGAAAATATAACTTGTGACTCCTTAATACTCTCTTTAAGTGACAATCATACCAATAACTTTGCACATTTCTCCAAAGATTGATACAAATAGAAAATACAATATTTAATTTTCTGTGAGAAATCTCAATTAAAATTATCAAAGGACGTGACTATGATCTCATTTTAATGTGGAAAAGATGTTGTGTTTTTTTGCATTTCTGCAGTAGGAAAGACTATGAGAGGACTCTGCTGGAACACCTCTTTGGAGTTAGTTCAGATTGTGAGAAATCATTTCATGTCTGCCTCCCAGAAGTTTGAAGGTTTAGATCTACTCCAATTTATGAAATAATCCATTTCATAGGTTCCAAATCATAACAAAGAGATTCGGTTAGCCAAGGCAGTTCGTCAATATCTATAAGTTTATAATGTTGTGAGTAGAGAATAAAAAGTCACTGTAATTCTCTTGGGGTTTTAATGTCTGATGTTTCAGTATCACTACTCATTAGTAAGAATGCAGAACCAGAATAATCATAGAGAAGGAAGTCCTACATAGTACTAGCAAGAAGATCCACTTCAGATTGTCATTTCTGAGTGCATTTGACAATGTCATGAAATAGTATTCATAATGATAACAGTGGAGTATCCATCTGGGGGATCCTGGTAGGCATCACAAAGAATTGAACAAGACATACAGAGTAACAGATTTACTGAAAACAAAAGTAACACTGTAGAGTGGAGTGAGCTGAGCAAAGCCCCATGTCTGAGTGAGTTTTGTCTTTTGTACCCTGAGTTGTGCCTCTGTCCTCTTTTCACAGACCTAATTAAAGACCTTGACCATTTGTTCCCACTGGTTACTTTATATTCACCTAATTAGAATAGATTTTCCATTAGTTACTTGGTTTTTGCCTGATTAGAATACAAAACCTATGATGGGGGTGCCATGGCAATAAACCCAGTCAGTGGCAGTGATAGGAGTGCTCATGGTAATATCATTCATCCCAAACAGGGCTGTGGTGACTCAACTCTCTGTCTTGTATTTCAGCTGGCATTTTTTATTTTTTGTAACCTGCCTCCACCATCTTGATATCCTTAAACTTTTACCCCAATAATGCTATGGAATTCAAATTTTAATATGATTGACTTACTTAAAAATCAGATAATGAAATTATAAAAATATAGTACAATTACTTTTTAAGGTGAAACATCACAAAATTTTTATCAATGAAGTTAAGTTCATTGGTGGTTCAAGAGAAGGAAATCAGTATGGTAATGGACAGATTTCAAATATTTATATTTAATATTTCAAATATTGATTTTCACATTTACTACACAGTGTAATAAATGCTTATACTGTTTAGCCTTGGCAGAAATCTATATGGTATTAAGAATTATTATTATATTGGGGCTGGGGATGTGGTTCAAGCGGTAATGCACTCGCCTGGCATGTGCGGGGCGCTGGGTTCGATCCTCAGCACCGCATAAAATAAAATAAGACGTTGTGTTCACCGAAAACTGAAAAATAAATATTAAAAAATTCTCTCTCTTTTAAAAAAAAGAATTATTATTATAATTTGCTGTATAATAAAACCACATTGCTTCTCTCAGATGTAATAGCTGTGTTTACTTTTTAATAAATTTATCATAACAAACTTTAAAAATAATATTTCCAACAAGGCAAAAGATGACTGGTGATTTACTTGCAACAAAATCCTGTAATATCATCGATAACTAAAATGAAAAATGTATTTGTACAGAAAAATATCTGAATAATTAGAAGTAAGCAGCTCTATATAATTCTGTTTCACCTCAAATTGTCAGGTTACAGCTGGGCACAGTGGTGCACATCTGTAGTCCCAGTGGCCCTGGATGCTGCTGAGGCATGAGTATTGCAAGTTAAGAGCCACTCTCAGCATCTTAATGAGGCCCTAAACAACTTAGTGAGACTCTGTCTCAAAAAATAAAAAAGGGCTGGGGATGTGGCTCAGTGATTAAGTGCTGGGTTCAATCCTGGTACCAAAAAAAAAAAAAAAAAAAGTTACACAGCAAAATCTGTGATGACTCTGAAAAAAGAAGTTTGTAAGAACCTTAATATATTATTGTGAGAATTACTTGAAAGCAAAATGCTTCCTGTCAGTTTGTTTTTAAATGTTATCTCCTTTTGGAAATATATTCAGAAGCCTTAATATTTGAAGTATGCCAATCTTAAATTGCTCATCAGAAGTTAACCTGAAGTTCAAAACTGTACTCAAATTATGCTGACATTAAAGAGTAAACTTGATAAATAGTTAACAGATTATTTGTTAAATGATTCAATTATATTATAACCTACATTCTTAGGATAATTTTGCCTGGGTGTTCTAATTCATAAAGTTATAATTATATACTGATTTCAAGTAAATATGACAACTTAATTATGGGCATGGAGACTTTTTGCATCCACAGTATAACATATGGCTCATTTCTTATGAGATGATAGAAGCAGTGATTGTAATTAGATTGAGGGGGAGGTTTAATCACAAAAAAGCAAGTTAATGACAAGCAGGGGAGATTTTAACATTTTCTCTGTCCTGACAGGGAACAGATTTAGTGATGGGAATGTGAGGTTAAAGGAATAATTCTATAAAATGGGCCCACTACTTTCTCTCACATGCTTTCTCTTTTTAAAAAATAAAAAAAAAAAAAACAAAATAACCTGCAGCCCTGCCTGGGTTAAGTTGACAGGACATGTTACATTCCTCAGAAAACTACCTGTTATCTGCAGGAGATGTGCAGGCCTGAAATGCCAACAAGAAAACACAAGTTACCCTGAAGGGGGGAAATTTTGTGACCCTTTTCCAGACAAGAAGAATACAGGAAGATAAGGATAGTTCACCCTAACCAGAAATCTGTAAGAACAGATTCCAATAAGAACTGGAGCATGTGCCATAGTGACCTGGAGATGTCATGGACAGTGGGGACTTGAAAGTCTGATGTCATCCTGCTGCTACAAGTCAAGAGGTGTACCTTGGTGAGACTCTTTCAAAACTTCCATAGAAACACCTCCCGCCCCACAAACAAACAAAGGAACAAACAACAACAGCAAAACAAACAAACAAACAAACAAAAAACCTAGAGGATAGGAGAGGAGTGCTATATTGTGATTGTTCCTTTTTCCCTTTCCTATCCTCTAATAAACTCATGCCTTTTACTCTGAGTGATATGTCTCAAATGTTTCTAGCATGATTGCAAGAATTAAGGTTTGAAGGGGGCCTCTGTGCTGCCTCAGTTTCACAGAAGGCCCATGCTCTCTATACAACAAGGATTGCATACAGATCTATTCAATCAGTTTCAAAGTAGCTATGCTGGGAAATTTTGTGGGATTATTGTTTGACATAGGAGGGAAAAAAATCAACATTTCTAGAAAATACTCTAACTTCTACTGATAGGTCTTTATATATAAATATGATACAAATACACTATTCCAGAAAACCCTCATATTTATGGACTCATACATTTTAATTGTTATTTTAAGTCTACAGTTTTGTAGCAGACATGGCGACTATAAATAGTATGAATCTCCCTTGTTCTTGCCAAGTGTAAACAATTTGTAAAGCAAGCCAGCCACCCTGTCTGCATTTTCCTTCCTTCCTTCCTTCCTTCCTTCCTTCCTTCCTTCCTTCCTTCCTTCCTTCCTTCCTTCCTTCCTGCCTGCCTGCCTTTAACCTTTTCCCCTCCTCTCCCTTCTCCTTCCCTCCTCTTTCCTTCCCTTCGGTTCCTTTCTCTTGTATTCCCTCCCTTTCTCTTTTTTTCAGTCTCTTTCCCTGCCTCCCATCCTCCCTTTCTTCATCCACATCTGCTTCTGGATTTTTCTTTCTACCCTCACCCAGACCTCAGAAAAATCAACAAATTTGACTACAGGTAGGGTATGTTGTGAAGAAACAGGCCACTTGGAAGTCTTGAGAGCTCATAAATTTGGTGAAACATTTACTAAACACTATGGATACTTACAAATTCCCTGGAAAATGAAGGGGATACTTATCACACAACCAATAAGAATCCATTGGTAGGGATCTATGAACATGGCTGCACCAGAGCAGGTCAGGCAAAAAGTAAGCAGCCAAAGTTCGTACTATCACAATTTAAAATTTCTGCATTTTGACCTCAGTATGGTGTTAAAACACTTCCAAGTTTCATTTCACTAATTTATTAATGTAACTATGGTTAAAAAATAGATTATTATCTCTAAATTTTTATTCACTTTTTTCCCCCAGATTTTTATTTTCTCACTTTCTAGTTAGGCTTGTTTCCCTCTTGATTATAATTGCAGATAATTCATATTGGTTTTCTTTACTGGTTGGGTTTTTTTTTTCCCTCTTGATCCTTTTTATGATATTCCATGGCCTCTTGATGCTATGTTCTTAATTTCACATATCAGATTTTCTTGTATATTTAAATATTTTATGAAATCCTAACCTTTTGCTGTTCTTCAATGCAGTTCAGTTGTCTTAGTGACAACCAGGTCTCTGGAAAATTAATGGATTTACATAGTTTATATAGTTTCTTAATGAAAGATATAAGGGCTTAAGACATTTTCCCGAATGCTTTCTCTTGTATAATAGCTGTCAGTACACTTCATAGTTTAAGAGATGATTGTGATTATATACTGGGGTCATTTCTAGGGATAGTACTATTCAAATTTTGAAAGCATGCTCTGGAAAGGCTGTTTGGTGTATGTAGAAAGTATGAGGACTGAGAGAACTGGGATTATTTTGAGCATTATTTAAGGAAGAAAGAAAATGGTAACGGTTCCAAGCAGTAGAGAATAGCAAATGGAGCTGGGTGCAGTGGTGCATGCTTGTAATCCCAGTGACCCAGGAGGCTGAGGCAGTAGGATTGCCAGTTTGAGACCAGGCTCAGCAATTTTTGGAGGACCTAAGCAATTTCGTGAGACCCTGTCTCAAAATGAAAATAGTCCCGAGGATGTATGTCGCTCAGTGGTAAAGCACCCCAAAGTTCAATCCTCAGTACCAAAAAAAAAAAAAAAAAGAAAAAAAGAAAGAAAAAGAAGAAAAAAAGGCAAATGGATGATTCATAGGAAAAATTATTGTAATAGTTTAAATTACAGGTGATTTTGAATCTTATAATACGTCTACTGAACCTCACGTTAAGATGGTTGCCATCCGTGTAATTAGTCAAAAGGGAAAGATACATGAAACTACATAAAATTTAAAAGTTTTGCAGAGAAAAAAAATAACATGATCAATTTCTGAGACAAAACAAAAAGAAACTTTTTCACGTTTTCCCTTTTCTTTTACTTATATTAAATCTCACAATATACTCAATCTTGAAATTTGCAAATAGGAAGGGACTGCCCTAAACCTTTATTCCTTACTCATAAAGAAGTGCTTTTTAAGGTGAGGGGCTGTGAGGGAAAAAATAACTTTCTCCTATGCCCAAACCATAGTTTAACTTTGACAAGACTGTAGATAAATTGATATTTTCATGTATTATAAAGTTCTTATTGGTTGTGTGATAATATCCCCCTCATATTCCATGTATCTTTATGCTATGAAAAAGAATATGGGAATTCCTCAAAAAATAACAAAGAACAAATTATTATACAAGCAGTTTTATATGTTAAAAAGGATTGAGAACATGGTTTTGAAAAGGTATTTTATGTACATGTTTATAGCAGTATTATTCACAATAGCCAAAGTGTGGAAGCAACCCAGGGGTCTGTGGATGATGAATGGAAAAACAAATCATAATATGTACATACAATGGAATATTAAAGAAAAAAAATTCAGACACATACTACAACATGGATAAACTTTGAAGATAGCATGCTCAGTCATAAAAAGACTTTCAGGACATCATGTGTGTCAAAAAGGACAAATATTGTATGATTCTACTTTTATGAATCTAGAGTAGTTAAGTTCATAGAAACAAAAAGTAGAAGGGTGGTTGTAGGGGCTGGAGGAAGAGAGAAATGGGGATGGATATATATATATATATATATATATATATATATATATATATGGTATATAGTTTCAGTTTTGCAAGAGGAAAAATCTTGGGAGACTGGTTGCAATCAATATTGTGAATATAATTGACATTGCTGAGCTGTACACTTAAAAATAGTAAAAATGATAATTTTATGTATTACTTTAGTTTGAATGTTGTCCCTTCTGAAACTCATGCTGAATTTAGTTGTCATATAATAGTGTTACAGAGGTGGAAATTTTAAGAGGTGGTCAGGCCATGAGGACTCCACCCTCATAGGTCGTATTACTGCCATTAGAAAGGGTAATTTCAGACCTGTTTTGTGTGTCTGCCCATCTGGCCTGTGCCATGGGTTGCTGTAGCCAGAAGGCCCTTAACAGATACTAGCACTTTGACCTTGGACTGTGAGCCAATACATTTTTGTTCATTTGAAATTACCCAGTCTGTGTTACTCTCTTGTAGCAACACAGAATAGATTGACATGTATTTACCACAATTCATAATAAAATTAATAAAAATAAAAAATCTAAAATTCTGAAGGAGAAGATAAATGAGCAAGCCACGGTGTTCAGAAGATTGTGAAATCATGACATGAGTTGAAAGTAGAGTCTGGGAAAATATATTGAATTTGCCCCAAGGATTCTTCCCAGTTCCTGTGAGTGAAGAGGGAACTGTTCTAGGCAGCCAACTTGATGTTCTCTTTAAGGAATCTTTGGTTAAATATGATCACAATCAGACCAAATTAACTTCCCCATATAATAAAAACCCATATTATTGATTGTAGTTAAGATAGATTGTTAACTTAGTTTTCTCCAGGATGTCTAGTGATAATCAAGAAAGTCAGTTTCACTGCTTTGCATGTAGTGGATGGGAGTGGGAAGGCAATAAAATGTGAACAGAAAAATTTAAAAAATGATTTCATATAGTGATATGTATTATGAAGGATAATGAGACAGGAAGTGATGCAGGGGCAGGGGTGCAGAGAGCTAATTGTAAAAAGACAGCCAGAAATGGCCTGGTGGAAGGATGCTAAGGGTCAAGCTATGTTAAATCTGCAGGAAACACATTTTAGGCAGAAGGAAGAGCACAATTTTATCTTATTTTAGGATTATATGTGCTTCATTAGTAGCAATAAATCACATTGTTGAAATAAACAAATATTCTTTGATATTAAACAGGATAAACAGAACATCAAGAACAAAAGATTATTCTCTTAATGCATTGAGGACATACATTTATTTTTTCCACTTTGAAATTGAAAATACAAACAACAAAAAAAGCGATAATTCAGTTCTACAAGAATAACAAAGGGATAGAACACCATTTGGAGAGGACAAAAGAAAAAATAACTGTTTATATATTCTCTGAAGAAAAATAAATTTCCAGGACATGGAGATATTTTGTAAATTAGATTATTGAAGAAATATAGTCTCTCAAGTGAGTGATAAAGCATTGCAAAGCTGTTAAGAAATTAAGACAATATATTAAAGCATAATTCTTAGCTAGATTCTATTAAACTAGAATTAGAAGAGCTTAGCACCAAATGCACACAATTCTAGAATAAATTGCATCTGTGAGCAAGTCAAGTTGTGATCAGTAGGAACCACCATTAAGGTCAAAAAGAAAAAGCCATACCATGTTACTATTATGTCATGATTTTATTACCAAGTATGCTGCTATATGAGGTGTTTTCAGAAAAACATTTGGTGAGTTTTGATACTACATGTATGAACGAGGATTTCAAAATTACCTGATGATCAACAGTCATTGATGACTGCTAAAGTGATTTGTGGCTGAATGAAATAGGAATTATTATTTTTTTTAGTTGTAATAAAATAAGAAGAATACCTCTAGGGCATTTTCGCAGTTTTCTAAGGCTTCCCCAGTTGGGACTGTGTAATGTTATGTTGTCCAATTCTCTGACCCCAAACAGGGGTCATCAAAGTTGAATTATGGACTAAACCTAACACGATGATATTTAACTGGGGGAAAGGTAAAATTCTTGGCATTTATTTAAGTGAAATAATTGAACAAACATGGAGTGGAGGACATAGTGCTTAATTGTAGTACTTGGCAGACTGTTCATGTGATCTGAGTCAAGTGTTTTTTGGCAACCTATAATGTATGACTGCATAGTCACAGTAGGATTGTGACTGCCATCATGAGGAAGACCCCTACTTTGCAGGTCTTGATTTAGGACAGTTTTCATACTTTTGACAACCAGAGGAAAGGAAGGAGGCAAAGGAGGAAACTCTGATCTTTTCATATGTGGAAAACAAGTGAAAGTACTAGATGTTTAACTTGCAGAGATAAGAATATCATGATTAAAATTTATAAATATTTGGAATTCATCAGATACATTTAAAGATGACTTATGGTTGTATATTATGAACTATTAAATCAAAGAGTTTGCCCTGTTCATTTCATAGTTGTAGGACTTGGGAAAGTAACTTAACCTCTCTAAACCTTATTTGTGAATCTTTGAAATGCAATTAAAACCTTTTAAGTTGCATTTGGGATAAATCAAATATATATGTAATGGATATAAAACTACTATGACATCATTATAAGATTAGTAACACATAATTTTTAATTATAAATTTGTCATGTTTAGAATATCTGATAATAAAAAAATTAACCTACAAAGATGTTGACATATTAAGATATAATGGTCATTAATAAAAAGTAGGATAGAATATTTAATGTTTAAATGGGAATTTATTTTATAAGTAGCTAGTTAGTTCATCAGTGAATATTTTTGTTTTGAGAGGGCTTTTGCTTTCTAAACAATGTTATATCTACTTAGGCTTGAGTAACAAATACTCAGAAGACAAGTACCATCTGTATCTCTTGACTAGCAAACAAAAATCTCCATATTATTTTGTAAAATGTCCTAACTTTTGAGTTATGAAAATGAGTTTGGATAATAGCAGTATTATTAGGAAATATTTGTGCAAAATTGACACCAACCCTATCTTTTGCCTTACCTAAGCTTAATACAAATTCCAGAGTAAACAATCTGTGTGATATCAGGCCTGGTTTTTAAATAAATCTGAAAAAAGAAATAGTAAAAACCATCCATCTCTAGAAATTTCTATCCAAAAATGCCACAAGAACATATCTATCTTTAGATGTTTCTATCCAAACCCCATTAAAGTACATTTCAGAAGTTTTCTATTTTTTCAAGGTGACCTTTAAAAATCTTTTTTTTTTTTGTAATTTCAGGAATTTAAGCCTTTAGTAGAAAGCAGTATTTTTGTACTGAATTATGCTTCTTAATTTTTTTTTCTTTTCCAGCCCAAGTAATTAAAAAATTTAACTTTTACACATTGGTGATATTTTCCTCATAAGCTATCTCTGTTCCTCTTTTGAAATGAACTATGGAATTAGACCCTGTGTGTATATGATGACAGTTTGTATCCTTTGTCTTCAATGATTCAATTAACAGCATAACTATATTACATACAATTATTCCATGATTAAAAAATCCTAGCTGGGCATGGTGGCACATGCCTACAATCCCAGCAGTTTGGGAGGCTGAAGCAGGAAGATGGAATGTTCAAAGCTAGGCTCAGCAACTTAGTGAGGCCCTAAGCAACTTAGTAAGTCCCTGTCTCATAATAAAACAAAGAAACACACACAAAAAAGGGACTGAGGGGATGTTGCTCAGTGGTTAAGTATGCCTGGATTCAATTCCTGGTAACCAAAAAGGAAAAAAAAAAAGTCCTTTTTATTTTATTCAACTAAGAAAAAAATTCTCACTTAGAAATTTTCCTTATGATATAAATATAAAGCTGAGCTTCAGTTTTTTTCCTTAGCCCTATTGGTTATATCAATTTTCACTGTAAATTCCTTAGGGACACAGTGTGAATCACGATAAAGCTGTGTTTCCTTCACTCATACATTAGTCCTTTCTTTTGTGTCAACATAAAATAACTTATAAATGCATTTATAAATAAAATGTATTCATAAGTAAAATTGTGATATCAGTGAAAATGTGTTATTTTGAAAAGATAGCCTTATATTCTACCTCATAAAGTTAAAAAAACAAGTAAACAAAAAACCCAGAAAGGATCATGCAGTAGAATCTGAATTTCAGTAAACTAATCCAGCCTAATCTTAAAAAGGGAAGTTAGTGATCCAGTAATAACTAATATGTCTTCTCTAAGGTTTTTCTCAGTCTCACTTATCACAAGCAATGATTGTACACACACAAAAGAAAACAAGGTTCAAATTTAAAATATTTAGTGATAAAAAGACTTCATCAATTTATAGGTATTTCTTGAAGTGTCTTTTCAGACTTCAAAATAATCATTTTTTGTTCCAATGTGCTAAAAACAAAACAATGAGTTCTTCATTTCTATATTTGTATAGTATTTTAATTGTTTTGTTTAAATATTCTGTACTTGTGCATTCAAGTATTTTGTTGATGTATCTTTTTAAGTTTAATTCTGACTACTTTAGTTTTTTGTATTTTGAAGTCATGTGGTTAAATACATATATCTGCAGAATTATTATAGCTTTTGATTTGTTTATTTCCTCTCCAGCATGTTACTCAAATGTTTGTCTCATGATTTTTTCCTATAATTTATTTTTTTCTGATATTAAAATTCTTATCCTGAATTTCTTTTAGATGCATTTATCATATATGCATTTTTCATTCATGCTTTTCAAAATTTTTGCATGTTAGTTTAAAAAATTTTTTATTTGACAACATATTGTTTGCTCTTCATATTTATTAATGTGAAGTTTAAGAATCTTTTTTTTCTAGAAGAATTTTAACGCTTTTATACTTATTATAGTTTTTGTAATGTTGAGGGCTACTTTTGTTTTTGTAATGTTTATATATGCTATGTTTTTATTTGTTTTATTTTTCTCCTTTCCCACATTCCTTTTGATAAATTAATACATTTAGTTCTGGCTCAAATTTTTATTCTATTTTTATTCTTTCATGGTATTCTTAACTTATACTTGTTTTTGTTTTCTCATCAATTTCTAATGCAATACTTTTTTCTCCTGTTAACTCTACCCAATATATATATGGGGAATATACTATATATTCAATAAATATATTTTAATTGAGGCTTAAATGAAGTAACATTACCCAGGCCACTTAGAACAGTCCTGACCATTAACATACATTTATTGACTTTAAGGAAGTTGGATGATTGTAGGCCATTCAGGCCTTTGCCTTTATATTGTATTTCTTTTTTCATTATTTTTCATGCATTCATATGTTTCTTTTTCTTTTCTTTTGCAGTTATACTTCACTGAAAAATGGGCACTGAGTTTCTTACAAATCTTGTTTTCCAGTAGGTTGAGCTCATTTACCTACTTTCTGCTATGTAAAACTTGTTTAAAATCTTTTAACTTGTTGTTTTAAGTCTCTGTTAAAAAAGAAAAAGACCTCTGTAATCACCCTAAAAGATTAAAAAAAAAAACCTTGAAAAATTTGACTTCAGTGGCTTCTACTTTGACTTACAGCGTTTTCTTGGCATCTACTAAAGGAGTTTATTAAGTGATGTCTCTATTGTGAGCTAAATTAATTTCTACTAAGAGGGCAGGAAGTGTTTAATGACTGAAATATTAAAGAGCCACTTGAGAATATCCACTCATTTTTTATCAAGAATCAAGAAACAAGAAAGAAGGAGGAAGGAGGCTCAATTTTCTCATATTGAGCTTTATATTCCTTGGAAATGTTCGAAGAAAGGTAGATGTAGGAAAGATCTTCTTATGTCAGCACTGTGTCCTGCAGAATAACCCCAATAAGCTTTCCTTATTTTAAAAAAAGAAGCACAGTGACCTACCTAGCCCTCAGGCATTGTACTCTTTTCATCTTTCTTTAATAATTAACATTCATAGAATAACAGATTTTACTCACTGCTCACTTCTCATAACCCACTTTTTTTAAAACTATTTAGAATCTGACTTTGACCCTCATTATTCTTATCACATTTGTCTTTCTCAACAGGAACACTGGTTCTTTTTGCAGCATTTGATACTCTTAACAATAAGTTTTTGCAGCATTTGATACTCTTAATAGATCTCCACATTTTTTCCTCTCTCAAGATTGAGTAATATTGTGTTTAATTTATCATCTATGACATCTTCTGGAATTTCTTCCAAACATCGTTTTTCTTTTAAGGGTCTAGTCATTTCTGTTTTTACTTTCCACTCTATATTTTCTTCTTCATCAATTTTATCTGATTCTTTGAAACACTATTTATATGGCTTTTAATAGTTTCTATTCAGTTCTAACTCCTCCTGCTTTTGGTAGACCTAAACTTTCCAAACTTTGAATACATTAAGATTAAATTTATTAATATTTTCATGAACATTTACTTTTCATCCTATATTTCTGTTCTTTGTTAATGTTTCTAATTTGATCCCACTTGTTTAACCTCTTTAGTTTTGACTTAGGCACCAGCATCTTTACATGTGCTTTGTATCAACCTCTATTAATCGGTTTTAACTTCCCATATCATTCCCTTCTGTCTCTCCTTTTATTTTTTTTGCTGGAATAATATAAAAACTTTCTAAATGATCTTCTTGTTTTTTGGTAAAATAGTCTTTAAGAGGTACAGCATTAACCAATTAATTTTGTTGCTCCTTAACTCTTGAATAGTTCCTCACTGCCTATTGACTAGCACCCAACATCCTTGGTTTAGTATCAGGGAGCCCAGTACATGTTTTGTTTTGTGTACTTCTTCTATACCGTACAGTTGCAACCAAGCTACACAAACAGCCATCCCTCACATTGCCATTCCCTATGGTTCAGTTCAAAGTCTGCACTATTAGGAATTGTTCATTGCTCGTCCTCTTTATATTACTAAGTAGCTCTCCCAATTTTAGATAATTTTATTTAACTCATTTAGTATTTTATCCATCAATGCTTAATATTTAAGAGGTGCTTACACAAATAAGCCATTTACATTTCATAAGACGTAGTAGTTATTAAAGAAATAGGTATTTCTGCTTCCTAAAAAACAAAAACCTAAACAAAGAAACAAAAACATTGGGTGAGAGAAGTTGAGGTGTTGTTCACCCCACAAGGTGGGCACGCCATCTAGTGACAACTCCACCACACTACAAGACTTGCCTCAGGTCTGAAGCCTATATTAATCTTCACATTGTCCTCAAGAAAGATGTCATATTCGGGTAGGAAGGATAATAGAATGAATCAGATATTATTACCCTCTGTGCATATATGACTATACTACTGGTGTGATTCTACATCATGTACAATCAGAAGAAGTAGAAGTTATACTCCATTTGTGTATGATGTGTCAAAGCACATTCTAATGTCATGAATAACTAATTAGAACAACAACCCCCCCCCAAAAAAAAAAAGATGTCACAACAGACCTACCCCCCCCCAATAAGATAGTGCCTTAACAAAAATATTGCATTCTTATTTTTTTGTGTGTGGGATTAAACACTGTAAATTAATTAATTCATGGTTGATTATATAGATATGTTTAGAGAAATGGATGCACCTGCAATTTTCACTTGTATTAACATTAATCAGCGATGCATATGAATCCATTTTCAAAGAAGAAATTTAGAGAAGTGCCTGAAAACTTGGATAAATTCTCAGATAAAGTGTTAGAAATGTTTTTTTCTTGAGATGACACACTAAATGTATTCAGCAGCGTAACAATAGTAAGTACTAGTTGATGGAAGAAGCATAGCTTCTGAGCCAGATGGTTTACTGTTGGCAACACTGTGACTTGAAGCACAATACATATTCACTCAAAATGACCATTTTCACATTTGAAAACATGGTGATAACAACATCTTTGTTATGAATATAAGGAGTGTATATACAGAATGCTTGGCCTATAGTAGGCATTTAATAAATAAATGGTAGTTTGTATTTAACAATTATTGTTAGTTTTACTTTTGATGATGTGTATAGAGACATAATTTCTCTCAATGTTGAAAAATGTTATTTGTAGAATCTCAATTTGTTTCTTTTGTAGTAAAGAGTGCAAGCATTGCTGTTTATCATTAATTTCAATATCTAGTGGAAAATTACATACCTATTTAGTAAATGTGTGATCAGAAAATTATAAAATAATCATTTCTATAAGCCATTAAAAGCTTATATCTGTTTAAAAATATTCAGAATAAGTGAATATTTCATACTTACAACTTTCCAGTTGCATTATACACGTTTGTACATCCATTGGAAAATTTTTGAGATCCATTGGACAGGAAAGTGTTAATGTTAATCTGAAAGAATTCAGAGTAATTATTTTTAAAGGAAATTTATGACTTTATATTAAGTTTCTGTTATTCAGAAAACACATATTGCTTTGATAGTTACTCACATCTATTCAGATGAAATTTTCTCCAGTTTAGGTATATTATTTGCTATGAAAAAAATATGTCACTGTACATAAATCTGGATTTTTAGTGGGGTCAAGTGAAGTGGATGATAGTTGTAGCTATAAAACTCTATCACATTTATTCATTTTTAAATTTGTTTAGAAATAAGTGTAGATGTATAGAAGAGGTCTAGACTTCCAGGGAGATCCCCAAAAGGAAAAATTTGAGGATGGGCACTGTAAAATTAATACCCAATGCTGAAAGGTACATTTCCCCCAAAATCACATTAACAGAATATTTAAGAGGGAAATAGGAGAATTGGAGTTGTAAGTGTGGAAAAGGGGTACTCAGAGAAGCAACCCTATATGGTAGTTGTCAGTCATCTTTATAAACACATCATGGAAGTTGTCAGAGAATATCCAGAAGTATTTAGTAGAATGAATCTGGAGAACTTGAAAATTTAGTTAGTAGATCAGGTTCTCTGCTATGGCACTAGAGCATTTCACTAGATTTTAACAGGGTTAGGAAATAGCCCGCTAGTGTCTGTTATATTATTCTAAGTTCACCAAACAAACTTTTGATTGTACTTTACACAAAGGATAACCTAGAATATGTAAGCATTCTGCCAATATAAAAGCTCTTGGCCCTTTTCTAGAGAGTACTAGTATGTTGGTATTCCAGGTAATTAATGAATTTTGAATACATTTGGTTAGGAAAGTATATTACTGAAATATCTTCTGGGTTTAATAAGAATTTATATTTCCTGGATTTGAGAGAGAGGGTGGGGAGAGTTCAAGATTCGAACTCAGCATTCTACAAATGAAGTTCTTTTCTGAGAACTCTCTAAGAAGTCTCTTTTTTGAAAAATATTCTCACTGAAATTCAGGTATTACTGAGCACCCTAGGTGGTTTAATTTACTTAAACTTTGTGCTCACAGACATAGTTATTCAACTTCTTCACATTGCAGTTTTTTCATCTCTAAAATGAAAATAATAATGGTACCTACTACAAAGAGTTACTGTGAGCAATACCTGCATTGATACTTGAAATGTGCTTAGGTAAGTGCTTGACATATAGAAGATATTTAGTAAAATATTTGTTATTAACAGTTATTAGTATATTCCATTACTCCTAGATACCTCCAGTTGCTCCTCCTGCAAATTCTAAATTGTGGGCACAAAGATAAATAAATTAAATTACATGTAAGTACTTTTTAGGCTTTAAATAAAAATACCTAGTAACTCTACTATATATAACTTCACTCTCTAAAATGGCATTTTAATGGAGACCACAGGCATAAAGTAATAATGATGTATTTTGTATAGTGAATATCTTGGTGAGTTAGGCCCAATTAGCATAATTTGGGTGACATAAATGGACAGACATATGGAGTTGGTGAATTTTTAAGAGTCCCAGAAGGATCATTTGGTAATTTGAGTCACAGTCCCTAACACACTAAAATAATTCACAGAGTTCTATATTAAAAATCAGTGTTTCTCCTGCTGCAGCTTGGTTAAGGGAACTTGTAAGTAACTGAGTATATTTACAAAATTCTTGGTTAAAAGAGAAATTGTAATCTGAAGTGGACACAGTGTTCTCTGCCTAGTGAAAGAGTTTATTAGAGGAATATGCACATGAACATTTTGAAATGTGCACAGATTAATTTCCCAAATATTCAAGGCTCTTGGCCAACCAATTTAAAACATCAACTTGCAGAATTCTCTGACCTTTTGTATGGAAATAAATGGCCTTCTCAGAACCCTTTCCATTCTCTCATCATGCATGTGATGTCAAATTCATATCCTGGCTATTTTTTTTTGCATAAAATGAGAGATGTTATGTAATTCTAAATAAAAAAATAAGACTTGAAAAGAATTGCTTGGCAAAGCAAAACAGTTTGTAGAACTCCTATCATAAATCATATCCTGAAAAAAAATCTATTTATTGACTTTTCTTTTTGTTTAAGGTATAATACAGTTGCTTCTCTAATGATGAAATGTGTCCACTTGGTGGGTGTGATACTTAATTTCTTTATCAAAACATTATATGTAAATAAAGATATGTTCTGACCACATCAAAAGAAAACTGAGTCAAGAGGCAATTATTCATATTCTACTGTTTTGGAAATGAATGCCTTCTTGTGTAAGGAGGACACCAAGTTCTCTTTCTGAGACAAGACAGATAAACAGGATATAGTGTTTCTTATTTCCCCTTAAAAAGTCTTGGCTGCGAGAAGTAGTAATATTAAGAAAGATGACTGTCATCTGTGACAAACAATTGACGTCATTAAAATTTGATTATTCTCTATTTTTGAAAAAGCATGCCTATAGTATGTTGTCTATCTAAACCACTAGTTGAATTTTAAAAATGTTTTTGATTCCTTTATAAACTTTTTATAAAAATAAATATTTTAATAGTGTTTTAGTTCGCTTTTTTTAATGCTGTGACTGAAAGATCTAACCAGAACAATTTTAGGAAGAAAAGTTTATTTGGGGGCCCATGTTTTTAGAGGCCTTAGTCATTGAAGGCCCAGCTCCATTCCTAGGGGCTCCAGGTAAGGCAGAACATTATGGCTGAAGAGTGTAGCAGAGGGAAGTGCTTCATATCATGATAAGGAAGCAAAGAGAGAGACTCCACTCTCAAGATAGAGAATATATACTTGCAAAGCCATGACCCTGATGCCCCACCTCCTCAAGCCATACCCTACTATCAGGGATTAATTCACTGATTAGATTACTGATTAATGTAACTCAGTCATTCATTTCTCCTCCAAATTTTCTTTCATTGTCTCACTTGTGAACATTTGGGGGGATACCACATCTACACCATAACAAATAGTTTTCTGGTATTTCTGAATTTGGTATCAGAAATACAATGGCCTCTTAACTAGCAATTAAATAACTTTTGAAGAATTATCTGTAGTGTTATAGTAAATTGATAAATTTATAGTGCTTACTTTGTGATAGGCACTGTTCAAATACTTTATGTATGATCACTCATTTATTCTATCCTACAAACTTACAAGATAGGTAAATGATATTACCTTTTTTTTTTTTATAGATGAGGAATCTTAGAGGTTAAGTAACTCACTTCATTACACAGCAGAAATTGGCAAAGTAGAATTTGCAGCCCTGGTGGTTTAATTCTAGATTCCATGCTCTTAACTGTTAAGTATACTGCCTATCAAAAGCAGTGGAATGTTTTACATAAAAATAGATTCTGCAATTAACATGATGTTTTAAATTTCATATACTTTTATAACACAAAATGATACAATGTATACACTATTAGTTATTAAATTTGAAGTAAGGTGTACATAAATAATTTTTCCAACATACATTTAGACAAATGTAATAGACCATAGAAAATATAAGGTATTTCTCCAGGGATTTTATATATTTGAATGATATAGTATTTGATTATGAATGCTTTTATAAATATCTCTTAGTTATTTTATAAATAACTCTCAGAAGAGATTAGATAGTTGGAACACTAAAAAAGGATATTAGAATTAGTTTCTATGAACAGTTCTGGAGTTTTGTTGTCATCTGATCCTAGAGACAAGCATAAATCTTTTCAACCCATCACCAAAGTAATTTCAGCATTGATGATGGTCCCTTCAGGAGGCTGATGTAAGCAAGTTATGGAACTCTTCAGAAAAATAGATAATTACACACATGCCAAATTTTCCTTATATCTACTTTGTTACATTATGAGTTCATTTTCCTTAAATAAACAGCATTTTAAAAAACATCTGTTGAAATAAGTTTGCTTTTCCATTTAAAAATCAGTGTCTATCAATGTTCAAAAAATAAATGTACTTTATACAAGTAGACTTTAATTCTTTGCACAAATTTCAAAGAAATGGTTACTATAACCAAATATTTAGTTTAAATATTGTTAAATAAAGGTCAAAATTATTTTGATAAGTTGCTCTACATAGCATCTTTGACATAAACTGTCTTCTTATTTCATTTTCAAAGCACTAGTGCTTCTGTAGTATAAGTAATGAAGTTGTAACTGTTGGTTATATTAGTAAAGTTAACAAGCAGTATATATGATGCCTATGGTGTGCTTCCATTTATCTTGTGATAAGCATGCTGCCATCCTCATTTTATAAGTGA
This sequence comes from Marmota monax, assembly GCF_021218885.2. Classification (NCBI taxonomy): domain Eukaryota; kingdom Metazoa; phylum Chordata; class Mammalia; order Rodentia; family Sciuridae; genus Marmota; species Marmota monax. The sequence continues at coordinate 2,496,488 of NW_026694999.1, read as the reverse complement.
TAAAACTGAGGTAGAAACAATTCAGTGCTGATTTTTGGCTCCCTAGAAAAATCAGAATTTATTTTTTGTTTCCTTTTATTTTTTAGAAAGATAAAATTTAATAACTTTAGCATCTATTGTGTGCCTGGCACCATGCTGGTGTTTTACCATTTATTCTTTCAGATTCAAAGTAATTAGTATAATCACTGTAATACATATAAGAAAAATATGAAGCTTTCAAAAGTAATTTTGATTTGCCCCAAATCACAGCTAATAACTCATAGAGTCTGGATGTGGACTGGGAGTTAAAGTCTTCCTAAGACTTCTTGTTTGCCTATACATTGCTAGGCATGCTAAGACTGCAAGGTCTTAACCATTTCATTTATTTTATTTTATTTATTTTTATTTATTTTTATATTTTTACCTGAGAAGTCTCAGGTTTGCTTATTCAGACGCTTAATTCCAGAGATGAGATAACATTGTTCACTTGGACCAAGAAAAGGCATATTTGCAGCTTGCTCTAAAAGTAGTGGGTTCTCCAAATTCACAACTATGTCCGTCGTTTTGACATAGACCCATTGTATGTGTTATATCCATTTAAACCTATTGTATTATTCCAGAGACACTTGAAGACAAAGGAAAATGAGGCAAATATTTTGATATCTATACTCCTAGCTCACAGTGAATAATAAATTCCTTTGTCTCTGACTTGGTAGCCTCGTTTCTTCAGTCAGTATCCATTTAATAGTCATAGGCTGACTTTAAAATCCCAAACTGGACAATCTGGAGTCATGTACCTGGCTACAAAGATCTAACTTGAAATAATTTTTATATAAAATTATAAAATTATCAGTGTAAATTATTTAAAAGTTCAGAGTAAGATGTATAAAAGTGTTGTACTTTTGGTCTACCCATCCCTACCCTCAGTTCTAGTTCTTCAGAGGTAGCCTATCTTTAGCTATTTTTCTACCATTCACATTCATATATGTAAGTTTCTGTAATAGTATGCTTGGCTTTAAAAATATTTGAAACCATCTGTTAATTTCCTACAGGGGAAATGTAAGAATTTATTTCCCTTATGCCATATTCCAAGTTTGCTTAGTTCTGCACTAATCCTCCAAATTTAGTTATATAAACATTTATTGTTAAATAAATATTGAGTGTTTACTTGTTATGAATATGTAATTTTTGTTAATGTTTAAGCCTGGTAGTTTGCTATAATTATAGCTCTTGTACAAGATTTTGTTTTCCTTAGTATTAATATGTGTCTCATTTTAAGAATCACATCAGTTTCTCTATTCTGACTGCTTCAAATGTGACTCCCCACCAAAACGGCAAATCCTTTTCAGTGGTTAAAAACAGGAGAGAATTAGTCTTTTTTTGTGGAAATCTCTGTTTTTTTTTTTTTTTATTTCTTTCCAGTCATATACCAGACTTCTGTATTAAAGTTTGGGTTTTATATCCTTTCTCTATTGTCTATTTCTCTGTATATTGATTCTACTTTCTGGGAGATTTCTTCACTTCACCTTCCAAACATGCTGCTGATTTCCCCTTCCCCCATTTGCTTTTATTATGCAGTGAATGTCCCAATTTTTCTTTCCTAGAAGTACTCATTTTATGCATACAGTTGTCTTATTTGTCCAGAAAATTTTCTTATAGTATTTTCTGCTTCTTGTATTTTCTTTTGAGTCATTCTCTTTTTTCTTTTTATTATCTTTTTGTTCCCCTCCCTGGTCTCTTCTTAAAATATATATATATATATATATATGTGTGTGTGTGTGTGTGTGTGTGTGTGTGTGTGTATAATAAATTCGATAAGTATCTATTTTTAAGAAGTAAACACTAAAAATCATTTTGTGTCAGTTAGTAGTAGATTCTTACTGAGTAACCGTCTTAAATAAAGGATGAGATGGTAATGCACTGCTCAAAGCTTCCTTAGTTGTGAGCATCTGTAGGTCTTTTTCTTTTGGGCAACTTAGTTTACATAGTGATAGATTCTTTTTCTGTCTGCCTCTCAGTGGAGGTTTAGGTATGGATTTCACCATTTTAGGGTTAGCAAGGGGTATCACTATGTCAAGTACAGACATCAGATCATCATTAAAATCATCCTTATTTTCTTGGTGTGATACTTCATGAAAAGCACCAGTTGTGCCTAAAGGCCCTGCTTCTGAAGCTTTGAAAAGGACATCTCACATTTTCTGTCTTCCTGTTTTCAGCTCAGGTCAAAAGGGAAAAAAAGAAGTCCTTGGTCTGAAAGGCATGGGTGAGGGAATCGGGAACAGCACTGTTGTTCCTATGAAGTTTAAATTAAAAAAAAAAAAAATTAAGCTGTTTTCTGGCCCCCACTTTCTGAAGACATAGCTGCCAAAAAGTTCTGCAAGTTTGAAGATATTACTCTTTTCCCTTTTGGGTTCCCACATTTTGGCTTATGCTTCTGCTATATCTGTTAAGTCACATATATTCATTTTCAAGCTCTGTAAATTAGGTTGTCATCACTTGTCTGTTGTTGATTTCTCCATTGTTTTCATCCTCCTGGGTATGAATGCCATTTTTATCCCTTTTTAGCTTTACTTCATTATTGTAGTGGGTTTTAAGGAGGAAATACAGATAAATGCTAGAATTCAACCAATTGCACTCTCCAGGACAATCTGCTGCTTTCTTTAAACAAGCAGGAAAGTCAGATCTAGCATGAAATACCACAGATGCTCCATTTGTAAATTGAATAAGATTTTTTTTCCTAGTGCAATTTTTGTTAGCGATGAAACTGAAGAACTGAAGATGTGAAGAATTAGAAGATTTCAAAGGACTGTGAGATTTCCAGAAACAACACACAACAAATGAATTTTTTCTTTGATCATGTGAGTAAGGATTTAGCAAACAAAGATTAGGAACAGAGAGACCATCTGTTTCATCTGAATTCATACTGAAAGACAAAAGATTCATTTCTGAATCATTTCATAGCTTTCCTCCAGATATTAGAAGAAATATGAACTATTCATAATTGATGACACCACTTATAAAATACATAAATTCAATTTTATTTCTCTACTTCATGACGCAAAATTTCCAAGGACATAGTAATAAAGTACACCAATTGTGAAATTATTTAACTTTTAAATATCATAACCTTTAGTATTCTTTAATATAATGCATTTGAATTGGAGCAATTAAGTGTTTTAGTACCATTTTAGTCTTGAAATTACACAAACTTCTTAATAAAAAGATACATTTTATTTGAAAAATTTTAAGGATGGACCGAGTTAATAGCTTTAAGCTTTGAAGACATCATATTGCTAACAAAATCTCCCCACATGAAAGAGTCCTCTAGCTTTTATACTCTGTTATATTCACTGATAAGGTGAATATAACAGAGTATAAAAGCCTAATGGTATATTTAAAAAACTTTTTTTCTTAGAAGTAGTTGGACACAATACCTTTATTTATTTATTTATTTATTTATTTATTTTTATATGGTGCTGAGGATCAAACCCAGTGCCTCCCACGTGCTAGGCGAGCACTCTACCGCTGAACCACAACCCCAGCCTGCTTAATGGTATGTTTTTTATGTTGACATTTTCCAAGTTCAGTATGACTGTATCCATAATTGGATATGTATCTATACACACAGGAGCACGTGTGCACACACTGCGCTCACACACACACAATCTAGTCTAGACCGCCTGAATTTGCAAAACGATTATTCCATACTACCTGGTGAATATTTTTGTAACCTGTTCTACCACAAACCTATCTGAAGTAAATCATTACTTTATAAAATAATTAAAAATAAAATGTTACCTTTCACAAAGTAATTTTGAAATTAATAGGGAAGAAATTCAGCTTATTTTACATATATTCTGTCATGGATCCCTTGAAAACCATCATGAATCCACAGTACAGAGATGTCAAAGACCATGGCCTCATGTTAAGAGATTATCACTTATCTTTCATAAGTAATATATAGCTCACTCAAAAATTCAAACAATATAACTTAAGTATACTAAAATTTATAGTTCCCTTTCATTACTGCCCAAATCTTACTACTCTTTTCCATAGTTGGGTATTCTCAATAAAATATTGGGCATCCATCTAAACATTTTATACAGATCCACACATACAATCATGTGTTGTTTAACAACAGGATAAAAGTAGGAAATGCTGCATTAGGTGTGTTTGTTGTTGTGTGGTTTACTCACATAAACCTAGATAGTGTAGCCTACTGTATAACTAGTGTTCATAATTGTATGTGTTATAATTTTATAAGTAGTGTGATAAATTTGTTTACATGAACATCACCACAAACACATGAGTAATGTTCTGCATTAATGACTTAATAATGGCTATGATGTAACTAGGCAATAAACATTTTCAGCTTCATTATATTATGGGATCATATATGTGGCCTGTAATTGACCAAAGTCATTATACAGTGTAAGTTTACATACATAGGTATATTTTTATAAATAGAAAATATAGATAAAAATGAGCATAAAACATTTCTTTGAAACATACGTGTGTGTGTGTGTGTGGATGTATGTCTTGTAAGCAATTTCTATTTTATTCATTTTTATTGGTTCATAACAGTTATACATTCTAATAGGATTCATTTTGACATAATTATAAATGCATGGTATAAAATTTGCTTCAATTAAGTCCCCTAATCCCCTTCCTCCTCCTATACCCTTTCCTCTACTCTATGGACCTTTCTATTTATTTACACTTTAGGCAATTTCTTAGGAATATTTGTATAGCAGTCTCATGTAGAGTATTTCTTGATATAGGTCTATCATTGTGTTCAGCCATATTCTTATTTATTTATTTTTTGGATACTGGGAATTGAACTCAGGTGAACTTGACCACTATTTTTAGATATTTTTAGTTATACATGGACACAATATCTTTATTTTGTTTACTTATTCTTATGTGGTGCTGAGGATGGAACCCCGGGCCTCATATGTGCGAGACAAGTCCTCTACCACTGAGCCCCAGTCCCAACTGCGAGTCCTATTTTATATTTTATTTAGAGACAGGGTCTCACTGAGATGCTTAGCACCTTGCTTTTGCTGAGGCTGGCTTTGAACTCTTAACTCTTGAACTCTTCCTGCTTCAGACTCCTGAGCAGCTAGGATTAAAGGCTTGCGCCACTGCGCCTGGCCAGCCATGTTCTTATTAATGACTAAATAGGCTCTTCTTTTGTTGTTGCTATTTCAGTGCTTCCGTGGGCATCTTTGTAAGTGTATCTTATAGAAATGAACATCCAATTTGGATTACTAGAAATAGAATTGTCAAAAGATAGATGAATTTGATTTCTATATAAATACATCATTTCCCAGTTAATATCAAGTCATATGCCCACAGAAAGTATAGAAGACAAAATAAATATAACCAGAATTAATTTCTACCAATATTTTTATATAAATATTTTCTCATTTTTACTTTGATTTCTCCCCTATATCAGTGTTACAATTTTTGTTTCAACTGTCAAACATAATTTAGAAAAATCAATATGAGAAGAAAATTTATTGTGTTTACCCACATTTTGTTTACAGTGTTTTTTCTTCCTTCTTGATATTGCTATCTTCTTTCATTCATTATTTTTTTTTTTCTATTAAGAAAACTTTCTTAGCCATACTTTACTCTTAGAGTAGCTTTACTTGTGATAAATTCTCTTGCTTTTTTTTTCCCAACAAGGTCTTGATTTCACCTTCATTCATGAAGGATATTTTCATTGGGCACAAGATTATGGAATAAGAATTCCTTTCTCTCAGCACCTGAAAAATATGTATCATTTCTTTTTGTCCCCAGGATTTTTGATGAAAAATCTGCTATCATTCTGTTTTTCCTGTATGGGTAAGGCATCATTATGCTCTGAATGTTTTCAGAAATTGTATACTATGTGTCTTTGTATGGATATCTTTGGGTGTATCCTCTTTGGGGGCTCAGGTTCTTCAATCTGTAGGTTTTATGCCATTTGCATTATTTATTTATTTATTTAATTTTTTTTATTGGTTGTTCAAAACATTACAAAGCTCATGACATATCATCTTTCATACATTTGATTCAAGTGAGTTATGAACTCCCATTTTTACCCCAAATACAAATTGCATGAGGAAAAGATTAACATTAAACAGAGATGAGTGGTGGGAGGGAAAGGGAGAGAGAAGGGAAATTGCACGGAAACGGAAGGAAACCCTCAATGTTATACGAAATCACATAAAAGAGGTTGTGAGGGGAAAGGGGGGGGAAACAAGGGAGAGAACTGAACAACAACAAATGAGGTTGAGAGGGAAGATGGGAGGGGAGGGGAGTGGGGATAGTAGGGGATAGGAAAGGCAGTAGAATACAACAGTCACAAATATAGCATTTGCATTATTTCTAAAAAATTCAGTCATTATTTCCCTTAATTTTTTTTAGCTCCATGTCGTTTGCCCTTTCAACCTGAGATTTTGATGATATTAATGTTAGATCTTTTGTTACTCTCTGCCCCTTTGTCTGGTCTATTATTTCTGTTGTTCAGATTGAATATTTTTTATTTATCTTTTGGTTCACTAATTCTTCCCTTTCTCTTATCTGTTTTTCTATTGAGCACATCTACTGAGTTTATTTTGATAAATTATTTTTAGGTTCCAGATTTTCATTTGGTTCTAATTTATAGCTTATGTTTTTTTGCTAAGGCTTTCTATTTTTTTCATTTGTATCAAGCATATTTATAATTGCTCATTAAAATATTTTTATCAGGACTACTTTGAAGTCTTTTTCAGATATTTGACATCACTGTCATTTTGATGTTGGCATCAATTTATGGTTTTTTTTTCATTTGGCTTGAGACCTTTTTGTTTCTTTGTATGATGATTTTTTTTTATTATAGCCTAGACATTTTTGTGCTACTTTGTTAGACTCTGGATCTTATTTAAATTTTCTCTTTGAACTGGCTTTCTCTGACACTTCTGGATCAGGGCAAGGGGAGGTACTGCTACACTAATATTTCCAAGGAGAATCAGAAGTCAAGGTTTTCTAATCAGCTTCTGTATTGTCATGTGAGTGGAGAAGATCCTGCATCACTACTGGATGTACCAGTTGCCTACATGACCTTCATTGACACTGTAGTAGGAGTGGCAGTATTACTGCTGTGTGGTTTGAAAGTCCTGACTTTCTATTAGATTTCTCTGAAACTTCCCAGGCAGGAATGGAGGTAGAGGGTGTCTTATTTCTGTAGGGAGACAGTAGTTCTCCATGTGGTCTCTACTGACACACAGTGGAGGGTCACTACAGATTGATGGGGCATGAAAGTCCAGCTATTTGCCCTCCCCTGACACCACCTCAGCGTAGACATTGGGGTACCTCATTACATCCTAGAAAGACTGAAATAAACTTTGCTGGCTTAGGTGTGAATTTGAGACAAGCTCACATGTTTTTCTGCTATATCTGGCTAGAGCAGAACAGTTTTGTAAAGGTAGGCTAGGATCCCCCTTTCCTAGCATCTAGTGTTTGATTGGCTAGAGAAATTAGGCTCTTGCTGGGACCTATTTTTCCCCCTATTTTTAGATTTGTTCTTTTTAGTTAAACATGTCAGTAAAATGTATTTTGTCATATCATACATACATGGAGTATGATTTACCATTCTTGTGGTTGTACATGATATGGAATTACACTGGTTGTATTCATATATGAACATAGGAAAGTTATATCTGATTCATTCTACTGTCTTTCCCATTCCATTCCCTTTCCCCATTCCCCCTTGTCCAATCTGATGAACCTCCACTCCTCCCTACCCTGCTGCCTATTGTGAGTCAGCATCTGCATATCAGAGAAAATATTTGGCCTTTGGTTTATTTGAAATTGGCTTATTTCACTTAGTCTCCAGTTCAATCCATTTACCAGCAAATGCCATCATTCCATTCTTATTTATGGCTGAGTAATATTCCATAGTCTATATGTACCACATTTTCTTTATCCGTTCATCTATTGAAGGGCACCTAGGTTGGTTCTATAACTTAGCTGGGACTTATTTTGTCTGTACCTGCTAATGTATCCAGATCCTTAGATTCTTCATCTTTATGAGGTAAAAAGAAAATTGAAGGAATTCACCTCTGCATGGTTCCTCAGGTTCCAATGTCTGCCAGTTCTTGGTCCACCATTGAGAATTTCCTTAAGTTTGTTGTATGTACTGTGCCCAAGATTTTAGTTGAACATAGGTAAAATATGAAAAAGTATATCTGTTCCACTTTCCCAGAAACCAAAATCTTACTATCTTTTAACATTTACATTTTTTGGTAGTTTTCCAAAAAGATTCAGGATTCTCTTGCCTAGATATGGTATTCACTATTAAGTTATTCATTCATATGGGAGTATGTGTCTTAATTAGTGATGGTACCTGAAATCTCTTTATGTCATGTGTAGCAATTATCATCCAAGATTTTATTAACACATATTGGTTGGTTTTCATCAGTCTAACGAAAAGTGTCATTTTGCTGTAGAGTGATGTCACCCTGTCACTCTTTCGAAACAATATATGTATTAAAAGGAAATATGTTCATATGAAATAGGAAAATTGGAAAAGTAGCCATGATGAGATGAAGAGATGAAAAGCAGAGAGAATAAAACATTATCAATAAAACCACGTTTCAGCAAAAAAGGCTTTCACAATCACTAAGCTACTAAGATTAAATTTGCACTCTTATTACTTTATCTTATACTTTTACTTGGCAAAAATAGGAACATCCTTGATGTTGGGTAAATAAAGTCCTAATCAAATATTCCCATTCCTGATGAAAAGCTAACAAAAGTGTAAATAAGAGAGGTAAAATATAAGGAGTTAATTTTAAGCCTAGATTCTAAATATTAAACCTATCTTGATAACTTTTAAAACATGTTATTGGTGGCATAAATATTGAAACAGTTGCCTATTGCTAAAGTAGAGCATATTCTTTCTCTTAAGAAAGATGACATCAATTCTGTTCCTGGCTTGCTTTTTATAGATGAATTAAGTAAACAAATAGTTGTAGATTTCCACAATAATGATTTTAGAAAATATTTTAAATATAGTGCAAATCATCAAGTAATATAAGCAGCTAATTTAGTTATTTACTGAATTCGTACCTATGTGGTATTCTATGAACTGCCAAAGTTGAATGAGTTCTAGAATCCAACTTTCAAGAAATTTTATGACTAATTATCATTATATTTTGGTATGGCTTTCTAACTGTTATATGGCTTTCTAGCAATGTATAACGAATACCTAAAATATAAATAAGATTTTTTTCTAGGGATGATGATAAACATTTTGTTCATTATTCATTTTTACATACTATAGTAATTTTTTTCTTTCCTGATTTCTTTAAATTTTGTCAACAAATTACCACTTTGCAACATGTTAGGATGAAAATTGGACAATGAGGGTTAACATGCAAAAGAATGACCAGAGAAATTCCAGGGTATCTGAAAAATGCATACATCTAAAAAAAAATAATCCCAGAGAAGCCAGCCTAAACATTTCTTTGCGTGTAAATATTTAATGGATGTAGAATATATTTAATCACATTGTATGACTCAGCTACCTTTCAGTTCACCTGTAAGACTCCTGGCAAATTCATTGATGTTAAGAATTACAAATGTCAGTTCTTAAAAAAATGAATTTCCAAGAAGTACTCATATAATTACTGGATCTTTGAAATGGATTTGTTGTTGTTCATCAAACACTTTGGAAAAAGTTATATTAGAAGAACTCAAGTGGAACAGTGATGAGCTACTCAAAAATTTAAATATTGTCACCAGAAATTAAGAAAAACCTCACAGTACTCCATTTTACTGAAAGTAGGAATTTAAGTCTATGACTCACCTTATCGAGTAAAGAACATTTCCATTTTTGAAAATTCTTAGCAATTTGTTGTCTGTTGTGACTTCATGAAAATTGGCACCCTTTTCATTGGCAAAGAACAAATCAGGCTTCCAAATGGAGTCCAACATGGATGGGTCGAGGTCTAAAGAATCATCAGGATATTCACTGTATGCAAGACGAGGATCGTTCCATTTTTGACGAAGAAAGATATTCACTCTGTAATCCTGAGGGATGTGTGGTGGGGGAGAGAGAAAGAGAAAGACACCCTTCTTTAAAAAGTTTAGAAAAATCCATTGCATCAGTGTGGGTTTATCAGTGCTAACAAATGTACCACTCAGGTGGAGCATGTAGATATTGGAAGAGGCAGTGCATCTGTGGAGTCAGAGATATGGAAATGTTTGTATTTTTCTCTGATTTTTACTGGAACCTAAAACTTCTCTAAAAAATAAAGTCTTTTTTTTTAAAAAAAAGTTTAGAATTGTATGTGCTGTTCTTTGGGCTTCTCTCAATTATAACAGAAGCCACTGACATTCTTTGGGGCTTTCCATGTGCTACAGTACTCATTTTTTACAACTAAAAGAGTAATCCTGCTTCTGACCTTTTGCCCATTTCTTTGGTGATCTATGTGCCTGTAAGGAAGGATGACAGAACACTATAGTTCATCATGTTTACCTTTTGCTGTTCCATTCATATCTTACTTTTCTGGTTTATAAGAATGAAATATTGGATTGCTCTTAGACACTTGGAGTAAAATATTTTCACAAATGCATTTATTTTTTTGAGTCATTTCTTTTAGTAGGTATCCAACAGCATCCAGAATATGGTACATTTAATGATATTTGCTTGAAAGCTATCTGGTTTACAAAAATGACCATACATACTTCTTTACAATGAAGACACATTTTCTCATGTTTAATATAGCAAGTTCTATGATGTAAGTAATTTGAGGAAAAAGGTGACTTTTGAATAATAAAAGAATAACAAAGGTTAATTGCCAATGATCCTTTAAGATAATTTGGCTAATGAGATTTTCCAATTATACCTTTCACAGAAAACTTTTAAAGGAAAAGAGTCAATGATTTCAGTCAAATTCCTGGTTATAACTTCTGGACTAATGTATAAAACGAGAAAGTGACAGCTGGGCATATATGTAGTATTTGTGCATATGCAGTATATGAAAATAAATATCAATATAGTTTTATAAATGTAATTTTGTCCTTAGATTTTTGAAATAAGCAAGTAAATAAGATACTTCATTATAATTGTGATTAAAGCAAATATTTAAGAAAGCTTCGTTTTCTTGAAAAATAGTGAGGCTGGATATATATAAAGAAACCTGAAAAACAATTTTTATCTATTTTCTTGTTTCTTAAACACCAAATTATAAGTTTAAGAACCATAATAACCAAGTTTAATAAGTTTAATAACCATAGTAACCAAGCAATCACAAAGGATTCTTCCACAATATCAGACCAGGCAGATTGATTATCTTATAGGTTACTCAAATTCAGTCTATACTAAATGTTACAGATCTCTATATTCCCTTGATCAGTGTTTGTGCACTGAGACCACTATCCACTAACTGCCACTAAAGCTACATACTAGAAAAGATTTTCCTGTGCTTACTAAGTGCCCGATGTATTTTCCAAAGTAATTATGGAGCAGAGTTTTGTCTTGTCTTATGGCTCTGCCTGATTGACCATTTCAAAAAGGAATACAAACACCACTAAATTTTTGGCAAATTGTAGCAGCATCAATAGGAAACTAATACATGTCTTTTTGAGTTGATTTGCATATATTATCATTGTCAATTTTTGAAGATGTTTCTAACAATAGATTTTTTAAAGAGTAATTAGAGACAGTAGAACATTTAAGAAAAAAATCACAATTCATAGTCAATTGGAAAAATAACTCTGATTTCTTCCTCTTTTAAGGAGTCCTAATCAAAGATCCTTGCTAATTTAAAAATGATTAGAAAATAACTTATCTTTGCCAAAGAAATAGGAACAAAGTTCTGACTCCCTAATATCTTACTGCTTCAGTTTTATAAGATTTTCCAATTCTATAGCACTGCACAACATGGGCCCCTCTGTATCACAAAGAACAGAACAATAATACTCAATGGTGAGATAATTGCTTCAAACATTATCTCTATAATATCCCCCATGTTGCTGTACCATCTGCTCTAGATAACTGCCACAGGGTGGGTGGTCGTCTGGGGCCACTGGTTTTGAAATAATGGCCCATTGGGAAAATGCCTTTCAATTCTGTTTCTAAGTCAACAGGGAAGAATGCTATTTTATAAGAACTATTTGTAGGCACATAAAGGTTATTCTAGATTTCCCTCTGACTTCTTCATTATTTATATGTTTATTCTCTTTTGAAAGGGCAGAATGAATGATTTTTAAAATTAAAAAAAATATAAAATCTAATTATATAACAATTCCAGAAACATAAATGTAGAAAGTATTGGTTAGAGCATAAAGCATGTTGAATCAATGAAATAATATTCTTTACATTTTCATTCAGTAACCTCTGCATAAATTTAAAATTAAAAAATAAAAGTAGTAAAGAGTGAAGAACATAGCCCAATCCTTACGTTCCAGTGTTAAGAACTTGTAAAAGTGTAAATGTAGTCCATTGGCGTATTTTCCAGAACTTTAAAGGATGGATAATAGCACTAACTAAGAAGAATTTATTTTGAATATATGTAACATAAGATTTTTAATATCAGATTTTGCCAATACAAACACATGCAAACCAAGTTTCTTGTTTTTCAAGTGTTTTCAATCTAAAGATACCTAGATTTCTAGCTATATACATGCATATTATTAAAATACTGATGTAATGTTCACATTTCTCTCTACACCTTTAGTGTTCTGTTGATACATCAGCTTTTTATTAGGTGTAAAGAAAAGGTTTAGTAAACATGAACAAAGGAATAGATCTGTTAGCAAGGGATTTTTATTGGATTTGTTTTTCCATTTGTCCTCAGTAGGAAAATATAATATGGAAATAAAATTATTCTAATACTTATTTTGAGTATTTCCATGTTTTTCTCAACACTGCAGCTTGCTATTGATTTTTAATATTAACTAGTATTAAAATTTTCAGAAATTTGAACCACCATTTTCCTTTGGAAATTTTAATTCATGAGGGTTTATGTGATACATATATTAAAATATTAAAAGTTGAAAATTAAAAAAGAAAAATATTTCATTTTGGAAAAGTTTTGTCCATGACAAAATTGATTTGGGAATGATGTTTTTTCTTCTTGAGCAATTCAGATAATTTTTTAACTAGCTGTTGATTTTGGAGATTAGCCAGAAAGCTGTATGAAGGCTGCACTGTAAAGCTGTAGAGGAACTAACTTTTTTTGGAAATTATTGAATGTTTCAACCTCATTTAGGAACATGCTTGAGAATAACAGATAAATGGTGTGCTGCTTCTGCACAAATTATAGTGACCACTTTAAAAAACCCAGTTCACTGTTAATTACCCACAAATAGTCTACTAAAACCATAATTAAAAGGAAAATGTAATAAGTTTCTAGCTTCTTGGACAGATAGTACTACTTATTTTAATGCTAATATATTTACATATACTTGAGATTGTGCATAGCTATTTAAAGGCATTTAAATGTATGGTACCATCATAGGAAATAGATAAATTATTAAATTTTCATTTTTATTTTTCATCCAAATACTTAGCAACCTCTAAGTTTTATTTTCTCTTTGAGTCTGTAAAACTTGAAGATTTTAATATTTTATTGAATGTAAATTCTAGAGCACATTTAGCACAATGTTTATGCTAAAACTTTTAGAAATACTTATGATTATTGTATTTCTACATTATAGTTTTGTTTTGGCCTATTTCTGAATCTGAGATATTTTTTTCTTTGTAAAATTAGTTTGCTATTTGTGCTTGAATACTTCCATGACAGGAATTTTTTTTTTTTTTAACTGTTGAGAACACAGAGAGTAAATTAAGTGGTTTTCTCAATGCTGTCGTACAAGGGCAAGAAAAAAAAAAAAAAAACCGAGATCACCCTAATTTTCATTCAGGCCCAGAGCTCTCAAAGTAACTCAGCATGATGTACAAAATTTACTGCTTACTGCAAGTGCTATTATCATCGCAAAAGCAAGATTTCTTTTATGGTGGCAGATTATTTTCTTCCAGCTTTCCCCCAGCTAAATTCCACTGAGTTACTTCTTTGACATAATGTAGAAAGAGCCTAATAGAACCCTGCCAAAATCTATTAACATAGAACATATGAAATTTAACATAATGTATTTTTAGTCATTAGAGTTTTGGGATGGTTGGTTATGTAGCAGTAACTGAAATAGAATTAGGTAACTGGAGATGGGTGCTTCTATAAGAAAAATGTGCCATTGACCTTGGAACCAGGCAAGAGGTAGCAGCTTGCAAAGCTTTGAGGAAATTGTTACGAAGGCTAAAGGGATAAAGGAGAAAAATCTTATTAGATGGGAAAATATTTCACTCTTGTGTTGTGAGAGCAAATACATTGCCAATGCTGTTATTTTAGTAATGTGGAAAATGGAAAGATGACACTAATAATTGCTGTATTTGAGTAAGGAGATTTCCAGGTAAAATCTTGAAAACTCTACTTCAATTTTTTATAGGTTCTATGTTATAATCTCAAGGGTATGGCTCTGACTCCCTTGTTTATATTTCAGAAAGATCATAAAGATGCATCATTAATGTTCTCAACTACATTTAAATATTTATAAGAATCTTTTAAAATGTTTTTTTAATTAGTTCATTATGTATGTACATAAAGGTGAAATTCACTGATATATTCATTTATGTACATAGGAAAGTTTGATCAGATTCATTCCACAGTTTCTTACTTTTCTCATCCTACCTCCCTCTCACTTAATCCCTTTCCTCTATGCCACTTATCTCTCTTCTATTTGCATAGACCCCCGCCTTCCTTCTCTCCTTTCCTTCTACTGTCTTTCTGTCCTCCCTTATTTTGGGCTAACTTCTGCATATTAAGGAAAACATTTAACCCTTGGCCCTTTGGGTCTGGCTTATTTCACTTAGCATGATGTTCTCCAGTTATATCCATTTGTTGGCAAATGCCATAAGTTCATTCTTCTTTATGACTGAGTAAATTCCATTGTGTATATATACCATATTTTATTTATCCATTTATCTGTTGACAGGCACCAACTTTTGTCTCCATAGCTTGCCTGTTGTGAATTGTATTGCTATAAACATTGATCAAAATCTGGGAACTCTAAAAATACCTGAATTCTAAAATGTGGAAATCACAACTTTGAAAGATTAAAATCCCATGTATTGAAATCCTACAAGCTGGAATTCCCATTGGCAAGGAAAATGGCTTTATAAGAAAGGAGGAAAACTGACTTCTGGGGGGAAGTCATTTTAGTTTGTAGGTATAATAATTGCATCATGTTAGGTGGAATAAATACTATGAAACCTGATAAAGTATTATTTGGGAGTGTCTCTGAGGGTGTTTCCAGAGATTACTGTATAAAGCCTAGTAGACTAGGAAGGGGAAGAGCAAAGCTATGTAGACAATGAATATGGGAGTTTAGAGTAAAGCTCAGTGTTAGGGCACATACTTAGCATGCTCAGGGTTTCATCTCCAGCACCAAAAGATAAAAAAAAAAAAAAGAAAAAGAAAATGAAAATGAATGTATTCTCTAAGGGGAATCATGCTCTAAAAGAAAAAAAAAAAAACAACAGCTCTTCATTTCAGTGTAAGACTTCAGAATAATAATTAATGATCTTAAAAATCATGTAGCTCTTTTGACGTATCTTAGTGTGATTGACCATAGTTTTTTCCTGTAATGAAATATGTATGTTGAATTTTATTTTTTTTTAAATTTTTCCACTATTATAAATTCTCAGCATTATTTTTTATAATTCTACTGTGCCATGTATTTCATCTGGGTATCATTTCCCATAATGGAGGTATAAATTATGTACAGATTTTTAGAGAGTTCAAATTCATTTTATGTATTTAAAAAAATTCAGCTCTGCAAAAGTTGCATCAACATGATATTGACTCTGTTGAAAATGTTGATATATTGTCAGTAAATAGAGACATTCTTTTTTTAACATCTACATGTCAGAGAAAATTTATTAAGATATTGGATCTTTGAGTAACTACATATGCAGTAGTGACCATCAAACTTAGGTTGTTTGTCACATTATCTCAGTTGGGTGCTGTTATAAAGATGGATGCACAGTTACCAATTGTAGTGATGTGCATTTATACATTCACTTTTTGATTTGGACCTACCTAATTTTCTCTATCTCTCTTCCCCCCATCTCTCTCTCTCTCTCTCTCTCTCTCTCTCTCTCTCTCTCTCTCTCTCTCTCTCTCTCTCTTTTTCTCCCAGGGACACTCTACCACCAAGTTACATTCCCTGTCCTTTTAATTTTTTTCTTTTGTGACAGGATCTTGCTGAGTTGCTAAGAGTCTCAGTAAGTTCCTGAGGCTGGCCTAGAATTTGAAATCCTCCTGCCTCAGACTTCCAAATCCCTGAGATTACAGGTGTGCCTGACTTTGATCTATTTCTTTATGAGTACAGTTCATCTGCTCATAACTGTTATGTCTATGTGATTGTTAGTGTACCTAAGTGTATATGCATGCAAAAATACATTCATTACATACTGCCTTTTTATTGTGTAAAGTTACCTATAAAATATTTTGTTTTTTTAATATTTCTCAAATAAGTTCTTTTTAAAAAATGTATAAAAATATCTTTCAAATTATTCCCCTATTTTTCAATGGGAACATCCATTGCAATGATTACTATTCTGTTGTACATTTGAATATTGATTGTGTGTGACTGGGATAGAAAGTTTGCTCTTGAATACAAGGTCTTTGATCAAGAGGAAGCATAGTCAAGATCTGTCCCTTGGGGATGTCGTTTGTACTTGGACCTGATTTAGTTGATAAGATATATCTAGACTTTGAGACAGCTCCATAATTAGACAAGAAAATTGTAGTATCCATGAAAAGGTGAGTATATTTTGCATGTTGGAAGAATATAAATAATATTTCACTTAGAGGGAAGATTGTGTCAAGATTAAAGATGGCCTCTGTGGAGTGCAGTGGCTGGAATCCTGGTCTCTGAGTCCATTATAGTTGTCTTTACTCTGGGAGCTGCCTGTACAAAGTGCAGGTCATGATACTCTAGTTGCCTTGGTAATGATGTTGATGAGTAGCTGCATGAGAAGGCCCCTGGCTCTAGTAGTCAGAACCTTGGATTTAGACCTCAGCTTTAAAAGGAGGGATTGGGGGGAGTAGACAATTCTAGGCATAACAAGATGACTTCATGTCTCAGAAGTTTGGTTGCATCCTTCAGACTTCCTGCTTTGCGAACACTATCTCACAAATAACCTTATGATGATAAAACCTTATAGTAAACTTGCTGTGCTAGCTCTGGGTTAGTCAAACCTCATCAGGGCTTAATTATCCACCTAGTTCCAGATTTTATTCTATGTGTGTTTGTCTGATTTTTCTTCATCCCCTCATTGACAGATTTGGTTAGCTCTGAATAAATTGTCACGTTGGACATGATGGGCCTCTGGATCATAAGAATTTTAAAAAGTTTCTCTCTGTTTCTTGAAATACTTGGAGACAAGCTGATTGTCATTTAAGATGTTAGATACTTCTATTAGTAGTTATACTGGAAGAGTCATGTATGAGAGCTCTAGTCAAGAGTCTCTTCTGGGTTCATTTCTAGTCATCCTCCTCACAGTACCACATATTTGAGTGAAACAACTTTGAACATTTTGGACAAACAGATTCTTCAGCTGAATAAAACTGGATAATTTATGTCAGTAACTAGTAGAGCAAAAAAGTCCCCTAACCAATTTCTGAGTTCCTGATCTATGTACATATCAGACCTAAAAAATGATAGTTCTTTAAAGCCATTATACTAATGTATTTGAATTTGTTTTCAAATTCTGATAGAATTCATATATACAGTTATACCAAATACGTAGGGTATACAACCGCTTCCATGCAAATTATACATATAGAGTTCCCACCCACAAATATCCCCTGTGTTTTCCTTTGTAATGAAATCATCTTTACACTAATCCCCTCAAAGCCAGTGATCTATTCTTCATGTCCATCTCAAATGTCTTTCTTCAAACTCATTGTGGTTTTGGTTAGTAATTTGCTAATGTTGTATAAATAGAATCATAGTTAATTTTTTGACTTTCCCTTTTCTTACTTAGCTTTAAATTATTATGTATATCAGCTTATTCCTTTTAATTGCTAAGTAGTATTGCAGTGTATAGGCATGCCACAGTGTTTGTTAACCCATTGGTGAACTTCTGGCATTTGTCTAGTATTTTGTGATTATAGATAATGCCACTGTACATATTTGTGTTCAAATATTTATGTGAACATAAGCTTTTATTTTTCTTAAGTAATACCTAGGACTGGGATGAACAGGTCATATTAAATTTATATTTACATTTAGAAGAAAATGTGGGGCTGTTAACTAGAATGACTAAATAATTTGCACACCAACAATATAGAAAAGAACAATTTCCCTATATTCTTACCAATATTTGGTATTGTCAGCCTTTTAAAATTTTAATTTAAGCTTTATTAATATGTGTGTAGTGGTAACTCATTGTGGTTTTGGTTAGTAATTTGCTAATGGTGAATGATGTTGAACAGCTTTTGTGTTTATTTGTGACTTGGATATCTTCTTAATGAAATGTTTGACTCATTTGCTCATTAAAAACAGTTTTGTTTTAAACTGTTATATGCTCAGAGTTCTTAATACATTCTGGATACATATCTTTTGCCAGATATGAGATTGTTAAATATTTTTTCACCCATATATCTTGTCTTTCACAGAATAAACATTTTTAATTATGACAGAGTTTGCTTTATTCTCTATTTATTTTTTATATCATGTTTTTGGTGTTGAAAATTCTTTGCTTAGCACAAGCTCAAATATTTTTCTTCTATATTTTTGTTGTCCTCTAATGTCTTCAAAATTTTAGGTTTCATATTTAGGTTTGTGGTTCATTATGAGCTCACTTTTGTTTGAAACACTTTGAAACAAGCTGATTGTCATGTAAGATGTTAGATACCTAACATGAATATATGTATTAAGATTTATTTATTTATAATTTCTTTTGTATGTATGAAAAACTATTCCAACAATAGTTATTGAAGAGTTTAGAATTATATTTTATTATGGTGTTCTTATGGGTTCTAAGATGAATGGATCTAAAACTGCATGAAGTAAAAGATTATTTGTTCATATCTGCATTTTGTTCAACTTTGAATCTAAAAACATAAGTTTCTTCTTCTCAGATATATACAAAATTATTGGCATCAGCTGGAAATTCCCTAGAATAGTTTTTGATAGAGCAATGATTCAAGAAAACAAACAATAATGAATTGCTTCAAACAAAGTATGACAAAATATATCTCAACAATTTTGTTTTTTAAAGAAAAAAAATTGAAAGAAAATAATATTTAAAAATTTTAAGATTTTTTAGGAAGCTGACAAGCTAAACTTGAATAAATGGTTTATTATATTCATACATATTGACTAGGTGCATACCTAATTCATTTGATGCTAAAAGAATGTATTGTTCACTGTTTTAATAAGCTATTTCAGGAAATCTGATTTGAAGGGTAAAAACATTAAAGCTAGTTTAAGTATTGAATTTTTCAAAATGAATTAAGTTTTATAACATTCCACAGTAAGAGAAGTACTAAAAATTGTCAAGGGCAAACAATTTAGCTCTAATAAGTAATAAGAAACAGAAGCTCTGGAAAGGAAAGAAGATTACAAAAGCATATTGCATTTTGAATCAAATAGCAACTGGACTTTTATAGGTCCAGACACATCTAAATTCATGAAGAAACTTAAGAAAGAAAAAAATATATATCTCCTTTGTTTCAGATGTTTGCTTTTTTCTTTTTGTATTGAGAGTAAAAGGAAGGCAGATGGAAATTCATACTTGCAATGTGAATCATTTGTAAGTTTTAAAGTATCATAATTCCAGCAAATTAATTACAGCTCTTGAAGCATGTCTCATGGCATTTCATCTCCTTTCCAAGAAAGACATGTATTACTCAAAATAAATAAATTGCTATGAATATATCTCTCTTTTTTTGTTTATTTTTTGGTACTGGGGATTGAACCCAGGGCACTTAACCACTGATGTACTTCCCTAGTCCTTTTTTATATTTTATTTAGAGACAGTGTCTTCCTGAAGTGCTCGGGGCCTCGCTAAGTTGCTGAGGCTGGCTTTGAACTTGAGATCCTCCTGCCTCAGCTTCTTGAGCTGCTGGGATTACAGGTGTGTTCCACTATGCCTAGCTTTTCTTGAGATAACCCTGGGTCTGTGTGTGTGTGTGTGTGTGTGTGTGTGTTTTATTCTTTTTTATCTTCATTTTTATTTGTTCTTTTTATTACACATGACAGCAGAATCTATTTTGATATATTTATACAAGCATGAAATATATCTTATTCTAATTAGGATCCCAGTCTTGTGGATGTACATGATGTTGAGATTCACTGTGGTGTGTTTATATATGTGTATAGTGTACCCTAGTTCTTGATAAATACAATCTTTTCCCAAGGAGCAAGGTAGAAAAGGAACAGAAGCAAGATAAACATGACATTCTTGAAAAAGTAAAAGTTCATAGAGTATGTCTAGAATGCTGAGTGGGTTAGGAAATGAGATGGGAGGAAAAAAACAATCTTTATTTTTTTTTTAAATAAAACATAATAGCTTTATTTTGTTTATTTTTGTTTATGTGGTGCTGAAGATTGAACCCAGTACCTCATACATGCAAGGCAAGTACTTTACCACTGAGCTACAACCCCAGCCCCCAGTCTTCACTCTTAAACTGAGATGTATTATGGTAGGCTCTTGTAAGCCACAGGAATATGAATTTTGCTTCAAGAGTAAATAATTGAGAACCGATGAGAAAGCCAAAAAATTATGCAATCTTATTTTACTATTAGACCCTTGTGGACTCAGTGGACCAGTAGCTGAGTTAGATTACAGTGAGAGGTGGTCTGCAGAGTAGTTAAAAAGTCACAGATATGAGAAGTATTGGGAATTTAGAGCAGTTTTGTGATTCGTTACATATTAGTTATGGGACAGGAAGAAAAAGGTGTTTAGTTTTCTGGATGACTCAGTGAGATAGAAAATGGGTACATAAGTGGATTTCAATATAGTAAGCTTTAGGAATTTGTGTAATTGAAGAAGATTAGCAGTTCAAATATTTTAAAAAACAAACATTAATTGTAATATTGTGTCAGGGTACAGTTATTTTCAACATCATAGCATGCACATATGCCATCGTAAATACTTTTATCCAAGATTATTTATGTTTGTTCTTTACTTCCCCATTCTTTTCATTTGGAGGCACTTGAACCAGAATTATTGACTAAAAAAATTACTAGTGTATACAGATGCCTTAAAACCAAGAGAGAAAATAAACTTACTCAGAAAGCAAATACTGAGATGGTGCCTCTGATTGAACCAAAAATTACCAGCATTCAAGAAATAGAAGATTAAAAGTACATTTAGGAAATTGTGGTCATAGAGTTAGAAAAGAAGGGAAGAGTTGGACCAGAGAAGCCAAAGCAAGAGAATTTTCAAGAAAAGCAATAGTGACAAAGAGTTCAATAAAGTTAATGACTAAGCAGTTCATTGTGGTTATTGCATACTTTGGGAATGGCAGCTTTAGTGAAGTAATCACTAAGAAGCCAGTTGAAAAGAGTATTACATAAGGAACTGGAGAACAGGATAATGCACAACCATTTGAAGTATTTTGGTTATGAAAGGTAGTAGAGAAACATGAGGACAACTAGAAGTGGCCTTGTTGTTTAGGGAAAGCTTTAGTTTTAGGATGACAATTAGAAAAGTGAAATGTTTAAGGGAAAGGATACACAAAAAAGGAGACTTGAGAATATATTGAAGTGGTCATAGAGTGTAAAGGACTTCAAGAGTTGATCTAGAAAAAAATGGGAACTAATTGTATATAAAAGGAGGGAAGAATTCCTTAATATATTTGCAGAAATGTTGTAGATACAGGTTAGTTAGAGGTTTGGTGATGGGCAGCTAGAGGTGTTCCTGTATGCTGGTATCTATTTTTTCTTTAAAGACAGAAAAATGAGAGGAAATGTTTGGAAGTTTGATGATAGTTGTGGTCTTCAATAAAAATTGGCACTCAAACTTCATATGATCTGTCTTGTGTCTACTTGTACTGGAGAGACTAGAAAGAAAGAAAAATAATAAAATTAGGGGTCTTGATATTTTTCTGTTTTACCAGTCAGATGCACTTCTGAGGGCTTGTGGCAAAGCCCATATATGCTAATTCTGAGTTTTTTATTTTAAGTGGAGTCAGAAGGTTATGGTAGCATTGTGTTTTTCTGTAGTAGTTTTAAATGGAGTTTCCATTACCTGTTATTAGTTTCTTGCTTGTGGAATGAATAACTGTAGATTACTTAGTTGGATTTGTGGCTCAGTTGCTGTGATGATCTCCTAATTCCTAGATTTCGACAGATAGTATGTTCCTAGAGCCAACTATTCCAGTAGCAGCTTCCTGATTTTTCATGTTCCTGAAACAGGCAGGAGTTTTCAGTTTTGCTTACAAGTCAAGTAGTTCATATAATCCTCTTCTAGCTTTCCGTTAGTTTTATAAACAATTCATTCCTAGAAGCAAATCCCTTTCCATGAGATGGCTGGTATGGTTTCTTTTATAATCACTGAGCACTAATTGAAGCACTATATGCCACTGGAGGTAGATGGGGGAATGGGAATTTAGGACTATTCTGTTAGCCTGTTTGAAGGTCATGAATATCTAAATCCATTAAAGATAGGATATTGGTAATGCATAGAAATTAGAGATAGAATTAATTGAATTTTTACCCATGGTTATCTGAAATAAAGTGTATGATTTTGCAACCAGAGCTGAAAGCCTTAGCAAATAATAATGTCAATGTCATAGGCATGAGTGATTCAAAGACTGACAGGCTTCTTTCTTCTGATTGTACTAGTGAACTTAAAGAAAAAAATCTGAGCAGAAATTTGAGTTTTTACATTAAACATTGTCAGAAAACTAGAGATTTTGCATGACTCTTCTGAAACTGTTCTTGTCTCCTACATCTTTATGGTTGAGATAGTGTTGTATCTTTTTTTTAAATTAACTTTTTAAATTTATATATGACAGCAGAATGCATTTTAATTTTAATACACATATAGGGCACAATTTTTCATATCTCTAGTTGTTGTGTCTTTTAAAAAGCACTTAATGTTCATCACAGTGTAAGCTGAAGATAATACCACTGAAACTAGCTCCTAAATTTCAATGGCAGTCATAGTTGCCAGGTAATGATAAAATTTAGCAGCACTTAAGCATAAGGAAAAATAGTCATAGTTATCATAATTAGAACTGAATTGAAATGATATTCAGAACATGTGGATCATGGTGATCTTTAATGGATGATGGTTGATCATGGGTTTAATAGACTTGAAATATATGGGCAGCACATTAAGAAAGATCCTATCTGTTCTCAGTAATCAAATTAAAACTAGGGCTGGCAAATAAAAGACCCATGGGCATCTCTGGGCTGGAATTTTTATCAGTAGTTAGATTGATACTCTAATTCTTGGGAATGTTTTCAGATAGAACAGTGTCCCATGAAAAATCTCCGCCTCCAGCAATTCATGTAGGACACAGTTTCTTAGCAACATTTACCTTCTACTAGTTTTCCCAGAAAAAAAGAGAACTTCATTATCCCTCTTTCTTTCTTTTCATAAATTTACCTTTATATAACATTCCTGTGGCTCAGCCATGATAGTAATGTTATACGCATGATGTATATTTCACAAAGATTTGTTGCTACTGGAACAGACTTGAAGACTGAATTCAATGAGAAATATTTTGAGAACAGTTTTACTGAATAGTGAAAGATAGGTTTCAGTAATGGTTATGAATACAATAAAAACAAACATCATCACAGAAATAGAAAAGAAACAAATCTACACCTTGTGTCAGATGAAAAATAAATCTGAAACAAATCTGAATATAGGTGTGTATGAAGGCACACATAAAATGCTTGAAAAATAATGTCTGAAAGAATAAATTCATGCAGTAGTACAAGAATATAGTTTGTGCTTGAGCCCATCTGTATTAATAATTTTGCAAATAGCCAGAGGCATAAAAGTGTTTTCCTTTACTCAGAATACTTGGTGCTTCTGCTCCATTATGTAACAGTATTACTACATCATATGCAACCTAGCAGTGAGCACAGAAATATTAGCTTTGGGCAAGTGTACTCATGAGTAACCTTGAAACACATACTTGAGAGCAAGCAACCTCAAGGAGGACAGTATTGTTCCCAAGGAAGCAAAAAATAGGTTTTTGGAGGATGAAAACAATCTTGCTCTTTTATGTATAATTCAAAAATATATAAAGTATGTGAATAAACAGTTTATCTGAAGTGTTAAGATTTCATTGAGAAGGCAATTAAGGAAAAAGATGTATAAAAAGCCTCCTTAGGGAGGTATAATGAAAACATAAAGTGGTTGAGAAACACTGCCTTAGGGGAAACTTAGAGAGAAAGGGATGTAAGAGCATATTCATTTCTTTTCATGCTTGGTGTCAACTTTTGATTGGTCATCTTAATCTTAATGTGCATTGATGATAACTAGCAATTATCTTTAGAGCTGGCTTCAGTATGATAGGGTGTAAAATATATTTAGATTTAATCTTTTGGACTCTTTTTTAGTAGATGCTTCTTAGAACATGAATTTAAAGCATATAAGAAAGATATATTAGATCATTGCAAGAATCTGTGAACAGAAACAAGAGGACCTGATATGTATAAGAAATGATCAGATACAAGAGAGAAAAGAGAAAGCACAATCTAAAGCAAAGCAAACAAAATTAATTATGCCAAAAAGGGGTTCAATACACCTAATCAGCCCAGAGAGGAAGCTGACTGTCTATTAATTACCTCTGGTAGACACTTTACTATCAGGCTAGGGGGGGGGGGACGGGAATTAGTGTGTGTGAGAGAGAGAGAAAGAGAGAGGGAATTGGGGTGTGTGTGTGTGTGTGTGTGTATGTGTGTTGAGAGGGGGCGGTGGAGGGGAGAAAGAAAGAATGTCCTAAAGGCCTGGAAAACTAATGGAGAAACAAACCCTTTTAAATATCTTCCTTAACTTAGGAGGGAAAATAATAATTTATTAACCTTTACAGATAAAGTGTATGGGTTTTGCAGATGAAGGTTTGTGAATATTTGTAGTTTATCTGTTTAATGTTGAACTACAGTATAAGCCGGCTTTTGTTAATTAAACTTCTTAATAAAACTTTGTAGCAGGGTTATTTGTCTTATACTTTAGCTAGTTTCTGGATTGTTGGCAATATTCCAGGAAACTACTTAGAAAATGGTGAAGATTATATTAACACACTGGTGCTAGTAAATTAATGTTTCTTCATGTTCTCCATAGAACAAATAGTTTATGTTTCTAAGCTCCCTTGATAGAATTGAGAAAAAAATGAATTTCCATTTGTTTTGAAAACACATTTCCAAGTACTATATTCATTTTTGAGAGGGGTATGTGTGCATGCATGTGTAATTGTCCGGTAGAAATTTTTTATTTTATATTGACTTCCTAAGTAACAAGGACTGTTTAACTCTTTTGCCTACATTTGTTCTATTTGATAGGGCACGATTTTCATGGTCCCAGAACTTTGTCATTTGGCCTTATTTGAGCCCTTCTGAAGCAAAGTTAGTTGGATTGTTGGTTTGTAGATAGTGGACAGGTAGTTTCATCATAGCAACTGAAAAGTGCCATCAAACTGGGCTAGAGAGCTTCAGTATTAACTTTAATATATTCATCTGTCAGAGATTCAGCATAGTAGCTGAAGAGCAATTTGCAATTTAAATTACTTGCCAAGTACTTAACATTAATTGACATGCTAAATCCATGACAAAGTAACAAATTATGACCACTGCCAGTCATTTTTAGAGAATACAATTCTCAATCTTACTGCCTATTTTATCTTTAGAGGTCAAATTGACATTTTGCAGTATATTCTTCAAGGAAATCAAATACTTAGAAAAAGGTGCATGATGATAAATAACCATGAAGGTAAGCATCACTGCTATGAACTGTTCGCAAAAAATCTGATCATTTGGGGGAGGTTCTGATTAGTGAAATTGATCAAAGTGTGTTGTGTGCATATATGAATATGCTACAATAAAAACCATTATTTTATATAACTACTGTATACCAATAAAAAAGAAAAAATATTTTGGAAAATTAAAAAAAAGAGAATCTGATCAATTCCATTATATTAGGTGGTCTACACAAGATGCTTAATTGATCTGATAACAAAACATACACATAGTCTTTCTCTAGAGTCCACATCTGGATAACACTAACTTTCCTTTATAAATTAAGAACAGAGAGAAAAGAATTAAATAAAGTGACATGTATCTTTGCCATTATATTTAATTCTAAAATCTTAATCATTTTTACTTCAGGCCAAATATTTCAAATGCATAAACACAATGCAATTAACTTTTAATCTACTTATCAAAAGGAAACTACAAGGATATGTGGTTCAATAAAGAAGAGGCTCCACAGAGATATAGGTATGAAAACTCCATTCTATGCATACATTTTTGTTCTATTGTCATTTGCATGTGTTTCTCTTTGGCATTTCCCCCATAGAATTGGGAATATGCCTTTTAATATTGTGTTTGTTTAACACTATTGTAGCATAACTAAACAATTGTTTTCTCTGTTATAGTCTTTACAAGAAATTTTTCCTTTGAGAATAGGATCTGCAGATATTCCCTTTTTGAGACAAGGTGGTTATAAGAATGGTCTTGTGGATGAATACAGAAAGCAGAGATTTATTCATATTCTGATGGGGTCACTGAGGTGTGTAACATTCATGCATACCTATTTTCCTGCAACTATCCACATAAATAATCCCATTTCTGATTGATGCTTATAAATGATGGTTCAGAGCACATTCCTGATGTCAGTCACTGGTTACTCATGCATGGAATTAAAAAATCTTCCAGACCAAAGCTATTGCTATAGTTGGTTTGGCTTTATCTATTTTTTAAAGAAAAATAAGAGAGGATGAGATGTTAACAAATATAATGTTAATATTAAAAGGCTATCAGGATGCCTTCAAGTTATTCCAAAAAGAAGCAGAATAAATTTAAATCTATAAATATGAATGACAGAGGCAGAGTCACTGAATACTATTAGGGCATTCATGAAAAGTAAATGTACCTTTATAAGAACTTGACTCATTAGCAATAGATACAAAGTGCTAAGGACTCAATTTTAGGAACAATTAGAAAACGACAGAAAAAAAATAGACTTTCCTTTGAATTATACATATTTCCTTCCAATTGTCATAAAATTACTGTAAAAACTAGCTAATTCCTGAAATCATCGCACCTAAATATCTTATATTTTTAAAAATTATTCTTGGATCACCATAAATACTATCTAAATAGGAGCTCTAATTTATTATAGCAAATGCTTCATGGAAAATTTTAGCTTTGTTTTTGAAATTACCTACCAACACAGGTAGAAAAAGCAAACCCTTTTTGAATGAATATTATAAGATTACATGGAAATATTTGAATAAAAACCCAAATTCTTTGGATAATATTAGCCAATATTAACTTGATTTTACAAATAACTACTTAACCAATATTTTAGAAATTTTAGAATTGATTTAAGAGACACTTGAGGAGTCAGAACAGCAGAAACAGATCGAATTAAATGCAGTAAAATTAATAAACCTGCCACTCATTTGTGCTAAGAACATAATAATAAAGCTATTTTATTTTTGGAAAAAAATTTTTGTTAGCTGGAATATATAAAGATATTCAACAACATATAGTTAAGAGTTACTCCCTGATGGACATTATGCAAATTGTGAATCACACAGTAATGAACATAGCAGAGAATAGTATCTTATGGAGAATGTAATCACTAAATTTTAAATTAATAATTATAACTTTAAATAAAATATTAGAAATGAAAAAATAAGAATTAAAACAGACAAAATAGGATGCCATTGAAGTTTATATGTTTGCCAATATTGAAGTGGCACCCCTTTTCTCCACAGAAAAGCCTGCTTCATCATGGCTGATTTTAGGGCTGTCAGCAAAAGAGTCCATTGTAGATAAACTTCCTATTTTCATGTTGCCCTGTTTACTTAGCCACTGGCTGAGAAGATACCAGCACTCCAGGTGCTGGACACCCCCTTACTAGTTATCACAAATGCATCCAGTATAGTACTTTGAAGAAATGTGCAAACAAGGTCTCTGGCCTTGAGCTGGGCTTCACAGAGATGTCTACATTTTTAAGATAAGTTACAAATGGGCCCATGGTAACAGCTGGGAGAGGGAGGAAAGAAAGGGGAGAAGAAGCTCTCCCCTTCTCAGGTGCTGTCCTTGAAGAGTTAACTTACCCAGAACAGTGAAAGAAAAAGCTGCTTTTATGTGAACTTCTGCAGACTGTGAACTTCTGAGTCCCTCCCCTTACATGCTGGGTATAAAACTCTGAAACTTCCTGAACTCGGGGTTCAGGGGATTGATTGATTACAGCATAGGCTGTGCCCTCTGAATCTGGCTGCAGCCAAATAAAACTGTTTCCTGCTATTTTTGGTGCCTTGCTTGTTTGTCCCTACTACAATATATTAATAAGAAAGTATTGTAAAATAAAATTTAAAATACAGCACACCTACATGTGTGCACACCCCCTCTACCTCCCGCAAGGTCTGACTGCTAGGACAGCTTAGAAGCAATGATATCTCAGTAGCAGTAAATTGGGGAGTCTTGAAGAAATGCCTGATCCAGTGCTGACAGAGAATATGCAAGATGAGTCTGAAAGATTTTATAGTTCCAGAACACAAAAATGCTCAAAATAAAAAGTGGTGGGAGTATGTCAAAGAAACAGGAGCCAACTAAACAACCTCCTAGTGGCCAAACTTGAGCAACAAAAATAATGTAGTTAAGAATAATAGTCCGAAGTATATATTAAGTATCCAAGACACTCATGAATAAGTATTTAGGAAATAATACTAAGCAAATGGGAAAGAATAAATAAGTCTCTTTAATAGAAGAATCCACATCAGTAGCTAAGTACAGTCCTCCCAAAGAGATGGATCATCACGTCACTCTTCCCTTAAGTGTGAACTTTGTAGATTGAATTCTTTCCAAATAGTATAGTATATAGATGTTGAGAAAAAGAGTTACTCCATGGTGAAGAAATCTGACATACACTACCTCAGCCATGTGATCATGCTTATCATTTTCAATAAGTTATGTTAATAGGACATATTCTTTTTTTTTCTCTTGACTTCTAACTTTATTCATCCAACAAATAACATTTCATAACAGTTTTTATCAATGGAACGCAATTCCACTCAGATCATTCTGTCAACGACAAGAAGCAGCATCAAATCATTTTGTCCACACAAATAAATCAATTGTTGATTATTATTTTCTACCATTTGGGATTCAAGTGGGACACCTATAGCACAAGAGTTAAAACCAAGAATCAACAAATGGGACGAATTCAAACTAAAAAATTTTTTCTCAGCAAGAGAAATAATATGCGAGGTGAATAGGGAGCCTACATCCTGGGAACAAATTTTTACCCCTCAAACATCAGATAGAGCTCTAATGTCTAGAGTATACAAAGAACTCAAAAAGTTAAACAACAAAAAAGCAAATAACCCAATCAACAAATGGGCCAAGGACTTGAACAAAAACTTCTCAGAAGAGGATATACAATCAATCAACAAATACATGAAAAAATGCTCACCATCTCTAGCAATCAGAGAAATGCAAATTAAAACTACTCTAAGATACCATCTCACTCCAATAAGAATGGCAGCCATTATGAAGTCAAACAACAATAAGTGCTGGCGAGGATGGGGTGGGGAAGGTACACTGGTGGGACTGCAAATTGGTGCAGCCAATTTGGAAAGCAGTATGTAGAGTCCTTGGAAAGCTGGGAATGGAACCACCATTTGACCCAGCTATTCCTCTTCTCGGACTATACCCAAAAGACCTAAAAAGAGCATACTACAGGGACACAGCCACATCAATGTTTATAGCAGCACAATTCACAATACCTAGAATGTGGAACCAACCTAAATGCCCTTCAATAGATGAATGGATTAAAAAAATGTGGCATTTATACACAATGGAATATTACTCAGCCCTGAAAAATAATAAAATCATGGCATTTGCAGGCAAATGGATGGCATTAGAGCAGATTATGCTAAGTGAAGTTAGCCAATCCCTAAAAAACAAATGCCAGATGTCTTCTCTGATATAAGCGGGGTGACTCAAAATGGGATAGGAGGAAGAGCATGAGAAGAAGACTACCACTAAATAGGGAAGAGAGGTGGGAGGGAAAAAGAGGGAGAAGGGGAGTTGCACAGAAGATGGAAGGAGAACCTCATTGTTATACAGAATACATATATGATATTGTAATGAGAAAAAGAAAAAAGTGTCACATTAGATTGGATAGAGAGAAAGGATGGGAGAGGAGGGGAGGAGTAGGGAGGATAGGAAGGGCAGCAGAATAGAATAGACAATATGATTGATGTATGTACATTCCATGTATGTATTATATATCAAACTGCATTCTACTGTCATGTATGACTAAAAAAATGAATAAAAATTAAAAAAAAAAGAATTCATACTCCAAACTCAAGCCGTCTTATTTATTTTGGAAATATTAAAAAAAAAAAAATCTTTGTACAGCCAGAAACAAATTTCATTTAACATTGTTTTGGTTAAAACAGCAAGATAAGAAAAAGACATAAGGCATGTAAATACTGAAAGGTAGAACGTAACATGTTACTTTTGCTCAGTGGTATTACTAAATGAAGGAAAAGCATTAGGCATAAAATGAGAGCATATTAAAGCAATGTGAGAATGATCATGTTCTTATTTATCAGTATTGAAGAAAATATAGCTGATATGTTGCAATTTTATTTAAATGTATATAAGAAGATGAAAAAATGTAAAATATATGCAAGAAATACATGATAAGCAGGAATTAAATCCAAATTTTATAACAATTATATTAAGTTAATATTTAAAGTTGGATAAATTCTAAATGTTGAAGAATAGGGAAACCTCTAAAATTACTAACAGATGTTTAAAATACAATGACCACTTTGGAGAGAAACTTAGTAATAACCAAGTAATCCGTGTGTGTGTGTGTGTGTGTGTGTGTGTATTGTTACATGTAGTGATTTTCAATGTAGAGTTTTCTTGTGGTAGCGGAAACATTGGAAACAACTAAGTGTGCAGCCAAAATAGAATGTATAATTATATTACGGAATATTTAACTGAAATGAAAATGAATTAGTCTATGTATATAAGCATGAGTTATCTCAAGAAACATATTTTAACACCTCCCCCAAAGAAACAACTAGATTACATGTGGATAATTCAGCATGGCTATTTAATTTATATTTTAATACATTTAGAATGAATTTTATGTCTTGTTTTCAAAATCTTCTTTTGAGAAAGTCAGGAAATCATACTTTGGACTGAAATAAACAGTTTCAATTTATTTGTAATATTTAAGCTTTTATAATTGTGATAGGTGCTTTCGTGTTATTTATATTAGTATGTATACATCTTTGTATGCCTAAAACTTGTTTGATAAAAAATACATTTTAAAAGAATCTTGAGTAGTTTGAAGTGTCCATTAACATAAGTATACAGACATTGTCAATTTTTTATGCCATGTTGGCTTAGATATATCTGGAGAATCTAATGACTCACTGATTCAAAGTAGCATATTCTTGTGCATGTCCATTGTAGCAACTACAATGTGAACCTATCATCTGTGTGTAAAATTGAAAACTTGTACAAATCAGCAACACTTTGACATCACAATGGACCCTCAGATACTATCCTTAAATCCTGCCGTGCATTTGTGTGTACAACCACCTGAAAAACTATTACACCAAAACATCTGGACTTTTAAATTTTACTTGTTTTATTGTGTCTGTTTTTTTTTTTTTTTGTAATTATTGAGTTATTCTGTGGACTCTGGTGAAAATTAACTGCCCAATAGGTAAATATTGATTTAAATCACATAAAGGAGTAGTTTTCTTTCTAATGTGTCATGAGATGGAGTCAGTTATTTTTTTTCTGAAAATAGTTGGACCAATATATCCATTTTGAAATACTGCAACCTATACACAGTGAGATTACTGCATGCATATATATAAGTTAAAATATAAAAGAATCCAATTTATAAATATTTTCATCCTGACATAAAATCTTTATCTACAACACAACCTAGATTTGCAAGAATCAATTTGGAGAGTTTCTATCTAATGACATAAGTCTCAAATATGAGGAAAACAGAGATCTAAAATTCCCATAATATTTGTAGTAAAATTTTTGATAAAAATAATTTAAGAATTATAAATCTATACTTTGGAATGTTTTACACATTAAATAATTAACATATAAATATTAGGAAAGAATTTGTTTAACAAAAAGAAAGTTGAACTTATACAATAAATATGCATACAAAAATTTAAAAATTGTCCAATAAGAGTATGCAAAATGTGTTAATATTTAATTAATTTTAAAAAATGACTTAAGAAATACAAAATCAGAAGAGAAATATTAAAATCATAATTTCAAATGAGATAAGGATTGTACTTAAAAACTGGGAGAGAGGTCAGCAGAATAAACTCAAAATATTTGATGTGTAAAGACCTTGAAGGCGACAAATATTGTTGTTAAGCAAAGACATACTTTAGGATAATTATTTAGTTTTATTTTAAATATGAATTCTTAGACACAAAGATATTCATGAATAAAATTATAGACAATTTGAGATTCCATCCTCTCAATTTGAATGGACTGCCCTAGTTGAGTCAGGGTATTTGTATTCTAAGAAGAAAAGTAAACTATATTCAGCATGAGAAATGTGCACACATTTAAAAACATGTTATTACCACATATTAACCTAAAAATGAACTTCAAATAACACATCAGTAAATGGGCTAATGAACTGAGCAGACACTTCACAGAAGAAGAAATATAGGTATTCAATAAACATAAGGAAAAATGTTCATCATCTCTAGCAATTAGAGAAATGCAAATCAGTACTCTAAGATTTCATCTCATTCCAGTCAGAATGGCAGCTATTATTCATACAAACAATGATAAGTGTTGGTGAGGATGTGGATAAAATGATACACTCATACATTGCTGGTGGGACTACAAATTGGTGCAACCCTCATGGAAAGCAGTATGGAGATTCCTCAGATAAATTGGAATGGAACCACCACTTGACTCAGCTATTCCACTCCTTGGTCTGTATCCAGAGGACTTAACATCACCATACTACAGTGATGCAGCCACATCAATGTTTATAGCAGCTCAATTTACAGTAGCTAAACTATGGAACCAACCTAGATGCCCTTCAGCAGATGAATAAATACAGAAAATGTGGTATATATACACAATGGAATATTAGCCTTAAAGAAGAATTAAATCATAACATTTGCAGGTAAATGGATGGAACTAGAGAACAACATGCCAAGTAAAATAAGGCAGTCCTCCAAAAACAAAGGCCTAATGTTTTCTCTGATAGTAGATGCTGATCCATTGTGGGGGCATACAGGTAAGGAAGAATAAAGGAACTTTATATAGTGCAGAGGAGAGTGAGGGGAGGGGTGGGTTGTGAGGATGGGAAGGACAGTAGAATCAGAGTGACATTAATACCTTATATACATGTGTGTATATAAGGTAATATATAAGTACACTACTGGTGTGACTCAGCCCCATGTACAGCCAGAGTAATGAGAAGGTACACTCCATTTGTGTACTGAGTGTCAAAAATGCATTCTACTGTCTTGTGTAACTAATTAGAACAAATAAAAAAACATTGGGGCTGGGGATATGGGTCAAACGGTAGCATGCTCGCCTGGCATGCGCTGGGCACTGGGTTCGACCCTCAGCACCACATAAAAATAAAATAAAAGATGTAGTGTCCACCTTAAACTAAAAAACTAAAAAATATTAAAAAATTCTCTCTCTCAAAAAAAATTGAATAACTTTAAAAATGAACTTAAACAAATATAGCAATGAAATAGTGGGATACAATTCAGTTGTAGTGTTGTGATGGCAGATTTTATGAAGAAAATACATCAAATCAACCAAATGGGAGAAAAATACCGTACCATTCTTCTGATAGAAATATATTAACAAGTTCTAGTTTTCTCACATTCCCATGTAGATGAATACCATATTGCAGCTATTCTAGCTGATAACGTGAAAGATTTATAAACTTTGGTGGAAATAGTAGTAATCACATATTTAGGAATATGGAAGAATAAAAAAGAACCAAGGAGGGCATACTTAATTTAATGTACTTAACCTCTGGAGTACTTTGTCAATATTCACTGATTTTGAGGATTGTGAAGAGGAGATTGATGTATGATAAACAATTTCAGAGATCACACATGATGATGGATATGTGGGAATGTAAAGGGTTACTATGTTGGAGAAGGGAAATAAAACCACGCAAGAGTTACCATGCTTATGTTTACCAAATTCTGCAAGCTTTCTCCAGAATATTATACTGTAAAGGAAGTCTTATAAAATTATTAAAGTTAAGAATTTTAGCTGGTGCAGTTGTATTATGGAGTGTTATAAACATTTTAGTTGTAGACTGATGAATTATCTCATAAAATGCAGAAACGTTCAGTAACCTATCATGAATCCTCTTTTTTTTTTTCCCCAAATCCCTTCCCTTTACTTTATAAAGATGTGCAAGGCTATAAAACTTTCAAACTATTGCTGCTGAAAGTATTTTGTAGAAGCAATCTTGCAAAAGAGAAATATAGAGAAGCATATTTGCAAGTGTTTAGTATTTTACAGCATGTATAAAAGCAGTTAAAATCAGAAAGTTGATAGAGATAGAAATTCAATTTGTGAATCTAAGTAGAATTTAAGTAGAAGTGGTTCCTTCATCTTTGGATACTTTAGACTAAATATGTATAAATGCAGGATGTAAACCAGATATTCAACCCGCCTTCAGAATACATCAAAGACTGAAAGAGGATTATGCAACTTTAATGATAGAATTGTAACAGAACCACAGTGTGTGTATAAAAGTGAATTATTTGTATTTCCCGTGTTTATACTAATACACATATGTTTATGTTGACTTATCTACTGTATCTAATATAATTTTATTAAGTGCCCAGAAATGTAGGTTTGGTTCTTCTCCTCTAATACTTTTATTACAAAATTTAAATAAAACAGAAATGCTGCTAAATAAGAAAATACTGCATAAATAAAGAAAAAAAGCATTGGGGGGAAAATGGTGCATAAAAAGTCTCTTCCTGTTGAGATGGATAACCTTCCCCTCCTACGAAAACATACTCATCCTCAAAATACAATAGTTTTACATTAGATTATTTTTCTTCAGAAAACTCATTATCAATTTATTCTGAAATACATAAAGGAGTCATAATTCTCCAGTAATGGTTTTGGAAACTAATAAACCTGTAAGAATTACATATCATATTTTAGTTAAAATCAACTTTAAGAATTAATGTAAATTATTCTTGATAAATTTATGAATAGAGTATAATTGTAAGTAATTTAAGAGCCATCATGCATAGTTTCAAAAAAAAGTTAGCACCTAGATAATTTTATAGATATTCAGTGGTTCATGTATCTATTTCAGCCTTTTATTTTAGTTAAATTGCACAATAAAAGCTACAGGGAAAAGGAGAAATAATATGAATGTTTAGAGAAAATTATAAAATCTACAATCTATAAAATTACAACAAAATAGGTCTGGGGTTGTGGCTCAGTGGCAGAGTGCTTGCCTAGCATGTGTGAGGCACTGGGTTAGATTCTCAGCACCATGTATCAATAAATAAAATAAAGGTCCATTGGCAACTAAAAAAGAAAAAGAAACCCACCTAGTCTAAATCAATGTTAAAAAAAATTACAACACAATAAATTTGGCCAGTAATTTTTTTTTTACTTTAGTAATATGATTATATACTGTGTGCTCAATTACATAGCAATGTTAA
This sequence comes from Marmota monax, assembly GCF_021218885.2. Classification (NCBI taxonomy): domain Eukaryota; kingdom Metazoa; phylum Chordata; class Mammalia; order Rodentia; family Sciuridae; genus Marmota; species Marmota monax. Next base: position 2,460,519 of record NW_026694999.1, on the reverse strand, counting down.
ATTAAGATATACAATACAATTTTTATAATTTTATAAGTATATTTTTTATGTCTTTATGATGTTTAGGCAGATACTATGTTTAAATTTTTTTTTAGTTGTAGTTGGACACAATACCTGTATCTTATTTATTTATTTTTATGTGGTGCTGAGAATTAAATCCAGCACCTCACATGTACTACGCAAGTGCTCTACTGCTGAGCCACAATCCCAGCCCCCAGATACTATATTTATTTGAAAAAATAATCCAATGGAATACTTAATATAATAGCATAAAGAAATTTTTAAGTCTTCATAATAAGTACCAGAGTATTTAGTACCATGTTTATGTCTGACTATTAAAGAGCATTTAAAAGAAATAATTTACACAGTAAAATTTTAGTTTTAATTTAAGGTTTAACATTTTATTGTTGAGTGGGGAAATTTAAACATTATTTACATTTATTCTCTAATATTACCATTTGTAAATGAAAGATTATACGTGTAGTTGATTATAGTTATTCTAATTTTCTCTTTTAAAATCTTATTACATTAAGTTTTAATTTACATAACAGCATAAATGTTTCTCTTAATGTGATAAATTATTGGTTACAAAGAAAATGTGCTTACCATAGTTGTCTCTGCAATAGAACCAAAGCTGTTTATGAATATGTTGCATGTGACATTAACTGGAGGGCCTGAAAAAGAGATTAAAACATAAGAGCTGTTAAGATACCTATCTAAAAATATTTTCAAATATTTCTTGTTTCTTGTTATTAGTGGGAGAGAAAATGATTTCTTTGTCTACAAACAGATGCTCATAATTGAAGGTAACTATTCCATCAAGCAATCTGGATTGAGAATCCCAAGCTTCAAGATTTTTGAATAGTGATGCTGACCATCATATAAGGCTTTTATTTCAATTTCCTTAAATATTAGGAGATAAAATGTTAGGAGAGAAATCTCTGATATTTTGTTTTCTTCCTAAAGTATGGAACTGGCATTTCTAGTTGGCCAGAGGTTTGAGAATATATATATATATATATATATATATATATATATATATATATATATAATGAAGAATATCAGGAAAACAATGTATTTCTATGGAAGAGCAGTGTTCAATGGAAAAGTGATACATTCAGAATTTTACTAATAGTTGGGATCAGGATGCCTCATTTTATAGGAAATACACCCCAGCTCCTACCTCCACATCATGCCTCCAATAAGATAGCAGTAACTTCTTTGTAAAAGTAAACTGTTTTAGGATTGACTTGTTCTTGTTTTTCTAAGACCTTAAGGTGCATCACTATGTAATTTGAGATCTATTTTATTTAAATAGACAATTGTATCTATAAACTTCCCTATTAAGCATTGCTTTTACTGTATCTGAGATTCTGGTATGATATATTTCCATCTTTCTTTGATTATAGATATTTTAAAATTTTCCCCTTAATTTATTCAGTGATCCAGTCATCATTCAAAAGCATCTCATTCAGTCTACACATATTTGTGTAGTTTCTGTAATTTTTCTTATTGATTTCTAATTTCATTTCATTATGAGCTGAAAAATGCAAGATTATTTCACTGTTTTGTATTTGATAAGATTGGCTCTATGGCCTACTAAATGATCAGCTTTGGAGAAAGTTCCTGTGAGTGGCTAATGAGAAAGTGTATTTAGTATTGCTGAATAAAATATTCAGTAGATATCTGTTAAGTTTAATTGATCAATAATAAGTTTTAAATAGGATTTATCCTTGTTATTTTCTCTCTGGACGGCCTATTAGTGAGAGAAGTGTATTGAAATCCCCCCTATTATTGTATTGGAGTCCATCAGTCACTATATGTCTAGTAATGTTTATTTTGTCAAAATGGGTGCTGCCCTCACATTTGTAGCATAAATATTTACAACCCCATGTTCTTGTTGGATTGTTCCCTTTATCGATATATAATATCCTTCTTTGTCTCTTCTAATAATAATTACAAGTCTGCTTTGTCTGATATGACAGTAGCTATATCTGATTGCTAGTAGAAGGAAAGTAATAAAGACCAGAGCTCAAGTTAATGAAATAGAAACTAAGAACAATAAAAAGGGTCAGTGAAATAAATAATTGTTTCTTTAAATAAAATAAGCATAAATTAAATCTCTAGCCAAACTAATAAAAAAGTGAAAAGACCCAAATTAATAATCTTAGAGATGCAAATGGGGATATTAAAATAGACATAGTTGAAATTTAGAAGATCACTAGAGAATATTTTACAAACTTATATTTCAGTAAATTAGAAAATCTAGAAGAAATGGACAAATTTCTAGACATATACAATCTACCAAATCAGAATGATGAAGAGATAGAAAACCTGAATAGACAAATTACAAGCAATGAGATTTAAGCATTAATACAAAGCTTTCCAATAAAGAAAAGTCCAGGAACTGATGGATTCACAACTGAATTTTACAAGATCTTTAAAGAAGAACTGATGACAATTCTCCAAAAATTATTCCATGAAGTTGAACACTTTTAAACTTTGTGAAGTTGTATCATCCTGATACCAAAATTGGGTGAAGACACTTTCAAGAAAGAAAACACAGAACAATATCATTTATGAACATAGGTGCAAAACTCTCAATAAAATATTAGCAGATCAACATCGGATATACATTCAAAGTATTATACACTGTGATCAAGTTGGTTTCATCTCATGCATGCAAGGATTGTCCAATATATGCAAACAGTACATGTAATTCACCATATAAATAAAATGAAGGACAAAAATCACATGGTTATCTCAATGCATGCAGCAAAAGCCTTTGACAAAATTCATCATGCATTTATAATAAAAGCACTGAAAAAACTGCATATATTAGGAACTTCCTTCCACATAGTAAAGACTATATATGACAAGCCCAAAGCCAACATCAAAGTAAATGGGGAAAAACTGAAAGCATTTAAACTAATATTAGGCAAAGACAAGGGTGTCCAATCTCAACACTCTTATTCAATATAATTTTTGAAAGTTTAGTCAGAGTAATTAGAAAAGAGAACAGGGATACAAATAAGAAGGGAAGAATTCACTTAGAAAAACCTTAAAATTTCTGCCAGAAGACTTTACAGATGATAAGCAATTCAACAAAATAGCAGGATACCAGATCAGCATATTAAAATAAAATGTTGCAGGATACAAAATAAATATCAATAACTTTCCTATACCCCAGTAATGAATCTGAGAGAGAAATCAGGAAAACAATTCCATTCACATTACCTTTAAAAAATACCTAGAAATAAACCTAACAGAAGAAGTTAAAGATCACTGTAAGGAAAGTTATAGAACTCTGACCCACCTCTGCAGGGCCCAGGCACACAGCATGCCTGGTCCACCCCTCCCCTGGCAGGGCAGAGACTGCAAGAACCTAGCTTTTGGCACAAGACAGCCCCTTCTGACCAGCAGACTACCACGGGAGGTCAAGCCCAGTGGCCCAGACCCACCCATACCAGCCTCTGCAGGGCCCAGGCACATAGCATGCCTGGTCCACTCCTCCCCCATGGGGCATAGACCACCAGAGCCTAGCCTCTGGTGCAGTGCTGCCCCCTCTGACCAGCAGGCTACCATAGAGCAGGAGCCGAGATCCAGCCCAGCCAGCACACATCAGCCCCTCGGAATCCAGGATCTCAGTAGGCAAGGTTCATCCCTTCCCCAGTGGGGCAGACACTGCCAGAGCCTAGCTTTTGATGCAGGACTGCCCCTTTTGACCAGCAGACTACTGTGAAAGTCAAGCCCAATGGCCCCTATCTACCCACTGCAACTTATGGCAGGTCCCAGATCCAGGATGTAGTAGCATCCACTGAGGGACACCAGCAGAGTCTGGAAGCCCAACATCAAGGTGAGGTACAGAAAATCTGTATGGGTACTACAAAAATATAGGGAAGAAACTGTAATATCTAAGGTCCACACTGCAAGAAAGGAAGACACATAGACAACATGAAAAAATAAGGGAGGAAAATGCCCCAAACAAACCAGGACCCTATAAAAACAAACAAACAAACAAACAAACAAAAAAAACAGAACCTATGGACAGCAAAGTTGATGAAATGTCAGAGAAGGAGTTCTGAAGGTTTATAATTAAAATTATCTGTGAATTAAAGAATGACCTAAATGAGCAAAAACAAGCAAAAAATGATCACTCCAACATGAGATAAGAGAGCAAATACAGATAACAAAAGATTACTTCAAGAGAGAGAGAGAGACCCAGGGGGAAAAAAAAAACAGAAATTCTTGAAATGAAGAATACAATAAATCAAATAAAAAACTCAATAGAAAGCATAACCAACAGCCTAGATCACTTGGAAGAAAGAACGTTAGATAATGAAGACAAAGTATACAATCTGGAATATAAAGTTGACCACACAGTGAAGAAAGTTATAAACCATGAATAGAACGTCCAAGAATTATGGGACAGCATCAAAAGACCAAATATAAGAGTTACTGGAATAGAGGAAGGCACAGAGTTTCATACCAAAGGAATGCACAACCTCTTCAATGAGATAATATCAGAAAATTTCCCAAGCATAAAGAACGAATTGGATAACCAAATACAAGAGGCTTACAGGACACCAAATGTACAAAATTACAACACATCTATACCAAGACACATTATAATGAAAATGCCTAGCATACAGAATAAGGACAGAACCTTAAAAGCTGCAAGAGAGAGGAATTAGATCATATATAGGGGGAGACCAATTCTTATCTCAGCAGATTTTCCAACCCAGGCCCTCAAAGCCAGGAGATCATGGAAAAACATATACCAAGCTCTGAAGAAAATAGATGCTAAACAAGAATCTTATATCCAGCAAAACTAAGTTTTAGATTTGATGATGAAATAAAAACCTTCCATGATAAACAAAAGTTTAAAGAATTTACAACTAGAAAGCCTGCACTACAGAACATCCTCAGCAAAGTATTCCAAGAGGAAATGAAAAACAATGATGAAAATCACAGGGAAGGTTTACACTAAAGGAAAATCTAACCAGAACAGAAACCAAGTCATGTTAAATACCAAAAATAAACAAAAATGGTTGGGGATACATTTCATGTCTCAATAATAACCCTGAATGTTAATGGCCTAAACTCACCAATCAAAAGACACAGACTAGAAGGTTGGATTAAAAAAAGCTCCAACAATATACTGCCTCTAAGAAACTCATCTCATAGAAAAAGACATACACAGTCTGAAGTTGAAGGGTTTGGAAAAACCATACAAATCACATGGACTGTGGAAGCAAGCAGTGGTTTCTATCCTCATATCAAATAAAGTAGACTTCAAACTAAAATCTATCAAAAAGGATAAAGAAGGATACTACATACTGCTCAAGGGAACCATACACTAACAAGACTTAACAATTATAAATATATATGCCCCAAACAATGGAGCAGCTACGTTCATCAAACAAACCCTTCTCAAGTTCAAGAGTCAAATAGACCACAACACAATAATTTTGGGTGACTTTCACACACCTCTTTCATTACTAGATAGAAATTCCAAACAAAAGCTGAACAAAGAAACTATAGAACTAAATAATACAATCAAGTTTGACTTAACTGACATATATATAATATTCCAATCTTCAATGAGAGAATATATTTCTCAGCAGTACATGGATCCTTCTCTAAAATAGATCATATACTATTTCACAAAGCAACTCTTAGCAAATATAAGAAAAGTAGAGATTATACCCTGCATTCTATCAGACTATAATGGAATGAAATTAGAAATCAATGATAAAAAAGAAATAAAATCTACTCCAATACCTAGAGACTAAAAAATATGCTACTGAATGTACAATGGGTTAAAGAAGACATCAAGGAGGAGATTTTAACAGTCTTCAGAGGTGAATGAGAACACAGATACAACATACTGAAATCTGGGACACTATCTATGAAAGCAGTTCTAAGAGGAAAGTTCATTGCATGGAGTTCCTTCCCTAAAAGAAGAAAAAGTCAACAAATAAATGATTTAACACTACATCTCAAAGTCCTAGAAAAAGAAGAACAAATCAACACCAAAAGCAGCAGAAGACAGGAAATAATTAAAATTAGAGCTGAAAATCAATCAAAATTGAAATGAAAGAAACAATTGAAAAAACTGACAGAAGTTGGTTCGTTGAAAAAATAAATAAAATTGACAGACACTTAGCCATGCTGAAGAAGAGAAGGAGAGAGAAAACTCAAATCACTAACATATGTGATGGAAAAGAAAATATCACAACAGACACTACAGAAATATAGAAGATAATTAGAAATTATTTTGAAAACCTGTATTCCAATAAAATAGAAAATATTGAAGGCATCACCAAATTTCTAGAGTCATATAATTTGCCCAAATTGAATCAGGATGATATATACAATTTAAACAGGTCAGGTCAATTTCAAGAGACAAAATAGCAGACAAAATAGCCATCAAAAGTCTACCAACCAAGAAAAGCCCAGGACTGGATGGATACACAGTCAAGTTCTACAAGACCTTTAAAGAAGAACTAATACTAATACTCTCCAATTTATTTCAGGAAATGAAAAAGAGGCAGCACTTCTAAACTCATTCTGTGAGGCCAATATCACTCTGATTCCAAAACCAGGCAAAGACACATCAAAAAAAAAAAAAAAGAGAGAGAAAGAAAGAAAATGAAAAAGAAAACTTCAGACCAATATCTCTAATGAACATAGATGCAAAAATCTCAATAAAATTCTGGCAAATAGAATACAAAAACATATCAAAAAGATTATGCACCATGATCAAGGAGGTTTCATCCCAGGGATGCAAGGTTGGTTAAACATACAGAAATCAATAAATGTAATTTGTCACATCAGTAAACTTAAATATAAGAATCATATGATCATCTCAATAGATGCAGAAAAAGCATTTGACAAAATACAGCACCCCTTTATGTTCAAAACACTAGAAAAACTAGGGATACAGGAACATATCTCAACATCATAAAGGCTATCTATGATAAGCTCCAGGCTAACATCAATCTAAATGGAGAAAAATTGAAGCATTCCCTCTAATAACTGGACCAAGACAGGGATGCCCTCTTTCAACACTTCTTTTTAACATAGATCTTGAAATACTTAGACAAAAGAAAGGAATACATATAGGAAGAAGAACTCAAATTGGCACTATTTGCTGATGATATGATTCTATACCTGAAAGACCCTAAATGTTCCACCAGAAAACTTCTAGAACTAGTAAATGAATTCAACAAAGTAGCAGGATATAAAATCAACCATAAATCAAAGGCATTTCTGTATATCAGTGACAGATCCTCAGAAAGGGAAATGAGGAAAACTACCTCATTCTCAATAGCTTCAAAAAATTAAATAAATTACTTGGGAATCAATGAAATAGGTGAAAGATCTATATAATGAAAATTATAGAACTCCAAAGAAAGAAGTCAAAGAAGACCTTAGAAGATGGAAAGATCTACCTTGCTCTTGGATAGGCAGAATTAGTATTATAAAAATGATCATACTTTCAAAAGCAATATACAGATTTAATGCAATTCTGATCAAAAGTCAAGTGACATTCCTCATAGAATTAAGAAAAAGCAATCATGAAATTTATCTGGAAAAATAAGAGATTCAGAATAGCTAAAGCAATCCTTAGCAGGAAGAGTAAAGCAGATGGCATTGCTATACCAGACCTTAAAATATACTACTGAGCAATAGTAACAAAAACAGCCTGGTATTGGCACCAAAACAGACTGGTAGACCAATGGTACAGAATAGAGGACACAGAGACTAACCCACAAAACAACAATTATCTTATATTAGACAAGGTGCTTAGAACATGTATTGGAGAAAAGACAGCCTCTTCAACAAATGGTGCTGGGAAAACTGGAAATCCATATGCAACAAAATGAAATTAAACCCCTATCTCTCACCATTCACAAAACTCAACTCAAAATGAATCAAGGACTTAGGAATACAACCAGAGACCCTGCTTCTAATAGAAGAAAAAGTAAGCCCTAATCTCCATCATGTGGGATTAGGCCCCAACTTCGTTAATAAGACTCCTGTGGCACAAGAATTAAAATCAAGAATCAATAAATGGGATAGATTCAAACTAAAAATTTTCTTCTCAACAAAAGAAACAATCTGTGAGGTGAATAGAGATCCTACATCTTGGGAGCAAATCTTTACCCCTCACACATCTGAAAGAGCACTAATCACTAGAGTATATAAAGAACTCAAAAAGCTAGACACCAAAGAAACAAATAACCCAATCAATAAATGGGCCAAGGACCTGAAGAGACACTTCTCAGAAGATGATATACAATCAATCAACAAATGCATGAAAAAAGTTCATCATCACTAGCAATTAGAAAAATGCAAATCAAAACCACTCTAAGATTTCATCTCCCTGCAGTCAGAATGGCAGCTAAATAAAGACAATAATAAGTGTTGGCAAGGATGTGGGGAAAAAGGTACACTCATACATTGCTGGTGGGACTGCAAATTGGTGCAGCCAATATGGAAAGCAGTATGGAGATTTCTTAGAAAATTGGGAATGGAACCGCCATTTGACCCAGCTATCCCTCTCCTCTGTCTGTACCCAAAGGACTTAACAGCATACTACCGGGACGCAGCCACATCAATCTTTGTAGCAGCACAATTCATAATAGCTAAATTGTGGAACCAACCTAGATGCCCTTCAATAGATGAATGGATAAAAAAATGTGGCATATATACACAATGGTATATTACTCAGCAATAAAAGACAATAAAATCATGGCATTTGCAGGTAAATGGATGGAGTTTGAGAAGATAATGTTAAGTGAATTCAGCCAATCCCAAAAAACAAATGCCAAATGTTTTCTTTGATATAAGGAAGCTGATTCATAGTGGGATAGGGAGAGGGAGCATGGGATGAATAGATGAACTCTAGAAAGGGCAGAGGGGTGGGAGGGGAAGGGAGGGGGCATGGGGTAATTAATGATGGTTGAATGTGATGATCAACATAATCCAAAGTACATGTAGGAAGACACAAATTGGTGTGAGTATACTATGTATACAACTAGAGATATGAAAAACTGAGCTCTATGTATGTAATAAGAATTGTAATGCATTCCACTGTTATATATAAATAAAAATGAATAAATAAATATAAAAAAAGAAAGTTATAGAACTCTGAAGAAGAAATTGAAATAGACCTTAAAAAATAAGATTTCCAATGTTCATGGATCAACAGAATTAATTTGTTAAAATTATACACTCCCCATCAAAATACCAATAAGATTCTTCACATAACTAGAAAAAACAATTTTAAAGTTCATGTGGAAGCAAAAAAGACCCAGAATAGTCAAAGGACCAATCCTGGAGGTATTTTATTACAGGATTTTAAAATTATACTAAGCGTTATAATCACTAAAACACCATGGGACTGGCATAAAAACAGACCCTTAGACCAAAGGAGCATAATAGGAGACACAAACACAAACCTATATACTTAGTCATCTGATTTTTAACAAAGATGCCAAGAATATACATTTGGAAACTGGATGTCCAAAAATAAAAGAATGAAAATTGGTTTCTTTCATGCTACACAAAAGTCAACTCAAAATGGACCAAAGACCTAAGTATGAGACCAGAAACTCTGCAGCTGGTGAAGGAAAATTAAGAGAAACTTCAACAAATAGGCTCAGGTAAAGACTTCCTGAATAAGATCTGTGTAGTTCAGGAAATAAGAATTAGTACATGGGTTGGGCACAGGGGCACACAGCTATAATCCCAGGATCTTGGGAAGCTAAGTTAGGAGGATTGCAAGTTCAAAGCCAGCCTCAGCAATTTAGTGAGGCCCTAAGCAACATAGCAAGACCCTGTCACAAAATAAAAAAGAAAGGCTGAGGATGTTGCTCAGTGGTTAAGTGCCCCTGGGTTCAATCCCTGGTACAGAAAAAACAAAAGTAATTAGTACATGGGATGGCATCAAATTAAAAAGCTTCTACAAAGTAAGGGAAACCATTAACACAGTGAAGAGACAACTTACAGAATGTGAGAAAATCTTTGCTAGCTACTCTTCTGACAGAGGACTAGTATTCTGAATACATAAAGAACTCAAATAACTCAACATTTAAATATCAGATAACCCAATCAATAAATGTTCAAATGAACTGAATCAACACATTTCTCAAAAGAAGTACAAATGGCCAACAATTATATGAAAAAATGTTCAATATGGAAACAAGTATGGAGGATTCTCAATAAATAAATAGACCTACCATATGATCCAGTTACACAACTCCTTAGTATTTATCCAAAAGATCTGAAGTCAGAATATTTTAGAGGTACATGCATATCCTTGTTTACTGCAGCTTGATTCACAATAGCCAAGTTATAATATCAGTCTAGGTGTCCACCAACAAATATGGACCAAGAAAAAAACGTGTGTGTGTGTGTATGTATATATATATTATCATATATAATAATATGGGTTTATTCATACATAAAGGAGAAACAAATTTTGCATTTTCAGGAAAATTAGAGAACCGTAGAACATAATTTTGAGCAAATTCAGACTCAGATTGTATCTCTCATATGTGGAAGCTAGAATAGAATAAAAGGAAATCTATGAAATTATAAGGGATACCACTAGGGTAAAGGCAGGGGATGAAGAAGAAGAAAGAGGAGAAAGTTTGTATTGGGTAGTAAAATTGTATTGGGCCATATTGGGGTAGTTAAATTGATCAATTTATATTTTCATGTATGCACAAATATGCCCCTTTTAAACTCATCATCCTGTGTAATAATATGCACCAAAAAAATTAAAAAGTAAACATAGATTCAGAATCTAAATTTCATATGGAAGTAAAAATAGCTTACAGTAGTCTCAGGTTTAAACTTTATTCTCTGTTTATCATATATATTTCTTGCCCATATATTAAAACACAGAAAAGTGCCATTTGATTATTGTTTGATTTGTATATTCTCTCCGTCAGAAATAGGAAGAGTGAATGAATTCATGCACAAAATCATAATTCTGAATTTTTACGAAACTTACTTGAAAAAATATGCACGTATAAAAAGAATCATTTAAATATTTTTTAAAATATTGAAGTATAAAGCAATTTGGAAATAAGAGTCATTGTTGTTTTATATTATTGAGTCTCTTCAAGTGATACCAAGTTATTTGGAATTTCCTTTATAAACCCATTGGAGTCCTAACGGATCTATATTATGGGAATGTAGGAACTAACATTACTTCATTGATAGGCAATAGCTTGGAGACAGAAAAATAGAAATTTATTGTAATAGTACAAGCAGGAGATAGAATGAATGTAGCCAAGCACGGTGGGTGGAGATATATAAAAAGAATGAAATAGATACATCACCATATGCTTAAAAGGAGCTGTGTTTTGCTGGGCGAGGTGGCACATGCCTATAATCCCAGCAATTTGGGAGGCTGAGGCAGGAGGATCAAGAGTTCAAAGCCAGCCTCAGCAAAAGCAAGGTGCTAAGCAACTCAGTGAGACTGTCTGTAAATATAATACAAAAAATGGCAGGGTATGTGGCTCAGTGGTTGAGTGCCCCTGAGTTCAATCCCCTGTACCAAAAAAAAAAAAAAAAGATAATCTGCTCTACCCTTTTGATTTCTGGTCTATGTCAGATCAGGACAGCAATTTTGGAACAGTCTTTTTATCCCAGCTACTGATATGTATATTCAGGAGTACATTTGTAGAGAATAAAACTTAGAGAAGATTATAAATCTTGTATTGCCATTACAGAGACCACCTGTTCAGCAGTTCTTTGCCAATCTGTTACTTGTTGGTGCCAATGTGAAAGCTGTTATATCCATTCAATACACTACTATGTTTAGCAACAGAGCAAATAACTGCTATAGCATCCATATGGCAAATTGTGCTTTTAAATTGTTCATTACATTAGCCAATGTTGGCCTGAAAAACAAATGACAGTAATTTCAGATGTTTTCAACAGCAGGTTTTCTTTTAAATGTTCCTTAAAAAATAGAACATGACTTTTAAGTTTAGAGATGAAGAGAATGTAAAATATCAAAGTACAACACAAAGCCTTGGCAATGATGTAATTGTTATTAACACTGGGGAAAAATTGTTTCTCAGGAATATATAAAGCAAGCAAGCTAACAGACAACTCAAATGTTCAGTAAGAATAGTTCTAAGGAATTTTAAACATAAAGTTAAATTAAAACCTCACCATTTAAAAATCAGAGAATACAATGGAAGATTAAATTACAAAAATTCAATCTAGAGATTTGGTTTTAGAAAAATGTGCATGCATATTATAAGGAGAGATAGCATTTTGTTTTTAATTGGCATATATATATATATTTTAATTGGCATATATATTTTTAATTGGCATATATATATGTGTGTGTGTGTGTGTATATATATATATATATATATATATATATATATATATATATATATATTCCAGATTTAGAATGATCTGTTAGATATCTTTAAAGGTTTATAAACAATGGCATAAAAGTAGAAATCAGTTTATATTTTTCCCTTTCTCTTTTCCTTCCCTTCTCTATTCTTCCTAGACATGCAGTCCTTAAGCCATCCAGGTAGCTAATTTAAGATAGTTTTCTGTGCTGGTAACAGCAAGGAGGTGAGCTCAGTAACCTAGAACAGGGGAAGCACATCTCTAGAGAAGGGTTATAAAGTACAAGAGTGTTGGAGACAGAGTGAGTGAGGAGTATGTTCCCGTAATGGGGCAGCCATAAGATTATGGGTATGTTCCTGTTGGGACATCCTGGCATAAAGAGTCAGAATCTCAATAAGTCTCTACATAGAGAGAGATAACTGAGCAGGGTTTCAAAGTCCCACTAGAGCAAAAAGGGCATTTGTGCAGAAGAGAGAATAGCAGTAGACAAGGGAGATCCATTACATATTGATCAAATAAGTAATTATATTGAAGTAGATGGGAGCCAGGTTCCTTCTGTCAAATTAGGGAATTAAAATGTGGAAATTAGAAACTAGAATACATCTATGGTATTGGAGATATTGGTGTGGATTCACGGTCTCCCATAGGTAATAGAAAAGTAAATATAGATGTAAATTTGTTTGTGTACATATATGTATATGTGTGTATCTGTGTGCATTTGTGTGTGAATATATGCTTATATATTTATGCTATCTATAGATATATCCTGGAAGAAACCAAGGTAAGTAATCAAAGTGAATCTACCCAGTAATGCTAAAAATCAACAAAATCCACCATATGATGAGATGCAATCTGTGATATTTTTGCCAAGATGTGATTTCATGTAGTTTCTAGATCAAATCATGAGAAAATATTTGACAAATGCATTCTGATAAATAGCTAGGTAATATTTTTAAAATGCCAAAATCATGTAAGTCACAGAAAAACATGAAGTGATGGTTCAATTCAGAGACAATGATTCTTTTGTTATGAAAGCTGAAATAGGATCCATGCTAATTTGCTTGTTTTAAAGGTTTTGTAGGAGAACATACTCATTTATACTAATAAATATTTCAGTGTTAGGACCTCATATCAACAACCCAGAGTAGCTCAGGGGAAAAAACATAATTTTTTATATTCTTCCTGTAGTTCTTCTGTTTGTGTGAGGTTGTTTTTTTAAAAAAAAAAAAATCAGTACAGAACGAATGATTTAGAAATAATCATACAAAAACTAAAAATATATAGTTAAGAATCTGACTTTCAACATATGAAGTGAACATTTATTGTTTTAAAAGTGTTTATTATTCAAGAGCTGCTTCTTGTCAAAATGATCTGGTGTTATATAAACATTCAAATAGAAACATACAGTAAAAAAATTGTGAATTATTTTATTAAAGAGTAATAGTGTCTTGATAGATAAGAATAGTTAAAAGGATGAAGGATCATTTTAAAATGCTTTTGTTTACCCTGAAAAAAATATGGGTAGGAAATGAGTTTAGGTATATATGCCATCTTGTGTATAGAATGGGCTATAGTAGAAGAGACTACTGGACAGACTAGATTTGTTATGTAGGGAGAAAGGGATTAATAAAGAGAAACATTACAGGTGGAAAGACAAATCACATTGTGAGGACAAACAAAAATTAATTGTAGATAAAAAGAGACAGAATAAGAAAATTTAATTTAAAATTTCAATAAACATGTGGGAGGAATTGATAATCAGGTGACTGCTAAGAGTCAAGTTAGGGTCCAAGTTGAACATCAAAGAATAACTGAAAGGCCAAAGATTAAGGTCAAAGAAAAGAAGTAAAATACAGGAATGACTGGTATTCTAGTAAAACAATATTTTATTGTCTTACTTGGTTTTGTTTTGTTAAAACTGCTTCCGTTTTCAATGACACCTAGAAACTTTTATTTCTAAGACGGACTTTCTCCCTGGAGATATGAAAATGATATTATTGAATAAAAATAAGAATAAAGTATCATATCAAGGAGAATGGGAAGAAACTCATAATTAGTTTAAAGATATAAAATTTAGAAGGCAGACAAACATGGTTGACAGATGAAATGGAGCAAAAAATAATATAAATGCAGTCAAAGACTACAGGGAGAAGGAAAGGAGTAAGAGAAAGAAGGGGCCCACGAAAAGGAAATGGCCATCTGTCTCAGAATTTCCCTCCTGTTTTTAATTTTCATCTGTATTCCTATTGAGCAAGGGTGGCCTGGTATTTTAGCACTAAGGGTTTGTTTGTTTGTTTGTCTGTTTTGTTTTCAGAATAAGTCTATGTTTTTCAGGCAGATTTCAAACTTGTGAACTCAAGTGATCCTTCTATCTCAGCCTCCTGAATAGCTAGGACTGCAGGTATGTGCCACTATTTCTGGCTTTTTATGGAATTTTTAAAAATTTTTTAAGGAAATAATTTCATTGACAATTAGGACAAAATGATACTTGTCAGTACCTCAAATCATGTCTGTGTGAGATTGTTTAAAATCAAAGCTAAATTCTTCTAATTTGACAAACCTAGTCAAAACTCAACACTCAATTAAAGCTCTGGTCAAGGCAATATGGTTTTAGTTAGATTTTTCTCTTTCAAGAGAAAGAAAGAAAAATTGCCCTGCTCCATGCACACCCAACCACACATACACACACACTCTTTCCCTTGCACTCATGCACACACATACAGAGAACAAACAAAATCTTTATTAGTACCCATGCAAAACAACCCAATCCTTTCTGAACTTCAGAGCTCTCTGTTACATATAAGAAAAATAGTGGTTTAAGGAAAGTGAAGAATATAAATAAATATAGTTGTTCCTGCAAAAAGAAAGAAAAAAAATTGTAGAGAAGAAAAATAGAAGTGTTAGGATGAAATGAAAGAGAAGTATTGAACTAGCAGTCCAATTTCAGCAAAGAATCTCATGATACATGTGTTGTGAAAGGCTAAGAACAATCAAACAGATTAGAGTAAGTACTATCAGGAGCAACCAATTTCATTTTTGATATGTGGCTCAAAGAAATGGAACAGTGCATAAAGGAGTGTTAAAACAAGGAGCTACTGCTTTTCATCATTGACATTTTTGGACAATTTTAGTTTTTACAAAACATAAAATAGCACCTGTGTGGACACCTGTAACACAACCACCATGACTACACATTTCGTGAAATGGTTTAGGATAAAGGGGATTGTGAAGAGACCAAAATGCAATTGCAGAGTCAGAATGTCTGCAGGCATTCCAAAAGTCTAGAAATTACAATATGTATTAGCAAGTCAGGATGTAGAGGACGAATCTGCTTAACTGCAGAGGAAAAGGACAAAGAGTTGAAGGGTTTAAGAGGAATGTGTTAGAAACAATGATAGACGAAGAGATCAAGTTTATTTTCAACAAATGAAGAGTTACTTTGGAGAAATAACGCAAAAATAATGCCAGGATAAGCAATAATTTCCTAAAGAAAACGGTCTAAATTTAGAAAAAAAGGATATATATATAAAGGAGCAGAAATCAAAATGGAATTCGATTTACAGTGCTAAATATCAGTAGGCAGAGGAACAATATCTGCAAACCTCTGAGCTAGAATTGTATAACTTGATAATTGTGTAAAATGTCTTCAATGTCAAATGCATTTAAAAAGAAGTTATCCTGGAATATTATTCAGTGATAGAAAGGAATGAACTATTAAGCCATGAAAAAAACTTGGAGGATCCTTAAAACCATATTGCTAAGTGAAACAAACCAATTTGAAAAGCCTACGCATTGTATGATTCTAATTATTTGACATTCTGGAAAAGGCAAAATTCTATAGGTGATAAAAAGATCAGTGGTTGCTAGAGGTTGGGGCAAATGAAGGAAGGAGAAAGAGAGCAATATTTATAGCTCAAGCTCAGATTTTTAGGGCAGTGAAAGAAACTATATTGTATGATATAAATATGGTGGACACATGTTGTTATTCTTTTGTCAAAACCTGTAAAACTGTACAATAGAAAGTATGTGCCCTAATGTAAATCAGGGACTCTAGTTAATAATAATGAACCAATATTTGTTCATCAATTATAATTAATGAATCACATTAACAGAAGATAATAGGGCAAACTTTGGGGGTAGTGATATGTGCACTTTGTAATCATTTGTTCTGTAAAATTAAAGCTGCTCTAAGTGTCTATTAAACAAAAAGATTATCAAACCAAAGCTCAGAAAATATATAAATCTTTCTTCTGTCCTGAAAATAAAAAAGTATTTTATTTCATTGTTTTTTCTTATTGTCATTGTTGATGGTAATGTGGGGGAGACCAGGTAGAAATAAAACATAAACACTTAAATATAGGGTGTGTGTGTGTGTGTGTGTGTGTGTCTACCCTTTAACTCCTCTGGCTCTCCAAGTTGGTAACACCACTGGCACCATTGGATTGTGCTGACCCATGGGCTGTGCAGACTGTGGTTTCTGCCTAATGATGTGGTGCCTTCTCATCTCTCACTGTGCCTCTTCCATTTTTGTTCTTTCCTAAACAAGAGTTTCAAAAAGATTTTTCAATTACAAGAAAGAAATGGTGACATTTAGCTGTTATTTTCATATTTAAAAAAAGAAATGACTGTTTTTATATATACCATTTCTCCTCAAGCCCCAATTGTTGAAATAATATTTTTTTGTAAAATCTTTAATTTCTCTTGATTGATTAGCTAGTTTAATGGAATATGGAAACCTTGATAATTCTTTTTATTAATTCCCAGATCATTTCTAAAATAATTTATCATTATTAAACACCTTTGTTATAATAGTTTTAAAAATCATTATGCTTGATAGGACTTAAGATATAGCAGAAACTTGAAGTGCTTTTTGTATTCTTGTCAGATTATCTTTAAAGCACTGTATCTTTATTGGAGAAAACAGACTCTCAGAAATTTTTAAGATGAATTGAGACTATTCTAAAAGGGAAGAGAACAGATTAACCAATGGAAAAGAAAGATGGTGTTAGTGAGTTAGCCACCCTATTATTTTGATTTCCTTTAGTAATTTTTTTCTAAAACTAGCTCATATTTATATTTAATTATTTAATAAACTAATGTTTTTTCATAGAAGAGGCCATTCTGTTTGTGCTAAGTACCAATTTAAGATACTTTAAGAAATGTTTATTCCTACATTTTTATGGAACATTTTAATAATATTAAAAAAATTTAATCTTAAGCAGAGGTAAGATTTTTAAAAGGTATGCATTTCTTAGAGAATTGACACAAAGCAACACAAATATAATTCTGGTTAAATAAAAAAAAAAGTCTAATGGATGTGGTGGTACCTATCTGTAATCCCAGTGGCTTGGGAGGCTGAGGCAGGAGGATTGCAACCACAAGGCCAACCTTAGTAACTTAACAGTACCCTGTCTCAAAATATAAAAAGGGCTGGAGATGTGGCTCACTGGGTAAGCACCCCTGGTACCAAAAGTAAAAAATAAATAGATAAATAAATAAATAAATAAAATAAAATAAAGAGAGAAAAAAGAAAAAAAAGGCTACATTCAAAACATAAGAAAAGAATAAAATCAAAGTTACATTTGAATAGCATCATTTTATGTTTTTAATAAAAGGCCTATAAGATAAATTCCCTTTCAATATAAAGATATTTATGAAAACAGTCACACATTTATAACCAGTATTCCAGAAATAAACCTCATCATAATGTATACAAGGCTGGAATAATTATTATATTTCAATGCTGATAATTTGAAAGGCAAAAATGTTATATCATTATTGTTATAACTTGTAGTTTACTAACTGCTAATAAGGTTGGAAATTCTTTTTTATTTTCATTAACTGTCTGATAATGTCAATATTAAGATTTTATGTTTGTCTTCTACAAAATTTATAAATTTCAGGGAGGTCTAACATGCAGTTTTCCCTCCAGTGCTTTTATATTTGATAAGCACTTTCCTATGGACTAATTAATTATCTAGGTAAATTATTTGCTAGGTTTCTCTTTTTTTGTCATTAACATCTTTAATCCATGAAGAAGTGAGGACCAAATCATTTAATTTATTTTAATATATTTTATATATATGTATATACATATATTCTATGTACTATTCCTTATTATTCTTTTAAAAATTATTCAGCTAACATTACCCATTTATTTATTAATTGTTTTTAATTGACACATAAAAACTGTACATATTTACGGCTATCATATGATATTTCAACTATTTATACATTGTGCAATGGTCAATCCCAGTAGGCATATCTATCTCCTCAAACATTTATCTTTGATTTGTAGTAAAAACATTCAAAATTATTTTTCTAGTTTATTTTAAATATACAGTATGTTATCATCTATAGTCACTAGAATTTATTTTTCTATCTAACTTAGTGCTCACTGACCAGTCTTACCCCACTCTACCCCTACCCTTACTAGCCTCTGGTAATCACTATTCTACCATCAACATTTATGAAATCAACTTTTTACATTTACACATAGAAGTGAGATAATGCATTATTTGTCTTTCTGTATCTGACTTATTTAGCTAACATAACATTCTTTAGTTCATCTGCATTGTCATGGCTGGATGTATTCCATGGTGTGTATGTACTACATTTTCTATATCCATTCATCAGCTGATGGACACTTAGGTTGATTCCATTTCTTACGAATAGTGCTACTGTGAACAGTGCTGCAGTAAAAATGGGAATGCAAGTGTCTCTTCAACATACTGCATTCATTTTCTTTGGATTGATATATACTGTGTAGTGAGCTTACTGTATTATAAGGTGGTTCTGTTTTTAATTTTTTGAGGAAACTCCATACTGTTTTCTGTAATGGCTGTATTAACTTCACATTCCACCAACAGAATATAGAGTATGTTTACATCTTTGTTAACATTTGTTACCATTTGTATTTTTGATAATAGAATTTTAATTAGAGTGGTAATACCTTATGATTTTGATATACATTTTCCTAATAATTTGTGATGTTGAGTACTTTTTCATATAAATGTTGGCCATTTGTGTATATTCTTTGAAGAAATGACCATTTAGGCCTATTGCTAATTTTCAATTGTTTTTATTCTTCCATTGTTGAATTCCTTATATGTTACATATATGAATCCCATATCAGATGTTTAGTTTGCACATATTTTCTTACATTGTGTAGGTTGCTTCTTTACCTTAGTTAATTGTTTCCTTTGCTAAAAAGATTTTTAGTTTGTTATATTGTGTCTGCTTGCTCCCTCCACCCCTGTATTTTTGGGATCTTATCTGAATTATTCTTGCCAATTTCTGTGTCCTAATATATTTCTCCTATTTTCTACTAGTAGTTTCATAATCTCTGGCTTGCATGAAGTCTTTAATCCATTTTAATTGATTTTTGTTCATGGTGGGAGAAAGTGATCTAGTTTAATTTTTCTACATGTGGATATCCATTTTTCCTAGCATCATTTATTGAAGAGACTGTCACTTTAAGTGGTATGGAAACAATTAAAAAACGTTCAAACTAATATAATATTATAATACAATATAATAGTGTAATGATATACATGCCATTAAGCTATTTTTAAATGTTTTTATTAGCTCATTATAGTTATACACAATAGTGGGATTCACTTTGTCATAATCATACATATATTTATACTTATATAAACATATTTAAGGGAATGTATTTCCCCTTCCTCTACTCTACTGGTCTTCCTTCTCTTTATTGTTTTTTAAAGCTGGTGTTTTGTAGATATAGAAAAAGGTAAAATTAAGTATGGTATTTTCATATATGTACTTATCATGGTTTAATCAGTTTCATTCTGCAGTTTCTCCCTTTTCCCATTCTTCCTCCCTTCCCCTGTATCCTCTTCCTGTACTCCAGGGATCTCCCTTCCATTTTCATGGAACTCACCATTTTTAACCCCTTCTATTGTTGTAGCTTATGCAAATGAGAGAAAACAATCAACCCTTGACTTTCTGAGTCTGGTTTATTTCACTTAGCATGTCGCTCTCCAGTTCCATCCATTTACCAGTAAATGCTCTGTAATTTCATTCTAATTTATGGCTAAATTGGTACCTGGCCTGGTTCCATAAATTGGCTATTGTGAAATGTGCTATTATAAAAATGATGTGTCTGTATCACCAAAATATGCTGATTTTAGTTCTTTTGGATAAAAACCAAGGAATAGGATAGGATAGTTGGATCATATGGTGGTTTACATACTCCTAGTCTCATAATTTTAATTCACTGTATTAACTAATTGGAAGGGAACTAATGTATAATACTCATTTTCAATGAATTTAATTAGCCAAGTTCCTTCAAAAAGTTGATA
The DNA here is from genome assembly GCF_021218885.2 of Marmota monax. Taxonomy (NCBI): domain Eukaryota; kingdom Metazoa; phylum Chordata; class Mammalia; order Rodentia; family Sciuridae; genus Marmota; species Marmota monax. The sequence goes on along the minus strand of NW_026694999.1, from coordinate 2,439,799 downwards.
TAGGGAAAGTCAATCCATATGACACAGGACATTATAGTTTTAGTCTTGGGAACACAGATAACGGTTTAAATATTATCAGGAGAATGGGTTTTACAGTTCATGTTTGTATGTTTGATGATATTTTTGTTCAGTGAGATAAGATGCATCACAAGAAAAACTGATCTTTCTTGCCTCCTTTCATCTAATCATCTTGGGTGCAGTATTTGATATAGTTTGTTAATATTTAAATATTTTTATTAGGCATAAGGAGAAAATATATACAGAATATTTCATTTATATTTTAATAGTGAACAGTGAAATTATGGTCAAAATAATATGATTTTTTCAATAAAAGTGTTGAATATACTTAATTTGGAAGTGGAGTTATGAGTGTTTTAAAGTCAGTAATGTCCGATTCTTGGCAAAAGATTAAAAGGCAATATAAACATAAACTAATGCACTAAATTATTTCTATGTTTGATGTTAATATTTTGTTAATCAAAGGTAACATATATTTGTTTTCTTAATATCAAGAGTACCTTAAAATGTGACAGAAAGAAAACATTTTTTTCCTAGCATCATTTATTGAAGAGACTGTCTATTAGCAAAGAAAACATCTTCTTTTCTTCTTTTTTTAAGGATCCTAAAGAATAGACTCTTAATAATAAGAAAAACCACTTTTGAACTGGCATAGCTATCAGCTTGTTTTTAGGAATATACTTTTTTTTTTTAAGAGAGAGAGAGACAGAATTTTTTAATATTTATTTATTTATTTTTTTAATTTTCGGCAGACATAACATCTTTGTTTGTATGTTGTGCTGAGGATCGAACCCGGGCCGCACACATGCCAGGCGAGCACACTACCGCTTGAACCACATCCCCAGCCCCAGGAATATACTTTTACTAAAAAAGGAATTAATACTTATTTAAGGAAAGATCAAATCCTTGTATATATTCCATTACTGGTCTCATGAATAAATAGTAATAATGAATCACATTTTAAAATGACTCAAATTTTCTTTTATGTATTAAGTTATTGAAATAATAAAATAGAACTAAATTTCATAAGAGAAAGGCCAAGGCACACTGTTGTGTGTTTAATGACTTATCTTCATTTTTGTTAAAGTATCTGTTGTGGGTATTTATAAGATTTTAAAATATTCACAGAAATTTAAAAACAATGAATTTTCCTCTTTAATGTTCAGGAAAAAGAAAGCAGTATTTCTGAATCATTTAATGTAGAGTCACCATAATGAATCCACTAATTACTAATTATGTTTCTTGTTGTTTACTCATATGATAGCTATCTGTGTTCTCAAGATCTGTTCAAAATTCAGAACCTAATGACTAAGATACTGCTTTCTCTCAATTTGAAAAACATTGTAATTCTGAAATTTTTTGTTTTCATTTGTATGTTATATCCCCGTAAGTTATACTATTTTCTCACAGAGTGTTTTCCTTCCATGATTTATGGGTGAAAGCTTAAAAACCAAAAGATACAATCTACAATTTAAATGTGAAACTCATTTTGAAATTCGAAGCAATCCATCTCATTGTTGACTCATAAATTAAAAAATTTTGCTCCTCTTTTCTTTTGCTACCCATTCTTAATATTTATTATTCCTTGCTAATTAATCTTATAACACTACTAAGAAATTCTTTTATATTTATATTTTTCTTTTATAAGAACAAAGTATAGTAATTGTAGTCAACATTTTTTTTTAACCTTCAGGAATGAAAAATCTTACCTGAATTCCATGTATGTATTTGTATAACTTATTTTCTCTGTTTATTAGAGTAACATTGAAAATAGATTAAGTAAATTGTGGCATGGAGGCAGTTTTCTTATCTTTATCCTAAAATTAAATTCTAGGATATATTACAGATCTAGATAGGTCACATACAACTAGTATAAATATGCTCACCATTATATTAAACAAAAAAATTTAAAAAAAGTGGTACTCCTTAAGTTGACTTTTACCTTTCTTCCTAGAAATTCAGGTGAAATATTTAGTAGGTAGCCTTGTGTTTTCAATAATATCTGCGGCTTTTAATTATCTAGTCCCTTCTCCAGTAAGTAAATTAAAAAAACAAAAACAAAAAACAACTGATTCTCTACAATATAGAGTTCTGTATTATGGGGAATTAAAAAGGTGAGAAGTGACTGGAGATAGGGCCCTTTCTGAGCATGTGTGAGGCCCTGCATTGGAACACCAACACAGAAAAAAGGGGGTGGGAGGGAAGTTTATTACTGGGTCTTAAAAGATACTTTTATGCCAGTTAGTGATATAATAGATAAATAACAAATATGTACATACATATATGCTCCTAAAATAAATGGTCAACACAATAAGTATTATAACTATTAGGGGGAAAACACTCTTGGTTCATAGAAAGCACATGATGATAGCTTTGTACATGAAATTAGATTTCTTCTTTCAGGACACCTGTTTTTGAATCATTATTGGAAATAAGCATTAGAATTTCTGGTGAAATAAATTTTCAAATTTATTTAAACATATTTTAGAAAAATATAACTGAAGTAGTAAACAGAATATTTACCTTTAAAATTAGGTCTGATTCTTGCATCATACCCTGATGTCCTCCCCATTAATTTATCCAGAAAGTCAGATGGTGACATTGGAGTACTTCGAGATCTTGCACTATTTGTTTCCTTTGTAGCAACCAAACTGCAAGTGAGAACAAAATGATAGAATTTACAAAATGAAGTCTTTCTAACAGCTGCTACCTATAAAATTTTTTTTAAATGTTAAGCAAAAAATACTTTGACAATAAAAAAGAACTTTAAATACCATATAGTGGATATTACTATAATGACACATTTATATTTGGATTTACAATCAGTGCTTAGAAAGTTTCACAGTGTTTTGTGTTAAATCCTAAAACAAAGTCTACTTTCAATAATAAAGTATTAATCTTTCAAAATCTGTACTTTCTCAAACTTGAGTTAGTATTTCAGGTGAAAGAAAATATAAAAATTCAGCTATGAATAAGAATTCTTGCTTTATTGAGGGTAAAAAAATCACATTTTAGGTTTGGTGAATTTTTCTCAGCAGTAGTAAAACTTTTGTACAACATATGAAACAGTAGTATTCTTTTCTTCAATTAAATGCTTCCTATGTTAGTAATACACCCAGTTAAATTCATTCGACTTTCACTTGTGTGCCATTAAGCTGTAGTACATTTTCTTCAGATCTAGAATTAGTGTGGTGTTAAGATTGGAAAATTGTATTAAATGTGATTTGAGCCCTTGGATATTATAAGATTAGAAACTTTGTCTAGGAGTTTTTAAACTCCTAGTTTTCCTCTATTTTTAAAAATTTAGACATTTTCCTTTGTATGCATTTGTTCTTCTTAGAAACCCATAGTGTAATTGCACCACTGTCCAGCTCCTCATACATATAGGGTGGTCCAAAGAAGGCCTGGGCCTACTAACTAAGATCAAATGATTGTTTTATCCACAGACTTTGCTCAGAAAAGTAAACCTGACTTTCTGAATCCAAGAATGGAGTTTGGAAATCATGTATTCAAGTTGATGTTGCTTCCTAGAGATCATCAATCATCACAACCATCTGCGGTTACTCAACTCAGAGCATTGTACCACTTTGTTCACATATTATCATAGCACTAATTATTAAATTTCTTATATTTCTCCTGCAAGAATTTTAGTGAGTAGGAAGATGGGCTTTAGAGCATTTCCATTAATCTTCTACTTCACAGGTATATGCAGTGATTTATAGGGAACTCTAAAATTCATTTTCAGTGATGGGAGAATATTTCTGAAAACAGTATTATAAAAACAGTATTTATTAGCTATTGCATTATCTGGTGGTTATACCTAGTTCTGGGCACTCTACATCAGTCCTCTCCTCAGTGATTCTCATTCTGTCATCCTAGCTTTCTTCCCTACAGAAGCTTCACTTCTTTTTGTGTTGGTTCCATATTACCGATTGTCCAGTTCCTTGTCATTGTGCTCACTTGTAAGCTCTTTTTCTAACGCAAAAAAAAAAAAAAAAAATCATAAAAATAAAAGAAAAAGCCTATTATCTTCTCAATGACTCTAGAACTTTTCTGTACTCTCTGGTTTTAAGTAGCTTCTTCCTAGCCTATTAAACATAATAATTGTTCATATTCAATGGCTCAAGAATATACTGCAGAAAAGCATTGTTAGAGCTCTCACAGCTACATATTGCTGCATCTAAATGGTATCCTCTATTTTCTTTTAGAATTCCTCCTTTCAGTAACCAGATGATTAACTTCTACATTCTCCAGTCATTGAAAATACCCTGTTTTCCTGAATCAGAGTCAATAATGCTGTGGCCTCTCCCATTCAAAATAATAGATGACTATGTATATTAAGCTGAAATCCCTCACACTGTGTCCTGGAGAGATGAGTTATGCAGTTCAATCTTCCATAAGGGGGAAGCAGAGATATGCTTGACATGAGGTAGAAAAGGAAAGATAATGTGACAAAGGAGGCAGAAATTGTAGTGATGTACTACAGCCAAGGAATGCCAGCAACCCTCAGAAACTAGAAGAGATGAGGAATGGATTCTCCTTAGAGCCTCCAGAGAGAGGGAGGGCCTACTTACCTTGTTTTTGAGCCCAGTAAACTGAATTCAGATTTTTGAAAGAATGAAAGGATAAATTTTTGTTGATAATTTGTTGTAGCATTCATAAGAGGCAAATACCAGCCTTCTAGTAAATTTTTCATTTCAGTTACTCTACTTTCCACCACCCCAGAATTATTATTTTTATTTTTTTCTATAATTCCTGTCTCTTTGTTAATCATTTCTATTTGGTGAGGTTTTTCTTAGATGTCCAGCAACAGATGAATAATGGATAAAGAAAATATGATATATAAATATTTACTGATATTTTACTGTATTTTCTTTTTAGTTCTTTGGACATGGTTTTTTTTTTTTATTCTTTAAATGCATTATAAATAGCTAATTTAAATGTTTGTATAGTAATTCCAGTGCCTTTGCTGCCTCAGGTAAGTATCGGTTGCTTTTCTTCCTGGGTATTGTTTCTTTAATATCTTATAACTATTTATTGAAAACAGGCCATTTTGTGGAAATTCTGGAGATCATACTCCCCTTCTTCCTGAGATTGTTGTTGTTGCTTTTTTAAAAATAGGTTTTTATTATATGCAGTTGTAGGGATATCTTCTTGCTTAGCTTAACAATATTATTGTACTATCATGTGTAACTAATTAAAACAAATAAAAAAATTAAAAAAATATCAGCTAATAATTAGAAAGGGATTTTCTTAAATTCTTAGACCACTGTCTTCCAGTATTGCTGGGCTTCTGTGTTCATGAGCAGTTGACTAATTTGCTTTAACCTTTACTTCCACTTGCACAGGGCCTAACAAACAACCAGAGTTGAAAGGGTGTTCTTGCTCTTTCCTCAGCATGCATTTAATTCTCGTATATCAGTTTGTTAGGAAGGCCATACAAAGTATCACCCACAAAGTGGCTGAAACTCATGATTCTGGAGACTAGAAGTCTAAGATGGAGGTGTCCCTATGATCTGTTTCTTTTAAGGGTCTCCCTCCTTGGTTTATAGAAAGCCACATTCTGTTTGTTTCTTCAAATAGACTTCCTCTGTGTGTCTATCCTCATTTCCTCTTCTTGTAAGAATAATAGTCACATTGCATTAGGGACCACCAACATGATCTCATTTTATCCTAACAACCCAATTTCCAAATAAAGTCACATTTGCATGTGAATTTCAGGGGCATAATAACCCTGGGCATGTTCAAAACCCTATACATATATATTGGCCTTCTAGATGCCAAGAAATATATGGAGCTTATATATTATTCCATTGTTTTTCCTTTTAAGATTTTGGTTAGTTTGTTGTTTGTCCTTCTTGTTACACAATTGACTTAGGCACCTGTGAAATTAAAAAATTGTCTTTAAATGTTTTTGATAAATGGATCCAGAAAAAAAGTCTTTTTGCAGTTGTTGAGTTTTAAATTAGGTTGAATAAAAATAGCCTTGCAAGTGAGTTTTTCTAGAGAATCTCCAGAAAGGACTAATAATGACAATTATAGTGCAGAGGGGGTGTGTGTGTGTGGGAGTGTGGGGTGGGGGTGCTGGGGCATGCGGTTGGTGGGGGAGAGAAAGAGAAATTTCAAACTCCTTAGCTCTTCTCTGCCACTTGTTGTGGCTTCCAAGTTGCTGTTATGTTTTGTGATTGAGTGCTATTGGTTTACATTGTAATCATGGAGCTGCAGAGAGTGGAGAATAAGAATTGAGCAAGTTATAATGCCACAAATCCCATGGTTCTTACCAAGAGTTAGATGTTTTTATGATTAAACTTCTTCATGGATTATTTCATCCTGATAGTTAATCACTAGAGTTCTGAAAAAGTTGATTTGTATCAGTTTTCTCACTGCATTTATGAAGGAGAGAATTTACATATGTCCTTACTTCACTGTTTTTTTTTTTTTACTGGTATCAACCCCCAAATGTCATCCTAGATAGAATTCTTTTCATATTTGATTTATTATATTTTGTGTTAAAGAATTATGCGCCTCACTGCTCAGCCATGGAGCTTCTTTCCTGTCTGGATAATATTATTTATTACTATAGTATCAACTACTTCCAATAATACTGTTTTGTAGAACTTAAAAATATCCTTTTTCATAAGTAATGTTAAGATTTGATTTTAAAAGCAAGGATACAGAGATTTCTTTGCGGGTTTCACAATAATGAATATTCAAAAACTAGAATGAATATCAGTAAATATTTTGTGTGATTGTTACTCTGTTGGCAGTAATAAAGCAATAATTCCAGCTATTTATTTTGAGAAAGAGAAAGTGAGAAGGATAAATAGAGAATATTAATATCAATACAGCAAGTGTTGCTAAATTTAGCTTCACTTTTTTTAAAGATATATTAAATAGTGCAAAGCATGATAAAGAAACAAATGATGAAGAAGTAAATGGAATTAAGATTCACGGTATCTCCAACAATGCTGACAAAATGAAATTTTATTTCTTTAGGTAAATAAATGCTAAATTTTAATTTTCAATAAAATCCCATGCTCTCATACAGTGCTTACCTTCCAAAAAGTCTTGTCTTTTACTAATAGTTTTTATTGACTCACTTTTATAATAATTTTTCGAATATTGCATTCTAACATCAATCTTAAAATGGATTTTGTAAACCAACCTAAATCACTACTTTCATTCTTATACTAAGAAATTATACATACTTTACAAAGAGATATTTTAATAATTTGATATTTGAATCCATATGAGGAGTAGTGTATTAAAAAATTTCAATAGTGCCTATAGAGATTTAATCAGAATATATTTTTTTTCTGTAGAACTTAAAAATATCTTTTTTCATAAGTAAAAGGATATTTTATCCTAACTACCTATAATTATTTTTTAAAATTTTGTTTCTGTAATTATTGCTCCCAACTCAAGTAATGATAGGGAGCTAATGGCATGTGATGCTTGTACTTTTTGCAGTGAATGATCATGTTGCTTAAAAAAACCCTGGAATTCTGGACATCCACACTAAGATAAAAGAGTCAAACAGTCAAGGTATGAAACAATTTTATCTGGTTAATGTGATATTGTTCTACTTATGGATATTTTTTGACTTTATGATTTTAGGAAGTAGCAATTATGTGTTGTGTTATACTGCTGTTTTTTTTTGTGCATGCCAAAGATTTGAATGGAAACAAGATAAATCACTACTCTAGATCATTAGTAAGCTTTCAACACAAAGTTCACAAACATACTAAACTTGTCCCAAACTCCTGGTAGAATATTTTGAAGACTGTTATCAAACATTATCTACTCTCAGCACAGGTATTCTATTTGAGTGATTAAATGATAAATACTGTTGTTCAAATATGAAAAAAATTAATTAATATATCCACAATTTAATGTTTGTATTAATATTTTAATAATATTTCATTTCTGTTGATATTTTCAAAAATAATAATTGGGCTAGTTCAATAACTGTGCTTTCCTGAAATTTGAACTAATATAGTCCTGTTAAAATTTCACTGAAATATATTCTTATCTCCAAATTCATTAACATCCAAGTACATCATTTGGATTTTTATTTGTGACATTGATTCATCAATGATGGGAATATATGAAAATCTATTTGATAAAGCACATAATGGAAGCTCATTTATTTATTTGGCATCCATTACCAATGTCTGCAAAAGAGTCTTCATAGTGCTTGGAAGAGTTTCAAAGAGAAAGAAATTATGAATAAATAAGTGTAAAAGATACACATACACACATATTCTCAGTGTTTAACCTTTTTAATGACTAATACACTGTTGAAATTGTTTCCACTGTAATATAAATTCTTATTGGTTATGCAATTATTAATTAAAGTAACTTTAAGAAATGAAAAATCATTGTCTCAGTCTACTATGGGCTAGTATGGAAGATATATCTTTGGTAAATAATCTTAGAGGCGAAGCTGTATTATTGCAAACCAGGAAACTTATTAAGATGATCTACTCTAAGAGTTGTTATATATTTTATAGTCAAAATCATCTTATTTTTATATGAAGTGAATATTTTAAAAATATTTTTGTTATAAGTGTAAGTTAAACAACAAATTATGGTTCTTCTGACATGGAAAATAAATTAATAAAATTACTAATCTAATATAATTAATGATTTAAGATGAGTATATGAAATACACTTTGGGCTAGGATATTAGAAGAAATTATGATAAATTTAAAATACAACACATGAGCTTTTATAAGCCTTTTATAAATGGAGAAAAGTTCTGTATTCATAAAAGCACACTTATGTGCTTTATATAAAGTACATTACGCCATAATGCACTTGAAATATTTGGTAAATATTGAAACAATAAAATTTCCATTTTTGTAAAATTTATTAAATATATATCACTGTACGTCTCAGTAAAGTGTAAATAACTTAAATGTAAAGCTTTAAAGTGTTCACATTCAGTAGACTGCTCCAGTTGGTCTCTTTGGGAAATTAGCAGGCACTGAAAAAATAGATGACAGTCGAAAAATTTATCAGGTTATTGTTTTTTCCTATAATGTGAACAAAATCTTCATGTTTTATAATAACAATTCAAAACCAAGACCTGCATATTGATACACATAAAATATGAGAAACTTCTGAGCAGAGAAATATTCCAGTTTTCTTTATTAGTTATTATGGTCTGAATGTGTCTCCCTAAATTTCATATGCTACTAATCTTCAAGGTATTGGTAATAAGTGGGCCTTTGGGAGGTGATTAGGTCACAGGGCATAGTATTCATGAATGGGATAAGTGTCCTTATAAAAGAGATCCAGGCAATCTGTCTGGTCCCTCCCACTGTATAAGGTAACAGTGAAAAGACAGTAGTCAATGAACCAGAAAGCAAGACTTTACCACACCTAATTTTTCTGTGCTTTGGTGTTAGATTTCTCAGTTTTCAGAACTGTGAGATAAAAAAAAATCTGTCATTTATAAGCCACACACTTTTGATATTTTTTTTGTTGCTGCCTGAAGTTACTAATGACTTGAAGCCATCCAATTACTTATAGGTGATTGATTTTATTTTTAAATATTCTCAATTTCAACTCAGAAGGAATTTTTATCAGCAAAATTACATTGAATAATTGTATAGAAAGCATTTGTACATAGTCTGTCCCTTCCTTTTCTGAAAGGGGTAGAGGCTTTGAATACATAGTAAGATTTCTTGACAACAATAATCTTTGTTCTGATAATTTTTTCTTAAAACTTTAGTTCCTCTTACAGTAATATCTAAGCCTTGCACCATGTGAATATTAGTAGACGGCCCTAAGAGAATAGAAGTCATTTAAGAGAATTTCTTCCTTGTCATAAATACATGGTATAAGGCTTCTTATAACCAATCTTGACTCTTATACAAACTTTTAAATAGACAACAATATCTTACATGCATATAGGGTTTTTTTTTCAGTTTTTTAACTCAGAGTAGGGGGAGGCAGTGGGAAGACATTTAAGACTAATTTATAATGGATTCTGAATGAAAAACTATCATCAAGACCTCTTTTTTCTTTTTTGCTAAATCACTGAGTTTAAAGAAAACTAGCATATTTATAGAAAGTTACTATGATGGTTAGCAAATTACCCATGATCACGACTTTTGAAAGAAACAGCTTTGAGTCTTTTAAAAAAGTCTTTTATTTTTAAATCTTCTCAAAATCTGTGTTAATTAACTTCCCGCCCACACTTGGCTCTACTTTTCTATGCTTTAACAAAAATTTCAGTTACTATTAACTTTTCTTAGAAATTTGTGTGGGCTTGAACACATTCCCATCAATGAATTTTTTTCACATAAGTATTTTACATATTGTTTATTTAAAGATGTGTTATTTGAAAGTTCAGAGACTTTAAATTCTTAAACACTAGCAAAATCTATTCATTTAAGTATGGGAATAGAATATAAAAATTTATCAAGAATATTCAATAACAGGTAAATATAGATATCTATATATCTATATATCTATATCTATCTGTCTCTATATATGTATGTATGTATTTTGGAGGACAGAAATAACCACTAAATATAGATGCTTTTAAAAAGACTTTTAATATAACCATCAATACCCATTCTTCTTTGCTATCTCAACCTTAAAATTATGAGAGAAAATATGGGGGGTGTAGCTGAGAACAATGTAGTTTTGAGATAGATCATGCACATGTAGCCACAAACCTGTGTGCATCCATTTTCATGAATTGATTTGTACAGAGGGAGGGTCACTGGTGAGGAACAAACCACTGTCCAGATTCCTGAAGCAGAGAATGTTTAGAATGAGAGAGTTTACTGCAAAATCTATGGCTCTATGAACCACACTCCTGTGTATTTATAATTCCTTGTAAAATAATACAGTTATTAGTACCTTGGACTTTCTGAATTATAAAAACACAAGCCCTCATTTGAAAAATAAGATACAGAATAGAAAATATGACCATTCTATCCATTTCTTTATGCTTCATTGTAAGGAGAACTAAGGGGAAATGGGGCCATCTGGGAATATGTGTCATTTTAAGTATTTCAAACTAAAGTATACTGTCTTAGAAAAGGAATCATTGCAGTGGAGACATTAGCAGTGAAGCAGATCTTAAGTTGATTGCTTGACATTAATTATTAAAAAGGAGACCAAAGTAGGAGAATATAAAAGGACTTTTCTAGAACACCTTTGGAGATTAAAAAAAAAAGATGGTCTACTGGGATCTTGTTTCTAGTTACTAGGTAATATACCAATGAAATATGTTTATTATTTTAAAGAGATCTCACTTTAATGAAGCTTGGGAAATTTCAATTTATGTAAAAACAGAAATGATCACTGCTTCTTGATCTCTTATGCACAGGATTTACATTCATAATGCTATTTAATTAATAAGAACCTTGGTAGTTGGGTATTATTATCTATAGAATACAAATGAAGAGAATAAGGTATTTAGAGAAATTTGTAATTTTTTGAAAGTCATGCAGATTTATAAGGACCAAGTCTAATTTTAAATCAAAACAAATCTTCCACCTAAAGCAAGTAGGAAAGGTTTAAAAAATCTATTTGGAGAGCTAATAAACACAGAGTAAAATGATATATCCAAGACTTAAGAAAAAAGAAACTAGAGGTAAGCACAGTATTTGGAGCTGCGTTTCCTCCAGGGACGTATTTTATTTAACTTATTGTTACTATGACCAAAATACCTGACAAGAACAATGCAGTGGGGGAAAAGTTTATTTTGGCTCACAGATTCAGAGGTTCAGTTCATGGTTGGCCAACTCCATAATGAGGCAGAATATCATGTTGGAAGGACGTGTTGGAATGAAGCAGCTCAGAACATGGCAACCAGGAAGCAGAAAGAGCTCCTCACCAGGGACAAAATATGAACTCCAAATACACTACCCCAGTGACCTATTTCCCTCAGTCAAACCCACCAGCCTACAGTTATCATCCAATTAATCGAAGTTAGTGGGTTAATCCACCAAGTAGATTAAAGCTCTCAGAATCTAGTCATTTTTACCTCACATCACATCTAAACTGTAACAGGGTAGCAGAAAACTTCCGGCAAAGTAGTTAAGAGGTTAATAACTGGGGAACAAGCTTTGAAAGTTTTGTGGGTTCAAGGTGACAAAAATTGTATTCAGGGACTCACCAGAGGGCTGAATTCATGAGTTAAAGATCTGAAAGAGTTACGACTTTTGACTAAGCATAAACCAGAAGTATAGAAAGCTTAGTAGGATATCAAGCTCCTTGATCCATTTTGAGTTAAGTTTTGTGCATGGCAAGAGAAAGGGATTAAGTTTCATTTTGTTGCATATGGATTTCCAGTTTTCCCAGCACCATTTGTTGAAGATGCTATCCTTCCTCCATTGCATGCTTTTAGCCCCTTTATCAAATATAAGATAGTTATAGTTTTGTGGATTGGTTTCTCTCTCCTCTATTCTGTACCATTGGTCCACCTGCCTGTTTTGGTACCAGTACCATGCTGTTTTTGTTACTATTGCTCTGTAGTATAGTTTGAGGTCTGGTATCACTATACCGCCTGATTCACACTTCCTGCTTAGAGTTGTTTTTGCTATTCTGGGTCTTTTATTTTTCCATATGAATTTCATGATTGCTTTCTCTATTTCTACAAGAAATGCCGTTGGGATTTTGATTGGCATTGCATTAAACCTATAGAGAACTTTTGGTAATATCGCCATTTTGATGATGTTAGTTCTGCCTATCCATGAACAGGGTATATTTTTCCATCTTCTAAGATCTTCTTCTATTTCTCTCTTTAGGGTTCTGTAGTTTTCATTGTATAAGTCTTTCACCTCTTTTGTTAGGTTGATTCCCAAGTATTTTTTTTTTTGAGGATATTTTGAATGGAGTGGTTGTCCTCATTTCCATTTCAGAGGATTTGTCGCTGATATACAGGAATGCCTTTGATTTATGCGTGTTGATTTTATATCCTGCCACTTTGCTGAATTCATTTATTAGCTCTAATAGTTTCTTTGTAGACCCTTTTGGGTCTGCTAGGTATATAATCATGTCACTGCAAATAGTGGAAGTTCTTCTTTTCCTATTTTGATGCCTTTAATTTCTTTCATCTGTCTAATTGCTCTGGCCAGTGTTTCGAGAACTATGTTGAAGAGAAGTGGTGAGAGAGGGCATCCCTGTCTTGTTCCAGATTTTAGAGGGAATGCCTTCAATTTTTCTCCATTCAGAATGATGCTAGCCTGAGGCTTAGCATAGATTGCTTTTACAATATTGAGGTATGTTCCTATTATCCCTAGTTTTTCTAGAGTTTTGAACATAAAGGGATACTGTAATTTGTCGAACGCTTTTTCTGCGTCTATCGAGATGATCATATGGTTCTTATTTTTAAGTCTATTGATGTGGTGAATAACATTTATTGATTTCCGTATATTGAACCAGCCTTGCATCCCAGGGATGAATCCTACTTGATCATGGTGCACAATTTTTTTGATATGTTTTTGTATCCGATTCGCCAGAATTTTATTGAGGATTTTTGCATCTAGGTTCATTAGAGATATTGGTCTGTAGTTTTCTTTCTTTGAAGTGTCTTTGTCTGGTTTAGGAATCAGGGTGATGTTGGCCTCGTAGAATGAATTTGGAAGTTCTCCCTCTTTCTCTATTTCCTGGAATAGCTTGAAAAGTATTGGTATTAGTTCCTCTTTAAAGGTTTTGTAAAACTCTGCTGTATACCCATCCGGTCCTGGGCTTTTCTTAGTTGGTAGTCTTTTGATGGTTTCTTCTATTTCCTCAATTGATATTGGTCTGTTTAGGTTGTCTATATCCTCCTGACTCAATCAGGGCAGATCATATGACTTAAGAAATTTATCGATGCCTTCACTATCTTCTATTTTATTGGAGTATAAGGATTCAAAATAATTTCTGATTATCTTCTGTATTTCTGAAGTGTCTGTTATGATATTGCCTTTTTCATCCTGTATGCTAGTAATTTGAGTTCTCTCTCTTCTTCTCTTCATTAGCATGGCTAAGGGTCTGTCGATTTTATTTATTTTTTCAAAGAACCAACTTTTAGTTTTATCAATTTTTTTCAATTGTTTCTTTTGTTTCAATTTCATTAATTTCAAATCAGAGATACGGCGTCTGATACAAGAAAAAGTTGGCTACGATCTACATACTGTGGGGTCGGGCTCCAAATTCCTCAATAGGACACCCATAGCACAAGAGTTAATAACTAGAATCAACAAATGGGACTTACTCAAACTAAAAAGTTTTTTCTCAGCAAAAGAAACAATAAGAGAGGTAAATAGGTAGCCTACATTCTGGGAACAAATCTTTACTCCTCACACTTCAGATAGAGCCCTAATATCCAGAGTATACAAAGAACTCAAAAAATTAAACAATAAGAAAACAAATAACCCAATCAACAAATGGGCCAAGGACCTGAACAGACACTTCTCAGAGGAGGACATACAATCAATCAATAAGTACATGAAAAAATGCTCACCATCTCTAGCAGTCAGAGAAATGCAAATCAAAACCACCCTAAGATACCATCTCACTCCAGTAAGATTGGCAGCCATTAGGAAGTCAAACAACAACAAGTGCTGGCGAGGATGTGGGGAAAAGGGTACACTTGTACATTGCTGGTGGGACTGCAAATTGGTACAGCCAATTTGGAAAGCAGTATGGAGATTTCTTGGAAAGCTGGGAATGGAACCACCATTTGACCCAGCTATTCCCCTTCTTGGTCTATTCCCTAAAGACCTAAAAAGAGCATGCTACAGGGACACTGCTACATCGATGTTCATAGCAGCACAATTCACAATAGCAAGACTGTGGAACCAACCTAGATGCCCTTCAATAGACGAATGGATAAAAAAATGTGGCAGTTATACACAATGGAGTATTACTATGCATTAAAAAATGACAAAATCATAGAATTTGCAGGGAAATGCATGGCATTAGAACAGATTATGCTAAGTGAAGCTAGCCAATCCCTAAAAAACAAATGCCAAATGTTTTCTTTGATATAAGGAGAGTAACTAAGAACAGAGTTGGGAGGAAGAGCATGAGAAGAAGATTAACATTAAACAGGGGTAAGAGGTGGGAGGGAAAAGGAAAGAGAAGGGAAATTGCATGGAAATGGAAGGAGACCCTCATGGTTATACAAAATTACATACAAGAGGAAGTGAGGGAAAAGGGGAAAAAAAAACAAGGGGGAGAAATGAATTACAGTAGATGGGGTAGAGAGAGAAGATTGGAGGGGAGGCGATGGGGGATAGTAGAGGATAGGAAAGGCAGCAGAATACAACAGATACTAGTATAGCAATATGTAAAACAGTGGATGTGTAACCGATGTGATGCTGCAATCTGTATATGGGGTAAAAATGGGAGTTCATAACCCACTTGAATCAAAGTGTGAAATATGATTTGTCAAGAACTACGTAATGTTTTGAACAACCAACAATAAAAATTAAAGAAAATAAAAGAAAGCTTAGTAGGAAGCTAATTATTACTTGGAATAATCTCAGTTTGTGAAACCAGAATAAAATAATTTCAGAGTGTTAGCTACCTACCTTTCTAAATAAAAGAAAAAATAAATCCTCTTCCAAGAAAGAATGAAATATCACTCTAAACCTCAAGTTATATCTAATTTTCTATATATAGTATCTTAAATAGAATAAAAATGTAAGCAAAAAAGAGAGGCACCTAAGACCTAAAAGTCAAGATAAATGTGGAATGGAATATATACATCAAAGATTCAGATGACAAATTTGTCAAACCGAATTTACATAATTATACTTTATATATTTTGATAAAAATAAGAACTCCAGCAATGAAGTCTAATTACAAATCAAATGAAAATTCTTTAATTTAAACATAAAATAAAATTAAGAACTCAATTGTCTTAGTAAATTAGGCATAGCTAATAAAAGTCTGAATCATTTGCAAGATAAAAAATGTAGAGAAGGCAGTATGGAAAGAAAATGAAAAACAATAGATAGTGGAAAAAAGAGGTGAAAATGTCTAATATCTATATACTGGAAGTTCAGACTATGAAGATATAGAAACCAAAAAAAAAATCAATAAATGATAACTTAATTGCTGAGCATGTTCCCAAACTAATATTTAGCTGCAGAATCCATATATTCTAAAAATTTGAAGAAAATTCAAAAAAATGATCTTCATACATTATAGTAAATGTGCCAAAAATAAACAAGAAGAAGAATATAATTGATATTAAAGTATTTTCATGTATTTTATAGTTTTTCCCCTCCAATATCAGTATTTGCAGCCATGTAATCCTTCCTTTGCTCCTACTGGTATGTGTGGACTGTCTCCCACTAGCATAAGTCATACTTTCCTAATATACACAAGATTTCTTTATTCTTACCTACTCAAATATATATAGTCCTGTCTCTTCCATCAATACCTCTACAGAATCATTTCTAAAGTGCAATATACAAACTTGTTATTTCTCTTTTTAAAACACAATGGAACAAAAACTTCCTTGAGTTCACTTCTCATTTCAGCTGCTTACTCTTTCACTTAAAAGCAAACCTGAATTACCTACACTTAATTCATTTCTTTATATTTTGCTCTCCTAAATATATGGTGAGAATATTTCCATTAATAAAATGCTTTTGTCAAGCTCCTAATATCCTCCACTAAATTTAGTGGTCAATTCACATTACTCATCGAACATGAGTAGCATAAAAAGCAATTGATGACCTCTCCCTTTGCAATTTTATTGTTGCCAGTTTTTTCTCAGTGTTTCTCCTACTATATATTACTTCTTTGTTTTTGATTGCTGCTGCTTCTTTATTATCTTGACCTCTGAAATTTGAAATGATTTTTCTTAATTATTGACTATTTTCTTTAATTATACCTTCTTTTGTGGCAAGCCATTCAGTCTCATGACTGAATATAATACAGAGTAGATTGAGCACTTAAATTTTATCCAAGTCATGAATTCTCCCTGCAGTATAGACTTTTAGGTGTATCTACTTGACATGTTCCATTTGAATATACACAACTGAACATACTCAAATTAAACTCCTCCTGTTTCTACACGAACCTGCTCTTTTCCCATTCTTTCAAAATTTGAAAGAAAACTGAACTCCATTCTTCAGTTTTCAGGATGAAAACCTTTGATAACTCTTGATGAAGTTTTTTATTTCACATATTAAATTATCTTGCTGTGTCTTCTTTGTAATTTTATCTATGATCCAACCATACATCACTATTCTCACTCACTAGTCTCATCTAATCTTACACTTGCCATGAACTTTGTATGGAATGCCTATTGGTCCTCTATTTGTTAGGTCTTATTTGTCCTTATGATCTAGGTTTAAGAATCATTTCTTCAAGAAGCCTTAGCTATTAATCCCTTATTTTGCAAAAATCCTGCTAAAATATATTTCAAATTTGTGTCTTTCATTAATAGCACTTGTTGTCAGTTTTTTATTTATTTATTTATTTTTGGTTGGGAGAGTATGGGGATTGAACTCAGGGGCACTCAGCCTTATTTTATTTAGAGATAGGGTCTCACTGAATAGCTTAGTGCCTTGCTGTTGCTGAGGCTTTGAACTTGAGACCCTCCTGCCTCAGCTCCCCAAGATGCTGGGATTACAGGTATGCACCACTGTGCCCAGCTATAATTGTAATTTTTATAGTACTAATCAATTTCTGTCTCCTGTATAAAAGGGTTTAATATTTATGCAAAAATCATGATTGTTCCATTTATTGCAGAGTCCAAAAGCAATTCAGAGTATCCATGGTAAATAAATAGTTTTAAAATGAATTATCTAAAAGATAATTATCTAAAAGAGTGAGAGGTCAAACATCAGTTTACGACCCAGTAATTATATTGTGAGTATGTGTTTAACCCTAGAGAAGGTACAACCTTTCTCTCCTTCTATCCTTCTGCCCAAGTTAGGAGTGCTGCTAATGAATGATCAGAAAGGAACAAAGAATAAATAGAAATAGAGAAAAATCAAGATAGAGAAATCTGGAAGAGGGATTTTTAAATCATCCAAGTTACATGCTTGAAATTGTCATTTAATGGTGGAAATAGAGATAAATTGGAGTGCTACAGCTGCCATTTTAACTAAGCTTGATACTATAATGTTGTCTACATTCAATGCTTACATAAATTAGTACTAATTAAAGGGCATCTAGGTTGGTTCCACAGTCTTGCTATTGTGAACTGTGCTGCTATGAACATCGATGTAGCAGTGTCCCTGTAGCATGCTCTTTTTAGGTCTTTAGGGAATAGACCAAGAAGGGGAATAGCTGGGTCAAATGGTGGCTCCATTCCCAGCTTTCCAAGAAATCTCCATACTGCTTTCCAAATTGGCTGCACCAATTTGCAGTCCCACCAGCAATGTACAAGTGTACCCTTTTCCCCACATCCTCGCCAGCACTTGTTGTTGTTTGACTTCCTAATGGCTGCCAATCTTACTGGAGTGAGATGGTATCTTAGGGTGGTTTTGATTTGCATTTCTCTGACTGCTAGAGATGTTGAGCATTTTTTCATGTACTTGTTGATTGACTGTATGTCCTCCTCTGAGACGTGTCTGTTCAGGTCCTTGGCCCATTTGTTGATTGGGTTGTTTGTTCTCTTATTGTCTAATTTTTTGAGTTCTTTGTATACTCTGGATATTAGGGCTCTATCTGAAGTGTGAGGAGTAAAGATTTGTTCCCAGGGTGTAGGCTCCCTATTTACCTCTCTTATTGTTTCTTTTGCTGAGAAAAAACTTTTGGGAGTAAGTTGCATAAAAAAAAAAAAATTAGTACTAATTATGGTTATCTATATTCAGTGCTTGCTAGTTGCCAGTGATAAATTGCATGTTGGTTGTGTATATGTGAAGGGTTAATACAAGGTTATAGGTGGATGTGGGGTAGGGAAGGAGGTTTCCAATGAACAGTAAGATGTGTGTTAAGGGATAAGTGTAATCATTTAATATTTTTCATTCTAACCTTTATACAATTTATTTTAGATACAAAACTAATTTTTGTTATAAAATCACTCAGTTTTACTAAATTTTAATTCATGGTAATTGTTATAGCTTCATGGAAACTGTCCTCATGGGTAATAGTTTACTTCTTTGTAGTTTGGGCATCAGCTTATTTCAGCTGAAAGAACTAAAAGGCCATAACACAGCTAATTAATGCACTGATTTGTAGTTTCTTAATGACTTATTTATTTTAAAGAAAACTAATTAAATGTTTCAGAATACATTGAAATTACTTAGAATAGACTTAATAGTTCGTATTATGTATTGAGTGCACACAGTAATTAAACAGAATGCATCATGGTACAATGGTTGAGGCTCCAGATGGACAGCCAGGAGGCTTATGTTATGTTCCTTTTCTGTCACTAACTAGTTGTTTGGCCTTAGGCAAGCCAGACATTCTTTACCAGTATTAAAACAGAGAATTAAAAGTGACACACATTTTTCATAGATGAATTTAGTAATAAAATACATAGCACAGTATATACATATGTTTAGAAAAATGCCAAAATGTTATGCCAAAGTTTCCTTTTGCATTTGATATCATGACTCTTTTGGGTCAGGCATATTTTTAATCAAAATAAAGAAAAATCATGTAAAAGGACCCTAGATGGTCATACTTACCTCTTGAAATTCATGTGTAGAAAATACAAAGAAACCTTGGAAAAGACAGAAACATAAAAAAATTTTTATTTATCCCAGTACATTAATTCAACTCCAGATTGAAACTGCTTTATCAAATGAGGTTTAGAGTCACATTGCAAATATATACTGGTAGGAGCCTTAACTTATAAGGTTGTTTACTCCTCCTTAAAAACTTCTGATTAATGACATTCAGTGTTTTTTAAATCAAATATTGAATGGATATTTATGGAAATTTTAGGTATAAATTGTCTTTTATTCTGTAATTTGATTTTAATAGTGTTGGTATTCTAGTAAGAATTTAACTAAAAAGAAGTAATGTTTGTGTTGAACTCAGTGAGAATTTGTAGGAAAGAAAACTGCTGAAACAGTAGTCCAGAATTTCAGACAGGAACGAATGAATGAACAGATAACGAGAGCCTGTGATGAGAATAGCATGAGAAATACCAGAGACTAAAAGAATATCAGTGTGGTTGGAATAGAGAGAGCATCAACACAAATGGCAGATGAGGCTGGTCAGTGAAGTTACTACCAGATTACAAGGTGTTTTATATATCATAAACTTTGGTCTTCATAGCCCCATTTGGAGACAATTTCAGTTGTCAAAATGAGAGCTGTTTTAGTCAGCTAAAACAGCTTTTGCTAAGACCAAAAGACCTCACAAATACAAGTTTAGAGGAGAAATGTTTATTTTGGGGTTCACAGTTTCAGAGGACTCAGTACATAGATGGCTGACTCCATTCCTCAGGGACCAAGGGGAGGCAGAACATCATGGCAGAAGGGTGTGGCAAGGGAAAGCAGCTGGGAATGTGGTACCAGGAAGCAGAGAGAGGGAACTCAGGTAAAGTAGGACAAAATACATACCCCAAAGGTAGACTCCTGGGACCCACCTCATCTAGCCACATTCTACATGCTTAGAGTTACCACTCAGTTAATCCCTGTCAGAGAACAATGCACTGATTAGGTTAAGGTTCTCATAACACAGTCATTTCACTTTTAAACTTTCTTGCATTGTCTCCCACACAAGCTTTTGGGGGACACCTCATATCTAAAGTATAACAAGAACTGTAGATAGTAGTGTGGATATTTTTTAAATAGTGGGAATAAAGAAGAGGAGAATAATCTGAGGTGATAAAATCTACAGAGTTTAGTGATAGTTTGGTCTGGGTGTGAAGGAATTTCTCAAAGATGACTGTGGTAGTTTTTAAACTCTTTAATTTCTTTGATGCTTCTCTTTTCAAAGAGTGGGGTCAAATTTCCCTTCTTCTGAACATTGGCTGGACTAACTGCCTTAATGATGGTGTGTAAAATATGTCATAAAAATGTATTGTTACTTCTGTCTTACTTTTTTGGATCACTCACAAAAGCTAGTCATAGTGTTATAAAGACACTCAAGAGTGCAAATCTGAGCATTTATACCAATGGACTTGGCTGGCCATTTGACTGAGACCTCTTGGAATCAGTCTCTAGCATAGTCAAGACTTCATATGACTGCAGTGATGGCTAATATCTTGACAGTAAGATTGTGAGATCTTGAACTAGAAATTATGACTGTGGCTAATAAGCATTTATTATTGTTTCAAGTCACATGTGTTTCAGGGTAGTGAAAAATTGCAATTTTTATTAAGATGTTTCTGTGCAATAATAAAATAGGTTGATATAGAACTCAATAATTTTAATTAATCAAATAATTTATTATTAACTATTAATATTCTCATAGAAGTTAGGTTTTTCAAGACAGTAACTTTTCAAGTGAGAATATGTTACCCTGATGATGCTTTCTGACTACATAAGTGATCCACCAAGTTTTCAAATTTTAGTGTCATTTCAGAGAGTAATAAAATCGCCCTTGATTTGCTTTTGAACATCACTGTATAACAGGACAGAGAACCTTTAGATGTTGTGTCCTTCTAGAGAAAAGATGTGTTTCTTAAATATATCAGGCATAAAATAATGCCAAAATTTCTGAAGCTTATAATTCCTGTTCCTATTTCATTTAAATATATTTGGTAAGTCATCTTTCCCCTTAATCTGGAAAGTTCACGGTTTTTAATTAGGCATTAATAATAATTATAAATTTAAGGACTGGGGTGTCATTCAGTGGTAGAGCACATTCTTAGTATGTGACAGACTCTGGGTTCAATCCCTAGAATGAAAAAATAAAAATAAAATTATAAACTTACATCCATCACTTTATATACATATATCATTATACTAATAGCTGCATGCATGAGCCATCCAGAAAAACTGTTCAATTCCCCAAAACAAAAAAAGCAAGTTTTTAAAATCTTAGACTAAATAAAAAAATTCAAAAATCTTATGAAGAGTAAAATGTATAGATTACCAAGATATGAGAAAGAAAGGTATTTGTTGCCCAAGATTTTACATTTTTATACATAATCAATGTATGTGTATGAACATACATTATGTATATGTGTATCTGTATATATTCAAAATACATATTACTGTATCCATTTAGTTGTATATATGTGGTAAAATAAAAATGGTTACTAAAGATCCTGGATGCAGTATAGCAAATGACCAATAAAAATCTCTGTGGCCAAGAAATTTACATTATGATAGAAAAAACAGATAATAAACAAACATACAACTAATTGAATTAAAAGATTGTTCTGTTTTTCATAAGAAAATAGTATGGTTAAAAAATAAAAAAGTGAGACCAAAATAACTTTAAACTTTTTAATTAGCATTGGATAGGATAGTCAGTAAACACTTTTTAAGGAATTAAAATGTTAGCTGAATATGGATTAGAGGGAACAATATTCCAGGTAAAGTCAACAGCTACTTCAAACTAATAGTGTTGTAAACAGTCAGTAATCTATTTGGAAAACACTAGCATAAACTTTCTCTTATTGCACAACATAGATATTAATAAACTCTAAATATTTAAAGCTCTAGATATGAGTATGTAAATAATTAAATATTTTACAGTAGTTCAGGTGTAAGCATGTTTATTTTATCTCTCTTGCAATATCTATTAAAATCTGGAGGCTGAGGCAAGTGGATCATGAGTTCAAAGCCAGCCTCAGGAAAAACAAGGTGCTAAGCAACTCAGTGGGACCCTGTCTCTAAATGAAAAATACAAAATAGGGCTGGGAGATGGCTTGGTGTTCCAGTGCCCTGGAGTTCAACACCAGTACCCCCCAAAAAATGATAATAAAGGACTAAAAACATATAAACTAACTAGAAGACAACAGGAAGGATATAATAAATAAGACATTCATATAATTTTCTGGTAGATAGAAGAAGTAAATAATCTCTATGTATGTTTGTATATATGTAGTCATCCATAATGTGAACATACAATTAATTGTACATTTGTTTATTATTTGTTTCTATCATAATGTACATTTCTTGGGCACAGATACTTTATTGGTCTTTTCCTATATTGCATCCATAGTCTTTAGTAACTGTTTCTCATTTTAAGAAAACGATAAAAATATGATTTCAAAGTAAAATGAATTAAATTCAAAGACATTTGAATAGAGAAGTTTAAATAGAGAACCATGTCTTTTTTAATGCAAAACATTAACAATGAAGAGAAAGATTTTGAAGAAAAAAAGTGAGACCAAAATAACTTTTAAACTTTTTAATTAGCATCATTTGTGAATACTACAGTATAATAAAAACCTTAAAATTTTGGGTCTCTCGTACTAGTACTTTTTTGTCTTTTCCTCCATATTTTTTGGTACATCATAATTATACATAATAGTGGAATTTGTTGTCACATATTGATACACATATGATATCAATGATACAAATGGTTATTATCATTCCCCAGTATTCTCCCTTTATCTCTATTCCTGGCACTCAGTGTTTTCCACCCAGTATTCCAACCAAGTTGTAAATCAAGTGAGAAGTAATTAAGCAGTTATAAAATAAGGAAATTGAATGGTTAACTTGTACAAATGCTTTCTTTGGAAATTTATTGGGAACGTACTGTAGCAAAATGAGGAAATAAAGGAAGAAACAGAATCAGGGAAAGAGCTGATGCAACTTAGAAAAGTAACAATGTGATTTCCTCAGATGAAATCTACATAAAAAGTCTTAGAAAATCCTAGGAAAGACATATAGCTATGTAGTGCAGTGAAGTTTGGAATATATTATAAAGACATAATCATAGAATTGAGAGTATTATAAAAAATAAAAGTTGAAGAAACAACATAATGCAGAAGAAAAAAATTTATAAAATTAAAGGAAAGCAAAATGTTAACTAATAATAATATAAATGGTATTATATTTAGATGTCTGGAAAAGAATCATCAAGGTAAGAAACAAGCACTTAAAAATGGTTTTCTTTGAAGAAGCACAACTAAATATAAGGGAGGTAGGACAAAAGAGTGCTATAAACAGCACTAAAAAATTCTTCAGTTTTTAAACTATATGTAAGCTTTGCTTTGAAAAGAACTTTAAAGTAAAGGTTAGAAATATAGAAGAATTTGTAAAGACTCGTTGTACAAGAAACCTTTATAAACAAAAAGAATGAAGTCTTATAGGAAAGGCTACCTTATTTAAAACCTACACTTACTCATTTTTTTGATGATTTTTTGAAAACATTCAATATGTCAAATACTGCTAGGGTCTGGATTCTGCAGTAAAAACCGGACCATTTTTGGATTCTTGATTTTACTTCTTGTACTTTAGGACTCTTGCACTTTAGGAGTCTTGTTAGGGAAGTCAGATCCTAGGCCAATTTGTTGAAGATTGGAGCATAGTTTCTCTTCTATTAGGCATAGGGCCTCTGTTCTAGTGCCTAAGTCCTTGATCCACTTTTAGTTGAATTTCATGCAGGGAAGAAATGGGGGTTTAATTTCATTTTGCTGCATATGGATTTCCAGTTTTCCTAGCACCATTTGTTCAATAGGCTATTTTCTCCAGTGAATGTTTCTGGCACCTTGTCTAGTATGAGATAACTGTATTTGTATGGGATTGTCTCTGTGTCTTCTATTCTGTACCACTGGGCTATATGTCTATTTTGGTGCCAATGCAGGCTGTTATTGTTACTATAGCTCTGTAGTGTAGTTTAAGGTCTGGTATTGTGTTGCCTTCTGCTTCACTTTTCTTGCTAAGAATTGCTTTGGCTATTCTGGGTCTCTTATTTGTTCAATTGAATTTCACAATTGCTTTTTTTAGTTCTGTGAAGGATGTTATTTCAATAGGAATTGCATTAAATCTGTATAACAGTTTTGGTAGTATGGCCATTTTGACAATATTAATTCTTCCTATCCAGGAACATGGGAGATCTTTCCATCTTCTAAAGGCTTCTTCAATTTCTTTCTGTTGTATTCTGTTGATTTCATTGGAGTTTTTTACCTCTTTGTTAGAATGAATCCCAAGTATTTTATTTTTTTTGAGGTTATTGTGAATGGGGTAGTTTTCCTAATTTCTCTTCCAGTGGATTCATCGCTGACGTATAGGATTGTGTTTGATTTATGGATGATGATTTTATATTCTGCTCTTTGCTGAATTCATTAGTTTTAGAAGTTTTGTGGTAGAATATTTTTGATCTTCTAAATATAGAAATATGACATCAGCAAATAGTGATAGTTTGAGTTCTTCATTTTCTATTCATATCACTTTAATTTCTAAAGCACAAGAAGTAAAATCAAGAATCAATAAATGGAATGGATTAAAACTAAAAGGCTTCTTTTCACAAAGGAATCAATCACTAATGTGAAGAGAGAGCCTACAGAATGGGAGAAAATCTTTACCACACACTCCTCAGAGAGAGTATTAATCTTCAGGATATATAAAGAACTCAAAAACTTAACACCAAAAAACCAAATGATCCAATCAGTAAATGGGCTAAGGAACTGAACAGACAATTCACAGAAGAAAAAATACAAATATATGAAAAAACGTTTACCATTTCTAGCAATTAGAGAAATGCAAATCAAAACTACACTAAAATTTTATCTTATTCCAGTCAGAGTGGCAATCATCAAGAATACAAGGTACAATATATGTTGACCAGGATGTGGAGGAAAAGGTACACTCATACATTGATGGTGGGATTACAAATTGGTGCAACCATTATCGATAGTGGAATGGAGATTCCTCAGAAAACATGAAATGGAACAACCATTTGACCCAGCTATCCTACTCCTCAGTTTATACCCAGAGGACTTAAAATCATCATACTACAGTGACACAGCCACATCAATGTTTATAGCAGCTCAATTCACATAGCTATGGAACTAACCTAGATGTCCTTCAATAGATGAATGGATAAAGAAAGATGTATATATACACAATGGAATATTACTAAGCCTTAAAGAAAAATGAAATTATGGCATTTGCTGGTAAATGGATAGAGCTGGAGAACATTATGCTAAGCAAAATAAACCAGTCCTAAAAAACCAAAGGCCAAATGTTTTCTGATATGCTGATGCTAATTCACAATAATGGGGAGGGGCTAAGGAAGAATAGAGTTACTTTGACAAAGGGGAGTGATGGGAGGGGAGTGGTATGGGGACAGTAGAATGAATCTTACAATGTTACCCTATGTACATGTGGGATTACACGACTAGTGTGATTCTGCATTATATTCATCAAAAGAATGAGAAATTATACTCCAATTATGTATGATGCAAAAAATGTATTCTATCATGTATAATTAATTAGAACAAATAAAAAAGGACATGGAAAAAATGGGCCTAAATCCATGATCTTGTGGAATTTATATTGTAGTAGAATGGAACATAATGAACAAGAACATGACAAATTAATGAATTATATGCACACTATGTTGCAAGAAAGGAAAATTAGAGAAAAACATGAAAGGACAATCAAGAGTGACATGTATGGACGATCTACTTAAGTTTTAAAATAGAATGGTTAGGGTAAACCTCAAAAGGAACATGATGTTTTATCAAGGCATTGAAGGAGGTTGAGGAGTTGAACACATGAATATCTTAGAGAGAGAATATTTATTCCAGGTTTTGGAAATAGTGCAAAGGTCGTAATTAAGGAACATGTCTGATGTAGTCCCAGAATAGAAAGAGAGCTGATGGGGCCTCCAATAGAGTTAGAAAATATGAAGGAAGCAAGAAAGTAGATCAAGGAATAAACACAGTGCCTAATCATGTAGCAGCATAAAAGACTTTATAACAAATTGCTATTTTACTCTGAAATGCTCTATTAAATATGTATAGTTAGTTATTGTTTAACAACAGGGAGACAGTCGGAAAATATGTCATTATGCAATTTCATTATTGTATGAACATCAGCGTGTACTTACACAAACATAAATGCTACAGCCTATTACATAGCTGGGCTGTGTAATATACTCTATTGCTCTTAGGCCACAAAGCTGTATGGTAGTTACTGTTCTGAATATTGTAGGCAGTTGTAATGCACTGGTAAGTATTTGTGTATCTAAACATATGTAAGCATGGAAAAGATAATTTAAATACGGTATAAAAGATTAAAAATAGGGATACCATATAGCTCACTTACCATGAATAGAGTTTGCAGGACTAGAAGTTGCTGTGGGTGAGTCAGTGACTGAGTGGTGCATGATTATGAAGTCCTAGGACATTCCACACACTACAATAAACATTATAAACACTGTATATTTAGGCTATCCTAAAATTTTTAAAAGGTTTCTTCAATAATTAACTTATTGGAATTTTTAATTTTATAAGTTTTAAGTTTTTGACTTTTGTGATAATGCTTAGCTTAAAACACAATTCAAAGGCAGTATAAATTATTTTCTTGTTCTGAGTACATAGCTCCATTGGTAGAGTGCTTGCCTCGCATGCACAAGGCCCTGGGTTCAATTCCCGGCATCACAAAAAGCAAACAAACAAAAACATTATTTGTGGAAAAAATTGTTAAAAATATTTTCTTTCTATAAGCTTTTGTTTTTAATTTTTAAAGTTTTTAACTTTTTTATTAAACACACACACACACACACATACATATATACACACTAGTCTAGGGCTCCACAGGATCAGGATCACCAATTTTACTATTTTCTACCTCTTCATCATGTCCCACTGGTAGGGCTTCAATAACACGTGGAACTGTCATTTACTATGATAACAATGCCTTCTTCTGGAATACCTCCTGAAGGAACTGCCTGAGGCAATGTAGTTTCAATTTTTTTAATAAGTAGGAGTATATGCTCAAATAATGATAAAATATAGTACAGTAAATACATAAACTAGTAACAGTAATTTATTATCACTACAAAATGTTATGTATTAAACAAATGTAAATGCTATACTTTTATGTGATTAGCAATGTGGAAAGTTTGTTAACACTGGAATCACCAAAAATGTGTAATGCATTGCACTGTGACATTACAATATCTATGACATTGCCAGGTGATAGAAATTTTTTTGCTCCATTATAATATTATAGGGCCACCATAGTATACAGACTGGTATTGATCAAAACATCATCATGTGTCATGTGACTCTACTAGGAACGTTAGCAGAGACCAGTTAGGAGGCTATTTTAGTAGTCCAGATGATGTTGGCCAATCTGTTGCGCTGCAGGTAATAAGAAGCAAGTAGATTTTAGATGTATTTTGAAGGCTGCGACAAGATGATATTTCTGATAGAGTAGAATAAAATAGGTAATGGTCAAGAACAAGTTCATGTGTATTAGACTATATAACTGTAAGGACATATTTCCTTATAATTGAAATACAAAACACTGACAATGGAGTAGGTTTTGGGACCAGGATCTAGAGTTCAATTTTTAGCATATGTAATTTGAGCTGCCTCCCTGATAGTGAGCTGAGCATGCACTAACTTATATAGGTCTAGAATCTGAGGAAGGGCATCTTTGTAATATTAAGGCATAAATTTGTAAAACTTGAGATGAGTCAGGTCA
This sequence comes from Marmota monax, assembly GCF_021218885.2. Classification (NCBI taxonomy): domain Eukaryota; kingdom Metazoa; phylum Chordata; class Mammalia; order Rodentia; family Sciuridae; genus Marmota; species Marmota monax. The sequence continues at coordinate 2,411,288 of NW_026694999.1, read as the reverse complement.
CAAAAAGATTAAGTGCAAGTAGAAAATAGAACAGATGGAGGAACAGAGGAGAAAATAGGCACAAGTAAGGTAAGAAGAAAACAAGTAGAGTGCTGTGTCCAAGAAGGCAGTTAGAGTAAATATATTAAAGAAAACAGAGTTATCTGTCATTTAAAGCTGAGAATGAGGACTGAAAATTAATCATTTTATTTTGCAAGGTATATTTCAATAATGACTGGACAAATATAGTGTTAGGAAATTGGTGGCAGCAAAAGTCAAATTGGAATGGTTCAAAGAGAAATTAGAAAATGTGGCAGTGAGTATGGCTCAAATACGAAGATCACTGAAGTAATTCATTAATATTAAAAATGTATTCATGATACACTGTTGGTGGGATTGCAAATTGGTGCAACTACCCTGGAAATCAATATGGAGATGCCTCAGAAAATAGGAATGGAATCACCATTTGACTCAGCTATCGCACTCCTCAGTATATACCCAAAAGATTTAAAATCAGCATACTACCATGATGCTGCTATATCAGTGTTTATAGAAGCACAATTCATAATATCTAAACTATGGAGACAACCTAGGTGCCCTTCAACAGAAGAATGGATGAAGAAATTGTGGTATATAAACACAATGAAGTATTAGCCATTAAGAAGAATGGATTTATGACATTTGCCAGAAAATGGATAGATCAGGACATTGTCATGGTAAGTGAAATAAGCCAATCCATCAAAAACAAAGGTTGACTGCTTTCTATGATATGTAGAAGCTAACCCATAATAAAGTGGGCTGGGGGTAAGAATAGAAGTTCAATAGATTACATTAAGGGGAATGAAGGAGGGTTTGGGGGATGGTAAAAGGAAATATAGAAGAATGTATCTGCCATAATTTTCCTATGTACATATATGAATACACCACAGTGAATCTCACTATTGTGTACATCCACAAGAATGGGGTTCTAATTAGAATAAGATATATTCCCTGCTTGTATAAGTATATCAAAATGGATTCTACTGTCATGTATAACTAAAATGAACCAATAAAAAATTGTTTATGACAGTTTAGCAATAATATATGTATTATAAAAAGGACTTAAAATCATTTAATAAAAGATAATCCAGAAGAAGAATGGGTAAAAGATATGAATAAGCAATTTATAGAAAAAGGAATAGAAATTCATATTTAGTATAAAATAGGATGCCCCCAAAAGTCAGCATTAACCATTTAATCCCCATTTAAACTGAGAGTAGCTATCACTAAAATTGGCAAAATTTTCAAAAGTTTAGGAATACCAAGAATTGATGAGTATGAGAATAAAATTCACCTTTATATGAACTTTATATACTGAAATGCACAGTAACTATAATATAATGTAATACATTACATTATATTATAATTTATTAATGTATTATATTAAAATATAGCTATGTTAAGGGGGAATTTCATGGTTGATATTTAAATTATTTGTATATCTTCCTTATGACTCAGAAATCTTTAATGTAACATTGGCTGTATTAAAAATTACCTAAATAATTATTAATATGATTTAAAAAATCTATATTATACTCTTACTTTTGATTTAAACATCAGTAAACAAAATAAGGTTATTTCATATTTCCTGAAATAGAAAGTACTTAAAGTCATACCATTGAAAGTAAAATGTACAAAACAGAATTTTTAATGTACTCTTAGGATACAAGGGATTTCAAATTAACATCTTCTCCCATTCACTCACAAAATAGGGAACAACTGGAGAAAAGTTTTCAAAAGGTAAAAGAATTTGGGAGCATAAGATGACCTGATTTGGTATAAGATGACCTTATAACTGATAAAGCTCACATCTTCAAGTACATTGACTTTATAATCCTATACTGATAACGATGCACACATACCCAATTTTACTCAAAGTGTAAAGTGAAAAGAAAGGGAAAGTAAAAGAAAAAGTAAAATAATCTGGGCTATACCTTCCCAAATTCTCCACTTATCTCTTTTCTGGTAGAGGGTTAGGGGATGGGGAGAGATGCCAGAACAGATTCTCATTTTGGAACTTTCATCCATTGAAAGCAAGCCCACAGAATGGGTAAGTAGAGTTACTTCCCTAATGAAAATATTTTTCTTTAATACATAAAAGACCTTTATTTCTTTATGCAGGTATATGTTTATCTAATTATGAGTTATCATATGGAAAAAACACATTAAATGAGAAAACTGAAACTGTATTGGTAACTAAATTAGTTTTGATATATGTGAAGCATTTGGATTTCTATATTGAAAAACTAATCATGTATTACCTAAGTAATTATAAATAGGTAAAATTAAATTTACATAATACTTTAAAATAGATTTTAAGATCTACATGACTACATTCAAAGTTATAAATGCAGATTTGTGTTTGTTATACTTTAGTTACTACAGTAGCAGCTGCACACAAAGCTTTAAAAAAGGACCAGTTACATTCTGAATCCTCACAGCAGCATTTCAGGGAAATATGTGGTCAGTATTACCTTTAATTTATAAAATCAGGGAAATAGCAGTTGATTTCTTATGAGGAACATTTTATAGCATGTGATTCATCTTAAATATTGTTGCCCTCTCTTCTTTTGGGAAGGTATATTTTTCTTTTTATTTCTTACACATTTAAAAAAGACTTCTTCCCTTAACCAGACTCTAGATGATTCATCTCTATAGGTTGTTATTTGAATCCCTCCGATACTACTTATGTTCATTCATTATACAGCACAGGCGCGTGCAAACACACGTATGCACACCATGCACAAAGTCCTTCACCACTTCCACTTTTTTCAATTAAAATATTATTAGACTGGAATGTGGTATGCTCTTGGATGATAAGCTTAATAAAAACAATAGTTTAACAACCAAATCAAAATTTGGAAGGTAAAATGTTTTTGGAATAGAATATGTCACTTTTTTTCAGTCAAAAAAATGGAGCCCCACACTACTGGAGTTGAAATACCAATTATTCAGAATCTAGAACAGGGCCTGATCATTGTGAATTGTATATTTTTTTCTTAGGAAATTTTATCCTTCTTCTTGAAAGCCACACCATCCACATTGCTTTTCTGTGCTTAGCTGAGTCTGAAATGATCCCTTCTTCTGAATTTTTGTAGGCCACAGTTTATCAAGTATATGATTTTGTCAATTACTGATTTTAATTGTTGATCTGTGATAACTTCTAAACCATAATTTCTTCTACTAGACCAAAAACTTTGGGGTTGAGGGCAGAAACTATGTCATAAAACTTAGTTCATGGGGAAGTACATAAACAAATAACACTAATATGCTACTTTGCTATAGTTCTAGAGCCCTTCTAGAATCCAGTTTAATAAGAGTGATCATTTGAAGTTCTACTCGAGAGTATTTTGTTCATTATATTCTAAATATACCTTGACCAGTTTAACTTATCAAAAGGTCATTGAATATTGTTTCTGAAATGGTTTTTAGTAATAATTTTAAAATAATTATATAAAACCAATGTGGGGAGGGTTGATGATGAATTATGTTTGTCTTCTGAATCTTATGTGGCAAAATACTTCCCTAACTTGTAAAATTTACACAAAGCTTGTTTAAAAAAATACTATAGATTTTATTTTAGTTTGATGTTGTATGTGCAGTGTACCAAAAAAAAATCTTCAGAAAAATATAGTAAAAATGAGGACAAAACACTTTCATATCACCAGCCAGAGATGAGCAATATAAGCTGACATTATCTTTTTACTTGAGGTTTTAATTATTATGAATTATCTACAAAGGAAACAATATAGCAGAAGTAGTACCACTTTATCTTGAACTCTATATTTTCAACTAATTTTTTATACCAATGCCTATTAATGAAATGCATTTTAATAAACTCCAAAATCAATAAGATTCAGGTATTAAAAGCATGATATTTTGCAGCTGCAATCTCTAGAGTCTTTGGACCAGAAAAGAGATGTACATAGAATATTAATGTAGAGTCACACTAAGTTTCTTTTTTCTTCATAAAATGTATTGTATCAGCAGAGCATTCACATTCAGATTATGGTAGATATCCCCATTTTTTGTGACTACAAATGCTTATGTTAATGTCATCTTTCATTGGAAGGTGGCTCATTGTAGAAGCCACATCTTTGCCTGGCCATTGTATTCTTTTAAGGAGAGAGAGATGGCACAGAGAAGCAAAAATAGAGTTTATAACTTGAAGTGGTAAAGAAAGGTGAATATAACAATGGGTACGATGTCACTCAGTTCTTGTCTAGTGAAAATTATACTATACCTTGAGATTTTTATCAGATATTGCACTATCTTCTTTATAAAAAGTACAAGGAGAGATAAGAAAGATACAATCAGTGATTCACGTCATTATTTTTTAAAAAATTTGTTCTTTTTAGTTATATATGACAGTAGAATATATTTTAACATATCATTCATACATTGAACATGATTTCCCATTCTTGTGGTTGCACATGATGTGGAGTTACACTGGTTGTGTATTCATATATGAACATAAGAAAGTTATGTCTGATTCATTCTGCTGTCTTTTCCATTCCCATCACCCAGCCTTTCCCCCATGACCCTCTGTCACATCATTCTTAAAACTAATATTCAGCTTACCCTTAACACTAATATTCCGGGTTAGTTTCTTGCTCATCCTTCTTCCCTCTTATCCCCAGTTCCTTCTCTCTCACCCTTATTACCCAACCCATCCCCATCTTTTTTTTTTTACCTTCCACCTTTAGTCCTATAGGCCTAAACTATTTTGGTAAAAATTTAATTACCAGTGAAGCAAAAGGAGTTCGACAATCTAAATAGTATAGAAGTTATTTTCTGTGACAGTAAAAAACTATGTTATCCTTTAATAAAATATAACAGAATCCCTGGAGACAATGCTTTGTAGGAAAAGGCCAACCACTTCAAAATGAAAAAGAAAGAACTTCAGAAACATGAGTGAAAAATCTATGCCAACATTGCCAACCATGGTGCCTACGTATAGAATAATGGAAACAGAGTAAAAAAAAATTGAAATCAGGTCTTATTCTTATATTTTTCAGTGAAAAGATTAATCAACTGTGATTCTAATTGAGTGCATCACATTTCACCTTTTGAAAAGTGATGAGGGTTTTTCCTTTTTTTTTATTTTGTAGAATAGCCTTGTATAGTGCTCATTAGGAAAAAATATGCAGTTGATTTGAATTAGGTGATATGTGCTCTACTTATTGTTTTGCCACCAGAATTAGTGCAGTCTTCACAAAGATTCATAAAGATTATGCTTGAAGGCTTCATCTCCTTCAGTGTGATAGGTGCATCTTCTGCAATGAGGCTGGTCTGAATGCTCTTGGAGAGCTACTCTATAGCTGTGCTTTGTAACTAGTCACCTTCACTAGTCTGCTTCATTGTTCATCTTTATCTCAGGTGATGACCTTGCCTCCTACTTCATAGAGAAAACCAAGCAGTTAGCTACTGAATTATGAAATCAGAGCACCAAAATATACAGCATATGTTCTGTATCTATCCTAATTTTCTTCCATTTAGTTTCAGGCTTAACTCTAATCTATTTCAAAATCTGCCCTTTAAATATTACCCTTTTAATTCTTCTTTTTCATCTTTTATCCTCTATTTTACCCATCTTTTCTGTATTCTAAGTGTTTCTCAATTCATTGACTTCTTTTCTCTTGATTGTACACAAGCTCAAACTCTTGATTTTAAAATTTTCATAGACTTCATTTTTTAGAATAGTTTTAGGTTCACAGAAGCATAGAAATTTCCCATGTGTGTCCTGCCTCCATATTTTTTTCTATATTCTATATTCTTTTCGTTTTTCTACTTCATGACATTATATTGATAATTTTTAAAATTTCTAAAATACTTCCTTCAGTTTTTGTGATATACTTACTGTCTTGTAATTCTCATTTTTCTCTTAACTACTCTGTTGTTCTTTTTTCCCCCAATATTTTCTCTTCTTTTCATGCCTTAGAAGTTGATGTTCCTAGAAGAGGACTTTTTAAACCTGAATGTCCTTATGAATCACTTGAGGAGCATGATAAAATGTAAATTCTGATTTAGGAAATTATCATGGAATTCAAAATTTGTAGTTATAAGAAGTACAGATTATTGATTTTTCTACTGGTTAAAGGGCCATAATTTGAATAGCAGTGTTCTGGCCAGAAAAGAATTTTTGCTCATATTCATTCTCCAGTGAATTTACAGGTGTGCCATGTTATTCATAGTTCAGCTTCTAGTATGTGGTGTGGGGTTTGGGGAAGTTGGAGCCCACAGGCCAGGAATTTTGCTTATTTATTGCAATTTGCTTATTTATTGCAATTGAGTGGAACATTATATGCTACTCAAGTATGAAAAAATTTTGGAAAGATCTGCCCCAGAATTCTAGACATCTGATCTTGCCTATTTCCAGATCTATACTCTCATCTCTAGCTGAAGTTTTACATTAACCGTGTATCTCATAGGCATCACATTACACACACACACACACACACACATATGTACATATATATTATATACACATATATTGCATTATACATATAAACATACATATATGCACATGCATATTATATATACATATATATCACATTATATATACATATGTATTTTATGTATTACACATATAAACACACATGTACATGTACACATATGCACTATACATAAATATGTAAAACCATATATGTGGTACATACACAGTCCATATACATATGAACATCCATATATATGGTTCCATCTATATACATGTGTATATATATGTATGTGTGATATATTGAACCATATATACTATAAATACATGTACATAATTATAAATAATGTTTTACATGCTTATGTGCAGGTGGATATATATGTTTCTATAATTTAACCAGTTACTAAAAGTGCAAATATGATAATAATCCTATCATACTTTCATACTTTCTCCTTACATCCAATTAGTGGACAAGCATTTTTCTGTTTTTTTTTTTTTATTATTATTTCTTACGTATGCCCCTTTTCATTTTTGGAATATCCTATTGCCATTGACTCTGTTCTACCTTCTCAGACATTAATTTTTCTACTCCTCATAATCCACATATTTTCTTCTCAAATTACTTCTTGAATTATATATTTGAAACAAAATCTGATTTGCTACTTTCCTATTGTCTTTCCTTCATTTAATAAAAAGAAAGAAGTCCCTTTTTCTTCATTAATGACTGAGTTCTACAGGACAGATTGCAAAACTAGATGGGAGCCTTTGGCCCTCCCTCTAAGGGCATTCCAAGAATTTAAACTTGCCATTTCTATTTACACCAAAACTTGGCCCCATGGACACGCAAAAGGGAAGCTCAGAACTCTTTAATGTCTTGAAAGTGCCTTTAAAGAAAGGCTTCTTCCTCCTTTCTGATGGCTGGAAAGCAGCTATGATGACTGGAATCAAATCATCTATTTGGATCTTAAAAGAAGAAATCCCAGGGTGGCAAAACAAGAAGGGGGAAGAATTGTTAACCCCCATTTCACTCTTAGTCTTCTCATTTCCTTAGCTATTTTTTTCTTTTCAGAAGGAAAATAATTTTTCTAAAACCTGTATTATTGTAGTCTTCCTGTCACTCACAAGGTAATCTACTCTGAACTAACACAACAATGAAACACTGGTCTGTCTATCCCTTATGTATTTTCCTGCAATTCAATACCTCTCATGTCTATCATAATAATAAATTTTATAAATTACATAGATTTTTGGAATAAAGGCTACTGATACTAAGTGAAGTAAGAAATTATAACAGTGATACTAAGTACATATTTTTTGCTAAAGAGAGATGATCACATTTTGACCATGTTATTTTTTTTTAATTTTACTCTCTAGGTGCATACAGCTCTACATGTTATAATTAAAAATAGCATATTCAATACAATCACTCAGTCTGTAGAAAGGTCACCCAGTCCTCCAAGGCAAGAACCAAGACTTGACCCTGATTCTTGTCTCCAAATCTGGTGTTCAAATATGTATTCAAATGCAAGAGGAGAAAAGATAGAATGCAATACTGGTTAAGTTACAAAATACCCAAAATAAACTAGCTATATTTTGTAAATGCATATATTCCATCTTTATACTACTATGTTCATGAGCATGAATTTTAGTTTGCTCCAGAAATTTGAAATTTTTCATATCAAACTTCTTCAGTGTAATCTTTGCTCTAAGTTGACATATTATAGAACTGCTAATATATAGAGAATGATATGTACTTTGGCCTTTTCAAGTAGAGCAAAAATTTTAAGATCACATGTTGTTACTTAGGGGAAATATTTAAGCTACACATAAGATATAATTCTCTTACTATCATCTCAGAAAACACCATCAGAGATCTGAAGCAGGCAATATCTTTTATGATCTCACTCCATTTTAAGTTTTGCAGAAGAAAGAGATATCCTGAATTCCAGAGATTTAAGGTAGGAAAATAATTATTTTATCTTTTCAAGTATTTTATGGGCTTTACAATGAAATAACATGAAGCAAAAGGGAGATTTCTTAATAGTTTATTCTGTATAATCCTCTGCTGCTTCTTTTCTTCCCAATAAATAAAATAGGAGGCAAATTAAAGACACAAGGACATTCATTTATTTGTACTAGACAGGAGAATATATTATACAAAGATAGGTTTCTCAGTATTTTATTAAGTTAAAGATAAGTCTCTTCTTAAAAGGGACTGATTTAATAACTAGTAGAAATATCATTTAGAGTGATATTTTAAAACATATATTAGAGTGATTTATTATTTAAAAGGAAGCATTTTATAGAGATAGATTGTTTTTATATTAATGGGTTAAGGATTTCATTATATATTCCTTTATTATCTTTTGTCAGGAATATAAGAATTTTTAAAATAAGATTATGAAAAGCCATGCATATTTCCTTGGATTTTTGTTTTGTTTAATTTATCTATAATTAATTATTTTTGTCTTTAGACTTCTAATACATAGGGCAAATATACTTTAAGGGATGGACATTAACAAAAATGTAAATATAAAATCAGCTTACTAAAATGTTCTTTTACAATCAAGTGATGACAATGAAATCTTATGATAAAGAGAAGTATTATTTTGACTAAACATTTGTTGATACTTTTTAACACCTTAGAATAATCCTATAAATTTTCCCTAGGAAGCTAATCCTGAAATAACATAAAGTATGGATTTACTAGAAAAGAAAATTTGAGGCTTCCCCTGATAGCAATGTTACTATGAAGTTAGCCATAGCCTCCATTTCCTAGGGAGACTCTTCATTGTGAACAATGCCTTTTGTGCCTAAAATACTCTTTCCATCGTTTCTGTCTACTCAAATTTTATTTAAATTGTCTTCTTTGTTATAAGGAGTTTGTGCTCCTTCCCATTCCAAAAGGGATTTTTTCCCCTCAATATCTATAATTGTTACTGTGTTTGGTTCTCATTAAAAACTATAATTTCAGAAGTTTCAGCAAAAGAGTCTCTTGGAACTAAATCATTAAATGCACATAATTGGATTAAAAGACACAAATGTTCTCTAACATCAGTGGTTCTCAACTTATCTAGGGAATCAAAAACTTGTCAATGATTATAATCCCAGAACTGTGATGGGTGTAATAATACAAATTTAAATATTATACCTTGAGAATGCACATTAATATTGGATTCATATTTATTTGATTAATATTTAGGATGATCATTTACTTATACTTTCTCTTCCCAGTCCAGATATATTATAAAAGTAAATAATAAAAATCATTTGATGATTTAAAGATACATTTTATATATGAAACATTTTATGTATGAAACAGTTGCTACAACCATTTTCATATGAAATGTTGTTTATGTTTTGTCAGTCTTTAAAAGATACCATCACAACATGAAAGCATAATTCTACTTCATATATTAGAGATGGGGATGAATTCCATATATGAACAAGTGTGGTATAGGTGAACAGTCAGTAAGTGGATAAACTAGGGCACTTTTTCTTACAAAAGAGAGATAAGAGGCAAGTCGTAAAAAATATTACCACAAACAAATAAAATTAGGAATAAAAAAAAACCTGCACCAAATTTCTCAAGCAGTTCTCCTGAATGGAAGAACAGAGAAAGATAACGGTGATTTTGGTTATGCCTGAAGATAATTATTTATTTGAAATTGTTAATTTGCTTTTGAATGAAAAAAATGTTGCTTCACTCCAAAATCAATAGTTCTATCATTGCTCAAGATAGTCTGTTAAACCCTGAGGATAAAACTATTATTACTGTCCCTGCCTCAAGGACTTCACAATTTGAACTATATGGAGCACTGGATTACCACACCCTTGAGCTGTGTGGCACTGGCACATAAGAGGCATCCTCAAATAGACTTGGAAGGGAGATCAGAGAAGTTTTCTTAGAGAAGGTGAATGAATATGTGAATTTAGTAGGGATTAGCCAGGCAAAGAGATGGAATTTACATTTTTCCTCCCAGTCACCTGATGGAAAACATTCGAGTGGTCATTTCATTGAAGATCAAATCATTTCTCTTCTCCCAGGTTCCTATTTAAAGTGCTGTGTGGTAAATATGAACAATAATAAGGTAAACATTTTGCCCTTGCTGATCATTAATAATTTCTTCTACTTTTCTAGCATTTTGCTTGTTGTTAGTAAGTTGTGGGTTTATTGTTTCTTTTTGTAGTAACACTCTCAGCTTTTTACCTCTTAATTCTTGAATCTAAGAATATCCAAAGCTAACATCCTCACCAACTGTTGAGATCCTTCTTTGTAACATGATAAATTTAACTTTCAAAAGAAATATAAGCTTTTATATTTGTCTAACACAAAAAAATGAAAGTCAACAGAATCTAAATCATAGAAAAACTACTGTAAATTATACTATCTCTAGGATTTTAAGATAGGGTAAAAATTATGAAAGGCATCCAGCAATAACATTGGTATGGCAATAGTGGCTTGAAATATATTCTTACAAAGCCTAGTAGCTTCTGGGAACCATATGCATTTTGAAAAAAGATAATATTGTTGAGGGTTTTCAGGACTAACTTATCTTAAAGAGTGTCAGTAGGTTAATAATCACAACTATTTGTTTATTTTCCAGAGCTTCAAAGTCCTAGTAAAATATGAAATAAATAAATACTTGCTTTATTTCATCCCAGTGGTAAAAACTACAATTTTAGTCTAACAAGCAGCATGATAGAGTAGTAACCATTAAACCATGGGGTATTATTACCCAACAGGGGCTGAGCCTAAGTGTTTTTTTGGGGGGCAGGGATGAAAAGTATTATTCTTTGGATATATACAAAGCACAGATATACAAAATACATAAGCAAATATAGAGTATATCTGTGGTATTATAGTTTCATAGAAGGCAGTTTGAAAAAAATGTCTAAAACAGTTCCTTAAGACTCAGAATTTAAAAATGCTGAGAAATAATTGCATAATTATTATATAATTGCACAATAATTTATATTGCAATACACAACACAAATTTTCAATTAATTATGGGGCAAAAGAGAAACAAATCTTTCATTATTCCACTAGATGCTTCCATTTCTATTTCACAGCCTTTTCTCAGAATAAGCAATATCTTCTTAGATTTGTTTGATCCTATATATTTTATGAGATCTTGAATATAAGACTCTCTTTTTACTCCAGGTAATAACACAGATTTAAATGGAATTCAAATCTAAAGTCATATATATGTGAGAGGGGCACATGCCATGTCAGGTTGATTCATAGTTGAGTATCTGCTTTGTGCATGATAGTGAATTAATACTATGCATGTAAAACAAAAATCAGAAATTATCCTATCTCCATGGGACTTATAATTGGAAGGTAAGAGAAAATTTGAATGAAAATCTGAAACACAAGTTTGAATTTTCATCTCTATGGTGATATATTATTAAAAATGAGGGTTTTGTTTGCCTAATACTTTGCATGCTCCATTAAATGTAGTCATTGCTTTATACATTTTTCTAGAAGTCATAGAGAAATTTAGGTAGAAAGTTAGAACATCCAAGCTTCCTGCACGGAAAATGTTACTAATTCAAACCATGCCTCAAATATAGGTAAAGTTTCCCTGAGCAGGATGGTTGTCTTAAGCAGAGGAAACAGAAACAAATAAAAATAAACCCAACAAACAAACAAATCAGAGACATATACTTACAGAGGCATGTATAGGATAAATAAATTCATTTTGGCCATGAAAAAATAGAGTAACATTTTAGTTTATATTCTTAAAATTATTTGATAAATATTTTTTTCTGAGTAAAGAAGTTTTATTGCTGGAATTTTAAAATTTAGGTTAACCACCTGTTGGAGATGTTTTTCAGAGATTCTCAAATTTAGTTAGGATCTTGGCTGGACCAATTACCTCCAATTTAAATGCAATGAATCAGTGTTGCGAAGGTTTTATAATAGTATGAGAAACATCTTAGGGCTTATACAAATGTTTGTGTCCCCTCATAGAGAATTACTCATCACTTGCATTTGAATATTCCATCCCCTAAACTATTTCTATAGACTGTTAATAACTTTTAGATTTTTTGCCATTCCTAATTGTACCACAAAAGTTACTGCTTCTGTACTTGAGATTGCCTGTGATGTAATGGAAATACCTTCTCCTAGAAAAAAAAAAATCTCTTAATACAGAGAGTTTAACACAATTTCAGAAATGCACTGTCATGAAGATACATCTTTTTACCACTGTATTTTTTTCTGACAACATCTAAGGACTTAAAACTCTATTTTCTAAAAATGTGTTATTGTTGCCATGCAGTTGTAGAACAGATTCATTTTCTGTGACTTAACAGCTAATTTTTTATTCAAATACTTTCCATTTGTTGCTGAAAATCTGAAACACAAGTTTGAATTTGTAGTCAGTTGGTTCTTTCTTAGAATTCCTGCCTTCACTCCAGAATTAGTTATCTGGAGGTAATTCTCATGTCTCTTTTCCTGCCTACTAACCCTATAAGACAAAACTGCAAGCTATACTGTTGTCCTAATGGGAAACAACAACAAATAAAAACGAAAATAAAAACTATATTTCCAAATAGACATGTAACTATATATGAATGTATTTTCAATAAGTACTGGTAATTAAGTATAAAGATAATCATATGGAAAAGTATAGGGGACAGGTTTGGTGATAGAATCAAAGAATGATCCACTGTATATTTTACAACATAGAGGAAAGTAAAAGATCTATCTTCTTCAAAATAATTCCCTAAAAATTTTCTGAGAAAACTTGAGCAAAATGTATCCTCTGTCATTGTAGACTAGTTTATTACTTTAGTTAAAGTTCATGTAATGACAAACACTATAGAAAATTGATGGAAAGATATATGTTACTTAATAAGGTCATTTGGATGGGTAGATAAAATTCTGACAAATTTGTAATTTTGTCACTTCGTCATAACCTGACAAGTTTTACCTCCACCCTTGGCTCAGAGCTATTTCTTCTCTATACCCCACTTTAAGTATTCTAATATTATGACATGTAAATGTATTTTCCATTCTTTTTTATTTGTATTCTCTCTTCTTATAACCCTTTATTAAATCTACAGTTCATAACATTAAATCTCTATGTGAATGTAGATATATATATATCTACATTCCTAACTGATGACAAGATGCAAAACTAGCATCTCACACACCCTAAACCAAGTTCAAAGTCCTCTTTTCTTTTATTTAAATTTTTAAATTAGTTCTAATTAGTTCTACATGATAGTAGAATGCATTTTGACACATTGTATACAAATGGAGCACAACTTCTCTTTCCTCTGGCTGAATAGGGTGCAGAATCACACCAGTAGTGTAATCATACATGTTTATAGAGTAATAATGTCTGTCTCATTCCACTGTCCTTCCCATTCCCACACCCCTCTCCTCCCCTCACTCCCCTCTGCACAATTCCAAATTCCTTCATTCTTTCCTACCCTGCCCCCCCCCATTATGAATTAGCTTCTATATGTTTATCAGAAAACATTCAGCCTTGGTTTTTTTTTTTTTTTTTTTTTTTTTGGATTTGGCTAATTTCTTTTCTTTCAACAATTCAATTGGAAAATGGATTTGATTCCAGTATTTCTTTTAAGAGACTATCTTTTGAAGAAAATGCCAAAGTAGTCTCCAAAGTAAAAAAACAGATTATAAACATTTTTCCTAGTAGTTTTGCCATTGCTTCTGAATATAGTTCTTACTGTTACTAACTATTATCAATCTTATGAACTCCAGGGCAAAAGCAATTCTCTTGCCTTAGCCACTGGAGTAGATAGGACTATAGGCCCAGTACACACCACTAGGCTATTAACTGTAATTTGAAGTAAACGATCTCTGAAGGAGAGGGATTTATAGAGGTATTTTAAGCAAGTTACAAGACTATTCCAATAATAAAGACTCTCCAGTTGTAAATTATTTGCTTTTAAATGTTATCCATATTTCATGGTAAAAAGATGCTACAACTCCTCCATATTGCTGTAGGTTTATTATTGCAGCTAGATCAGTAGTTGTTGTTATTAGTATATAGTTTTAAATTGAAAATAAATTTCTTCAACTTAGTCCATCACCACTTTCCATACACATACTATATAATTGTGTGATTTACTTTACATACATCTCATTTCTGATGATTGAAGAAGTACTTTACAAGGCCCGGTACAAGTATCGAGCCTTCTTCACAGCTTCTCTACTTCACATTCCTTAAAACATTGTTATTAGTGTTTTTCTTAACTGGTGACACTTTTTATTTTTCTTCTAGACTTAATTTCTGTGATGGGAAAATGTAGAAGTTTCGCAGTCATCCATAACTAAATGTGCTTAGCAGAAATATTTGTGCACAGAATTTGGTCAATGAATCTTCTTGAATTGCTTAACATTATACAGGAAATACATAATTGTTGATTGACTTACTCTCATACACAGTTATGTGGTTAAGGGAGAGGAACATTATAGAACAGAAGATATTTCACCAGCTGTTTTCTGAATCTTCAGGGTAAACTGCCTGAGGCATTGACTAAGGAGCTGGGCTATGATTCTTCTATACAAGGGACAATTTATGATATTTTTCAGACAAAAAGAACAGAATCATATGCTATTTGTAGCATAATTTGAAAAAACCTATATAGATTCTTGCTTTTATTCCTGTATGCATAAACCATGATAGTAGTAAAAATTTATTCCTTGAAGTGCATTTTTCTTCAACATGTTACATAAGAAAACAGAGCCAATAAACATTAAAAAGAATTTCTCTCATCCTTCAAAAAATAACAAAAGCAAAACCCAGAAATTCAGTGCCAAAGTGTTTCATAGGCTTTGAAGTAAATCAAGTCTTTTATTTTTGATTATCATAACTTCTGAAATTTACATTCAGTTTTTGACATGATGTGCCATAATTTATTCAAAGAGCAAGCCTATTTTTATATCAAATTGTAAAGAAGAAAAATTAAATGTTATAGTATGAAGATAATTTAAGTGAAATATTTCTGGCAGTTTTTCTGCTTTTATAATTTATTCTGCATGTTCTTCATAATCATCACTTATCTCCATTTCAAAGAAAGCTGAACACTGATGTTTTGTTCCTTATTTTATTAATATGAGAACTAAAACCAAAAAACCACAGAACTGCTTAATAAAGCAGCAATGTCTGAGAAAAATGTGAATGCTTTAAAAATTTTACTACTTTGAAATTCATATATCTTATGTGTATGCAGCTTTCTCACTTTTTTAATTTGAAGAATTATTTTCATAAAAATTTTCCTCTAAAAATGTCCCATTCCTGACATATTCTGGTAATGAATGCTTCCATTTGTATTTTTATAATAAATATTATTGCTCTGCTGATTTTGCCTTTATAAAGCTCATTTGCTAAAAGAGCTAAGAGAGGTAAAAATATCATCTGTGACTTTCTACAGTAGTCAAAGAAAATGCTAGAATGTTATATAATAACATTGCATTAATCAAGTTTTATTCTAGTAATCAACAAGAACTCTCAAACATTGCTGATAAGAATTCAAATAGGTACAACTACTTTGGAAAACTGGTAGTATCTACTAAAGCTGAACACATTCATGCTTCTTCTATGACCCAGCAGTCCTTCTCATAGAGAAAGTCTTGGATGCAACATACACATTACCAAAATTGTATGTATGTGTATATATTACCTCAAACATTTGAGAAACCCAAATGTTCAACAGGGTAATGGAGAAATTAATTGTGGTATAGTCATACAATGGAATAGCATGCAGTAATAACTTCCTGCTACATGTGACAACATGGATACATTATATAAACATAATGCTCAGAAAAATAAAGCAGACTCAAATGACATTTTATATAAAGTTAAAAAGAAGTAAATAAGTTTACTGTATAAGTCCAAAGAGTGATTACTTTTGGATAAGATAATTCCTGGTAAAGGATATGATGGTGAGAAAGGTTGGGGTGATAACGACACTTCTACTTTTTGATCCAAGATCTCTCTACCTGGGCATGTCTCCTCTGTGAAACTTTTTCTAGATGGAAACTTTATTTGTGTGCTTTTTATATGTATATCTCACCTAAAAAATTAAAAAAATTTAAAACCTATGAAAAAACTTTGCACCAGCAAATCATTTACTTATAAATGTTGATGGCTTTGATTGGTTTTCAATCCTCCAAATTGACCTAGAATTTTTAAAAATTATACTTAGGAGGAGTAAGTCCTAATGTTATTTAGTACAGTAGGGTGCTCACAGTTAACAATATTAAAATATATATTTAAAAATAACTTGAAGACAGGATTCTGAATATTCCAAACACAAGGAAATGATAAATGTTTGAGGTGATGCTTATTCTAAATATGACTTGATCATTACAGGGTGCATACATTTTCTCAAATATCACACTGTGCCCCATAAATAAGAATACTTCTTGCATGCCAAGAACTAAATAAAACTTAAAAAACAAATTAAAAGACAAATAAGTAGGAACATTTAATATGAAATACTTCTTTATCTTAATTTTCCCTTTGTTTCCTATTGCTTAATACATCACAAACAGATTTAATCAACAAAGACTAGTTTCCATAAAGACATTAATTTACAAATAATTTCCAGTAGAGGGAGCTTCCCTTTCTTTACTATAGGAAATCCTCTTTCAGGAACCATCAATGAACGTGAAAACATTTAATTTTCACACATGATTATTCTTCACAGAATTATGAGTTACTCTCACCTAAGAATACTCCAGTATACAGATAAACCTTAACCTTATTTGAATTATTAGAGAAGAAAGTAAATGTAATGAAGAATATAATTATTACATAAAATTCTGTATTATCTTTTTTCATAGATTACATTTTTGATTATTCATAAAAAGCACTTTAACTAAAATTACTCAATATAAATGAAGACAAATTATTATCTATTTGAAATATATTTTTGTAAATTTCAACTAAACTAGTATTAAATCAAAGGATCTAGTGATGAGTATTATGTATTTAGAAAATAGCAAATGATAGCAAATGTCACGGTGAATTGCCACTGTACATATCTGACCTCATTAACCAAAATATCTTACTGATCTTAAGTATCTATCATAATAAAATAATCTGATTTCATTGGGAAAAAGCACATTATTAAACATTAAAAAGAAATTATAGTAAAGTGAATAATTTCTTTCAAAACATGAACTTAGTACTCTTTTACATGAAATTTTCATAAATTTAAAAAGCTCCACACATTTTGTTTTACTCAATACATATAAGATTTCTGGCAATTGTAAAGTTATCAGAATTTAACACATCAAAACATTTTTACTTAAAATACATTAATTCATAATAGTTCAAAACCTTAATTTAAAAAAATCAATAACTTGGGAAATATAATAACATTCTCAAACAGTTCCTATTTTATAGATATCAAAATAATCTGACTTTCTGTAAGGTAGTTTATGAGATACATTTGATATTTTTTTAAGGCAGCCCAAAGATTGAAAAAAAATTGACATACTAACACAGAAAAGAATACTTCCATACTTCAAATAGAAATCAGCATATGCATAACTTACTCAAATTACTTAACTCCAACCCTCTTGAAGAGCTTGACACCAATAAAAAATGGAAATCTTATGATAATTATATGGTAATGGTAAAATAACATTTTGTATTGATGGTTCAGAAATCTGTATGAGCCGTATCTTGCCTTTATGTATTATTTGATTAAGAATAGGGATTAAATTAGCTGATCTTTTGGCTACACTCTGATATCCTCTTTAAATTAATTTTTTAAAAAGCCCATTGAATATTATTGGAACAGAATTTAAAAATGATATGTCATAGAGCAATTTTATAATTTAATAGGTTGGTTAAATACTTTCTTCAAAATAATTCTTGATATCAAACATATCTAATGAATTATTTATGATTTTGCCTTCATGTAGTAACTGAACTAGGTCATTAGAAAATAGTACCTGCAAGATCCTTAGTTTTCATTCATTTGACTTAATCTTAGAATATATCAGCAATGTTCAGAGTTCCTTTGATCTGCAAATACTTGTGTTCTATATTTCTGCCTTTTAAAAAGTTAGTAATGTCCCATTTCTAATTACAAGATGTTTCATAACTTTTAAAAAGAAAAAACTCACAATATATGTCACTTTAAAAAGGAAATTGTAAAAGCAGTATGTGAGAAGGAAAATCTAGGCTTTTGGAATATTCTTTTTTTTTCTAAAGTAATCTCAGCTGCAAATAACTTAAGGTGCTATTTACAAATACACAAATCAGTGAAAATAAGGAAAATCACCTGTTTTCACAGGTCCCAATAGATGACTGCTAGGCAGTTTTACATAGAAAACAATACGAGTTAAGGGATGATTTCAGTACGTCAGTATAGAATGCAAATTTCTTTCAACTTCATCAATAACAAGTGGTTGCAAAGTAATGCACAGACTTAATGATTCCTCTGACTGTAAATACAAGTAGACTTACCTGAGTAATAGTGCTGCTTCCCAGAAATAAAATCCAGAAACTAATGTCCGAAAGTGTCTCACGTGTGCCATGATACGGAGAGATATATTCACGATCCTGATAACAGATTTATCCAAGGCATAGGGAACCAGAAAGAGAACTGAAAACGTGCAATCTAAGCCCTTGTGGCGCTGGTGGAGACAAACGCTAGGGAAGCTTCAGCACCTTAGACAGCTCCTTGCAGTACTCAGACCCTCTCGTCAAAACACTTGAAATTCCTGTTTGACCCCTTCCTCTGGGCAATGAGCAGAAAGTAGAGTCACAGGGTTACAAATGTATAAGTGATTTATACAGTGAAATCAGAGAAAGGAGTGAGACGAAGTGTCCGAAGTGCCTAGATTCTGAGCAACAGTTCACTGAAGCTCAAACAGCAACGGAAGAATGCTTGTCCTTTCTTGGCTCAGACCCACGATAAGAGGAAGAACTGCAGCAACTGCCAAAACAAGGATGCTTCTCCACCTGCTCCTATTGCAGCCCTCCGGAATCACGTTCTCCACCTTTGGGAAAAACCCCAGCAAGCGCGGCAAAGGGAAGTGGGGGCGGAGCTATACGCCCTCTCGTTAGCCAATCACAACTGCACAGCGGATCAGAGTGACAGGCCACTTAAAACAGTAGGAGGTGCCTGTCATTTAACCCTAAAAAAAGGGAAAGAAGATTTAAAAAAAAAAAAAAAAAGCGAGGAACTGGTGCGAAACCCAAAGGCAGTGAATGGAGGGAGTTGGAGGAAGAATCCTCAGAGCTGCGAACTGGGTGGAAGTCAGCTTTTTTCTGGGTTAGGTAAAATAAACACGCGGGAGGGATCTTTAATATTCTTTTCAGGAAAATGTACGGTTTAGTAAAGACAGGTCTTTTTGGTTGTCACTGTCATTGAGACCTTACACCAAAATATACAAGTCAATAGTAAAGACAGGTCCTCGAAAAGGAATAGCTAACTAGGGAAGCTAACGCAATGTGATGCAGGAGAGCAGGCAGAACGGAAGAATCAGCTGCTTCTTGAATCCTCTCAAGCCTGGCCAGCTTCTGGATGGTAAACATTGTTGACTGGTGTAAGTTTAGTTTCTTTCAGTAATAATGATGGTTTTCCAAAGATGAAGGTGGGAAATCTCAAGAGATAACTGCTAGAGATACAAAGCTATTTGGTTTTCTTTACCCGTTTTACTTGTCTTAATAAATTTAAGGGAGGAGGATAACTAGGTCATATGGTATCATTGCTACATCTTTTATCATTTCAGATGATGGTTATTCTCTATCCCTCTTCC
Source organism: Marmota monax (assembly GCF_021218885.2). Lineage (NCBI taxonomy): Eukaryota > Metazoa > Chordata > Mammalia > Rodentia > Sciuridae > Marmota > Marmota monax. The sequence goes on along the minus strand of NW_026694999.1, from coordinate 2,391,072 downwards.
TCTCCCTTTTCTCCTCTCTCTCTCTCCCTCCCATGACCATCTACACTAGGTCCTGTACTGGAAGACGGAAAAGGAGAGAGAACTTCATATATTTCAAAGTAATATAATTTAAGAATTTGAACCATATGCTCTTAAGTATTTCTAGTGGTTTTTATTTACTGTAGGCCAGGAAAATTATCACTCCTTGAACTTTAGCTTTTCCCAAAAACTCCTTCGGATTTTATTCTGAAAGTGCTACTTTTGTCTCTTAACTTTTCCAGTGATTAGGTTAAATGTCAAGAATAATTTCTTAATCTTTCCCACAACGTTTTTTCTTAAATTTGAAGGCTGATTGACATATTAAGTATTCCTGAAATTCTCTATTTAACTATAAGAATATCAGTCACAACCTTTCAACCCTCTCAAATAAGAGGTCAAAATGAAAAAAAAACAAAACTCTTTTTCTCTACTCTTTGGTAGATAAGCTTATTTATAGTCAGTGAAAATAAAGAGTTTTTTGGATTTATTTATGTTCTTCATATATCTGATTCTTTTCACATTTGGTTTTCTGACTTAAATCATAAACTTCCAGAAGTATCATCAGAAATACCATTGATTCTACCCAGAAATATTTACACCTTCAGAGGGTTCATACCATTTTAACTAACATAGTTTTTCAGTGAATCCTTTGAAAGCTTAGTAGGCCCAATGCTGTTTAGTTGGTTTTTCTTTGGATAGCAGTAATAATTATTTTAAACTCATAATAAAAAATGAGTTATAAATAGTTAACAAAAGTTAATTTTGAGTTTTTGCACAAAAATAATATCATCTACTATGGTGTGATTTTTACTTTTACTTCTGTTAAGGAGAAAATATTCAAGTTGCCTATTGAAGACAGTAAAAAAGACTCTATTCAAGACTCATTGAGACTGCAGCATAAAGGAAAAACAGAAGGTGTAAAATGCTGATATGAATGGAGACATTATTTTAAAAGAAAAAAGAGTAACAGTGTATAACAGACATAAACTAAAGAATATCTGGAAGGAAAAACGGAAAAGAAAGTACATCAGCTAAATGCTAATAAGAACAACAAAATTTAGTATAGCCATACTAATATTAGAAAAAATATAGTAATGATGAATTTACACACAAAAACGTATTTATATAATGAATAAAATTTCACGAAAAAGATATGAAATTCCCAAACTTGTAGGCTTCAATAATATAACCTTAAAAATGTAAACAAACAAAAATTAAATCCAATGCAGGGCATTTTCATATACAATTCCAAAACTGTTATATAATTCCAAAACAATTTAATATACAATTTCCAAAAAAATTAGTAAACAAATTTTGACAAAAAATATATGATTAACAAATTTGAATGAATAGCTATAAAACATTGCCTAAGGTTTGTTACAAACCATATTGGACATCTGTAAAAATTGAACCCATTATAGGATTGTAAACAAGTTTCAACTAATTTTAAAAAGTACTATCTTGAGAATGCATTTGTAACTGAAATTGAATAAAGTTAAATGAAGAAATTCTATATTGCAAATCACAAAATATTTATAATTTAAGGATAATAAGAATAGTACAAACTAAATGCAGCTTCAATTGTGATTAATTAGAAAAAAGTATCCCTAAATGGCCATACAATAAAGGCTGAATATTAATGACACCAATATACAACTTAAGATGTTAGAATGAACAACTGAATAAATCTCATAAATATAGGAGGAAGAAGATAAACAAAATAGCTTAAATAATTAACAAGGAGGAAAACAAAGATAAAATAAACATTATGACAGCTAAGTGTTCTTTTGAATAAATTTTAAATTTAATAAATTTCTCGTAAAAATGAACAAGAAAAGAAGAGCAACAAATAAAGACTATTTAATACTGAAGTATGAGTAATAATACTATTGTCAAATTATAGGTAATCAGGATATGTCCTTAAAGATGAAGAAGAAAAAGTCTGAGAACCTGGTAAAAGACAAATATGGAAACATTTTGTGAACATGAATCAAAATGAAATAATTTATTTGTATAATTAAAAATGGTTAACATTATTTGCAAATAAAGAATACAAATTAAATCATGACCTAACAGATTGTGAATAGTTAAGTTAAGGGCTGGGGATGTGGCTTAGTGGTTAAGCGCCCCTGGGTTCAATCTCCAGTACCAAAACACAAACCAAAATAAAAAACTTACTAATTCCTTCAGTGTATTCTTTGCATTCTTTAAGTTGAAAAATATACTACAGAATTTATACTCTTTCCACATTAGAATTATCTTCAAGATATGGTTCTTTCTTACCCTTATACTAATAATTTTAAATGTACAGGTAATATTATTTGAAGATGCTTTAAAAATTTATCTTAAAATTATGATATATAATTCCTATGAATTGCTTTGGGATTGCATATTTTTAATGTTTTTGCTTTTAGATGAGATACTTAATACATTTTCAATGCAAAATATTTTCTATAGTAAGTTTATTGTAGTAAAAACTTTAGGAGCTAGGGCCTAGTAAGAGAAAGTGAGTCACGGAGGGCTTGTCCTAGAAGGGTATATTTTATTCACAGCCCCTTTTTTGCTCTCCCTTTCAGCTTCCTAGCTTCTTTAAAATTGGCAGCTTTCCTCAAACCATGATGTACTACCTCATGATAGACCCAGAAACATTAGGGTCAGAGGATGGATCATGGACTGAAACCTTTGAAACTGAGCCAAACTAATAACTCTTTCCTCCTTTTAGTTGTTTTTCTCAGGTATTTTGTAACACTGATGGAAAGCAGACTAGGACAATTTCTTAAAATTGAGAAACTTTATTTCAACACTCCTACCCATCTACTTACCAAACAGTTATATGTAGCCCTTTTCTATATAATTTGTTATTGAAACATTGTTTGTCAATCATATCAATCACAGAATTTATCAGAAATACTGTAAATTTCAATTTACATTCTGCATTTGTTCAACTAGACTGGAAATAAGTGTTTTTTCTTTCTTTCTTTCTTTTTTGTTTTTTGTAGTTTTTTGTAATGCTGGGGATTGAACTCAGGATCAACTGGGTTATATCCCTTGACCTGTTTTTCCTTTTTTTTTTTTTGTACTGAGAATTGAATCCAAGTGTGCTTTACCTCTGACTACATACCAAGTCCAGTTTTTATTTTTTATTTTGAGAACAGGGTCTTACTAATTTTCTGAGGACCTCAACTAAGTTGCTGTGGCTGGCTTAGAACTGTCAATCCTTTTGCCTCAAACTCCCAAATCACTGGGATTACAGGCATGTGCTACAGACTCAGCCTGGAAATACAGTTAAAAAATATTTTAGAAATTCATTTTTAAAAAATCTAGTTTTGGTCTATATCACAATCTTAAAACTTACTGGAGTGCTTCATAAAGAATATAGGATAAGTAAATCAAATGAAAAAATATATAGTGGATATTGCTTTTCTAAATTGCAACTTGTATCCAAAATGATTGATTTGTCTTCATGTAATAATGACAGAACTAATAAATGATCCATATAAGAATTCAGCCTGTTTCCATAGCTAATGATATTTTTCTTATTAAACAGATACTACTGAGATAGATGTTTCTGAATTAGGTGCCCAAAATGAATGTATTAGGACTCTGATATTAAAATACTGGTAATTCATAATGGAAGTTTCAGTTTTGTGGTCATGAAGGTTAGGATTTTATTTGTTTTCAAGCTGTTTTTATTAAGTATTCTCTGGATGAGTTTGAAGTTTTAATTATCTGGGATATTTAATATGCATTTTCTTTTGCTCTTGAAAGAAAATATTAGAAGCATAAATCTTTTACTATGAGAAGATATTTTGAACACCTTGTAGACTATTTGTAGCCTATAAATATGATATAGTATGAGAAAGATATTTGCTGAGACATCAGAATATTTAAGAAAAGTTTAAGAACAATTAAAATTTTAACATTAGCTCTAACTGACCTGGATTCAACTTCCAGCATTGGACCCTTTTACCTCATACAGAGTTGTTGTTCTAACCTTTGCTTACTTTTCTATACATTTTTGATACTTATGTCTGATATGTCTTTCTTTGCTCTTCAATTCTTTCATAAAAGTATAATTCTTAACAATTCCTTTTGACATTTCAGTTGTAAATATACTGAAATGTTTGAAACTATATCACCATTTGACTCTATCCACTAACACCCCCAACAATTTAATGGCTTAAAGTAATATTTATGTTTTATTATTAATGTAACTTTTAATAGCTTTATTGAGATATAATTCACATTTGTACCATAAAATTTATCTTTTAAAATTATATAATTCAGTAGTTTTAAAATATATTCTTATAATTTTGCAACCATTACTACTATCTGATTTACCAACATTTAACCACTCCAAAAATAATCTCTACACCCATTAACACGTCACTTCTAACTTCCCCCTGGCAAGCACTAAACTAATTTTTGTCTCCATTAATTGACAAACTCTAGACATTTCCTATAAATAGAATCACATAATAATGTGGGCTTTTGTTACAGGTTTCTTTCATGTGACTTAATGTTTTTAAAATTTGCTTTAATACCTTGATTTCTTAAATTTGATACCTATTAAATATAACTCCTCAGGTTCTATTTTTAAAATTTAACATTCTGTTTTTCAGAACAGTTTTAGGTTCACAGCAAAATTAATGGAGATTTTCCAAGTGCTCCCATCCTCACAAATTCAGAGTCTTCCTCACAATCAATACCCCCTACCACAGTAGTACATTTGTTACAAGAGACGAACCTATGTTAAAACATTATCATCCAAAGTCCATAGGTTACATTAGGATTTATTCTTGGTTTTATACATTTCTGGGTGCAGAAAAATGTATAGTGGTATGAATCTACTATTTTAGTATCATGCAGAGTAGTTTCACTGCCCTAAAATCCTCTGTGCTCTGCTTTTTCATATTTTGCTTTTCTGATAACCACTGATCTTTTCACAGCCTCCATAGTATTGCCTTTTACAAGAATGTCATATAGTTGGAATCATGCAATATTTAGCCTTTTGTCAGATTGGCTTTTTTCACTTACTAATATGCATTTAAGTACTTTATACGTCTTCACATGTTTTCATTGATTGATAGCTCATTTCTTTTTAGAACTAAATAATATTATATTGTCTGGATATATAACAATTGCAGAATTGTTTTGTTTTCATGAAGTTAGCTTATTAATACTTTCATGTTTTGCATTTATTGTTTTATCTAAAGTTGCCACCAGAACTAAGATCATTTAGATTTTCTTCTGTATTATTTTTTAGGAGTTTTATAGTTTTGCATTTTACACTTAGGTCTATGACCTTTTGTTTTATTTTTTTTTTCAAATACCTTTATTTTATTTATCTATTTTTATGTGGTGCTAAGGATTAAACCCAGTGCCTTGCATGTGCTAGGTGAGTGCTTTACCACTGAGCCACAACCCCATCCTAGGTCTGTGATCTTTTTATGATCTATTTTTTTAATTAATTTTTGTGAAGTTTGTAAGGTCTGTGTCTAATTTCATTTTTTTTTTTTTTTTGCATGTAGTGTCTAGTGTATTTGCCAAGGTTTTCGAAAAATACAAGATGGCTGGATGGATGGATATATAGATAGATGGATGGATAGATAGGAGGGGGATTTGTTAGGGGTTTTGGTTCATACAGTTATGCAGGCTAAAATGTCCTAAAACAGACCCTGAGAATTCCATAGTGTGACTTAGTTCTAGCGTGAAGTCCTTAAAACCAGAGAAGCCAATGTTGTTAACTCTGAATCTGAGGTCAAAGCCTTGAGAACTGTGAGGAAAAACAGTGGACCTATTTGGAAATAACTTTCCTATGTTCACAAATGAATATACCACAGTGAAATTCCACATCATGTACAATCACAAGATGGCATCCAAATTAGAATAAGTTACTTTTTAGTGTTATGATTCCCCTATTTTATTGCAGTTATTGTTAATCTATTACTGTATCTGACTTATACATTGAATTTCATCATAGATATTTATTTTTAGGAAAATTTATAATACATAGTGGGTACAGTACTTACTACCCATAGTTTCAGTCCTCCAGTGGGGGTCTTGGAATATATCTCTTACTGATAATGGTTGACCACTCACTGGTACTGGAACATTCTCACCAGTAGAATAAGCTACACAATGTATATAACTAAGAGATTATTTTATTTAATATATGCTATCTTAGGGCTAGGGATGTAGGTCAAGTGGTAGTGCACTCGCCTGGCATGCGTGAGGCACTGGGTTCGATTCTCAGCACCACATAAAAATAAAATAAAGATATTGTATCCACCTAAAAAGCTAAAAAATAAATATTAAAAAATATGCTATCTATATTTAAAATGTTAATTGAAAATATGTATACTCTATAGTTTATGTGAGCTGTATTTTTATAATTTGTTCTTTTTTGATATACATGATAGAAGAGTGTATTTTGACATATTATACTTACTTGGAGTATAGCTTTCCATTGTTGTGGTTATTCATAATGTAGAGTTTCACTGGTGGTGTATTAATATATGAATATAGGAAAGTTATGTCTGATTCATTCTACTGTCTTTCCTATTCCCATTCCTCCTCCTTTCCCTTCATTCCCTTTGTGTAATACAGTTAATTTCTATAGAATAACTTATACTTCATGTATGAATAATATGTCAAAATATACTGTACTGTCATATATATTTTAAAAGAATATATATATTTTTAAAGAACATACATATTTTAAAAGGTGGTGGGGGAACCTGTGAGGGCTGTGAGAGAGGAGAAAAACAACTGGTTTTAAGGCCGAAGAGTATCCAGTTCTCATGTCCAAGGACAGGAGAAGAATGCATTCTGGCTCCCAGAGAGAGAGAGAATAAATCACATTGTTTGCTCAATCTGTGCACCCAGCTAATTGAATGGTGCCTGACCACACTGAGGATGGATCTTACCTACCAGTCTACTGACTCATGTTAGTCTTCTTTTGAACCATTCTCATAGACATCCCAAAATAATGTTTTAACAATTATCTTGGTATTATTTATTCCAGTTAAGGTGTCCTCCAAAATTAATCAGCGTAAGCATTATTCATTGAAGACTAAATTTTCTCCACTGTATTGTCTTTGCTCATTTTTCAAAGATTTATTGCAATGTGGACCTATTTCTGGGCTCTCTCTTTTATTGTTTCTTTATCTATTATTTTTTCAGTACCACACTATATTGATTATTATAGCTTTATAGCAGTGTTTGAATTTGGGTAGCTTCAGAACTTTTACTCTGTTCTTCTCTTTCAATTTTGGATTAGCTTTTCTGGGTTTATATTTTTCCATATAAACTTTAGAATCATTTTACAAATATACTCAAAATAACTTTCTGAGATTTTGATTGGTATTATGCTGAATCTTCATATCCAGTTGAGACAAGTTGACATCATACCAATACTCATTCTTCCTTTTTATGAACTTGGAACATTTCTCCATTTATTTTGTTTCTTCATTTCTTTATCAGAGTTTTGTAATTATCCTCACATAGACCTTATATATATTTTGTTAAATTTATTCCTAAGTATTTAATTTTGGAGTGGTAGAAAAGTAAATGATATTGTCTTTTTAGTTTTATTTTCCTCTTTTTCATTGTTGGCATATAAGAAAATGATGGACTTTTGTATATTTATATCCTGAAATTTTGCTATAATTGTTTGTTCTAAAACTTCTTTGGTGAATTCTTTTAGATCTTCTACATAGACATTCACATCCAAGGACAGCTTTATGTCTTCCTTCTCAACTATTAATCAGCTAGGATATTCAGTATAATGTTTAAAAAAATGGTGATCAGAGGGGACATCCTTGACTTGTTCCTAATTTTACTGGGAAAGCTTGTTTCTTAAACTGCTAATTATGTTGTTAGCTGTAGATTATTTATAGATATTCTTTAGCAAAGGAAATTCCCTTCCCCTCTGAGTGTTTTTTTTTTTTTTTTGAACCAGGGATTGATCTCAGGGGCACTCAACCACTGAGCCATATCCTAAGCCCCATTTTATATTTTATTTAGAGACAGGGACTCACTGAATTGCTTAACACCTCTTTTTTTTCTGAGATTGGCTTTGAACTTGTGATCCACCTGCCTCAGCCTCTGGGGCCTCTGGGATTTTAGGCATGTACCACTACGTTGGGCTAGTTCATTGAGTTATTATTATGAGTGTATGCTAGATTTTCTCAGTGCTTTTCCTGCAACTTTTGATATGTCACATGATATTTTGTCTTTAACTTGTTGGTGTGGAGGATTATATTAACTGGTTTTTGAGTGTTGAATCAGCTTTGTTGATTTTTTGTTGATTTGAGTGTTGAATCAGCAAGGGTTAAATCTATCTGGGTTGCAGTGTATAAGTCTTTTCATAGTGTTTTATTCAGTTAGCTAATACTTGAGGATTTTTGAATCTAGGTATATGAGATATTAGGATCTTCCTTCCTTCCTTCCTTCCTTCCTTCCTTCCTTCCTTCCTCCCTCCCTCCCTCCCTTCCTTCCTTCCTTCCTTCCTTCCTTCCTTTGCTTTTCTTTCATTTTCTCCTTTCTCCCTTTCTCTGTCCTTCCTTTTTCTCTCTGACTTTTCACAGGGTCTCACTATGTTACCCAAACTGGCCTTGAATTCACAGTCCTCCTGGGTTGGCCTCTCAGATAGGTGAGATTACAGGGGTGTGCCACCAGGTCCAGTTTGTAGTTTCATTTTCTCACTTCTTTATCTGAATTGCTATTAGGATAATGCTAACTTTATCAGTGTATCAAGCAATACACCCTCTGCTTCTATTTTCTGGAGGAGTTTGTATAATTGCTCCTGTAATTGTTTGGTAGAGCTTACCTATCTGGGTCTGGTGCTTTCTATTTTAGACAGTTCATTATTGATTCAATTTCTTTAATAATTTGGTTCAATTTAAGAATTCATTCAATTTATCTGTTTCTTCTTTTGTAAACTTTAGAAGATTGTGTCTTTTAACAAATTGGTCCATTACATCTAGGTCATCAAATTTGTGGACATATAATTGTTAATAATATTTTTTTATTATTATTTTAATGACCATAGAATCTGCAGTGGCACTCCTGTTTCATTTTTAGCATTTGTATTTTGTGTGATTTCTCTTCTTTTCTTAGATAGCTTGTCTATATGCTTATGGATTTCATTGATTTTTTTCAAAGAACCAGGCTTTAGTTTTATTGATTTGATTTATTTTCTGTTTCCCATTGATTTCTGTTCTAAATTTTATTATTTATTTTTTGGTCACTTTGGATTTATTTGTCTTTATTCTAGTTTCATGCAAATTGACATTAGATTATGTATTTTTATCTTTCCTTTTAATAATATTTGCATTCAATGGTCTAAATTTCCCTCTGACAACTTTTATTAGATTTAACAAATTTTAATAAATTATATTTTTATTTTCATTCACTTCAAAATATTTTAAAAATTTCTCCTGAAATTCCTTATCTGATACATGTGTTATTTCAAAATGTGTTGTTTAATCATCAAGTATTTCTGTATTTTCCAGCTGTCTTTCTGTTGTTTGTTTCCTGTTCAGTTCCATTGTGATCTGATAGCAGAATTTTCTCTTAAATTTTGTTTCGGTGGTATATTTTTTTGCCCACAAATATGGTTTATATTGGTAAAGTCTCATATGAGTTTTCAAAAAATGTGTATTGTGCAGATAATGGGTGAAGCAGTCTGTAGATGTCAATTGTATCTAGTTAATTAGTGGTGGTGCTGAGTTCAGTTATATCCTTATTGATTTTTCTACTGGCTAGATCTTTCCATTTCTGATAGAGGAGGGTCAGAGTCATCAACTATAATAAATAGTAGGTTCATTTATTTCTACTTGCATTTCTAGTAGTTTTTATCTCAAGTATTTTTATGCTTTTTTATTATATTCATACATACATACATATGTTTTTGGAAAAACAAACCTCTTTATCATTGTTTAATATCATTTGTTATCCCTGATGGATTTTCTTAGTCTGAAGTCTGCTAGGTCTGAATTTAATATAGCTATTCCCACCTTTTCATAGGTAGTATGATTATGTAATAATAAAATAAAATCATAATTACATTGTCTTATTCCTAATATAATTTCTGTCATTTATTTCACTCATACATAAACATATATAAGTCTATGTATATGCATAAGCACATACAATGGCATACATTATTGTTATTTCTTAAACAATTTGTTACCTATCAGATCAATTAATAATAAGAAAAATATGTTTTTATTTTGCCTTCACTTATTTCTTCTGCAATGTTCTTCAAAGAATGCCATTTTATGTAAAATGGAAGCTGTGTCTGTTACTTTTTATAATATCATCCAGTTCATTTACCTCACAGGTAATTGTAATCTGTTTATTTAATGAATTATCTTCTGTCCTTTCCCTAAATTTCATGAAATAAGTATCCCTTCATGAGATAAGCAACCCTTTGCTTTTTTTGTTGTTGTTGTTGATATATCTCCATTGCCTAGAATATTACCTACCATGGGATATACACTCAAATAATACTTGAATTCAAACATTGAAAGAAACTACAAATGAGCTTCAGAGAGGAGGAAAGTTTCGTGATGCAATGTAGTATTTATAATTTAGAACATTCTTGTCTTCTCTTACTAACTTTCATTTCCTGTATCTTAGGATTTAAGATAGAAAGTGACAGTGAAAGAGAGATGGAAGATGTTTTTCTATAATGTGGGATATTGAAAAATTGATAACACAGACAAGGTATAACATTTATACCAACTGATGGAGAAAAGGCTTGTAATTTGGCAGCATTTCTGGCCTCATCTGTGGGGCCTTCAACATTGGTAGTCAAAAATAGTTGGTTAAGACATTAGCACCAAGGTCAGCCTCATGGACATATATTTGATTCTCTTGCAGCTGCAGTTGCAATTGTGTCTCTAGTGGGTGTTGGTAGCATAGGTGACATTTTGAGGAAGCAATAACTGGGATATTCAGTAAGAAGATGAAGAAAGAGAAAGTGCTAAAAATTATGCAGTAGCCATGGAGACAGCTAACTTCTTGGGTCATTAGGTATGACAGTTCTAGGGACCTCTCAAAATTATCTATTAAGAAATTGAGAGAAGCTAGAAGAGTAAATAGGAACATGCAGTGCCCTGAAAAGTTTTACATTGTGGATTGTTTTTAATCTTCTCTTATTGCCAGGTCTTGAGGCCTAAGAAACAAGTGCTTCTTTCTACAAATGGCCTTGTTTATTTGCTTCTTTGGGAATGAAATCATGAGACTAAACAAAAACAAAATGGTCTCTAAATATTTTCTGTACACAAGAAATTTAAAAAATCTAACACAAGCCATTGTTTCTTTCCTTTAGCCAAGAATATAAAAGAATATAGATGTTTAGGATAGTTAAATTCTTTTCCCAAGTTCCTTGAGTTCAAAACCAAGTTCTCTGGGGCTTAATTCTTGGGAAAAATAATAGAAAATATTATTATCCCACTTTTCAAAATAGTCTAATTATGCTGCAAGTTTTTTTTTTTTTTTTTTTTTTTTTTTTTTTGGTCTCCAGTGAAAAGCACATGCAACCACTTTAGTGTGTTTTATTTTATTTTATTTTCCCAGAATAAAGTGAAATTTATAACAATGCAAATTTGTCCTTGGCTGCTGGGTGAGATGTTGGCATTGCCCTTGCAGTCTTCTCTTTTAGATAAACACTGCTAGGGTTTATCTAAGTCTGTAAACCATTGTCTCACACTTAAGAGAGAAGGATCCCAGTTAAGCCATGCTCAGATTGCTGACATAGTAATGGTGAAACTATAAATGACATTATCATAAACTTCCAAGTTCTTACTAATGTGTTACATGACACAGAAACCTAATGTGGAGGTGGTGGAAGGAGAACAGCCTTAGCATATGGGAAGGAACATGTCAGAATACAGAAGGTAGAGGACAAAAGGGTTGATTTGTGGAGGTGGGGGCATCTTTCAGATTACCCAAGCAGTTTCCTTATGAAGAAAAATGTCCTCCTATGCTCTCACAAACTGTTGGCAATATCTTAGAGTTTATTGACTGGTCGTCTATAATTTCTAACCAGATTGTTGCAAACACAATTTGGTCATTAATGTTATGGATAGTTCTATTGAAACAGCAGGAGTGTCTCTAACTCCTACATATTTCACTCAAAATACCTATTATCAGCTCCAAAAATCTTTTCAACTTCCATTGCCCTGTTGTAACACAGTCATTCCATGACACAGAAAATTGCATATCACTAATAACATGGAAAAATAGTGATTAGAGTTAATTAATCAAAATGAATATGAAATCTTAAGACTGATTAGCAAAATGGAGTCCATCATTCATGGGCCATGTTGTCAAGACATGGCCCATGGAAGATACAGACTCCACCTGGGACAAGGCATCCAACAGTTTTAAATTATTCATTTTAAGACCACCATTTGTGCCTTGTGACTCTACTTCTTGTCTGAAAATTAACAATTAATTTACCTCCCACTCAAACATATGTTTACTAGCACTTTAATGTTAGTTATTTTGGTATAGTATTTTTTTATACAGTTATTGGTGAATTGTACAACCTATAAGGCAACTACAAGATCTCTCTCAAGTGTGTATCCCCTTGGGAGACTTTCTGGAAATGACACACTCTGTGGGCAGTTGCTTTAGGTATACTTTACAGGCACGTTTCCTATCATGGGAGTAATACAATTAAAAAGGGTGGTAGAAAACATGTGTTCAAGTTTAGCTGAAGTCATCAGTGAGTTCATATGGAACTTGCAAGGCATTCAGATAAAATACAACTTACCTGTCAGACTTGCCATAGATTTATCATAAATAGGCCAAAGGTCTATAAAATTGAAAATATATCCTGGTGAATTAATGCCATAGGCCAATTTCAGTGCAGACATGTGAAATCCACCTAGCCTTCTAAGGTAGGCTTTATTGATTTATAGGATTTGTTTTTCTGGTCACTTGAGGGAAATAGTTGAGGTTAATATTGCAGGTTGACCACATCTACCTGTTTGAAATACTATTGATAGTAACCTCATGGTCAGAATATTCAGAATAACTAATTAAGGCATTCTGTAATGGAAGAGTTTACCAGAAACTCAGATGATGTTGATGAGAGGTATAGATATTTTGGGTAACAGTCCTTTATGGATCTTTCATGTTCCCATCTTATAATAAATAGAAACATGGATTGATAATTGTTTTGGACTACTTTTCAGGCATGTTTGCATAGAGAAAGTGCTTTCATCTGGAGATAAGTGTTTACATGCTTACTGCCCAGATAATGCCTCCCTCAGAGCAAAAAGCAGGCATGTTTTCTGTTCTTTACTAATTATTCACATATCCTAAGCTCAGAGCTTCTCTCCTGTGGAACACAACTCACTGAATGTGCAGATGTCATCTGGCCCCACTGAATGTACAGGTATCATCTGGCACTCTTGGTTCTCCATATGGGAATGGCAACTCAGATCAACAGAATCTGGATGACAGCACATCTGTTTACAACATGGTTTACTGAATATTTTAAGCCCACTGTTGAGTACTATCTCTCAGAAAAAAAAAAAAAAAAAAGATTTATTTCGAACTGTTACTACTTATTTACTGTGTATCTTGTCACACAAGAGCCCTGATAAATATGTATAATGAGAATAAGGTTTTCATGCCTGCTAATATATCCATTCTGCATGCTGTGGATCAAGGAACAACTTTAAATTTCAAGTTCTAAGATTGAAGAAATACATTAAACAAGGCAATAGCTGCTGATTCCTTTGATGGATCTGGGGAAGGATTCACCATTCTTAATGATGTTAAAAACATTTATGATTCATAGGAGTAGGTTAAATATCAACATTAACAGGAATTTACGAGAAGTTGATTCATTTTTAACATTTCACATCTTATGTTTTATAGTACCAATTTATAATGTAAGAATACTTTAATTGCATGTTCATAATAAAGGAGAGGAAAACCAAATTTAACATTTAGAGCTCATTGTTGTGAGAGAATTTAAAAATTTATATATATATATATATATATATATATATATATATATATTCCCACCTATTTACTTATTATTGGTTCTTTTTAGATATACATTACAATAAAATTTATTTATGCATAATTATAAAATCATGGAATATAATTTGTTTTTATTAAGTCCCTAGTACTTCCTCTCTCATCCTCCCCACCCCCTGTTCCCTCTACTATACTGATTTTTCTGCTCTTACAGTTTTTTTTTTTAATTAGTGTCTTTTGGAAGTATATGATAGTGAGATTCACTGTAGTATATTCATATGTACATAGGAATGTTGGATAAGATTCATTCCAATGTCTTTCTCTATCCCATCCCTCCTCCTTTTCTTTCATTCCCCTTTATCTACTCACTGAGTTCAGGAAAAGTTGATTCTAAACTTCCTGGATGATTTGAAGAGTTTGAAGAATCCAGAGGAGGAAGTAACTGCAGATGTGCTGGACATAGAGAACTAGGTTTTGGCTTGGACACTCACATGTGATGGAATTACTGAAAGCTTCTGATAAAATTTTAATTGGTGAGTAGTTGCTTCTCATGCATGAATAAAGAGATTGTGAGATAGAAACTACTCCTAGTGAAGATGCTTTGCATATTGTTGAAATGACAATGAAGAGTTCAGAATATTACATAATCTTAGTTGATAAAGCAGCAGCAGGGTTTAAGAGGATTGATTCCCAGTTTGGAAAAACAGTTTTGTAAGTACACCTCTGTCAGACAGCTTTGCATTCTACCAAGAAATCCTTCACCAAAAGTCAATTTCTAGTATGAGGTGTGCCCACCCACAAAAATGGGGTCCTAATTAGAATGATATATCCTATGCTTCTATAATATTAAAATGGATTCTACTGTTATGTATAAATTAAGAAGAACAAATAAAGTAATATTTAAAAAAGAGTCAATTGATGGCAGACTTTACTGTTTTATTTTAAGAAATTGCTATAGCCACCAAAACCTTCAGCTATCATCTCCCTGAAGGATCAGCAGCCATCAATATCCAGGCAAGATCCTCCAATAGCAAAAAAGGTTATGACTTGATGAAGTGTCAGAAGATCAGTAGCATTTTTAGCAATAAAGTATTTTTATTAAGGTATTTCAATTGTATATAAACATAATTACACACTTAATAGACTACAGGATAATGTGAACATGACTTTTTATATGCATTAGGAAAAAATCATGTGATTTACTTTATTGCAATATGCACTTCATTGTGGTGGTATGAAATCAAACCCCATAAGGAGTGTGCGTGTATTTTACAAAGACAAAGATTCCCTGGCCCCATCCCCAAACCATTTTCCCCCCCTTGGGGGAGCTATTGCTCCAGTTGAGAACACATTCCCTAATGGATACTAAGATGTGTGATGTGTCTCTTGCTCACCTCTCTTTCCCAAACTTTGTCACCTATTATTGCTCACTCATCATTTTTGCCTTCTTTCTATTCTTCCAATATGACAAGCTCTTTGTAACCATAAGTCCTTCTTAAATGTGTTTCCTTAGTTTACCGTGGAAACTCCTAATTTCAATGTTTACACTGTTGTTTCCTCTAATTTTTTATAATATTTCTTACCATGTTCTTAATGTTACTTCCTTTAAGAAGCCTGATTCTTGTTATTATTGTTGCCATTAGTTTATTGACTTTACTTCTGGTCTTGCCCCTCTCTAACCCTGCTTTGCTCTGTCACCCAAGATGTTTGTTCTGTTAAGGCACGATTCTAAAATTTCAAATAAACTCTGGGTCTTTTTGAAGAAAAGACAGAGGATTTATTTTGGCCAGGGCCAACGGAGCAGAAAGCAGACAGTTCTGTAGCCCAAGACACTGAATGCAGGTGAGGGGCCATTTAAAGAGAAAAACCACAAAGAAGGGGGCAGGTGAGGCAAGTATAATCATAAGTCATTTTAAAAGTGGAAAGTACCAATTAACAGAACATTCTTAGCATTCACACTTCTTGTATCTACTCAGAATAGCTTTATAGTTTAAAGACATTGTGGTCAGGGTGCAAGTGGGTGAGGGTGTCAGCTTCTATGGGAGTGGGCTCATGAGGAAAGAGGGGACCAATTGCTGCACAGGCTGAATGTCTGAGCAGAATGGAGTCAGCCTGACTTTACTTTCAAATCGGCCCATAACAGTTCTAAAATGTCAATCTGAGATTATTTAGATTAATTACTGAGATTAATCTACTACTCTGAATTCTTTCATGACTCCCTGTAGGGCTTGGTATAAAATTTAAACTACTTCACTAGGCACTAATGTTCTTTGTGATCAATTGGCCTCAGTTACTTTTCTAGAATAATTTTTTGGACATATTTCTTAAACTTTATGTTCTAGCATGCTAGAGGTTTTTTTTTGGTATTCATCATAATTTTACAAATTTTGTGCTTTGATGTTGTCCTCTTTTCTTGGAATTTCCTTCTTCATCCTACCTACTTCTTTTCTTTGAACACCTGAAAAATGCCTCCTCATCTTTCAAATCACAGGTTAGGTGTTGCTTCCACTGGGAGCTTATTGTTAATTCCTCATCCAAGTTGAGGTTTGCTTTTTTATATCTCGTACTCTATCCACTAGTTTATAATTTTGCACCATCACTGTGTGCCTGCTTGTTAGTTTTTCAAATAGACAATGAATTCATTGAGATCAGAAACCATGTGCTATTTAGCTTCAGACCTTTAGTGCATGTGTGATTTAAGTAAATGCCCAATAAATTCTTGATGAATGAAGGAATACATGTGGAAATCTTAACATTGGGTCTACAGGTGGGAGCATGGGGGCTGTACTCAGACTCCGTCTTGTTTGATGCTGGATTTTTAACTCCACAAAGAGAGACATGCATCAATTCTACTCACTCTTGTTTCTTCATTGTTGAATATAGTCCCTGGAAATAAGTGATTCTCTTCACTCATAGTGTGTTGTGGTTTGGATATGACTCAGGTGTATCCCCAAAGGTTTCATATATTGAAAGTTAATCCCTATTGTGAGGTATTAACAGGGTGGGAACTTAATCTGACTATGGTGTTTAGAGATACAACCTGTGGGAGCAGATTAAGGTTTTATTATGTAATTAGGATGAAGTCCCCATGATTGAATTCCAATAGATTTTTAAGAAGAGGGAGAGAGACCAGACAGACACAGATTTCCTGGTTCTTGTCATGTGCTGCCTTGGGGGATCTGGTGATGGACCAGAATTGTGATTCAAAATAAACCTCCCTTTTGTGTTCAAGCCCTGGGTATTGATTCCACAGCCTTGTAGCTCAACTGTACCACTGAACCATATCCCCAGCACTTTTAATTTTTTTGTTTTGAGACAGGTCTCACTCAATTACTCTCAATACTCCTGCCTCAGCCTGTCAAGTAACTGAGATTACAGGTGTACACCACCATGCCTGGCCAAAATAAACCTCTTATCTTTATAACATATCCAGTCTGTGGAATTTTGTTATTAGCAACAGAAAATGGACTAATACATGTTGCTCTAATAAAACATCATAGATCAGATGGCATAAAAACTGAAATATATTTCCCACTGGGTGTGGAGGCACATGCCCATAATCCCAGTGGCTTAGGAGGCTAAGGCAGGAGGATTGCAAGTTTGATACCAGTCTCAGCAATGTAGTAAGGCCCTAAGAAACTTACTAAGACCCTGTTTCAAAATAAAATAGGGTTGGGGATGCGGTTCATTGGTAAAGGTCCCTTGGGATTATTCCCTGGTACAAAAGGAGAAAAAAAGGCAAGGGGAGGCTGAGAGAGGGAGCGAGAGGGGGAGACAGAGAGATGGGGGCGGGGGAGAAAGAGAAGGAAAGTAAGAAGAGAAGGAAGGAAGGGAAGGAGGGAGGAAAAGATGGAGGGAGGGAGGGAAGAAAAGAAAAGAAAGAAATTAATTTCTCATGGTTCTAAAGCCTCAAAGTCCAAGATCAAGGTGCCAGCATGGTAAGGTATTGGTAAGGATTCTCTTCCTGGCTTGCAAATGGCCAAACGGCCACCTTCCTTTTGTGTCCTGACATGATGGCGAGAGTGCCACGAAACCTGACTGTAAAGTGATTCTATCCTTTTAAATTTCCATTGGGACTCATGTTTTCTTTTCTATTATTTAGAACGATTTAAAGATATATATTTGACCGTTTTATTACTCACTTAATGACTGTTTCACTTATTACAGGTTACTCTGTATATTTAGAATCTAGCTAATTAATATTTGAAAAGTGAATATAAAAAGGATAAGGGAAGGAAAGATGGAAGAAAGAAAAATAGCAGGCAAATTCCATTATTTTAAAAATTAAACCCATTTTACATGTTTCTCCTCTTTTGCCCTCTGGAGTTCAAAATTCATAGATGGGTTTAATAAAGTTCAGATACCTTTCAAGAATCTGTAATTGCATTAATGTTAAGTATAAAATTTCACTAAAGTTGTACATGTTTGTACTCATTGCTTTAAATTAATTAGTAACTTCTTTGAATTTCTTTTCCTGAACTTCCAGTCTAGAACTTTTTAAGGTCTTGACTGGTTGATCTTCTTTGTGGTTCATGATGATACTTACTCCTGAATATGGTGCACAAATTGGTGACCACATGTACTCCTTAAAGCTATTTCCAATTTCCCCCTCACCACTATTTTTCAAGCCATCCCTTCCCAGTAAAATTGTAACATGTCAGCCAAACCTTCTGTGAAAGTGACTTGAGTCCTGACCTGTCATTTCCTTTCCTGTCATCATAGGGGCTTCACATGGGTCTTAGGTATGAATGGAGGTAGATAAGGTGGTATAAAGGTTATAAGGAAATCTAGCCCATCTGCTCATGTAACACACTTCATCCATATCTGCTTGGGCTTGATCTCACATAAACCATTTTCAGTTTAGGCTGGTTTGTGTCTAGATTTCTAGAATTTATGATATGATGGATCTGACAATGGTTAATGCATGATGGGAAGCTTCAGTAACATAGTCATTTGATGTCACAGGGTCAGACACTCAGTCTCACTAAGCCCCCAAATATAGAAATTGTGTTGCAAATGTCCCTGCTGAACACTGAAAGATATTATTCCAAAATCCAATTGGTCTGTGCTGTAACTCTCTTACAGAGTTTTTTTAATATTTATTTTTAGTTGTAGTTGGACACAATACCTTTATTTTATTTATTTTTATGTGGTGCTGAGGATTGAACCCAGGGCATCGCACATGCTAGGCAAGCGCTCTACCGCTGAGCCACAACCTCAGCCCCTTTATTAGAGTTTTTGAAGGACTCCATACAATGTTATTTTCTCTAGCAGGGACTAATATACTATATAACCCATGAGCCAAATTTGACTCAGGCAGGACCTATTTTTATAATTAAAGTTTTATAATAAGATAGCCATCTTTATTTAGGTATATACTATCTGTGGCTGCATTTGTACTACAGTGGTGGAACTTAGTAGCTCTGAGATAATGGTAGGATTAAGCAGTTGTGTTATATCAATAGAGTTTAGTAGCTACCATAGACACTTCAAGGTCTTCAAGGCCTAAAATCTACTATCTGGCCATTAACAGAACAGTTTGTTGACTCCCAAGAGATAACATCATTTGTTCAGCCAGATCATGATGCTAGTACCACAGCATATACCTGCTGCTGAGCTGCTTTCTGTTGGGCCCTACTTTTCATTGGCAGATTTCTATGTTACCTAATCAATGAATAATAGCAATATTCCCAGTAGAGTATATGTCTTTGAATAATCCAAAAATGTTTGCCAAGCACTGTGACTCTGTCTTAGTAGGAGAGAGTTTTGATATTGACCCTTAAAAGTTTCATTAATGTGCCAGGGCCTTTGCTTTAGTAAGAACGCAACTTAAAAAGGTTGGGGCTGGGGAAGTGGCTCAAGTGGTAGCGCGCTCGCCTGGCATGCGTGCGGATAAACCAAGATGTTGTGTCCGCCGAAAACTAAAAAAAATAAATATTAAAATTCTCTCTCTCTCTCTAAAAAAAAAAGGCACTCAGAATATTTTTTACTTCTTGCTTACCAAATTCTCAACAAAGAATCAGTGAGATGATCCATATAATGACCAAATAATCAAGATCCCTCAAACTATATGATGACAGAATATGGAGACTTAAATAGTCCTAGGGCCAGATCATATACTACTTATTTTCAGTCCCAAGGAATGGTTTTGTTTTTCTTTCCCGATAGGCCATAAAATACAGTTCATCCACTGGATTAATAGCCATTGTGTTAATTTTCTACTGCTGCTATGACTAATTACCATGAACTTTGTGGCTTAAAACACAAATTTATCATTTTATAGTTCTGTAGATAGAAGTCTGACACAGACTAATATCAAACAGTTGGCAGGATGCTTTTATTTCTGGAAGCTCTTGGGGAGATTCCCTTTCTGTGCTTTTTCCACTTTCTAGAGAGCACCCAATTTCCTTGCCACCTGGTCCTTTTCCTCAAACTTTAGAGCCAGCAACGTTGGGCCAAGTTTTTCTCACACTGCCATCTCTCTGCTTCTCTTCCTATTATCTTCTGTTTTTTGAGGATCCTTGTGATTATGTTGGGCACACCAGGATAATCCAAGATAATCTTGCCATATTAATAAGGTTCCTGTTTAGCAATGTTAATATGCGACCTTACTTCTCCTTTTCCAATTAATCTTGCCTATTAGCAGGTTTTGGAGATCTGGAAATAGACATCTTTGTGGAACTATTACTATGTCTACTACAATTACCTATGAAACACAGAATCTATGTTGATCTCTTCTAGGAAATAACCACAGCAGTTTTATAACCAAATGGGCCACTTGATTAAATACATGAAAACTCACTGTTATATGTCATGACTTATTGAAAATTTTTATAGGCCACTGTTAATGAATTAAGTGAGCATATGAAGGAGGATCACAAAATTTAATTTTTAAAGACTGAGATCAGCTTCTATTTAAATCAGTTGACTTGGAATACAATAGTATTTCAGAATTAATACCTTGACTATTAAGAAAAGACAGTTTTAATGACTTTTGCTTCTTATTTTACAGAACAATGCTCTCATTCCACAGAGCCTAGAAGCAATATGATAGTTTTTCCAGCAGTTATGTATATATGTATATCCATGAAAGTATACTCACAGTCTCTAAAAACAACCAGAGAGAAATGATGGATCTTGTTGGATCTACTAGGGATACACTTGGCACACAAATCCCTCATATATCATCTATACCGTCAGCTCTCTCTAATGGGTAGTTCATTATGGTGTTTCTTTTTGTTATATACCAAACTTAATTCATACCTTGTTTCCAATGGCTTTAGAGATATCGACAAATTTCTACAATACATAGTTTGGAGAATGGATGCAGGCCATTTAAGGAAAGGTTAAGGAAATAGTTCCTGTATATATTTGCTATAGCATAAGGATCTGCCAAAATAAAAATGTACTTTTGAAAACATGTTAATAAAATTTCTAAAAAGAATATATCCCTACTTAGTCAAGAAAGGTATTTCTATATGGTGATATTAATAATGCAGAATATGTTATGATGTACATCGTAGTAGTCATGTTTCTAAAACTGCTTCCTACTCCCTGTTGTATGCTTCCTTGTATAATTCTCTTAAGTGTGGATAGAACCTGTGAATATGATGGATATTTCCCTCTTGTGATTAAATAATGCATCAGTTGAATTTGAGTTAATCAAAAGAGAGATCATCTGGGTCAGTTTGATCTATTCGGATAAGCTAAGGGACTGGTACCATCCTAAAATCTGAGAGATTGAGAAATCTAGAAGGCCTTTGGAGAAGACTATGTTGGATAGGACCTAATGGCAGCCTCTATAAACTCATGGCAACCCTTGATTAACAGCAAGCAAGGAAATGGGACCTCAGTCTTAAAACTACAGTACCTGAATGAGTTTGTCTGAGGACCACTAAATCCATCTGAGAACCCAGCCCTAATAATCTCTTCATTCTTAACCCATAGAAACGAGGAGGTGAGCAAATTGCATTTTTTAAGGCATCAGGTTTGTGGTAATTAGTTGTGAAGAAATTAATACATATGCTATACATTTAGTAAGTTTTTATAATATTCTTTATAATGTAAAAAGCCTTTAAAAAGTTTCTGCTAAAATTAACCAAAATTGATCTGTGTATTACTCCATGGGGACCAAATAATTTCTTTAGAGGACAAATTGCTTCTTTATTTGGGGTTCTAAATCCGTATATAATCTCAATTGTTATGATATATGTGTGTGTGGCATTTTAATTACTTTTCTATTTATGGGAAATCTATTTAATTAAAATGATCCCAATCAAAACAATTGTGACATTTCTTTGTGTGATATTCATGAACATGTGAAATATCAGGTTTCTATTTTCATACATTTCATTTCAATTCATTTTTAGCTGAAGTAATAAAGTTGAAAGATTTACCAGAATTTTCTTACATAATGAGTGCAATGCTCAATTGTGAGTCTAAGATGAAAACTGTTACTTATTTCTTGATTCTAGTAAAATATTTTGCCTCCAGAATTGTTTTAGATATATTTCAAAGAAAATCTGGTATTATTTTGTTATGTTTTTAGAAGTAGATATATAATATTCTACTTACATCAGTTTAAATATGTAGTTTACTATGCCACATTCTATTTTGATGTGTTCTTTTATTTTGCTTGCTTTTGCATAAATTTTATATTTATAATATTTTTATAGACTTTTATGGTAATCTAACCAACAACTAGTATGAGAGAAACATTTAGAAGCATCCATTTTTATTTATTGATCTCTTACATTTTCACATTTTCTGCCTGGTTACAGAAGAGTAATAACTATCAGATGACTTTCCAAAGTAACGCCACTAGTCAGTGGGAGATAAATCTGTTTTAAACATAGCTTGCTACTTTTATAAGATATTGGTGGCTATTTTTTCAGACACTCATACAAATGTATAGATATTTATAAAAAGAAAACAAATGATAGAGAAAAATTCACTTGTCTCTTCCTGAAAGGCAACATGCTTTATTAAAGAAAACATCCTTTGGAAATAGGAAAACAAACAAGATAAAAATGAAACCAAGATTTTATGTAACGTTACTCAATCATACCATATCTGAGGTGTTCTGGAAACTAGAAATATTAAATGTTGATTATATTAAGTGTCCCTAATAGCCTCAAATTCATTATCCTGCTCATTAATTAAATGCAAATTTCTTTTATTTAATCTAGGCTAATAAAGTAGAATAAATTAATGTTTCTTCTCTAGAATGAAATCAGACGGAAATATCGATATAAGCAAGAAATTTATTTTAATGTGTCTCAGGGAAAAAATTTCTGTGGTTAAGCTTTTGTGTTCTATAATAGCAAGTGATAGAATTGAGCTAAAAGTGTTGGAGTACAAAGACATCCAAAGTGGAAATACTTCATGTATGAAGGTACCGAAGGGTTAATAATTTAAAGTTCATCACAAAGCTTGGCAACTGGATGAAGAAAAGAGGAAAAATTGAAGCCTGAAAAAAAGATGAAGTTATTTGAGTGTGCATATGAGTGTGAAGAAGGACTTGAATAATTTGACCATTTAAAGTAATCTCTAAATGAATAAAATGATGATTGTCACTCTAATTCTCAAATAAGTAGCTGCAAACTGAAAATTAAGAATTTTTCAAAGTTACTAAAACACTTATCAAGATTTTTTTTCTCATTGTTTATTACAAGTCTTTGTCTCAGCTCTTTGTTTTAACCAGATGGCTCAAACCTAATTAAGGTAAATATGGCATGAGTGGGGGGTATGGGTTTTGTGGGATGTATATGGCTCTGAATCATGTTCTGAGAAGCAGTACAGCATTGTTTAAGAGCATGGTCTTTAGAACCAATCTCTAAGATTTCTAATCCTTGAGTAAGCAAAGAGTAATTGCTGATTTTAGGAAAATTACTTAACTTGTGATTCTTCACTTTAAAAATGTGGATCATAGTGTCTACCTCATAGGATTATGATGAGAATTAAATGGTATAATACTTTTAAAGCATCTAAACAGTGCCTGGTGCATATTAAGATCCACATAAACCTGCATTGAATGAAAATAAATAAATTTCTTCCTTTTATATTTAAAAATATGATGTTTAATATTAATCAGTATCAACCAAGGTATGAAATGTTTGCAATAGTCATAGAATTAGAAATAGCAAGAAATTAGCCAAATAAACTTAGGAAATATGTCATGATTATTATATAGATAATAGTAAGTTTTCATTCAGATTGATATTATAAAGCAAAGAAACTGACAGTTATCATTTAGCCTGGTGGTAATAATCAGGTTAACCATAATTTTGTCTTCTATTTTAAGTGTCACATATATACAGAGAGATGGAGAGAGTGACTTCAGTCACATTAGCAGAACAATTCATAATCAGTGAACCTAAGTGATATGAAATATCAAGAAAAAAGAGTGCTTGTATAGTTACTTAATTTTCTTATTATAAACACTATTATTATCTTTGAATATGTCTATGTTTAAAACATATCACTTTTTTTTACAAACACAGATATTGAGGTTTATTAGTTTATAGGCACTTGTGAACTAAAGTAATTTGTGAAAAGTATTCAATTATGTAACAATCATTTAGCATCAACACTAAGTTATATTCAGTGCAAAACAATCTCCCATTTGGGTTTGAATTGCACTTTCTCAGTGATTAGTGATATTGAATATTTTATCACATACTCTTTGGCTATTCGTATGTCTTCTCTTGAGAATTATCTATTAAGATCATTTCACCATTTTTTGGAAAGAATTATTATTATTGGTATTGAGTTTTTTAAAATTTCTTTTATATTCTATCCTCTTCTGTCAGTTGCCTCTTAACTTTGTTGATTTTTTTCCCTTTGCTGTGCAAATGTATTAGTTTCATATAGTCTCATTTGCCTTTTATTGCTTTTGTTATCTGTGCTTTTGGTGTTTTTTCCTTTAAACATTTATATGACAGTAGAACCTATTTTGATATATTTATAAAAACACGGAATGTATCTTATTCACCCACCTTGTGGATGTGTACAATGTTGAGATTCACTGTGGTGTATGTGCTCTTTGGTGGGTTCTAACCAAAATATATTTGCCTAGACCAATGTCATGAATTACTTCCTTTATTTTTTCTTCTAGTAGTTTCATAGTTTTGGGTCTTATATTTAAGTCTTTGATGCATTTTGAGTTGATTTTTGTATATGGTGAGAAATAGGGGTCTAATTTCATATTTCTATGAAATAATATATTTTCTCAGCACCATTTATTGAACAAACTGTCCTTTTTTGAGTATATTTTTGTCATCTTTGTTGAAAATAAGTTGGCTGTGAGTACATGGATTTGTTTCTGAACTTTCTATATTAGTCCATTGGTCTATGTTTTCATGACATTGCCATGCATGTTTAGTTACTATAGCTTTGTAGTATATGTTGAATTCAAGTATTGTGATGACTCTAGCTATGTCAGGGATTTGTCAAGAATTTCTTTTGCTCTTGAGAGTTTTTTATGGTTCCAAATGGATTTTAGAATTGTGTTTTGTATTTTTGCAAAGGATTTCATTGATATTTTGATGGTAATTCCATTCAGTATCACTTTGAGTAATATGTACATTATAACAATACTAATCCTTCCAATTTCTGAATATGGGATATCTTTCCATTTGTTTATATATTTGTACCCTTCAATTTCTTTCATCATTGTTTTATAATTTTTTTGGTTCATTTCTTTGGTTGAACTTATGTATAACTATTAGGGATAGGATTGCTTTGTTGACTTCTTTTTTCAGCAAGATTCTATGTGGCATATAGAAATGGTCCTTATTTTGTCTGTTGATTTTGTATACTGCAACTTTACTGAATTACTTTACCAGGTCTAACAGTTTGGGTGGAGTTTTTAGGTTTTCCTATATATAAGATAATGTCCTCTTCAAACAAACTTAATTTGATTTCCTCCATTCCAATTTGAATGCTCTATGATTTCTTTTTCTTGCCTAAATTGCCTGGCTCAGACTTTTAGAGCTGTGTTGAAAAGCATTCTTTCAAGTGGATATCCTTCTGTTCTTCCAGATCTTAGAGCAAATACTTTCAGATTTTCCACATTCAATGTGATTTGGCTGTGAATCTTTCATATATAACTTTTATTATGTCAAGATACATGCATTATATACCTAATTTGTTGATAGTTTTTATCATGGTGTGATATACCATTTTATCACATTTTTCTGCATGTACTGAAATTATTGTATAATTTTTGTTCTTCATTCTCTTGAGATGATGTGTTATATTTATTGTTTTGCATATTTTGATCAATGATTTCGTAGCTGAGATCAGTTCCCTCTTATGATATGTAATTTCTTGATATGTTGCTGATTTGCTTTAAAAATTTTTAGATCCATATTTATCAGGGATTCTGGCCTGTAAGTTGTTCTTGTTTTGTCCTAATTGGTTTTGTCGTCAGGGTAATATTGGCCTCATAATATGAAATTGGAAAAATCCCTTCCCTTTTGGTTTTTTTAAATACTTTGAGAAGTATTAGAATTATTATTATTAGTAGTATTAGTATTAGTATTAGTTCTTCTGTGAAAGTTTGGTAAAATTTGGCATTGAACACATTGGTCCTTTTCTTTGTTGGGATACTTTTTATTATGGATTAATTATGTTATCCATTATTGGTCTTTGAGGTTTTTAAAATTTAGGGTTTAATTTTGGTTGGCTGTTTTTGTCCATAAATTTATTTATTTCCTTTAGGATTTCAATTTGTTATTTTTGATATAGTTGTTCATAATTCTCCCTGTCCTGAGTGGGGTTACTTTGCTAGCAACTTTTGAGTGTGGTGGTCTTATGTAGGTATGAGAGAATATGTACAGTTATGAGGCAGGTCACTTGGCTATAAATTTCTATAAATATGCCATGGATAGGCAGGACCATTCAGGCTTTCTTGGGTGGGAATAAGAGAATACATGTTGTTGTGGAAGCAGGTTGCCTATTTGTGGGCCAAAGGTGGGTATGGTCTCAGGATGGTGCTTTGTATCAGCAACCAGAGTTTAAGAAGGCATAATGTGGACTGGGATATTTCTATGGAATAATGAAGTAGTGTGACCTTCTTGGCACATCTTTAAACTGGGCTCAGTGCCTATGAAAGCCATTTGATTAGAAACCTCCTTGTGTACCTCTTGCCATTCATCTTGTAGGAAGTTAATAATATTGTTTTTAATTGGGATATTTGACTAGTGCTTTTTTATACAGTATTATTTTTCTGATAAATATTTATATTTTGTCATTTTAATTAAAATTAATACTTATATTGATTTCCTTTTTTGTTTGTTTGTTTTTGGCAGTACCTGAAGGGAATTGAATCCAGGGGCTTGTGCATGCAACGCAAGAATTCTACCATTGAGTTGTATCCCACCCTTTTAATACTTAATTTTGAGACAGGATCTCTTTAAATTGCCTAGTCTGGCCTCAAAATTGTTGTCTTGCTGCCTCAACTTCCCCAGTAACTGATATTACAGGCATATAATCACACACAACCTCATGTTTAATTTTTTAAGAGAGAGAGAGAATTTTTTAATATTTATTTTTTAGTTTTCGGTGGACACGACATCTTTATTTTATTTTTATGTGGTGCTGAGGATCGAACCCAGCGCCCCGCACATGCCAGGCGAGCGCGCTACCGCTTGAGCCCTATCCTCAGCCCTTAAATTAATTTTGAAGGAACAGAAAGCATGTGTTAGTATTTATAATATAAAATACAAAAGAATATTAAATATCATAATGAGAACATTATTTTGTGTATCCAATTTTTTTATTTAATTAAGATTGCCAAATATTTTGGTTGCTAATGTTTCATTTTTTCACTCAGTTATGTTCGTTGGATATCAATGCATTTGTTTACACAAAGCCTCTCTGAGGAGCTGAAATGACCACATTTCAAGAACTACTTTCCTTGTTCCTGTGAAAGATTACAAAAACAAGTTGAGAAATAAATAAGAGACATCACAGAATTAATATAATTGAATATCAAACACTGGTCAGTATTAAATACTATATTAGGAAGTATGTTAACTTGGACATTTCTTCAAAGTGAGGAGCTTTGCTAATGTCACATCATTTGATAGGAATTACTATCTTTCAAAAAGGTTTAAGAAAGAAAGCTTTCTAAATTTTGTTATTGTGACTCTTTTCTGTAAAACAGTGGTCACAGGTTTATGAATATTTTGTGGTATGGATGTTAGGCAAAAGCCCACAAATTCAATATATAGACATTCAATAAGATATTGAATTGTTTTAATATTATCAGCTTATCACTTAATAATCACTTATCATTGCATTATACTGCATTCTTTTCCTTTTCTTAAATGTTAAAAAAGTATAAAAGCATAGGTAAAGGGCATTAATATTAGTAATATCGTGTACTTTGATACTTGAGTGATTTCCCATTATAAATCCATATTGATAACCATTTTCTAGATGATATATTTATTTATAGTGAAATTAGTGTTTATCAGAAGCTTGACTGTAACTTTAATAACTTCAGCAATGTGAATGTTACAATTTACCAGTATTTAAATAAAAAACAGTTATACTCCATTAACATGTAGCCAATTTTGTGAACTTTGAGGAACTAGTATTCATTTTTTTTTAAATGATTGTCATCTTTGACTAAAGGGACTGAAAAAATTAGGGTTAAAATATGCTTTAATATGTACAAACTTAAGCTGGATCTAGTGGTTCAAACCTGTAATCTCTGTCATTCAAAAGACTGAGTCATAAGGGTCTAAGTTTGAAGCCAGCCTTAGAAATTTAGCAAGACCCTCAATACTTAGCAACACCCATTCTCAAAATTAAAAAAAAAAATGAAAAGAACTGGGGATGTAGCTCAGTGGTAAAGATACCCTGGGTTCAATCCACAGTATTCCCCACCAAAAAAAAAAAAAAAAAAATACAAAATTCAATGAAAAAAATAGACATATAGTTAAATTTTAAGTGATTTTGTATAAATTTGTAGCATTTGTACTTCTAAATATATTTAAATTGAATATAGCATAAGATTTGGGGGACAGTTACTACATTTTTTAAATATATTTTTCTTTAAATATAGCTCCAAACTCTACTAAAGTAGATCAAACCTACCGAATTGCTCATATTATCATATAGTTTTAAATATACCTGAATAACTTTAACAGATATTTTAGTTAAAAATTTTTGTTAAAATTATTATAGATTCATATACAAGTATAGAAAAATAATCAATAAAATTCCATATGATTTTATAGAATCCTCCTCATGCTCCCCACAATGGTAATATTTTACAAAACTAGAGTAAAATAGCACAGCCAGAATATTGACATAGACACAATTCAACCCTCTCATTCAAATTTTCCTAATTCAATCTGTACTCATTTGTGAGTGTTCATTTAATTCAATACAATTTTGTCATATGTACAATTTCATGTATTGATGAAGACAATCAAGATACTTAGCAGTCCCAACATTATGAGGAAAATTTATGTTGTCTTATTTTAACCACACCCAACCTAGTGTCAATAAATCTGAACACTTCAAAAATGTTACATACAGCGCATAATACAGTATGTAAATCTGGGAGGTTTCACTTTTTTCTTTCAGAATAATTCCCTGCTGAGTAATTCAGTTTGTTCTGTATAGTACATATTACTGAATAGCATTCACTAGGAAATCAAACCATCCCTGCAATGATAGTTATTCTGAGATACTTGAGATTGTCACCTATTTATAGAAAAAAATGTATATTTATTTATATGACACAATGTATTAGCACAATATTCATAAGGAAATGTTGGAAAATGCAGGTGACAAAGGTTTATCTTTTAGGGAATTAAATATTTTCTTTGCATAACCTGGTAAAATCCTTTCTTATAAACTTCTTGACTGATGTTTGAGAGACTTTCAGTATGTGATTATCCACTAACTGATTTTTAGATCTGTCTGATCATTGGAATCTTGCAATGCTTCACTTTCCTGTCCCCTGGCATCATACGAGAACATACCAGAACTTCTTGCCATTGCCTTTTTCAAAATTATCTTTTTCTTCAACTGGAATGATTGATCAAATGCTCTTTTCTTAATTATTGTTCTCTCATTTCCTTTGTGAGGTTTTCTCTGCTTTGCCAACTCCTAAAGCTTAGTATACAAGTAAAATAACATAATCAGTACATATCCTTTGAAAAAATAAAAATCATCTTAGCTAATGGTGAATTTTTGTCTATATTGAAGTATCATTATGCTGTTGTTATGATTAAATTGTTACCTTGTTGTGGTGTAAACATCAATAAAATCAGTAAGAGTGTATGTTATAGGTTATAGATTAGTAAAAAATTAGGTATAAGATTTTGATTAATAAGATAAGACAATTACAATGCAACATAGACAGGCCTGAAACTCCATTTTGCTGCCTTCTATAAACAACAACAACAAACTGTTACAAGAGCTGTTTCTGAGAAACTGAAATGAAAGCTGTTTTCTTATAAAAATTGTTTTTCTGTAATTTGTATCCCACAAATTATACCCTACCCAGGATGCAGCAGTGGTCGTGGTGAGCTACATCCTGGGTTTGATTGCACCTATGGGTCTACATGACTTTGAAATAGATTCTCGTCCCTGCCAATCCCTGCTCAAACTCAGGATACAGTTGTCTAGCACCTGCTTGAACCTGGAAAAGTGTTTAACTGAATTGCAAAGCTGATTGCTTTTTTCTAGCTTCTGTAATTGCATGTTTGCTAACTGGAGAATTCCAGTCCTGCTTAAATCTTACAGGTCCCACTTACTATTGTTTTAATTTCTGTGATTGGCTTGCTTACATGACGCTAAGCAAGCCACTGAGTTTGGGGTTTTGTCCATAAATTTTCAAGGAACAGAACAGGAAGCTGCTGTTCTCCCACAGAGTTGAAGTCTCTGTGGGTGGGTGACAGTTCCTGGCTAGGTAAATAAAGCTCTCTTTGATTTGAATTCGAACTTAGAGTGTTTTCTGAAGCAGCCCCCATAACAACCCCAAAGAAGATTTATATGATTCCTTTCATGGTTATCAATGCAGTAGTTCAAACAAATGATACCTTCTAGATTCCTTAGCTCTGATATCAGTAGACAAACATATTGCCATATTTTATAAATCTTTAATCAAATACAAAATTTAGAGCACAGAAATGCACTGCAAATTTGTGATACTGTCTTCTTGGTTTTAACACATTCTTGGATTTAACAGATTTTAACACATTCTCTTCAATGTGCTATATACTGAATGTTGTGGCTCCAAAGTTCATGTGTTCAGGCTTTGATAATTAGTTTGATGATATTGGGAGCTGGGCCAATAAGTAATTAAGTCTCCAGGATGGAGTCCTTATAGTGAGATTAGTGTACTTATAAGAAGAGAGAATATGGAACTTGCTTTCTCTCTCTGCTCTCAGCTATCTGAGTACGCATGGAAAATGAAATTGTCTACATACCAAGAAGAGGGACCTCAAGAAGAACAGAATCTTCAGGCACCTTGATCTTAGACTTCTCAGACTCCAACCAACCCTTTCTCAAGTGGCTGTGATTGCAAAACATATATTCTTTTAGCATTTGATTTTCTTTGTTGAATCTGTGTATATGAGGGAGGAGGGATAAGAAACATCTAGAGGTGAAAGTACTTATAGTGAAATTTAACAAATCCTCTAATGGTACAAAACTTTGGAAACATTTTCACAGTGAGATATTAAATATTTTTTTATAACAAGGTTTGCAAGATGAGGCACATTATTATATTAGCTTCCTATTTCTGCAGTCTAAATTGAGTTTTGGAGCACTAAAATAAAGATGTTAGCAGTGCTAGTTCCAGGGGAGATGCCTTGTCCTTGCCTCTGCCAACTTTAACAGACAATTTTTGGCCCCTTCCTATTTATTCCAGCCAACTGGATGGCATTTTCTCTTCTCTCTGATCAACTGATTTGTTTTATAAAGACCCTGGTGACTACATTAAGTCCACCCAACAATTCAAGATGATCTTCCAATTTCAAAGTTCTTAATCACAGTTGCAAATTCCTTTTACTATATAAAGTAGCATATTCATAGGTCCTGCAGGTTAGAATATGTATATCTTTGGGAAGCCCTTATTCAGACTGTTCTAGAGCTTTCCCCCCTTTATTATGTAATTCAAAGCAAAGGTCCTAGCAGACATTCAGTTTTCATTGTGTTGTTTAAGAAAGGTGATCTTTTTCCTTACATGTACTGATTTTGAAACAAAATTATTCATTTCTTAGAGAAGCAAATTACATGTTTTCATATTGATCTTAATTACCTTCATATTGATCTTAATTACCTCCCAGTTTTGTTCCTAAAATTTTATTAACTGATTTTGGCAAGATAACAGTTTAGAGAAAGGAGATCTATATATTTATATCTATATCTATATCGGTGTGTGTGTGTGTGTGTGTGTGTGCATGCAGACAGTTTCAGTCACAATAGAAGATACTCTCCTGATCTAAGAATCTATGCATCTTCATTAATGCCCTCTTTTGTGTCAGGCTAAAGGTATTTACCTCCAACTTTCAAGCAGCCTTCTTAAGATCAGACCTAGGGTTTTAGCCAAATTAAACAATTTAATGATTTTCTTGCTTCCCAGGTCATTTTAATAATATTGTGATATATCACAAATTATAATATTTTAATATAATTCAATATGATGGGATCACTATTATGCTCTAAAGCCCCAATATTTCCATTCCTTACTCTTTCCCCTTATAATTGTGTTAAGATGCCAGATTATATGCTAATGAAACTATAATTTGGCCATCTGAAAGATTAAAATAATTGGGTGTGAACTAGAGTTACAGATAACAAGTTGAAAATTTCATTAATAAATTCTTTCAATTAATTTACGTTCTTAATATAAATTAATTGAAAGAATTTATTAATGTTATCTTATGCATCTCTTTCTGATTCTTTTTATGCCTCTGTATGTGGAGGTCAATTTAATAGGAAATGAAAGACTACTTTTTAAAATTTTTTTCCTCTTTTATGTAAAATAAAATTAGTTTCTTTTTTACACTGCAGTCAAATATATTTTTACATAGTATTTTATCAAGAAATTTGAAAAGATCAAATAAAATGTTTTCACAGTATAATTTAAAGAATAAAATTACATTAGTAGTTGTCTTTAGACTGCCTTTTGATTTCTGATTATTCTTGCTTATCAGGTGCATGTACTTTCAACTCATAAGATTTATTTTGCTGCCAAATGAGACTTCCTGTTTTTTTCTTCTCTGTCATCACTTTTCATCCTTCACATTTGGACACTTTGGGTCATATTGAAAGCCTTGTTTTCTAGAATTTCTTTCTGAAGGTTCATTGTTGCCTTTTATCCCTTTGACAATTTCTCCCACAGAATACCATTTGACATTCATCCAATGTTTTTTCAGTTTCTGCAACTGCTGCTTTTGCAGTCAAAACTACTTCTTGACTAATTTTCTTCTTTCAGTATCATCCTCATAATCAATTTGATTATTCCTTTTGAACCTAGAAGAGGTGAGAGGACCTGGTCAGGAGTGTTATAGGAAATTGATCTAAGTAAATGTACATCCTTATGGCATTGTTTGGAATAAAAAGTAGAGAAACTCAAAATAGCTTTAGTTCCCAATGGGAATTATGGGTCAGGCACAAATTAGAGTCCTGGGAAAAACTACCTGGTCTAAGTGAAAAGAGCCAACAATCAAATTTATAAAGCTCTGATTATGAAAGCCAGTGTATAGGGAGGCATGACAGAAATAACTAGAATGCTCAGAATTCCTTTAAAAGTATAAAGCTACAGAGACATCTTAAATGATTCTGCTGCCATGTATAAGCATAAGTTAAGGGATGGAGAAGTTTCCTAAGGATACAGTCCTCAGTATATGCTGCATAGTACAACTCTAGTCCAAAACTTCTCAAAGAACTATTTCATCATGCTTTTGCATTGCTTGGAAATCTTAGGAGAAGCAAATGTAAATACCCAGTCTTGAATATTTAGAGCACTTGAAGATTTTTATAAAGGGACTATAAAACCACTTCCTGAAATGATATCACTGTGCTCACCAGTGTTAAGATTTTATGTCAACAAGGCTATTCAGTCACCTTTTCTCAAAACTGTCCTTATATATTTTGAATTATTTAAAGTGCTCTTGTACTAGATTTGTTTCTCTCAATATTCTTCTGCCAATTTATCTGCTATCCATTCATCCTAACAGTTCAAATCTCAAATTTACAAATAATGTTTTAAATAACCATCCCTGGATTATAGCTGTTTCTTAGGAACAGTTGACTTAATCATTCATTTTTCCAATATAAAACATTTGTTGATTAGTCACAATGTTCCAAACAAGTCTGTCAGTTACTGGGGCTGTAATAGTTCTCTGAAAAAGAATAAAGTCATATCCAAGGTGAGACTTAAGGGTATGACTTTGAGTGGTAAAATTTATATATTTTTCCATCATTTACATTCATAGTAATTAAAGTTGTCTTAAGTCAAAATATGTTTAAACTTGCATCACCAAATAGGCCATTAATTTGGCCATTTATTTCACTAACATTAAAATTACTGTTTTATTTGATTCTATAATTTTATTATGTATTTTCTATTTGTGTCACCTGTTTTATTTTTCATGTTCTCTCATTTCTTCTCCTTTTTTGAATTAATCTATTATATTTTATTCATCTATTTTGCAGATTAAATTAAGGATCTTAAGTGAAATATCCTGAATTTCTCAGGATAAGCCCTAAATACCATTTCAAATGTCCTTATAAAGAGAAGGCAGAGGAAGTAGACATGCTTAGAGGAAACAGGATTGTAAAGATATGGGAAAAGAGATTGTCCACAAGACAAGGAATGTTGACAGACACCAGAATCTGGACAAGACAAGGACCAGAGCTTCCCTAGAGCTCCCAAAGGAAGTATGACCCCATCAACCCCTGGATTTCAGACTTTGAAACTTCAGAAATATAAAAGAATAAATTGTGTTGTTTCAAGACAGTAAATTTGTGGTAATTTGTGACAATACCTGCAGGAACTAGCATATCTATCAATCAAGTTTTCTTTGTATATACTTTTATTACCTTTTAGTATTTATTCTATAAGTCATACCAATTTTTATGGGTTAGAAAAAATTAATAAAATAAAAATGTCCTTATTACTCAAAGCAATCTACAGTTTTAGTGCAATCCTATAAAAATACTGGTGATATTACTTACCAAAACCAATCCTATGGAACCAAAAAAGACTCTCCTGTAGTTTGGATCTGAGTGTCTCTCAAAGACCCTGTGTTGAAAGCTTGGTCCCCAGCTTGGTGTTATTGGGGGGTGGTGGAAAGTTTAAGAGGTGTGCTTAATGGGAGGTTATAAGTCACTGGTGGTTTGCCCTTGAAGAGGAATGTGGGACCTGGTATCTTCCTCTTCCTTTTCTCCTGGCCATGAGGTGAGTGGTTTTGTTCTACTGAGTGCTCCTAAACATTATGTACTACCTTTCCTGGAGTATGACATTCACTTATACACTTACGTGGTATCTTGGCCCTTAAAGGCAGTGAGAATAGAAATTGGGAGTTTGGAGGGTGGAAGATAAGGAAAATGAAAGATGAGAAAAGAAACAATTTTCTTTACAGAATAAATGACTGAACTCAGGCTACAAGACAGTATTTTAGCAAGAAAAATATTACCTGTCTTGTAGTTTTGTTTGTTTTTTATCTGAGGTCTAGTCAGGTAAGGTTATCTTCAATAATCTCTAAGGACCCTAGCTTTTCATTGATGTGTGGGACCTGATGATTCTTTTTCTTTCCATCTTCTTCAAGGAAGACCAATTGTTGCAATCCAGAGTTTGACCTAGAGGCCAAGAGTCAGAAGAACTAGAAAGTTTTGGAAATAGAATTATGGATTAAATTAAGCTAAAGAAGAAACTGAGGAAAGTATTTTGAAAATGAAGAACTCCCTTACATTTTCTTTTAATATACTCAATCATGCAATATTATATTTATTTTTCTGGGTTTAGACCTCTTTGGAACATTTGGAAGCTAACCTGGAATTGCATAGCATGGCAATGCATACATCCAAGTCTGCCCGGGCTCGATCATACTCACTTTGGCTTCAAACTATCAGAGGACTGTAATGTGGAGGTTGGTGCTGTCTCTGAGATGGGCAGGTGATTCTGTCCATGTTACAAATTGCTTAGGGTGTGATATTCAAAAATGGATGTCTCAGCCAGCCTTTAATAATTATACTGTGTGAAATTATCAAGTGATCATGTCAAGAAGCTTCCTGAAGGAGCATTCTTTAGGGAAGGCAGCAGGTAGAAGAGAGATTTGTATTCCTGCCATCTGAATTGAAATTTTAAATATATGTCGTGGGAATAGAGAAATCAGTGAGAGAAGATTGGTTGGTGGAAATAAACCATGAGATTGCAGAAAAGAGGGCCTTGCATCTGGATCTGGTCCAGTTTGACATTTTTATCATGTAACTATATGATATTATATATCAAATACAAATACATGGTATTAAGTCAATTTGTTTTTTAAAAAAAGACACTAAGAATTATGCATTTTAGGTTCAGAGAAACCACCAACAGTGAGATCCTTATGCAAAGTTTGTTGAGGAATGCCAGTGACCTACACTGACACTCCCACTCCTACTCTGCTCCTCAGGCTTAGAGAGGCTATGAGAAAGAGATGAAAATCATAGTTTGGCCAAGTGCAGTGTTTTTCAGTGTGGCTTGCCTCACTGCCACAGAAAACTAAAGATTAATGCTAAGGGACTAAGGGAATTCTTTGCAAAATTTGCTGTGCCACAGTAAACAGATGCTAGAATTCAGTTTCTCAGGTAGATATCTGTTGAGTTACTGGCTTACCTTAGCTACTTTGGTGGTACCAGTAAAGAAGAGTATTGGAAGGAGATAGTGTGGCAAAGGACTGGGTCAGGATGAAGGATCAGTACTCCATCAGGGCATGGTGGCACACCTCTGTAATCCCAGTAGCTCAGGATGCTGAGGCAGGAGGATCACAAGTTCAAAGCTGGTCTCAGCAACTTAGCAAGGCTGTAAGCAACTTAGCAAGACCCTGTCTCAAAAATAAAAAATAAAATTGGGCTGGAGATGTGACTCAGTGATTCAACAGCCTGGGTTCAACCCCCAGTACCAAATAAATAAAATGAAAAACAAAAATAGCAAATCTTAAGATAGCCAGAGATTGGGGGGGGTTAATTTATAATATCATTAAAAAGTAAAATGCTTTGGTATAAGTACAACAATATATGTGCAAGGTTTCTATGCTGAAAACAAAATAAACTAATGGAAAAACATCAAAGATGATCTAAATAAATGGAAGATAAACAAGGCTCATTTATGGTTTGAAATACCTAACATTTGAGATGTCAGTTCTTACCAAACTGGCCTATAAAGTTAGGAATATTCCAATAAAAATGTCAACTAATTTTTTGTAAGTACGGACAAGCTGGTTCTCCAATTTATATGGAGAGGCAAAAAAAATCTAGATTAGTCAAACCATTTTTGATAAGGAAAACAATGTGGGAGGGAAGTCTGAATCTGCCAGGTTATATAGTGCTATTATACATTTACATCATTCAAGAGTGTGATGTTAATGAAAGGACAGACACACAAATAAGTAGAATAGAATAAAATTTTTTGAAACAGACTCATAAAAGTAGAGTCAACTGAAGATGCAAAGCAATTTAATAGAAAAGGCATATTCTTTTTAACAAACAATACTGGTGCAATTGAAACCCATATAAACAAAGTAAATAAATCTTGGCAGATACTTCATACCTAATAAAAATTAAAATAAATCAGATCCAAATGTAAAAATGAAATTATAAAATTCTAGGAGAACTGTATGACATTGAGTTTGGTGGTGGATTTTTAGATACAACACCAAAATCATGATCCATAAAACATAATTTATAAATTGGATTTACAAAAGTTACAATGTTTTACTTTTCAAAAGATACTCAAAAGTGAAAATACAAGACACAAACTAATAGAAAATATGGAAATATTATATTTCAGACCAAGGATTTATATCCAGATAGATAAAGAACTCTTAAAAGCCATAAGAAAACAAACTACCTAAGTAAGATGGATAAAAAGTTACTCAAATATTTTGTGAAAAAAGATAAATAGATGAAAATTTTAAA
The DNA here is from genome assembly GCF_021218885.2 of Marmota monax. Lineage (NCBI taxonomy): Eukaryota > Metazoa > Chordata > Mammalia > Rodentia > Sciuridae > Marmota > Marmota monax. The sequence continues at coordinate 2,352,888 of NW_026694999.1, read as the reverse complement.
ACCATACTGAGATACTCTCAACACACTTATGAGAAATGGCAAAAACAAAATAGGCAAAAGTCGTCATCCCAAAGTCTGGTGAGGGTTTTAGAAATAGAAACTCACTTTCCTTGTTGGTACAAAAAAACAATACCACTATTATACCACTTTCTTATAAAAGTCAAACACACTCACCTTATAAAGTAATAATACCATGTTTAATTTTTATCCCAATTATCACAAAAGAGCTGTATGTAAATGTTTACAGAAGCTTTATATTCACCGAAAACTGAAAACAATCACTATTGCCTTTAACATATGAATGGATGAATACTCTGCAGTATATCTATACAAAGAATTACTACTCAGCACTCAAAAGGAACAATTGACTCATATAGCCATATGAAGGAATATTTATTTCATTCAGCTAAGTGAAGGCAGCAAAAACCAAAGAGCTGCATATTTTAAGAGTTTAAAAAACATGAGTGATTTACAGGAGTGTTAGAGTTTAAGAAAGCATTACAATGGAAATTTAGGGTGATGTACTTGTTTTATATAATTCTGTGGTGGTTGAAACATAATTCTTTGCATTTTGAAAAAATTACAGAGATTATATACAGTAAAGAGTAAATTAAATGTGATCAGTTTTTAGAATCCCAAAATGGAATAGAAACTGTGCCAAATGAATGTATTACTAATGTGTGATATAATCTCACTGAAGGATGTGAGAAGAAATAAGTTAATATAAATAATTTGTGAAGTAGTATTTTAATTGGATAATATAAAATTAAAAGTATCCTGTTCTTTAACTTCATATAAACATTGTATTTTAGTTGCTAATTCTGATCTCACAGGGGTATATTTAGCAATTCTGAAATTACTTTGCAACCACTAGAATTGTACAAGTAGATAAAATGTAGAAATTAATTATTTGCAATGAGATGGAGGCCAGGCGTTTTTTGTTTGTTTGTTTTGTTTTGTTTTGTTTTGTAGCAGAGAAAGCAGTTACCGATGAGCAAGTGGAAAAAGATAATGTGAACCCTTCAGAGTTGGAAATGACAGGTTGATCTCTCGTTTACTTAAGTACATATATGTAGGTAGAGAAATAAATAAATAAATATGAACACGTGCATATATATATACAAATAACTTTTATCCGTGTGTACTGTAAGAAACAAACAATAATAGCTCTGTAGCAATGATCAGAATTACTGCTTATATTATGGGTTCTAGATACTATTCTTCAATTAAAAAGTTAATGTTCCTTTAGAAATTATTGATAGATACTATGGCGGGAGTAGGGAAAAAACAAATAATTCTGGGGTAGCTTTTCGTGATATAAATAAGCAAAGGCTCCATAGTAACAAGTAGACTGAGCATGTCAAAATGATGCAAAAATTAACTTCACACTAGAAAAAGCTTACAACAGCAAACATAGACCAATCGGAATAACAAAATAAATAATACAATAATATTGAATTATAATCTAATATACAAAATAAATATACATGTGTCTATATGGTAAATAAATTAATGGAGATGGGAAAACTAAATTTATGAATGTAGAAGAAAATGGAAATAAAAAATCGCCAGTATATTTTCAGAGCTTGACTCTCTCTTCCTAAAATATTTACTAAGTTGTGCAGTGTTTTAATATATACATTCTTTAATATAAGCATTTGTTGTGCGGTGTTTTAATATATGCATTCTTTAATATAAGAATTTCTGCTGCTTCTTTGAAGATATGCCACTCAAACTGGTTAATGGTTTAACTAAAGTAAATCAAAGTTAAGTAAATGAGTATACTTCTGAGAAATATCATGACAGGGAAGGTGTTTAAAATATATAACTGAGAGGACTGGGCTTTAAGTCAGTGGTAGAACACTTGTCTAACATGTGCAAGGCCCTGGTTACAATACTCACTATTGTGAAATAAGTAAGTAAATAAATAAATAAACAAATAATATGTAACTGAGAAAGTAGAGCTTCAGAAATCATGTTGTTGACAATTTCATTTTTGTTCATTCCTTTTTGCCATTCCTCTTTTCCATGAATCTTGAATGCGGGCTAGATTTAGTAACATGCTTCTCATGAGTAGAGCATGGAAAGAGACAAAATTAGCTCCCAGGGGAGGAATATACCACTCACTATCTTTTTTCTGTGGTCAAAGTAAACATCTCCAGTAATAAGTCACATTAATATTATGCATCTCTGATGTATCATAAGAATGACATTTTTGATAATATTCTTCCCAAAATTCATACCTCAGTTAAAACTTGAAAAGCCATTGGAGAAACCCAAATAAGTCTATTCTACAAAATACTTGGCTAATTTTCTAAAATATCCAGGTTATGAGCAATGAAAAAAGACATGATGACTAATTATGACACAGTAACCTGTACTAGAACCTGGAAGAGAAAAAAATTAAGTAGAAAATATAGCAAAATCTTAATTAAGCCTATAACTTAATTACTAATATTATAATGTAAATTTTTTTATTTTTTATAAACGTCACATGGTTATACAAGTTGTTTATATTAGGGGAAATAAATAAAGCACATATAGAAATTCTGTACCATCTTTGCAACCCCCTTTAAGATTAAATCATTACCAAAAAAAGTTTAAAATAAACATATTAGCTGCAGCAATGATCTATATGTTGAGTGAGAAAATTTCTAAAGAAGCTGTTTATATGGAGATTCAAGTAAACACAATAAATGTACACTGAATCAGTATGGAATAATATTGCAATTTGTGTTTCTGTTCATTCTTTGAAGATATACCACACAAATTGGCTAATGTTTTAACTAAAGTAAATTAAAATTAAGTAAATGAGTGTACATCTGAGAGATAATCATGACAGGGAAGGTTTAAAATTTATAACTAAGAGAACTGTCTATAACTCAGTGGTAGACAATTTACCTAATATGTATAAGGCACTGGTTTCAAACCCCAGTGTTCCAAAATAAATAAATACACACATACATATGAAATATATAACTGAGAAAGCAGAACTTCAAAAATTATGTTGATGGCAATTTCATTTTTGTTCATATGATATATTAATTATGGAAAGTAAAATTATAGAAAGTTATATGCCAATAATTTAATAACTTTCCAGTAAGTATTTAGATGTACCTTATTTTGCTTTGCTATAAAATGTTGATAGTGCCTCTGGTTTAATTTTGTAAAAATGGTAAAAGTTATCAAATAAAGGAAAAATGAGTCTTCCTAAGAATGAACACCATGTTAAAATAAAGTCATTAAATTTAAACCCTCAGAGTCAGAGGTTACTTATAACCCGTTGCCTAGATGGGTATCAGACACACATCATGGCATTCTATCTAGAACTAAATGTGAAATCTCATGTAGAAAAAGAGTGAATCTAGAATTGACAATAAAGTTTTATTAAATCCTACTAAGCAAAGGCAGGAAACTGTCCTTGCCAAATCTTTATCTTCCATAATTCCTCCTGGGATAGGGTATCTATGTACTTCATGCCGTCCCTGCTCACTCTACTGTGGAGGGGAAAATTGTTTGTTCCATGTTATTGAGCATTTCTGAGAACAATCCACATTCTTATGATTTTACCGTTCCTGTCTGAATTATGATTTTTGAATGTCAATATTATTATTAAATGATATTGTTAAATTATTCCTGTAAATTCATACTCAGAAATATATTACCAATAATTGCTTTATTTTATGCATTTTCTGAAATTTAGTCCTCTGAATAATACCAAACTTAATTACCTACCTCACTACTAACATCATTTCCTACTCCTTGCTTCTTTTTACTTTATTGTTTGCAGATGTTTAAGAGAGAGAGTTAATAGGGAAAGAGGAGAAGCTGATATTGTTCCTTGAGCCAGCTTGGAGGTGTTTTGAAGATTTCTTTCTCATACCAGAAATCTTTGAATAAATTTTCCTATTACCAGAAACCCCAACTCTCTACTGAATATTTTGAAAGAGCCTTTGAACAAGCAGAATAAGTTTTAGGGCAAATTGAAGCTTCACAGATAAAGAAACTAGATGCTCTTATCCCAATCATTAGACCCCAGAATATACTCTTATGAAAAAACATTTTACATACTTTAAACTGAAAGTATATGAGGAAATAATTGTACTATTTTAGATAAGTAACAAAGCAGAAAAATTAATGAAGCTTCTAAAAGGGGAATCAAGTGTTCAGTGTCCCTTTATAACAAATTTCTCTAAATATTAAAACTACAGATATTTTATATGAATGTCCTATGATATCTGCAGATATCCTGACACTTTTACCCTAGCACTGCCTGGGATAGTTATTTAATAATTACTATCATATGCTGGTGTCTCAAGCAGCCCCCACTTTGCTTGTCCCACCCCACAACTGTCACCCTTAGATCTTTGAGAAACATTCTTTCCTCCTTTATGACATCATGTCCACTAAGCAAATGGGATGGTGGTGGGATCTGTAAAGCAGATGCTCTTCTGATGGACTATTGCTGGACATTCCTGAAGATACCTTTGATCATAAGCAGGTAATATCTAATTTAAACACTGACTTATCTTTACTCTTAATGCAAGTTGAAGGCCAAGGAAATACCATTCTTCTGAGCATCCATCATATGATTTTTCAATTTTATTTGGGTTGAAATTATCATTTTTACATTATACCCTCCAAACATCTTTGTTTGGAGGGGATAATGTAAAAATGATTTTACTTTGATTATCCTTTGTTTTACTTTAAAGTTCAGCTGAGCTCTAAGACGACGACTTCCTTTATCTAGTCACTGTATCTCTAATTGTTTATAAACTTGGAAGAGAGGTAATGATGTTGTAAAAGTAATTTATGGTACCTGAAGCATGAGTTATCCCAAGGAGGTAAATTTCTTGCTCATGAGGTTGTGGCCATGGAGTATTTTCCCCAGCTAGTAACCAAGAGATCTTAAAGGTGACTTTTAATTATAGAAGATAATAGGGTCCCAAATATATTAATTTTCTATTGCTGCATAACAAATGAGCACAGATGTGTTTAAAACTATAGACATTTATTATATTACAATTTGCATGGCAAGGTTTAGTCAGACTCTGTTCAATTTCATAAGTTGAAATCAAGGTGTTAGTCGACTACGATCTACATACTGTGGGGTCGGGCTCCAAATTCCTCAATAGGACACCCATAGCACAAAAGTTAATAACTAGAATCAACAAATGGGACTTACTCAAACTAAAAAGTTTTTTCTCAGCAAAAGAAACAATAAGAGAGGCAAATAGAGAGCCTACATCCTGGGAACAAATCTTTACTCCTCACACTTCAGATAGAGCCCTAATATCCAGAGTATACAAAGAACTCAAAAAATTAGACAATAAGAGAACAAACAACCCAATCAACAAATGGGCCAAGGACCTGAACAGACACTTCTCAGAGGAGGACATACAATCAATCAACAAGTACATGAAAAAATGCTCACCATCTCTAGCAGTCAGAGAAATGCAAATCAAAACCACCCTAAGATACCATCTCACTCCAGTTAGATTGGCAGCCATTATGAAGTCAAACAACAACAAGTGCTGGTGAGGATGTGGGGAAAAGGGTACACTTGTACATTGCTGGTGGGACTGCAAATTGGTGCAGCCAATTTGGAAAGCAGTATGGAGATTTCTTGGAAAGCTGGGAATGGAGCCACCATTTGACCCAGCTATTCCCCTTCTTGGTCTATTCCCTAAAGACCTAAAAAGAGCATGCTACAGGGACACTGCTACATCGATGTTCATAGCAGCACAATTCACAATAGCAAGACTGTGGAACCAACCTAGATGCCCTTCAATAGATGAATGGATAAAAAAATGTGGCATTTATACACAATGGAGTATTACTCTGCATTAAAAAATGACAAAATCATAGAATTTACAGGGAAATGGATGGCATTAGAGCAGATTATGCTAAGTGAAGCTAGCCAATGCCTAAAAAACAAATGCCAAATGTCTTCTTTGATATAAGGAGAGTAACTAAGAACAGAGTAGGGTCGAAGAGCATGAGAAGAAGATTAACATTAAACAGGGATGAGAGGTGGGAGGGAAAGGGAGAGAGAAGGGAAATTGCATGGAAATGGAAGGAGACCCTCAGAGTTATACAAAAGTACATACAAGAGGAAGTGAGGGGAAAGGGAAAAATAATACAAGGGGGACAAATGAATGTCAGTAGAGGGGGCAGAGAGAGAAGAGGAGAGGGGAGGGGGGATAGTAGAGGATAGGAAAGGCAGCAGAACACAACAGACACTAGTATAGCAATATGTAAATCAATGGATGTGTAACTGATGTGATTCTGCAATCTGTATATGGGGTAAAAATGGGAGCTCATAACCCACTTGAATCAAAGTGTGAAATATGATATATCAAGAACTATGTAATGTTTTGAACAGCCAACAATAAAAAATTAAAAAAAAAAAAAAAGAAATCAAGGTGTTAGCAACTTTGACATTCTTTTCTGGAGCTTGATTTCTGATCTCAAGTTCATTAAGGTTGTCGTAGAATTTAGTTACTTGTGGTTGTCATGCTGAGGTCCTCAGTGTCTAGGGGGTGCCTCTCTTTACTGGCAGTTTTTTGCATGGTTGTTTTTTCTCTTTGAGGTCACCTGGAAATTCTCTTGCTTCTATGACTTTCATTTCATTAAGTCCCACCAAATCTAATGTTCCTTTTGAATTATACAAAGTCAACTAATTACAGACCTCAAATACATCTATAAAATTACACCTCTGGCACATAACATTAAAAAAATCACTCAAGTGATATCATGTTCATAGATCCTGCGTACATATGAGGGGAGAGAAATAGTCATGGGTTTATGCACAACAGGGAAATTTGACAAGTAATTTTAACATTCTGTCACATCAGTTTCAGCAATTGACATAATGCTGTATCACTTACCTAATTAGGTCTTTGTTAACCAAATATGTTACCTGGGAATTTAAGCATATAAGACATCAGGGTTTTAAAAAACGATTCTTCAGCAGTCTCTGGTTATGGCCTACCTCTTCATAAATCTTGTTACCCATTCATATGTAGGAGATTTGAATAAGCCAAATATCTAGTCTGACTAACATTTACAGAATCCTCACAGATGAATATCATACAATTGCTTTTATTTTGAATCTGTCAAAATTCTACTCATCTGTAGCCAATATCAGCAGTTGCCAGCTGGTGGTCTATCTTAAATTGAACAGTTTTGTATTTTGCCTATCATTAGCTGCTTCCTGAAAATATGCAATATCTTGAGCAAAGTAGGCTTACTTTTTGAAATTATATGTTTCTTAAATATATAATAGATTTGTTAAAATGACCCAATAGTCATATTAAAACATGCCAAGAAATCCACATTTAATCCTGTTTAATCTTAGGTCATATCCTAAGATTGAAACCAGACAATACAAAGCAGTAGATATTGTTAACAGGTTTTCACTTACCACTAGTGGAGGCAAAAATACATACACTAAGTTGATAGAATTCCTGGTATTCCTAATAGCTTGCTTGTTTAATAAAAGAAGAGGATAGTAGAAATGATTTGGAGGGTTGGGCTATGGCCCAGTGGTAGAGCACTCACCTAGCATGTGTGCCAGTCTTTGGTTCCAAAGTCAAGAAAATATATTTATTACATGGAAGTAACCTCTAGCACTCATAGAGAGTGGCTGCTTTGAAACCTTGAAAAAAATTTATGTGACATTACTCACAGATATAGGACAAATTTGCCACTCTACTCAACCATTAGTGAGATAAGACATTTTATCACCTATTACTGGACTGTTCTGTATGAGTGGTGCCAAAGAATTACAAATCCTATCTGATAAACCTATGAGGGTATTTTGACCAAAGACAGATCATTAGGTGGTTCCACAAAAACAATTTTTAGTTAACAAAAAGCCTCCTGTTATCTAAAAACAGGGATGTATTTGTTATCTTGTTTAACTAATTTCTCTCTTAAGGACAGAGGTTGACAATGTCACCTAAAATACATTTTGACTCATCCTTTCAGAAAATGACTTAGACTAATAGATTGTCTATGGATGTTTTATATAGATCAGATCATTTTTTAAGCTTTATAAAATAGAATTGGGCATGACAGTACATGCTTGTAATCCCAGTGGCTCGGGAGGCTGATGCAGGAGGATTGCAAGTTCAAGGCCAGCCTCAGCAACTTAGTGAGGCCCTAACTCAAAAGAGAAATTTTTAAAAGGCTGGGGATGTGGCTAGGTGGTAAAGTGTCTCTAGGTTCAATCCCTGATACCCTCCACTAACAATGAATGTGTAATGTATGGAAGGTATATTATTAAATGTTATAGAAGATATATATGGGCATAAACTGCATATATGTATATTTGCAAACATGCATATAATTAAAGTTTAAAAGTTCTTACAAACTGCATCTGTACTTCTAGAGTATAGAAGTAACAGGAAAAATTTCAAAGGTAATTTTTGCTTTATAAAATTGTATATCTAAATATATAATGAAAAGAAAAATAAATGAATATATTAGGAAGCCAGACTGACAGAGGTGCAGTTATTTTGAAGACCAAGGTCATTTGGAATCACTCTGTTGAGTCTCCTTATGAAACTTGTCTATAACTTATTTTAACCATTGGATATCTTTTTGGGTAGAAGTGAGCCACCATTAAGATCTCTTTAGTTACTAATTGGGGATAATTCTCCATGGCTATAACCTTACACGAGCAAGAAATTTATCTTCTTGGGATAACTAATACTTCAGGTAGAAATTCCAAATTCCTGAATCTGATTGAACTTCTCATATGTGCATGCATGAATGTAGCACTGTGGGTTCACAGGGCACAAATTTTTTAAAAAAGTAGTAAATGGTAAATGGATTGAAGAGAGATTGGTGTAGTGGAGGGAGGGGCGTTATTGGGGAAGAGGGAAGTCCTAGGACTGAATTGGAGCAAGTTGTGTTCCATGCTTTTTAGATATGTCAGGGTAGGTATATCTTGGTGTTGTATATAACTAAAAATAAATTTTTAAAAAGTACCAAAATTCTGTAAATATTTCTAAATGTGAAGACAAATTCAAATCTTACACAAACATTGAGAACTAACACATTCCACAAGGCAGTGTTAATAACATGATATTAAAAACATGTTTTTTCTTAACTGTATTGATGACAATAGCCAATTAACTGGAATGCCTTTATGGATCCAATAAGGAGTAGTTTAATTCTTAAAAATGTTATGACAGACTTCTAGTTTCATTTCCAACATTTAAGAAGCCTGGAAGTTGTTACATAAAAGCATTCAATAAGAAAAAAAATGGTAAATAAGCTAAAATCAATGTCTTTTCTTGGACCTGTCAGAAAATTGAGTTCACAGAGCAAACTGCCACCCTGAAATCTGCAAGTAGGCAAATATAGAGGGTCATTGCTGGGTTCTTCTTATTTGGAACAGAAGTTGATGATGCCATAAAATGGCAGGAACACTAAAAAGGTAATTTTGATGAATTGCTGGAGCCTGAGTATAGACTAGCATGAAACTAAGAAACTCCTTGGAGCAGATGCTATCTTAATGAGGCTGTCATATATTTGTGGATTTTATTTCCAGAAACTTCACCAAATTTTCATGGTGAAAGATTAAGAGAGATAGTCTCATGGCTATAATAGGTGACAGGGAAATGAACCATTCGAAGTATTCCCAGAATATTATTCATAAAGTAAATGCCTACTCTTTAGGAAAGACTTTAACAGAACCCATCTCACCTGGGATTAGGAAATTTTCCCAACTTTAAACCCTTATCTTTCTTGTCTCATGTAAATAATAATAATAATAAAGAAGAGATAGACAAGATGCAGAGGCAGGGAAGGTGGCAGAGTGGCTCTTTGTCCAAGCGGCCACATTTATTTATAACAATAGGTTGCATGAGGTCATTAGGACCATAACCACATTATTGCTTAGAGTATCAGTAAGGTTGCTTATTCTGGAGTTACATTTCACAGTTACAATATGCAATGTTAGGAGCTTTGTGCAGTTCTCAAGAAGGTCCATTGTCTGAAGTTACTGTTAGGCAGGCAGCTCCAGGAGCACCAGAGCTTGGCAAAACATTGTAGTTATCAAGCTAGCAAGTTCCTTTGTTACCAGGGGTTATGCGCCTCAGATTAAGTTCGAAGCTGATAAGACTCTAGCATGAAGGGCATTACCATAGCAACTGGGCATCCTATGCCTCTGCACAGAAACTTTCCTAGGCACCAAGCATGCCACAGTCATGAAGTCATCAGGGACCCCAATCCCAAACACAGAACCCCTACAGTCTCACCTCAAGAGGATGAGGGAGTTAAGAAATACTTGTGAAGAAATACTTGTGAAATACATGAACAGAAGCCTACTAAGTGATCAAAATTTAATCATAAGATTATAGAGTACTTTTTCTCTCCCACTCCTTACCATGTCAATTGGACCCAACACAATGGTGTATTATAGGTGTGAGGGTTAAAAGATGTAGACTTTATAATAAGGAAGAGTTCTTAGGAATAATCTAAAAAAGATGAGGTTGGAATTAAACATGCTAGAAGAATTTGAAGTTTCTGATACTTAGAGTTCTAGTAGAATGAAATGTAGCTTAACTCCAGGGTAGATTAATATAAATCCTATACTAAAGGCCTCTCTTTACCACTGTTCCTATGATCTAACACATCACATCTAGGTTTCAACAAAAAAAATAAGGCTCATAATCAAAGGTAAGGAAAAACAAGTCTGAACAAGTATCACAACCAAATTCAGATATTGTATAAATTTTTTTAAGTAAAAAGCAGGGATTTTAAATGAAGTATGAAAAATATGTTAAGGACTCTAATGGAAAAAGCAGAAAACATACAAGAATAGGTGAGTAATATAAGTAGAGAGATGAAAACTCAAAAGAGTTTTTAAAATGCTAATAATAAAAATGCACTAGTGAAAATGAAGATGCTTTCAATGGTTTCTACAGTAGACTAGAAAGGGCTGACAAAACAATCAGTGAGCTTGAAAATATGCCAACATAACTTCCCAAAGTAAAATAGAAGGACAAAAAGGAATGTGGATAAGAAAAAAAAAAAAACAGAACAGATTATGCATTAACTGTGAGACAATTGAAAAAAGTATAACATCCATGTAACGGGAATAGAAAAAGAAGAAGGAGAAGAAGGTGAGGAGGAGGACAAGGACGAGGAGGAAGAATAAATATTGGAAGCAGTAATGGCTGAGAATCTTAGAAATTAATGAAATTCACAAAGCCATATATCCAAGAAGTTTAAAGAACACCAAGCAGGCTAAACAACAATAACAACAACAATGAAAACACACACAAACACCTTGACACTCTGTGTTCAAATTTCTGAAATCCAGACAATTATCAAGGGTAAAAGTATTTTATCTATAGAGGAAAAAAGGGTAAAAATTACAGTGGACTTCTTGTTACAAGCCATGAAAGCAATAAGAAAGTGGGGTGAAATATTTTTTGAAAATCCACCAACTTAAAATCCTATATCCAGTGAAATATTATTCTTCAAATGGAAATAAGAAATAAAGGCTTTTTTGAACTGTCTTGACTTTTCTAATAAAGAATTTGTCATCAGCAAGCCTGGCCTGCAAAGAATTTTGAATTTCTTTAGCAAGAATGAGACTTTATGGGGTCAAAAGCTTGGATATACAAAAACAAGGAAGAAGTTAAAATAGGATTAAATGAAGGTAAAATAAAATATTTATTTTTTATTGGTAATCAAAATCTGTTTAATTAAAATAATAATGTTAGGTTAAATGAAATTAATAGGCTTACACAGTATGGCCGGCGACATTAGCTAGCGCTCGCTCTACTCTCTGTAATGGGAAAGCAGCGGACTACAAGAGACTGAACTGTATCTGCCTCTATTTCCAACAGACTCACATTCAACTTTCGCTCACACACACAAAGCCGGGAAAATTTTATTAATCCTTTTTTAAAAAAAATTAATATTTGTAAATCAATGGATGTGTAACTGATGTGATTCTGCAATCTGTGTATGGGGTGAAGGTGGGAGTTCATAACCCACTTGAATCAAAGTGTGGAATATGATATGTCAAGAAATTTGTAATGTTTTGAACAACCCACAATAAAAAATAAAAATAAATAAATAAATAAATAAATAAAATTATAGCAAAAAAAAAGGAACCTGAACTTTAGTAACAGCTGAAACAATCCGCAGCGGCGGGAGAAGAGATTTAATTTAGTTGATTTTCTGTGGTTGTTGGTTATTCGCAGTCTCACGGTGATGGAAGCTGCACATTTTTTTGAAGGGACAGAGAAGCTGCTGGAGGTTTGGTTCTCCCGGCAGCAACCCGAGGCAAACCAAGGATCTGGGGATCTTCGCACTATCCCTAGATCTGAATGGATATACTTTTGAAGGATGTGCAATGTTCAATCATAAGTGTGACAAAAAACGGACAAGCAGGAACCTTATGTACTCAGTGAGAGTAGCATGTTTGTCTCCAAGAGACGTTTCATTTTGAAGACATGTGGTACCACCCTCTTGCTGAAAGCACTGGTTCCCCTGTTGAAGCTTGCTAGGGATTACAGTGGGTTTGACTCAATTCAAAGCTTCTTTTATTCTCGTAAGAATTTCATGAAGCCTTCTCATCAAGGATACCCACACCGGAATTTCCAGGAAGAAATAGAATTTCTTAATGCAATTTTCCCAAATGGAACAGCATATTGTATGGGACGTATGAATTCTGACTGTTGGTACTTGTATACTCTGGATTTCCCAGAGAGTCGGGTAATAAGTCAGCCAGATCAAACCCTGGAAATTTTGATGAGTGAGCTTGACCCAGCAGTTATGGACCAGTTCTACATGAAAGATGGTGTTACTGCAAAGGATGTCACTCGTGAGAGTGGAATTTGTGACCTGATACCAGGTTCTGTCATTGATGCCACACTGTTCAATCCTTGTGGGTATTCAATGAATGGAATGAAATCGGATGGAACTTATTGGACTATTCACATCACTCCAGAACCAGAATTTTCTTATGTTAGCTTTGAAACGAACTTAAGTCAGACCTCTTATGATGACCTGATCAGGAAAGTTGTGGAAGTCTTCAAGCCAGGAAAATTTGTGACCACCTTGTTTGTTAATCAGAGTTCTAAATGTCGCACAGTGCTGTCATCACCCCAGAAGATTGAAGGTTTTAAACGTCTTGATTGCCAGAGTGCTATGTTCAATGATTACAATTTCGTTTTTACCAGTTTTGCCAAGAAGCAGCAACAACAGCAGAGTTGATTAAGGAAAATGAAGAAAAAACGCAAAAAGAGAACACACATAGAAGGTGGTGGCTGCTTTATAGATGATGATACTGGGGGCCATGCTTTCCATGACCACCACCTTGTAGTTGCAGAAAGCCCTAGATGTAATGATAATGATAGTGTAATCATTTTGAAGTGTATGCATTATTATATCAAGGAGTTAGATATCTTGCATGAATGTTCTCTTCTGTGTTTAGATATTCTATGCCACTCTTGCTGTGAAATTGAAGTGCATGTAGAAAAAAACTTTTACTGTATGAAACTTTACAACACTTGTGAAAACAATTCAATTTGGTTTATGCACAGTGTAATATTTCTGCAGGTATCGTCCAAAATTCCCCACAGACAAGGCTTTCGTCCTCATTAGGTGTTGGCCTCAGCCTAACCATCTGGGACTGTTCTATTATATTGCTGCCAGAATTTTACATCCAATTACCTCCACTTTCTAGAACATATTCTCTACTAATGTTATTGAATCCAGTTTCTACTTCATACAGATGTTTTTTGCAACAGCAATTAAATTTTTCTTTCACAAGACAAGTCCTTAAAATGATTCCAGTTACTCATTTTGTGTATTTACTATTTTAATAATTGTTTCTGCATTTGTAGTCTTTTGATTTTTTTTTCCCTCAACCTGGTGTCTTCCCCTCCAGCCCCACAAATGAAGCAATAAACTTACACTGTGGGTTTATATACTAATCTTATATCCCAGGTGGGGAAAATCTCCGGATTTAATTTTCTTTTAAGGGCATATTAATTTGGCCTCCTTTTTAATGGCATGGGCTCTTTTGGAAGGTAAGTGACAATATTAAATATTTCTCACAAAAGAATTTTAAGCATCTCCAATATTGACTAGCAGGGAGGACATAGAGTTATAGATTTGGGTATACTAACTAAACTGTACTCCCCATGTTATTCTATGCTCTTTGATAAATGAGATTAGCTTCAAACAGTACCATGCCTTTCCTAACTCGCTAAGTAGTGATCTAAAAGGATTTTTATCACTAAGTAGATAAGTAGGGAGATTTAGTATATAGGTTGTCCTGGATTCATTAAATCCTGTCAGCTTGGATCATCCACCTTAACTTTTACTTTTAGTAGTCATTGCCACTAATTTCCTATAATAGTGTATTATAAACTTTGTTTCAAAGCAGATCAGTGGTTTTCCATCTTAAGACTTAAAAGTTATGTGATTGATAACTTGTTCTGACTTCATCTGTTCCCTTAATATCTTCCTCCTTCCATGGTATTCAAAGATAAAATGAATAACTGCCCAGAATGAAAATTGTACATGTTATTCAGATATTCCCATGTGTAGCAGAATGTATGGATGAATTTTTTAAAATTAAAATTCTAAAAATATTCAGTGAGAAATAACAAGTAATACTGGCTTTCAAGAGTTGTGATCTTTTATCTATATTTGCAAATACTGTGGTATTTTAAGCAACTGAGAACAGCAAAATTGACTATTTTGTATTTCTTGAATTCAATATTTTCTTGATAATTTCTGGATTGATGCAGTGATGCTTTGTTCCTTCCATAGTTATAAACGAAAAGCATTTTTTCAGTGTTTCTCAACAAAATCTGCTTGGTTTGAAATCAGGTGGTTAGAACACTGTTTTGACTTATATCTCAAGCATGCTGTTGATCGAATGTTTCATTGAGGAAGCTTTCAATCAACTCGATCTGTTTGATTCCTAATGAGCACAGCACGTAATGTTTTGACTTGCTCTGTTGTGAGAACCTATACTCAAGGGTGGATTTTGTTTTCGAGCAGTATCAGTGGATTGGTAATGTTTGTTGGCTTTGAGGTCTGATTTTTATTTAAAATTTTTTTTTTCTTTCCCCTAATAGTCTTAAGACTTCTAATGTTGAAAACTTGGCACAAATTTGTGTGGAACAAAGCCTATAAAAATGAAAACTGTAGATTGAATAGGATCTATCCTAGTGTGATAGAAGAGGGAAAATTTTGGTGCCATATTTCTCTCTTCATTAGTGTTGACTTAAATCGGTTGAAATGTATTTCTGTATCACAATTTAAGCTTCAATAAAAGTTTGCTTACTTAAAAAAAGAAATTAATAACAGCAATATCATAAATGATAGGAGGGAGAAAGTGAGAATACTGCTATAAGATACCCATATTGCTCAAGAAGTGGTCTGAGAATTATTTGTAGGTGAAATTGGATTAGTTGTAAATGTATAATGAAAACAACAAAGCAAATCCTCAAATAATTTATTAGCATACTATAAGCAATACATTGAGAGAAAATACAAAGCAATCATGTAAAGTGCTTAAGTAAATCAGAGAAGGTAGAAGAATGGAAAAGAAAAAATAAACAACAGTGCAGTGAATAGAAAATGATTTTACATATGAAAGATTAATCCAGTTCTACCAATATCATGCCACTTAATCAGAAACTTAAAAGACTATCAGAGAAGACAAAGCAGAATTCAGAAAAAGAAGATTTATCAAGGACAAAGGCAGACATGACATAATGGGAAAAAGTCAATTAGAGGATATAAAAATCTGTAATACATGTGCACTTAACAGCAGAGTATCAAAGAAAGAAGAAAAACCTGAAAGAAAAGCAAAGGGAAAGAGGCAATCACTATTATATTTGAAAAATTTAACATCTTTCTTTCAAGTGATAGAGCACTCATAATCTCAGTAAGAATGTAGTTGACTTGAACAATAGAATCAATAAGATCAAATGTACAGTTTTAGAATGCTGCACTCAACAGCAACAAAATATTCATTTTGCTCAAGCTTATATGGAACAATCACCAGACTAGATGACATTCTGGGTCATAAACAATCTAAAAAATTTAAAAGAATAGAAAACATAGTTTTTGGTCAGAACAGTAAGGAATTAAGCAAAGAATGAGTAACAGAAAAATAGATGAGGAATTACCCAATATCTGGAGATTGAAATTTTTCCCAATAGCTCAAGACATTTAAAAATTTAGGATTATATTTAATAAAGTATATACAGGATTTATGTGTAGAAAACTACAAACCTCAGATGAAAGAAAGCAAAGAACATCAATATAAAAATAGATTCTGTGTTAATGGATTGGGAAACTGAATATTATTAAAATGTCAGTTCTTTCCAAATTATTCTGCCGATTCAACACAATCCCAGTGAAATATCCAGAAAGCTATTTTGTGGACACTGATTAAGGAAAATTCAACGACCTAAAATAGGTCACAACATTTTGAAGAAGAATGAAGTTGGAGGATTCATACTACCTGTTTTCAGAGCTCATTTTAAAGTTACAATAATTCAGACAGTGTGCTATTGGTGAAAGGACACAGATATTAATGAAACAAAATAGAGAGCATAGAAATAGACCCATATAAATATAGTCTTCTCATCTTTGTAAAGTAACAAATGCAGGCCTATGGTAAAAGGATCATCATCTTTTCAACAGATTTGCTGGAAATATTGGAAATCCAGACACAAAATTTATAACTTTCACAAAAATTAACTCAAAATGGACACAAACACAAATGTAAAACATGAAACTCTAAAAAGTTTCAGATGAACATGTAAGATAATATATAGGCACTTTAGAAATGAGCTTTTAGATACAATACCAAAAGCAGAATCCATGGAAGAAAAAAATGATACATCAGACTTTATTAAAATCAGAGATTCTGCTCTGAGAGGACAATATTAAGAAAATTAAAAGAGTAGTCACAGGCTGAGAGAAGTATGCAAAGGCATGATAGAGGATTTGATCCAAAATACGCATTCTGCTGCTGTATATACCTAATTAGAACAAATAAATAAAGTAAACAGAGAACAAGAAAAAATATGGAAGTCACTCTTAAAACTCAACAATAAGCCTATAAAAAAAACCCAGTTTAAAATGAACAAAAGATCTGAAGAGATACTTCATCATAGAAGATGTAGAGGTGGCAAATAAGAACAGGAAAATTTTCTCAACAATATTTTTCATCTGGAAGTTGCAGGTTAGAAACAATGAGATACTGCTATATGTTCAGTAGAATGACTCAAACCTTCCCTATCCTCCCTCCCCACAAAATAATTCATAGTACCAATTACTGATAAGGATATAGAACAACTGGAACTCTCATTGCTGGTTGAAGTACAGTGGTATGGACATTTGGGGAATCATTTGGGAAGATATTATGATCTTCAATAAAATTCAGGAAATGTTGCTCCTGGGTATTAATGCAACTGATTTGAAAACATGTGTACACAAAAAAACCTTTATGCCAAATTTTATAGCAGCTTTATTTATAATCACTAGAAGAAATCTTCAATATACAAATGAATAGACAAGTCATTGTATTTTGATACAATGGATATTATTCAGTGATAAAATGAAAGACATGGATTAAGTTTAAGGGAATATTCTAAGTGAAAGAAGCCAGTATGCAAAGGCAATATAGCTTATAATTTTAGTTATATTACATTATGGAAATGGCCATTAAAAAGACAATAAAAAGATTATTGCATGTTAAGGGTTTGGGAGAGAAGTGTAATTCCCTACTCATTCTGTGTGTGCTCTACAAAGTGACATCCTTCCAAAGAGAACAATATGGAAAAAAAAAAAAAGAAACAAAAAACAGGGTGTAACTTCATAGTGAAGAACCTGATGCTATCAAAACCAAATGATCAAGTTCAGTGTCAGCAATGATAAGGCATGTTAATAGTAGTACACTTGAAAAGTTGTTGTTATTAAAAAAGGTGATTAATCTTTGTGGTGTTCCTTCCCAAAACTCATAACCTAAACACGAAAAAATATATATCAAAGGCAGACATCAGACAAACTTCAATTAAGGGATATTCTCCTAAACACTTGTCCATTCCTCCTCAAAACTGCCACCTCCAAAGGAGCCTAAAAAGACAAGATAACTAATTATAATGTGGTTCCCTGAATGGGATCTTGGAACCCAAAACAGACATTCGGTACAAATTCAGGAAATCTGGAAAAGATATGTATTATTTAATAATAATATGTCAAAATTAGTTTATTAATTGTGGAAAAAATGCATCATGATGAAAGATGTCACTAGTAGGGAAATCTGGGCATGTGAGTATGGGAACTCTGTGCTAACCTTGCATTAATTTTGTAAATCAAAAACTATTCTAAAAAACAAAGTTTATTTAAACAAAACTCATCAGCTGGCAGTCTGAAAGTTTGCTGGGGCCCCTTCGGCTGTGGCTCTCAATAAACCAAACTATCGAAAAATGTCATAACAATCCTGCCTGTTTTCATATGATAATGTTTCCACAGTATAGAATTATTTAAATAGTTCTTCCTTTAAAGAAAGGAGGCAATATCTCAAAATAAGATAAAGAAAAGACAGAGGAAGTGATTTTAAACTATGCAGTTTTCTCTTTTAGAACTGTCCAATTCAAATTTTCTTTGACAGATTTGTTTTACATAATTAAATCTGAAAGAATTTTCATACCTCTTATACTTGTGCCAAAATTAAGATGCCAAGAAAAGTATCCATTTCAAAGGAGAAAGGAAGTGGCTACCCAGATTGTAAAATAAAGACTGTTCCTGAGAAACAGAGAAGTAAACCAGAGAGAAGATAAAATGTTAGATGAAGATGGATGACAGCAAAAGCTTTAGAAGGCTTAGGAAATGACTAGACATTCACAGTGGGTACTTGCTGAAAGAGAAATAGAAGTAAAGTATCAGGTACAGATGTTTCTTAGGATATGAAATCACACAATAGAAACACTTCTTCAAACAAACTCTTGTACTGAAAATCAGCTTTCTTCCCAATGAATTGGTTTAGAAAATTATTTCCTGTTCAGTGTAAAATAGCACTCAAAAAGGCTTCACTGTGAGGTTTGCAATTTAGTGCAAAGGAAAAATTACTCCATGGATATTTATAAAGACAATGAATTTGAGAAACCACTCACTTCACTTAAAGACAACAATAAATATTTATTAAATACTTAAAATATGTATTACATAAATATTGTCCTAAATATTTAAGTTAGTTATCTTATTTAATTTGTTTTTTCAAAACTACCCTTTGAGTAGATATTACTTTAATTTCCATTTTACCAAAAAAGAAGTCAGATATATGGGATTCTATCAAAGTATTTAGTAAGTATGAAGTGCTAGCATTTGAACGTAACAACAGTGCTTCAGACTGATACTCCAACCCACTTTATAACACTGCCTACTAGACATAAGTAAATAAGACTATTTGGCTGAAAGAAACTTTTTCTAGTTGTCAATAGGATTTTCATATAAATATTACTTAAATTTCTCAAGCTCTTAATATTAGATATATATTTCACTATTCAGAGTTGATAAGGTAACATTATAAAGACAGATGAATTTATAGTTTCCATTGAAATGCCAGTTTTTAACTAGATAGTATTGATACTTCAAACATAGATATTAGCAAGATCTGAGGAAGGTTCTATCATAACATTAAGCACAAAATGTGGAGCAATAAAAAGTCAAGAATTGAAAAATAGGTCAGACCTATTATCTGTTCATACTTGCCTTAGTGTGGTTTCTGTTGTGATGACAGAATAACAGGGACTGGGTAATTTATAAAGAAAAGAAACATTTCTTATAATTCAGAAGCCTGGGAAGTTCAGGTTGAGGGACCACATCTGCTGAGGGCCTTCCTGTTGCATTATAATATGGCAGAAGGCATCACTGGCAAGAAAATAGTACACATGAAAGAAAAAGGCGGAATGGGGCCCAACACATCCCTTTTATGAGGAACCCACTCCCATAATAACACTGCCACAATAACAGCATATGATCTAATCACCTCTAAAGGACCATTCTTTCAACAGAGTAACATTGTTAATTAAGTTACTGAACATGAACTTTAGAGGTCACATTCAAACAACTGCAATATTTGAATGTCTACAAAAAAATAACATCAAATTCCCTGGGCTGAAGATGAACTGGAAATATCCTCACAGACAGTTCTCATATGATTTTGATCAGTGTCCTATTTTCTCATTTGTCAGTGTGTGTGGGGGGGGGGGCGTGAAACAAAAGGCAAGTGTCCCTGAGGATGTCTTATAATTTTAAGTACAAGAATCTGGGTAAGAAATTATATTGGACCATAAACCAGATTGGGGTTGGTGGATTCTCAGATAACATCAAGATCTCTTTCTAAGAAGAGGCCTGTCAGTAGAGACAGAGCATAACCACACACCAAAGGCTTGCCATCTCCTGACTATACATAGAGTCATACAAACATCTTAGAAGTAAAAGTTCTACAGAGACTGGAGAGGGCAAAATCAGGAGTCCTTGAGTATAAATTGAAAGTGATGGGATACTGCAGTAAATGATTTGGGATTGGATTGCCTGTGATTATGTCTCCAACATGAATTAGAAATGGAGATGGACATATTATACATAAATGGAGTGCAGTCTATTCCAATTTTGATCCCATTCTAGTGGTTGTACATGATGTGGAGCTACACTGGTCATGTATTCATATATGAGAATTAGGGAAGTTATATCCCATTCGTTGTACTGTCTTTCCTATTCTCATCTCCCCTTCCTTCCTTTCATTTCTCTTTGTTGAACCCAGTGAATTTCTATACTTCCCCTCCTTACCCTCCCTTGTTATAGGTTAGCAACTACATATCAGACAGAACATTCAGCCTTTGGTATTGGGAGACTAGTTTATTACACTAAGCATGATATTCCCTAGTTCCATTCAGACATAATTTAATTTTTCTTTATGACTGAGCAATATTCCATTGTGTATATGTACCATATTTTCTTTATCTATTCATCTGTTGAAGGGCACCTAGGTTGGTTCCATAGCTTGGCTATTGTGCATTGAGCTGCTGTAAACATTGATGTGGCTGTATCACTGAACAACATTGATTTTAAGTCCTTTGGGTATGTATGTCAAAATATACACTGTTATGTATATCTAAAAACAACAAATTAAAAAAAAACAAACGGAGATTGAGATATTTTAAATTGTGGAAAAATAAAGAAGTTACATGTCTACAAAGCTGTATTATTAATGTCATAAATTAACTAATTATGAAGTTTATCACCTTATATTTCTTTTTGGTATAGCAACACTATTATGATATAATTCACATACCATAAAGTTTTCATAGTTTGAGAATTTCACTAGTAGAAATTTTTAACTAAGAGTTTTAGTTTTAATATGTATTTCCTTGCTGTCATTTCTTTTCTTTGTAAATTTATTTCTATTTTTTAAAAGAGAGAGAGAGAATTTTTTAATATTTATTTTTCAGTTTTCGGTGGACACAACATCTTTATTTTATTTTTATGTGGTGCTGAGGATCAAACCCAGCGCCCCGCGCATACCAGGCAAGCGCGCTACCACTTGAGCCTCATCCCCAGCCCTATTTTTATTTTTTAAATGAACTTTTTATACTTCAAAAATCTTGGGGGTTTCCAGTGTTGATCCTAATTATAATTTTCACTGATACAAACTTTAATTCTGGTATTGCTTTTTATTTTCTTAAAACAAAACTTTTTTATTTTCATTTAATCTTACCATTTTCTTACTATGATCCACTTGTCTTATGTGACATTTTAAGGTATATGTGAGCTTCAGAGATCTGGACTCAAATCTAGGGTTTTAAATACCATACAGGAGATGCTGAGCTACAGACAGAATTGAAAGCCATTGTCATAGTTCAGTTTTTAGGGTCTATAAATATTTTGTGTAGTGAGTCTATTTCTCTGAAAAATCTTCTATTTGATCCACAAATAAGGTGCTCTGATATTATAATCAGACAAAAAAATGATAGGTAAAAACATATATAAATAATTCTCTATTCCCTAAGAAAGTTTAGGGATGGATAGAAACATAGATGGATGGATAGATACATATAATTATACATATGTTCATGTATCATAAGAATTACAGACACAAGGAGAAAGAACTTGTATTTTTAACCAAAATACTGTAGGATTTCTTGTCTGAAAAACTAGTCAACCTCCCTGGATGAGATATATCTCTATTTTGTCACCTCTCAAATGAAATGAACAATCCTATAACATATAATAGAAGTGTCTACATATAAGACATATCAGAAATATAGGGATTGCTTACCATGTGCTCAAGTACCTTCCCATATGGAATTCAGTTTATTATGCTAATTAAATATGTGAATAAGAAAATCAACATAAGCTCAATTAGTGCATGTACACACAGGATTCACTTAGGACACCATGAGATTTGGGACTATCAGGAACAATTCTTGGAGAATATTAGCACTAGATTTTTTGGCAAAAACATTTCCTTAGTTAAATACAATATAATACATTCTAGCATCATGTTTATGTCTTTGTTAAAGATGAGACAGACACAGGAGAGAAATGCTGACCAAGTTAATGTTGCAGGAAATTGGTGTCATTACAAAGTATTAAAGAACATGTATGCTTCATTATTAAAACTCTATTAGTGGCTGGGTTTGTAGCTCAATGGGAGAGTGCTTGCTTAGCACATGTGAGGCACTGGGTTTGATCCTCAGCACCACATAAAAATAAAAAAAAATAAAGGCATTGTATACATATTCCATTAGTAAGAAAGGATTATCTAGGTCTGGAAATATAGCTCTGTAGTAGAGAACTAGCCTAGCATGCAGAAAGCCCTAGTTTCAATCCCCAGCATCATGAAAAAGAAAAAAAAGAACAAAAGAAATGGCTATCTGTTAATGTAATTCTATAGTTGGGAGTCTATCTTATAAGATATATATTATGAAAATTATAATTTAATCATTTGCCCTGGGCCACCAGTAAGACATCAGTTGGTTTCAGATTTGGGAAATACTGTGGAATTATATCCTCACTATTATAGCAATCTAATGCAAATCAAACCTTCTCTAATACAAAATAATTAATAAATAATAAATTCACAATAAAATAAAGTGTGACTTTAGAATTTAATGGTATGATTAATTTTTTTGTAGTTTTAATTTTCAATTCCAAATGAGTACATATTGATTCCTCCATATAAGTGTGTGGGGTATGTAGGAAAATACAAAATTCTGTGTGTCCACAAAATAGGAAAGTTAATCTGATTATCTAAATTTATTTAGAATTTTTTAAAATTTTTAGTTGTAGGTGAACAAAATGCCTTTATTTTATTTTTATGTGGTGCTGAGGATCGAACCTAGTCCCTCACGGGTGCTAGGCTAATGCTCTACCACTTAGCTACAGCCCCAGACCCTATTTAGAATTTTTTATTCAAAAGATTCACAATTCTGCAGTACCATTGAATATCTTGCCTCATTATTGATTTAGTAATTATTGGAAAGGCCATGTACTCCTTTGTAAAAAGAATGTGGACTTCTGAGTCAACAATTTGCCTCTGGACTTAGTAAATCACTCAGTTATATAAAATTATGCAAAGGCTTAGTTTCATCATTTGGAAAATGGCCAGTTACCCCATAATATTGCTTTAGAGAATTATTAAGGTAATGTGATTTAAGTGCACTGATAGAAACATAAAATGTATGTGCCAACTCTTAATACAGTGACCATATGTATGGATATTTTGCAGGGGGGCAATATAATAGTAACATTAATAAATCCACTGAGACAATAAGTACAAATCAGAATAGCACAGGGCAAAAATGAATGCATACCAGTCTAATGAAAAACTGCATTTTAAACACTCAGTATCAGTCTGTTAGCTAATTGTTAGCTTTCTGTTACTATAGCAAATACCCGAGATAATCAATTCACAAAAGGCAAGGGTTTATTTTGGCTTACAGTTTTGGAGGTTTCAGTCCACAGTCTTTTGGCCCTGTGCTTTTGGGACTATGGTGAGGCAGCACATCATGGAAGAACTTGTAGAATAACAAAGGTGCTCACCTCATGGTGACCAGGAAGAGAAAACCAGAAAGAAGCAGGGGTCACGATTCCACTATCTGATTCAAGGGCACAAAGATCAACCCTCCCACCTAGCCTTACATCTTAAATATTCTATACCCTCTACTGAGCACTACTCTCAGGAACAAGTATTTGGAAGACATTCCAGATCCAAACCTTAGTATTCAGCAGCTCAACATCTTACATTTTATTCTTATAGTACAAACTCAACAATCCATTTGCTCTGGGGAAATTCTATCTAAATAAGATTAGTGTAATTTCTACTTGAAATCCCAAATAGAAGCCAAAAGTGAAGGAAATTTTAAATAGTTTTCTTTAGTATGTGCAAAAAGAAAACTCCTAAATAAATTTTGAAATGTTAAAAATTACTATTTTTGTCTTAAATTTTACTTAACTGAGATCAATTCATTACCAATTTGAGATTGCTTCAGAATGACATTTTAGCTGTCATTAGGAAGAATATGCCATTTCCTGAATTTATTTGGTTTGTGTTTTATTACCATTATTGAAATACTCCTGCATTCTACCTAAGAACTCATTTTAACTTAAAAATATTATTTTGTTTTATTGGCAGTTTTTTAAAAAAACCTTTCAAATATTGTGGCTAACTATCAATGTATTTATTCCATATGATTGTTTCCATTTGTATTTGAATAACATCCATAAAATAGCCTGTATCTGATACCATTTTTTCATTGTCATTCTATATTAGAACTAAAATTAACCTTTAACTGAGGCATAAAGTTCATGTCATATGAACAAATGACCCAGCCATCACAGCCTTCCATTTTTTTTTCTATTAGGCTCATGTCACTAAGAGAAATAAATTATTTGGAGTCTCTTTCTACTTAAAAGGACATGCAAGTATAACACAATAAGAATATATCATCTCTGGGAAAATTACAAATATAGTAAATTTCCAAAGAACGTGACTTTCCTGAACTAGAAGAGCAAGAGACAGTGCCATTCCTTCCCTGATTGTCTCATCTGAAAACAATCAAACTGTCATTCCAGGTAAATTAATTTCACTTTTCATTTCTCTAGGATAAGCAGTTTTAACTTTTATTGCAAAGTGATGTTTATGTATTTTAAACAGATGTCATGTAGCCACATTCTCATTGACATGTTCCATTATTCAGAAAGCCAATAAAATGTTGACTCACAATTTACAAGCAACTTATCCAAAGAGAGCCTTCTTTCTTAAAGAAAAAGGTCACTAATTCCTTTATTTCCCATCTTCAAGCAAGAATTAGTGGTGAGAAGCCATTAGCCATATAGTCCAGCAAACAGAGTTTAGAGTTACTCAAATGTGGTGTATAATCTACTTAAAAAAAAAAAAAGACTTTGAGAGAAATTATTTTCTTATATTCAAGTTTCTACCTCCATTTTAAAAACTAATTGTATTTCTTTGATATTCTTCTAAATATTCTTACTGTCAGATTCTAAGGTCTTCAGTAGTCCGAATTCAACAATATCTGATTTTTACATTGTAAAAAATAATCTTTCATAAACCTAAACTTCAGTAGCTGCAAGAAGCCAATCTACCCACTCAATTTGAGTGATTTCCATCCAAATTTCTATACCAAATGCTATAATATTCTTTAAGGTTCAGATCATATTTCTTCTCCCCAGCATGTCTTCATACCTACTATTTTCTCATTTGTTTGCCTAACATTCACCTGGATGGTTTCTATGCATTTTTCAAATTTCAGAAAAAAGAAATGGTTCTTCTTCTTTTAAAAAAAATCTTACCTAACTTCTCAGATTAAAGTTTCCTATCCTTCATCACATCACATTTTTTTCTTTGCATGCAAGAGTATCAGGACAGCAATCAGTCAGTGCCTGCCCTTCCACTTTAAGAAAAATGACAATGTGAGCACCTGATAGTAAAATATGCAAATGATACGGGTTAAAGCAAGTTTTTTTTCAGAAGGAAGGAAATTAATGATTTCTCATTGTTTGCAGTCCAACAAAAATGTGATGGTAGCTAAATGTACTTGTGACAATATCAGATGTTACAGATGATGATAAGAGTTGCAGAAATATAACTGAAGACTATGAAAAGAAATACTAATTCTTATTAATTGAACTTGAAAAAATTGTAAAGAATATATTATTTAAAAAGACTTTAAAGATAAATAAAGCCTTTAGCATGTATATATGATAGAAAGTAAGTTCTTGGGGAAGGGCAAGAAGTCTACATGGTAGACAAAGAACCACACAACTTTGGGATGTTGACACAAGATGGAACAGAAAGAAGTGAAGTGAGAATGTAAAATATTGTACCTGAATCTAGAATACTAATCCATATCAAAAGCTTCTGCTCCTTCACCTGCTTCTTTTTGATAAAGAGGAACTTGATCTGAAATTAAAACCATATTAAGAAGAGTTGACAATGAAAGAGGATGCATAGGACATTTCTTTAAGTTTTTCTTTATAATGACCTTACCTGGTATATGATAAGAAAAGACTTATTATACAATAACATTACACTTTCTTCTCTTTTTAAAAAATTTCACTCTGCTTAATTCTTATAAAATGGTTGTTCCTCAAAATATGTCCAGAACCAAAGATAAATTTATACTGCTTTGCCGACCATCACTATGAGAGATGTTTGTTCCAAATATGAATCAGAAGATGATCATGAGATCATCTGAATATCTTGTCTGGGCCTGAGGATATGACAATAGAGGATGGAAAACAAGGTAATATTTGTAACAAATGACCACAAGCTATTGGCTTAAACTCACAGAATTTTATTCTCTCAAAATTTTGAAGTTAAGGCCAAATCCCCTTTAGAAGTCCTGGGGAAAAATCTTTTCTTTGATTTTCAAGTTGTTGGTAGTTTCTGTTTCTTAGCTTGTGAGAGTATTACTCCAATCTCTGCCCCTGTGGTTATGTGGATCATCTGGCCTTCTCCACCATGTGACTATGTATCTTTTCCTGTCTTCTTTTCTAATAATGACTCTTGTCACTAGATTTACCACTCATTGTAATGCAGGATGATTTTCATCTCAAGATTCTGAATTATATCTGCAAAGACTCTTGCAAATAAGGTTATATTCATAGATTCTTGGGATTAGGACATGAGCGTATCTTTTGGGGGCACTATCCAACCCTCTAGAGTCAAGCATTATGCCCTTTGATTATACTACTCATAAATATATATATTCTTTTTTCCGTTTCCTTTTCTAAGACCCCTACCACATAACACTGTCTAATTCAATGGAATTACTGATGTGGAACTAAGAAGAGTTTTTACTCCAGTAATCATCTATAAACCAGAATAGTTTTGAATATCCTCAAAATAGTACAAGAGAGGGGCTGGGGTTGTGGCTCAGCGGTAGAGTGCTCCCCTAGTGCGAGTGAGGCACTGAGTTTGATCCTCAGCACCAAATAAAAATAAATAAAAATAAAGGCATTGTGTCCACTTACAATTAAAAGGAATCTTTGGATCTTGACCATATTTTGCTACATTTTCTCATCAGTGTGGAGCTTGATTTATCCTTCTATATTTTGAATTACAAAGCACCTGTCTCATTATACCTTCAGTAATTGTAAGTTTTATCATTTTTTAATTATTATTTTTTGATAAGTACAAAATAAAAATAGATGAACTCTACATTCCTAGAAGAAAAATTCACAAAAAGAATACAGGCACAGATTAAAAGATAATAGGATGAGTTACGAGAAGGAGGGTCTATTAGGTAGCATAATTGACTCCCAGAAATGTTACTATTATAATCCCTGAAATCTTCAAGTATGCTAATTTACATGGGAAAGGGGAATTTAGTTTGCAAATGGAATAAAGGTTGCTCATCAGCTGACCATACAATAGGAGATTGCCCTGTTTAATCTAGGTGAGCCCAGGGTAACCACAAAGGTCCTTAGTAAAAGAGGGAAGCAGAAGTCACAGAATGAAATAGTATGAATGAAGTTATGTAAGAGACCCATTTGACATCCTGCTTCTTTCTGACCTTTAAAATGGAGGAATAGAGATATTAGTCATAAAATGTGATAGCTTGTAGGTGTTGTAAAGAAAAAATAAACAGATTTTTCCCTAGAACTTTCAGAAATGAACACAGCCCTACTGGAAACTTCTTTTTAGCCAGTGAGACCCATTTTGGCCTTCAGAATTATTGCAACAATAAAAAGGAATCCAAGGGCTTCAAGAAAAATAGACTTGGAATAACAGTGTCAAAATTTATATTGTGGACAAAAATTCCATGCAAATCCCCTTTAATAGTGTTTTTTATTATGATACCTTTTGATTCTGTGGCATTGGTGGTAATGTCTCCTCTTTTATTTATGATATTATTTCTTTGAATCCTCTCTCTTTTTTAAAAGTTTACTGGAAGTTTCATCCATTTTATCTTTAAATATAAAAGACAATTTGATTTTATTGACTTTTTTCCCTATTTTAAATTTCTGCTTCCCTCACATGTGCTTTAATACTTGTTATTTCCTTCCTTCTGCTTTCTTGGGGCTTACTTTGTTTTTCTTTTGCTGGCTCCTAATGTTAGGTTTCTCTTTTGAGCTCTTTTCTCTTTTTTCATGGAGGCATGTTTTTGCTATAAATACCTCCTTGGTACCACATTTGCTGAATCTTGTATTTTGATATATGTTGTATTTGCATTTTCAATTGAGGTACTTTCTAAATTTTTTTTTATTTCTTCTTGGTTCCCATTGTATGTTCTTTAGCTTTTATATATTCTTGCATTTTCTAATTTTCAATATAAATTTATTTGTTTATTTATTTATGTGGTACTGGGTATTGAGTACAGGGCCTATATAAGCTAAGCAATCTCTCCACCACTGACCTACATTCCCAGTTCACTTTTTTTTTTTAAAGAGAGAATTTTTTAATATTTATTTATTTATTTTAGTTTTCAGTGGACACAACATCTTTATTTTATTTTTATGTGGTGCTGAGGATTGAACCCAGCATCTGTCGCATGCCAGGCAAGCGCTCTACCGCTTGAGCCACATCCCCAGCCCCCCAGTTCACTTTTAATATTTAATTTTGAGACAGGGACTCACTAAGTTTTCCAGGCTGGTCTCAATCTTGTGATCTTCCTGCCTCAACCTCCAAGTATCTGGGATTATAGGCATGAGCCGCAACACCTGGATGTCTACATTTTAATATATTCTGGAAACAATTCATTTGAATTGGAAAAGAAATATATTTGTTTATTTATATATAATTTTATATATATGGTCTATATGTTGCTCAAGTTTTCTATTTCTTTATTTTCTGTCTATGTATTCTCTCCATTATTGATAATAGAATATTGAAGTCATCCCCTATTATTATTGTATATTTTTCCTTCTTTTTCATTAATTGTTTGTTTTGCATACTTATGTGCTCTGTTTGGGGTACATATATGTATAATTGTTATACTTTCTTGGTAGATTGACACTTTGCCATTATATAATCTTCGTCTTTATTTCTGTAGCAGATTTTGACTCACAGTCTATTTTGTGGAAGTATAGTCATCCACTGTTTTTGTTGTTGTTGTTGTTGTTGTTTATGCCACTATTTGCACAGAATATTTTTTCTATCCTGTCATTTTCAATCTCTATGTGTTGAAACCTGTATACAACAAAAATCTGCAATGAGTTTCTTATATATAGTATATAGATGCATCTTCTTTGTTCTTTTTTTCACCTATTTATTATTCAGTCATTCTGTCTTCTGTTTGGGAATTCTAATCTATTTATACTTAAGGTAATTATTGATGATAAAAGATTCATTATTGTCATATTGTCATCTTGTTACTCTTGTAATTCTTTCTTATCAGCATTTCCTCTTTTTGTATTTTGTGATTATTTTGCACTGATATACTTGATTGCTTTCTATTTTTTCTTGCATAATTTCTACAAGTATTCTCTTATGGTTACTCTGGAGTTTATATAAAATATTATATATTTATAATTGTCTATTTTGAGCTAATACTATAAGTTCAATAGCATATAAAAACTCTACCTTAAACTCTGTAGTCACATACAGAAACTGTACACCACACACAATTTGTTATTGGTGCCATAATTTACATCTATTGATGTTGTTTATCTTTAACATATTTTAATATAGTTATTTTTATTCTTAAACTGTTAACTTCTACTCTAGAATTAAGTCTTGATTGAGTAATCATTTGACGATGTGTACATTTATCAAAAATAGTATATTCACATCAAAAATCATATTGCATACCTTAAGCATTTAAATAAAGAAATTAAAAATTATTTACATACCATTATTAAATAAATATGTATATGTCTACATATTTATCTTTATCGTTGATATTTAAACTTTCTTACACTATAGTATTGCTGTTTTGTGTCTTATCACTTGAACTTGACGAATTTTAGCTTTTCTTGAAAGGCATTTCTATCAGTGATGAACTACCTAAGTTTTTATTTGTTTAAGACAGTCTTTAGTCTCTCCTTCCCTATTGAAAGACAATTTGGCCATGGACATTATTCTTCATCAACAAGGTGTTTTCTTTCAGAATATTATGTGTATCATCCTGCTCCCTTATGTTCTTCAAGGTTTCTGCTAAAATGTCCACTGATAGTTTCATGAAGATTCTTTGTATATAAGTCATTTTTTTCTTTTGCTTCTCTCAAAATTCTTCCTGTTTTACTTTTGACAATTACATTATTATGTATTTCCATGTGGATTTCTTTGATTTTACCTTATTTGGGAACTTTTGAGCTTTTTGGATCTGGATATGCACTTGCTTCTTCTGATTTTGGATGTGTTAATTCAATATTTCTTTGAACTGACTTTCTGGTCCTCTCCCTGCTCTCCTTTGAGGCTTTTATAATGCATCTTTGTGATAGATTTATTTTTTTGGATTTTATGTCAGGTAAATCATAAAACTATATTTCATTAGGGCCAGTGTCTAGAGATTTATGTTGTTCCTTTGTTTGGAAATTTTGCCTGAATCCTCATTTTCCTTCTCTAATGTCTGCACATTAGACAAAACAATCCTATCTCACTACTTGTCTGACTAGCCTTAAGCATGAGAAGACTCCCACCAATCACCCAGTACAGAGATTATGGTTGTTCTACTAATTCTTTTCTCTCCTTGGAGAAGTAGACTATTGTGATTTTTGTCCACTTGGTTTGTGGTAGCTCAGGGTAGGTAGCTTTTATGTCAGCTGGTCAAAACTGCCATTTCGCTTCTTTAGGTGCCTACGCTACACCAGACCCATTAGAGAGTCAAAACTGGCAAGTTAGATATTGGTTCTTTATGCAAGTTGGGGTACAGCAACATGGACCAATTCTTCACTTCTCTAATGAGAAAAAAGAGAACTAAAATATTCATGTTTGTTTGGTGGGTGCTGAGAAGAAAAGAGGTATCTCCCAGCCAAAGCCTTCATCTTTTTCCTCCTGTGGAAATCTAGATTGTGCCAGAACTGTCAGACTTCCAATATTGGTTTAGTCAGATGCCGATTTTTGCTTATCTATGTAGAAGTTTGAATATTGGCTGTACCTATCAACTTTCTCTCCCCAAGGAAAAACTGAAAGCTAAAATTTGTCTGCTTTCTCTGTACTGGGAAATAGGGAGGATCTATGGGGTATAATAGGCTGGGTCTTATTTCCAGAGTTGTCTACACTGTGTTGAACCTATCAGAGCTCTAAAATTAGATAGACAGAAGGTAGTTCTTTGGGCAGCTCTGGAGAAGTTGGTATGTTGGATACACAGATCAACTCTTTTCCTCCCCATAATGAAACTGAGAGCTAGTATTTCTCATCTTCTTACTCTGCTGAGCAAGGAGGAGGATCTGTGGCATATAATAGCTTAAGCCATCATTTCCATTTTCCCTGTAAGATAGTCTGTGGAAGACTAGTCAAAGCTCAAAGACTGATAAAATAGAAACCAGTCCTCTAGAAAGCCTCTCTCAGAAAATATTGAAGAACTGGACACATAAGCCAACCTCTTCAAATTCCGGAATAAAGATAGGAGGTAAAACGTCTCTTCCTGATTGTATGACATTTAACTGAGGTCCTGGACTCCACTGAGAAGGTATCCTGAATCTCCCTTCAAATTCCAGTGATTCTGGTTTGCATTTTTCCAGGGTTTGGGAGCCTTTCAGAAATGTATTTATTACAGCGGGATGGTGCAGAGTTTCCTACACATTTTGCTGATGTCACTGCATAGGAGATTCTTTATCCTATTTATATCATCTATTTTAGGAAGTAATTTCTTTTTCTATCTAGATTAAATACTATGGCCTTCTTTTGTGGGCTGAGGTCCAATTAAAGGGAAATGAAGGAAAGGGATATGGGGGATGGAAATAGAGAAGACAGTGGAATGAATCTGACATAACTTTCCTATGTACATATATGAATATACCACGATGAATCTCCACATCATATACAACCACAAGACTGGGATCCTAATTAGAATAAAATGTACTCCATGTTTGTATAAATATGTCAAAATATACACCACTGACATGTATAACTAAGAAGAAATTTAAAAAGAAAGAAAAAAATGTTTAATTTGAGAATTTTAAAAAATTTCAATATTATCCTAGTTTTCCTTGCTTTGAAAAGGATACAGCTCAATCCTCACTGGTACCTGCTAGAGGTTAAGAGGGCCCTTCTATTTCACCTCATGTCATTGGATCACTTTCAGGCCTGGGGAGAGGAGAATCAGAAGCTACTGGGCTTAGGTCTTCCTGTGTCACTTGGTAGAGGGATGTAAAATGTTGGTCTTTATGGATGGTACACCTATGGCTAATTGAGGCTCCATTTCACTGTCCTTATTGTGGAGCTAACTAAGAGTTTGGTACCGCCTTTAAAGGCAGATCTGTTAGTTATTTGGTTATTTAATGAAAGTTAGGTTGTTCAATCAGTGCCATGATGTTGCTAATGTGTGTGGAATGGACAGCCCATCAGTACACTGAGTGTTTTTGTTGGACCTGTCAAATGTCTGAAATTGCCATTATGGAAAAAGGTTCTGGGGCACCTCACTAGGTATTTGTTGAAATTTCCATTTTCAGTCATTTTTCCAGAAAGTAAAATTTCAGTTCGGGACTTTCTTGTTATTTGTTTTTGTTTTGTTTTGGTCTGTACTTTTTGGAGGTTCTGAGTGAAGATCTGACCAGCACCCCATTTGGGATATATATTACAGAAAAAAGGAAAATTCAAAAAATCCACTGTGTTATCATTATTTAAGTTCAGAGATCACTGTTCAGTGTGTCTTTTTCTTTTTAGCTTTCAAGGTCTTTTTGTTGTTGTTGTTTTCCATTGACTTGTTTCCACTTTATTATGTTGTATTTAGAGAGAAGAATAAAGGAAAACTGAGAATATACCACTTTGTTCCAGAACACAAATTGATCACATATGTTGAGTAATATTCTTTAAAAATGTAATCAAGTATAAATACTTTTTGAATAATAGTTATGTCATTCCAAGGAATAATCACTATCAAGGTGACCATTATTTATTATTTATATAAGTAAGCCAGACATTATGTGATGTTGGTATTCATGAAAGAAACAAATAATGTTGTTGAGTATCTTCCAGTTGGACAAAGCTAATGAGAAGAGAAAATTGGGGAAGAAAATTAAATACATATTGAGCCATACGGAGGTAAACGGTAGCTAATACATAGGAAATCTAAAATATAACATAAGAGTGATTTTTAAAAATTTCTTAGGTAATGGTATCAAGTAATTTATCATTTAAAATTGAAAAAACATTATTACTTATGTCAATTTAATGTGTGTAGATTGGAACTGTTTAAGCAGTTCAAGATCTATTAGTAGATTAACCTTAAGAATTTTTGTTATATTTATTGTGAAAATGTTTGCAAATGTTCATATATCTAGAAAATAATATAATTAATCCATTTTTATCCATCATTCACATCCAGTGATTATTAATCAAGGCCAATTTTCATTCTCTTTACACCCTCTGGCTCCCTCTTCCTTAACAATATTTATCAGCAAATTCCAGGCAGTTTCTTGTGTCAGTCCTTGATTGAAGCACAAACCACTTTTATCTTACCCTTTCTCTTTCTTCTCACTGTGCCCTCTCATATGTACTTCCATCCACATATTGCTTTTTATCTTACTTGCAGGGATACAGAGAGAGAGCTCTGATGATTCAGCTATGCCAGAGGACAGATCCTAAATGATTAGCCCTGGTACACAGAAGAATTAGCCACGCCAGCTATGACTCCTAGATCTGACTTCTTCAAACAAATTTTGTTGTAGGTGTGGCTTCATAATGAATACGATTGATGCTCTGTTATACACTAGGTTCTTATTCCTGCTTGACTGGTTTGGAGTATCTTGGTCCTTTTCTAGGCTCACCCAGGCTGAGCACCCCCAATACCACAGCCCCCCAGACGTGGTGATTCCTTTGAAGGTAACTGACACTACTGGAAAAATGAGACCTCCAGGTTGGGTGTCTTATAGCATGAATTTTGGGGGCCAGAGACACATTGTTCACATCAAGGCCAAGAAGCTGTTGCTGTACAAACACCTACCAGTGTTTACCTACACAGACCAAGGTGCTCTGCTGGAGGACCATCCTTTTATCCAGAATGGCTGCTATTATCATGGTTATGTGGAGGGGGACCCAGAATCCGTGGTTGCCCTCAGTAATTGTTTTGGGGGCTTTCGAGGAATGTTAGAGATAAACAACATTGCTTATGAAATCAT
Organism: Marmota monax; assembly: GCF_021218885.2. Taxonomy (NCBI): domain Eukaryota; kingdom Metazoa; phylum Chordata; class Mammalia; order Rodentia; family Sciuridae; genus Marmota; species Marmota monax. Next base: position 2,318,073 of record NW_026694999.1, on the reverse strand, counting down.
GCCCATGATGTTTTCTACCACATTTGAACATCTGGTTTATAAGATGGACAATGAGGAGACAGAATCCCTAACAGGAAGATCGGGCTTTATGAAAGATAAAATAACATGCCAAATAGAATTTCAAGAGGTTAATAATTTCACTCTGAAGCAAAGTTCCTATGAAGGCTGGTGGACCCATTATAGGATTATTGAAATTGTAGGGGTGATTGACAATTATCTATACGTTCACTATACAGGGAATGTTTCAAAAATTATGATGGATCTGTTTATTGTGTCAAATATAGTGGACTCCATTTACAGTGTTCTGGATATAAAGGTGTTAATGTGTGGTTTGGAGTTGTGGACTAATAAAAATCCCATTGTAGTAGATGATATAAGAAAATCTCTGGATCTGTATTGCAAGTGGAAAACTGAAAATATTCTTCCCCGGTTAAAGCATGATACCACACATCTTTTTATACACAGGCACTTAAGAGGATTAAGTGGCCTTGGCTCAACTAAGGGAATGTGTAATCCACTTCGTAGCTGTGCAATTGTTACTTTTATAAACAGAACCTTGACCCTGTCTGCAATTGCTATGGCTCATCATTTAGGTCATAATTTGGGGATGCCCCATGATGACCCTAGTACATGTAAGTGCTTACCACGTAAATGTATAATGCATGAGGATAACCCACCAACACCCAAATTTAGCAATTGCAGTTATAGTTTTTTTTGGTGGTTTACCCTAGAAAGGGCACAATGTTTGTTTGAGCATCTATATACAAAGGATATCTTCTTCAGAAAACGCTGTGGGAATGGTATTGTTGAAGATCAAGAGGAATGTGACTGTGGACCTTTACGGCATTGTGCAAAAGATCCCTGCTGTATGCCGAATTGCACTCTGAGTTATGGGTCAACTTGTGCCTTTGGGCTTTGTTGTAAAAACTGCCAGTACTTACCATCAGGAGAAGTGTGTAGAAAAGAGGCTAATATATGTGACCTTCCAGAGTGGTGCAATGGAACTTCCCATAAGTGCCCAGATGATGTATTTGTGGAAAATGGAATTCCCTGTAATACCTCAGCCTACTGCTATGAAAGAGAATGTAATGACCGCACTGCACGATGCAGGCAGATTTTTGGCCGAGAGGCAAAAAGTGCAAATGAGATTTGCTACACACGAATAAACACACAAGGTTCTCGTTTTGGCCACTGTGGTCTCAGAGGCTCTACATATGTAAAATGTAATGTCTCAGATGTCTTGTGTGGGAGAATTCAGTGTGATGGTGTGAAAGAAGTTCCCTCACTGGATCAGCATACTACTGTGCATTGGGCTCACTACAATGATGTAAACTGCTGGGGTACTGATTACCATCATGGAATGAAGATTCCTGATATTGGTGATGTGAAAGATGGCACAGAGTGTGGTCATGACCATCTCTGCATCCATAGACAATGTGTCCATATATCCGTCTTGGACAGTAATTGCTCACCTTCATTCTGTAACATGAGGGGCATCTGCAACAATAAACATCACTGCCATTGCAACTATCTGTGGGACCCTCCCAACTGCGAGATACAAGGCCATGGAGGTAGTGTTGACAGTGGCCCACCTCCTAGAAGAAAGCGGACAACCAGATTTTGTTTCCTGTGCCCAATATTATTTATTATTTTGTGCATTTTAATACTTTGTTGTATTTGGCTTTGTTTAAAGGGAAGAAAGAAAGAAGAGCCAGAAGTTGATCAACAACCTATGGAAGTAGGGAAAGGATTACAGAGCCAACCTCCCTCGATGGTTTCCCAGCGACCACAATCAATTCCAAGAGCCCCATCCAGAATTTCAAGAACCCCATCTACAATTCCAAGAGTCCCATCCAGACCAGGTTCAAGAGTCCCATCCAGACCAGTTTCAAGAGCCCCATCCAAACCAACTTCTATTAAAAGATAATTCCTGATTTGTTTCTACTTTATTCACTGTTTTAAATAACTTAAAGATTTGTTCTTGAATTTTGCTTCTCTATTGGCACATGGGTGAAGTACTATTTTTAAGTTATTGCTCCTCAACTCCAAAACTCATATCTATTTTTTACTCTTCTTCTTCTTCTTCTTCTTCTTCTTCTTCTTCTTCTTCTTCTTCTTCTTCTTCTTTTTTTAGTACTAAGGATTGAACTCAGGGGCACTCGACAACTTAGCCACATCCACAGCCCTGTTTTGTATTTTATTTAGAGACAGGGGTCTCACTGAGTTGCTTAGCACCTTGCTTTTGCCGAGGCTGGCTTTGAACTCATGATCCTTCTGCCTCAGCCTCCCGAGCCTCTGGGATTACAGGCAAGTGCCACTACACCTGGCCCCATATTTCTATTTTACTAGTCCTCTCCTGATAGGGTCCTGCAATATGAGAATGAACAGGAACCTAGAAATCTGGTTCATTTTGTCCTGTTTATGTCAGTATTTCCTGAATAACAAATTTTGTATTCACAGTAATAATTGGTTTTAATCCCCCATGCACACTGTTTCCTCTCTTCCTTGTACTCCCTCTGATCCTCCCCTCCTCTTCCTCCTCTTTCCTTTGTCTTCTCCTTCTCCTTCTTTGCATACCAATCTCATTGTCAGCCTCAGAGATAGCAGCATGGCTGCCTCAAGTGCTACCCTAAGAGTTCTAGATCCTAGCTGTTTCGAGCTCTTTACCAATATCCTAAATTTCCCATCTCCAGATTAGCAATACCATTAGAGTTCAGAGTTGCAAATCCCTGTGCCAGTTCTACAGGTTGGAAGGTTCAAGAAACCCCAGCCTCTTCCATTTGCTCCTCAACTGCATGAATGAAATCACCCTCTTGCAATAATTAATAGCACAGTGTTTCTCTTACCTTGTTCTATTTTTCAACTGTTGTTTACTCAATTCCTTGTATTTAATACTTCTCTCAAAAATCACTGTTCTGGTTTCTCCTCTTCTGACTGAACCCTGACTATTACTATGTTGGCATAATGGAAAAAGCAGGAATGAGGGGGGTATCACAACTTATTTATTTTTTTTCCACTGCTTTTTACCATCTTTGAAAAATTACTTAGTTTACTTCAAAATAATGTGTGATGAAGAAAACAATTCTCTCAATTTCAAGATTCTTTTGGTTATTAAGTGAGATAAAGAAGATATTTATAATTTTAGGTAAAATGCAGGAAGTCTGAGAAGCCACGTGACTTTAGGAAAAAAAAAACTACATAATATCAAATACAGTTTTTAAAAAATTACATTAAATGCATCAAACAGATGTGGAAGAAATTAGTAGAATACCTCAAAATTACAGAGAATAGAAAATCATTCTTAATTGTTAGAACTTCTTTTTACCTGGAATGCTAGCTGGTTTTAAATATAAATTAAGAATCAATCTTAACCAACTCATGAAACTCCCTGAGTGCCTATTCAAGATAAGATTGATAAATTAGAAAGTTAGGGGCATTGAATTCAAAATCAATTTTCCTATGTCATATTTACTGAGTTTAAATCCTCTGTGAGATGTGGGGTGAAGTTTATAAAGGTAGAAACTGAAAGGAAAGTGAGCACGACACTCGGAGCAACCAAGAGATCTTTTATTGCAGCAGTGTCTGATCCACTGGAGGAAAAAGAGGAGGTCGGGGGAGAGCAGAGCAAGGGGGGATAGGGGAGAGTTTTTATAGTCAAAATCTAATGGGGTCTTTGAGTCTGCAAGCTGCCTTGTTGGCGTACAGTGATTGGATCATACAGTAGTTGCTAAGGGTGTCATCTTCTGCCTTCACGCAGACTGGGCAGGGGCTAGATGTGGGTTTCCATTATACCAGATGGGTGGGGGGTGAGTGTTCAAGCCTTGAGGCAAACAAGTGATAAGGAACTAGACAGGTAGGGTCAAGTGTCCAGGCTACCCTGTAGGTAACATTTGTTCAGCCTGCTCCACAACTAACAGAAACATCTATATTTCTATTGTATTTAGGAAGCAAAGACCTGGTGGAAGGGGCTTGTCTAAAGCACATGTACTGCTTCCCATTTAAAATATTTACTTGGTTTGAAAGAGCTTGGTAAACAGGCTAGCAAGCAGATATTTGAATCTCTGAGCATTGGAACTCAATCACTCACTGCTCTTCATAGCCATAAAAATATAGTCATTTGGAATCTCAATAGTAATGTCATAGAAAGTTATCAGTCACTTGGCCTGTTTTCCAAAGAGAACATGAAAACTGCTCAAGTAGTACTTCTATTGTTGTATTATGTATACGTTGTAACATTGTTAAAACTTCCCATCCAAAAAACTATGGTCAGTGATAAAGAGAAAGAATATAACAAATATTGTAAAACAGAAGTTCAAATCTAACCAAGAGATAATCTAGAGAATGGAAAAGATGATAGATAACAAAATGGTCTTTATAAATATAATGGCTTGCCTAAAATTCTTTCATTTTATAAAAATAATCTTCAAGAATAATCAGGAGAAAACTTCCCTTTGGCAGAAAAATCATTGCCCCAAGGTCAGCATTCAAAGAAATACTAAACCAGGTATGGTGGGACACACCTATAATCCCAGCAGCTCAGGAGGTTGGGGCGGGGGACTCATGATTTCAAAGCCAGCCTCAGCAACTTAGGACCTTAGCAACTAAATGAGATCTTGTCTCCAAATAAAATTTAAAAAGGGTTGGGGATGTGGCTCAGTGGTTAAGCACCTCTGGGTTCAATCCCTGGTACTAAAACAAACAACAACAACAAATATATAATATTTTATATATATATATATATATATATATATATATATATATATATATATATATATACATACATACATTACATTACATTAAGAAAACTGAATCATTACATTAAGAAAACTGAATTTCTTACCAGTCCATTATTATGCTAATAAAAGGTATGGACTGCCCAGGGATATCTTTTCTGATTGGTTTCACAAACATTTTATAGCAGTATGTGTGTGTGTGTATATCAGGCAGGAAAAACTCAATTCTACCAAGAAATATGGACATCCAGGTGGTATGGAAAACACAAGATAGAGTAAATTAAAAAGTAATTTTAAATTTAATTTATATTTTAATTTTATTACCTATGCAAATCAAAATTTATATTTATTGAGCATACCTAATCTGAAATTCCAAAAGCCAAAATGCTCCAAATTCAGATACTTTTTAAAGCACCAACCTGATTCTCTTAAGTGGAAAATTTCATGCTAGACCTCACTGTCACAGGTTGCAGTTAAAACCCAAGTACACCAAGCACAGTTTAGTCAGCATTCCCAAAGGGGCCAAAAACTCTCCCAGCCCTGTCAGGTGTGATGTACCTTTTATACAGGCAGCCAGACACTCTATGGCAGAGAAAGTCCAGCTGTTGGAGAAACTGGATAGCAGTTTAAGTGTGAAACATTTTAGTATTGGTGTTGATATGACTACCATATATGATCCGAAAAAAACCAAGGATAATCTCTGTAGTTCTACGCTAAAAGTGATGAAAATATATTAGTCAAAATAGAAAAATGCTGCATGAAAGTATTAGCAAAAGCTTTGATCATGTCCTTAAGGAGTGGATTTGTACACACAATAGTGAACACAGGCAAGTTAATGTATGCTGATCATGAAAAATGCAAAGCTCTATCACAATAAACTAGACATTGTAGGGAAGTATGAAGACTCAACATGACGGTTGCAGAAATTTAAGAAAAGACATGGTATTAAAATTTTAACGATTTATGGTGATAAAGCATCTGTTGATCATAAAGCAGTGGATAAATTCATTGATGAATTTGCCAAGGTCATTGCTGATGAAAATTTTATGCCAGAATAAGTCTATAGTGCTCATGAAACATCACTGCTGTGGCATTATTAGCCTCAAAAGACACTGACTACAACTGATGAGGTAGCCCCAACAGGAATTAAGAATGCCAAAGACAGTATAATTGTGCTGAGATGAGCTAATAAAGTAGGAAATTAGGCAAAATCTGTTTCCACATTGTTTAAGAAAACTGAATTTCTTACCAGTCCATTATTATGCTAATAAAAGGTATGGACTGCCCAGGGATATCTTTTCTGATTGGTTTCACAAACATTTGATAGCAGTAGCTCATGCTTACTGGAGGGAAGGTAGGCTGGATGATAACTTCAAGATTTTGTTATTACTTAAAACTGTTCTACTCGTCTCCCAACTGAATTCTCACTATAGGTAATGTTTGTGCTGTGTACTTTCCCACTTCATTAATTCAGCCATGTGACCAGGCTGATCTTAGATCTATGAATAGTAATTGTAAAACACTTTCTTGAACAGCATGTTAGCAGCAGTGAAGATAGGTGTAGAAAGTTTGCAAAATGAGTTTAGCATAAAGAATGCCACAGAACCTGTTGACAGAGCTTGGAACATAGTTACTAAACATAATTCTGAGTACCTGTTATAACATCTTGCCTGTGACTATTTTCAGTGATGATGATGAATAAGGTGGTGACTTTGAAGAATTTTGTATGTCAAGAGAGGAAAAAAATACAACCTCCTCATATTTGCAAAACTAACTCAGTCTATTACTGATGTGGGAAAAGTGGATATCAAAGAATTTTAACACTGATAACAAGGCTCCACTTGTTAATTCATTGATCATGAAAAAGGCAAATGCTTCTGAATTAAGATGGTCCTGATAATAGCAATACTGAAAGATGACATTCCTAACACTGCAGAAAAAGTGCCTGTGGACAATATGGTGAGAATGGGTGATGGTTATCGAAGGACTAGAGCAGCACACATTCATAACAGAATAAGATATCATGCAGTTTGTAAAATCACAAAGACTTAGACAAAAACCATTTTTAATGACACAGATGACTCTGGAAGAAGACTTTAAAAAACTATTCAGCAGAATTTCTCTTTATTTCTAAAGGGCTTACTGATTTCTCAACTGCTCCTGATGTTTCTCTCCTAAATAAGTAAAATAAACATTTCAGTCAACATACCATGGTAGGTGAGGGCTGAAGTTGCTGTTTGCTGATACTGGTACTTAACAGCTGACACAGGGATTCTGGTAATTCCATTGTGCTTACCCTGAACCCATGATTTTTTTCACTATTAAGGATCTCCCTCTCTCTCTCTCAACTATTTTAAGTGCTTAAGTGTAAACAAGAATAAAGAAATGCTTATCAGTAGGATATGATTTCCCAGCCCAGGATGATAGTGATTCCAGATGACTACAGATTGTCCACTAGAGTGTACATTTTAAATAATAATAATGTAAATATAGTCGGTCCTTTGTATCCCTGGCTTTCATATCTGTAGATTCAACCCACTGCAAATCAATAATACACAGACTTTTACAAAAACTCTTACTCTTACTGAGTACAATAACCATTTATATTACATGCACATGTACAAGGTATTATAATTAATAGATGATTTTAAGTTCACAGGACGATATGCATAGGCTATATGCAGATATCATATGACTTTATTAAGGGACTTTAGCATTTGCAGATTTGGATATTCTCAGGGGTTCTGGAACCTATTGCCTTTGGATACCTATGGACAACTGTATAGGAAACTGATTGAAGGAAAAAAAAATGGTAATGAATGATATTTTATGACCACATGCAGAGAAGAAAAAGGGAAAAAATACGGTTATTGAAAGGAAAAAATTGGTAAATACAAGACCTACATAAATTATATAATCCAAGAAAAATACTAAGATAGTTTACAATGAAATAAGTATAAGACCCTAGCATTTTGATGATTATAAGAATATAATTTAAAAATAAGGACAGAACATGATGGAGTGTGGACAATTTTATACGCTGAGAATGCTAACCAAGAGAAAGTTGGTATAGTGATGTTAATATCAGATGAGAAAGACTTTATGGGTAAAAGTGTTAATAGAAATGAGAAAGTATTTTTTAATGATACAAGTCATACTCTTTAGGAAGACATCACAATCCTAAATATGTTTTTATCCACTAACAACAAAATATATATGGTAAATATTTTGAAATAAACTGAGTCATAGATTTTGAACCCACTTCCTCAAAAGTGGTAGAATAAAAGAAAAAAACCCTCAAAACAAAATTATGAACTTGACCATAAACCCAAATAGGCTAAATTTGCTTTTGTTCAATTGCATATTGACTATTTACTGAAGTCAACAATAAACTGAGCCAAAAGTCATTTGTTTTACATGAAGAGCATTTTAAGTTATGAATAAAAGATTTTTAGAAAAACTCCAAAATCCTTGAAGATAAAAGATTACATTCCTGATTAATCTTCAGGTCAAGGAAGAATCAAAATGGAAAGTAAGGAATCTTTTAAAAATGACATTCAAGTAAATAAAGCATATGGAATTCTCTACAGACAACACACACACACACACACACACACATTTTTCTTTAAAAAAAGGCAAAACAAGCAATGATTTATCTTTCCACATCAAAAAATTAAAAACACATTAAATATAAGGTAATCAAAGGGACAACTTTGAGAAAACTATAAGAAAACAATAAAATGAAATGCAAACAAAATAGAGATCAACAGACAAAATTTGATTCCTTGAGTTGATTTTAAATATAATACAATCTAAGAATCATGAAAAATAGAGAAAGACATTAAAGCAGAAATTAAAATGGGAAATCCTAACAGAACATATGAAATAAAAGTAATATGAATCCTTTTCATCAATAAATTTGACAATTTAGAATCATAAAAAAGTTTATTTTAAATAACTTGTGCCTCATGTTATTCAGATATTCTAAATAACCAGTGCCTCATGCATGCTAGGCAAGCACTATACCACTGAACAATACTCCTAGCTGCAAGTATTATTGAAATATTGTCAAAACAAATCCAGTTGAGTAATAAATGATAATGCAACATCATAGTCAAATAGTTTATATTTTTGGTATTTCTAAATATTAGAAAAATAATCAGTATTATTTACATAAACAAGTACATGAAAAAAATCTGATATCAATAGATCCCCTTCCCAAATATACAGTTTCATCAGTGAACATATAATTATAAAAAATCTTAGCCTACAAGGAATAAAGGAAACTTAATATAAAGAAAACAAGAAAACATAACTATAGCAAACATATCTAATGGTGAACTATATGACACTTTTAGGGACATCTAAAGAGACGGGGATGAAATCCTCTCACTGATTCTACTGATTATTTTACTAGAAATGCTATATAGAGAACAATATAACAAGAGAAATAAAATATACAAGAATTGTAACAGAACAAATAAAACTTCTTATTCACAAGTGCCATTATATTATGCCTAGGAAATACAAATATTCTCTACACATAAACTATTACAACTAATAAAGTAATGGAGAAAACTTGCTGATTGTAAGTTCAGTGCTTGACACTGGATTTCTAATTACCTGCAAAAGAGAAAAAATGAAGTTTATAAATAATATCACATGTAATAGTATCAAACATGTCACCCAGCTTCAAAAAACATTAAAAACAGTGCATAATTTCTGCATCAAGTACTAAAAAAATATTGCTAAGAAAAACAAGGCAGAACTAAATAAGAAATGTACTAAATTTGTTGAATGGAAAACTTAATTTTAGAAAGATATGAGTTACAGCTAGATTAATCAATAAATATGGTCCAATAAAATATCATGAGATGTTTTCTTATTAAATTTTTGAACATGAAAAGCTAAGTCTAAATCAAGTGTGGAAAATGAGTCTGAAAAAGATTATGTCTAGACTTGCTTGATTGAAATAGATGCAGAAAAAATATTGAGGAGAGAGATCTCCCTTTGTTGCTGGCATCCCATATGCATATCTGGCAAGTTGTCAGAAATCTATCAGAAAGGTACCTTTATACTACAGATTTCCTCCTAGGTGATTCACAACCATGGAGAGTGGAATATATGAAGTCTTTCCAGATTTAGATTCTACAACTTAAAAGTGGACGTTTTGGGAGGCTCCTGAGACCCAACAGCCACTGGCATTTTTCTAACAACAGGGAGGGAGTTGTGAACCAAATCTCAAATCCCCCCAACACAGTTCCTAGGATCAGATAGGATCAAACTCTAGCTACTGGAACTTCCAATTTAGAACTCTGCACCAGCCCCACTATGGAAATATATTGGTGTGAATACTCCCCATTCTATCCCATACTATACAGAAAGCTGAGAGATACTGACAACCAGATTTGGCTCCAGGCCATAAGAGCTGGCAGTTTGGGGATAAACACAAATACATGAGACTGAACAACTTCAGTCTTTGACCCAAGGGTTACAGAGACCCCCAAAATAAATAGAAACAATAGCCCAATAGTGTAAACAAAGAACATCCAGCATTGCCAACAGTTTTGACCACCTCAGTGGAATAAACCCCTTTTTTTCCTAATTAAGTAATTTTCCAATTCCTTCTCCTTTTTCCTCTTTTTTAAATTTTAATTTCATTTTTATTACCTATTTTTATTTTTTATTCCTTTTTTCATTTTTTTAATTTACTTTTCATTCCACATGATAGTGTGTGTATGTATGGATAAGTGTGTATATGTATGTATGCACAAATAGGTAAAATCCTAAATAACTCCAATGAATTAACATGAAAAAGAACTAAACAGGCATGCCTCAAAATTAGAAACATAAATGATTAACAAATTGTAAAATATATTCAGCATTTCTTGTCCAAGTGGTGACTGAATTAGTGTCCTTGAGCTGTCAAAGAGAGAAAGAGGTGATGCCTCTCTTAGGAACTTTCAGTGTCAAGGTGCTGATCAAAGATTGCCCAGTTGCTATGGTGATGCCTTGTTCACTAGGAGGTTCTGTGCCAGCCACAGAGCTATCAGTTCTTGACCTTATGGTTCAGATGCCAGCTTCCTGGGTTTAGAGAATTATGGTTACAAGCTGATAATTATAATTGGGCTGCACAGAAATTTGCCCTTTACCTTGTATAATTTGAAGAAACTTTCTCATAGAAAACCCCTTTGATGTTTAAAAACCTATAATATAGACATGCTGAGTGGGCTCTGGGTTGTCCATCCTTCATCAGGGGACAGAGAACACCTCCCCCAACCCCCAGGCCCCAGAATTTTTTCTATTTTTGTGTCTGTTTATTTTATTCATCCCCTCAAAATGCCATCTGGTATCTGAATTAATGGCCATGCACGTGACAGCAATCCCTAGCAATCAGGAAAATGCAAATCAAAACTATGCCTCATCTCACTCCAGTCAGAATGGTAATTATCAAGATTTTATATAATAAAAAATGCTGGTGAGAATGTGGGGAAAAAGGTACACTTATACATTGTTGAGACTGCAAATTAGTATAACCACTCCAGAAAGAAAATGGAGATTCCTCAAAAAAATGGAAGCGCATATGAACCAACTATACCACTTGTTAGTATTTATCCAAATGAACTAAATTCAGCATACTATAGCAATACAACCATTTTTTTATATTTATAGCAGCACAATTCACAGTAGCCAAACTATGGAAACAGTGCAGGTGTCCATTAGCAAATGAATTTATAAATAAAATGTGGTATATGTACACAACGGAATTTTACTCAGTCATAAAGAAAAATGAAATCATGGCATTTGCTGGTAAATGGATGGAAACAGAGAATATCATGCTAAGTGAAATAACCACACTTAGAAAATCAAGGATTGAATGTTCTCTCTCGTATGGAGAATCTAGAGCAAAGTAAGGGGAAAAATGTAGGGTTGGGTTTGGATATCACAAAGACAAAGGGATGACCATTGAAGTGGACGGAGATCAAGGTAGAGGGAAGAAGAATGGGACAGGGAAGAAAATTCAGAATGAATTTGACAGAATTATGCTATGTGCATGTATGAATATACCACAGTGAATTCCATGTTTATGTATATGTATAAATCACCAATTAAAGATATATAAATGAGTGGAAAGTAGACCATTAGAGAAAAAAAAAAGGAATAGGTGAAAAGAGGAAGAGAGAGGAAGGGGATCACTAAGGACTAAAATGGAGTAAATTAAATTCCATGCATGCATGATTATGGGAAAATGAACCGAGCTATTATTTTCAACTATAATGCACCAATAAAACCAGAAAACGCCATTTGATAAAAATACCAATAATCTTCTCTGCATTTTTTTCATACTTCTGGACTCCCCTTTCCAGAGATGCTTCAATATAATTGAGCCACCTTCAATCTGCTGTTCAAGTCCTTAAATTTCTTATGACATTTTTTTTTCACTTAAAATACCTTTTCTTACACCTTAGTATCTTTTTTATCCTCAAAATCCATCCTAAAAATCCTTTTCCTCAAGAAATTGCCCAAGTCCCACAACATCTTTCATTGATGTTTCAAAAGCATGTTTTAGAGCACCTGGTTTATATCTGTCCTATAATAATGGGTGTATTTCATTTTAAAATTTTATAAGTCATTCACATATTACCAGAGGCAAGGGACCATGTTACATTACTATTAATGTATTCTACAGTACCAAATGTAATCCTAAACCTAAAAATGCTGAATGCTTTAAAAATTAAAATTTAGTAAGATTGATTCTGGTGAATTACAAAACTATTTATTTATTTTTGCCAATTTGCCAATTTCTTAGGGATTCCTGAAGAATTCTTCATTTTATTTCATGTTTCTTATATCATGATTACCCAGTGTTGTGCCAGCACTTTAATAAGCTGCAAGCTAAACCAACACTTTAAAAACCAGTGACTGAAGAAAGCCATACAGTAAATGACAAATGATACAAAGACATTGCTGAAAAACATGATACTATTCTTAGAAACAAGTAAATTTTAGGCCAGTGTACTAAGCATTAATGGTTTGGTTTTAAAAAATGACCAATACCTGGGTAATGTTCTGTCCTTGCATTTAGGTATCTATTATTATAGCAGAGCTGGGAAAAATTAATTCTCTGAACCAGACTGGAAAAACTTCTTAATATAGCCTAGGAATTATTATTTCAGTATCTGGGCAAGTAAGCCCCAAGCTACATGGCTGTTCAGAATGAATATGTTAGGGTTAGGGTTACAGTTTAAGAATAGAGATATAAGGTAAGATTTACAATTAAGTAGTAAATAGAAAAGGTGACAATTACTAGGCTATGGTAAAAGAAATTAATATAAGAAATGTTGCAGGTTTATATGTCATTCTTTGAATTAATAATATAAATTCGTTGATTTATAACTTATTATAAGTAAATAATGTTTTATTTTGCATATTTTTCTTTAAGACTTAAGTGTATCTGACTTAAAAAATATATAAATTTTGGGCTGGGATTGTGGCTCAGTGGCAAAGCGCTCGCTTAGCACATGTGAGGCACTGGGTTTGATTCTCAGCACCACATAAAAAAACAAATAAAATAAATGTATTGTATCTATCTACAACTAATTTTTTTTAAATATAAATTTTAATGTGAGCATTTTAAAAAGTTTGTACATACAAAACAATTATGATACAATCACCATAAGTCAGATACTCATTATACCATCACTTCCAAATATTTACATATATTCTTTGTGTGTGGGTTAAGTACTCTTAATGTGAGATCTATTCTTGTAACATTTTAAGATGCACAATATTGTATTATGAACTACAGGTACTATATTATACAGCATATCTCTAGAAATTATTCATTTAATTTTATTCTCATTTGCCCTTTCCCAGCCCCTGTTAACTACCATTATATTCTCTGCTTATATGAGTGAAATACTTCACATAAATGAAATCATGCAAAGTTTTTAGAAGTTTATCTTATCTGTGGAAGGGGGAAAATCAGATAAATAGCTAAATAGATAAATAGGTGAGAGGTAATGCTAGGTCAAGATGATTTTGGTAGTCATGATGAGCAGTAATTAGATTTGGAGTATATATTGTAGGCAAATAAACTGAATGTTGTGATGGGTTTTTATTTGGAGTCACAGAAATAATTAGAAATGTCTCCTAAATTTTAGATCAGAGCAACTAGGTCCTAGATGGATAGTTGTACCTTTATATGTAAAGGGGGATTAGGAGAATTAGCAAGGGAACAAAGTAGAGAAACAGTAATTCTGTTTTGGACTTTCCTATTTTATAATTTTAATTGTGATAATATAAAAGTTAACCATTCCAACCATTATTATTGTACATTAGTACAGTCCTGTAGCCTTTAGTATACTTACTTACTGTGCAACAATTACCATTGCTCAACTACAGAACTTTTTCAACATCCCAAACTGAAACTCTGTTCCTTTTAAACAACAGATGCCAATTTCTCCTTGCTACAGGTGATAGTAATCACCTTCTACTTTTCATCTCTCTGAATTTCAGAATTCTAAAAACCTACTATCAGTGGATTAAGAAATACTTTTGCTTTGTTCTGTTTGGCTTATTTTGCTTAGCATAATGTCTTCAAGTTTAATTCCTGAAAGTGATAGTAGCATGAGTCAGAATTCCTTTCCTTTCAAGTATGAATATTTTCCATTGTATGCATATTACACACTTTGTTTATTAATTCATACTTCCTTGTGCATTTGTTTCCACATTGTGAAACATTCTTTTTTGTATCTCTAAATTTCCAAAAGATTAGCTTAAGTAATCATACAAATAATATCTTAAAGATTGAGACATCAAACATGAAAATATAAAATTGAATATCCCAGAAAACTTGATGACATTTCATAGAATGGAAAATAGGGTATCTTTAGGAGTACCCTGGGTACCTCTAACATGAAAAGTCAAACAAGAGGAACATCCCTAAAGGATCAAGGGAGAGCCAGAAATAAAGTTGAGAAATTAGTTGAGTCATCTATTACTGAAGAGTGCTTCAAGATGACAGAACTATGGAGTGTCTCAAATCCTGCTGAAAGATTGAGCAATAAAAATGCTACATCCTTTGTGTTGGAATGACATGACTGAAAACCAATTACAAACAGATGAGATGACAGGTTAGGCAAAGAATATTAAAGTGCATATTTTTTCGCTTTTCATATTTTATGAGGTTTTAAACACTGGGTTATATTCCTTTTCAGAATTCATTTTTTAAAACAAATAAATAAATAAATGTCAATATACTCTTACAACATATCCCCACCTGGATTCCTTTCTTTGGATGTGTTTTTCTTTCCAACATCACTATTTGTACTTACAATCTATCATCACAGTTTCACCTACCACTTTAGGTTGTAGTTGAGTAGTTTAGAACAAGAAAGAATTAAATTCTCTCATGTCAGTTAAGTTTAATAACTTTTTTTTTTTGAATATTGGGGATTGAACACAGGGCCTTTCACACATTGGGCAACCAACCATAACACTAACTACATTTCCAACTCCTCTAAAATTTTATTTTCTTTTGAGACAGGGTATTGCTGAAGTTGTTCAGGCTGGCCTCAAACTTGTGATCCTCCTGCCTCAGCCTCCTGAGTAGCAGGACTATTGGCGTGAGCCACCATGCTCAACAGTTTAATGCCAGTTTTGAAATGACTAATCCACTCTGGGAAACAGCTTCAAGATGTAACTTATAATTACAGTGCTCTATTGGAACAAATTGTGTAGCTCAACACACAGTCCATGATCACTGAGCAGTTTTAAAATTTTTTCTCCAAATATAGTGTTTTGTATTTTATTTACTGAACTTCACCTTTCACTATTTGCTCCATTCACACTCCTTTTTGTTTTTTTTCTTCCATTGAGCTGATATTTCACTATGGGAGAAGCTGAATATTGATTGAAAACTTTTAATGTTCATTGTATACTCTCAGTAACCCCTTATAGGGAGACAAGTGATTATTTTGCAACTAACCATAAAAGATAATAATTCACATATAAATTTCTATTAAAATAAAAGTTAAAAATATTCAAGATCCTGGGAATACGGGAAGGAGGATAAAGTATTCAGGTTTTTTTCCCTATAAAAATAATTTTCTCCCATAAAAATAGTCAATTTATGTTGTATAATTTCAGGTTTTTTATTGGATAATATTATTGTTGTATATAATATTGTTTTAACTAAAGACTACTCTGATATGAGTTTATCACCTTGAAGACATTTATAGGTTAATATTTATACTAAGCTTGTACTTAGCCTCTAGGTTTTTGTACTTTAACATCGTATAATAAGAGTTTTCTTAATTTCCTTAAATACTCCAATAAAATTTATAAAGATTTTATTTTATCTAAATATCTAGACATTTTATTTCCTGTAGGTAGATAATATTTAAAGAAACTCAAATATTTAGCTTAGGTTTAAATGCTTTTCCCATAAGTAAATAGTGTTTGAAGACATTATATATTTAACCCAGTTTAAGCATTATATAATGTATACATGAATCGAATGTCACATTACACTATTAACACACAACTTTTTTGTTTTATGTACTATTTACAATGAAATAAATGCCCTACACCAGCTGGATGCAGTTGCCCATCCTAAAGCTGACCCTTTCTCATGGGTGGCCCTAATACGTCAGGGCCTTCAGCTTCTCAATTTGTCCAAAGTGAGTAACATTTCAGACTGTTTCCTCTGCGCAGGTTTGGACCCTACTCCATTGACTGCGATTCCCATTGATTTTCCACTCACTATCTCATCTAGACCCCAAGGACCTCCCTCTCCAGCCTTTGAGGAAGTACCTCTTTTTCATAACTCATCAGGGAATTTCTCTTGCTGCTACACTTCCTCAGGTTCTGCACCCTGTAACCAGATTGTTCGAATTTCTTCCTTAACCTTTGCTCCTTTTTCTGGTGCAATGGTACCCTGACAAAAAATCTAAGCCTCAACATGCCGTTTGCTTTTTGTGTTCCTTCCACCTTGTTCCCCCAATTAACTCTGTACAGTGAGGCTTATTACTACCTCCCTTCCCAGGACAAGAAGGGCTGTCTTTCTACCAGTAGTAGTTGGACTCTCCCTGGCCTCCTCCCTCGCTGCCTCTGGACTCTGGGCAGGAGGACTTGGTTATGCAGTAACAGCTACTCAAAAGCTTGAACAACAACTTTGGGAAGCAGTAGAGGCATCAGCCGCTTCTCTCACTTCCCTACAAAGGCAAATAACATCTCTTGCCCAAGTCTCATTGCAGAACCATTGAGCTCCAGATCTCCTCACAGCAGATAAAGGAGGAACCTGTCTATTCCTGAAAGAACAATGCTGCTATTATATCAATGAAACTGGATTGGTCAAAGAGAATGTTGACACCCTCCATCATTTGGGTGAAAGGCTTAAACGGCAACCATCAAATGACCCCTGGCCAGGCTGGCTACATTCAACCCTCATTGCGTGGCTGACTCCCATTCTCACTCCTATTTTAGTAATAGGGCTTCTGCTAATGATTGCTCCCTGCCTCCTCAGGTTTCCTCGAAAGCGTGTGAGTGAAATTGCCAGAGTGACCTACAACCAGATGCTCCTACACCCCTGCAGTCGCCTTCCCACTGAACCTACATCCGAGCCACTCCCCCCTACAACGCCCCTAAACAAGCAGGAAGTAGCCAGACGAAATTCGCCACCCTATATCACCAAAAAGGCTGGAATGTTAGGTCGGTGGGGGCGACTTGGTGGTGACTTAGTGGCAACTTAGAACAAAGCAGCCCATACCAGAAAAGAACATCAATCAGATACCGGCTGAAACACCTGTCAATCAGCCAGAACTCCTGACTAACGCCTGTCAATCAACAGGACCCCCTGACCGATCCTGGAGTTCAGCCAACTCCCCTGACCAACTCTTAGGGGGCAAGGGACTCTAAGAACACCTTTTCCTGTCCCAAGCCCTTCCCTTCCTGCTGTAAGCCCCATAAAAGTCCAGTCCGGTGGAGCTTCCAGGCGGTTTCTCCTCAAACTCTTCCCCTGTCCTCTCTGTGGGTCTCATCAAGTTCCACCCGGGAGTGATATCTCAATAAAGCCTGTTCAGCGGCCCTTTTAAATCTGCCTCCTTTGGCCATTGCCTGCCCCGACTGATCTGACACCCTCCACAAAATAATAAAAGAAAAATAAAAAAGGAAACTCTAGTTATTTTCAAAAGCAGTTTTTAGTGGCCATAAATTAACATTATGTTGTTCACTTTGATTCCTGAATGATAAGGATATATTAAAAATAGCAAACTGTCCTCATGAAATCAGAACAGTTTGGCTCTTTTGAACTGTCTTACAGTGTTTGACACTGTCCAATAAAACATTATGGATATTAATGCACTGAGAATAACTCAAATAATATCATTAAAGTCACAGAACCGAGTCTGAGGAGGTCCTCAGAAGGGAAAAGGGAACCACAGCTCTGCCCTGGTAGGTTCTTGACTTAGGTCAAGGAGAGGAATTTCAAGACACATCAAAAGAAACAAGATCAAAGATTTATTCAAGGAAGCAAAGAGATTTATTCGGGAAAGCAAACAGCAGAGCAGGATATACACTCAAAGGGAGAGACAGTGTGGGCGCTCCAGGGTGAGACATGCTTTGGGGGTCTCAGACTGCTTTAAAAGGGAATTTTGATGATTATGAGATGATGATTATGAGAGGTACCTCAGGGGTGGTGTCAGCTTAATGAGCTTGATTCTTTGGATTGTGGAGCACAGAGCAGGTCACTGTGGTCTGGTTTTACTCAGAATCTTTAGGTTGATATTTCTAGTTAATAAATAGTACCTGAACTGTACCCATATCATGGGTACTTAACAATCTCTCTCTCTATGCTTTTTTTCATAAGTCTAAAAATATATTTGATAAACCAACAAGGAATAGGTACTAATCAACTAAACTTACAATACTCTAAAACTTATTGAAACTTTAAAAAATTCAGGCTGGAAGAAAACAGGACTGGGGAGTGAAAGTGAGGAGAAGTCATTTATTTTTAGTCACAGTTCCTCTTTGTCTCCTTTTACCTATTCTTCTTTCTTCTCTCCTTCCTCAATTAAGTGATTAAAACAATAGAAATATATTCTGCAAAAAGTGTTTCCCAAAACACTGAGTTATAAAATCATACTTTTAATTTTAATGCTCATAACCTAGGTGAAGCTAAATAAGGCACATCTCTAAGCTCATACCTCACAGATCATTTAAAGATTTCCCTGTGTAGTTAATGTAGTTGCTTTCATGCTCAATAATGTCACAACATTTTTTTTTGTTTTCATATTTTCTAATTTGAGTAAAACTTTCTCTTGTCATAAGGTTTATATTTTAAGGATAGCAAATAAAGTTTAAAAACATAAATAAAATTCCATGCTTTGGTTTCCCATATAAATAAAATCTCCAATACTCTCTAGATTTAAAAAATATCTTATTTTACAGGCAAAATGTTTAATGGATATGTGTGATAATCTCATTAAATTGAAGCTTCAAATCCATATCTTCCCTCCCAGCTGGGGGAGAATATGATAAGGTAATGTTTTTTGTTTTTGTCTTTTTGAATAAAAAGTACTGATGTTTTCAAGAGCTCAGTCATTCCTGGCCCAAAGTTACACTCCCAATCCTATGATAAAATGATCAACTTTTCAAAATCTCCATGAACTTCTAACATCTTCACATGTGAAACATTTACAGGAAACACAGAAGACTTGATTTCTTTCTTTTTTAGATAATATCTTAATATGTTATCACACTCTAAGGTGACTAGATATTGATATAAAACTAAGTCATTTCCCATAGTCATTTTTTCAAGTCTTCAATTTCAAATAGACATTCTAGATACAATTCAATATTATATGTGACAAGGAGACTGAATAAACATATTGAAGGAGACACTGACAAGGGTCAGGTTTAGCACTTTACTGAAAACATTTGTTTCAGACATTTTTAATCATGAAATCTTTTAAAAACCCTAGTATATACACCCATGGATTCATGTTCCTCATTTTAATTATACTCTTATTCCTATTCCCACTGGAGATCTGGTTCTATGGCAAATTTAAGTGTGTTCAGAACCAGATGAATTTAGGGAACTACACTAACTCCTAATGTTATATGGTTCAAAAGGATGATTCTTTGCTCCTGAGATTTTTGGATCTGCATCCAAACATTGTCAACATATTTACATTTGAAATTAAATTTAGTATTTATATTCTTTTCCATTTATTACTTTTCCTTTTGTCTTGTCCTTTAGTTGACAGGTTTTTTTCCTTAAAACTCCTATAATTTCCTAATTTGTTTGTTCCAATAATTGCTAAATTCATCTTTGTTCTAAGCAGTTGGCTTGTTATCGGACCATAAACCTTTTAAAATATTAATACTTAACACTAAGTGTTATATACAATAACTAATATATCTTAGTATACATATGCACCAAGTAGATATTATTTTCCTAGTGATTGTCTTATAAGTAATATTTCCAGGATCCTAAAAGAAACACAAGACACGTCAGAAATGAAAGAAGGGACCAATGAAAGAATTGTTATTCAATAATTTTCTCACAATACCCTATATACATGAAAATATATTTTGTAAATGTACAGTAATTTTCTGAGCTCTTAAAATACCTATCCTATTTGCTAACATTAAGAATCAATGTTCTGACTTACCAGAAATGTTCTGAAATATAAACTTTCATTGTGTGTACAAATCTTTTTCACTCTGTCCCATGCTCCTCAGCTAGAATACGTAAGAAAACAATTTTTAATTAAATAAATGAGACAACTTAAAATTTGGAGACCCAAAAGAGAAGTGTGAACTCAACAATTGAAACACCAGCAAATGGAACTATCCTCAAAAATTTGCTCGTTAAAAAAGACAAAATTCACACAATAACTAATATATCTTAGTATACATAGGAAAACTTGAAAAAAGAGCCCACATAAAAATTGGGGGAAACAGTGCTTCTTGGTTAAGTAATACTGATTAGACTTCACTAGAGTCATTCTTCAAATTTAAACTCAGAACATGGAGATAATTAATAAATCCAAGTTCATATTTATATAACTTATGAATGTTGTCCTACATTTTCCCCTGATTTGATCACCAGATAATAAAATATAGAGAGCTGTTCAATTAGGTCAAATAAAATGAAACCATTATGGTCAAATTTACTCCAATGTGAGTTAATGTTATGGAAGTCAAGGAGAAGATGAAAAAGTTCAATGAAGAAAGCATTGCAAATACAGACTTACTAATATGAAATACCTAATGGAAAGATACCCATGGATATAAAACATTATCAGAGAAAAGCTCTTCTCTACTTCAAAATTAACCTCTCAAGGTGAAACAAGTCATAAATAGCAAATCTTGTTTCTATAAATCATCTCCAACAGTTTGGACCACATGGTTAAATGGTATGAAGTCAATATAGTTACTAAATTTACTCTCACATTGGTTATATTTTCCATTATCCTCTCTCTTCTTCTAAATGCTATTTTATCTTGATTTGCTGACCACAGTTCCTAGACTATTTTCCCTTATTAGTAAACAAATTAACATACAGACAATGAAAGATTTTATAGTCATCCTTTGCTACATAGATAGGCATTGATGGCTGGATTTTACAGAGTTTAGAATGGTGCTGGACATTTTCTGGACCTTCAAGTACTTGAAATGTTCTATAATAAGTCTGAATAGTGAGAAAATTACCTGAAAACAGGAGAAAAACATGAACAAAAGCACTGAAGTTGATATAAAATATACAGGAAGCTTCTAGAAGAAGCTGGTCTGATTTTTGTTGTATATGATTAAAAAATAAATTTGTAGTAAGAGTGAAATCAAACTAGAATGTGCAAGTCCATTGTCATGATCCACTGAATAGTTGATTCTTGTTGCTAAGCAGCTAAATTTAGAACTTAAGAAACTGAGAGGCAAAGAGGAAGAAATTTGTTTCTATGTCATGGCAAGTCTCAAAAAACTTAATTCTTGAAAACAGACAGTATAGACTATCTATGTCTAAAGTCACAGGTAGAAAGGATAATGGAAACCATTTATTCTACTGGTAAGTCATTTAAGAATTTGTAAAGGAGAGGGGCACTAAATATTTATGCATGCATGTTAACACAGCCACACACACTTACACAACAGAAATTTTTGTTCCCAAGTGTGCAGATTCTGTTTGAAGTACATCTCTTCTCATCTTTTATACATTGTTTGATATCAACTAAGTTGACTTTTTAACCTGCTGTGCTTTACAATTATACATAAGATTGAATCTTGGAGTGAAAAGGGGTTTGGAAATTGGGTCAGAGACTTACATATCCTTGAAAGAGGTTTAGAGAGAAGGACAAATTGATCAAAGAAAGTATTTTAGTGTGTTTTAAAAATGTTTTATCAGAAAAATCTTAGTTATTATTGACACTAGTATGCCATGTTGATGGTAATGTGATGTTGCTTTGATATTATGGATTCTAGATGCCCCAACATAATGTAATGTGTGCAAAGTAAGCCTGACTCTGAAATATTTTAGAATCTGTTCTCTTTGTATTACATTTAACCAATGTTGAGTTAAGGAACATATTCTGATGAAGACCTATATGGTTTCAGTTCATTTTCAGTAACACGATGTATTTAATTATCCATTTCCTTCACAGAAAATCACACTGTAACAAAAAAATAAACAAAAACCATACACACAAACATACACATATATTAAGGGGAAATACAGGAAATCTGAATATTAGAAAATGAAGATGTTAAGCTATTAATCATAAGTTGTACATGTTTGCCTAAAAAGTATTTGGTGATGGTGGTGTTCATGTCAGTTGTAGGAATTTTGTGAAATAAGATATCTTCTTATTACTGAAGATGTTCCTAAGTAATTCAGCTCTCTTGTCATTTTAATGAACAGGACAATATTTAACCTAAATATCCTTCTCCACAGCAATATGAAACAATATAGCCAATATTAAGACAAGTGTCACAGTTCTTATTAAATGGGTAAAATAAAAGATCATTGATTTAGCAATATAAACTAAATTAAAAGTCAATAACATTAAAAGGAATGCAGATCTTATGAAGTGAAAAAAGAGAGTTATGAAGGTATTTTACAAAAGAAGAAAAAAGTGTATTAAAAAGATAATAGAGTTTGAAATATCTGTTCTTAAATTCATCCTTTATTTTGGGGTCAGAATATCTAGCCTTAGCTCTGAGTATATTCCACCCAGTGGTTAGCATCCCCTAATCATATCATCTTGTGTATTTGTTGGTGTTTCCCAACAGTGTTGGCCACTTTGTTGTAGAAGAGAGGAAAGCAGGTGACAGCATCAATCCAAAATGAATGGAAGATATTGGATGATTTGAGAACTGATGGAATCTGGGTATAGGTTATCTAGGAATTAAGAGAAAATTCAATAGACAGACAGAAACAAAATTAAAAAGTCAAATCATTTGAGGTCTCTGACTTTGAAAAATAAATTTAGACGAAAAAAAATAAGTTGAGATTTCTGCTCCATCGATGATTAAAGAGTAAAAAATAAAGTCCACAACAGTGTATTATCAGATAATTCCTGGTTTGTGATTTGTAATTATCTTTGAGAATTTAAATAATCTACCTCTAGTCTGGATCATATTGCATAAGGAGATTCTGAGAATGAGACACTTATAGCCCACATGGTTTTCACACTGTTGAGAAGAGGGTTTCAGTAAAATTGAAAGATAGGGAATTCTTCATTAAAAAAAAAAAGTGAATAAAAACTTGATTAGTTTCTGTGTCCTCTATTCTGTACCATTGGTCTACCAGTCTGTTTTAGTGCCAATACCTGCTGTTTTTGTTACTGTTGCTCTGTAATATAATTTAAATTCTGGTATAGTGATGTGATGCCAACCGCTTCCCTCTTCCTGCTAAGGATGCTAAGGATTGCTTTAGCTATTCTGGGTCTCTTATTTTTTGAGATGAATTTCATGATTGCTTTTTCTATTTCTATGAGGAATATTATTGGGATTTTGATACAAATTGCAATACAGATTTGATAAATCTGTTTATTGCTTTTGATAGTATTAATTCTGCCTATCTAAGAGCAAGGTAGATATTTCCATCTTCTAAGGTCTTCTTTGATTTCTTTCTTTAGGGTTCTGTATTTTTCATTGTATAGATCTTTTACTTCTCTCATTAAGTTGATTCCCAAGTGTTTTTTTTTTGAGCCTATTCCACAAAATTATAATTACCTTAAATTAGACAAAGATGCCAAAAACATACATTGGAGAAAAGATAATCTCTTCAACAAATGGTGCAGGGAAAACTAGAAATCCATATGCAACAAAATGAAATTAAACCTAAACCCCTGTCTCTCACCATGAGCAAAACTCAAGTCAAAGTGGATCAAAGACCTAGGAAATAAACCAGAGACTCTGCATCTAATAGAAGAAAAAGTAGGCGCCAATCTTTATCATGTCAGATTAGCCCCCAGCTTCCTTAATAAGATTCCTATAGCACAAGAATTAAAACCAAAAATCAATAAATGGAATAGATTCAATCTAAAAAGTTTCTTCTCAGCAAAAGAAACAATCTGTGAGCCTACATAGAGAATAATAGAGAGCCTACATCTTGGGAGCAAATTTTTACCCCTTACACATCAGATAGAGCACTCATCTCTAGGGTGTATAAAGCTAAACACCAAAAAAACAAATATCCCAATCAATAAATGGGCCAAGGACCTGAACAGACACTTCTCAGACAATGCTATATAATCAATAAACAGATATATGAAAAAATGTTCATCATCTCTAGGAATTAGGGAAATGCAAATAAAGACTACTCTAAGATTTCATTTCACTCCTGTCAGAATGACAGCTATTGTGCAAACAACAAAAAGTTTTGGCGAGGATGTGGGGAAAAAGGTACACTCATACACTGCTGGTGGGACTGCAAATTGGTGCAGCCAATATGGAAAGCAATATGGAGATTCCTTGGAAAACTGGGAATGACCACCATTTGACCCAGTTGTCTCTCTCCTCAGTCTATACTCAAAGGACTTAAAAATAGCATACTATAGGCACACAGTCACATCAATGTTTATAGCAGCACAATTCACAACAGCTAAACTGTGGAACCAACCTAGATGCCCTTCACTAGATAAATGGATAAAAAAATTGGCAATATAAACAATGGAATACTACTCATCAACAAAAGAGAATAAAATCATGACATTTGCAAGTAAATGAATGGCGTTGGAGAAGATAATGCTAACAATCCCCATAAAACAAATGCTGAAGGGTTTCTCTGATATAAGGAGGCTGACTCATAGTGGGGTAGGGAGGGGGAGCATGGAAGAAATAGGCGACCTCTAGATAGGGCAGGGGGTGGGAGGGGAAGAGAGAGGGCAGGGGGTTAGCAATGATGGTGGAATGTGATGGACATCATTATCCAATGTACATGTGTGAAGACACGAATTGGTGTGAACATACTTTATATACAACCAGAGGTATGAATAATTGTGCTCTATATGTGTAATATAAATTGTAATGCATTCTTCTGTCATTATTTTTTTTAAAAATTTAAAAACCCAAAAGAGAAACTTGATTATTGTTGCATTTCATAAGAGAAGGTTTCCAGAAATCACAGAAAAAAAACATTCCAGAAGAATTTCTTATTTTCAACCAGATCAATACTGATATGTTAATTTAAATTTTAATTTCCCTAATAGATAGTAATATTAATGGATTTTTTATGTTCTTAATAGCTGTCTGTGCATCCTCTTAAATGACATTCATGTTTAAGTATTTTGATTATATTCTAACTGTATTGTTTATTTATGGCCACTTTTGGGAGTTTCTTTTAAATATTATTACTGTAAATATTTTAATTAGATGTGTGTTTTGAAAATATTGTCTTGCAGTGTGTAACTCATCTTTTATCCTCTTAAATGGACCTTTGCAAAGGTAAAATTTTAATTTCTATATTTTTTAATGTTCTACTATAAGCTTTTCCTTTAATGGATTATGCTTTTATTGTCAAGCATAAATAATTCTGTGTCTAGTCCTAAACTCTATAGATTTTAGCCCATATTTATTCTAAAAATTTTTAAATATTACACTTAAAATTTAAATATTTGACCAACTTCAAGACAATTTTATTTAAGATAAGATGTTTAGGTTGAGGCTTATTATGTTTATTTATGAATGTTCAGTTGTTCCAGCACCATTGTTGGAAATTCTATCACCCTTTAATTGAATTGCTTTTTTCACTTAATTGTAATTTAATTTCAAGTATTTGTGTGAATATATTTTTGGGTTCTCTAACATGTTCCCATTTTTTTTTGTTTTATAACTATACTATTATGGATTATTCTAATTAAATAGTGAGTTTTAACATGGGGAAGAGTCAATCCTCTACTGTGTTCTTTTTCAAGAGTTTGTGACCATTTTATTTCCTTTTCCGATAAACTGTAGTATACACTTGTTTATATTTACAAAGTCATGGCTTTTTACAGAAATTACATGCATGTACAAATATGCTCAATGAAACCCATTATTCTAAATAATTAACATGCAGTAATAAAAATAAATAAAATTTCAGTTTTCAAATAATTGAGATATTTAATATGTTGAGTTTTCCAATTAACATGAGATTTCTTCATTTGCTTAGATCTTCTTTTCTTCTTTCACCACCATTTTGAAATTTTTAACTTAAAAATTCAAGACATATTTAGTGAAGTTTCTATCTAACTAATTCGTTTTCTTAGGAATAGTTATTAATGGTATTTTACTTTAATTCTGATATTCACATTTTTATTATCTAGAAAGGTTTTTCATTTTTTTCTGTTGCTACTTTACCTTGTACTTTGTATGCACTTTGTTTTGATTTTTTTTGTCATATAATTTGAGGTTTTATATGTAAACTAATTTGGCATCAGCAAACATACATAGTTTTTTTTTTTTTTTACTTCTTTCATTCCAATATGTATGCTTTTTGTTTCTTTTTCTTGCCTCATTTTCAGGGAAAATTTTGGCACAACATTCAATAACAGTGCCAGAAAGGGCATCCTGCCTCTTTTCTAATTTTAGAGGAAAATTCAGTTTCTCATCATTTATATGATGTTATTTGTAGGTTGTGCGTGTATGTTGAATTTGTGAGGTTGAAGAAGTTCCCATCTATTTCTAATTCCCTAAGAACTGTTATCAAGAATAAATGTTGTATTTTATTGAACACTATTTCTGTGTCAATTGGTACCATTATATCATTCTTCTTCTTTAGCCTATTGATTGATTTTCAAATGTTGATTCAGGCTTGCATAACTTGGATAAATCTCACTTGGGGTGGCATACAATCCTTTTTAGGCATGGATGGATTCGACTTCTTAGTATTTTAGTGAGAATTGTGTCTTAATTCATAATGGATTTTATTTGC
The DNA here is from genome assembly GCF_021218885.2 of Marmota monax. Lineage (NCBI taxonomy): Eukaryota > Metazoa > Chordata > Mammalia > Rodentia > Sciuridae > Marmota > Marmota monax. Next base: position 2,290,923 of record NW_026694999.1, on the reverse strand, counting down.
TAGTCTTTTATAACTTGCCATCCATGGGGAATTGTTTTCTTCTGTTTTTATTACTTTTGTCAGTCTTATAAGTTTGTTCATTTTATTATTTTCATTTTTCAATTTCTTTATTGTTTTTCCTGTTTCATTTCATTTATTTCTGTGTCTGTCTTGATTATTTCCTTCCATTGGTTGCCTGGGTTTTCCAGGCTTTTTTCCCTCTAATTTTCTTAAGTTGAGAATTTAGATTATTGATGAGATATTTTTTTCATTTTAGTGTGAGCATTATTTAGTGATATCGGTGGCTAACAGACACTACTATTTTTTTTTGTCTTGCTTTGTTTAAGTTGTTGAAATCTTTGGATCCCATTTTAATTTATTCATATCAGTTTTGAGTTTATAACTTTGTTTATATCACTTAATGATTGCTCTAAATATGTGATTCTATCTTATCATACCATACTGGCATTAATGTCAACATTTAAAAGGCAGCACTGAAATTTTTACTTAGTTTTCTTTTTTCTCCCTGTTGTCTCCTTTTTTGTAAAATGTTATTTTTTAGAGCAGTTATTGGTTCATAGCAAATTTGTGAGAAGAGTATGGATTTATTCTTACAGCCGTTTCCTTTCATATTGAAGAGCATCTCATTCTAACATTACTATCTCAGAGTGTTATATTTGTTACAATTAACCTATATTGACATATCATTATCAACCAACACAGTTTACATTAGGGTTTACTCTTGATGTCATTCATTCTATGAGTTTTGATTACGGTATATGTACTCACCACTACAGTATCATCCAGAATAGTTTCACCTTGCTAAAAACTTCCTGTGCCTGCCTATTCATTCTACTCTGCCATCAAACCCCTGGCGTCCACTCATTATTTTGTATTACTCATGATATTGCCTTTTTCAGAACATTAGATAATTTGAATCATAGAGTATATAGACTTTCAGTTTGTTTTCTTTCATTTAATAATATTCATTGAGTTTCTTCTTTGTTTTTTCATGGTTTGGTAGCTCATTTCTTTCTGGATCTAAAGAATATTGACAATCAACTTCATTTCATTCACCAACTGGGGGACATCTTTGCTGCCTCTTAGTTTTAGTAATTATGAATAAGGGTAGCATACACAAGTGTGCACAGGTATTTGTGTGGATACAAGTTTTCAACTCATTTGGGTAAATAGCAAAGAATATGATAGCTAGAGTGCATGGTAAGTGAATGTTTAGTTTGGATTGGTTTTCTAAGTTTCTTTCTCCAGAAGATTTGTGATTGTTCAAATGTTGAGTTTGTGTCCTCCTACTCTGCTGAACTTAATAGCTCTAGAAGTCTTTAGGAGGAATCTTACAGTTGCAATGTATATAAAAATAGGAATGTGTAGTGTCTCCAGATTTATAAAATTTGTTTGTCTTTGTACTTGGAATTGGATGCAGGAGTTTTCTACCCCTCAGCTACATCCCCAATCCCTTTTAACACAAGTTCTTGCTAACTTGCCAACACTGGCCTTGAATTTGCAATCCCCTTCCTTTAGCTTCCTAAATAGCTGGGATTACAGGCATGTGCCAACATGTTTAGCCATCTCCACCTTTGCTTTTCATTCTCAACATTTATTTAATAAGACTGATTTGTCTATTCAAGGTCTTTTGTGATTCCATATGAATTTCAGAATATTTTTTCCTATTTCTATAAAAATGCTATTGGCATTTTGGTGGCTTGCACTGAGTTTGTGGTGCTATGAGTAGAATGGACATTTTAATTATATTATGTATTCCAATTAATGAACACAAGATATCTTTCCATTTGTTTGTGTGTTCTTTAGTTTATTCATTAAAGTTTTGTACTTCTCAGGGTAAAGTCTTTACCTCCTTCATTTATTCCTAAGCATTTATTATTTTTAGTGCTATTGTAACTAGAACTTTATTTTGTATTTATTTTTCAGGTATTTCATTTTGAGCATATAGAAACATAACTGATACTTGAATATTATGTGTAGATTTCGTATCCTTCAACTTTATTGAATTCATTTATTCTGTTTATTAAATTAAATATTTAGAGCTTTCTAGATATAAAGTAATATGATCTTCAAATAAAAATTTTGCTTCTTCCATTCTTATTTGGATGGAATTTATTTATTTAGTATTTTCAACTTAAGTTCAATAGTGTGCAAGACAATCAACACTTACTGCTTCCTTGATGCTGTTAGTTTTCAAAATTTGCTTCTATTCATATTCTGTATTCATTGATGTATTTAATTATACTGATTTTTAATATTTTTTTACAAAATTGTCTTACACTAGAATAAAAAGTCAATTATCACCATCATTATGTTATTATAGCATTATGTATTTGTTTATATAGTTATCTTTACCAGCGACTTTATTATCTTTTATACTATAGAATTAATGTGTTGTGTCTCATCATTTCAGTTTAAGTAAATCCATTTAGCATTCCTATATAATTCTTGTCTTGTGAAGGAAAACTCCCTCAGCTGTTATTTTTGTGAGAGAGTCCTTATCTCTTCTTCTTTTTTTTATATTTTTAATTTTTTATTGTGGTTTGTTCAAAACATTACAAATTTCTTGACATATCATATTCCACACTTTGATTCAAGTGGGTTATGAACTCCCACCTTCACCCCATACACAGATTGCAGAATCACATCAGTTACACATCCATTGATTTACATATTGCCATACTAGTGTCTGTTGTGCTCCGCTGCCTTTCCCATCCTCCCCCCTCCCCCCTCCCCACCTCTCCCCTCCCCTCCCCTCCTCTCTCTCTACCCCCTCCACTGTATAACCCTGAGGGTCTCCTTCCATTACCATGCAATTTCCCTTCTCTCTCCCTTTCCCTCCCACCTCTCATCCCTGTTAAATGTTAATCTTCTTCTCCTGCTCTTGGTCCCTACTCTGATCTTAGTTACTCTCCTTATATCAAAGAATACATTTGGCATTTGTTTTTTAGGGATTGGCTAGCTTCACTTAGCATAATCTGCTCTAATGCCATCCATTTCCCTGTAAATTCTATGATTTTGTCATTTTTTAATGCAGAGTAATATTCCATTGTGTATAAATGCCACATTTTTTTTATCCATTCGTCTATTGAAGGGCATCTAGGTTGGTTCCACAGTCTTGCTATTGTGAACTGTGCTGCTATGAACATCCATGTAGCAGTGTCCCTGTAGCATGCTCTTTTTAGGTCTTTAGGGAATAGACCAAGAAGGGGAATAGCTGGGTCAAATGGTGGCTCCATTCCCAGCTTTCCAAGAAATCTCCATACTGCTTTCCAAATTGGCTGCACCAATCTGCAGTCCCACCAGCAGTGTACAAGTGTACCCTTTTCCCCACATCCTCGCCAGCACTTGTTGTTGTTTGACTTCATAATGGCTGCCAATCTTACTGGAGTGAGATGGTATCTTAGGGTGGTTTTGATTTGCATTTCTCTGACAGCTAGAGATGGTGAGCATTTTTTCATGTACTTGTTGATTGACTGTATGTCCTCCTCTGAGAAGTGTCTGTTCAGGTCCTTGGCCCATTTGTTGATTGGGTTGTTTGTTCTCTTATTGTCTAATTTTTGGAGTTCTTTGTATACTCTGGATATTAGGGCTCTATCTGAAGTGTGAGGAGTAAAGATTTGTTCCCAGGGTGTAGGCTCCCTATTTACCTCTCTTATTGTTTCTTTTGCTGAGAAAAAACTTTTTAGTTTGAGTAAGTCCCATTTGTTGATTCTAGTTATTAACTTTTGTGCTATGGGTGTCCTATTGAGGAATTTGGAGCCCGACCCCACAGACTGTAGATCGTAGCCAACTTTTTCTTCTATCAGACGGCGTGTCTCTGATTTGATATCAAGCTCCTTGATCCATTTTGAATTCACTTTTGTGCATGGCTAGAGAAAGGGATTCAGTTTCATTTTGTTGCATATGGATTTCCAGTTTTCCCAGCACCATTTGTTGAAGATGCTATCCTTCCTCCATTGCATGCTTTTAGCCCCTTTATCAAATATAAGATAGTTGTAGTTTTGTGGATTGGTTTCTGTGTCCTCTATTCTGTACCATTGGTCCACCCGCCTGTTTTGGTACCAGTACCATGCTGTTTTTGTTACTATTGCTCTGTAGTATAGTTTGAAGTCTGGTATCGCTATACCGCCTGATTCACACTTCCTGCTTAGCATTGTTTTTGCTATTCTGGGTCTTTTATTTTTCCATATGAATTTCATGATTGCTTTCTCTATTTCTACAAGAAATGCCATTGGGATTTTGATTGGCATTGCATTAAACCTATAGAGAACTTTTGGTAATATCGCCATTTTGATGATGTTAGTTCTGCCTATCCATGAACAGGGTATATTTTTCCATCTTCTAAGATCTTCTTCTATTTCTCTCTTTAGGGTTCTGTAGTTTTCATTGTATAAGTCTTTCACCTCTTTTGTTAGGTTGATTCCCAAGTATTTTATTTTTTTTGAAGATATTTTGAATGGAGTGGTTGTCCTCACTTCCATTTCAGAGGATTTGTCGCTGATATACAGGAATGCCTTTGATTTATGCGTGTTGATTTTATATCCTGCCACTTTGCTGAATTCATTTATTAGCTCTAATAGTTTCTTTGTAGACCCTTTTGGGTCTGCTAGGTATAGAATCATATCATCTGCAAATAGTGATAATTTAAGTTCTTCTTTTCCTATTTTGATGCCTTTAATTTCTTTCGTCTGTCTAATTGCTCTGGCCAGTGTTTTGAGAACTATGTTGAACAGAAGTGGAGAGAGAGGGCATCCCTGTCTTGTTCCAGATTTTAGAGGGAATGCCTTCAATTTTTCTCCATTCAGAATGATGCTAGCCTGAGGCTTAGCATAGATTGCTTTTACAATATTGAGGTATGTTCCTGTTATCCCTAGTTTTTCTAGAGTTTTGAACATAAAGGGATGCTGTACTTTGTCGAATGCTTCTTCCGCATCTATCGAGATGATCATATGGTTCTTATTTTTAAGTCTATTGATGTGGTGAATAACATTTATTGATTTCCGTATATTGAACCAGCCTTGCATCCCAGGGATGAATCCTACTTGATCATGGTGTACAATTTTTTTGATATGTTTTTGTATCCGATTCGCCAGAATTTTATTGAGGATTTTTGCATCTAGGTTCATTAGAGATATTGGTCTGTAGTTTTCTTTCTTTGAAGTGTCTTTGTCTGGTTTAGGTATCAGGGTGATGTTGGCCTCATAGAATGAATTTGGAAGTTCTCCCTCTTTTTCTATTTCCTGAAGTAGCTTGAAAAGTATTGGTATTAGTTCTTCTTTAAAGGTTTTGTAAAATTCTGCTGTATACCCTTCCGGTCCTGGGCTTTTCTTAGTTGGTAGTCTTTTTATGGTTTCTTCTATTTCCTCAATTGATATTGGTCTGTTTAGGTTTTCTATATCCTCCTGACTCAATCTGGGCAGATCATATGACTTAAGAAATTTATCTATGCCTTCACTATCTTCTAATTTATTGGAGTATAAGGATTCAAAATAGTTTTTGATTATCTTCTGTATTTCTGAAGTGTCTTTTGTGATATTGCCTTTTTCATCCCGTATGCTAGTAATTTGAGTTCTCTCTCTTCTTCTCTTCGCTAGCATCGCTAAGGGTCTGTCGATTTTGTTTATTTTTTCAAAGAACCAACTTTTAGTTTTGTCAATTTTTTCAATTGTTTCTTTTGTTTCGATTTCATTAATTTCAGCTCTGATTTTAATTATTTCTTGCCTTCTACTTCTTTTGCTGTTGTTTTGCTCTTCTTTTTCAAGGATTTTGAGATGAAGTATGAGATCATTTATTTGATGGTTTTTTCTTTTTTTAAGGAATGAACTCCAAGCAATGAATTTTCCTCTTAGAACTGCTTTCAATGTGTCCCATAGATTCCGATATGTTGTGTCTGTGTTTTCATTTATCTCTAAGAATTTTTTAATTTCCTCCTTGATGTCTTCTATAACCCATTGATCATTCAGTAACCTATTGTTCATTCTCCAAGTGATGTATGCTTTTTCCTTCCTTCTTTTATCGTTGATTTTCAGTTTCATTCCATTATGATCAGATAAGATGCATGGTATTATCTCTACTCCTTTATATTGTCTAAGAGTTGCCCTGTGACATAATATATGATCTATTTTTGAGAAGGATCCATGTGCTGCTGAGAAAAAAGTGTAACTGCTTGATGTTGGGTGGTATACTCTATATATGTCAATTAGGTCTAGGTTATTAATTGTGTTATTGAGTTCTATAGTTTCCTTATTCAACTTTTGTTTGGAAGATCTGTCCAGTGGCGAGAGAGGTGTGTTGAAGTCTCCCATGATAATGGTATGGTGGTCTATTAGACTCTTGAACTTGAGAAGAGTTTGTTTGACGAACATAGCTGCACCATTGTTTGGGGCATAAATATTTATGATTGTTATGTCTTGTTGGTGTATGGTTCCCTTAAGCAGTATGTAGTGTCCCTCTTTATCCCTTTTGATTAACTTTGGCTTGAAATCTATTTTATTTGATATGAGTATGGACACTCCTGCTTGTTTCCGAAGTCCATATGAGTGATATGATTTTTCCCAATCTTTCACCTTCAGCCTATGTATATCTTTTCCTATCAAATGAGTCTCCTGTAGGCAACATATTGTTGGGTCTTGTTTTGTGATCCATTCTACTAACCTGTGTCTCTTAATTGGTGAGTTTAAGCCATTAACATTTAGGGTTATTATTGAGATATGGGTTGTTCTTCCAGCCATATTTGTTTATTTCTGTTACTAAACATGGTTTGTTTTCCTCTTTGATTATTTTCCCCCCCTTTACTGTCCTACCTCCCAATGTTGGTTTTCATTGTTATTTTCCATTTCCTCTTCCTGTAATGCTTTGGCGAGGATGTTTTGAAGAGACGGTTTTCTAGCTGCGAATTCTTTAAACTTTTGTTTATCGTGGAAGGTTTTAATTTCATCTTCCATCCTGAAGCTTAATTTCGCTGGATACACAATTCTTGGTTGGAACCCATTTTCTTTCAGTGTTTGAAATATGTTATTCCAGGATCTTCTAGCTTTCAGAGTCTGTGTTGAAAGATCAGCTGTTATCCTGATTGGCTTACCCCTAAATGTAATCTGCTTCCTTTCTCTTGTAGCTTTTAAAATTCTCTCCTTATTCTGTATGTTGGGCATCTTCATTATAATGTGTCTAGGTGTGGATCTCTTATGATTTTGCACATTCGGCGTCCTGTAGGCTTCTAGGATTTGGGATTCTGTCTCATTCTTCAAGTCTGGGAAGTTTTCTTGTATTATTTCATTGAATAGACTGCTCATTCCTTTGGTTTGGAGCTCTGTACCTTCCTGTATCCCAATGACTCTTAAGTTTGGTCTCTTAATGTTATCCCATATTTCTTGGATGTTCTGCTCATGGTTTCTTAACAGTCTTGCTGAGCTGTCTATGTTCTTTTCCAGTTGAAATACTTTGTCTTCATTGTCTGATGTTCTATCTTCTAAGTGTTCTACTCTGCTGGTAGTATTCTCCATTGAGTTTTTAAGTTGGTTTATTGCTTCCTGCATTTCTAGGATTTCTGTTTGTTTGTTTTTTATAACCTCTATCTCCCTGTATAGTTGATCCTTTGCTTCCTGGATTTGTTTGCGTAATTCATTGTCGAAGTAATCTTTCATTGTCTGATTTTGCTGTTTAATGTCTTCCTTGATACTCCAGATCATCTGAAGCATGTATATCCTGAATTCTTTATCTGACATTCCATCTGCTGCAGCTGTTACCTCTTCTAAAGTTGCGTTGACCTGCATTGCTTGTGGTCCTTTCTTTCCTTGTCTTTTCATACTGCTTGCGTATCTTTCCTGCAGGTGCGGGCGGCGGCTCTGCTCTCTCCTTATTCCAATTGGGGTGTCGTGGCTACCACGCCGGCAGGTCACTGGGCCTGTTCTGGGCGCTGGCGGCGGCTCTGTTCTGCCGCTACTCCAATTGGGGTGACGAGTGTACCACGCCGGCAGGCCACCGGGCCTGATCCGCCGGTCGGTTGCAGGTTTGCCTACCCTGCAGGCGCGGGCGGCGGCTCTACTCTGCCCCTACTCCAAATGGGGTGACGTGTCTGTCGTACCGGCAGGCCACTGGGCCTGTCCTGCTGGTCGGTCGCAGATCTGCCCACCTTTCGGGCACAGGTGGAGGCTCTGCTCTGCCCCTACTCCAATTGGGGTGTCGTGACTACCCCGCCTGCAGGACGCTGGGCCTGTTCCTGGCCCGGGCGGCGACTCTGCTCTGCCCCTACTCCAATTAGGGTGGTGTGTGTACCACGCTGGCAGGCTCCTGGGCCTGATCCGCCGGTCTATTGCAGGTCTGCCTACCTTGGAGGCGCGGGCGGCGGATCTGCTCTGCCCCTCCTACCACGCCTGCGGACCCCTGGGCCTGATGTGCAGGTTGGTCACAGGTCTGCTCACCCTGCGGGCACGGGTGGCGGTTCCGCTCCGCCCCCACTCCAATTGGGGTCACGTGACCACCACACCGGCAGGGCCTGATCCGGGCGTGGGAGAAGGATCTGCTCTGCCCCTACTCAAGTTGGGGTGACGTGTGTACCACACTGGCAGGCCACTGGGCCTGACCCGCCAGGCTGTCACAGGTCTGTTTACCTTGCAAGCGCGAACGGCGGCTCTGCCCTGCCCCTCCTACCACGCCCATGTACCACTGGGTCGCGGGTCTGCCCACCTTGCGGGTGTGGGTGGCGGCTCCGCTCCGCCCCCTCTCCAATTGGGGTCACGCAGTCACCACACTGGCGAGCCACTGGGCCTGCTCCGGGCGCTGGCGGCGGCCCGTCTCCTCCCCTCTGGCTCGACGACAAATTGAGGAGACTCAGGTGTCTGTGCCTCACCCCCTCTACCAGGAGACCAACTGTTTATGTTGCCGCTGGTATTGATGAAGTTCTCTCCTCCGCCGCTTTCTGATGACATCAGATCTCTGCCATGTTGGTATCCTATGCGAATGGCAGCATTTCGTTCCCCTTGCCAGGCAACCAAAGCAACGGGTGAGTCCTGACCGGCCCTCAGCAGGACCCGGACCGAGAAGCAGTTTCCGCGGGCTCCTAGCCCCGGGCCAGGGAAGTTCCGGGAGCCGGAACTCGGCCGCTCCGTGCTCGGTGTAAGCTCCTATAAGTGTAGGCTCCAAGAAGCAGTCCCCGCGGGCTCAGTTCCGGGAGCCGGAATTCGGCCGCTTAGTGCTTGGTGTATGCTCTGATAGGAGCAGGGTCCAAGAATCAGCCTCCGCAGGCTCCGCAGCCCTGGGCCAGGGCGGTTCCGGGACGGTTCCGGGAGCCGGAACTCGGCCGCCCCGTGCTCGGTGTTCGCTCCGATAAGATCAGGTTCTAAGAAGCACCCAGGCACTGAACCCTAGCAATCTGTCTGCAAGCCGCAGGCGAATTGCAGCCGGAAATTACCTGTTCTATGGCTGAATGAGCTGCGGTCAGTCGAAAACATGTATGGTGACGTCAGCTTTCCAACATGGTGGCTGCTGGCCTCCTCTGTGGTCTGACCGGTGTGGAGAACAGAGATGGACCGCTTCCTTCCCCCGTCTCGAACCCAGAATTCAGCCCTGAGTACGGTGCTTGCACGGCTGGCAGAAACTGCAGCGCTGTATCCCTGCGTCGCTATCTCCTCGTTTCCCAGCGCGCGCTGCAGACTCTAGCCGCGGGGCGATTTGCTGAATAAGCAGTGTTACCCTCCGTGCGACAAACCTCTCGCGTTTGAGTCCCCGTAGCCGATCCTCGTGGGATGTAAATCCTTCTTCCATGTTCCGGAGCACCCCACTATTGCTGGAAATTCCTAACAAGATATCCTTTAGCCGTCCTGACTTGTCATACTCCCACACAGTGAAGCAGCACACGGGGGCAATGCACTCCCCTCGCCGCCATCTTCCTTCCATGACTTTATCTCTTCTTTATTATTGAAGGACAGTAGTCCTGGGCACAGTATTTTTCTTAGTTCATTTTCTGTTATTATAACAATATCTGAGACAAGGTAACTTATAAACAAAGGAAATTTATGTCTTATAATTTGATGGGCTGGAAAATTTGAAGTCAAAGGACTACATTGGTAAAACCCTTCTGGTTAGTTGTGCCCAAGGTACCCAGAGGTAGTAGAGGACAGCAAAGAACAAACATGATAAAGAAATTCACTTTTATAATAAGGCCTCTCCCTTAATAATGTATTAATCCATCAACACATGTGTGGCTTAATAGCTCTGCCCTCATGACTCCTTTACCTCCCTAAGGTTCCACCTTGAAATACCACTCACATATGCTTTTAAAGATTGTTTCCTAAACTCACAACTAATGATACTGCTATAGTATCACTGTTTGTAGAGGACAAACAGTGATACTATAGCAGTATCATTAGTTGTGAGTTTTTCACTTTCAAGACTATGAACATATCCATCCTGCTCTCTTTGGGGGCTACAATGTTACTGCTGAAAATCTGCTGATAGTCTCATGGATAGTCCTTTATGTATGATAAAGTCACTTTTCTCTTGATGCTTTGAAAATCTTTGTTATTGACTATTTTATGTCTTTGTGTATACTTTTTTAGGTTCATCTCATCATGAAATCTTTCGGGTTTTGTGGATATGCGTATTTAGTTCCTTCCCCAGATTTGGGAAATTTTTTAGCTATTATTTCTTTGAATAAGATTTCTGGTCCTTTTTCTTTCTCTAATCCTTCTGGGATTCCCATAGTGCATATATTGGTCCTGTTTATTTTTTTTCACAAATTCCTCAAGCTTTCTGGTTTTTTTTATTCCTTTTTATTTTTCTCCTCTATTTAATCTCCAATGATGCATCTTCAAGTTTGCTAATCCATTTCTTCTGCTTGATCTAGCCTGCTAATGAATCTCCTCAGTGAATTTTGCAGTGTGATTTTGGTGTTCTTTAGCTCATAATTTTTGATGTATTTTAATATCTTGTATTTTTGTTGAAATTCTTACATTTTTCATGCATTATTTTCCAGATTTTAATAATCATCTTTATAATTATTGTTTTGAATTCTCTAGGAGATAAATGTTATATCTTCATTTCATTAGGATTTATTTATGGAGATTTATCTTTTATCATTGTTGGGAATATTTTTGTCTGTTTCTTCATTTTCTTTGACTGTGTTGACCTCTTGCATAAACAAAGCAGCTATCTTTCTCAGTCTTCACAGACTGTTTTTGTACATTAAAAAACTCCCATCAGTTATTTTGGCCAGAAATTTCATAGTCCTCTCACACTTTCATGCTAGCCCAATGGGCTGTCCTAGTTCTTTGCAGCCCCCAAACATCTGTGATATATTAGGTCTTCTCAGTGACTGGGAAAAGCAAGACTGAAACCAGTATCTTGGGAAGCCCCAAGCAATGTTGGGTCACTGCTAGCCTTGTCCAACTCTTTCCTTCTTCAGCTTGGATCTCAGGTTTTACACTCTTATTGTGTGATTAGCTGTGAGGAGGGCAATAGTTACTGTCATCCTAAATCAACATCTCAGTTCTCATTAGCCCTGGGTGGCTAGATTATGCCTAGTTCTGCCAGCACTCTGAGATAAGAAAGTTATAAGCCAGTCTTTAAGGAAATCCCCATAAATATTTGATCATTGGATGAACAGAGCAACTCTCCTTCCCTAGAGAAAAGCTGAAATCTGATGTTTTTGCCTGATAAGTCTGTCCTGGCCCAGAGTTGAAGCTGTGATAACAGCCAATCCAAAACCATGTTTCTTCTCCCGCAGGAAAAGAACATTATGCTAGTTCCATGAGAACAAAGAGACAGGCAAGATAAAGCTAGTTCAATGGAGAGTCCCAAGGAATTTGGCACTTTGAATTCATGAACAACAACTTTTTATTCCCAGAGGAAAGTTAGGAGCTCAAATATTTTTCTCCTGACTCTTGATGACCTTGGATGAGGCTATGTTATGACTACAGCCCATGTTTCTGTCCCGATTCTCCCACAGTTGGCTAGATTGTGCTAGTCCCATCAGCATTCCAAGGCTGGAAGATGAAAGCCAGTTCTTTGGAAAGCAGCCACTGTGAAGCTGGGAAGCTGATTTCATGGAGAATCATGGGATTTTGAAATCTATTCCTGATCATTTGGTATTGTGCTAGGTGAAGGAATTTAAAGAGAATATGTTCAAAAAATCCCTCAGCTTTGAAGCTGGTTTGTATTCTCCTGGGGTACAGTAACCTCTCGATTACTTCTGGACTTCTCACAAAGGAAAACTGAATTTTTGCTGAATTGGTGTGTTTGTATGGTAGGGGCAGTTAGGGGGGCTTCCTACTTTCAATTTTGTTGATGTCATTCTATATCTGGACCATTTTATTTGGTTTAAGATATGACTCAAGAAACACAGTAATACTACTTAAATCTTTGAATTTAAGAAACAGTTGCCCTTTTTATGTTTAGAATGTACATTGTGCCCTGCTTTTGTCAGCTGAGTCAAAAATACCTGTTTAATTTTAAGAGCTCTTTCAATACCATTCTTGTGTATTTTGTTTTTCTGACTCTGGGGTCAAGGTCAATCATAACTGTTCCCTCTGGAAGTAGAAGGTTCTACACCTTCCAATTATACCTTGTATAACTGGGTCACTTTCAGGCCTAGAGATGGGAGGATCAGAAGTCACCTGGCTTTTATCTTCTTAAGTCACTTGGTGGAGGGCATGGAGACGTCAGATTTCCTTATGTTTCTGCTATGGCTAATTTGGACTGCCCTCCTGTGCCCTCATTGTGGAACACAGGTCCGTGTCCTAGCTAAGATATTTTCTGCTATTGTTGAATATGGACTGACCAGCTGCTTACCTGGCTACTAAAGAGTATTAAACCCACCTTAATCAACATTAAGTTTATGTTGCCTCTGTACCATGCTCACCACTACACTAGTTGTGGAATTTGTTTGAGGAAAGCTTGCTAAGTTTTTGAGATTGCTACTGTGTAAGTATTGGTACATATGTGTGTCCTGGCTCTAGAGCACATGCTAGGGTCATTCACTAAGTATTTGTTCAGATTTTTTCATTCTCATTTGGCTAGAGCAAGAAAACTTGTCTTAAGATTTCTTTTCTTGTCAATGCCTCATGGAGATACTATATTAAGACATCTCCAACATACTGGATATAATAGAAATGTAAAATCAAAACACAAGCAACTCACCGTGTTGTCAGTCAAGTCCAGAGTTCTCTTGTCAGCCTGTCTGTTTCTTTTCAGAGTCTGTTTGTTGTTATTTGTTGAATTATTCCCGTAGCATCTAGCTGTATTTAGAGGGAAGATTCAGGCAATGGGAGTTGGGGGGGGTCCCAACCCCCATATCAACTTGTGTCAGAACCTGAGTCCAGGTTATTTTATGAAAAATGTTATTTTTAAAAAATATATCAAGTATAAATGCTTTTTGAGTAACATATCACTTCAAAGAAAAATCACAATCAAGTCAAGCATTCTACGTTATGGAAGTATTAAGCCAAGCATTTTAGGAGATACTAACATTTGTAAAAATATCAAAGAGGCTCTTGAATATCTTCCAGTCTGAAAATGCTAGTAAAGAGAAGAAGGTAAGGAAGAGGAAATAAAACTAACTAAATATTGTGTTCCAGAGAAGTATATAGGAACTATCTGTTATGGGATGAATGGTATGTTCCCCCAAAATATACATGTTGAAAACATAACTCCTAATATGATGGTATGAGAATGCAGGCCATGAGAAACAATTAGGCCATGAAGATGAAGTCACCATGAATTTGATTACTGCCCATACAAGGACAGACAAGAGAGAGTCTTCTTTTACTCTCTCATCTTCACCTGAGGAGATAGTAGTAAGGTGGTCATGTGCAAACAAAGAGGTAGGCCCTTACCAGACACTGAATCTGCCTGTACTATGATCTTGGACTTCCAGAACTGTGAGAAACAATTGAGAGATGCTGTTGTTCAATTATCTATTGTACCTAAACTGGCTAACATATAAATAGGAACAATATCCAAATTATTTTGCTATACTGTGTGCATGCACAAATATATAACAATGAATCCCAGTATAATATAACTGTAATACACCAATAAAATATAGAAAAAATTAAATATGAACTATTCTGCACAAAAATACTTTAGGGTTGTTGATATATAATAAATATATTGTGCATAAAGAAGAACATAAATTCAGTGATTTTAATGCTGTAAACTGAGTTTTTGTGCATCCTCCAAATTCATCATTTTATCCCAACCACCAATGTAAGATATTAGCAGGTGGAGATTTGGGTAGGTAATTAGCTCATGAAGCTAGAGTCCCCATGAATAGGATTAGAACACTTATAAGAACAGACAGAAGAACATGTTCTATTGCTCCCTGCTCTTAAACATGTAAGGTTCGGAAAAAAGAGGGCATTTAAAAACCAGGAAGCAGGTATTCACTAGACACTATCTGCCATTGTCTTGATCTTGTGCTTGTCAGCCTTGAGAATAGTAAGAAATAAATTTGTGTTCTTTAAACCACTGAGTATATGATATTCTATTATAATATTCTTATTTGCTTTAAATAGTACTATAGAAAAATATTTAAAGATGATGTAAGAGTGGCTTTCAAAAAGACCTATTCATGCTTATGTTAATTCAACCCTTGTAAACTGGAATCCTTCAAGCATTCTAAGATGTATGGTCATCTTTTACTTGAGATCCTTAGATTTTAACTAATTATTGTGGGATTATTCATATTTATTCATGTATCCAGAGAATAGTATATTGAATTAATATTTGTTCATCATCCACATCACTTTTATTGCACTTCTTTTTCCCTCTAATTCACCAACCTCCATACACTGTTGTTTTTGTTTTGTTTTGTTTACAGGTCTGCAGTTGTGATGGTTCAACCCTGATAATTCCTTGATGACCAACACAGTGCAATGACCATTTCAGATGAAGGAGCACACCAACTGCAAATTCAATCTTGTCTTTATCTCATTAGGACCAATAACTCTGTAATAGTGATTTCTTAATCACTAGAATTTAAGACTCATCAAATATGAAGATATTTTTCTTGCTACATTGGCTTGGGGTATTTCAGTTCTATCCTGGATTCACCCAGGCTGAGCACCCCCAATATCACAGCCCCCCAGAGGTAGTGATTCCTTTGAAGGTAACTGGCACTACTAAAGGATTGAAGCATGCAGGTTGGCTCTCTTATAGCCTGCATTTTGGGAGCCAGAGACACATTATCCATATCAAGGCCAAGAAAAACTTGCTGTCCAAACACCTACCAGTGTTCACCTACACAGCCCAAGGTTCTCTATTTGAGGATCAACCTTTTATCCAGAATGACTGCTATTATCATGGTTATGTGGAGGGGGACCCAGAATCCCTGGTTTCCCTCAGTTCTTGTTCTGGAGGCTTTCAAGGAATGTTACAGATAGACAACATTGCTTATGAAATCATGCCCAAGGAGTTTTCTACCTCATTTGAACATCTGGTTTATAAAATGGATAATGAGGAGACAGAATTCCTAACAAGAAGATCCGGCTTAATGCAAGATGAAATAGCATGCAAACTAGACTTTCAAGAGATTGATAATTTCACTCTGAAGCAGAATTCTTATGTGAGATGGTGGACTGATGTGTGGTATGTTAGATTAGCCGTGGTAGTGGATCATACCCTATACCTTCATTTTCAAAGTAATATATCCAAGATACAGGAGCAAATATTTATTACTACAAATGTAGTGGATTCCATTTATGATGATATAGATGTTAATGTATTATTACTTGGTATTGAGGTCTGGACTGAAGTAAACTATATTGTAGTAGATGACATACAGAAATCTCTGTCAGCATTTAGTCAATGGAAGGCAAAAAGCCTTTCTCCTCATCTATCACATGATGCTGTGCATCTTTACATAAATTCAAGATTAGGTGGACAACCTGGTAAAGCCTACATGCATGGTATATGTACAAAGAGATACAACTGTATAATTGCTACTCACCTAAACAAATCCTTGAATGAGTTTGCAATCAATGCAGCCCATGAGCTAGGTCATCTTTTAGGTATGTTTCATGATGCTGATATATGTGAATGTGGGCAAAAGTCATGTATAATGGGTCAGGATAAGGATTTTGCAACAAAGTTCAGCAACTGCAGTTATTCTGAGTTTTGGAAAATGACTGTACAAAACCAAAACTGTGCACGCAACTATGTTCAGACAAAAGATATGTCGAAGCGCTGTGGGAATGGAATTGTTGAAGAAGAGGAGGAGTGTGACTGTGGACCTTTACAATATTGTGCAAAAGATGCCTGCTGTCTCTCAAACTGTACTCTGAGTAAGGGGTCTACTTGTGCTTTTGGACTTTGTTGCAAAGACTGCATGTTCTTGCCTGCAGGTGAAGTGTGTAGACAACAGGTCAATGAATGTGATCTTCCAGAGTGGTGCAATGGGACATCCCATAAATGTCCAGAGGATGTACATATGCAAGACGGAAATCTCTGTAACGACAGGGCCTACTGTCATGATAAAAGATGCAATGACCGCAATAAACAGTGCAAGGATATTTTTGGCCACACAGCAATGAATGCAAATTTGAATTGTTATGAGAAAATGAATACTCGAGGTGACCGCTTTGGTCACTGTGGCACGCATGGATCTACATACATAAAATGTAACATTCCAGACATCCTGTGTGGGAGACTTCAGTGTGAGAATGTGACTCTAATTCCCTCTTTGGGAGACCATTCTAGTGTGCACAGGACTCAGTTCAATGGCATCACCTGCTGGGGAACTGACTTCCATTTGGGGATGTCCATACCTGATATTGGTGAAGTGAAAGATGGCACAGAATGTGGTCCAGAACGTATCTGCTTGCATAGAAAGTGTGTCCCTATGTCTCATTTAAAAAGTGATTGTTCGGTTAAGACCTGTAACATGAGGGGTATCTGCAATAGTAAACATCATTGCCATTGCAATGATAACTGGGCCCCACCTGACTGCAAGGAAGAGGGTAGTGGAGGCAGTGTTGATAGTGGCCCACCCCCTAAGAGATAGGAAGGAAAACTTATTCACCCATCAAAATGGGACATCATTCTCTTGTGACCTTTTCTTATGTTTTACTTTTTGGTTTTATTACATACAAAAATATAGAAGAAAAAAGGGAAAAAAAATCCAGTCTTATGAAACAACAAAGTATTCAGACTCAACAATAAGAAGAAAAACAAATCTTGAGATTAAAATTGAAAAGAATTTACAAAATGTTCAGACTCGATATCAGAAAGAAAAATGGAGTGTTGAAATTAAAAATAAGAGACATAAAATGTTAACAGTCAATATGTGAAAGAAAAAAAATCATTCTTAATCTGGGAAAAAAATCAGTACTGATTTCAAGAAAAATCATCCAAATGGTAATAAAATTTCTGAAGAACTGAAGTTTAGTGTCCTGACAATATAAATATTAACATATATCTTGGGGAAACTTTGGGATGCATTCTCTTTCAGAATAATAGGCATTATTTATTAGATTTGTAATTTGTAGAATGTTCCTACTCTTCATCATTTTAAGAATGTTGAAGTTTTAGTTTTCCTGAAATTGATCTTTTCGTAAGTTTTTAATTAAGTTCTCTTTCATGGGATCATGTGTGTTTTTAAAAATTACGTCTTTCAATTCTAAAACTCTACCCTATTTTTATTTTACTTTGGAAAATGACTTTTGCTGTACCAACAGTGTCTGCTAATAGGAATAACAAGGTAGAAATCCTAAAACTGGGTATCTGATCATTTCCAGTTGAGGTCAGTTTTAATTTTATAACAGACTGTAGACTGAACATAGTAGTTGGTTTCAATCCAAACCTTTATCTATTTTTTTTCTCCTTAGACACTACCAGAAACAACCTTATTGACAGCCTCATAGATACCCTCATAGCCGTCAGATGTATGTACCTCACAGTTTGAGTACCTCACAGCTCTGAGTCCTCAACCAGGATCCTGGGTTTCTAGCACCAACAGCTTAACAGTACCTATTTTTCAGAGTTCTGTGTCATAGACATTATGGAGTGGTTCTAGAGTCAGCTGGGTCCAAATAAACCAACTTCTTCTTCTTTTCAAGTCAGCCCCATGAAGGAATTCTACCTCCAGCAGTTACGACTGTAGTAGTTAAGAGTAGCAAATGTCTTCTGCAATTTTTCTATCCTTCAACATCTTTTCCCTATTTTATTGCATTTATTTTTCTCGCTTTAAAATTATGGATCCAGGTCTCCTTTCCTGACCAAAGCACAACTCTTACTGTACAAATTCTGCTAATATGTAGGAACTAGAAGTCTTTAAGCATCAAACTTTTGAATTTTAACACTGCTATTCACCATCTTGGTTAAAGTACTAAATTATAGATAATTTTCTTTAAAATAAGAATAGGGAGGATGATAATAACACTTGTCACTCAACTTCTGGGTTCCTTTGGTTATGAAATGAGACACAGAAGATACTCTCTCATATCTAGGTGTAGGGTATGGTGAGGCTTGGCAGGCAAATTATTACTCTAGGATAAATCTATATAATAGCAAATACATTTTTAAAACTACTGCTGTAAAGGAGTCAGAAAGTTGTGGAGAAAATGAAAAATAGGAGAACTTAAAATAATAGAGAAGGAAACAATCATGAATTTTGGTCTTCTTTTCCCCACTAGAAATCTTGATGATTCTGGATATAAATTAAGGATCAGACTTGGCCCATCCAGCTAGAGGGTCTCTACTGAGGAAAGAGGAACCTGAAAACCTCTATGTACCTGGAAGAGACTAGTTTAAAAAGTTAAAAATATAAAGGTATCAAATCCAAATCAATTTTTCTCACATCATATTTTCTGAGTTTAGGTTCTCTGTGGGTGGCTAAAGGGAAAGACTTAGGCTTCAAACTGGTTCTTTAGTTTCCTAAAGAACTAAGAAAAGCTTGATTCTAGCACATGTACTATTTCCACTCTAAGTCCCTCCAAAGTTTTTGATGTGCATGGGTCACATGCTAGAAAATTAGTTTTGAAACTTCAATCTTCAGAACTTTATTGCCTGTTGTATTTCAGTGCTAAGGAAATAGAGGAATTGGTGTTTTTCATTAAAACTCTAGAAGGGTACATGTATCTTACTAAAAATATACTATTCTCTAACCTATCACAATGTGAAAGAAGATAGTTTCATTTCAGCAAAATTTTAAATCTATGCAAAATACCAAATGTATATTCAAAAAATAAAATATTTATAAAAAGAAATCAGTGACACAGTAGTACTATAGACTTGAGAGTGAAGTATACTAAATTAGTTAACTGAAAAAAGTCAGTTAAAAATTCTTATACATATAGAAATTATGGAGAAAAAAATCTTCAAAAATAAGGTAGTAGTTTGAATATTATATAAAACATAACAGAGTCTAACATTTTAAAACTAATCTCCCAGTTCAGTAGGAGAAAAAAAATTAAATAGAAATAATATTCACAGATTTAATTGCTGTGAATTTCTCAAAAGTATGGAAAGATATCATCCTGTTATTTAAGCAAACTCAGTGAATTCCAAGCAAGATAAAAGAAACACCTATCTAGACATGTCATACTTACACTGTTGAAATGCAGAGCCATACGGAGATCCAAATAGCAGCTAGATGCAAAAAGCCATATTTTAAAAGGATCGACAATAGACTGTTATTTTTACAAAATAACAAAAGTAGGAGACAATGCAATAACATTTTTTATTCCGTATTTATAATTACCGACTTAGTGTTCTTTTGTGGTGTAAATAATTTATTCATGTTCAACATAGGAAAACAAAATTTTCCTTAGGCATACAAATCCTCCTTGGATAGCACTCAAATAAATACTAATGCTACTTTTTAGCCAGGAAGAGTATAATATCAGAAAGAAAGAGGAGTGGGTATGATATGCAGGTGGGTATGAAGTACACAAGAATGGGAGTAAACAGATGATGAGCAACGAGAATCAGTTTAATTGAACAAAACAATACCAATAATGTCTTGTGGATTATAAAATGTATACAGAACAAAAATCAAACCCACTTTACAAAAGCTATGGATTCATGAAATAGAATTTAAAAGTTTTAAGTTTCTGAGAGTATTATAAATGATAAATTAATCATATCTGACTATATTGAGAATAATATTATGATCTCCAGGGTAACAACTAAAACAATAATGACTAAATAATATAAGAAATTTAGTGAATACAAAGTTATAGTAAACAATATTTGATTACTACAAATATAGTCAAAATTGAGGAAAATAAACACAATACATATATAAAAAGGAAATGTAATAGATTATAGTATACACAGGACCTTAGTAAAACTGATATATTATATAAAGAAGATTGAAATAAGTCAGAATGAGTAAAGTATAAAATATAGCATTATTCTGCTTATTAGAAACACAACTTAAAAATAAAAACTCAGAGTATACAAAAGCTTGGAAATTTTCATATCATGTTAATATTAACCAAAGAAAGTTGGTGTCATCCTACTAATAGGATGAGGACTTTAAGACATGACACATGACTAGAAGTAGTATATTTTGCAATGATCAAAGTCTAATCACACTTAAAATATGACAGTCCTAAATTTGTATGCAGTCCCTTCAGTAATTTCAAAAGTATAGGTAAAATAATGAAATAGACCAATCCATGACCATCCAGAAGGGGACTTGAAACCTGCTCTCTCAATAGTGATAGGACACTAAATCACACAATACAAAATCTTCAACACATAATTAACAAACAATATAATAGATACAAAAGAGAAAGAGTAGTATACAGAAAATTGACAAATTCACTTTGGTTCTCCTGCATGTGAACTAGTTACTAAACTCAACTACATGGTGGGCCATAGGGAAATCTTAAAAAAAAAAAAAACTTTCAGACTTTAAATTTTAAAAATTATTTATTCTAATCTGGATAGAATCATGGTACAAGTTGATAGCACTGAACTTATCTACAGAAACTCTGTTGCTTGGGAATAAAACAGTACATTTCAAAATAATCTCTGTGTCAAAGATGAATCAAATGGAATTTAGAAAAATTTTAAACTAAAGTACAAATAACTACAAGTTCCTTGAGATTGAGCTAATGTAGCTGTTTAAGAAAATAGTATACCCTTTTATAATTATGATAAAACAAAGGAAATATGATGAACAAGATTTGGGTATGGAAGGAACGTTGCAATTGTCAAACTCTGAAATCAAAATAACACCATTGGATACAGGTTGAATGTGTCCTCCAAGGATTCCAGTGTTGAAATTTAATCCCTATTGTAAGGTATTAAGAGGGCTGAAAATTAATTTAACTATAATGTTTAGAAGTGGGGCCTTTCAAAGTGATTAAGATTAAGATTAAGATTAAAATTATCAGGCTGGAGCCCCCATGGTTAAATACTGGGGCTTTATAATAATAGGGAGACAGTATATAAAAGTGCACCTTGTCTCTTCCCATGTGATGTCCTATACCTCAGGACTGTGCCAGCAAGGTGACCACCATCATGTGTGGGCTCTTGAACTTCCAAAACTATAAGACAAATAGGCCTCTTTTCTTTATAGCTATCCAGTTGTAGGTAGCTTGTTACAGTAATGCAAAATGGACTAGTACAAGGCTCAGGACTCTAATGGATAAAGTAGATGGCCTGCAAGAACAGACAGGTAGGGCTGGGGTTGTAGCTCAGTGTACAGTACTTGCCTAGCACATGTGAGCCACTGGGTTTGATCCTTAGCACCACATAAAGTAAATAAATAAAGTAAAGGTATAAAAAAAATCTAACATTAAAAAATAAAAAAGAATATACAGGTAACAGATGCAAAGAAATCGACTGTAAGAAGGAAACAAGAAGTTCTAGAATCAAAAATATTAGAAATGAAGAATGCTGTGATGGGCTTATTGACAGATAGAAAGTTGCTGAAAAAAAGAAGCTCTGTGACTGAGGATATCTGTATAGAAATTACCAAAGGAAAAACACATTAAAGGGAGAAAAAATGTCTGAAAGAGAAAATCAGTTTATTCTCGCACTTTTAAGCAGAGGAAGTCAGGCCAGGAAGTAGTGGAATTTTGCATACAGACTTAAAAGTTTGGGTCAGAGCTGATTTCAGCAATATTTGAATTTTTTTATTTTTTTTAAATTTATTTGTTCTAATTTGTTATATATTACAGAAGAATGCATTTCAATTCATATTACACATATAGAGCACAATTTTTCATATCTCTGGTTGTACACAAAGTAGTTACACCATTCGCATCTTCATACGTGTACTTTATACATGTAATGATGTCCATCTCATTCCACTGTCTCTCCTACCCCCATACCTCCTCCCTTCCCTTCCTTATCCTTTGACCTATCTAAAGTTCCTTCATTCCTTCCATGCCCCTCCATGCCCATTATGGATCAGCATCCTCATATCAGAACAAATTAGGCATTTGTTTGGGTGGACTGGCTAACTTCACTTAGCATAATATTCTCCAGCTCCATCCACTTACCTACAAGTGCCATGATTTTATTCTCTTTTAATGCCAAGTAATATTCCATTGTGTATATAGACCACATTTTCTTTATCCATTCATCTACTGAGGGGCATCTAGGTTGGTTCCACAATTTAACTATTGTGAATTGTGCTGCTATAAACATTGTACAGTTATCTTATATTAGACAAAGGCGCCAAAAACATATATTGGAGAAAAGATAGCCTCTTCAACAAATGGTTCTGGAAAAACTATATGTAACAAAATGAATTTAAACCCCTGTCTCTCACCACGCACAAAACTCAAAGTGGATCAAGGGCCTAGGAATTAAACTAGAGACCCTGCGCTTATTAGAAGAAAAAGTAGGCCCAAATGTCCATCATCATCATAATCCATCACAGTGCCATTATAATAATCTACCACCCTTCATAGGAAGTTTGCTTCAAAGTAAAATTATTGATCTCTTGAAGTTCCAGTTGTCATGCTATATTATCTGAGATAAAGCCTCATCTCCTGGTTGGTGATTGTGTTTACCCATTGTCCATCTTATGTACCAGGTGTTCAAACATAGTAGAAAATGTGTATCAGGTGCTCAAATGTGGTAGAAAACATCTTGGACTTGATTTCATGACTAGTGTCATTTATCTATAACATTCATTGAAAACCCCCCAAAACTGGTATTGAAGCAACCACAGATTCTGGGGCTTCTTCCACATAGCCACGATAATAACAGTCATTCTGGATAAACGGCTGGTCCTCAAGCAGAGCACCACAGTCTGGATATGAACACTGGAAATTGCTTGAGCAGCAAAACTTCTTGGTCTTCATATGGACAATGTGGCTAGAATTTAGGCAAAGATCTCATACCTCCTGCCAAAATTGTCTCAAAATTATTCATAGACTTGTGCACTTGTGTATAAATGGCAAAACTAAAGAACTTCAGGGGGGAAAAAACAGGGGAAAATATGTCTGGTTTTCATAGATTTGATGATAAGTTTTTAGATACAATACAAAAACCACAACCCATGAAAGAAAAATTAATGTGAAACTCTATTTAAATTTAAAAAAAAACTTTTATCCTAAAGACATCATTATTAAGAAAATGAAAACACAAGTGTCATGTTTTGACAAATAGAAAGTCTAGTGGTCCATTTTAAGAATATAGTATTTAGCCTTAAAAATAAAATTGAAATGTAAAAAAATCAGTAGGAGGAGAGAACAAGATGGAAAATTACAAGCAGGTAACACCAGAGTAAAAAATTCACAACCCCTTTGAAAAACAGGAGTCGAGAGGGAAAGACTGCCTGACCAGCAGAGATAAACAGCAAGATGTATTCAATCCAAAAAGACTTCCCCCAAGAGAACAAAGGGAAGTGGGAACAACTAAAGGTTGTATAAATGTTAACACGTTTATGCAAAATGTGCATTTATAGAAAATGTATGCAAATAATTTTAAAAGTAGATTATATAAACACACTTGTAATTATTAACATTTTTGTTTCTCAACTTTTATATTATTGTTAAAATTTATGTATGCATCACCTTTCAGTGGTATATTACTATGTACTTTTTTCAAGTAAGACTTATGCTTTCACATGCTTTTTGACTTGATATTTAGCATCTTGTCCTTTCATTTTGAAGGACTATCAATCTTTTCTTATAAGGCAAGTCTAGTCTTAATGAATTCCATCAGTTCTTGCTTGTCTGGGAAAGAATTTATCTCTTCTTCATTTGTAAAGGATCCTTTTGAAGTATAGTGTTCTTGATTATCAATGTTTTTCATTCAGTAGTTTGAATATATCACCCAGAATCTTCTGGTCTTTAAAATTTCTCCTGAAAATTTACTGATTATCATATCACTAGATTATATTGTTAGACAAAGTGTATTCTTTTGAATATGACAAGTGGCTTTTCTCTTGCAAGTTTCAAAATTCTGTCTTTTACAATTACCAACTTAATTATACCTGTGTGTTATGGTTTGGATGTTAGGTGTCCCCCAAAGCTCATGTGTGAGACAATGCAAGAAAGTTTAGAAGTGAAATGATCAGGTTATGAGAGTTTTAACCTAATCAGTGCATTAATCCTCTGCTAGGGATTAACTGGATGTTAATTGTAGGCAAGTAGAGTATAGCTGGAGAAGGTAGGACATCTATGGTGGTGTGCCTTTGGGGTACATATTTTGTCCTTGTTGAGTGGTGCTTTCTTGGCTTCTTGTTGGTCATGTCCTTACCTGCTTTCCTCTGCCACATCCTTTCGCCATGATATTCTATATCACTTTGAGCCTGGAAAAATGGAGCCAGCTCTCTATGAACTGAGACCTCTGAAACTGTGAATGCCAAATAAACTTTTCCTCCTCTAAAATTATCACAAGTATGCTAAAGCATTGAACACTGGTCTAAGAATAAGCTGTGTGCACAATACAACAATTCCATAATACATCTTTATAAAGAAACACTATGGGAATGGTGCAGTTGCAGAAGGGTCTGTGTGTGTGTGTCTGTATCTTTAAAACTATGCACAAATTATCCATGTTGCTTTGGAAACTGCACCCTAAACCTTGGATTGTTTTTCTGGGCTTTCTTGCAAAGACTGCCAATTCATGCCATCAGGTACAGTGTGTAGAAAACAGAAAATGAATGACCTTCCAGAGGGGAGCAATTGGAACTTCACCTACATATCCAGGAGATGTGTATGTGGAGAATGGGATACTGTGCCTGGGCCATGCCTGGGCAAGCCTTTCTGATATGAAAAGAGATATAATGATTATCATGAACAATGTAAGGAAATGTTTGGAAACGAAGCAAAAAAGTTCAAATCAAAGTTGTTACCTGGCATTGAACATCTGAAGTAACCACTGTGGTGTACAAGACACTATGTACGTAAGATGTCTCATGTACTCTGTATGGGAGAGTTAGGTGTGAAACTGTAATGTACCACTGTGTACTGGACTTAGTCAATGATCCCAACTGCTGGAGTACCTACTTGCATTTTGGAATGACCCCACCTCATATTGGGTACAGACTGTGGTGCAGAGCATTGGTGAATCAGCAGAAATATGCTTCTATGTCACTTTTGGAAGGTGATTGTTTCCCTGACTCCTGAAATGTGAGAGAGATCTGCACCCAGAAACACTACTACCAATACAGTGATGAGTGGGGGCCACCCAAATGTCTGACAAGGTGATGGGAGTAGTGCTGATAGTGGCCCGTCCCCAAGAAAATAAAAATAGGTGAACAAATCTTACCTGACTCTATTATTTTGAATTCCTGTTTGAGTTTTGTTTTCTTATTTGTTAATTTTGCTTTTGATGACACTCAAAAAAGCAACAGAGGTATTTTAGTCAGTTTTATTTTCTCTGTGATCAAAAGACTTTACAATAACAATTTTAGAGGGTGAAAAATTTATTTGGTACTCAGAGATTTAGAGATCTCAGTCCATATATGGTTAACTCCATTGTTGTGCCCAAGGTCAGGGCAAAAGTGTGTGGAGGAGAAAAGTAGCTCAGGATCTGGTAATCAGGGAGAGAGAGAGAGAGAGAGAGAGAGAGAGAGAGAGAGAGAGAGAGAGAGAGAGAGAATATGAGAGGGAGCACAATCTGCAGATCAGGAAAAAATATAAGCCCCAAGGAATGCTCCCAGTAACCAGTCACATCTTACCTGCCTACAGTTACTGCCCAGTTAATCCAGATCCGTGGATTACTGATCAGGTTAAGGCTCTCATAACACAATCATTTTATCACTAAACTTTTTTGCGTTGTCTCACGCAAGAGTTATGGGGGACACTTCATATATAAATCATAACAGTAATAAAGAAGGGAAAATTATTCAACCTTCATCTGAGATAGTAAAATATTCAACATTTACAATAAGAAATTAAAAACTAATGTCAGAAAATAAACCCAATCTTAAATGGAATTTTTTCTCCATTAATTTTTAATGTCTGAACATTAGAAATATTACTGTGGTTGTCAGAGATCATGAACAGAAACTCCAAGACCTATTATATTTTGGGATTATAAACATCACCAATTAAATGAAGATAACTCCTAGCATATTCTAACATTTCATTCGTTAAGAAATATTAGTGATTTATTTTTCATGGAATCATTTTTTTTCCCAGAGCAATGGCACAGGAAATGTGTGTCTGTGTTTTAATTTGCTCAGTCCTAAACCTTCTTCTCCCCTTTTGTTCTGCCTTGATATATGGAGAAACAGCATTTCTTATTTGTCAGTCCTCTATTAGTTTCTGCTAGGAGAGCAAGCAGGAGAATGGAAGCTGGAGGGAACCGTTTGATAGCTGTTTATGTCAGTGTTGCCTCAGTAACAGCTTTAACCTTGGCAGTAGGTGTACTTTTCAGTCTGCACATTATGACTATTATTAAAAGAAAAACTTTAGACAAATTAAATCTAGCAGAATTTATTAGAGCAAAGAATGATTTATGAATCAGGCATCACTCAGAAACATAAGCTATTGAGCACTCCATCCAGCAACATGGGCAAGCAAGATTTATAGATTTTTTCTAAAAAGGAAGTGATGCACAGAAATTGTTTGACTGGTTCTAGCTGAGTATTTACTGTATATGGGCACGGTATGATCAGGTTTTTGTCTTATGTTAGGGTCTGTAAACAAGTCAGGATGGCGCCTGGCATTTTGCCAGAGGGAGTGGTTTGTGAAGTAAGGCCAGCGAGCCATTAAATGTGGAGATTCCTTATTGGTTGACTGCTGTATCTAGTTTATGTTAATTAAGATAAGCTGTGTGTAATGTATATATACCCCTCCTGTCCTACAATAAACAGCTCCCACTCCTGCTGTATCAGTGTACACAAGTTGCTCGTCACCCCCTGGTTATTTTGCTGCAGCCGGACTGTGGCAGTCTTATATGGACATGGTCTAAACAGTCAGCAGTCTTGACTGCTGTGATTGAGGCTCAGCTATTATAAAAACATATTTTTAAGTTAGGGATTAAAGTGTGGAGACAGCTTTATCTTACTGCAAAATCAATGTATTAATTACTATCATAGGTGTTTATATTAGGAAAAAACATAGTATGGATAGAGTTTAGTATTATTGATGGTCACAGGCATGGTTGCGGAGTTTTGGAAATTATTGCTTGTATATTGCTGAGGATTACTGTAACTCTCAAAACCAATTGTATTGTCAAAATTAAAGAAATCAGCAGAGCTAGAAAGCACCTCACCATCAGCGTTCTGGGTCCCAGGTTTCAGCACCAAGTTGGCTGTGTGCTGTTCTCAGAGGTTGGAGTTCTTGAGCCATGGCACCTATTCCAAAGATCTGGGTTTTAATAATCCCAACTTTTTCTCTTTGATCTCCAGTCCTAGTGGTGATAGTGATATCTGTTATGGGCCAGGATATATGGGCAATGACCAAACAGACTCCATTTTACCCTGAGACTCCATATCATGTAAGAAATGCTTCTCCCAGGGGAAAGCCCCACCTCTGTACCCATTAATAGTGACCTAGCATAACATACTTGGCACACAAAATAGCAATTCTTATACAATGTAAATTGTTCTCTTTGATTTTCATTTTTCTTGGGCAATGTACCTTGTCAGAGTTTTATCGTCTAGACATTAGTAACCATTCTCTAACTTGTACTCAACTACGGTCATTTTGACCCACTTCCCTTCTGCTTGCCTGCTTCTATGCCAACCTGGAAAGTTCTTTGGGAAATACCAATGCACCAATTGCATTGTCTCGCTAATTGCCCCAATTCAGCTTCTGTACCTGCTTTCATACAGCCACATCAACCCAGATGTGGTTTTTGCCTTTAAATATTCTAAAATGCTCAGGCTTGGGGCTGTTCCTTGCAGAGGCAGTTATGGATCCTGAGGGAAAAGTTGTCGGCTGACCAGTTAAATAAAGACTCTTCAATTTGCACAAAACTGGGATTTTGTGTGTTTTCTGAGCCACCTGCCCCACAACACTGCCTGCTCAAATTGTCTGTTGAATTCTTGTATAAAATTTCTCATTTTGCTAATTATACTTTTCAATCAGGAAATGCCCATTTGACTTTTTTTGTATAGTTTCTATCTCTTTATTGCTATGAGTGGCTTTTTGCATAGCCACACATGATTTGAATTTGTGCCTAAACTCCTTGAACCAGGGAGCCCTCTACTCTTTGCTGATACATTTGGTTGTGTTGTGAGGAATGCTTCAAGTCTCTTGCATGCTATGCTCTGATAATGAATCAATCAAATAATGTACACAGCACATGTACACAGATTTCCAGGAGTCCTGTTGGCTCACGTTTCTTCCTTGCTCTCTCTTTACTTAGGGATGGTATGCCATTATTTCTGTTCCTATAAATTTCAAGTTACTGTTCCTCTCCTAATTGCTTACCACTCGATTTGCATTCTTTTATTAAACAGTATCCTTATTCATGAACTTCTACATTCTTTCTACCAAATAAATGTGTCTCAGAGATGTCCTTGTGACCTGACTGGCCCCATGTACAGAACAACTGTGCCACTATATAGGAGCTGTTGGTGGAGATAGTAGACCACTCTACCAATGTGACGTCTTTACTCTGTATGGAAGGAGGGATGGTAGATTATGGTTCTCCTGATTTGTTCCTTCTTGCTTAGAACCTTTGCTCCTACAAGCCATCTAGGGCAAGGAAAATTGAGTATTCCTTTTGCTGTGGAGAACCCTTATCCTGTGGGTAGAAACTGGGTAATTGAAGTGGCTCATACCCATACAAAATAGAATTTCCACAACAGGAAACTGGAGGAGGAATTAGGAGTTTTTCCTCCTTCTTGTGTAAAACCAAGTACAAGAGTGGAAGCTTAGGGTTGAATGAGTTTTTTCTTTACCACATCTACCCAGAATACAGAAAGTGTCACAAAGCCTAGGGAAGATGGGAGTAAGTTATAGGTCAAATGCCACAGATCTTTTTTCTGTTCTTAAGAGTATTTAGAAGATTTGCTTGGGTAAATGATCTTCCATTTGTTACATGCCCTTAGGTCAGTTGCCAGAGATGTTAAATTTTGAAAAAAAATTCATCCACTGAATTGTTCTGAGGGTATGTTCAGTTCCTCACACAGGAACTCTGGTGTTCACATCCCCAAGGTATTTTGAAGAAAAAGACAAAAACATGATATTTCTAAGAACAAAAAGAAAAGCATTATCATATTCAGACCTATTATAAAACTGTAGAAATTATAAAGCTATGGAAACATAGGAACTAATCAGCAGGGAGGTCAAGTGAATTTTTCAATCATTTCTATTGGGTCATCAATTGATATCCATGTGAAAATGTATCCTTTTCTCTACCCTATGTTGTACTCTAATTTGAGATTGATATAAGACTGCAATGTCAAAGGCAAATCAATAAAACTGTTAAAGGAAAACACAGAAAGATGTGTTCATGATCACGGCACAGAGAGTTTATTGGAACAAAAACATAATCTGAATAAACTAGAAAAATAATAAATATTTAAAATAGTAGTTTATATTTCAGAAAACACCATTAAAAGAATGGCACTACAACCCATGGCCTGTTTGGAATTCTAAGCAGAGGCCATGGCTGGTACACAACATTTCAGCACTGAAGGGTACCCTAGGTCTGGGTTAGTCACATCTTCTAGGGTTCTAAGGTTGGCATGGTGCCCGAGATTAAAGAGGTATGGGGAAGAACCAAGGAGTATACACAGGTTGTATGGGAAATGAGACTTGAGACTGAAGCCCAAAAGCCTGTCCCATTGTCCCAGGAGGGACAGCAGTTGCTTACACAAGGGAGATAGTTTTTCACCTGCAAGTGAGAAGCACTGAAGCCTAGATTGGGCATTCTCTTATTCTGTGTGGTGGAGCTCAGTGAACCTGGCCCTGTGGTCAAGGCATCTGTGCATTTCCTAGCAATGCCTTGCAAAAGCAGAACAATTCCCTACCTGCAGCAAAAGCCACAGGTGCTGGGACTGAGCCCCCTCGGAGCTGCTATGGATAGAGGCTAGTGAGCATATCTTGGTGGTCATGGGTTTTCCAGGCTATATCAAAGCAGGATAGTTCTCCAACAAGGGTAACAGGGGTCAAAGTTAATACAGGACCCCCTCGAGATCTTCTGTGGGACAGAGGCTGGGAAACCCATCACAGAGGCTCATTTGGACAGATAATTCCAGTGCTGTGAACTAGGGGCAAGTCTCATGCTGAGTATTTGTGCCAGCAGTAAAAAGCTGGACCATAGCTGGGATGGGGTGTGGCTAGAGCTGAATTAACAGCATAACTTTCAGGTCCACTGACAAGATTGATGGTGACAGCAGACAAGCCTTTCTTTCAAGGCACTAGTGTGCATGATACCTTGACAGATGGTTCTGGTTATAGGGCCTGGTGAAATGGTACTACAGCCAAGCCTTTTGTGGAGTGGGATTATTTCCAGGCCTGCATCCTCAAAATTCCTTTCCCAGGTGTCACAGTCTCCTACCTGAATCTTGAGTCTCATGAAGAGAAAACTATCTGTGGATGGGTGTAGAATTTTTGTTGTTGTAGTGGAATAGGAGTTGGTGACCTTCCACTCTGCATTGTGCTATTTTTTTCTCAATATGTGCATGTAATGATATAAATTTCCCTCTAAATATTGCTTTTTCTGCATCCCCCCAAATTTTTATGTTATATTTATGTTATAGCTTAGACATTAAATGTCCCCCAAAGGCCAGAGGTTGAAGGTTTGGTTCCCATCTGGTGGCAGCATTTTGAGATGATAGAAATTTCAGAAGGTGGACATAGATGGAAGAAATAGGTCATTGGGGGCTGTGCCCTTGAGGGGAATGTGGGAACCCTGCTTCCCCCATCCCCTGCCTCTCTTTTGCTTCCTTGTCACCATGAGGTGAACAGCTTGGTTTTGCAGGCCCTCTCCTCCATGATGCTCTACCTCAGTGCAGGACCAGGAAAAAATGGATCTGAGTCACCATGAACTGAAACCTCTGTGCGCCAAAATAATTCTGTCCTCCTTTTAAATTGTTCTTCTCAGGTAGTTTGTCACAACAGAAAGCTAACAATTTTCCTTTAATTCAAAATATATTAAAATTGCTCTTGGCTTTTCTTCTTTGACCCGAATGATATCTGGAAGTGTGTTGCTTAATTTCCAGGTAATTGGGGATTTGTAGTAATCTTTGTATTCATTTCCATATTAATTTAATTACAATCAGAGAAAAACATTTTGTATGATTAATATTCTTACAAGTTTGTTGAGATGTATTTTATAGCTCAGAGTGTGGTCTGTCTTGGTGAGCATTCCTGTGACATTGAGAAGTATGTGTCCTCCTACTTTTTGGATGGACTCTTTTATAAATGTCAATTAAGTCTTATTGATTTTTATTTTATATTGATTTTATTTTATATTCTTTTCATGTAACTATATTCTTTTTGATTTTCTGTCTTCTTGACCTATGGGTTACTGATGGGTGGTGGCAGTAAGGGTGTTGAATTTTCCATAATGGATTTGCCTCTTTTTCCTTTTGGTTATATAGTGTAATTCTCAAGTAATTTGATCCTTCATGGTTAGGTTGCACACAAGTTAGGATTGTATTGTTCTTGGAGGACTGACCTCTTTGCCATCATGTGCTTTCCTTCTTTTTCTATGACAATTTTATTTCCTCAGAATTCTACTTCATCAAAAGTATATCTATCTACTCCAGATTTCTTTTGTTTATTTTTTTGTGGTGCTGGAGATTGAACCCAGGGCCTTGCGCATGCAAGGTAAGTACGTTACCAACTGAGCTATATCCCCAGCACTCCAGATTTCTTTTGATGCGTGTAAGCATGGTATTGTTCTTCACTGCTTTAACTTTAGATTACCAGAATCTTTATATTTAAGTTGTATTTTTGTAGACAGGATATGTTTGGACTTGTATTTTAATGCAGTTAGATAATATCTTTTTAATGGTTTTATTACAACATTTCTATTTTAAATGATTTCTGATACAATGCAACCTACTGCAAGTATTTATGTTTTCCCTTTATTATATTTATTGTTGTGTTACTTTGTCCTACTTCTTTTCTACCTTGTCTGGCTTTAAATTGAGCATTTTATATAATTCCACTTTATTTGATATATCAAGTATTCTTTTTCTTTCACCATTCTTGTGATTAAACTAGGCTTTTTAATGCATATTTTTAAGCAATGTTAGCATGCCTACAAATAAAACTTTTTTTACATTTAGTATAAGTGTAATATAAAATATTTTGTTTTACTTTCAATTATTTCTTCTTTGATATTTTCATTTTATATGGAGATTTGAAATTCTGACTTGTATCATCTTCCCTCTCTTTGAAGAATTTCTTTTAATACTCGTTTTATGGGAAGTCTATTGCCAAACAGTATCCTCAGTTGTAGATTTAACAATTTCTGAATAATCTGTTGATTAAAGAAATGATTGCAATGAACAGTACTGAATATTTCAAGCAAGGGTAGGGAAAATAAGAGCAATAGTTGATTCTTTCAAAGGACTAAACATATTTATGAAGCACAGTATTTCTCCTTCCTTTATTAAGAATAACCGTGGACAGGGAATTCTAGGTTAGTAAGATATTTTTTCTCTTTCAACACTTTAAGTATTTGACTCTACCATCTTCTTGTTTGCTTTATTTCAGCAGATAGTGGCTCTAATTCTTATAAGTTTGGTATCTCTCAGCAGCTTCCTTACACATTTTCTGTATTTTTTTTTCAATTTGAATATAATGTTCCTATTTGTGTGCGTGCGTGCGTGCGTGTGTGTGTGCGTGCGTGCGTGCGTGTGTGTGTGTTTTACCATTCATGGTATTTTCTGAGACTCCTGGCCTGTAGATTTTGTTATTAATTTTAGCTGATGGCTGAACATTCTCTTGTTCTCTTCTTCTATTGCTTCTCTTACACACATTTCTCTTTTGATATGGTCTCACAACTCCTGAATACTGTTTTGTGTTTAGTCTTTAACATCTTTCTCTCTTTTTTCTTCACCATGAGGTGAAGAGCTTATAGATCTATGTTCAAGTTCATTTATTCTTTGCTCAGTAGAGTCTGATAACCTCTTTCAAAGCACTAATTTTTGTTAATATGCTTTAAGAATTTTAAAAGGATTTTTTGGAGGGAGGTACCAGGGATTGAACCTAGGGGCATTCAACCATTGAGCCACATCCCCAGCCCGTTAGTTTTATTATTTTAGTTTGAGACAGGGTCTCACTAAATTCATGAGGCTGGCTTTTGAACTTGCCATCCTTCTGCCATAACTTCTCAAGCTGCTGGGATTACAGGCAGACCACTGTGCCGGCTTAAATGAAATTTTTCTACCACTTAAAAAACTTCTTAAATTGTCATCTCTATTTCCTAGACTAGTTAATGTAGTTTATCCAGGGAGGAGGGTAGGAGAGAATAGTTATAACATCTGCCAGTGAAATAATATTTTAGTTTTCTTTATAGAAAGTCTACTGACAATAAGGACTATTTTCTATTTCAACTTATGCCACTTTAAGGTGTTTTAAAAATAACTTTATTAATTATATATAAGTGATAATGTTATAAAGTTTTCATAAATCTATTTACAAAGGTTTATTAATAATCTTTAAATACCTATGGAATCTACAATGTAAACCCCTCTTCTGTTTTTGATATTGATAACCTGCATTTACTTAGTTGTTTCTTGATTGACCTACCAAAGGATTTACCAATTTTCCAGCCCTTTGAAAGAACAAATGATTTTTCCTGTTTTTCTTTAACTTTGATTTGAAATATTCACTAATTTCTGACTTATTTCAAATATACTTTCACTATATTAATAAACATGCTCAATAATTTTAGTTTTTTTAAAAGTATTGTGGCTTTTTTTTTTTTTACCTTTTATATGATCCCTCTCTGGGCATGTAACATGTGCACAGAATTTTCTACGTATATTATTTATTATTTTTTTTATTGGTTGTTCAAAACATTATAAAGCTCTTGACATATCATATTTCATACATTAGATTCAAGTTGGTTATGAACTCCCAATTTTACCCCAAATACAGCTTGCAGAATCACTTCGGTTACACATCCACATTTTTACATAATGCCCTATTAGTAACTGTTGTATTCTGCTACCTTTCCTATCCTCTACCATCCCCCCTCCCTCCCCTCCCATCTTCTCTCTCTACCCCATCCACTGTAATTCATATCTCTCCTTGTTTATTTTCCCATTCCCCTCACAACCTCTTATATGTAATTTTGTATAACAATGAGGGTCTCCCTCCATTACCATGCAATTTCCCTTTTCTCTCCCTTTCCATCCCATCTCATGTATCTGTTTAATGTTAATCTTTTCTTCCTGCTCTTCCTCCCTGCTCTGTTCTTAGTTGCTCTCATTATATCAAAGAAGACATTTGGTATTTGTTTTTTAGGGATTGGCTAGCTTCACTAAGCATAATCTGCTCTAGTGCCATCCATTTCCCTGCAAATTCTATGATTTTGTCATTTTTTAGTGCTGCGTAGTACTCCATGGTGTATAAATGCCACATTTTTTTTATCCATTCATCTATTGAAGGGCATCTGGGTTGGTTCCACAGTCTAGCAATTGTGAATTGTGCTGCTATGAACATCGATGTAGCAGTATCCCTGTAGTACGCTCTTTTAAGGTCTTCAGGGAAAAGTCCAAGAAGGGCAATAGCTGGGTCAAATGGTGGTTCCATTCCCAGCTTTCCCAGGAATCTCCATACTGCTTTCCAGATTGGCCGCACCAGTTTGCAGTCCCACCAGCAATGTACAAGAGTACCCTTTTCCCCACATCCTCGCCAGCCCTTGTTGTTGTTTGACTTCATAATGGCTGCCAATCTTACTGGAGTGATATGGTATCTTAGGGTGGTTTTGATTTGCATTTCTCTGACTGCTAGAGATGGTGAGCATTTTTTCATGTACTTGTTGATTGATTGTATGTCCTCCTCTGAGAAGTGTCTGTTCAGGTCCTTGGCCCATTTGTTGATTGGGTTATTTGTTTTCTTATTGTTTAATTTTTTGAGTTCTTTGTATACTCTGGATATTAGGGCTCTATCTGAAGTGTGAGGAGTAAAAATTTGTTCCCATGATGTAGGCTCCCTATTTACCTCTTTTATTGTTTCTCTTGCTGAGAGAAAACTTTTCAGTTTAAGTAAGTCCCATTTGTTGATTTTTGTTATCAACTTTTGTGCTATGGGTGTCCTATTAAGGAATTTGGAGCCCGACCCTACAATATGTAGATCGGAGCCAACTTTTTCTTCTATCAAACGCAGAGTCTCTGATTTGATATCTAGCTCCTTGATCCACTTTGAGTTAACTTTTGTGCATGGCGAGAGGAGGGGATTCAGTTTCATTTTGTTGCATATGGATTTCCAGTTTTCCCAGCACCATTTGTTGAAGATGATATCCTCCCTCCATTGCATGCTTTTAGCTCCTTTATCAAATATAAGATAGTTGTAGCTTTGTGGATTAGTCTCTGTGTCCTCTATTCTGTACCATTGGTCCACCCTCCTGTTTTGGTACCAGTACCATGCTGTTTTTGTTACTATTGCTCAATAAAATTCTGGCGAATCGGATACAAAGGCACATCAAAAAAATTGTGCACCATGATCAAGTAGGATTCATCCCTGGGATGCAAGGATGGTTCAATATACGGAAATCAATAAATGTTATTCACCACATCAATAGACTTAAAAATAAGAACCATATGATCATCTCAATAGACGCAGAAAAAGCATTCGACAAAGTACAGCATCCCTTTATGTTCAAAACATTAGAAAAACTAGGGATAACAGGAACTTACCTCGACATTGTAAAAGCTATCTATGCTAAGTCTCAGGCTAGCATCATTCTCAATGGAGAAAAATTGAAGGCATTCCCCCTAAAATCTGGAACAATACAGGGATGCCCTCTATCACCATTTCTATTCAATATAGTTCTCGAAACACTGGCCAGAGCAATTAGACAGACGAAAGAAATTAAAGGCATAAAAATAGGAAAGGAAGAACTTAAATTATCACTATTTGCAGATGACATGATTCTATACCTAGAAGACCCAAAAGGGTCTACAAAAAAACTCCTAGAACTAATAAATGAATATAGCAAAGTGGCAGGATATAAAATCAACACGCATAAATCAAAGGCATTTCTGTATATCAGCGACAAAACTTCTGAAACGGAAATGAGGAAAAACACTCCATTCACAATATCCTCAAAAAAAAAAAAATACTTGGGAATCAACCTAACAAAAGAGGTGAAAGATTTATATAATGAAAACTACAAAACCCTAAAAAGAGAAGTAGAAGAAGATCTTAGAAGATGGAAAAATATACCCTGTTCATGGATAGGCAGAACTAACATCATCAAAATGGCGATATTACCAAAAGTTCTCTATAGGTTTAATGCAATGCCAATCAAAATCCCAATGGCATTTCTTGTAGAAATGGATAAAGCAATTATGAAATTCATATGGAAAAATAAAAGACCCAGAATAGCAAAAGCAATTCTAAGCAGGAAGTGCGAATCAGGCGGTATAGCGATACCAGACTTAAAACTATATTACAGAGCAATTATTTATTATTTTTAAAATATCAGTTTGGTTATATTGAATGACAAAGATCTGAAAAAAATACCTATTTCTGTAATCATTTTCTTTGCTGATCTGCACAAGTTTCTGTTGAATGGAAGTACCACAGTTTTGGTTAGTCAGTCCCAGGTGGTCAACAATGGCTTGAGGTTTTGACTGTTATGAATATGCCCTATGATCATCAAGCAGTTGTCTCTGGTTGGACATGATTTTATTTCTCATAATCATATGATAACTTTATGCTTCAATTTTTACAAAAACTGTAACACTGTTTTGCAAAGTGTCTGCAAGGTTCTGTATTCCCACAAGCAATGTGTCTAAATGGTTTGTTTCTTCATATCCTCACCCAAAGTAAATATTCACTTCATTTTGCTCTTGTAACTTTTCTATTAAATATAGTAGGATTTCTTTATGGAATGAATTTGCATTCCCACATGACTAGCAATGTTGGGAATCTTGCCATGTGCCTATGAGCCACCCATGTATCTTTACTACACGTATATACAAATCTTCTACCCTATATTTTTATTTTGTCGCCTTATTAACAAGTTTTAAGAATTATTGTATGTTCTGAAAATCAGTCTTTTATAGATATACTATCTGCAAATATTATCTCCCACATTCTAAGCTTTCTCTTTTACTTTTTATTTGTTCTTTTTAGATATACACGACAGTAGAGTGCATTTTCAAATTCACCATGGAGTATAACTTATTCTAATTAGGATCCCATTCTCGTGGTTGTACATAATGTACAACCATACATGATAGTTTATTCATATACAAACGTAGGATATTCATATCTGATCCATTCCACTGTCTTTCTGGTTTCCTTTAAAACACTCAGTGTTTAATTTTCATGAGCCCCAATTTATTATTTCCTTTGTTTTTGTGAATCATGCTCTTGAGCTACATCTAAAATTCTTTTCCCAACCCCGTTAAAGCACAAATGCTCCACTAAGCCCTAGGATGGGGCCGGGGAGGAGTGAAGATATTAGCAGTAAACAAGAAATTTTTAAAAAGAATAAATAAATAAATTGATTAAGAGAGAGAAAACTAATTAATAGTTAAAAATATGAGGTTAGGATCCAGTGCTCTTTGAGGGTAGAAAGAATCACTCAAAGATGAGATAATTTTTCCTAAAATAAATAGCATACAAGATAAATATTCAGATTGACTCTAAAATAACAACCGACAAATTTGTAGACTAAATTGAGATCATGGGAATCAGCAGAGTTTACTAATGAAGATGGCATTCAGTATTGCTTTGAAAATTGGGTAATTATGTCTTAAATAGATTACACATTTAAATATATATATATATATATATATATATATATACATATATATTAAATTTCTCTCATGAAAAATTTAAATATATTAATATGTTACATATTGAGAAAAGGCAGAAAATAAAATAATAAAATGTATGTAAAGGACAGTAGTGAAGGCATCTCTTCTAAAATGTGACATCTAAAATGTCTTTAAGAATAGAACCAAATTGTCTTACTTATCAAGGAAATTTCTGCTAAATTGTGCAAATTGTGAATCTGAGAACATGTTTTAAAGAGGAATGACATGATATTTCCTTTGAGCCAGATATGTCAAATATCTGACTCATCAAACCATTAGCTGTCTAATCAGGAAAGGAAAACCATCCCACTTTTGACCTAGAATAACTCATGTCGTGTGTTTTTTAGGGAGATAGGAGAGGAAGAAACTATGAACATAAAACAAGACTGAACTGTTTCCTATTTGACTACAAGAGGACACTATGGGAAAATGATATAAATGGGAAAATGATTTTATTTTTCATGTATGCCATTTTGAAGAAAAATTAATGCTACCTTCAGTGGAATCAACAAATAATGAACAAATACCAAACAGTTACCCTGTTTGGTGTTTGTTTCCATTTAAAAACCCCAACTTAATTTTATTTTCCCCATCCTTCAAGAAAAGAGCAAAGATCAGTTATACATATCAAGTGCATAAGTTAAAAGATCAAAGGTATTTGCCATGCACTGTTATTACATGTTACTTTTCTGCCTTTCTAACACAATTTCCTTGGAAAATACCCAGCGAAACAAACAAGCTTTTGCCTCATGTGTTGATCATTTTAATCTTGTTTTTCTTTGTCATTTTTTTCTATTTTCAACACACTACAATAGAGATTGCATATTTCTATATAACTGTACTTCTCTTCAAGGCATTTTCATTGTGATGTTTCCTACTTAGAAATATGAAGTTCTAACCTACTTAGGGCAGGATGAAGTTCACATGCTTTAGGTTAGACCTAAAATGCAGTGAGGTGAGCTTCATACCATTCAACCAATAACCTTTAAATAGTCTTTAGAATTCTCCTAAACATCTCATTCATACTTCAGTGAGCCCTCCTACACAAAAGCTTCCTTCTGTTCCCTCTCTGTTGATATTTAATATGATTTATTCTTCAAACATTGTTCCATCAAACTTAAGCACAGATCTTTCCCACTCCATGAAGTTCTCTGTGGCTACACTGATAGTTGTTTCTCAGCATCTGTACACATCATTCAGTAACAAATCTGAACTCATTCGTGTATATTTACCCTTGCTTTCAATTGATTTTTTTTCAGAGATATTAATTCCAATACTCTAAACAAATGATTTTTATGGCTTATATGCCATACAATTAGTAAAACACACCAATTATATCAATATACCTTACACATACATTATACCTAATTTTTAAGTAGGAAAATATACCCATATGCAAGTCTCTCCAAATTTATATTTTAAAAGAAGGAGATGATGAATATGTGCTAGGGCTACAGAATCCCTCCATTTTATAAACCATGGCATTGTACTCAAGACACTCAGTACTTTGCATACGCTGGCAGTGAGACAAGGAATGGTAGCAATGATAATAGACAACACCTATTGTAGCTAAGTGCAACGGTGAACATTAGTCATGTCTTAACCCCTTTTTAAAAATAACATGGTTCAGAGGTTGTTTTGTAACACCTATCATGCCATCAATTCATAGCAAATAGGTCCCAGCTGCGTGCACTCCTTTCTGTTGGTTCTCAAAAGTGTGCTTCTCTAGGCAGAGGAGAGTGCTGCCTCCACTGAATTCAGGTAACCTTTCTTTTTGGCTTTCTTCTTTTTCTGGTCTGTTTCAGAAACTCTCTAGGCTTCTCAGAGTGCTTAATATGCTCAATATGCACATTAGTTCTCTTCCCAAGAGTGTTGCCCTTAACTTGTTTATTTACTGTAATACCAAGCGCAAACTGGGTAGCACTGTACACTCTTCCAGATTTGGCATGGTATATTTGTAGGGCATTCCTTTTTGAACAGTATAGATGGGATCATAATATCTCTCGAGCTTGCAATGATGTTTTTTATAGAAATAGCAAAAAGCATCCTAAATTTCATATTAAACCAAAAGATCTTGAATAGCGAAAGCAATCTTGAGGAACAAGAAAAACAAACCAAAGCAGACAAAACAAACAACAACAACAATACAAAAATTCCTAGCGGCATCATACTAC
This sequence comes from Marmota monax, assembly GCF_021218885.2. NCBI lineage: Eukaryota > Metazoa > Chordata > Mammalia > Rodentia > Sciuridae > Marmota > Marmota monax. Next base: position 2,250,423 of record NW_026694999.1, on the reverse strand, counting down.
CCATACTTAAAGTATACTACAAGCCACTGGAATCCAAACAGCACTATACTGGCTTAAAAACAGGCACACACACCAATGCAACAGAATGTGGAGAGTCCAGAAATACATCCACTCATTATGGCTAACATTTTTTTTTCTTTTTTTTTATATAAATCTGTTTTAGTTGTAGGTGGACACAATAATCTTTTTTTTTTTTTAATGTGGTGCTGAGGATTGACCCCTGTGCCTCACACGTGCTAGGCAAGCACTCTACCACTGAGCCACAACTCCAGCCCCTGATTTATTTTCAATAAAGGTGACAGGAATGCACAATAGAGAAAGTATAATCTGTTCCATACCTTTGTTGGTAAAACTGGATAATCCATATGCATTTAGGCCCTTATTTCACATCATACACACAAATTAACTCAAAATGGACTAGAGACTTAAAAATAAAATGTGAAACCATAAAACTAGTAGAAGAGCTGGGCACAGTGGCACACACCTATAATCCCAGTGGCTCAGGAGGCTGAGGCAGGAGGATTGCAAGTTCAAAGCCAGCCTCAGCAACTTAGTGTGAGACTCTAAGTAACTTATCAAGACCCTGAAGATTCTGTCTCAAAATAAAAAATAATAAAAGGGCTGGGTATGTGGCTCAGTGATTAAGCACCAGTAGGATCAAGCTCTAGTACCAAACAAAAAAAAACTACTAGAAGAAAATATTCTAAAAAAAATCTCCATAATATTGGTTTGAGTGATTATTATTATTTTGTTGTTTTGGAAATGACTGCAAAAGCATGGCAAGAAAAACAAAAATAAATAAACAGGATTACATTCAACTACAAAGCTTCTGTACAGAAAAAAACATTAGCACATTGAAGAGACAACCTACAGAAAAAGAAAACATGCATATGATAGGGGCTAATATACAAAATCTATAGGGGATTCAAACAACTAGATCATAAGAAAACGAACATATTAATGAATGAGCAAGAGAACTAAAGAGACAACTGAAAAGAAGACATACAAATGGCCAACAGGCTTATGAAAAAATGCTTAATATTACTCATTATTAGGGAAATGCAAGTCAACATAGCAGTGAAATATCACTTCACACCTCTTAGAAAACTGACATCAAAAAAATGAAAGATAAATTTTGGTGAAGATATGGAGAAAAGGGAACCCTGGTACACTCTTGGGGAGAATAAAAATATGCATACCATTATGGAAAACAGAACAAATGTTCCTCAAAAAAATTTAAAATAAATCTACCATTCGATTCAGCAATCCCTTTTTTGGGTATATATCACAAGAAAATTAGAGATACCTATATTCCTATGTTCATTGCTGCATTATTTAGAACAGACAAGCTAGGGAATCAAGAGATAAATGGATAAAGAAATTGTGAGATAAACACACACACACACACACACACACACCATGGATCACTAATCAGCCTTAAAAAGAAAGAGAAATATTGTTGTATGGGAGAACATGGATGAGGTCATTATGTTAAGTTAAATAAGCCAAGTGCAGAAAGAAAAATGATCTTACTGTGTTTGGATTCTACTAAAAATGAATTCATAGAAATAGAATCATGGTTACCAGGGTCTAGGGTATGAGGATTGAGCAGATGTTAGTCAATGGATACAAATTGAAGTTAGGAAGAATACCTTCCAAGAAAACATTGTCATGATGACTACCATTCATAGCAATGAATGTATTGCATACTTGAAAACTGCTACATGAATGAATTTTAAGTGTTCCCATCAGAAGAAAAAAAGAGAGAGATAAAGAAAGATAAACAGGAAAAAAAAGAGAGATGAAGAAAGATAAACAGGTATTGCATATGCTAATTACCTTTATTTAGCAATCCCACAATGTATCTATTGATAGATATATTTTGTCATGTTTTACACCATAAATATATCCAATTTGTCATTTGAAATAAGTTCTTAAAACATGAAAATATTTTTTTCCAATCCTTTTATAATGCATTTCAAGATTTGCCTTAAATATAAGTATAGATGAAGATGAGTTTCAATTAGCAATATTTAAAATAGAAGATCCTTGATTTTATAAAACAAGACTTAAAAATAGTCTTGTTTAGTCTTAGTGATGACTACTAAAATTAATTTCATGGGTTATTGATCTCGAACTGTTCACTTCACAATTCATCCAAGAGACTTACTATGATGAAATGTATAATTGCAACTGGTCTTTGGAATTATTTTACCAAAGGAGGTTGACAGAAGTTTAAAACATATCAAATTCCACTTATCAACAAATCTGAGGGCAATTTTATTTTCTGCCACAATTGATGTCTAGTTTGCTGTTGAGTGTCCTTTGACTCAGATGCAAAGAGACTGGCCCTCTACCAACCACACAGAATATCCAGGTATCCTTTTATATTCCATTTCTTCTAAACTAAATACTTCCATCTCCAGTAGATCAATTTGTACTGTGAGGTATTTGTTTTTTTGTAGATCTGGTGTTTTTTTGCTTCAACCTATTATTTTACAATAAATGCATTTTATATATTCTGGGTAATAACATTGATTTAAATGTCTGACTCACTAGGATTCTTGTTAAACACAATTTAGTTGATTTTGTCTGATTTTGGCATGTCTAATTTAGGGAGAGAGTCCTAGCATATGTAAGCACAAAGCTCAGGAGACAAATCAAATTTTACGAGGATAACAGACAGAGTGATTTCAGTTTTCATGATGACTTCAGCAAACTTTTTCATTGCAAATTTAAAAACTTTAAAATTTTTACCAAGCTGTTAGAAAAATAGTCTCAACTGGGTAATAAAAATTTCTGGGCCATGCAGGTTGCCATTAATTTGTCAAAATAAAAAATAAATGTTATAGGAAATGCTACAATATCACATTTCTTGTCTCCTAATACCATAGGTCTGGTTTCCTAGAATCAAAGTCTATGGTGGGGATTCTCTTTCAAGTATTTTATTGAGATGATGCTATGAGAGGAAATAGTTATAAAACAAAGGAAACAGGATTAAAAAAGGGGGGGGGGAAGAAATGAAAAAGAATGTTTTGTTGGAATGTAACTTGAATGCATCTACAAAGGGACTTCTGGAGCATAACTTTTGGATGTCTTTGTTTAGTCTTCTGACACAGATGTTAACCAGTAGTTCTGCGCACGTGGGGGGTGGGGGTTGGGGTTGGGGTTGGTAGGGGTGAGGTGGAGTGCCCTTTAAGGTCTTTGCCTCAGACTGGAGCTACCCCAGTGGTCTCTCTCTTGACTTCTGACTTCTTACATTGAGCAGTTACTGTCTTGCCTGGCTCTCTAGTTTACAGTTAGTCATTCCAGAACTTTTCAGCTTCTGTGATCATGCAAGCCAACATATGTGGGTGATTCTAATTCACTGGAAAACCACCACTGATACATAGAATAAATTAAATGACTAAAACCCTTTAAGTCCCACCATCCTATAAACAGGATGTCTATAAAAACCTATAAAATGTTACAGAACAACTGTATAATTGTAAGTTTTTATAGGTATCTATAGAAGATGATGAGACATAATGGGTTAAAAAGGAAGCTACTGGAAGAATTTGTCATCAACTGACTTCTCTGATTCATATATGATTGCATTTTAGCTGATTCATTGTGTTTCCAAACAAAAATACAAAAGTTCTCTCCTTTCAGAAACTCTGTCTTGAATTGCTAGATTTTAAATAAATGTTCTGTGTTCTCTTCTTAAACCAAATTATGTCTAAGTAGAAAGATAAAGTTATTTAGATACTGTTATATGTTAGTCTACTTTTCATTACAATAATGAAATACTGGAAGCAGGATACTTAAGAAGAAAAATATCTCACAGTTCTGGAGATTCTAGGTGCTGGCATTAGCTGGGTTTTGGTGAGGACCTCATGGCCACTGCTGGCATCACACTGTGGGGGTATGTGTGGCAGGAAATGATCAGGTGACTACGCATAAAGCAGAAAAAAGATAGGTGGGGCCAGACTCAGGCTTTACAACTTTCTCTTCCAAGAACTCATTTTAGGAAGGTGGTATATCATTTTATAAATCCTGAGATGCCATCTTTGTCTTTATTCTGTAATTTCATGTATTTAGTTTATTTGTTTTATTTTTTTCTGACTAAAGGATTTCATTCATTTAGTTTATTTTCCCAAGGAAAAAGCATTCAATTGCTAATATTCATAGTTTCCTTGTAAGGCTAAAGTAAATACTGACAACTCTGTTAAAATAATATTTATTGCTGTGCATGGTTTCATAGGCCAGTAATCCCAGAAATTTGGGAAGCTGAGGCAGAAAGATTTCATGTTCAAAGCCATCCTCAGCAACTTAGCAAGGCCCTAAGCAACTTAGCAAGAACCTGTCTCAAAAAAGGGGGGTGGTATATGCAACAAAATAAAATTAAACCTCTATCTCTCACCATGCACAAAACTCAACTCAAAGTGGATCAAAGACCTAGGAATTACATCAGAGATCTTGTGTCTAATAGAAGAAAAAATAGGCCCAAATCTCCATCATGTCGGATTAGGCCCCAACTTCCTTAATAAGACTCCTATAGAGCAAGAATTAAAATCAAGAATCAATAAATGGGATGGATTCAATCTAAAAAGCTTCTTATCAGCAAAAGAAACAATCTGGGAGGTGAATAGAAAGCCTACATCTTGGGAGCAAAGTTTTACCACTTACACATCAGATAGAGCACTAATCTTTAGGGTATATAAAGAACTCAAAAAGCTAAACACCAAAACCAATCAATAAATGGGCCAAGGAATTAGACACCTCTCAGATGATGATATACTATAAATCAACAAATATATTAAAAAATGTTTAACATCTCTAGCAATTAGAGAAATGCAAATCAAAACTACTCTAAGATTTCACTGGAGAACGACCACTGATACATAGAATAAATTAAATGACTAAAACCCTTTATGTCCCACCCATTCTCAGTCAGAATGGCAGCTATTAAAATATATATATATATATATATATATATATATATATATATTATATATATATATATAATTTAATATTATATTAATATTTAATATATAGTGAGTATGTGGGGGAAAAGGCATACTCATACATTGTTGGTGGGACTGCAAATTGGTGCAGCCAATTTGGAAAGCAGTATGGAGATTTCTTGGGAAATTGGGAATGGAACCACCATTTGATCCAGCTATCCCTCTCCTTGGTCTATACTCAAAGGACTTAAAAACAGCATACTACAGGGACACAGCCACATCAATGTTTATAGCAGCATAATTCACAATAGCTAAACTGTGGAACCAACCTAGATGCCCTTTAGTGGATGAATGGATAAAAAAAATGTGGTATATATACACAATGGAATATTACTCAGCAATAAAAGAGAATTAGAATTTGCAGGTAAATGGATGGAGTTGGAGAATATAATGCTAAGTGAAGTTAGCCAATCCCAAATAACCAAATGCTGAATGTTTTCTCTGATATAAGGAGGATGATTTATAGTAGGGTTGGGATGGGGAGCATGAGAGGATTAGATGAATTCTAGATAGGACAGAGGGGTGTGAGGGGAAGGGTAGGACATGGGGATAGAAAAGACAATGGAATGAGATGGACATCATTGCCCTAAGTACATGCATGAAGACATGAATGGTGTGAATATACTTTGTATAAAATCAGAGATATGAAATGTTGTGCTCTATATGGGGAATATGAATTGTAATGCATTCTGCTGTCACATATAACAAATTAGAATAAAAGGTGGGGGTGATGCTAGAGATGTAGCTCAGTGGTGAAGTGCTCCTGGGTTCAATCCACAGTTCCAAAAACAAAAAAAAAAAGCTTTTATTAGCTTCAAATATAAAATAAAATGATTTTTATAAAACTCTTTGTTCCTATTCTCATGTTGTGCCTTCTTCCTATTTATAAAACTCTTTATAAATAATTTCCTTTCATATTTATTCTAAACAGCATTTGACATGTTCTGAGAAGTTTGAAATTTGCTTGGCAACAGAAGATTGCCTGAGGTAACTTTTATATTTAATATTAATTTATCATTGTTCTTTGTGCTTCTGAAGATCCAAAGTACTCAGGTTCATTATGTTTAGGAAATTCAATGAAACTTATCATTGCATTTTTTTATTCTTAAATCTGGGAAATGATCGTTAATATTGCATTATAGTCTTTAAATTCATAAATACCAATATATTACATACAAAATACTCAGGTGATGTGATTTGCTTAAGTGATACTGTTTGCTGAAATATGATCTACAAGAAAATGTATACCTAATTTAGTGCACTGGAGTAAGCTGTCTGTTGACTCAGGCTTTGCATTTTCTAGAGATGAGCCAGAGAACAACACAAGAGGAACCATTCATTAACTTACTCCCATAAGATCCTGGGCTTTCAAGGCCTTACTCAATTCAAGTGATGCTGGAACTTCAGACTTAGCAAATGTTTCAATTTATACACACAACACAACTCTTTTTCCTATGCCCTTCATTGCATCTTCTGTGTGATTTTGCTCCTTTTTCTCTTCTCTTGATCCACTTGTTTTTCAGCTGGTGCTTTATATTTTTTGTGATCCTTGTTTCTTTTTATACGTAGTTCTAAATGTACCACGTTAATTTTATTTCTATCTTATTATAGGAAGGTGAAGGACCATAGGAATATCATCTCTTAGAAAATTGCACATAATTCTTGAAGACATTCAAGGACTTTTCAACAAATTTGTAAATTAGGTTTGATCACCAATACAGAAATGTTTGTTCCTAGTCTCATTTTGGTGCCTGCTTCTTAATTCCCTGAGACATATGAGTACTCACTCAACAGTGCGATACCATATTATTGTGCTTGCCCTTCAGTTGCTAGAGATGAAAAATCTGTATTTTTACCTGATACCAATGTCCCTACTCTTTTACTAGGTCTGTTTTCCTCTTATCTACTCAAGACATAGCTCCTGAATTTATCCCCACTCTTTTTTCATCATAAATTCTCTATAAATTCCCAGTATTCCTATGATTATTTCTATCTTCATAAAATGAAACTGTCATTTGTTTTATTGGAAAAAATATTCCCTCCCTTAATGCTGTCTCCACTTAACACCTCTCTTTTGGGGCTTCTAATTTATAACAGAATTTACCAAAAGGTTTTCCTAAATTACTTGTGGCTATATTTTTTCCTCACGTTTATATTATACTCTGATCAAGGAACTTATATTTCTTGAGGTAGTAAGACTTTGATATTGCTATATCCAGTGATCAAATTTCCTCTCTCATCTTGTTTGACCTTTTGAAAGTAACTCTTTCTTCTTGTGACACTTCTTCACTAAGCTTGCTTGACTCCACATCCAATTCTTTGCTTCTTTCTACTTCACTGGCACCCCTTAACTCAGGATTGTTTTTTGTTTCCCTTCTTTTCTCTGACTTTCCTGATGGAGTGTCCCATGACTCACTTCTATCTTGTCTCTTCCTCTTTTCTTCTTTTCATGTCCTCACCAATTTCCTCAGTAATTTCATCTATTCCCATGGCTTTAAATGTTACCTGCATAGGCACATTTCCTAAATTCTAATCTACATTTCAGGTTTCTCCTCTGAACCCCAGACTCACATATCCCACGGATAACTCTGGACATTATTTAATCAACATTAAGTCAACATGCTAGATGGAATATGTTCAACAAGGATTTTCGTTTTTCTGTAGAACATGTCTCTTTCCAATCTTCCTAATACCACTGAATAACAACACTATGGTTTATGCTCCATACCTCAAATTCCACTCGATCTCTATGCTTCCAATACGGTTGGAAGGCTTCTACCTTCAAAATACACCTAAATTTGACCACAAATTGATGCCCTATCACCTTGGAGAGTGCCAGTACCACCTCCCAATAAGACCACTGCATTGTGTTAACTGATTTCTTGATTCTTTAGACAGTACCTTGCTCCTCTTCTGCCTATGAACAACAGTATAGCCTGAGTCATGTGACTTAATTATAAATTAAATTATGTCATTACTTTAAAAAAAAATTCTCCAGAATCTTCCCATTACACTTAATGAAAATCCCCAAATCCTGACATCAATTCTTAGAAGTCTGCATATTTCGGTTCCATTTATGTCCTGTCAGTCATCCTCTCTCACTCTAGCTCAACCACACGTTGCTCTTTGCTGTTCCTTTAATATGTCAGGCATACACCTGTCTCAGAGCATTTATATTTGAATCTCCTTCGTTTGTGATCTCATTCAGAGACAGGTTCTTTTACAAGAAGTCTTGCCCATCATCTTTTAAAGAAAATTGAAATCAGAGGAAAACATCAGCTCTCCTGAATCCCTTTTCTTCAGCTTTAATTTTCCATGGAGCTTGTTTTTCTATCTACAAATCCATCATCTATATACCTGTCTGTTGCTTGCTTGCTTATTTATTTATTTACTTGTTTATTTATTTATTATCCCTCCCTGCTATGGTGGTAGCCCTGTGGGAAGAGAAAAATAAGATAAAATTTTATTGTTTTCCTTAGTATACTAACCTCCAGATCTTAGATCCGTGCCAAACACATAGTAAGATTTTAAGAAATGTTGGTTGAATGAACATAAAAATGATGGGTTCATCAGAGAATAATAAAACAACATAAGAAATTCAAGGATCTAGTTTTATCTTAAATGTTTTCCTGAAACTTCCTGAAAAACTGAAGTTCTGGTATTGTTTGGGTATCCTGTTTTACTGATCGAGAAGGGAAAAATAGTGGGAAATAATATAAAAAACATTTGACAAAATGTGTTTTGTATTTTTTAAATTAAAAATAGAAAACCAAAGCCTAAGCATTTGAAAGAAAAAAATATCACTTTTATTAAAGAAAGCACTAGAATACTTTAGAATTCTACAAAATTATCTTCAATCGATCAATAAATCACTCAATGATTAGTGGTTATAATGAATTCAGATTAGAAAAGAAATCTCCCTACTTTCTCACCTGTTAAGTTCTGCCTCTGTTTTCTCACTGACTGCTATTTGCAATAGAAAAAAAATATTCTTTTCTTGTCCACTTTCCTGAGTGTTTTGATGATGGTGACTCCCTGCCCACCATCCTGCTATCATCAATACCTGGCAGGCCATCACTTTTAAAGTGCATACTGCGTATAGGGACTTCTCTTTGGTCAGGGATCATTTTGGTCAGTGGGGAGCAAACCATTTCTTAAAATCCAGATATATTGTCCTCTTTAGATCTCCTCAGTAAGTACTGTTGAAGTTTGGAAGCACTGATAGTGCCTGGTCACTATTGACAGTGCAACATGCCATAAACTAAATAGTGTTGTGTAAAGCATTACAATTAAATGGGAAGCATCATGACAAACTGTATTTGGATGTAGATTTTATACCAAAAAAAATGCAAAACTCACTTTATGCTTTCCATCAACAACTCCCAGGAAAAGGTAAAATTTTGCTTTATATTCTTTCCTTTACATGTGTTAGGCATGAAATAGTTTTAGACTGAATATCTGTAAGTTTAGTAAAATGAAAGAAAACCATGCTATATGTTTCTAAGGACAACATATACACTTGTACACATGGGTATGTTCATCCTGTTCTTCAATGTGTTTTAAAAATCATTGTTCATATATCCTATACATACAAGTGCTGGGGGGTTCTGGGGAGGTGTGTATGTTGATTTCTTAGTCAGGTTGTAGGCTACTTAGAGATATACTATATCACATTTTCTCTCATTGTACTTTCTTCATCTTAAAGACCATTGTGGTTCTTTGATATGCATTTTAACATCTGATTTTTGCATTAAATTATGCCCTTTCTCCCTCTAATTAAAAAACTACCTTCATGTTAAAAAAAAAAGAGCATAGACTATCCAACTCATATGGAAAGTGTCACCATTAGTAAGCCATGTTTCTCTTTAAACAAAATGTACTGCAAAAGAAATTAAAGGATTTAGGAGTTTATGGAAGGAGGCCATAAGCTGGGTTTGGCAAATCTGACACACACAGATATAAAATATATGCTCTTCAAATTTTAATATAATGTTTTACCATTGTCATCTTCAAAGAAAAGTATTTTTGTAGAGAAAAAAAAATAAGAGTTGGAGATAAGTCAAATCAATCTCAGTCCTCTGACATAATTGTAGCTAGTTATATGAGGAATAGATCAATGCCTACATCTCTCCACCACAAAACCCTTGGATTTTACTTCTCTTAATTTGTCACTACTTTTAAACTATATTGAGACATCTGTTTCTGTAATTTCTTCCAATATGTCAGTCTATTATATTGACATTTTAATCATTTTGCCTGATCACCTAGATAAATATTTTTATGTATAATTTATTTTTTCTTAGTAATGTTGAGAATCCCAATCCATAAATATATGAGTCCTCTTTGTTTAAAATAAATTTTAAAATTTTCTATAAAGATCTTATACTTCTTTTTTATATTATTTTAAGTCAATGCAAAATACTTTGTATTTATCAGTCTATTACATTTTATCATCTTCCTGTGAAGTTTCCAATCCTGAACCAAGACTATTCTCTACATTCTTTGACTCTATACTATGTTGCTAAGCTCCCATGTAGTTACAAAAATCTGTGCTAATGAAAGTATTTATAACTCAGCAATATGCAAGCTTCTTTGCCTGGTTAAGTCTCACTCTTTCTTTCATAGAAGCTACCTCAATTACTGTCTCCTCTCTCATATTCTATTACTCATTCTATTTCTTTTCTTAATACATAATTAGGTTCATGTTTAAATGATGACAGGTGGCCCCTGGATCTGTTCTTTCCATGCTACTCCATCTGTACATCTATAAGAATTGATGTGTTTGATGGTGCCCATTACTTCTCCAACTTACTATTATAGTGAGTGAAGTGTGTTTTTCCTTTCATCTGTACTTTGAATCCTAAACATTTGACAACCTTATTTACATATAATAGTCCATATATTTTAGCATCATTTCCTTTTACTACATCAATTATTTTGGTTTAGATAATAAATTATAGGCCTACCATAAATTATCTCTATTCTTTTTTTTTGTGAGGGGGGGTTGTTTACTGGGGATTGAACTCAGGGGCCCATGACCACTAAGCCACATCCCAAGCCCTGTTTTGTATTTTACTTAGAAACAGGGTCTCACTGAGTTGCTTAGTGCCTTGCTTTTGCTGAGGCTAGCTTTGAACTTGTGATCTGCCTGCCGTAGCCTCCTGAGGCACTGGGATTACAGAAATGAGCCTCTTTGCCTGGCCGAATTATCTCTATTCTAATGAAAATGAATGGAAAGCAGTTTTTGTCTTTGCTTCTCTGGACATTTTTTAGACCATTTAGCAAAATTCAAATTCTTCCTTCTTGAATCACTTTCATCTTTTTAAAAAATAAATTAATTAAGTAGTGTGTTATACATGACAGCAGATCGTATTTCAATTCATAGTACACATATAGAGCGCAATTTTTCATTTCTCTGGTTGTACACAAAGTAGAGTCACACCATTCGTGTCTTCATACATGTACTTAGGGTAATGATGTCCATCTCATTCCACCATCTTTCCTACCCCCACACCCCTTTCCTTCCCTCCAGAATCACTTCCATCTTTTAGCACGTATGACAAAGCTTTCTTCTGAGATTTCCTTTGCCATTCTTACTTTTTTACTGACTCATGATCTATATCAGGTAACTTGGTTTTTCTTCAGGATTTCATGTTCTCCTTTTTTTCTCTTCTAAAATTACACACTGTCTCAGACAAGTATTATTCAGTTTCACATCTTCTGTTGTCCTCTTCATTCTGATGACTCTATCCGTAATTGGTTCAAGACTACAGATCTTATCAAGCTTCCTACTGATGTCTCTATCAGCATGCTCTGGTGTTACTCAAATTCAACACTTCACATATTACATGTAGCATTTGCCTCACCCAATACTTTGCCTTCTGTGTTAGCGTTCTGTTGCTGTGTTAACATATTTGAGAAAATCAAATATTTCAGTAGGTAGAAAGGTTAATTTCGATTTTCAAATAATTGAAAATAATTGTGATTTTGATTCACAGTTTCAGTTTTGGTCCATGACTGTCTGGCTGTGTGTCAAGAAAAAACATCATGACAGGGAATGCCTGGCAGAAGAGGTGGGGTAGACAGAGGGGAGAGGGGCCAGGATGCCAATATCCCCTTAAGAGGCACACCCCAAATACCCAAACTTTCTTCTGTTAGGGGACAGACAGATGTGAATGGTGGGAACAGAACACAAGTTAATGGGAGTAATTCTATAAAATGGGCCCACCCTGCTGACCCTCTCATGCTTTCTTTTTCAAGAAGCTGTTTACTTGAAGCCCTGCTTGAACTAAGTAGATGGGATGTGTCCCATTCCTTAGCAAACAACCTATTAACTACAGGAGAAATGCATGTGGGCCCAAAATTATGTTGATGTGATGGACCCAAGTTATTCCGAAAGAGGAGACTTTTGTAACCAGATCCTGAAATTTTGGAAGATGAGGATAGTTTCTCCTTACCATAAAACCTGTAAGAATGTATAGTTAAGAATCCAATTAAAACCAGTCAGCATGGTCCAAGGTGACCTAGAGTTGCCATAGCACTGGGGACTTGAAAGTCTGATGTCATCCTGCTGTCAGTCAAAAGCCAAGAGTTGGACCTAGGTGGGGCTTTCTAGAAACTTCTTTGTGATCCCCAATAAAACTGGAGAGCAAGAGAGGCATGGTGTTCCTCTCTTCTCTGAGAGAACCTACTGTATCCCTTGAGAGTGCCCCTTTCTCTTTCCCTATCCCTTCAATAAAACTCATGACTGTTACTCTCAGCAACATGTCTGAAATCTTTGTGATTTGATTAAGCATCATTGCTTGAAAGGGGGTCTTCTCATTGTCTCAGTTATTTCAGAAGGCACCAGGTCTGTATCACTTCCACTAGGCCTTATTTCCTAAAACCCCACCACCAACCCAGTAGTGCCAACAGGGTGTCAACCAAGCTTTCAACGCATGGCCTTTTCAGGACATTTAAGATTCCAAACTACTCCTGTATTCAAACAGATTGTTATAAACCCAAGAAATCGTTCTACTCCAAGTTACCTCCATGTCTAAATACTTTCTTATATTGAATTAGTTTTATTTTACTAATTTTCCCCCAGTTCACTTGATATGCTGCTCTTCCTTTTCTACAAGCTAGTTAATAGCAGATTTGCTCATTTACCAAAGTTGCCCTTATGTTTATTGAATATAGTTTTAATCCTTAAATAAATACTAAAGTTTTTAAGTTTAAAAATAAAATATATCTCTGAACTGTTTTGATGGTTCCAACCATTTTTAAAACATAAGCTCTATTGTTATTTTCCTAAATTTAAAGCTACCCATGTATGTAAATGGCCATATAAACCTATCCCAATTTCTTCTTTATGCAGAGAGAAAAACTGGGAACTAAATAGTTCAGTAATTATTTATCTAACATTAGATAAATTGGGAGTTTTTTTGTAGGATTTGGCCTAACCATATGTATTATGTTCTTTTTAAGCTATAGATAGCTACTTACCTAATATAATAAATTATTTTGTTACCAAAGTAAATATTAGAAATGTTTTTAAAGGAAAACATTTATGTTAGACAAAAATTCCAGGAAATTTGTGATTTATCTCTGGTTAGATATTAATAGACAAAAATTTGGTCACTTTTATGTGCAATGGCAATTTTTTGTATGTGTTGAAAAAGGAAGTAGGGATATACCTGTAACTTTACTGTAATAAGTTTTAATATGGTATTAACCAAGAAAATACGAGTTTACATTTAGGTGGAGATTTCCATCCAGTGAACACTCCAGTTTCTGAGCTGTTACAACTCTCACTTTCTAGGTTAAGCCAACAAAGGTTCAGGTCATCCTTTCAGGCCTTACTTATCACATCTGAAGATCTCATGGAGTACCATGCTTTCTCTCTAAGTTCCATTCAACCATGAACTTCTCATGAATGTTTTCTTACTGCAATGAAGACTCCAATATGACTCTAGGGAAGTGACAGTGAGCCTGGATCTCCACTGTATTTTAATTATGTATATTTCTACAGCATTACTTGTGCTATTAAATTATTTTATTATGTCTTAAGCATATTTTCTCTTCTTTATCTTATGAAACACATATTTACTACTTGGAGTAATTTTGTGTAATGCACTAAATGTTATTTTACTTTGTAATTTCCTCAACCAGACACTTATGAGTTGAGATTGTGTGCTTGATTTGCAAGCTATTGATACTTAACATTTAAATTTTGTTTTACTGGTTGCATTTTGGAGGATGCCAATAAAGAATTTGGCTGACAAAGTTTCAGCCATAAAAACCCTTGTGTCCTCACTAAGATTATGTGCAAGCTGTTGCTTAGATACCTTATTTACTTCTAAGACATAAAAATTCCTATCATTTAAATAAATTTTACATATAAAGTAGATTCAATAGAACTCAGTCTTTTCAGTATAGATTTCTTTTGAGACTTTTTTCTCCTCCGTATGTGTATCCTGTATTTAAGTTGATTTAAATTTAGAATAAAAACATCAAGTGTTGGGACATTAAAAATGATGAACAGACATAGGAAAATGACATGAGAGTAGTACAAACCATATAAAATCTTTAAAAAAATGCACCAGAACTTTCAAAATTAGTGATTTTAATAACATAATACTAGTTGCCTTGACATGCATGGCCGTTAATTCAGGTTCCTGGAATGGGTAGTGAGAGGATGAAGAAAAGAAAAACAAACATGAATAGAGAAAAAGCCAGGTCCCAGTGGTTCACTGGCAACACATGACCCACAACAAGCTCAGCATGTTTATTATATAGCCATAAACATCTAAAGGATTTATAGTGAGAAAATGTCTTCTAAGTAAGCAGGGCCAAGGCCATGAACATGAGCACCCCAATTATGATTCTCAGTTTGTGCCCTAACTTTCTACCCCTGAGCATCTGGCATCTGGACCTCCAAGGTCAAGAAATGAATAGCTGCATGGCTGGCACAGACCCTCCCACTGAACAGGACATCACCATAGCAACTGGGCAGTCCAAGATCCACAAGTCACAGCTCCGGACAACTAGGGGCACTTGCAGTTTGTTAAAAATCACATTTACAATTTCTAAGCTTTATAGTTTCATTTACAACTCCTTAGACAATCTCCCTTGGTGTTTCTAGAATGACCAAGTAATTTTAAATTATATTCCTCAAAGTTTTCCTCTCTTTTTCCATATTTTTTAACATTGGTCTTATGCCTTATATATACACTCAGACACGAAATTTACAAAGAATCTTGACTGCTTCCATTTTCTGTAACATCCAACCAGTTACCAGATTCTACACATTTTTTTCACATTCTGAAAGAATATTCATTTAGCAAATGATTTGAATATCTTCTTTGAGGCAATATTGGCCAAGTTTCTCAGAGATAGTAGTGAATAAACAGACAAAAATTATTTCCTTAAAGAGCTTATGTGCAGTTGAGGAAGAGAGTCATAAAAACAAAATAAAACCAAAACCCAATAAAATAAAATATATAACATGTTAGACTGTGATACATGTTATGGACAAAAACATAGGCCAGTTAAAGATGGGAGTTGTGGTGGGGCTTACAATTTTAACCAGTATGGACAGAGAAAGATTCACAAAGTTAAGTGGGTTTGAGCAAAATCAGTAAAAGGTAAGAGATTGCAAAAATTTTACCTAGAAACAGAACTCTAGAATGAGAAAATACCACTACAATATTTTAAGGTGTGAACAGGCTTTGATTTTTGAGTAACAGTGGAAATAACTGTGATTACCCGAAATGAAAAATGGCGAAATGTGCAGAAGGATCAACAGAAACAGAAGAATACAAATGGTGTCAGGTTCTTAGTACTTAGGAACAAGGAAAAAACCATTGGAGGTTTTATAGGAAAGTAGTGACATGTTGAGTAGAAACTATAAGGAACAAAGGCAAAAACAAAAGGACTAATGAACAAACCTGTTTTGGTTTATGTGTGAGATAATGCAAGAAAGTTTATAGGTGAAGTGGTTAGGTTGTGAAAGCCTTAACCTTATCAGTGCATTAATCCATTCAAATGGATTAACTGGGCAGGTTGGATTTGGCTGGAGGTGGTAGGTTACTGGTGCACCTTTGGAGTCTACATTTTGTCTCTGATGAGCAGAGCAGTCTCTCTCAGCTTCCTGGTGCCATGTCCTGAGCTGCTTTATTCCTCCACATCCTTCTGCACTGAAGTTCTGCTTCATCTTGGGCACAGAGCAATGGAGTAGGTGACCTATGTACTGAGACCACTGAAACTGTGAGTGCCAAATAAACTTTCCACCCTGTAAACTTGTCATGGCTTTTAGTCACAGTGGTGAAAAAGCTGACTAAAATAAGACCAGAAGCTGCTCATAGATGATAGGGGTTTAGAGCAAGCTGGTAGAAGTAAAATTGGTAAGAAATGCTGGAATCAAAATATACCGACCAGTCATTCACTGCATAACAACATTTCAGCCAAGAATGGAGCAAATATTTGACAGTGGTCCCATAATATTATAATCAAGCTGAAAATTCCCATCACCTAGTGGCATCATAGCCATCATAATGTCATAGCACGGCGAGTTACTGTTACATGCTCATGGGGTTTGCATAAGCAAACCCCCTGCACTGCCAGTTGTATAACAGTGAAGCATATACAATTATGCACAATACTTGATAATGACAATAAATGACTGTTTCTGGTCTGTACAATGACTATACTATACATTCTAAGAGAAATTAAGTAGTACGCATTTCTAGGTTGTTTCATTGGTTCATTTGGTGACTGCTTAGGGAACCAGGTGTCATAACTCGGCATGTGGAAGGCATATATTCTTCATGCTAATATACATTTGTTTCAATATCAGGTCCACAGACATCCATTTGTATGCTAATATATATTTGTTTCAATATCAGGTCCCTATGAGATGTTACAGAAAAAAAAATCCTACATAAAAATGTCCAGCTTATGACACATAAAATGGTAGAGCATCTCCTGCTAATGTCCTTGAAAACTGCCTTTCAGAAAGGATAGCAGGAGTGATCAAAGCTTGCTATTAAGACATAAATTAGTTTTACATTCAGGGAAAAAAGCTGCAACTTGAAAAATCATATACAGATTTCAACATATCAAACTAGGCAGACAGTAGGTTACAATATCTAAGCCTTTGTGACAACTTCATCAAAATACCATGAAATAAACTTGACATTAAATATTTAGGTGAGACATTTTTTGGAAGAAAATAGCTTAGTACTCTCATAAAGGCAGTGGGAACAAATAATTCCCACATATTTACTTATAAAACCATTATACATGCCATCCTAGAGTAAGAAAGCACCAGACAAACACCTCTGTGCTCAAGTCAAAATAAATTTTTCAGTTCAACAATAGCATATTCATGAGTGGGATTTCTTTTTACTGACAACTCTTTCTATGGCCTTTCTTTCAGACAAGTCAGGAGAATAACTCCTATTTTTCTTTTGAGTCCCAATTTAACCCACTCTTCACTCCATGGCATACTTTTCAGTTCTCCTATGCGTATAATTTCCCTTGCACCCCCAATTCCTCTGTTGAAGCACATATTGTTTTCTATGATTAATACGAGTTTCCTTGTCCTTCCTGGAGTTCTGAGTTCAGTGTCTGACAACTGCTGCATATGCACTGAGGAAGTCACATTGATGATTACAGGTCCTCCATGATAGAGCCCTGTCTACCTGCTGTCCTGTTAGTTTTTCACTCCTCCAGCCTAGCGGGCTAGCCCCCCTGGCTTCTCCAATTGTGTATTAACTGCTTCAAATCCTTGACGTTGGTTTTATTGCCTTTCTCCTCTTCCCCAGTTACTTTTTCAGAGCTTATTTTATCCTCATGTCTCACCAAAATAATTGATCATGCCACAGACTTCCATTTGTGTTCATCATTGATGGTTATAGGTCCAGAGCTTCAAACAATGTTCAAGGAATAGTTAAACAAAAGAATAAATGAATGAATGAAAATATGAACACAAAAATATAAGATTTTTCTCTTGCTAATGTCCCTGAAGATTGTATAGTTTAATATGCAATAATATATTTAAGAAATAACTTTGTTGTGTTTATGTACCAGATCCTTTTCTTGGTGTGAAACAGTAGTAATCTTCTGAAGTTATTTGGAGATAGATAACATTTAAATTTTAAGCAGCAGAATTAATTCTGAAGAAGGATATGTAAATAATTAAAGCACAGATAATAATGTGGCAGCCAAGGTTCAGTCTCATGTTTGACTTGACCACCTACTCTGCTCTCTTTACACAATATATTTTAATGGTTACCGAGTACTTGACATAACACAGAGTCAAATTTTGAGGATGAGATTTAGATGTGATTTAATCACCTGCAAATGAGTATCACTCAGTGAGAAATGGTATTTAAAAAGGAAAATTCGAACTGTCAAACTTAAATTCTAATTAATGGGCTTGCCAAAATTCTTCATCCAAACATAACCAGTTAACATGGAATATTAGTGAAGCACGTCATTATTAGCCTTAACAGGTAAAACAGTGTTATCTGTCTTTATGAATATATGCTGTGTTATTTTCAAATTTGGTTTAATAATAGCTCAGTTAAAAAAAGACAGATACTTAGGAAAAATACTTAATCTTGCAATTTTCTTGGTTAACGTTTAATATGTTAAAAATATGAAATAAGTGGATGATGGTCTTCTCAAAGTATCTATATGATTAGTGAACCTATAAACATTTGAGTTTGAAATATCAACATTGTGTCATTTGCTTGGTAAAAACTAAGACGATAAATGCCACAAATTAGTGTAATGATAAATTACTATATAAATTTTATTTTGTAATTTTATATGAAAAATACATTAAACTGCTACAGGTTTTTCAGAAATGCTAAGTTGAACAGTAAGGTTTTCCAGTGTTAAAAAGACATCCACCTGAATTAAAACGAGTTAATAATCGACCAAGGAATAAAACAGGTACATTTCAATTTGTCACTAAAATCCCATCTGAGGGTTCTCAACATCCATTCGGAAAACTTCTTCAAACACAGGGAAAATAATTAAATACATAGAAGCTCAAGGAGCTTTTGTATATAATCAAAATTTCCAAATGTTCCCAATGTTTCCAGTTAAGTTGTTCATATTTTATGAAGGTTGATTTATTCCATTATCAATATTACCTGTCCATCACCATTCCATAATCCACTACCATGGGAGAAGAGCCTTTTATGTCAGTTAATATTTTCTACTTAAACCATTGCAGAGGATGAAACCCTGAAATGTGACTACCTTTTAGGAAACAAACCAAATTTCACTTTCTTTCTGAGATATTTATTTTTCAGAGCACACAGTCCAAAGCACACCAGACTAAATTATACTTCAAGATTGTAAGAATGCTCCAAGTGGGTGATTTACTTTCCAGAATCACAGTCCACATCTACTCTTGAGTACTGGTTACTATCAGCAAACAGAAGGAGCCAAAGATCCTCCCTCATAAGAACTCAATCTTCTAGACACTGGTGGTAGAAAATAGTCACATTGGTAACACTAACACAATTTGAGATGTGAAGTGAAAAAATTAACAGTTATCTCCCAATTTAAATCAGAAGTCTGTCACCTGATAATGAAATTCTCAATTGTTGGAATTTGGAGCAGAAAAAAATTCTTTCTCAATTCCCAGTATCTAAAAATGTATCATGCCAGTTTATTGTAGAAAGAGGAAACTATGCACCCCATTTTATTCTCTTTTCTTAGAACACATTACATTAGGTAATTATTTATCTTGATTATTATGAAGTAAAAAGAAAAAAGCAA
Source organism: Marmota monax (assembly GCF_021218885.2). Classification (NCBI taxonomy): domain Eukaryota; kingdom Metazoa; phylum Chordata; class Mammalia; order Rodentia; family Sciuridae; genus Marmota; species Marmota monax. The sequence goes on along the minus strand of NW_026694999.1, from coordinate 2,230,639 downwards.
ATTTTTTTAAACAAACCAAAAGTTTTGTTTCCACATAAGTAAATTAAAAAACTACCCTGGAATAGCCAATAGCTCAAAGATAATTGTTGAAAATACATTATTCGATGAAATATATAGTTACTTGTATTTATTGCTTAATATTTCTTACACTTAAATCCTGACAATGGCCACCTGCATACAAAAAGCCCTGATAACTACAACAGAAAATAAACTTCATAAGTATGATTATAGAGTTGTTGGAAACTGTTGAAACATAAACCTCATCCTCTCTTTTTTATTTCTAAGTAAATCTGACACTGATCACATTTTTTTCTATAAAACCTTGTTCTTTTTTAGAACTATTAATGCTATGACATATGTACCCCAGAGTATAACCAAGACAGAGAAGAAAGTAAAGATCCTCCGTAGATTTAATGAATTGGGTGAGATTTTAGTTTTGCCACAGCAAGATTAGTCCATTCAATCACTGAAACTATAATTTGTATATAAATTTTTAATTCACTTTTTCTTAGCACACATGATTTCAGGTCATTAGGGTTTTATTATTGAATTCATCAATATCTCACAATACAGAATTATGTCCAAAGAAATAGGACTGAGGAAAGAAATTTGGAAACACTGGTGAAGTGTCATGAATCTAGTCATTAGGGTCAAGCTCCGTGGAAAACATAATGTTTTCTCTTATATATGCAGCAGCTAGACTAAAATAAGGGAAGAAAAGTGCAGGAGAGAGTCCAAGAAATAGAAGGGAGATCAGTGGAACAGAGGAAGTGGATAGAGGGAAAGGGAAGAGGGGTCAGAAAAGGGAGGAACTGATAAAGTTATGCTATGTACATATGAGTAATCCATAGTGAATTCCACATTTATGTATATCAAAGAAAGGTTCAAGAAATGACCAAGGCATAGAAGAATTGACCAACATGTGGTTCTTTTTACCACCACCCCTTTTTCTCTCTCTTTCTACAGAAATGCTATTAAAAGTTGTATAAGTTCTACTTAAAAATCTTTCAGGCAGTTGGAGTTATTACTACAATGTCGTAATTCCCTAGTTTGTATAGACAAATCCTTGCCACACCATGTTTAATAACATTAGCATGTCCAGCAGGAAGTGCCATAAGAATTAAATACTGTATTGCACAGCTGCAACCCAAAATGTTGCTGATCAGATTAAAGCCTTGTATAAATCAAATTTATGAAATTATTTAGAGAGGAAAGTGTAAAATTCCATATACAGTCTCCCACTTGCTCTCAGAATTCTTTTCCTGGTGGATAAGATTCTTGAATCTTTTCAAAATGTCTGACTGTTCTCAGGCATTTTCTGTTTTTTCTTTTCTAAGAACTTTTGATAAAACTTTTTAAATGTTTTTATCAGAGTATTACAGCTATACATAATAGTTTCACTCTAACATAATAATTCATGCATAGAATATAATTTGCTTTGTGTCAGTCCTTAGTACTTCCTCTTTCCTTCTCCTTTTCCCTCCCCATTTTTCTTCTTCTACTGGTTTCCTTCTACTAATTCATTATTTTTAATTGGTGCTTTATAGATATACATAAAGGTGAAATTCACTATGGAATCCGCATATGTACATAGCATAATTTTATCAGTTACTCCTTTTTCTGATCCCTCTTCCCTCTCCCTCTATCCCCTTCCTCTGTTCTACTGATCTCCCTTCTATTTCTTGGACTCCCTCCAGCACTTTTCTTTCCTTATTTTAATCTAGCTGCTGCATATAAGAGAAAACATTGTTTTCCACGGAGCTTGACCCTAATGACTAGATTCATGACACTTCACCAGTGTTTCCAAAGCTTTCACTGATAAAGAATAACTCCACTTTCTCCTTTGTTTTATTATTGGACACACAATTGATCAACTGCACTAACAATACTTAATTCACAAAATATCCAGTTTGGCAAGCTTTCGACCATAGCATGCACATTTAAACAATTAGATTAGATTAGACTAGAATAAATTAGGTTACATTACATTAGATTGTTTCTTATTTGCATTATTTTCCAAAGAAGTTTATCAATTTTATTTGTGATTGATTTGATCTCTGCACATATGAGAGTATTTATTTGGGGACTTCTTATTTCAACTCAGAAATGTAGAGAGCTGGACAAATGTTATTACCCATCCAATAATAAAAACCCTGAGTATGTTCCAATGTAAAAGCAAGCAACTGATCTAAAATTAAAAGTCAGAGTCATGCACTGGCAGGTTAAGACAGATCCCAAACAATTGTTTTCTTGAGGAAGATGTCCCTGGACACCATAGAAGATAGTAGAAGAATAAATTGTTGAAAGCTGAATGTGTACTAACATGAAAGTGGGGCTTCTATAGGGAGCCACTGATGTTTGGGGCTCCACACTTTCTCAGACTTTTCCTCCAGAAAATCCAACAACACTTCCTGGAGGGATTCAGAGAGATTGTGATGGCTCAATAAGAAGAATCTCAGCCATTATTAAAATTTACATACATCTTTTGGCCCCATCTTCCTTATAGAAAAAAGACTTAATCTGTATGAGGAAGGATATTGAGGCCAGTACTCTGCAGGACTACCCAAGACATTCAGATAATTCCAAAGAGGACAAATAACAAAAAAGGAAAAGCCTATACCTACACACAGCATGTGCAAACGGTGGAAAACCACAGATAAAGTGAAAATCTTGCAAGCAGCTGGGGAATGGTGGGGATTATGTCCTTAAATGGGAAAGGAAAAAATCACAGCACACTTTCATCAGCAACCATGTAAGCCATACAGTAATAAAATACCATCTTTAAATTGTTGAAAGAAATTTACATCATGCAAAAGCAACCTTCAAAAGTAGGGGGCGGAAAAGAGAGAATATCTCAGGCAAATACTAACCAAGGAAATTTACTGAAAAAAAATTTTGATAGTTTTGTCCTTTGTCTTTGAGAAAGTTGGCCATTTTGTTTATTGTATTAAGAGGAGAGAAACTAATTTGAAAATGTGAGAAAAATATCTTATAATATTTAATATATGCATGTTCTCTACCTTTGTGATTAATATACTTAGTGTATGGGATCAGTTAGAATTCAGAGTCCAAATAAGATTTACATCATCTACTAATGTTGGAACTAGTTTGGCTACTTGGAATGCAGAAAAATCATAAACACTATACACTTATCCCAATTTAGGCCTCACCTAAAAATATTAATTAACCACTGTGAAATACTTTGGGACTAGATGTTCCTAGATACGATAAGATGTCAATCAATATGTCATTAGTTATTTTGATGTTTTCTGGATTTCAGCTTTTATTTTATATAGGTTTGGGGTTGTGATTAATGTCTTTAATAATTATAGATTCTTCAGATTTTTTCCTATAAATTCTTAAATCCAGTTTAATTTGTATATTTAAGGAATTTATTTTCTTTTGAATTTTCAAGTTTAGCATACTATTATTCATAACAAATTTTCACAAAATATTTTATTTCTCTGGGTTTTCAGTGATGTTATCTTTTCAGATCTGATTAATTACATGTGGGCATGTAACATCCTCTTTCTCTGTCCCCAGCTTTATCTTTTTTCACTTGTCTCATTTTGGAATTTCTCAATTTCATTAGACTTTTAAAAGAATCAACTCATGATTTTCTTGAACTTTTTTGTATTTTTTTCCTCTATATTAATTCCTTATCCTTTAAAAAAATTAACCATATTTTCATTGAATTTAATTTGAAGATTAAAACGCCTCTTGTGATGTTTTCTTGTTTTTCAAATATATGCATGTAAGGGTACACATTCCACTGAAGCCTGTGGTTAGCTGTGTTCTATAAGTTTTACTGTATATTCACAGACATATTTTCTATTATCTTTGTGATTTTTCTTTTGCCCAGTGAATTATTATGATAGTCTTCATAATTTCTTAACCCTAGAATATTTTCTTTTGGTTATCGACCTTTAACTTAAGGAATATGGTCACAAACTATATTCAACATGGTTTCAATCCCTTGAATTGTTGTGAGACCAACTCAATAAAGAATAGTAGGGTCATGTTAAAGAATTCCATTACTACCTAAAAACACTGTATAGTCTATAATTATTGGGCACTTTATTCTAACCTATGGAATAGGTTGATTTTGCTAAACTTATTCATTTTTATCTCTCTTTACATTATTATTTGTTCTATAATTTAGCAGACAAGATTTTTCCCCTAAATTCTCCTATTATGACAATGGATTCGTTTGTTTTTCTTTTCATTTCTTTCAGTTTTTATTTCATGTATCTTCTTTCTATGCTTTTTTACGCATGTACGTTTACAATTGTCAAAACTTCCTGTTTATTTTTACTTTTTATTATAATCGACTTTATTTCTTATAATTCTTTTAACTTCAGAGCATACTTGTCTGATATTAATAAAAGGTCATTAGCTCTCCATGTTTATAAAAATTATATCCATTTTCATATTTACTTGCAAATCGCATGTAGATAGCATAGAATTGCATTTGCTGACACCAAACCTGATGTTTATGTTTAATTGAACCATATATTCCCTTTCCCTTGTCATCATTGTGTATGTAATTAAATCTGACAAGTTACTATTGTTTCTACATCTTTCACCCTTTTCTCTTTTATAATTCTTTTCTCATCTTCTTTTGGAATTAGGATTTTTTTGTTAAAGCATTGAGTATTACCTTCTATTTTCTTGAATGTCATATACCTTCTATACTTTTTTTCTAGAATGTGTCATCCTTGAGGTGACAATAGGAATCCTTGAACTATCAATTCTAGTAATTTACCTGTGGATCACTGTAGGTATTCTGACCATGGAAATAGGGAAGCATTCCGGTTAGCAAACTCCTGGTGGGGTGGATGGGGGACATTGTGCAGGTCCCCTCCAGGTCCCAGAACCCAATACTGCTCGCCTGCAGACTCACAGGGTGTCATTGGCCCTTCATAGCCACCACACACAAATCATGGAAGTCTGTTAGAGCCTGAGAAATTGCTCCTGCCACCAAGAAAGGCTGAAGAAAACAGGACCTCTGGTTTGGGCACCCTCAGAATTTCCTTCCTCTGCTCAGCCAGAATTGCCTTCACTTAAAGCAAAGGTGCCTGGCCCCCAGGGGCTGGCATCGCTGTGCTGGGAATAGCCACCTGAACTCCCAGGGCAGGAGGATGGGGTCTTGAGTCATGTCCTGGGATTACAAGCCCTGTCTAGGCCGCTCCAGCTGTGTGATATTAGGAAGGTAACTTCCATGTTTTAAAAATGCAAACAAAGTAAGATCGGTAACTATCTTAAAGTCAGAGTTTGCACTGAGGATTAAATGTAGTGTTGATTTGAGGTAGATAGCACCATGTTTGGTATTAACAACTTTAATTAAAAGCTAGGTATTAGGATAAAAGCTTAATGTGAAATAAAGGACTAATTTTCAGTGTAAATATGAATTCTGTTATTTCAAACTGACTTTGTGTTTATATTGGAAATTAGTCCTGTATTTCACATTAATTTTCCTCATTATACTTTCTCTAGACTTTGGTGTGTTTCTTCTTCTTTCTCTCATGTGCACCATTGTTGCCTAGTGATTGCTGTTCAAACTATCCTTTAAAATTACATATTGACCATTGACATCATTATTGAGTATTCCATGTGTATTTAAACTTAGCAAATTTACCAGTGATTTCAACAAAATTGCCTTTGCCTAATTACTTCATATAAAGAGTAACATACATTTTTCTATTTATCTCTATTCACAGTTGATCAGAGAAAATATTTTTTTTTAATTTTAATTTCAAAATTCCTTTTCATATAATGCATCAGATATATGGATTATTGGGGAACATCTTAGACATAAGGGTAATTTTTGCTTGACATGAATAAAAATTCCATATCACTAGAAGCAATTTTGTATAATGACTGGTAAAGCATTTTATTTTATTTTTTTCAATATTAATGACTTAATAGAAAAAGTTCAATACTTTTTTTTATCTTATCCCCACAATGTATCTATGGCTAAAAGGAAGAGGCTCAATAGTATTCCACACCCTTTTCAAAAAAACTGTTTCCTGGGTTTAAATATTATGCTTTCATGTGCATTTTAAATTAAAGAAGGTGTTTTAGTCAATTTTTCCTAATTGGGACCAAAAGATCTGAAACAACAACATAGAGGAGGAAAATTTAATTGGAGCTCACAGAGTGATCTCAGTTAGGACCACTGATTCCATTGGTCTGGTCCCCAGTTGGGACAGAACATCATGGTGGAAGGGTGTAGTGGAAGACAGTAGCTCAGGTCATGGTAATCAAGAAGTAGAGAGAGAGCTCCATCCATAAGGGACAAAATATAAACCCCAAAATGATGTCCCAGTGACTTACTTCCTCCAGTTTATAGTTAGTTACCACCCAGTTAATTCATATCAGTGGATTAATCCATTATTTAAGTTATACCTCTCATAATCCAATCATTTCACCTCTGAACACTCTTGCATTATCTCACATATGATCTTTTGGGAGATACTACTTATCCAAACCATAACAGAAGGTATTTGTGTGATACCGAAGAATGTCAAAATAATTATTTAATAATATTCCATTATTGTCAGAAAGAATGGTTATAACATAGTTTTATATCAAATAAAAGATTAGTCCTATTAAAATAACCCAAGGCCAATTCTTTGTATTCTCTATGAAACCAACCTAATTCCTCTCTGGCTGAGCATTACACTAAATTTAATTTTCAAAATGACTCTACTTTATGGCTCCTAATTTTTTAAACTTAGATGAGTGCTATGTTAAATGTAGATACACTCAAACAAAAGGAATGTTTTAAAAATAACTTTATTAAGACATACTTTATGTGACATATTCAATGAGTTTTAAATAACATTATTAAATTGTGAAATCAAATTAAATTTAGAACATTTCTGGTACCTTTATATTTTACATGTCCAGGTTCTGTAATCTTGATTCCTTCCCATACCTAACCTCAAATACTTGTTTACTTTCTGACTTTATAGGTTAGCCTTTATAGATATTTTAAATAAATAAAATCATACAACAATGACCTCTTACATCTGGTTTCTTTTATACAGCATGCTTTTGAGTTTTATTCATTTCCTAGCATGCATTAGTAACCCCTTTATTTTTCTTACCAGATAGTGTTCCATTGTATGGATATACCATGTTTTTTCTATACATTCACCAGTTGATGTACATTTAGGTTGTAGAAATTAGAAATTTGGACTAGTGTATAAATGATGTTTTTAAGAATATTTATGTTCAAGTCTTTGCAAGATTTCTTTTCTCTTGTGTCGAGACCTAAAAGCAGAATTGCTGGGTCATGTTGTACATTTATGTCTAACCACTGAAGAAATTACAAAACTCTGTTTGAATGTGGCTGCACTATTCTACATTCTCTGTAGAAATGTCTACAGATTCCCAGTTTTTCATATCTTCACCAGTAATTGTTACTAACTTTCTTAACACAAAACAAACAAACAAAAACCAATATTCTAGTATGTGTAAATAAAAAAGCATCTTGTTTAAAGCTGAGTAATATTCCATTGAACATATATACCACAGTTTCTTTATCCATTCGTCTACTGAAGGTCACCTAGGTTGGTTCCATAGTTTAGCTATTGTGAATTGGGTTGCTGTAAACATTAATGTGGCCGCATCACTATGGTATGCTGATTTTAAGTCCTTTGACTATAAATCAAGAAGTGGGATAGCTGAGTCAAATGGGAGTTCCATTCCCAGTTCTCTGAGGAATCTCCATACTGCTTTCCATAGTTGTTGTACCAATTTTCAGTCCCACCAACAATATGTGATTATATCTTTTTCCCCATTGCCCTGCCAACATCTATTGTTACTTGAATTCTTGATTATTGCCTTTCTGACTGGAATGAGATGAAAACTTAGAGTAGTTTTGATTTGCATTTCTCTAATTGCTAGAAATATTGAACATTATTTTATATATTTGTTGGTCGATTGTATTTCTTCTTCTGTAAAGTGTCTGTTCAGTTCCTTAGCCCATTTATTGATTGGGTTATTTTTTTTTTTTTGGTGTTAAGATTTTTGAGTTCTTTATATATCCTAGAGATTGATGAACTTATCACATTTGTTGGTAAATGGATGGAGTTGGAGAATATCATGCTAAGCAAAATAAGCTAATCCCCTAAAACCAAAGGCCCAATGTTTCCTCTGACATGTGGATGGTAATTCACAGTAAGAGGTGTGAGTGCTAGAGGAGAATTGAGTTAGTTTATATTAGGTAGAGGGGAGTGAAGGGAGGGGAGGGGATATGGAGACAGAAAGGATAATAGCATGAAACAGACATTATTACCTTATGTACCTCTATGACTGCATGACAGATGTGATTCTACAACATGTACAATCAGAAAAATGAGAAATTATACCTCATTTATTTATGTTATATCAAAGCACATAAATGCATTCTATTGTCATGCATAACAAATAAAAATAGTTTTTTAAAAAGCATCTTGTGATTTTTGATTTGCATTTCTCCAATGACTAATGGTATTGGGTATCTTTTGTATTTTTACTAGCCATTTAAATATTTTCCTTGGGGAAACTTTACAATACAGACTTAATCTCTTGTTTTGCTATTTGACTGCTGGCAACTTCCAGGCCCCACCATTACCCTTCCCTTCCTGTCTCACATTTGAGCAAGTTGATAAGAAGCCCCGGTTTGGTCTTTTTTTCCACCAGTGAGATAGATATTCAGTCCTCACAATCCTCAGCCTGGGTGGGAGCCTGTTGGGGTTTTTAGCCTCCTGTTCCCTCCTGACCTGCGGGAGAGATTGGGGGAGCATGCCCCGACCAGGATGAACCAAGAAAGGTAAAGGTCGACTGGCCGCCCACACTCAGCCCTCCCTTGCAGGAGGACAATCAGAGGCGCCAGGGAGACCAGTCAAAGCAGGATCTCCTTTATTGAGAAAACACACACAGCTAATGTAATGTACAGGAGCCAATCAGGATAAAGGTCAGCAGGGTGGGGAGAGTTCACATGTACACCCATCCTACTGGCCGTAATGGGAGACACGAGCTGTCCATGAGGGCAGAAGCGTTCTGAGCCTATCGTAGAGGTGGTCCGACTCTTCATCACAACCCACCACAATACCTTCTGGCTAATTGCTAGGTGCTCTCTTAGCCACATGTGGCCCCAGGACTGGGAAGCGGGTGCAGCCAGCAAGTTAAGTTTCCTCTTTTCTGATGCAACATGTCCCATGTTACATCATGCCTACAGGAGCCCTCACCACAGTGCCAACCTCTGACCACCATAAAAAGCCAAGGCAGTTTTGCTTCTTGCTCTCTCAAGCCATTTTCAGACCAGGTTGGGAAATCACACTTCTCTCTTGAGAAAGATTCATTATGTGAGTGATCATTTTTTTTGTTTGTTTGTTTGTTTTGCCTTTTGGTGCACAGGTAATGTCCCCAGTCTCCACACATTTGGGATCCATTTATATTCTAGAATGACCCTGACATTGGCACAATCAGCAGGGTATCTAAAGTCAGGATCATCATGGGCTTTTCTTCTTCCTTTGCTTCAGCTTATTAAATGACCCGGCTGCTTGCTGGAACTCATGCACTCTGAATTGTGTTGCTGGCAAGTTTGGGCTTTGAATTGTGCTGCTTTCTGCTGCATTTATGGAATTCCATCAAACCTCTGTTATAAATTTGACCCACTGAAGTCAGTGGTTTCAATAACTGGCATTTAGAGGCAGAAATGAGTGACTGTATCTCTCCTTAAAGTAACCCTGCATTGTGTGCCTGGAGCCAGAGTGTTTTGTTTCTCAGATTAAAGTGTGTATTTGTACTTAAGCATAAATTGATATTGGTGCTAAGTGAAGAGATGCACTTTTTCCTTTCTGATCGTCAGACACATGTCTCAAACAGGCATTAGCCCCCAGCTATATAACACTAAGGGGAACATTGATACTTTGTTCAACGTATGGGCCCATCTGGTGGTTGCTCATGTGGAGGAAGAGTTGTTATCATACAGCATGCTGAGATCACACTCTTAAATGCAAATGCTTCTCTAGGATGCTTCAGATTGCCTGTGCTCCTGCTACTGCTTCCTGTATTTCTGTTGTAACAAAGATTCTGATCTGATAAATATCCACGGCAACCTGTGTACAGTCAAGGGGGCAATTCAAACCCAACTGAAATTTGGATCCTTAAAGCTGTGAAGGATCTTATTGCCATAAAGGAAGCCCCTAATGATACTGATTTGAGGTTTGTTGGGAAAGAAACTGGTAAAAATGATCAAGAGTGGAGAGGATTCCCTCTGTGAAGGATACCATGTAATCAATAAAAATTAAAAATCAAAGCCTGAATATAAGATGGGTATGACTTGGATTTGAGATGTACCCCAAAAGCTCACATGTGAGGCAATGCAAGAATGTTCAGAGAAGAAATGATTGGGTTATGAAAGCTTAACCCAATCAGTGAATTAATCCTCTGATAGGGATTAATTAAGTGGTAACTGAAAGCAGGTAGGGTGTGGCTGGAGAAGGTGGGGCATTGGGGAGAGTGGCTGTGGGGTATACATTTTGTATCTGGCAAATGGAGACCTCTCCCTCTGCTTGCTGATCATCATTGTGAGCTGCTTCACTCTGCCACACTCTTCCGCCATAATGTTCTGCCTTACCTCAAGTCTCAAGGAATGAAGCTGGCTGTTCATGGATGGAGATCTCTGAAACCATGAGCCCCCGAATAAACTTTTCCTCCTCAAAAATTGTTCTGATCAGGTCTTTTAGTCCCAGGAACAAAAAAAATCCGCCTTACACCATGGGGAACAAAGAAAACTTCATCATCAACATCAAAACAAAAAGAGTGGTCCATGATTAGACAAAATTGGGGATCCAAAATACACTTTAAAATATATAACTAAAAGGAGATTGATTGGATTGGAGTTAACTTTAACATCTGTTGAAATATACTAACTGGCAAATTTTCATGACCTTAATCAAAGGGATCAGATTACATTCTGCCTAGAGTTTTAAATAGGTACCCTTATATATAATTTAGGGAATTACTGAATGTAAAGAAGGAGAAACAAGTATGCTTAATTAACCATCAGTTCACTTGCCTAAATTCCCAATTGTCTTAATATCCATTGCCCTAATATATTTTACAGTGAACATGGATATATTGACCCAATAAATAATAAATTAAAATTAAAGTTTTGATGTGCTGAGAAAATGGGACCTTATGGATATTCTTCTTTGGTAAAAATAATTTCTATGTTCCAATGGGAATTTTATAAAGGCCTTAAAGAACTGAAATCAATCATAAGAAGACCTGTTTAGAGATGGGGTGATTATTTCCACTATTCTGTTGAACATCCCAATTGTCTGTTCTTAAATGTAGGAAAAGTTAGTGGTATCTACTGATAGATTAGCATAACATTAATGCTGTGGTCTTACCTGTTAAGTTCCCTATATCTAATATCATTGAAATTGCTGACATCATATTACAAGCAACTGATAATTTGCAGTCATAGATTGGTAAATAGGGTCTATTAGTGCCTATTTCCCTAGCCCTCAGCTTGAAAGGGACACAATGAATGTGCCCTTGGTTACCCATAGCATACTGAAGTAGCCTTTCCTTTGCAGAGGATCTTTGCTGACAAGATTTTACCATAGCCATATTTCTCCAGAAAAACAGGTATGATATCTGTTGCTGATATTCTCCCTTAAGAAGACACGCTGGACTCAATTATATAATCCACATAAGCATTCACAAAGAAACATTTAAATAGGTATTTGACAATTCCATACACTAGTTAAAAAGCTCTGTCACCTCAGTTAAGTGATTAAAGTTTATTTAATAAGGAAAGAGTCACTCACTCTCTTTGACACTGTCCAGAAATAGCCACTGACCTTCACAGGTACATGTTGAAAGAAATCCAACATTTCATTTTGGGAGTCTTTTGATTTCTTTAGGCAACATATTCTTCATTTCTTTCAACTCAATAATATTATTCCCAAAATGGCCCAACTTGAATAATGCCTCTTATAGAGAGAGGCTTCACAATTTATTCAAATTGCAACACAACAGGCCCTTTTATTAGTGCCTCAGAGAGAAGCCCTCCCCGGAGTTATTTAGTAACTGCATCTCACGTTTCCTAGCGTCTCTGGACAGAGGATGGCGACGTATGATGCCAGCGTTTACCTTACAGAGGATGGCGACGTCTGATGCCAGCGTTTACCTTTCGTGGTACCACACTACTTATCATTAGAGTGGAAATTGCTGGCACCATTCTGGGCTCTCCTAGAAAAGGAGGTTTTCTCAGGCCCTGTCATGAAAGCAGCATCCCACAAGCCCAGAACAGTCAGTAAGGCCTCCTTGATAATTGAAAAGCCATTGCATACAGCCCTACAAGCATCTTCTGGCATATCTCACTTTGTCCATAGTATTTTGCCAAAATGTAACAGTGATGAAGGTGGTTACCCTCTCCAAAACCACTTGGCTACCTGTGAAGGCATGTAGGACTAGTCAAGTACAAAGAGACTTTGTATTTTATGAATGATACTGCTATAATCACACAGAGTGGCGTTCACCAGAGACTTTTTGTTACCCAATTATTAAGCAGGAAATCAATGACAAGGTCCAAGGATCAAATTTCATAGAATTTTCTTTATACAGAATTGTGTCCTATGAAAAAAAAAGAGTTATGTGTATGTATTTACAACATGGAGCCTGTTTTCTTCTTCTTGCTTGACTGCACCTGTTAAAATCTGCACCTGTTATAATGTTTAAAAACAACCACAAGGACATCCTTACCAGATTCACCATTTGAGAGGAAGGCCCTCAACTTCACCATTAAATTTGATGTTTGTTGTAGATTTATTTTTAAACATCTCTATTGAGTTGAGAAATTTCTTTTACATTCCAAGTGTGTTAAAAGTTTTATTATGAAAGGGCTTTCAATTTTTTTTCAGTGCCTTTTTTGTGTGTTTATTGAGATGAGAATCTGGTTTTTGTTATACTCTATTAATGTTGTGAGTTATTTTTATTGGGTTTTCTGTACTCTGAATAAATACCACTTGGTCGTGACATATCATTCAATTCAATTCTTGGTGGATTGAATTTATCAATGTTTTGTTTAAGATTTTGCATCTTTAAAATTTTTTAAGAATTTTATTTTTCAGGGCTATTGGTTTATTGCTTTCTTGTCAGAAAGAATGTGCTGAGTGGAGTGGGTGGGGGAAGATGCAGGAAGCATTATTGATGTGGGATTGTGTATTTGTTTTTACAGAGCAAAAGAAAATTGCAGGCTATTTTTGTTTTTGACTAGAAGTGAGATTATTTTGGTCTCTCTTCAATTTCTAACAATTGTCTTTAGAGTCAACTATAAAAGACCGAAAATTGTGAAAAAAAATAAGGGTGCACCATTCTGTAAGCAAATATGCATGACCTATTAAGCTCTTCTGACCCCTTTCACTTGTAGTGTTTATTAGTCTTTATTTCTAGCTCTTTGCCTTTTAAGCAAATAGTAGAATTTCTCATACTTATCATCTTTAAATTTAGGCATATTCAGATGATTTGTTTTGGCCAAGGACCTATATGATGAATCGGCATGGTCACTTGCACCTGGGAATTTTTAAGAGTCAATGAGTCTTTGGCTGCATTCTCTTTATTTCTGAAGCTATTGTGGAATCATAGAGATGGTACTTTTCCCAGTCCAGGTTTCTGAGCCTTCATGTGGGTTGCAACCAAGAGGTAACCTGAGTTCATTTTTACAAATTCATTGTGGGCCAGGTGATACTCTAGTATGTCTTCTCCATTCTTTGTCTAACAGGTATCACTATAAGCTTATCCACGACCTCTCCTGCCTTTCTTTTTTGGAATTATATAATGTCTCCACAATTCTTCCCATAAAATAAAAAAAAACAAGATCTCACAAACCAGCCAGGGATTGAGACACTCACCATCTATTCTCAGAACAGGGACTATAACATATGGATACTATTTTCCAGAAACATTTATTTCCTATGCTTTCTGCTTCCACATACTTTATGAAATAATTATTAAAGATTAAAGCTATAACTGCTTGAATGGGGGGTGGGTATCAAGAATGGGGAAGGAAATGCCAAGGTGAATAAAATGAGCATAAGTGATTGTATTATAAATATCAATGAGTGCAAAGTTTTGATTTCATCTAGTTCTTCAGCCACTTTTCTGGATCTCTCTTCTGTCTCCGTTTTGGGGTGCACCACTTTTCTGCCACATCCAATACAGACTTTTTACAGAATCTCTTCTTGTTCTATTTTTACTTTTTAATATGTTCATTTTGAAACTTTTGTGCTTTTCAGTGATCTTCTCATGAGATATTATAAGTATATCTGAAATGGACATGAACTCTTCATTCCCATTTCCTCATATATACTCATTATTTCCTAATGCATCTGACTTCATGAATTTTCAACACTAAGTTTAATTCTGCCACATTTTGGGCTCTCAATTACAGTTTTGGAGATATAAAGTTAGATAATATTTGACTACAATAGCTACCCCATTTACAATGGTCACCAGTTACCTGAGGCTTACTATTGAAAAGATGGTAAGGAAATTTCATGCTTGATGTTTTCATTCCCACATCATCTTTAATTTACCCCAATTTTATCTATTTTATGCTGTCAAATTCAGCTTCCTGAAGCATAGTTCTTTTTACCACTTTCTTGATTGAGTCAGGTATTCATACTACATTTCTTAGATTATCTCCCTATTATCCTTCCCATGTCACTACTATGTTATAAAGATATGCTTTGATTACACACAGTTGAGGAAACCACTGTTATTTAAAGTTTCATATATTCACAAGGAAGAACTTTCATTAGTACTACACTTTTATAAGCTTATTTCTACCCCCTGAACCACTCCTTTCCAAAAGAGAGAAAGGAACTTTTCTCATTTTAGGAGGAGGGATTATACATGTTTAACTTTTCCCTTTCTTGACCTATTTAATATCGATTTCCAAAAGATTTGTCCTCTAAAGACCCTTTTGTCTGTGGAATTATGGATGGATTAATCGAGTAGGAGGAGGAGCTGCACCCTCAGGTCATGTTGGCCAGGCACGTAGATTAAAGGACTGTGAGTTCACTCACTCTGCATCACAAGGTTCTTCCCACTGATTTCTGACTTGATTGAATTAGTTTTTAAGCAATGGGAAATAATGATTGTTAGAAGCTGTAGAGTTTAAAAGTTTTCTATTCATTAGTAGTTTCTCAGTAATGGAAGGATGAATTATTATTATCAATTATTTCAGGAAGGAGGAATAAAACTTCATTTCTGTATGAATGGAAGGTTCCACAAATTTGCTAACACATGTAACATATACATACCATTTAACTGTAATTTTGGTTTAAAAGATCTGAACCCTTGTTTCAGTTTGTGACAGTTTCATAATATTCTAAGTTAATTTGATTAATAAGTAAAATATTGTATTTTTTAAGAATTTAGACAATTGAGTGATTTCTAGATTGTGACCCAGTTTCCCCCACCCCCAATCTGATATCATTAGATGTCATTTATGGAGATGAAAATAAGAAAACATGTGAAATACTATATAAACAGAAATGTTTTTTAAAAATTTCAGCAAATAATTTTCAGCACTACCAGGATGAGTTTTCCTTAACTGGTTATAAATCCATACTGAAATTACCATGTTATGACATAATATATTCTTTGAAAAATGAGAAATAATTGTCTGTGTTTTTTGAAATGTATATTTTTAAGGTCACTATAATGAGAAGTTTGCTTTTCCATAAGTTTTTTTTTTTACATTATTTCTGATTCTTAATTTTCTTTAATCAAGAGTACATAATAACAAGGTAATTTAGGATCTTTTGCATCTATATCATTAGCACTAGAGTAATTATAGTTCAACTTTTGGTGAAATTACATTAGGAAAATATGAAAACTTCTTCATACAACTTTAGTTTTTGTTAATGTTAATTATTGTATTTCATGATATAAAATAAATTAAAAGTTTATTTTAAAAATAATAATACATAGAATATGGCTGTCAAACTATATATTCCAAATATAATTGTTATAATTATTTTTTAACTCAAACATTTGAATTTTATAGAAATTAGCATGATTACTGATCTTATTATCTTGGACAATAAGACCTAGTAAATAAAATTGAAAGAAATGTGTTATAATAGACTTTACATATTTATTTTGTACTGAGGCAAGCATTATCTACACAATAAATATTAAAATTTCCTTTTTCTTGTTTAACCAAAGGGCAAAAAGATAAATTAGTAAATTCTGTAGCTGATAGTGAAATCACCTTCTTTTTAATTTCTAAAGTTAATTACTTTGCATGCTCAAACAACTTTAACCGTTTTCCACTCTCCTTCACACTCATTCTACCATGTCCAGTGATCCTTTGCCTTTGATCAATATCCAGTAGCGCAAAACCTTTCCAGCAATGCTTATTCAAGTGTGTTTCACATTAATGATCTTGGAAATCCAATTACACATTCTTACATTTAATCTCTTCTCTGTAATGGATAGTGTTTGCATTAACCTTGTGCAAACAGTGGTTTGCTTCAAATGCAGGAGTACATGTAACAGATTTCTTTTAAAAAGTGGCCCAAGCAAGAAGTTACATAAGAAACTCTTGAAATAAATCAAGTTAGTGAAGTAATGTGTCATGATTTCTTTTGCTTTATAAAATTAATCTACCTAGGTTCCAATATTTAAAATGACAGCTTTGATGTTTCTCAAGACAGTGAGTTTATATATATATATATACACACACATATACATATAATACTTCTTGGAAAAAATCAAGCAAGATTATGAAAAATTCAACTCAATTATAGTATATTAAATGCATAATAGATACACATTATGTATCTATTATGCATTATACACAAATAATAATGTTTTTTCTTTTAATATACTATATATTTTAATAGTATATTAAAAGCATAAACATTATTATTTTCCTAATGTGAATAGAGAATAATCACATACTTAGGTAAATTTAATTTTGGGGAAAAGATACATAGATGTTAATCATGACTACATCTGTGTGATAGCAGTTAGAAATTTGGAAATGAAGTATGAGTTACCTTTGTATACTCTTGTCATTTTTATATATGCTTATTTTGTTTTATCTTGTATGGCCCTATTTAACAAAAGGATAAATATTCAAATCCAAATCACTCAACCTATTTCATGTTGCTTTATAGGGAGCAATGCATCACTATAATAATTTAAAATAAGTAAATTGTTTAAGGGAATTTATACTGAGAATCAAGAAAAAACAGAAGTAGAAATTAAACAAAGTTCAGGGACTAATTCACTTAGTACAAAAGACATTATTTATTTATTTATTCTCTTTTTTTAATTTAAAGACACATATATGCCTTTAAATATATATATGGTTATACTTTTGAGAATCTGAGTGAAAGCAGATTATATACTTTTACTTATATTTATTTTCAATTTTCACAACTTATAATTGTATGAATATATTAAATATTCAATTAAAAATCGTGGGTTTCTGATCTTCTAAAACCTAGACAATTGTTTTATTGTACATGTTACTTCAGTCTCTGGTGCTATCACTCCTGTTCATCCTACTGAAGACTTATGTATGAATTCCATTTATTTATCAACTGCACCAATTTGGAATAAAAAGATCTACAAATGAAAGTATCTTATGCTTTCTAAAAAAACATCAAGATCTTAGGTTAAAAAAGATTTCTCAAAATATTTGTAATTCATTTGCTTGTCTGGTTAATAATATTTACTGAATTTTTAGACTGAAGCAAGATTTGTGTTAAATGCTTCAAGCAGATTTTCTCACTTTGTCTTCACAGCAATTTTTTTCACAAACAAGATACACAAAGCTTTAAGAAGTTTAACAGTTGTTCCCAGTACTACCACTCTTAAATATTAGATCTAGGTTGGTTTCACAGTTTAGCTATTGTGAATTGTGCTGTTATAAACATTGATGTAGCTGTGTCCCTGGCATATATACACAGTGGAATATTACTCAGTAATAAAAGAGAATAAAATCATGGCATTTAAAGCTAAATGGATGGAGTTGGAGAAGATAATGCTAAGTGAAGTTAGCCAATCCCACCAAAAAATAAATGCCAAATGTTTTCTCTGATATAAGGAAACTGATTCAGAGTGGGGTAGGGAGGGGGAGTATGGGAGGAATAGATGAACTCTAGATAGGGCAGAGAGGGGAAGGGAGGAGGGGCCAGGAGTTTAGAAATGATGGTGGAATGTGATGAACATCATTATCCAAAGTACATGTATGAAGACACGAATTGGTGTGAACATACTTTATATACAAACATATATGATAAATTGTGCTCTATATGTGTAATATGAATTATTATGCATTCCACTGTCATATATAAAAATAATAAAAAAATATATTAAAGCTAGGCTCCTATCACTGGAAGCATGACCTTAGATTCTGAGTTGTTAAAACCTAAATAATAATCCTAATGTAAACAATATGCACTAGTTTACATGTTTTTCTAAAACATCTTGAGCATTTGTATGATCAATTTAAGCTAATAAAAATGACCTTCCTATTTATGTAATTGTGTTAAAGTGAAATAGGTGGCAAAAATCAAATAGTAACATACATCTCTATATATTCATTAAAATTGAAATTATAATTCATCAGTATAGAAATCATTGCTCAAATAGGTTTTGAATATATTAGAGAGGTTGGGGAAACTGTCAGGAGCTGCTCTGGACAGGAGCTATATCTATGTGGCGAGCCAGCCATGGGCTGTGTGTGTGAGCTGTGAGCATCCTGAGCCACAAAGTGGACTGGACTGACAATGCTACTCTGTCTGGACTGTGCAAGTATGTGTCCCTTTCCCTTGCTCTGCCTTTGATCCCCACCAGCACTTCAGATGGGTGTGGCCTCCCAGATGTCATTCAACCTGCTTGACCTGCAAGACATCAGGTAGCTAGACTCACCCCCTGAAACCTGACCCCTTGCCTCATTTGAATGGCTTCTCCCTAATAAAACAGGGTTCCAGGCATGCTTTCTCTCTTTTTTGCCTGCCTTGCCTCCATTGTGAGAGTTGGGTCAGAGGGGCCATCACAAAACCCAAAGAAATAGGTATTGCTCTGTTTGCATGGCATTATTTCCTTTCAGCCCAGTTCTCCTGGAGTGACCCTGACCGGTTTAGTGGCATGTCGCCACAGGAAACCAAACCATCATTATTGGTATATGTTAGAATTTCCTCTGAGAATAAAGTATTACCTCAGAGTAATTCCAAGTGTCTCCAATTTAAAGAAAGCATTTCCAACATTTATTACTCTTTTCAGATTATTTTTTTTTCCTGTAACTTCTCTACTTATCAAAATCATAGTTAACATAAACATGAAACATATGGCCATATTGTATAAAATTGCTACATAATTTCTGTCCTGTTCCTCATGACTAAAACACTCAGAGTCACTCCAGGGGAACTGTGCTGCATGAAATAACCACACAAGAGACAGAGATACCTTTTTCTTTGGGGTCCTGTGATGGCTCCTCTGACCCCAAGGGTCCACAGAAAGAGAGCAAGTGGGTGCTGTACTCTTTTATTGAGGAGAAGCCATTCAAATGAGGCAAGGGGTCAGGTTTCAGGGGGTTGAGTCTAGCTTCCTGATGTCTGCTGTCAGCAAGTTGACTGACATCTAAGAAGGCCACACCCAAAGGCAGAGCAAGAGAAAGGGACACATAAAGTGTTTCCATGGAACATTCTATACCAAACAGGGCAAAGGGGTAATATTACAAAGGAACAGGTGAGTGTACCTCAATCCATGGGGCAACACGCCTACGTCTGAAGACGTGTCCTCAAACTTCCAGGACCTGGGCAATATCCAAGTTACTAGGAGATGCAGTTATGGTCAAAAGCCTCTCCGTTCCAGGACAGAATCATTCAGAATGGCTTCCCACAAATTTCTAAGCAAATTGATTTCCCTTTAGATTTTTAATGACATATTTCCCAACACAATGTCTTTTACTATGGTTGACTTCTAAAACCTATCTATCCATAGTTCACCTCTTCCTCCTACTTCTGCAATATATATATATATATATATATATATATATATATATATATATATATTTGTTATAAAACATATATATTTGTTACAAAAGAAAAAAATGAAAGTTTGGAGAAAGTTTGAACTACTTGCCTCAAGCAACATGCATGACAAAAAAGAGTTCAAGTTGTACAGCTGAGCAATGGGTAAGGAATGTTATTGTATCATTTTAAAATAACATCTTGGAAATTAATTTTAGGATAGAATTCATCTTACTGACCTGATATAAAAAATCCTTACTTAGAAATATTTCAACATATTTTTAAATAGTTTTTAAATCGAGGCCTTGAACTTCAATGCAATTTTAAATTTTTTAATACAATAGTTATATTGAAGCTTTTCATTGTAACTGTGTTTTTATTGAGTGTTGGGAATTGAACTCAGCAGGTTCTAAGAATGTATTCTACTACTGAGCTATACTCCCAGCCTCATAATGCATCTTTATAAATTTATGACTTCTAGGAATTGTGTACCCTAAAATAATACAAAATGTTGGATGATGGATCAATTTGAGTACAAAAACAGTATTGTTATAAATTTGAAGTCAACTAAAACCATTTTTAAATAAGTTTTCACAGAAATGCCATCAATTTTTATGGCATTTTAAATTTTTGTTCTAATAAACATTTATTTTAATAAGGCATTGTACTAAATAATACCACTATTGTGAGGGGAAAAGTACAATAAATTTTAATTAGAAAATGAATCATCTGTTGCAAAAATAATACAGGAACCTCATCAATATTGATTTAGAATTTTAAAAAAAGAATTTGAATTTTATTCATGAAGGTTTGTGTGCATTCTGGTATAATTTACTTTCCCTACAAACAGGATTAAAATTAATGTTTCAATTATACTCATCAAGTTCAGAATATATAAGAGAGAATATGAATTTTGCTTTCCCCTTCTCTTCTGCAATTTTTTTATAGTTACAACCAAGATTTCTTCAGATATCTCAGGGAAATGTTGAGTTGTTATTACTTTCCAGTCATTACTTCCATGTATCTTTTGAATTGTTTTCTTTATTTAGGGAAAGTCTGAAGATTTCAGTGTAAGAAGCTGGCTTTGATTTAAATGTGCTTTACACACATTTAACTTATTTCTATTGTTTGCAATTATTTCTTTGTTGAATTCTTCTGAGTATTGCATAACATTTTCAAATAATGGTATTTCCATTTCGTGGAAGTTTTTAAAATATTTGTTTATCTTATCCAGCTGTAATCAGTGGTACCTCATATACATTAAATGACATTAAATGATGATGGTTATGTGACATTTTCATATTTCCACTGTGACTTTCACAGTGGGGTCTTTGGTAATTAGAATGTACTTTCTGCTTGGAATGCAAAAAGAGAAATATATTTTGTTCATATGTTCAATGCATCAGCAATTAGTTTTTTTTTTTTTAGGGGGGGGGAATTTCAATATTTATTTTTCAGTTTTCGGCAGACACAACATCCCTGCTTGTATGTGGTGCTGAGAATCTAACCCGGGCCTCACGCATGCCAGGCGAGCGTGCTACCGCTTGAGCCACATCCCCAGCCCCAAGCAATTAGTTTTTATAGTAAAAACATTGAATAAAATGTCTACTCCTCTACTATAAGAAAAATAATTGCAAGTGTGGAACAATATCTATTTTGTTTGAATTCCTGAAATACAACTAATTGACACATTCAATACCCATGTTTTATCTCTCCTGAGATGCTTTTTTTTTGCACACATAGAAAATTAACAAAACATGATTATGTGCCTGAATATTAATTTTAAAAGTGTCAAATATATATGCAATTTCATTATGATTTTGATAATTATATGTAGGAGTTTCTTTCAGCAGAGGAAATAACCATATTAATCCTTAATTCTAATTTTTAAAAAACTATAAAAATAAAGTAATGAAAAATGAACTGCTTTACCAAAGATGAATTAAAACTCAAAGGGTGTGGTACCAACCTACTAATTAAGAAAAATCAATAGTACCTGAAATTCCCAAAAGTATATGCAAAACATATGGTTAGGATAGAAGTGTTAGCATTGCAAATCACTGGGATTAAGATAAGTGGGTTGCAGCAACTGAGTTGCCATATTGAAAATTAAAATATTGTGATCACCTTAAGTTGCAAATGAGTCAAATATTTTAATGTAAAAAGACTGCAATAAAAATATTACCAAAGATAACTTCTTTATAATTTTAGAGAAAAATAAATTATAATAAAATTATCAAAATGCAAGTATAGTCATAATTATATAAAATTATTAATTATAATATAATAATTCCTAATTAATCACAATATACATGATGTCATATTTTAGTGCAGTCATATATATGACATGGCAAGAACATGGAAATGTCTCCTCTTCATTTTAAATTTTATTTATTTACATATGTTTTTCCCTAAATATTCAAGTTTAAGGTTTCTCCATTTTACCTTTAGAAAAAGAACTCTTAGTTTTGCAGATTTTTTTCTATTCTCTGTCTCATTTCTACTCTAATCTTCATTTTTTTTTACTTCTGCTTACTTCATGTTTAGTTTCGTCTTCTTTTGCTAGTTCCTTCTTATGTAAGGTGGGGTTGTTTATTTGAGATCTGTTTCTCTTTTAATGTAGACATTTATCATTATGAAATTTCCTCCTAATATTGCTTTTTTAAAAAAAATAGTTTTTTTTAGTTGTAGATGGACATAATACCTTTATTTTATTTATTTATTTTTATGTGGTGCTGAGGATCGAACCCAGTGCCTCACACGTGGTAGGCAAGCACTCAGCCACTGAGCTACAGCCCCAGCCCCTAATATTGCTTTTTTAATTTTTTTACTTGTTCTTTTTAGTTAGTAGAATGTATTTTGACATATTTTACATACATGGAGTTAATATTGCTTTTTATTGCCTCCTGTAAGTCTTGGCTTTTATATTTACCTTTTCATTTGTCTCAAGATATTTTTAAAGTCCTTTTAGATTTATTCATTGCCCCAGTGGTTGTTCAAAACTTCTGTTGTTTAATTTTCACCTATTTGTGAATGTTCCATTTTTTTTATTCTGCTTTCTATTTCTAGTTTCATTTCATTGTGGTCAGTAAAGGTACTTGGAATATTTTCAATGTGTTAAGAATTGTTTTGTTACCTAAAGTATGATCTATCCCTGTAGAATGTTCCATGTGTGTAAAGAAGAATATATGTTTTATTGTTAAGTTGAAATCTCTCTATATATGTAATGCTCTTTTGTTCTACAGTGTTGCGAGTCCATGGTTTCTTTGTTGATTCTCTGTCTGGTTGACTCGTCTATTATTGAGAGTAGGGTAGGGAAGTTCCCTATTATAGTATTGTTCTATTTCTCCCTCTAGTAATTTTACTGTTACATATTTAGGTGCTCTAATCATTAGAAAAATACAAATCAAAACCATGGTGCCATATTAACTCAGATCTATTAGGAGAGCTGTTATCAAAAATCAAGAGAACAAATTGGTGAGAATGTGGAGAACAGGGCTGCCTTATGAACTATTGACTGGAGGTGAGAAGGTACAGCAGCTGCGGAAAACAGTTCAGAGATTCCTCAAAAAGACTAATACTAACAAGTGTTCCAGCAATTCCATTTCTGGATATTTTTTTCAAAAAAAAATTGAAGTGTGTTGGGTACAGTAGCCTACACCTGTAATACCAGAAACTTGGGAGGCTGAGGCAAGTTCAAAGTCAGTCTTAGCAAATTAGCAAGGTTCTCAGAAACTCAGTGAACCCCTGTCTCTAAATAAAAAAGAAAAAGAAAAAAAAATATATATATATGGACTGGAGATGTGGCTCAGTGATTGAGCACCTCTGAGTTCAATCCCTGGTGCAAAAACAAAAACAAAACAAACCAACAAATAAACAACAACAAAACCACAAAGAATTGAAGTAATATTTTTTCAAATAGATCTTAGCATTCCCTAGTTCACTGCAGCACTCTTAACAATAGGCAAGATGTGGAAACAAACCTAAAATCCATCAACAGATGAATGGAATGAAAGTATAGTGTATACATACAGTGACATATGATCCAGTCCCAACAAAGTAGAAAATTCTGTAATATGCAACAACATGGATGAAATTTGAAGATATCATTCTAAGTGAAATAAGCTAGTAACATACAACAAATACTGCATGATTCCAATTATATGAGCTATCTTGAATAGTAAAATTCAGAGAAATAAAGAGTATAATGGGATTGTGAGGGGTCACTGGAGATTAGTAAATGTGGAATTGCTAATCAATGTTAATGAAATTTCAATAATGCAAGATGTACAAGTTCTAGAGATGTTCAGGACAACATTTTGCTTGTAACAATTCTGTCTTATACTTCTAAAAATCTGAGACTGAAATCCATGTTATATACTCTGACTAAAATGTTTTTAAAAATAAAGTGATATAATCATAATATTCTTAGTAATTATTAGTATAACCTTGTTATTTTTCTTTATTTTTAAAACCTAACAATTTGTAAGGAGAGTTATTTTCCTGAATATTAAAGCTTTTAGAAACTTTTGGTAGTATATTTTGTTTTTCATAACTATATAAGATTGATAAGGAAAGAGATAGTCTTCATTTTTTTAATCACCTAAGTAAATGTTAAATTGGTATCTATTAAATCGGAAACTGTATAATCAAAAGAGAGTGGGAGTCTGACTTGGGAGGAATATAAAATGTATGTAAGTCAAAGTGGATTGAAGTCAGGTAAACTGAAGGGTTGGTGACCTTGAAAATTCAATGAAGAGAATTTTCCCTTCTTCTTCCTCTTCCCCTTCTTCTTTATCTCCTTCTTTAGCAGCAGAGTGAACTTCCCAATCCAGGAAATAATGTTCATTCTAGAATTGGCGACTATTTGATCAAATTGTTTACATCCCCTGAACTCAGGGAAGCTCAACAAAGAAATGAACAAAACTGCATGTGAATGACTTTCCTACTGGCAAAGGAGAAAAACCGAGGTTGTTGTCCACTTGCATTAGCTTACCATGTAGTTCAGGGGATATTTTATAAATTCCAACTGAATGGAAAACAACTCCATTGTTATTTTCCAAGGGTAACAGTGATTTGTCACTTAAATGTTATGTAATTTTTCTGTTTCAATTTTTACTGTTTTATGTTTAAGCTACTGACATGTTTCTAGGACATTCTAGAAATTTATGGTGTGCATTTTGTGTGCAATTTATTTATTTATATCACATTAAGAACTTGAAATTAAAAATGGTAGAACATAAGTACAAATAGCTTGACATATAATTTTAAAATAATTTTGCTTATTACAAATATATTTACAAGATATTGAGAGATAAATTACTATACATAATTAATATGAACTACATAGTCGAATATTTTCTATGCTTATAGCAACAATCCATTCTTTTGACCATTTTGAATTTTAAAATACCATGAATCAACTTTAAAAGACAACATCTAAACAGAAGCTGAAGAAAAGAAACATTTATTTTATACAAGTTTCATACAAATTGGTAAGTAAAGCACAAGGATTCCAAGAGCTAAGTAATTTCCTTTCATTATATTTATAAGTTTCTACCTTGTTTCACTTTTATGTACACACTTATTTTCCTGACTCCTCTTGAGAACACATTTCAATTCAAAAGGACTCTCAAAGGATGTTAAAAATACAAGAGCCTCAATAATATTGTTATATCAGGTATAAATAATTTAGGTGGATGCTGCTTCTAGTAATTTGACTCTAAAAGAGATCACTCTGCCATAAAATTGAATTTGAATCACTAACGAAACAAGAAAATACACTTTTAAAGTAACCAAGACATAGATATATGACTACTTTTGTTATTTTTTAAATACTTTTAATATCTCACCAATTACTGCCAGAGAATGTATATGTTTATCTGAGAGTAGCTTATGGAAAACAATTTCTTTTTTCACAAATCTTAGATCTCTTTGGCTAAATGTTACCTTGCAGATTCACAAAAAATGAGATAAATATAATGCTTGGTTTAGTCAAAGTTGAAATGTTAATTTTTATTTTCTTAGACTATCCTCAGTAATCTTTAGAGATAAAACAATGTCATCATTTCCTTAAAGGGGACAAATAATAAATATTTATAAAACTACTATCAGAGCCTTACATTTGTGCAAGTCTAATACTACCTAAATCATCTACTTGCATGTTAGTAGTAAAGAAGACACAAAATATGAGCTTTTGAAGATAACATGACTATGAGATGCTAATTTTCCAAGGTAAAGAAATTAGATTGACATTTGTTTCCTATTTTAGTCTATCATGTTTAGAACTGCCATGCAATTCCCATACAAATATTTTTGTAGAGATAAACTTTTATTCATTTCAATAAATACATATAGCAGTTGCATTACTGAGTCATACATTGAGTGATCTATTAACTTCATAAGAATTTGCCAAACTCAGCTCTAAAGTCATATTATTTTGAATTCCTGATAAAAAATGTGTTTAGGTGGCTCTAACATTCTTGCATTATACCATACTTAATTCTGCCAACTGTTTTAATGTTAGCCATTTTGGTGAGGGGATATTTATGTCACATTTTTTTATTTCAAATTACATTTATTGTGGACAAATGAAGTTGAACCTTTTTTTATTTTCCTGTGCATATTTGTCATTTGCATTAAATATCTTGGCTTCAGGTTAAAATCCTACATGTAATCTTGAGGACCCAACCACAAGTAAGTATAAGGCTTTGCCTTTCAAGCCTCCTGGGAAGAAAGCTGCCCTCCTCACATCATATTTGCTGCGAAATCAATGTGTTATAGCTTTGTAAAAGGAGTTGCAGTGAAGAATTCAGGTTCCTATGTTTGGCCTAGTTCAGACGCCTATCTACATCCCTAACTCTCAGTGTCTCCTCTTGGCTGGCTGAGCCAAATTGAGTTGGCCATGACACTGTTTTCCACTCTAACTCAATATTTTTTTACTCCATGCTCTTCCCATTTGTTAAAATGAGAGGATTCTCTCCCATCTGTACTGCATGCTCTTTGAAACTTGCCTGATAATCATTTTCTGGGGAAAAATAGAACACAGGAACCTGGATCCTTTTTCTTTACCTCTTCTTCTTACTGTCACAGTACATAAAGGAAGACTTGGTCACAACTTTCATTTTGATTTGCTTTCCTAATTGACAAACTCAATACCTGCCACCTCAATACATATATTATTTTGTGAAGTGTCTGCTCAAATTCTTCTTCATGTTTTAGAGTTTGTCTTCTTATTAAAAGTTAGGAAACATCTTTAAATGTTTCAAATACGGCTCCTGAATCCGTTAAATACCTTACAAATATTTTCTGTGAGCATTTTCTATACTGTAGGTTTTAACAGGAAAAAGTTTTTGCATACTGCTATATTTATCAAGATTCTACATGCTTATAATTTATGTCTAATTTGATATTACAAAAGTGTCTTTCTCCCCTAGCTTTCCTTTAGAAATTCGACAGGTTTTAACCTGATGGTGTAGCTTATAAGCCATTATAAGTTAGGTTTTTTGTTTGTTTGTTTGTTTTTTTACATGGTTAGGGTAAGGTCAAACCAAACTGAGAAACTGCAAAACAATACCAGCAAAACAAAAACAAATAAACAAACAAACAAAAACCTTTATTTTGGATCTATCTAAGGAATTGCAATTCAGGAGACAAAAAATTCAAATAACTTTGAGTCTGTGTTCCCGGAAAGAAAGAAAAGTAGAAAGTGGGAGCTAATATGTGACCAATAGAAGATAAGGAAAAGAAGTATAATCAAAATGGAATTACCTGTAAAACAAGAGCCTGATAACCTCATGAGTGCATTTTGGCCCTACTGAGACGAGGTAATTATCCAGTCATGTAGGTCGTTCCAGAAGACTGTGGTCAAAGGGTGAAGGTGGCATTCTGGACAAGAGCTGGATTCGTGGGTAAGTCCTGTCTGCACAATGGCCTCCCCATTCCATAATGAAAGACTTCAATATTGCATTCATTCTCATTTTCCTTTTTTACTCACAGGAGTTATTTGTTTTTTTCATATTGATATTCAATTGTTTCAGCAGCATTTGTTTAAAGGGCTATCCATTCCCAATTGATTTATCATGTCAACATTTTTAGAAATTCAACACAGCAAAAATGTATGGGTCTTTTTCTGAATTGTAGATTTTTTGTATCTGTGTCTACTAAAATATGAATATTTTGATGTCAATAACACTCACTGTCTTGATTACTGTAACTTTACATTGTCTTGAAATCAGATAATCAGTCCTCCAACTTTCTATTTATTTTTATGAATTGTTTTGGTTTTTTAAATACTTCATTTTCATATAAATTTAAAATAATTTCTCAATTGCTACAAAAATTCCTGTGGTCTTTCGATTATAATTAAATCTATACATCAATTTGATCAAAATTGACCACTACTAATACAGAACTAGTCACAAAATATTTGGAAGGGTTGAATGTTCAAGTTTCAGGCTGAAGCCTCAGAGTTAATATAGACTACTCAATAGATACTAAGCACTAAGTGACACTTTCTGGTGGAGTTTTAAGAGGCCATTGATATTAATGTGACTATAGGGATTTGACCACATTGTGAGTCATAGCCACCCACATAGTGTCTCTTTGTAACATCCACAGTTACTAGTGACCCAACTATGAACATATTGACTATTACTGCTGGAAGCAACAATCAAAACATCAGGAATATGAATTTTAAATTATTTCTGGCTTCTGCATCATACAGGAGGACATCTGGTTGGTGGAATCTAATTTACATAAAAATTCTAGCAGTAACTCAGTCTCTGAAGACTTCCAGTCTCTGAAGTTTGGAAATGGATGCACATCAAGTGTCAGATCAATAATTCCATAATATGCACAGTGACTGAATCGTAGTTCTAATGTGCTTGATATATAAATTATATATTTATAAATATTATTCCAATTTATACAAAAATCCATTATAGTGATTCCTTCAATCTATCTAGACAAATATTTGCTACCTTGAAAAATAAACATGGCATCATAACTTTTAATTCATGTTTTTATTATTGATTAGATCACCTTTATTCTTTGTTTTTAAGTATATTTCTCACCTATTGGTGAGTTTTTGTGTTGTTTAGTTTTTAGATTTATTCCTTCTCGTAAGAACTATTAGTTCTTATTTTTCTTCTTTCTACATTTGTGCATTTGTTTTAGGCTTGAATTTTTGTCATTTTTTACATCAATTTTTAGTTGGTTTTGTTGTTTGCTATCCTTTACTGTGTACCCACCGTGAAAGGATTTATAATGTCACATATAAAAAATTGAAATGAGGTCACATAAATCTTTAGCCTGGGGAAACATGAGGTATGAGATCATAGTTACCTAGGTTATTTTGACCTGATGTGGCAGGTTCCTGCAGGCTCCCAGATGCCAGAAAGATAATAACCTCAGTAAGAGCCTTTTCCTTCTATTTCAAGTCTCACCTGGAATGTATAAATTCATGACTGACCACCAATCAACGTCTGCTTTTGTTCTTCTTTCTCCACCAACACAATTGTAAAAACCAGTTTGCTGTAACCTCCTTCTTTGTTCTTCTTTATAACAATTAAAACCCAAACCCCTCAGATGCATTTGAAGAAACACTAATTTTAAATGACTAGAATTCATTTGCCCTGAGTGATCATCCTCATTATTGACTTGAACAATCTCTTCATTCTCATAGTTGGTGTTCCTCAACTGGCCATTTAGGTTGATATCATTATTTCCTAGAGATGGTAAAACAAGATTTGGGAGATATAAGGCT
This sequence comes from Marmota monax, assembly GCF_021218885.2. Lineage (NCBI taxonomy): Eukaryota > Metazoa > Chordata > Mammalia > Rodentia > Sciuridae > Marmota > Marmota monax. Next base: position 2,200,810 of record NW_026694999.1, on the reverse strand, counting down.
CAGGTGGGTACTTATGTTACTTATAATTTAAGTTCCCAATAAATGTAAAATTGCAGACTGGGAAAGTAATAGGAAGAAAAAAATAGACGTGTTTCATGGTGTATAGCAATGGTCTGGTGCTGATGTTTCTCTGAGGTTTTCCAAAACAAACAAATAATAGCTTGGAATGAATAAGGAATACTCAGCAAAGTAGGCAGCATGCTTAAATGAGGCTGTCCCCAGAGAATTTAAAGACAAGGCAGAAACTACTATGAGATGAAGCTGGGGAGGTGGTAAGAAAAGTAATCATGCAAAACATTGCAGGCGGCTGCATCTAATAGCAACAATATAAAAATTTAAAGACTTTAAGTACCAGAAATTTTAAATATTCATGAAGTTAAATCTTTCAGTCATTCATTTTGTGTATTATTAAATCATTTTTCACTTAATACAATCTGCCTCTGCAGATACTTGATTATTAATTTTTTTCCTTTATCTTTTTTGGTAAACAAATATTTAACATATGGTGAAAGATGATTATTTAAATCCCATATACTTAGTGATACAAACTTGAGAAAAAAATATTCTCTACTAATTAGAAAATAATAGTAACACACATGGGAGGATAGCAAAAAAAATTAAATCATTAATTGAATTCTTATTTTAGCTCACAGTAAAAAATAAAAAATAAAAAAAGACAGGTCTTTGTATCGATGTATCAGTTCAAACTTTTATCAAGTTGACCACAGCATAAAACTGTGGATTTTCAATACCTTCTATAATTATCACATCTGCTATATAATAGCAACTGCCATGTATGCTAGAGATCTTATCTCCTAAGCTATATCTCAAGCAGCACTAATAGCTTATGGCAATTTTCAAATTTCAGCTTCTTACAATCTACTTCTGAGAGTGTTATAACTGAATGCTTTGGGGCTTCTTTTCCTCTAGTTTTGTAATTTTCATACCTTTCCCTAGACTGACATCAGATATATTTCTGTAAAATGCATTTCTATAATATCATTTCCATATATTTTTGTAATTATACATTGTTTTACTTAATTAACATTTTTCCATACTGGTCTATAATTGTGGGCATGGGCAATGTCTATCTTATTTACTGATGTACTCAATGTTTAAAATATGTAGCTGTGTAATAAGTAACTATGGAATGGACAAGTAGTTAAATTCCTTGCTTTCCATGAATTGCAGAATAAAGACAAGTTCCTTCAGAGTGATATAATGTTCCCTGACCAGGCTCCTGCCTATGTGTCCTATTGCATCTTTTGCCATTCTAACAATGTCTTTTTACCATTCAAAAATTTGGGGCTGCACACACTTTGATGCTCAAAGGCACCTCCTGCCTTCGTCCATGATATGCCCTTTGCCTAATCTAAACATGATAATTGAAGAATATTTCTTTGTTTTTCCTGTAATTGGGGTTCTGGGTTCCTCACTTATGGCCCATCTGCATGTGCATAACTGGAGTATAGCTCACATTTACTTTGCAAGTTTGTTTGAAATTTATATATACATATATATGTGTGTGTTCACACACACACACACACACACACACACACACACCCCATACTATTATACATGCCTGTAAATTTCTACAAAGCTGAGAGATCTTTTATTTGCATTTTATAACCTCAGCATCTATCTTAATGTCTAGCACAAAGAAGGTATTTGGAAATTCTAAATCAACAGAACCAAACAAATGTTGCAGATGGAAAATAATTAGAAAGGTTTTATAAAAAAAAGAAGTTATGAATTTCTAAAGAACTCATCTTTTTACTACCTTTTAATTGTAGGACTTATTTAGTATAGAGTTGTGAATATCTATTCATACCATGTGATTGTGACTTAATATTGATTCCTTGAGATTCAAGGGCTTCAAAAAGACACATTTAGAAAAATATTTAATAAATAAACCTTTTCCTTTATGTAAAATGATCGATTCTAATTATTCTCATTTCTGTTCTCTTCATAGTTTTTTTTTCTCCTCTGAGAACATCTTTCTTATCTAAAAGTGTTATAAAATGATTTCAGAATAGCTTTCCTATTTGCTCTCAAAACTTCTATTAAAATTGACAATACAGGGGAAATTAATATGAGAATATGTAAAAAAATGAATTGCTGAAATCTCACAAAGAAAAGAACTTGGTGAATTCTTAAATGTCTGCATTATTGGATATTTACCATTTTCAGTAAGGCAATGGGGAATTATTAGGTTTACTTGGTGGTAATTTTTAGTTTAATGTTTAAGTAATTTGATGATTTCCACAAATATCATTTCTAGTCTCATGCTTATTTCAGTTATTTACAATGTGGCTTTTTGTCATCTATCTAAACTTATCACATAAATGAATATTTTAAAACAAAATGATTCTACTCTAACATTTTTTTTTATTTTGTGAAGAATCTGTAAAAGCAGTCATTGTATTGATATGATCAAATTGTTTAGTCTTAATTTTAGTGAGCTTAATTATAAATTTTGATTTATTAATAAGAACTTGTTTTATTTGCTGACAAGATATTTTTAAATAACCAAAGTTCAAATATTACTATTTACAATCAATATGTCTTTAGAATTTGGGGATATAGCTCAGTTGGTAGAGTGCTTGCCTTGCATGTACAAGACCCTGGGTTTACTCCCCAGCAGCACCACCAAAACAAAACAAAACAAAACAGAATTTGATTTCTTCAGTAATGGTGTATTACATGATAACCTCTATATCTTTTATAACTAGTTAATATAAAATCCGTGAGTACCAACACTTTATCTTATTTAACATTTCATGTAAACAGAGTGCAAAGACATTGCTCTTATATTAAATTTTGAATCCTATTCAATATCCCATTTTTCAATATTAATTGAATGAATGAATAAAAGTGAGTCAAAGTTATATTTGTCCAGAACATTCCTTTTCTCCAACTGTGATCAGAACCACATTTTCCTTTAAGCATATTTGGTTGAGAACAACCTAAAATTATTGTACTTAAGAAAGGTATACATTTTTAAAGAATTATCATATACTTATTAGAAGAAAATAAACTCAATAGTTGCTTATGAGCATCAAGCTTTGCAAAATGACTAAAGATGGATGTGAGAAATGCAAAGGTATTTTGTAATGATCCCCAAACCATATTTCCCCAAATCATGATTTCAATGATACCTAGAAATGCTGTAGCAAATAAAAGATTGACTAAACCTGTTCATTTTAATGCCTCAACTAATTTACAATGATTTAGTCAGGGTTTAAAAAAAGGCACAAATAAATTTCTATTGGAATATAGAGAGAAGAAAGTTAAAAATTGCTTTGTGTTCAGATTTTTATATTTACATTTGAGTTAAAAATCAGTTAACTTCTCCCATTGACTTATGCTACTTTTGTATATCTTGTTTTGTGATATATTTAGAAATAGCCATATACACCTAGATTACAGAGAAGCATAAGTAAAATTGATCAGCAGGTAAAACTCAATCCAGTTTTTTGTGATGGTTACCGGTCTGTGTGCTGCATAGTGTATTTAGTTAGAGGAAAATAATTAAGACAATATACTTGTTTCTGTTATGTAGAGACTGCTGCTTATGACATTATTTGATCATAAAATAGCAAACATATGCTCCAATAACTTCCTTAATGATTTACTTATATTTCATAACATTAAAATAAACAATATAATGAAATAAAATAAATATTAAAATAAACAACAATATAATAAAATAAGAATGAGAAAGCATTAATATATCACTTTTTGTGATAGGCAGAACAACACTCCTTGGTGTGTTAGTAACACTCCAGGAGTCCACATCCTGATCTTATAACCTGTTAATATGTGCCTTATGTGGCAAAGGAACTTTGTAGATAATATTTTAGGTGAGGACATTATCCTGGATTAACCAGTTGAGCTAAATCTTTTCCCATGTACTAAAGTTGGAGGGCAGTTTCAGGCTGTTATAGTGGAGATTTGAAGTTGCTATGCTACTAGGTATAAAGGTCAAGAAAAAAATACCATGGACCAAGGAATGCAAGAGGCCTCTAGAAGTTGAATGAATCAAGAGAAGAGATTCTCAACAGAGCTCCCATGAGATCAGGTATGCTTAAGGTGGTATGGCCCTCAAATTCGCAGGGCTTCCAGAATGATAAGCAGCTTTGCTAACCACTTGATTTAAGTCTTATAAGGTCCATTTCAGACTTCTGATGTACAAAGTATAATATAATAAACTTATGTAATTTTACCCCATTAAATTTGTGGTGATTTATTATAGAAGCAAAAGAGTATGAATTCATTCAATCCAAAGGTTTTAAAATATTTTCATTAAAAAACAACCTCAGGAAAATAATGCAATGTCAATGAATATAAAGACTTGGTTTTTGGAAGCAAAATGTCTTTGGATTTAAATAGCATGGGTTCTTATTCCTGTTGCTTACAATCAACATTGCTGCGGATGGAGGACTCCTATGACACTCCATTGTTCTTATACAATATCGGAATACAAATGGAGGGAGATCCTCATTGTTATACAAAATTACATATAAGAGGTTGTGAGGGGAATGGGAAAATAAACAAGGAGAGAAATGAATCACAGTAGATGAGGTAGAGAGAGAAGATGGGAGGGGAAGGGAGGGGAGATAGTAGAGGATAGGAAAGGTAGCAGAATACAACAGTTACTAATAGGGCATTATGTAAAAATGTAGATGTGTAACCAATGTGATTCTGCAATCTGTATTTGGGGTAAAATTGGGAGTTCAAAACCCACCTGAATCAAATGTATGAAATATGTCAAGAGCTTTGTAATGTTTTGAACAATCAATAAAAAAATAAAATAAAATAAATAATAATAATTTTCTTATATTGTTAGTGAACAATCACATGAGAAAATAAATTTAGAATACAGAGATCATAATCCAGAGGAGAAATCTCATAGACTGAAAAAGATGCCATAGAAGAAAGAGAAAATGACTAATATGCTGGGAAACATATTAAACTAAGATTGAGAAAAGTTGGCTCTCATTTTTTCTCATGTGGCCAATTGGTGAAATATTGGGTATGTCATTACATTCATAAAACACATACTTATTTGGATATATAGAGATCTATATTTATTGATACAAAGTACCATACATTTCAATATATCTATTTTATTTTCAACGTGTGTATTTTATTTCCATAAACACTGACTGCAAAACTTTCTCCTTCCCAGCCAATTCAATATGGTAGAGTTTGGGATTTGTAATGTTCTCAGGAAATTTATTTTGAATATCTTATCTATTGTTTTTCCTAATGATTGTCTGAGGCCCATCTGTTCTGGTAAATGAGATTTAAGGAATACTTTTCTGGGGCTTCTAGAAAATGTGTTCCCCCCCACTCCTTTTTAAAAATTTGAATGAATGGTGTTTTACAAAGGTTTCCTCTTTGTTGCTGTTGAGACTATTTTTTTGACCATCACACAAAGAGCTAAGAAATATTATGCTAAACTATTTCCTAAAGATTAGGAAGGACCTCCAAACAACTTTCTATCCAAGTTTAGAATTTCCAAAGACAACTCAGTCTCAATAACTATCCATTACAATTCCAAACTGGCCTTCTAAATTTCTAATGGTGACAATGTATATCTACTTGAACATATCATAATCCCAAGAAAAATTCCCAACACTTATTTACACTAGAGTATCTGTGACCAATTTATTGCCAAGTCAGGGCCATTTTATCACCAATAATATCTCTACTTTTTAAACCTCCCACTAGTCACACCAAACAGGTAGTAGCCTGAGCTACTACCAAATGCAATTCTCATGTATTTCACTTTAAAAAATATTTCAATCTTTAGCACACATATTGAAGAACTTCTAGCTCTGGAAATACAGTAGACTTAACTAAATATTTCATCCAGTACAAGCATATATATACTACAGATAAAATATAACAAACATGTGAATATATGATAATGATGTAATGAAAATTTTGAAAGAGAAATGGCAATCTCAAATATTATACTTGGAACTCATGATAAGAGTATTTGCCAATTCCCTTATTCAATGGTGTTTGGTGAACATTGGAGTCAATTAGTTTTCTTAAAATTTTATTTAAATGTATTTGAGAAAACCAAATGTGTTATTAGGCTTTATGAGGCAGGATTCTAGAATTAAGAATTCAAAGTCAGGATTTTCCATTTAAGGGCACTATAAAGATTGCTCAGGGCTCCTGGTAAAGAAAAGTCTCAAAATGTCAAACTCAGTATATTTTGGTGTGTAGAGTGAGAATTCACAAAAATATGTAGTTCTCTTTTGATTTCAACTGAGATGGCTTGATATATTTTTTCCATTATGTCAATTTTAATAAATTTGCTTAAAATCACATATCATTAAGAATGTTTATTCTTTCCATATTGATTGTATCTGAAAGGATTCTACATTGCTGGCATAAATTATGCTGGCCTATGGGTCACTTTTATTCTCTCTTTCTCAGGTATGATTTTAAAATATCAAGTTTATACATCTTTTGCCAAAGCACTATAGTAAATGCATAGGAACCATATTTTAATTTTAAATTTATCCTATGGACAGAAATAATCTTTTAAGATACAAATTAAATGAATTTGCTTCATTTCATGATTTTTTAATGGTTTCTCATTTTTGTTCTGGAATCAAATTGGTGTTAATTAGCACTGCAGGATATAACCAGTTTTAGTTCCTACCATACCTCCTGCAATCCTTACAGGTCCACCTGAGACTCCAGGGACTTAAAATAAGCTCCATTCCCCACGGATATCAGATCTTTCAAACTTCTGGGACTATTTTTGTAATCATAGTACTCATCCTTTAAATTTGAGTTAATCATTTACTTTTTTTATAAAGCCACAGGAAATTTAATTGCTAAGTCTACTTTTCCTTCCATTTTACCATGAACATGTTTTGGAACATTGTCTACTATGTGTATACTTTGATAGTACATATATGTATATATATATATATATGTATATATATACACACACACACGTATATGTACACATATATTATACATATATATAATTTTTAATATTCTATATTATATATTCTAAAAAACAAGGTGTATATGTGTATATACACATTTATGTTTTTTATTTTGCTGTTTCCTTGGATTTTTCTAGATATTGAATAATTTATAACAAATTAGAATGAATGTTTTTCTTTATCTCCACCTTAATACTTACATAAGTTATTAAAAATGAATAAGTTAATTTGTAAGTTCTTCCAATATATGCTATTCTATTTTCCATGAAAATAAAATGTATAAAGCGAGTGGGATAAGTAAAATATTCATTTCTTCAGCAGACATTAGGATGTGTATGAACAAAACACATTCAATTTTTAAATGCATTTTTTCATTTTATAATTAAGTTGCCAGCCTACATCTGTGAGCAGCAGATGCATAATTTCTCACTCTTGATATCTAAAAAGAAACATTTAAAAGGTGAGACTTTCTGTTGTAATTTTTCATTTACTCTTAATATAAATTTTGAGTTACTCAGCTATGTAAAAAGTCAAAAGAATACTAGCCCTTCCCACTTTCATACTCTCGGGAAAGCACAATATGTTTTTTTTTTTTTAAGTAAGTCAAAGTAATTAATGAGGAGCTAAGCCTTGTTTAACATGATTTATATTGCTTTCATTGAACCTATTTATTGTGAAATACCTACTATTTAAATAAGTTATGCTTAGTAAAATTTGCTAGCTCTTCATCTTGTGCCTATTTCTTTTCCATCCTTCTTATATTTCATTATCTCAAAAAATATCTACCTCTAGATAAAGGAGCTATTCCATGAAATAAGCAACAACTACTTTAAAAAAATAATGTAAAATCAAGTGAACTATGTTAAAAATGGAGTATGAATTTTTATGTAAATATAAATGTGCTTACATGTATTCTAAAATTTTATCAATATATTCCAATTTGATTAATAAAAAAATTCATATATATTGATACATTTCAAATGTACTTATATATAAAAATCTGTATTCTCTTACAGAGATTAAAAAGGAGTGCTCTGTAGTCCTTACTAGAACCAAAATGTTTCTAAGATAGAACATTAAAAATTAGAATACATATATACTCTTTATTATCAATTGGCTTGTTCAATTTACAAAAAAAAAGAATTTTTGCTACATATGTTTGAGGAGGCAGTATGAGTTTCCAATGTCAATATACTAAATTATTTTAGAGTAACATAACTGTTAAAAGCTCCTAATAAATACTTATTCTGTTATTGGGAAAAACACAGCTAAGCAGATTGCTTGGGCCACTTATTGTTTTTTGGTGTATAATTTTTTATAGAATATCTATTTGGACTGAAAATGTCTTATGAGGAAGAAAATGTCAATTATAATATGTAAGTAATTTATTAATATATTTAAATATAATACTGTATGTGCTACATAATACATTCTATTTTATGTTTATGTATTGCATGTATGCATCAGAATACTCAAATTTTAATCATAGCAGCATATTTGGTTCTTCCTCCTCAATAACCCCCAAATTTCATATTCTTATAAAATAGCATACTAAAATATTAATATCTTTGGAATTTTATACATACAAGATCATGTCGTCTACACAGAATTTTACTTCTTCCCTTCTGACTTGCATGCCATTTATTTCTTTTTCTTTTCTGATTGCTCTGTACTTCCTGTACAGTTTGAAATACAAGTGGTTAAGGGTGGACATCCTTCCCTCATACTAGATCTTGGTGGAAAAACTTCCAGTTGTTAAAAATGTGATGCTAGTTGTGGGTTTTTCATTAAATGACCTTTATTTTGTTGAAGAATTTTCCTTCTATACCTAAATTACCAAGAATTTTTATCAAGAAAGATGCTGAACTTTCTCCAAAAAAAATTTTTGGTATCAATCCAGATGTGTTTTTTTATTCTCTGCTCATGTAGTATATATCATATGGATTGATGTCATATGTTAAACCAGAATTGCCTGCAAAGGATTAACCCCACTTGGTCATGATATACAATATTTTGTTTGATGACTTCAGTTTTCTAATATTTTGTTGAGTATTTTTGCATCAATGTTCATGAAAGATATTGGCCTGTACTTTTCTGTGGTGTCTTTTTAATGTTATCATTGAACACTAGAAGTTAGTCTGATGCAGTCTCATGGATGCTAGAAGAAGCTAGAGGATTCCTGAACCAGAGAAGGCCTTTATGACTCTTAGGTATAGCAAATGGAGTGTCAGCCCTTATGCAAATTTCTAGTCCTGCTAATCCTACAGGGCAAAATAAAATAAAATAAAATAAAAAGGACCAGTGGACTCCTGCACATCCATACGTTTTATTAGAGAAGAAGAGCCCAAAGCCTGGGGTTACAGCAAATTAAGTCCACATGACTTTTGCTCCAGAGAGAGATTACCTTTATTATATCAGACAGTAAACAAACCTGATGTTTGTTTCAGAAGAAAATGTTAGTTCTCTTCCAAAGATGTTTGCTATAAAAACATCCTTGAAAAGAAAGTTCAGAATAAAGGTAGTCAACCTAAAAGCTATACAGAAATGTCAGAAAAGCTCATGGAGAATTTTCTCTCAACAATTATTACTTAGTGCTAGTGTCATGAAATACATGTTCACAATTAAAGGGGGGTGTATAAATATATAACAATGGGGACAATATATGGAAGGGTGATTTAAAAAGCTAGCAAATGAGGTGCAGGTAGAAAGTTAAAAAATGAAGAGGTGCTTTCCAGATGAAGTGAGAACATGTGTAAGTGGTGGGGTTTGAAAGGTGTTTTTGTTTTATCCTGTTTTGTTTTGTTTTAAGGAGGATGCAGGAGGAAAGAAACAGCTCCTGTATGACCTGAGAGTAAAGAGCTGTATTGTTAAATCAGGAATTAGGGTAAAGGACAAAATATCTGGAGCAGAATGAACGAGGGAGAAAGTAACAGAACAGAACAAAAACAAGCAGAAAACAAGTAGGTAGAAACCCACCAACGATTTCAAATTTTATGATGAAATAAATGAAAGGTATTTCTATGTAAACAATAGGATATGTGCCAGTTTCTTTAAAAAAAGAAAAAAAGAACAAATCCTGTTAAGACTTTTGTAGGTGTTTGCATGAATGTAAAAATCCTTTTGAAGATAACTGGCATCTTAACTCTATGAGTTCTATGACCCATGAGCATGAACTGTTCTCTGTTTATTTAGATCCTTCATTATTTATTCTAGCAGTTTGTAGTTCTCTGTTTATAAGGTCTTACATATCCTTTAAAATTTTATTTGCCCCTAACTGTGTTTTTATGCCACTGGTAATACGTTGGGTTAACATTAACCCGTACGTAGGAAAGTTTGTAGTAAAGAAAAATCCCAAAGAATGTGATAATGAAGGAAGTGCAGAGGGAGGCTGATCTCCAAACTTCACTGGAAGATGTAAACAAAGTGACCTTGATTGTGAACTGTAGGAACATACTCATAAATCATCTGAGGAAACCCACTTGTGCCATAGGCACACCCCTATCCTACACATTCCCCTCTTGTATTTCAGCCTGCAGCTGCCAAGCAGAGAGCAATAAAATATCCTCTCTTTTGAGTCCTTCCTTCCAGTGCTTCCTTTGGAATGTGTAAACAGTCTGTGTTTACAGTCCTGGGGTTGAACAGAATGGAATTGTTTATTAAGTTCATTTTTAGTTTACTTATGTTTAGTATATAGTGCTGTAACTGATTTTTATATATTTATCAGGTATCTTGCAACCTTGTTGAACTCACCATTCTGTGAAAAGCATCAGGGGAAGAACTATGCATCCTGTATGTTTAATTTGCCTAACAACCAAGTAAAATAAAAAGCAAGTTTGTATATGCACAGTTGCTTATTTGGGGGCAGTATTTCCAGTAGAAATAAATAAAATAAAAATGGTAATCTCACAAGGAGAGGGAGTACAGAAAGGAGTGGACGGATTAGGGTCAGAAATAAGATGATTTTGAATGTATCTTTTTAAGTAGCTTTGATCTTTGAACCATGTGAATGTTTTGCCTAATCAAAATTAATATAAATCAAAAGGACAACAACTAGGAGAAAAAATCGGTACAGGGAAAAGCAAATGTAAACAGCTTAGAAAATAATTATTCCAGGTGATTTTGAGCATATTTGTTTGACTACAAATCCTTAGTGATAGATAGTCAAAGAAAATAAATTTTACAAATTGCTCAGTTGTTTTACTGCTAATACCAATACTGATATTATCATATGAAGTTTCTCAATGTATTTCAGAATAAAATATAAATATGTATGAAATTGTTATTGAAAACATGATTTCAGTATAAGAGAAAAATACAAATGAAAACCCCTATGATTCTAAATTGAAATTAAAATGATTAATATAAACTTATAATTAACCATAGTTTCTAGCTGAACACATTCCACTCCTAGATTATTTGGTGTCTTTGGGTCTTGTATTAGGCAGTTTCATAAGCATTATCACTTTTGTTCCTTCTAGAGTTTCTGTGGGGTAGATAGTATTATTTTTCTTTAGAGATGGTACAACTGAAAGTCAGAATAATCAATATGCTCTTTATGGGTCATCTAATGGTAATAGTAATAGAGCCATGATAATTTTTTTTTTCATTCTAGAATCTAGGTTTTTTGCTATGCCACATGTCCTATTGTATGATTTGATTTGCAACACATTGCCAGAATAGCATTCTGCTTAACCCAAGGGAGGACTAATCATGTGCATTTGACTGACATGAGAATCAAGTTTTCCTGAGGATTCGAAAACCCTATAATGACACAAGTAAAAAGACCAGTACTCTGGGTTAGCCAAGGGCAATGCATAATTCTCCGATCAGGGAAAGCTAATTATCATTAAACTGAATCTTAGTGGTTGCATCATGTTGAGAGCACTTCAAAGAATTAAGACAAGATTCATGAGTGACATCAGTCATAGACACATCAGGAAAGGTAGAAATACATATGTTCCACATTTACCCTTATTGATCAGACACTGATTCTTTAGTTGCTACATATCTTCATGGCCTCTAAAATTCAAGCATCTTGCTGCCTTACTTGATCACATAAAAACAGCTGATATCCTCCCACATATTTTTAAAACATGACCCCTTACCCTTTGAGAAATTAAAAATATATACATATCAGTTTATAATAAAAATATAACTTCCCAGGACTTTCACACACATAAAAATTATTTTGTAAATGTATATGAAAGATTTATTTTATACTCAAGACCTGAAAATGATTCATCTTTACTTTGTAAAGAATCTGAATTATTTAAATGTCTATCACAGTTATAGTTATAGTTATAGTTATAGTTATCTCACCACATTGAAATATAGTTCATAAAATAGTGGGTCAGGTGAGCCTACTGTTTAGGATATTCATGGTCTAATAAGTTTACATCTTTTATTGCATTACTTGAAACTGAAGCATTTTGAAAGATTACATGCTAGTATTGCCCCAAAGAAGTGTTTATTTTTTAATCAATTTTTAAAATTTAATTGGGTGCACAATCTTATCCAAAATGTGAAAATTAGGTTTTTCTTTGTAGAGAAGTTTATAGGGTACTTTTGCAACTTACACGATCTCTAAATGTATCCTTTCAGTAACAACCAAAACATATGTATGATCATTACTCAAGATGGTTCGCCAATTCCTGATAATGCTTACATTCTATCAGAAGTCTGGTTACTATTTTGTTTTTGCTAATCAGTCAAATACTGCTTTCAGTATCCATACAACATGTTATGTTATATTTATTCAGATTATAATCTTGTATATATATAAAATTATTTTAAAATCATACATAAAATATTTAAATTATTTATTTGTTTAAACTTTTAAAAATGTTTTGGTTTTGTTTCCCATAAATAGTGTCATAAGAGCATCTGGCATCTTCTTGGTAAAAAGTAAAACATGGTTCATAAAAGAAAATGCTGCGGTTTATTTTATATTTTTTCCATATTTAATGGGGGTTTGATTAACAAAATACTGTTTAATTGTAGGGTACAAAGTGATGATTTGATTATATACATTGTGAAATGATTGCTAAGATGAAGTATATTAACACATCCCTCACTTCACCTTGTTACCACTTGTGTGTGTGTGTGTGTTGTGTGAGTGTACACAGTGAGAACACTTAAGATGAACTCTCATAACAAATTTTAAGTGTACAATACAGTGTCATTAACTAAAATGGGATTTTACTTACATCAATACCTGTCTGAAGGTTGGGAAAAAAATACATAATCCTTTATGCTGGACTTGAGAGTATGCTACATAAATATCTGGCTGCTAATACATTTTAGAAGAAAGCTGGAAATGTTTTTCTCCCTGGGTCATTATTTATATTTCTCCACTTTGGGTAACTATAATAAAATATTCTGAAACAGCTACTTCTGAAGAAAAGAGATTTATTAGGTGACAGTATCAGAGACTGAAAGTCCAAATGGCATATCACATGTTCAGAAGGTTTGTCCTTTGGCTGTATCACTTTGTGCAGAAGCCAGCAAGTGACTGCATCTCAAACCGGGAACAGAGGAAGTTGAGTGAAGCCAGCTTGCTTCTGTTATAAAAACCCTCATGTGAGCTTCCGGGATTGCACAAGAACTATCTTCCAAGAGAAGGCCCTCAAAGACTAAAAATCTCCCTAGGCTCCACCCCTTAAAGAACCCAGAATACCTCCCCATATTGCCACCCTCCAATAGCATGAACCTTAGAGAAACACAAGCCATATCTGAACCATAATACCATGATGTAAAGCAATTGTTTAATGGAGGAAAAAAAAATCATATTCTGTTTCTCATGCCTTTAGAGAATATACTGGAAAAGGAATTTAAGTGTATGAGACTAAGTTATTCCATTCTTTTTGGATTGCTCACAACCATTCCTCTCCTTTTGCTTTTCTTCATTAAGATACAAGGGTGAGGCCCAGGACTACCTTGTAGAGAGGGTCTGAATGTTTACATCAGTCTTTCTATCTTTTTCTCTCATTCCAACTTAAATCAGAATTTCTGAGTGTGTTATTTTTCAAACTTAAACTCTCTCCAAGGTAAGTCATTCCAGAGTCCCAATGCATGAGAAAGCACTAAAGAAGCCTATTTCCAATCAAAGAGAATCAGCAGTAGAGTGGGTCTCAATTTTCTATGCTCACTTGCTTCCAAACTCAGATGAGAGTTAATAGCTACAACTAATTATCACTCTTAAATACCCAGGTTATGAAAGTGTAAAATATGCCTTTTGGCTATCTGTAAGATTGAGATCTCATAGTAAACAAAAGCTTTCCAAAGGATATGCAAGAAATATTAGAAAAAGTTATATTGAAAACCTCTAAATTTCACATTATAAAGCTGCAGATATCACTCCAAAGTCTATCTAAATTATCCTCAAAGATGAATAAAATCATGAAAGTTTGTTAGGAAAAGAAATATGACAATGGAAAGGAAGGATACTAGGCAGATGAGAACTAATACTTAGTAAATATCCACTGTGCTAAAGAAAACACATGTTTTTTCCATGCTTCTGAATCTTCAGATACTAGGATTTCGTCTGGATTATATGAGAAACTCAATTTATATTTGTTAAATAAGCGAGTAAAACCCAGTAATCATTACTTTCTTCTAAAATCATTGTGATCATTTCTTACTAATTTCCGCCTTTGCATTCATCACCTAGCAACTAGAATGCTGCACAAAAGGACTGGGATTAAGAATGATAATCATTTTGAAATAAATATAATTCTAAGGGTTATAAAATAATGAACATGGAAGTTTTGATCCTCATAGTTATAGCAGGAAAACAAAGACTTTAAAAGATGTTTTTCAAATATTAAGTCGAGTTCTCTCATGGTGTTTTAACTACATGAGGGCTTTCAGAGGGTGAATACAGTTGTCTAGCCTTTCAAGGGAACCATAAAGATAGAGGAAAAAAGAATGGGATACACTATGACTTTTGTTGCATATATGAATTGGGATTTCAATTTAGAAAGTTGCTCATTTTTTGTTGTTGTTGTTGTTGTCGTTTGGTACTGGACACTGAACGCAGGGACATTTTACCACCAAGTATATCTTTAGCCCTTTTTATTTTGAGACAGGGTCTCCTCCGTTGCTGAGGGTCTACCTAAGTTGCTGAGGTTAGCCTTGAACTTCTGATTCTCCGGTCTCAGCCTCCCATGTTGGAGGAATTATAGGTGTACACCATCATGCTCAGCCAAAACTTCCACATTTTTAATACACAAGAAGTAATGCAGGGATTAATAATATAACATGAATACTTAATCTGACTGCTAGACAAATAACTCTATATAAATTTCAACTGACACATCTGAATATTGTATAAATAAATTGAGGAATTTCTGTAGTTCACTATAGAGCAGGATCTGGTTTAATATATGTGGCATCACGGAGAACTATATAAAAATAAAAGAAAATCAATGTATAATAAACAGATTTAAAACAATATCTCTTTGGTATTAAAAAAACACTGCAAAATTTAGGCTGTACTCTGCAATGATACATATCTCAAAATAGAATGGAACAATACTTGACATAAGAAAATCTAGGCCAATTCAAAATAGACACTCATGTTCTAATGTAATATTGAAGAATGAGTTAAAGGTAGACACTTCAACAGTTATAAAAATTCTGCTTTAATAAATAATCATGTTCTTGCCTAAAGGTTAAACCAGGCTTCTGGAACATAGAATTTTTCTAGTTATAAAAGCAGAGATTATCAATTCAATATAATGAACTCCAGGCTTTTTAATGATATTTTCAATTTTCATTAAGTTTTGATAAAATAAAATAGAAATATGCCTAGCAAGAAAGGTTATCTTAAGAGAATCTCTTAAGGCTTTATTTAAATGAATGGTTCATAAGCATTATTTTCCAGATATATTCCACTTGATTTAGTCTATTAGGAGACTACATTGAAGTTTGAATGAATAGATTTTGCCATTTTATGTTGTAAAATTTAATAGTTTGGCCAAATTAATGATTTCTGGAAAGAAGTATTATAACCATAGATTTGTGAGGTTCACAAAATGAGGCATTTTTTTCCTCTGTGAAATATGGTTTTTAGATATATGCAAAAGTGGTTAGTTTCAATGAAATAGATTATGTACACATACATGCATGGTACAGAAAAAATATATGTGTACACATTTATGTATATTTCTTTTTAAAAAAATCTTTAATTAATTAATTTATTTTTATGTGGTGCTAAAGATTGAACCCAGGGCCTCACACGTGCTAGGCAAGTGCTCCACGGATGAGCCACAACCCCAGCCCTATGTGTATTTCTTAAGCATGCACCTAAGAAGAGATCGGGAAACTTCTATCAAAATTTTAGGCAATATTGCCATTCTCTGAAGGTTTTCATAATGCTGAAGCCTGTCAAATCTAAGGACTGTGAGAATAGGCAGCAAAGCAGAGAGCCATTAAGATGGGCTGAGCCAATGTTATCTAGAAGAGCAAAATGATAAATGACAGGAGGGTGTCTTTAAACTCTTTAGCTCAGAATTCAAATAGAGTAACATAACCTCTTGAACACTCTCTACTTATCATAGAATACTTGCTACTTACATCAGAGAAGATTGCTATGTAATGTCAATGTGTTTTATACTTTAATTTTAACCTTCCCACAATTGTCTTTCTGTACAGAGAAGACTGATAAAGATATAGACATAAAGAATACAATTATATATAGAAGTCACTTCACTATAGTAACCTACATAAAGGGAGAAAGGAAAATCTTTTCAATAAATTGAATTGCAAGAAGTGGGTATCTACATGCAGATTAATGAAATTGTACCTGTTTCTCTCACCATATAAAATATGCAAAAAGGATGGAAGACCTAAATCTAAAACCTGAAACTTAAAACTGTGAGAAAACAGAGGACATGAGTTCTATGACATCAATCTGAGTAATGACTATTTTTGGGTGCAACCCCAACAGTACAGATAACAAAACCAATATGCGACAAATAAGATTGCATCAAACTAAAATGCTTCTGCACTATCAATAAGGTGAATAGAAAACCTATGAATTGAAAGAATATATTTGCAAACTATACATCTTCTCAGGAGTCAATATCTAAAACATATAAGAAACTCGGATTATTCAATAGCAAGAAAATAAATAACCCAATTTGAAAATGGGCCAAAAAACTAAATAAATATTTCTCAAAATAAGAAGACATACAAGTGGCTAACAGGTGTGTGAAAAATTCTCAATACCATGAATCATCAGGAAATTCAAATTAAAATCACAATGAAATATCCATTTAGAATGATTATTATCAAAAAAAGAGAGAGAAATGATGGAGGATCTAAAGAAAAGAGAACAATTGTACATTCTTGGTTGGAATGTAAATTAGTAAAGCTATTATGGAAAGCAGAATGGAGGTTTCTCAAAAAATTAAAAGTAGAACTGTGTTATGACCAGCTAGCTCACTAATTATATTACATAATAATATGTAAACATATCAAAGGATTAGTCTTTAATATTACATCAGTATGTAATAATTACAAATTATATGCAACCAGCATGTTGAAGGTATATCTACACTACTATGTCTACTGGAGTGTTATTCATAGTAGCCAAGATAAGAGGTCAACTTAAGTGTCCATTAATGGATAAATGGGTAAAAGTAATGTGGTGCACATAAAGACAAATAATGCATAATCTCACTTATATTGGAACATAAAAACATCAAACTCAGGAAAAGAATAAAACTATGATTACCATGAGTTAGATGGAGGAATTGGGAAATTGTGACCAAAGGACACTGATTTGTATTTAGGAAGAAAAATTTCAGAAGGCCTATTTTATTTCATGGTAGCAATAATTTAAAACAATATACTATATACTTGAGAATTGCTATAAGAATAGATATTAAGTGTTCTCACCCTAAAAATGGCAAGGATGTGAGGAAATACAAATATTAAACAACTTTATCTACCCATTCAAATTTGTATGTATTTATCAAAACATCTTGTGTGGGGAGCAATGACTTGAACCATGGTTTCTGATTCCCTCATGGCTGCATTTGCATTGGGAACTGCTTGTGTGAGGTGCAGGTCAAGATGGCCCAGTTGCTATGGTGATTCCTGGCCAGAAGAGGAGAACTGTTAAGGCCTGTAGCTGCGTCAGTGGGGACCTTGAGCTCAGGCACTAACTCCCGAGAATAGAGAATTCTGGGCATAACAAGATGACCTCAGTGTCTTGCAGCTTTCTTTGCCATCTTTAGGTCTGTCTGCTTTTCTGAAACTTTCTCACAAATAACATTTTGATGACAAAATCTATACAATAAACATGCTGAGCTGGCTCTAGGTCAGCCAAGCTCCACCAGAGCTTGTCTGTCTACTTGGTCTGTCTTTGTCCCTATCTCACCCTTTGCCAATTTTCTGAATGAATGGCCATGCAGGTTGCAGCAATCTTGCTGCATATCATAAATAAACATAATTTCTACTTTTTAATTATATATTAAAATATAAAACAAACTAAAATAGTGATGAAATGCACAAATTCCTAGTAAATTGAACTAAAATGGAAGCAAAATCTTGAATATTCCTATAGTTATTAAAGAAAATGGATCTCTTTAAGTAAAAATATGTTTTTTCAAGATTAAACCCAGCATGATGACTTTAATAATCATGTTTTGCAAAATATTCAAAAGTGATTATTAATTAGAAAAATAGGCTAAGATATAAATAGCATAACATTATAACATAATGTATAAGACTAACATAAAACAAAAATTTAACAGAGCTAAAACTAAAACCACAAACACAAAACACTTATAGTCTAATTTAACTCATGAATTTAGATAGATAATTTCTAATGCATCAGCAAACAAAATAAATATATTAAAAGATAGTATAACATGGTCAAATTGATTTTATCATGAAATCAAACTTCACTTATGATGAGAAGGTCTTAAAGCAGTTGAACACTTTAAGCAATGAACAGAGAAAGATTATATGATAATCTTAATAGTTACTGTGATGTCTTTGGGAAAACTCAACATTTATACATGAATATTGGAGATTTGTGAGAAAGACACCTTAATTGATTTTTGTTTGTTTGTGGTGCTGGTGATTGACCCCAGGGTCTCAGTGTGCTAGGCAAGCACTCCATGATCTACATTCCCAACTCTGAATTTATCAGCACACTTAGTAGAGAATGACACTAAATGCAGTTGGTGTTACCAAGGTAAGACCTTAAAAGAAATAATGGTAAAAGACTCATATATGCTCTCTAGTGAAGTTTCACTACATTTATCATTTTTAAAAATTAATTTAGTTAACCATTTAATAAGATTTACTGAAAAACAAAAGTTTATGCATTCATCTAAAATATATCTTTTGAAGGTCTTCAAAGTGCCAGTCACTAATCTAGTCACATATCACATATAAAAAGCCATGTAATCATGAAACATATATTACTTGTATGTAATTAACAATGAACAGAAAGAATAAATGTTCTACATGGGGTCTTAGAAGATGGTAAATTCTATAGGGAAAATAGAAGCAGGAACATTGGGATCAAGCCTTCTAGGGGAGGGAAGCAGTTGCAATCCCAAGAGGATGGTCTCAGCCAAACTCATTGAGAGGGTGGGAAGAGGACCAGACAAGGGTGAATACCCTACGGTGAGACCCAGTGTTGAGGAGAATTCAGTGTGACTAGATGGAGGAATGACTGGGATGGGGGATAGTAGAAGACCAAGTCAGAGAGAAAAGGGGGCCATCATGAGGACTTTCACGTGTGTGTGAAAGGGGACCCACTGCAGGATTGTCAGTAGAAGAACAGAAATTTTTCTTTCTAAAGGTACATCCTACAGTAGTGTATAATGATAGAAGTAGATCTCCAATTTGAAGGATATTACACTAATAAAAAATTAGAGATAGCTGGGTGCAGTGGTGCACACCTATAATCCCAGCAGCTTGGGAGACAGGCAGGAGGATCACTAGTTCAAAGCCAGCCTCAGAAAAAGTGAGGTGCTAAGCAACTCAGTGAGACCCTGTCTCAAAATAAATACAAAATAGGTCTAGGGATATGGCTCAGTGGTCAAGTGCCTCTGACTTTAATCCCCGGTACCAAAAAACAAAAATAAAATAAATAATTAGGGATGATGACAACTCAGTCCAAGGTGTCATTTCAGAGAATGTAATGAATAGTGATCAGATATTGCACACACTTTGAAGGCAGAACCAATATATATATTTTCAAAAAATATTAGATATAGAGTATGAAAGAAAGCAAACGTAGGACTTCAAGTAGGACTTCAAGATTTACCTAGGACTTTCAAAAGGATAAAAATGTTCATCAAACTGAACAAATTTATGGGTGAACAGGTCTTAGGGGAAAGAGCAGGAGATGAATTTTTGAATTCAGCAGTGAATCCTATAGGGACAAAAGTTTGATTAGAGATAGAAGATAGAAGAAAGGCAAAACTGTAAGACCAAATGATATTACAAATAGTGTGAGTTTACATAGACAATTGAGCTCATAAACAAATAATTTTTATTTTATTTCATGAAAATGGCTCTTCCCTGGATTTTTTGATTTATTGCTGCATAGTAGGGAAATGTATTATTTTTTCTATGTGACTCTGGAAACCACATTAACTAAAAAATGGGCAGGTACCATATAACACAAGCTTTTACTTCCATTATACTGTGTATGTTTTCAGATAGTCGTTGTACAAACACTATACAGTACAATATATTGTATTTTAAAATGATTTAAAGCAAAATGACTGTCAAGGGACTGCTTCTTTAAAAATTGAAATCATTTGATCCTATTTCATTCATTATGAATGCAGCAGGGTTTGATCTAAAAATACATGCTAATTTCCAAGGGTTTAATTTTCTTGAAGAACTAAGATATTTCAAAGTAAATGAGATTTTACATTTCAGTCACACAGCTGTGATACTATAAATTTTATCTAACATAGTGATACACTATTAAATCTCAATTCCAGGATCATGCAGATTTTCAATGTGTTGGGAACACAAAAACATAGAATACAAGAGTCATGAGGAGAAAGATTTATTTTCCACACATGGAAATCTGCCACACACAATTTCCCAGTTCCTAGTAGCCATTCAATAAATATCTGCTGACAGAATGAATAATTAAAATTACCATCTATTTCAGCTGCAACTCAGTCTCTGCTAAAAGTACAGTTTGAAAATCCATCATTCCATTTGTCACAATGAAAATAGAAGCAATCATTTTTAATCGATGATCTATAATTGTCTTCAACATTAGTAAGAAATCTTAAGCCAATTCTTACTTAGAACTTCCTGTGTGTTCATCACAGTGGGGATAGTGATAATTGGCAGAAAAATGCCAAAAGTCACATTTAAAAATGGATATTCTTTTGCCTGGTTCAGTGGCACATTCCTGTAAATGCAGTGATTTGGGAGACTGATGCAGGAGGATTGCAAGTTCAAGACTGGCCTTAGCAATTTAGTAAGAACCTGTCTCAAAATAAATGAAAAATGGTGTTGAGCAGGGGATTGGGGATGTAGCTCAATGGTAAAGCAGCCCTGGGTTCAATTCCAGTACTGCCACTGCCATCATCATCTTCATCATTAGTTTTGTTTTTAATGATCAATCAAACACATGCAATTTTTTTCCTCCAGAATTCAAAGAAGCTCTCAAAAGAAAGCATTGGATTTCTGGTTTTGCTACCCCAGTGCTAGTTTTCATAAATAATTTTTGTAGATAAAATTATAGTAAATAGTTCAAAATTTAGCTAAACTTCGTACTTACTACTTAAGAAAAATAACATCAGTAGAAAGGGAGATGGTCATTAGAAAAACCTAATAAACCACTCAGTAAAGGGAATAACAGCAATACCATCATTCCATCTAACAGAGGCACTTGGGAATTTTTGCCAGAGTTAAATCTACTTGCATACAGTCCTTTGGTGAGTATAGATAGTTACAATAAACAATACAAGTTAGCTGATTTTTTTGGCTTAATTATCGTTGTTTAGATTTTACACTCAGAAAGAAGATGCCTATTACAATTTGTTTTTCATGGACTTTAAAATAGTTAGAAATGGGGCACACAATATGAACTATATCCAAATCCACTTGACACAAATTTATCAGAGGAAATTAATAATTTTTCATATTTTGTCTTTATGGAATTTGGAGATGATACTCTCTCTCCTGTAAATGAGTCCAGATGATTTGCTCTGAAAAGATTGTGTTTCCAGATAACTCATTATATTATGGAAATTTACAGGAAGTTTCCATGGATGATACATTTCCAGGTATTTTCTCACTCTATTTTAAAATCTAAATTCCATCTCAGCTGTGGGAAAACTACAGGCTGAAGCCATTGAGCTTTAAGAAGTAGAGAACTAAATTTGCTTCATTATCCAGTTATTTCCCGTATCAAGTTATTTAGGTCCTAGTGATTTAAACTAACTCCATCTAAGTAATTGAGATAAATTCCCACAATAGAATCACCTGTGGTCTTAACTAACTTTGTTAAGTTACTTAACATCACCTGTGGTCTTAAGATGACTTTGGTAATAATAGGCCAAGCAAAAGAAGATGCAGCAACATGTCTTAAATTATGAAGCATGTTTATTCTGGGTAAAAGGAAGAATTTAATTTTTACTATTAAAATGGAAATTAAAGAAAGATTGTGTAACAGGATTGCAAACAACATGTTGAATGTTTTAGTGATCTGTTGCAACATAACAAAACATTTCACAGTTTAGTGGCTTATAATATGAAATATTTATTATTAACTCTTTTTCCTGTGTTGACTTGTCTGGGTTCAGTCATGCAGCAGCTCCGTTTAGATGGAGTGTTGGTTAAAGTGGAAGATTCAAAGCAGCTTCGCATACATGCCTGGCAGTTGTGTTGGCTGTAGGTTAGACAAACTTCGTTCTGCTCTGCTCCACAGTTTATCTTTCTGTAGCCTGGACACCGAGAGTGAAGAGGTCTCAGGGTTACGCAGTAGTGAAAACAGAAGCCATAATTTCTCTTAAGGTCTATTCTTGGAAGTCAAACTAATTTACTGTCATTACATTTGATTGTTGAAAGCAAATTATGGGGTCATTTCAGATTCATAACAAAGGGGAAAAGGGGGGAATTTTTGCTATAGAGACATGAGGGATCTGAGAAATTTTTGTGTAATCATCAGGCAATCTACAAGACTTAGCTACGTGGCCAAAATAATTTACATCTATCACATGAGCAAAATACATCCAGGCCCTCATGAAATAAAGAATGAATGGAAATTAATTTTACCAGATAGTGTATATCTGCTAAAAATCTATGTTACCTTACTAAAGGTTTACATTTTAGGGAAAAAAAATGTGTCATTCTAATACGAAACAAGACCCACATTATTGATAATATTATTCAACATAAGATTAGAGATTTTAGGCAGAAATACCAGATAAAGGATGAAAATAAGAAATATGAAGATGAGACAAGGAGAGATAAAAGGATCACCACATGCCTAAGTAAAAAAATCCTAGAGTACTTTTAGAAAGCTGTAAGACTAGTATTAAAAGGAAGGTTAGTAGACTTAGTAAAAAAAAAATGTTATTTTTAACCAGTAATAATCACACACAAAAAGCAAGAGATCCCAATAAAATAGAAATAAAGAAGGTGCTTTACATTAATAACATATCAAAAATGACTTTTTAAACAGAAAATTAGCTTCTTTTGATGATATAAACACAGCCTAATAAATGGGGAGCCACATCACCTTAGAGGTGGATAACCTTATTATTTTAAAAATATAGCTAATCGCCAAAGTAATCTAAAATGCAGTGGAACAAAAGAAACTGATCTTAAAATTATTTTTAAGTCACAAAATTCAATAAATGAACCAGATTTCTAAAACTACTAAAATGAGGAAAGGGATTTCTCCACTTCTTTACCTATATATACACTAGCAGGCTTCATAAATATGGCTTTCTGATAATTTTTATTCTACTACAAATAAAATAAAGATAATAGAATTGATGATTTTAAAGTAAATGATTAGCCATCAGTAGATTTAGAAGTTATTTGGGGAGAAATAAAATAACAACTTCTTAAATTTATCTCTGTTGATCTATTAAGGTTATATTTTTCTATTTGACTATCAAGAAATGATATACCAACAAAAATATTGTCACAAAGTATTGGCTTACATGAGATGCTGCATACACATAAAGATGTAGAAGTAACCACTGTGAATAAATTAGAGGCTATCTGTTATGGTTTGAACATTTATATCCCTCCAAAATTCTTATCTTGGAGCTGAATACCCAAAATAATAATAATTAGAGATGTGCCTTTGGAGAATGATCAAGTCACAAGCTCTCTACCAGCAAGGGTAAAATTATTGCTTTTATAAAAGGGTGCAGTGAGTGTCCTTGTCCCTTTTGTATTTCTGCCTTCTGCCCTGTGAGAGGGCAAAAGTTACCATCTTGGAAGTAGAGAGTGAACCTTTACCAGAAAGCACATCTGCTGGTTTCTTGACCCTGGACTTCCTAGCCTCCAGAACTGTAAGAACTCATTGCTGTTAATCTTAAATTATCTATTCTGTGGCATTTCATAATGATTGAGGGAACAGAATTAGACACCATCCAAATTCCATCTTAGGATGTGATTGAGGTCTTTCCTTACAACCGTGTAAAACACCACTAAAGTGTCCACAACCAACTCTGATTCAATAAGGAAGGAAGAAAAAAAAATCATCCTTTTACCTTGACTAGGTCATAGCTTACTTCACTTAAAATCATGAGTTACCTAAATATTTCTTTTAAATCACCAGAATTTTATTGCATTATTATACTTAACTGAATACCTTTTTAGCCTAGCAGGAGCAAATAAAACACTCTCCTTGACCTTTTGAATATACTTTGACTATGTAAATAATCCATATAATTGGCAAGGAAATGACCTCAATTAAATTATGCCTGTAACTGAATAATCAACAATTTCTTAACATTTTAAATTTCCCTCTTGTAATGTAGCAGAAAAATATTATCATTCTTTGAATGAATTGCTTTCTATTTTGAATAATGATTGTTTAAAGTGTGATTTTTTTAAGCATTAGAAACGTATTCATGCTTTTAGCTGTTAGATTGTTTTTTAATAGACATTTGTTGAGAATGAGGAGCAGCAATTAAAGCCTAGAAGAAATTATAAGAAACTAGTTTTAAAATATAATACATGTCATGACATATTTCCTTTTTCCTATAGTAATGCTGTTTCAATTTATTTTTGGTTGTGTACTACAGAGTTTTTTTTAAAAAAATAATTTTTCCTGCTATAAAAGATGTTTCAAAGTTTTCCATCACAGATTCATTGTCAAATTGATAATAAAAACTTTATGTCTTCCTTGTTTTTGAATCTGACAGGAAATCTAAGTCAACATTAATTTAAGATTTTCTTAGACATGTGGCAACATGTTTTTCTACAAAATGCTTTCTTTTTTATTAAGTCAGAAGGATTATGTTAGGTAGGCTTATTTGCTCTAGTATCCACAATGGAGATTGACACATAGATCTACATCCACTGCCTAATGACCACTAATATCGAAGAGCCTCTTTCTTATAATCAGTTTTCTTGTCTTCTATGAACAGTTCTCCACAATTGTTGAACATTTTGTGGTATGATACAATTTACTATTCTAGCTTTACAATAGGTCAGTTAACGCAAAATATGTGAGGTACTTCTATTTTTCAAAATATCTGTGTTTAATTTTTCCTTAGTATGTCAGTTTTACTCATATAGTGTTTTTTTCTATTTTTTTAAATTCAGTTGTTGATGGACACAATACCTTTATTTAATTAATTTATTTTTACATGATGCTGAGGCTTGAACTCAGTGCCTCACAAGGCAAGAGCTCTACAACTGAGACATAACCCCAGCCCAGTTTTCTATTGTTTCTGACTATGTCATCGATGTACAGTTTATAAACAAGATCTAGAGAAAATATAAAAATATCGACACTGCTGAACTTTCTCAACCTTGTTTGAGCAGACACAAACACTGATGATAAAGGTAAATAATGAAATATTCCACTCTTGTTCCACATTATGGTCATGAGAGGACAAGACAGATGTTCCTTCAGAGAGTTGCAATGAATCCTTTAAATGGTTTTTCACTTCTAATTATCAATAATATTTATTACTTCACTTTTTTAGTTGTACAAATTACATAGAATATAGAAATTACAAAGACATGTTTCATTCTATCTTAGGTCTAAACCAAATAATTACTATACTATTTGTATATTCAAATTTTTATAAAAAGCCAAACTGAACTGTCCCTCATCAACATCAACTGTCCTTCAAGATTGTATCTAAAGGGATAAAAATGTCATGAAAGAATGTCCTTTCAGCATACAATATATAAGTAGTAATAAATCATATGTAATGGTGTTTTCTTTGCTTGGAGGACAACTTATTATGTATGTATAATTTGTTTTTTGTAATTAGTGAGGCTATAAATTATTGATTTCGAAAGATGTTTATACATTTTTATTCACACATATTAGTTGTACATATCAATGGATTCATTTTGCTACTTCTATACAGGCATACAATAAACATTAATCATACCAAGCCACCCTTATCCTACCCCCACCTAAACTCCGCCCTTCTCCTAGGCCCTAGTAATTGCTGTGTATACTTAATTGAGAGACTATAACATCCCTAACTTCCGTGCACATTAAAACACTTGATATGCTATACAAATTTTATTTGTCAATTAATTTGCATATTTGTTACCTTTTTAGGTGCTTTCAATAAAATATGATAAGTATGCATAACATAGCTAGAACTTCATTAAAAGTTGAAACTATCTATTTTAAATAAAAACAGCTATAAGTAGATTTGAAACTAAAAGTGAGATCAAAATCTCACTAGGCCTCCAAAATATTCTTTTTATTTTATAAGTTCTGTGTTTTAATCTTTTATTCCACCACAATCCATATTCCCTATACTCCAAAGTATGTATGTATCTATGCTTGTATATGTAAAATAGTCAAGAAATGTTTAACTAAAAAGAAAAGCTAAAAGGGGAAGGTGTTTCTTTTTATTTTCATCATTGATAACTTAATAGACATTTTAAATTTGGTTTTGTTAGCTACATATTTTCCCTTAGACTTGTAAGACTGAATTTAGTGTAAATGTAAAATGGATTATATGTAATATCCAGCTACCATTATACATAAAAATTCATAAATCCATAAATATATTTGCTCTTATTTTTCATCATAATTTTAAACAGTAATAAAACTGATACATGTGTAACTTGCAAATCCAGGAGAACGTATGATAGTAGAGAAGGAAACAAACACCCAAAAAAAGAAATAGTGAAGTCAAGAGAGAAAGAAAAATAAATTATTAATGATGGAAACATAAAAAGCAGGACAAATAACACAAGATTATTGAAATCTATTCAAATATATATACAATAAAATTAACATAAATAAAATGAAACCATTAAAATAATTGAAGTCAGTTTAAATATAAATATATAACAATAAACAATGTTATATATTTATATTTATATTCAATGCTAAGTGTAGTAGCATTGCACAAAACAGACTAGTCATTTACCTGAGAGTTATATTTTACTAGAGGCAGATACTAAGAAAATAATTAATGATACTTATAAGAACTATAGAAAAATGGAAAGATTGAGATCTACCAGTTCCCACAACCTGTCTTACCTGCCCAAATTAGAAATTTCCCAGCATGGAGGTGGAGGTGGCTGGGAGCTTTCCCTCTCATTCCTAACCTGACCAACTGGAATAGACTCTCCATGTTACAGAGTTGGGGAGATGAAACCCTTCTTGGGCCAAAATACTTCAGACTTCCATTGTTTTAATAATATTCAGCAGAGTTTTTTGAACGGATATTGATCAATGCATTCTTTGTCATCTTAGACAATTTCCAAGAAAATGATTGAGTTTTAACAAATGGTGTTCAGTTCTCTTTTCTTTTGGAGAGAGAAGATCTGCAAAACTCCTCAATCAACCATTAGGAAGACCATCCCCTTATTTATTTAACTATAAACTATTTTTTAGATGACTCTAATAAAAATTTTAGTTATTTTAATATGACATATGACATATACCTCTTCTGCCTCCTGTTGTGGTTGCATTTTGTATGTGTCTTGTGTTTGTTAATTTTGTGACTTGACTTGACCTGGCCATGAGCTGCCCAGATATTTGTTCAAATATTATTCTGGATATTTTTTCAAGGGAGTTTTTAGATAGCATTAACATTTAAGTATATAGCTTGTCTAATGCAGATTGCCCTTCATAATACAGGTGGGCCTCATCCAATCAGTTGCAGAATTGAATAAAATAATAAGGCTTATCCACCCTTAAGTAAGAGAGAATTCTTTATGACTGACAACCTTAAAATCAGTAAAAAGTTATAATACTAAAAACTTGAAAGCAATGTTCTTTTTAAATTTTAAAATTGTATTTCTTTTCTTTTTTTAAGAGAGAGAGAATTTTTTAATATTTATTTTTTAGTTTTTGGTGGACACAACATCTTTATTTTATTTTTATATGGTGCTGAGGATCGAACCCAGCACCCCACTCATGCCAGGCAAGCGCGCGATACCACTTCAGCCACATCCCCAGCCCAAAAATTATGTTTTTCTTTTCAGTTGAATTTAGCATGGCACTCAATTTCAGATTAAGGATATAATCTAAATATAATCTTTAAAAATATGACTCAGGCCAATAATGTGTTTAATATGATGTAGATTACAAATCCTAGAAAATTAATGATAATATTTCCTTAAATTTTAAATTGCTAAATTTAAAAAACACAGTCAATTAGTGATGGTAGTTAAGATTAAAAAAAATTAATATGACTTTAAAATGATCTTACTGCTCTATCACCTTGAAAGAGTTGCTTTGAATCTCATTTTTATTATTGAAACCTGATGGTCACATGTTAAGTAATTGCTCAGATCTTTTTCTTTTCTCTTTTTATGTAATGCTTTCTTTATGCTAATTTCAATGAAAAATGAAATGAAAAATATTTTTATTTTGCATGAAGATTAAGTTTAAGAATTACTTTTTAATTTTAACTGCTTTCTAAGAAGCTTTTCTACCTTACAGATTATGATTGATCAATGCACCAAAGATCAAATGTTCTTTCTTCTCCTTTAATTTTATAAACAATTCAACGGAAATTAAAATTTTTTTTTGTCTCATTGAGCTTTTTTCAGCAGCAGAATCTAGAAGATGCAATTTCCCAAGAGCTGTGCTTGATCTTAGTTAATGTCTCTCTCTCAGAGAGAGACTTTGTCAGGATTATATAAAATTTTGATTAAAGGAGAATGGCAGTTTATTTCTCTTACGAATAGCCCCACATAAAATACCATTTGTTAAACTGAGAAACAAATGAAAAGAAAACATTTTTCTCAAAGTAGTATAACCAAGAAACAATGGAGTTTTAAAATGATTTATACTTCATATATAGAACTTGCTCAGTTAATGCATCCAGTTAAAAGGCATTAAGATAGTGCAAGTAAAGGGCTGTGGATGTAGCTCAGAGGTTAGGGCACTTCTCCAGCATATGCATAGGTACTGGGTTCAATCCCCAGTACTGCCAAGAAAAAAAAGAAAAGAAAGAAACTCTGAGGAAAGAGACTGTATAATTTGAATAAATTAATGGTGTTCTATCAAACTTAAAGTTATCTTTTTGCCCTTCATTTAGCCAATGTCCTAAAATGATTTAAGAAATCAATTATTTCCTTACTTCAAGATTTTCTAAAAGACTGAGCTATGCCTAAGCTTTTCTACTAAAGTGACTAAAGATATTTTCTTAAAGAAAAATGAATTCTTCCCCAGGAGAAATACTGGCATCAATAATTAGAATAATGTTTGCTTTGTGATTTTACATATAATGTAAAATGTTTCAGAAGCTTCAGATTATAAATTATAATTTCCCCCTTTCCTGATGTAACTAGTCTATTCTCTAGTTTTATATTTGGAAGCAAACAAAAGAAAAAATTCATCTCTATGTTTTAGTGCACCAAATAATACTACCTGTCTGCAAATTTAATATACTCTAGAGAGGATCACTGTTCAGTAACCACAGAATCTTTATAAAACTTTATACTTTGACTGCAAAAAAAACCATAATTCTTGGAGAATTTCATTGCATTCTACAAGTAATACATGAAATCAAAAGTTCATGACCCTCATCCCTAACCTAGAGCAATTTGACTAGTCATTAGAAAGGCAGCACTGATGAAAGATTGAAGTGATCATGTATAAACAGTTCCCTTTAGCTGACAGCTTCAGCTAACCCAATCTGGGTCACCTGGACTCCTCCTACCTGAGTGTCAGTGACTAAGAAGAGACCATAAAATGATTTGATTTTTTTCAGGCAATTTAAAAATAGATCATATCTTTAAAAAAATATGTGTACAAGCCATCTCTTCTATTTTAGTCTTATTTCTATTATCCAAACTATCCAAATTGGTTAGGTATTTCAATAATTTTCATTTAATTGCTTCATGGTTTTTCAATTTGTTGTTTTGCATACTTAGGTCAATTTTTTTTTTTTTTTGAGAATTATTTTTAATATTTATTTTTTAGTTTTTGGCAGACACAACATCTTTGTTTGTATGTGGTGCTGAGGATCGAACCTGGGCCGCACGCATGCCAGGCGAGCGCGCTACGGCTTGAGCCACATCCCCAGCCCTAGGTCAATTTTTAAAATACTATTTTGCCTTAAGGAGGAGGAGGTAAGATTTACAATAGCTTATAATTATGTTTAGAATTTACACATTTTAGGAAAGGTGATTAATTGCAGATGCCTATTGGAAGATGCTTTTCTCACAATTAATTTTCTGTTCTTGAACTTTGTCCTACTTAGCAGGACAATAGAAGAGGGTTTTCACTTCTAATCAATTCAGCTTAGAAATTTCAGAGCAATAAAATATCTTTTGTACTAGTATACAGGGCACTTTAGGAATGTCCTGCCTTGGAAAACAGAGAGACAGAACACTATTTCTGCTTTTGTATATTTGACCCCAAATAAGGGCTCAGCTGATTATCTATTAGTATTTTATTAAGGTCACTGATACAAGTTACTTAGATTTGAGGATAAGTGAGCTTTTTCTATTTCTGAAAGTTTAGAACTTTCTGAATGAACCATGTTTCAAGGTTATGTCTAAAAGCATAGTGATTTTGGGAAACTTAAAACCAAAGATCTGACCATAAAGGGAACCTATGCTGCCTGTGATGTCAAAATAAATAAAGTCATCCCTCCATGTGGAATTTTATGTTGGAGATGTAAAGTCCAGAAAATGTTCTGGGGATCTTGTCACAATACATTTTAAAATCTGTGACCCCAAGCTTACAAGAAGTGAATCAGATTCTCTAGATATAGCTCTGTGAATATGATATTTTAATAGGTAGAAAATAATTCTTGTACACAGATATTTTGAAAAAAAAAACAACGTTCTCCATATTTTTTTCCTCTTAACACATTTATATGGTCATAAAAACACATTGTGGTCAACTTTTAAAATAATCTATTCCCAATCTTGACTGCAGACTGATGGAATCAAAATCTCCAACTTGAAGAGCCTGGAGATTACTATCTATAGAAATTTCCCCAGGTAATTTTACTGTGCAGCCATCTTTGGGTGCACTGGTCAAATTATAGTTACACGTGAACGCTTCTCCAGTTTTAAAACCAATACGAATCACCTGGATATCTTGTAGATTTGAAGATTCTCATTCAGGCATGGTTGAACTTGGGCTTCCACATTTCCAGCAAGCTTGTAGGAAATATAGATATTTCTGGTTCAAAGAATATTAAAAAGCACTGGCCTAAAACACTTGATTAGAATGGAACAGTGCTTTACTCTGTTATCTTCCCCATAGTAGGTAAACAAAAAACAAACAACATAATTGAAATTAAAAGATGATTGAATGTTTAGCATGATATTCTCCAAATCCATCCATTTACTGGCAAATGCCATAATTTCATTCTTCTTTAAAGCTAAGTAATATTTCATTGGAAAAAAATATATATGTAGGGGCTGGGATTGTGGCTCAGAGGTAGAGTGCTTGCCTAGCACCCACGAGGCCCTGGGTTCGATCCTCAGCACCACATAAAAAATAAAATAAAATAAAGATATGTGTCCACCTATAAGTAAAAAATAAATATTAAATATATATATATATATATGTGTGTGTGTGTGTGTGTGTGTGTATGACATTTTCT
This sequence comes from Marmota monax, assembly GCF_021218885.2. Classification (NCBI taxonomy): domain Eukaryota; kingdom Metazoa; phylum Chordata; class Mammalia; order Rodentia; family Sciuridae; genus Marmota; species Marmota monax. The sequence goes on along the minus strand of NW_026694999.1, from coordinate 2,168,586 downwards.
TTATCCATTCATTTACTAAAGGACACCTAGGTTAGTTCCATAGTTCAGCTATTGTGAATTAAGCTGCTGTAACTATTGACGGCTGCATCACTGTAGTATGCTCATTTTAAGTCCTTTGGGTAAAACCAAGGAGGGGGATAGCTGGTTCAAGTGGTGGTTCCATTCCAAGTTTTCTGAGGAATCTCCATACTGCTTTTCATAGTGACATAAGCTAATCCCCCCCAAATCAAAGGCCAAATGTTTTCTCTAATATACAGATGCTAATTCACAAGAAGGAATGAGGCACTAGAGAAGCATAGAGTTACCTTAGATTAGGTAGAGGGAAGTGAAGGGAGGAGAAGGAAGGGGAGGGATAGGAAGGATAGTACAACAAAACAGACATTATTGCTTTAAGTAATATGTATATATGCGACTGCATGACCAATGTGATTCTACAACACGTACACTCAGTAAAATGAGAAATTATATCCCATCCATATATGATATATCAAAGTGCATAAATGCAGTCTACTGTCATTAATGACTGATTAAAACAAAATATTCTTTAAAAAGAAGATTGAATGTGTATAACAGTCATTTTTCAAATACATGCTAAAAAAATACAATCTTTATCTGCTACCTTCTGTTATGTTCCTTTAGATTAAGTCTAATGTTTAGTTCTTGGGAATTATACAGTTCTTAGGAATTATAGACAAGCCATAAATCAACTTATCGTTATAAATATTTTTATTTATACATAAATTGTGTCATATTTCTACTTTTCTTTCTTAAATTTCTATCATAGCTTTCTAAATCCATGACAGAAGTTGGATGTTCACTTTTCCAAGGTAAAAATCACTAACTTTTTACTTGGTATGGTCTTCTCAAATGTATCCTTACTAAATTTACTAGTTTATTGTATATTGTTTTCTTTTGTTCCTTGACATTCATCCTAAAGCAGTAGTACCCCTATTTTTTGTAAGTTTCTATAATTAGTGAAACAGGGACCATTTCTCTCTTTTCTTCTCCCTGTGACAATAACCTTCTCAGCTTCTGATGAAATTGTTCTCCTGTTGAGGTCAGCAGAGAGGGCTTGGTCCACTTTCACATCAGTAGAAAGAATGTTTCCTCTGTAATTTTTATTCAGCTGCCATTGTTGAAACAAAAAAAATTGGTTACTGTAGCAGAACAGGGGTTATTATGCACAGCATGTCCTGTGTAATCAGTGTGAATAAGAACATTAAATTGATGTTGATATTTCAGATTAAGTATAATCTACATTTGGGAACCTTGATTTCATAGAAATAATTTACAGCAAAGGCTTCTTTGAAGATGATTTCCCATCATGGGCTTAGGGTGATTGAGCTAAGTATAAAAACGACAACTTTTAGTTCCATAGATAGAAATCGTGTGGATCTAAGGTGTTGCAGTCTTCATTTTTGCAAACTCTTCTCAGCACATGCTTTTCATAACCCATGGTCGTTAATATTAATTTAGTGAAACTTAAAATAACTAATTGACATATGCTCATTACAGCTTCAACCAATTTTAATCAGAATACAAATGAAGGAAAATACAACATGTGTGCACGTTTAAAAAATGTTTTAAAAAACCCACTCAAAGGTATCAAAGTGTTAACTCACTGTGATCTTTTGTATATTAAATAAACCACAAATAAACTACAAATAAATAAAGCCAAGATCTGGAACATAAATAATGACAATTCATGCTACAGTGACAGGGAGATGGACAAAGAGGTCTGCTGGAGACTTTTCTCATTTTTATGTTTCAATTTCTTTTGGCTGGCAACAGCTAGATTGTTTCTGTCCATGATGAGCACTTACGCGATTCTGATGAGGTAAAACAAAAAGGAATATAAGAAAAGTTTTTTTTCTGTTTAGAATGCTTTATTTCCTTTTATCCATATGTGTTTTATCATCAGATACTGTTATTTATTTATTTATTTATTGGTGGCAGTGGGGATTGAACCCAGGACCTTATGCATGCTAGGCAAGCACTGTACCAACTAAGCTATATCCCCAGCCAGTGTAAGTCTTTGTGACCATATTTCAGACTTCATTACAAATAGCTTAGTTCTGGATATTAAAGAGAATGGATTGAACTTAAACTTTCACTCTGAAAATTCACCTTACAAATAAATCCCATTTCTTGAAAGTCTTATTCAATAAACATCTTACTGAAAGCTGCCAGGCAGAGTGTGGTTAATAATCAAATATTCATTCAAATCTGTCTATCTATTTATCTATCTATCTATCTAGGATCTGTCTCTGCTGAAAATAATTTCATTTTGTATGATAGTTAATAAATCATCCCAGAACCTTAGATTTCAGCATTAACCACTATCAGCATCTAACTTACTTCAAATATGTGGCTGTACTTAGAGTCCTGGATGTTAACATAGTAGAGGAACATGCATGTTATTGTTTTTCAGAGTGGAGAATGATCCCACACAATATCTTCATCCCTGAAACTTCTAGGAAAAAGAAACACTCATCTCCACTTTATAGTAGATTAATACAGTGTTAAGATTATATGGAAGGATAAAGAACACAGACCCAATGCTTACAATGGAATCTGAGATTCACTAACTTTGTGTATAGCTTGAACACTTTGAGGTATCTGAGAAAGTGCTGCCTCTAACCAAAGTTTCTTAGGTTGGAAAGCTCCATTTTCTGCACACATACATACAAATACTACCACCACCATGGTCATTCCAGTAAAACAGGGACATATTTAAGGTACTAATGTAAAAAAATATGAATTTTATTATCAGAAAACAACAGCAGGACCTGCAAAAAGAAGATTTTAATTAGGATGGAGAAGAAGAGGGCATTCCACTTACTTCATCAGCACCATAACTGGGATAAGCAAGGACAATGAAGAGCCTCATTAGTGCTCATTAGTGGCACTAATGGTGTGCAAATTCTGTCAATTAAATTTAAGTAATACACTTCAATCACTTTGATACCACAGAAAATCTGGAGATGGAAGGGAGGCCTAAGGGCAGTTGCCCCCAATACTTTGGTGCTGATTCTATTTGGTATTCTACTGTTGTTTATTAATGAACTATTTAATCATATTTTTGAAGTTTTATTGATGTTTTCCAGAATTTAGACTCAAACAAAAACATATGCATTAAACTTATGGAGATAATAATAGTCACAGAAAAGTATATTACATTTTTCCTCTTTCTTTTTTTCTCTCTCCCCCACTTACCTCCCTCCCTTTCTTCCTTACGCTCTCTTTTTCTTTCTTTCACTTGTTGTTTGATGATTGTTAAGGATATAAGGCAACCTAAACAAATTCAAATAAGAAATTCAGCAGGACTCTTATCTCTAAATAATGAAGCCTGAGAATTTAACATAATCATGCTTAATATCCATTTCAAAGGATTTCTGGTGTTTATTGCAAAGAAGAACAATGAAAATAAAATTTTAGGAGTTACTATTATCATATTCTTCATTGTACAAATCTGTTAATTTCTGGAAAGCTTAAATTATATGTCCAAACTTAGTCAGCAAATTAGTTTAAAAGTTTAATGTAGAAGACCTCTAGCTTTATTACATAATGTCCATACATTATTTGTTAACCCTAGGGTTATAGATTCAATCTGATTATACATATCTAGATTTGAGCATGATAAAACTTATATATATATATATATATATATATATATATATATATGTGTTTTAGTTGTTGATGGATGTTTATTTTATTCATTTATTTATATGCAGTGCTGAATCGAATCCAGTTCTGCACACATGTGAGGCAAACGCTCTACCACTAAGCCACAACCCCAGCCCAAGATAACTTCTTAATATCAGTTTGCTCCTCTATACAATGTGGTTAACACTGCCTTCTTCACAGTGTCCTCTTGAAGGTTACAATGCCCAGCATACATGAAAACATCAGGTTAAGCACTCCATACATGTCTTCTTTGCTGTGCTTTTATGTTGCATTCTTTGTGATCAATGGATTTCTTTATATTTGATTGTGACACTGTAAATTAGTTTATAGGAATATTTAATTATCTCACAAACTTCCTGTAAGAGACAAAATCACAATAAACCATGAAATGTTCTTAAATGAGTACAAGGAAAACAAATGGGACAGAAAAAAAAACATCCTATATAACTTCAAGCTGTCTTTCTAATATATGATCTATTTTTGAGAAGGATCCATGTGCTGCTGAGAAAAAAGTATAACTGCTTGATGTTGGGTGGTATACTCTATATATGTCAATTAAGTCTAGGTTATTAATTGTGTTATTGAGTTCTATAGTTTCCTTATTCAACTTTTGTTTGGAAGATCTGTCCAGTGGCGAGAGAGGTGTGTTGAAGTCCCCCATGATTATGGTATGGTGGTCTATTAGACTCTTGAACTTGAGAAGAGTTTGTTTGATGAACATAGCTGCACCATTGTTTGGGGCATAAGTATTTATGATTGTTATGTCTTTTTGGTGTATGGTTCCCCTAAGCAGTATGTAGTGTCCCTCTTTATCCCTTTTGATTAACTTTGGCTTGAAATCTATTTTATTTGATATGAGTATGGACACTCCTGCTTGTTTCTGAAGTCCATATGAGTGATATGATTATTCCCAACCTTTCACCTTCAGCCTATGTATGTCTTTTCCTATCAAATGAGTCTCCTGTAGGCAACATATTGTTGGGTCTTGTTTTGTGATCCATTCTACTAGCCTGTGTCTCTTAATTGGTGAGTTTAAGCCATTAACATTTAGGGTTATTATTGAGATATGGGTTGTTCTTCCAGCCATATTTGTTTATTTCTGTTACTAAACATGGTTTGTTTTCCTCTTTGATTATTTTCCCCCCCTTTACTGTCCTACCTCCCACTGTTGGTTTTCATTGTTATTTTCCATTTCCTCTTCCTGTAATGTTTTGGCGAGGATGTTTTGAAGAGATGGTTTTCTAGCTGCGAATTCTTTTAACTTTTGTTTATCGTGGAAGGCTTTAATTTCATCTTCCATCCTGAAGCTTAATTTCGCTGGATACACAATTCTTGGTTGGAACCCATTTTCTTTCAGTGTTTGAAATATGTTATTCCAGGATCTTCTAGCTTTCAGAGTCTGTGTTGAAAGATCAGCTGTTATCCTGATTGGCTTACCCCTAAATGTAATCTGCTTCCTTTCTCTTGTAGCTTTTAAAATTCTCTCCTTATTCTGTATGTTGGGCATCTTCATTATAATGTGTCTAGGTGTGGATCTCTTATGATTTTGCACATTCGGCGTCCAGTAGGCTTCTAGGATTTGGGATTCTGTCTCATTCTTCAAGTCTGGGAAGTTTTCTCGTATTATTTCATTGAATAGACTGCTCATTCCTTTGGTTTGGAGCTCTGTACCTTCCTGTATCCCAATGACTCTTAAGTTTGGTCTCTTAATGTTATCCCATATTTCTTGGATGTTCTGCTCATGGTTTCTTAACAGTCTTGCTGAGCTGTCTATGTTCTTTTCCAGTTGAAATACTTTGTCTTCATTGTCTGATGTTCTATCTTCTAAGTGTTCTACTCTGCTGGTAGTATTCTCCATTGAGTTTTTAAGTTGGTTTATTGCTTCCTGCATTTCTAGGATTTCTGTTTGTTTGTTTTTTATAACCTCTATCTCCCTGTATAGTTGATCCTTTGCTTCCTGGATTTGTTTGCGTAATTCATTGTCCAAGTGATCTTTCATTGTCTGATTTTGCTGTCTAATGTCTTCCTTGAGACTCCAGATCATCTGAAGCATGTATATCCTGAATTCTTTATCTGACATTCCATCTGCTGCAGCTGTTACCTCTTCTAAAGTTGCATTGACCTGCATTGCTTGTGGTCCTCTCTTTCCTTGTCTTTTCATACTGCTTGCATATCTTTCCTGCAGGCGCGGGCGGCGGCTCTGCTCTCTCCTTATTCCAATTGGGGTGTCGTGGCTACCACGCCGGCAGGTCACTGGGCCTGTTCTGGGCGCTGGCGGCGGCTCTGTTCTGCCCCTACTCCAATTGGGGTGACGAGTGTACCACGCCAGCAGGCCACCGGGCCTGATCCGCTGGTCGGTTGCAGGTTTGCCTACCCTGCAGGCGTGGGCGGCGGCTCTACTCTGCCCCTACTCCAAATAGGGTGACGTGTCTGTCGTACCAGCAGGCCACTGGGCCTGTCCCGCTGGTTGGTCGCAGATCTGCCCACCTTTCGGGCACGGGTGGCGGCTCTGCTCTGCCCCTACTCCAATTGGGGTGGTGTGTGTACCACGCCGGCAGGCTCCTGGGCCTGATCTGCCGGTCTGTGGCAGGTCTGCCTACCTTGGCGGCGTGGGTGGCGGATCTGCCCTGCCCCTCCTACCACGCCTGCGGACCCCTGGGCCTGATCTGCAGGTTGGTAACAGGTCTGCTCACCCTGCAGGCACGGGTGGCGGGTCCGCTCCACCCCCACTCCAATTGGGGTCACGTGGCCACCACACCGGCAGGGCCTGATCCGGGCATGGGAGAAGGATCTGCTCTGCCCCTACTCCAGTTGGGGTGACGTGTGTACCACACTGGCAGGCCACTGGGCCTGACCCGCCAGTCTGTCACAGGTCTATTTACCTTGCAAGCGCGGGCGGCGGCTCTGCCCTGCCCCTCCTACCATGCCCATGTACCACTGGGTCGCGGGTCTGCCCACCTTGCTGGTGCGGGTGGCGGCTCCGCTCAGCCCCCTCTCCAATTGGGGTAACGCAGTCAGGTCACCACGCTGGCGAGCCGCTGGGCCTGCTCCGGGCGCTGGCGGCGGCCCGGCTCCTCCCCTCTGGCTCGACGACAAATTGAGGAGACTCGGGTGTCTGTGCCTCACCCCCCCTACCAGGAGACCAACTGTTTCTGTCACCGCTCATATTGATGAAGTTCTCTCCTCCACCGCTTTCTGCTGACATCAGATCTCTGCCATGTTGGTATCCTATGCGAATGGCAGCATTTCGTTCCCCTTGCCGGGCAACCAAAGCAACGGGTGAGTCCTGACCAGCCCTCAGCAGGACCCGGACCGAGAAGCAGTTTCCATGGGCTCCTAGCCCTGGGCCAGGGCAGTTCCGGGAGCCGGAACTCGGCCGCTCCGTGCTCCGTGTAAGCTCCGATAAGAGTAGGCTCCAAGAAGCAGTCCCCGCGGGCTCAGTTCCGGGAGCCGGAATTCGGCCGTTTAGTGCTTGGTGTATGCTCTGATAGGAGCAGGGTCTAAGAAGCAGCCTCCGCAGGCTCCCCAGCCCTGGGCCAGGGCGGTTCCGGGAGCCGGAACTCGGCCGCCCCGAGCTCAGTGTTCGCTCAGATAAGATCAGTTTCTAAGAAGCCCCCAGGCACTGAACCCTAGCAATCTGTCTGCAAGCCGCAGGCGAATGGCAGCCTGAAATTACCTGTTCTATGGCTGAATCAAGCTGTCTTTCTAAAAGCGAGAAAAATTAAATACTAAATTTCTCCAAAGCAATGTAGACTTAATACCTTTTTTCATCAGGCATAAAATTTGTGTGTTAAATATAAAGAAGCCTGAAGGCAAAAATCAGGCTGTGTTATATAACACCCATGCTGAAATTTCTGGAAAACTGGATGTTCTAATGAACCAATCCTCACTTATGAGAAATGAGTAGCTTCTAAAAATCCCAAATCACACAAAGGTCATTATTTTTCTCTGGTTCTATAAATAGTTTAAATACAGCCATTTCTGCTGTCCTACCTACTTACTGTCTTTATCCAGTGATTCTAATGTGTGACTGGGGTGCTAACATGAAAGGCAAATAACTATTTATAATATTTTTCAAACTGAAATAAATAAAACTCTTAAAATTCTTCCTTCCAACTTCTTCAAATATCTTCCAAGGCTTCTAAGACTTGAAAAGCCAAATTTTGACATGGAAGGGAACCTGACTGAAATAAATTCAATTTTCCATATACTGCTTTCCTTTTGTCCACAGGAGGAAGCAGAGTCTGGAAAGTTGAAAGCACACATATCACACACACACACACACACACACACACCCCATACATACACACACACACCCCATACATACCACACACACTGCATAATTAAAAAGACTGACACAAAAAGAGAAAGTCCTATTCTATACTCAGAACATTTCTCTTCTCACATCATGTTTATGGATTTTCCACACCAAGCCATTCTCCAATTGTGTGTCCTACTGTTGAATTCAATTCTAGCACTTTCTGGAATTAGCTCAGAGCCCACAGGTTAAAGGCTAAATCCAAGTCGGTCTCCCTCCTCTGATTCCACCTCAAAATATTGAGGCCCAAGGTATTCACATTTTTGTCTGACCTGGCTATGAGAGTTCTCACAACTCTCTTTAGGTTTGATTATGTGCAACAATGTCTTATAGAACACACAGAAAAATACTTTATTTATATTTAGCAGTTTATTATAAAGAATACAGATGAAGACATACATTGGGCAAGGACTAAAAGGGTCTTTATGAATTTGGGCATACCACCCTCCTGGCACATGAATATATTCATCAGTCTGCAAGTTCTCTGAGCTCCATTATTTGAACATTTTTATGGAGACTTGGTCATGTAGGCATGACTGATTACTAATTCCACCTCCAGCCCTTCTCCCCTCCTCAAAGGATGAGTGGAGTACCTGAAGTTTCCAAATTTCTAATCAAGCGACCTTAATGGTGACCAGACTCTATCCTAAAACAATCAAGGAGCCCACAAAGAATTACCTCATTATAAAACAAAACATACTTCTTTTTCTAGGAAATTCCAATAGATTTAGTAGCTCTGTTTCCAGTACCAGGATCAATGACTAAATATTAGAATAATTGTTACTAATAATTATTAATAATAATAAAAGTTGCTTCTAGCACTCCTGTCTCTCAATTCCAAGGAATTCTTAGGAGCTCTGTGCCAGGAATTGACAGAAAGACCTAATATATTTTATCTCATATGTTTAGAGAAAACTGCATGAAACAAATGCAGGATATTCACATTGTTTTCTAGGATATGTAGAAGATTTTTAAAAGTCAGTAAAAAGTTACCATTTTCCAGATTGTACAACTAGTTTCAACAACTACAACAGAAATGAAATCAAATATAGTATTTTCTGACTACAGTGGAATTAAGCTGAATAACAGAAACATAATAATTAGATAAAACCAGATAATTGGACACAATGTATGTCCAAATGACCCATGAATGAAAAATAAAATCACAATAGAAATAATTATTGGGAAATAATAGGTAATAAATCTTTAGCTTATCCAAATTTATGGAAATAACTAAACCTGGATTAAAAGATGATATATAACTTCCATGTGCAATAGAAGAAGTGAAAATTCACAGAAAACGTGATGGGTGCAAGAGTTTACGGGTTATTTTGGAATAGTTGTAATAAAACAGATTAGAATTATTTACTATCATTGACTAGTCAGAAATCTGAGTTTGGTTCATCTCTCTCATGCCTCAAATTTACTAAATCAACAACTTCTGCATATTCTGAGTCTTGATTTTATCTCTGTATCTGATTTGTACATCCTACCTATGGCTATAGTAATCTCTTTTCTAGTTTATGCACAATTCCTTAATTATTCTCCCATCTTCTCTCACTCAGTTTGTATATTCCTCACACCTACCATGACCTTTGAAGAGTGCATATATTATTGTATCACTACTATGCATAAAATTCTTCAGGAGGACACCAGAAGACATTGGGGTATCACCAAGAATCACTTTCCCAACTTAGACAACAACTGCATTGACAGAATTTGTCCAATGCAACTGATATTTGATAATGATGATAGAATCTTATATACATGGGTGTACAAGTATAAGATTTGATATGGAGATTTTTCTTGGTTGTCACTAATACTGCACTTTTAAGTGTAAATTTATGAGAAAAATAGATAGGAACATTCCATTTTTAATGTACAATTATTTATTCCTAATTTTGCTCTTTGGCAAAGTATGATATTCAGGAATTCTGCCGTCTTTTGACTTTGTGTACACTTAAAATTACCATTCTTCAACAGAAACCAAATTATTTCCATTGCACTCTGAATTCTTTTGATGAAAATCAGTTCCAAGGGACAGATTTTTGAGAAGGAGGAAACTTAAAGTTTGAGAAATATCTGTGGTATTACAATGCAAAAATACACTTCCATTTATTTGACAGAGGTATCTAAACACCCCAAACTATTGGTAAACAACCAAATATTTATTAGATATTAATTTGACAAACTCTTTTTATCAAAATTTCAAAAAGAAATGAAAACCAAATTACTAGAAAATGTAATTAGTTCATAAGCATTAACTCTAAAAAAAATAAATGAAATCATTGGCTAATTTCTTTTATGAAAATCTATATAAAAGTCATAAAATGCATGCTAACAATTCAGTCATTCATACAGGCAAATAAATCAAATACTTAACCTCTTGAACAAAAGAAGAAAAAACAGTCCAATGTAAATGTTTAAAAAGCACTTTACACCTTCAAATGTCTTCAAGTGACAAAATCATAATGAAATTTTGCATGCTCACACTTGAGTTGGCAAAATTAAAAATACTGATCACATGGGTTTTAAATTATAATCAAGTCTTGAGAATATATGCTTACATCATCTTTTTCTGGTATCAAGAGAAACTTGGAATCTGTTGTTTTGAGGTACACATTATTAAAGCTGAATTTTTAATTAGAATGTCTTCATTTAGTATCATAGGCATATTAATCAGCTTTTCTAACCAAATAGATTTTTCTCAGTCTTGCAGAAGTCAAAATCCCTGCAGGCTGACATGATTGTTCCAACCAAATAATTAATTTGAAACTATTTATACTGACATGTCTTGGTGAAAATGCATTGATTCAGATACACTTGGACTTTGTCAATCTAGAACGAGTGGATTAACGGGCTAGTAGAAAATAAATTGATTTCTGAAATCATCATGAAATAATGAAATCATCATGACATAATGAAAGTTGGAAGCTGTGGAGTACAATGTAAATTAAAATTTTATTTTGAAGTGGATCCATTTTATCCACTCATTTGTCTTTTGGATCTTCTCTAAATCTGCCATCCCCTTTTTCCTTAGTAGAACAATCCTGGGAGAGACACACATTTTATTGCTTAGTAAAAAGCAATTCATAAAATTGAATAGAAACTCAGCATAAACTCTGTTATTCTCACAACATGGAGATGAGAAGTCCCAGATCAATGTGTCTGCGGTTCAGTTTCTGGAGAAAGCGTCCTTCAAGGCTTCAGATGGTCACCTTCTCCTCTTGTCCTCATGTAGTCTTCCCTCCATCCCTTGCATAGAGACTCTGTCTCTTTCTCTTCTTATGTGGGCACCAGTTGTGTGGGATGAGGCCCCTGCTCTTGTGCCCTCATTTAACCTTAATTACCCCTCTAAAGACTCAAGAAAATCATGTTGAGATTTAGGACATCAAAATAAGAATTTGGGGGGAATAGACTTCAGTCCATAATAGCGTCTGATATCACAGAATTCAGCTTCTTTTTCTACTGGCTTTCTCAGAACCCTGACCCACTGTAAATTGGTTCCTCTTTATTCACAACTACCCTGATAACTGGGACTTCCTTCCTTCCTCTATTTAGTGCCCCTCTTGCCCCTTTATGTCTTGAATATTGTCTTACAAACCATCATGCCTTTTGTCATTGCATGATCAGCTGTCCTTCCCTGCTACTTCTGCATAGATGTAACTTTCCTCTTTCTGCTTCTCTCTTTACCTGACTCATTTCCCTGTGTCTGCTGTTAACCTCTCACAGAAATTCCTTTTCTGAATTCAGTATCTTTTGTGATATGGGTTCTGTTTGCTATGTACGTTTTTGGTATCTCTCTACTTCTAGGCTTTTCCGGTATTTTTGAAAATCTCCATTTTTATTTTCGTAAGATCCACTTTATTGGGGTTTACTCTGGACTTTGATCCAGTCATCCATGACCAGGAGAGCAGCAATACATGGGGCAAAATGTTGCTGCTCAGGAGGCAAGACTCTTGATAGAAACTCACAGAACATTGGACTCCTTTTCAGTACAATTTGGGAACCATAAGTAATAAATTAAAGATTATTTTTACCCATGGTTTCCCTTTTCAGGCCTTCTATCATCAGAAATATCTCATTACATATAATGTTGTTCCCGATGAGAGCAAAGGGTAGTATCTTAAAGATCATTAACTCTTTATTTTTAATGATGGAGCACACAGAGGCTCAGAGGGATAGAGGCCTGTCCTGTGCTACTCTTTGAGGGAGTAGTACAGCTGAGGATGGATATCAGGCTTCCTTACCCCAGTTGAGCATCTTGATTGAAAAAGAACTACATGTGAATTTTTGAAGTTGTAGACTTATGATCCTTGTTCTTTATCCATATAAATCCTAAATAAATAAAATTTTCAGTAATTAGTTATTCCTAGATATAAATATGTTTTCAAAATCCTAAACGAAATCAGAAACAAAGAATACTTTTTTATGATACTGATACCGCTGGTTATCAGTGACAAGTCCTGCTCCCTCACATGTTGAAGTCTGAACATTAGAGAAGCTCGCCAAGGCAAGCATATGAAGCAGGGTTTATTTAAAAAGGGGTAACATAGACTTCTCCCGCGAGGGAGAAGGGGGCCATAACTGATATCATGATATCCAAAGAGGTGAGGTGTTCTGCCCTTTTTATATGTCCTAGGATTCCATTCTCCTGCCTTTCTCCTCTTATCTTTTTCCTTCCTGTTTTTGCTAGGTGTTTAAGATGAAGAGTCAAACTGACTTTTGTTTCTATCTATTGTTAATAGTCAGCTGAGTATCTATGAGAGTCACTCCTGGGGGCACTTGAGAGCAGCTTCTTAGTTCTGCTAGTGCCATTTGCGCTAGGGTGGGTCCAGGTCTTGCTTGATCATGTGGCTTCCCTTAGATGCATCAGGGATGTCTCCCTTCTCCAATGACCCTCCTCTCCATAGCTTTGGCTTTCTGTTCTCCATGGGTCTCATTAATCTCCCTGATTGGGAGGTTATGTGGCCCAAAGTTTCAGAGCTCTTTAGAGAAGTCCCCTGTTCCCTGGATTCAGACTGACTCAGAGGGTAAGAGCCAAATATTGGTTTTCTTGGCCCTTCTAATTAAATTTTAATTTAAGTCTTGATCTTAAACATCTAGCAAATCAGTCTCATCTGTCTTATTTAAAATTACTGGGTTCTAATGTCTATCTCTCTGTCCTGTACGTGATGGCTTATTATCTTAAATTAACCTGGGTTGTGTGTTCTTAAAGCAATACCTCTGCAAAACATTAACAGGCAATCAATTTTTGACTGTTTATAAGGAAACTACAAAATAAGATTAACAAGAGAAAAAACATATTTAGTTCGTGTAATAGCTACCTTGAATTTTGGCTGAGTTATACATTATATCTCCTGTTTGAGATCCTAGCAATCTTGACAAAAACCAACTTTTGAACACAACTTTAAATGAACTGAAGTCTCGTCTACTCTGGAGTCATTCTGACATGTAGTGATATGGGACATAGAACCTTATCTCAGGTAAGGCAAGGCTCTTCATAAATCTTAAATAAAGTGTTATTGTTGTGAAGCTGATCTTTGCTTCTTAAATATCATTTTACAAAGTTTACATAAATTGTTGCTTGAGGTCACATGATATTACCTAACACAATATGATATCACATTTAAAACACGAATTAAAGGAAGGCTGAAAGCTTTTAACCTTTTGTGGAAAAGGAGCAAAATACTTTTATGTTTTACAGTATTAACCTTTACATAGATTAGGCTCTCATTAACTTAAAAATACATTTAAATTTTACCCCAGTGTAAAAAGTAACATAAAGCTTTATATAGCTCATTGATACCAGGTCCAGTTATAGAACATTAAATGATATAAATGAATCCCCAATATGTTTTTCTTTTAAGTCTAAAATTACCATACAACTTTAGTTTGGAGAACACCAGCTTGATATAATGCTCTTTTAAAGTTTTTAACCTTAAAGACTTGTATACCTGGAAGATATGAACACATATAATATACAAGGAAGAGTGATAGCACCAATTACATAGATGTTTCTATATTAACCAAGTTTAGCTTTTAAATAAATGACAGTACAATGCTCTAAAATAAGAGTTTTTGTTTAACCGGTTGTTTAATTTCTTTAATGTTACTTGCTCTAGAAAAAAGAAATAAAACTTAATAAACACAATTTTATGGGTAAACTAATGTTTTAAGAAATCTTTGTCCTTTTAACATATGACTGATTATAAAAACAAACTTACACAGACCTTTTTTATTTTTTATTACTTAAATAAACCTTCTTATTTACTTCATCACATAAAGACTTTCTTATCCAGAAACACTTTTTCCCTTCTATTAAAAATATGGTTTCCATACCTAGAAGCTTCTAATCCCTCCATCCTATCTGTTAACCTCCTTTTCTGTTCACATTTTGAAATAATCTTTGTAAACTTCTGAATTTAGGCAAATTATTTTATTTTAATAAAAAGAAATACTTTATTTTACTTACAGTACTTTTAATTGGAACAGTTGAAACTTTTGGGCTTTTGTATATAAAATCTTCTATAAACCTTTGTATGTAGAATCACATCTGCTTACCATTTTATGAAAACACAATGTTTAAATATATAGAAACTGTTGGGACTCTAAATTTTTAGTAACATTTTTCAGTGATGACAAAGCAACTTTAAATCCTTTTATTTCATTTACCAATTTATAAAAACATCAATACTTGATGGTATATTTAACATTTAGCATTTTAAACTTGTAAATTAATCGGATGTCTAAGAAAATTACTTATAAATATAAATAATCCCATTCAAATCTACTTTACTTATTTTACCAAAATATCAGAAAAAGTGTATTGAACAGTATTAGCCATTTCTTCCTTGTTGAAGAAAAGTTCTAGAACCAAGGGATATTAGACAATTTATAGACATAAACATTTTATTGGTTCTTTGACCACCTAGAAAGACTTCTAAGATTAATTTTATTGACCACCTAGAAAGACATGTAAGCTTATTTTAAAGATATCTTTATTTTCATCTGTTTACCCAATTTAAATTGAACCATTTAAATCACGTGAATTAAAGATATTTGGATCAATTTTTTTTTCAAATTTTGTGAGCACTCCTTATATATCTGCCAATTTTCATGTCATGTACATGATATATGGACATAATATGTGCGTATGTCCATATATCATGTACACATAAAGCATATATCATGCACATATATCATGTGCATCATATAGACATGTGTGCGTATGTCCATATATCATGTGCACATAACACAAGTGTGCACATATAACACAATAGTAAAGGCATTGTAGTTTTTTGTAGGTGAAATCTCCATTGCAATGTTTAAAAACTCCACGTTAAATAAAAATAGAACTGATCAGAAAAACATTAACCTAGAGGTCTGTAGGATCAAAATCAATCGTGAGCTCAAAAAAATACTGAATCTAGGTAAAAGCAAGAGCCCTGGAAAAAATGACCGGCCAGTAATTAGTAAAGACCATACAATTTACTTTTTGGTTTAGTTTAGTTTGAGTTCAGGTAAAAGACACTTTTACTTCCCCCCGCCCTTGGGCCTCAGATCAGTCTCCTACTGAGCTTGCAGGCTTCTTTCATTTGTGTTTCAATGTAAGTCCTGGCTGAAGTCTGGAAGGAGCAGGAAAAACTGCTATTCTGAGCAGAAACCTCATGCCCAAGGCACTTTCACCATTTTTTTTTCTAGTTGGTAATTAGACAGGTTTGGATGTTAAAAATTATGATACCCCATTTTCTATTAATTTTGAGAACAAAGCTATGGTATTAAGCTCCTTACTGAGCAGGTCCATTATTTTGTGTGAGGATTTCTAGGGCCTCAGCAACAAACAGGTTAAATTTTGCTCCATAGGTAAGTTGAGAACAGGGGCTCAAAATAAGCGCCCCCCTCCCGATTTAATGTCTTAAAGGCTTCCAAAACCTGTTCATAACTCAGAAGGGGAGTAAACTTTTTTGGTAAATTTATCCTTTAAAAGTAGGTGGTCCTTTATGGATTCAGGATTTAGAGTAGTGTTTTTATTGTCTCCTTGAGTTTCTCATGAAAAAAGCAGGGCTTTCCAGGGGGCCCTGAGTAATTTCAGAGACTTTGGAATACTTAATGGACTTTTGTCTGATCTTCCTGAGGCCTTCAAGGACCAACATTTGGAAATGTGTAATCTTCTAAGCATCCTGTTCATCATCTGGGCCCCAGTCAGGATGGAAATTGCCTGTGCTCTAGGTGAATAATTAGGTTTGTTTCTAGTTTGTGATGCTGGGGCCTGGGCAAGATGTAGGTCCATCCCCAAATTCTTTAGCTACTTACTTTAGGGTGGCCCCCTTATTATTGGAGGCTAAAGTTGCTAAGTAATAATATAATGTCTTTCCAGGTGAGGTCAAGCACCTGGCTTAAGTTTAGAAACATCCCAATATATTTATTTAGATCCTCCAAAAATTTCCCTGAATTTGTTCTTATTTGTTTTAAGCTAATGGTGGGGGTTTATTTAGATCCTCCAAAAATTTCCCTGAATTTGTTCTTATTTGTTTTAAGCTAATGGTGGGGGTTCTATTGATTTCTCTTCCTCAGTAGGTGATTACTTAAGGTCTTCCCTCCGGATAGACATTCAGGTTAGGCCTGACAACACATGAAAATTAGGCACTTTTCCTGGTCACTTGTAATTTCCCAGTATGGAGACTAGTGGTCAATTTACAAACTGACTTGAGAGAGAAGCCCCCACCTGAGTGATGGATTAGGGACATCTCCCTAAACTTGAGCTTAATTAGGGTCCAGAAAACCTGTCTCTCATCACCTGGCTTTGCCAAAGTTATTTCTGGCTTCCTCTGACTGAAAGGACAAAGAAATTGAAATGTAAAGGACAAGGTTTGTAAAGTTTTTAAGTTGCATTCAGAACCTGAAATTCATGTGGCAGTAAAACAATTCCCGGAACTGCCCATTAGATGTGTGTCGAAATCTCCCCTGACCACCTAGTTGCTTAACAACCCCCTCCCAGAAACCGTGCAGTCCAGCACGTATACACCTCAGGGCTTAAACCAATCAGTTTGAATGTATACCCCTTCTTAGTACTGACCAATCACCCCCTCCCGACCTGTTCCCACCAGTGAATGTGCTAATCATGTTTTAGAGTTGTTATTTGATTTTCCCGCAGTATGTGATGATTTGCTAAGGGATGCTATGATGTATGTAAAGTCCCTGCCCTCTCCAAAGAGTGTATATAAACTCTGCTTAAGTTGTTCTCGGGGTTCTTGGTTCTTTGCTCCTCTGAAATGAGCTCTGAGCCCCAGCATGCTGGACCCCCAATAAACCCATTGCTGTTGCATGAGACAGTCTCTTGGTGGTCTTTTCCTCTTAAGTTCACCCAACCTTTACATGACAAAGTGCTAGGGTCCCAGTTTGCCCTATGCAATAGACCCTGAGAGGATTCAGACTTAAGGGCATTATTGCTTTCCTCCCTGCCACTATAACTCCTGATTATGAAAACCTATGAAAAAAGAGGATAATTGTATATGTCATAACCTTTTGTGCCTAATGGCTGTCCTGTAGACTAAGGGAATCTCCTAGGGGTAAGGGGAACATCTGTTGGTTGTTAAGCACATAACAAACACAATTTCTTGGAGGAATTTATGAGAGTAGTTGGTTCAAATAGAGTACCCCTATTTGAGTACATTAAGTACATCTGAGCATAGGAACAGTAATGGGAGATTTTAAACTGGCTTGTGAAGGCTAACTAAGTGAACAAAGGGAACCTGGATGTTTTCTTGCTAATCATCCCATGTCTTTCTCTCTGTTCCACAATCTTAATTGCTAGCATTTCTGATTGGCAAAGGAAGGGAGCATCCAGGAGGGAATAGATGCAGGGTTGGGAGTGTTGTGTGGCCCACGCAGAGGCAAATGTAATCGGGGCTTTCCCTCAGTGCCATTCCTCTACTGATCACTTTAGATACCCCTTAATGCAGTCGGGAGGAGTTTTCAGAGAAGGAACCTTAGGATTTTCGCCTGAGGTAGCCCAGGCCAGAAATTCCGCAGTTGTTCCATACTTCTTCATCCACCTCCACACATCCAAGGCAGATAGAGACTAGGGACACTGTGTACTCACACCAATTGCTCTCCCAGCCTGAACAGAAGAATAGGAAGTGGCTTCAGCAGAACCCAACAGGCCTGCTCTGTATTGAACAGGTGACTGAGAGCTGCCTCCGCCAGGAAACCTTTCGCCTGAGTCTTGAAGAGTGGTGGCTGCACTAACTGCATTTAAATAGCCAACAGGTGCCCATCATCCTTCAAAATGAAAGGGACAGAAAGATGCACCTCAAACAGATGTGGGGTGCATGGAGAGGACCTTATCTCAGTGCAGACCTTGGGGAACCTCCAAATATAATACTGCCTGTTGTTGGTGAGTCCTGCTTCCCCACATGTTGAAGTTTGAATATTAGAAAAGCTCGCCGAGGCAAGCATATGAAGCAGGGTTTATTTAAAAAGGGGTAACACAGACTTCTCCCACGGGGAAGAAAGGGGCCATAGCTGGTATCATGCTATCCCAAGAGGCAGGTGTTCTGCCCTTTTGATATGTCCTAGGCTTCCTTTGTTCTCCTGCCTTTCCCCCCTTATCTTTCTCCTTTCTGCATTTTTGAATATTACTTAAATTGCTAACTTACATAGAGTTCACATGTAAATAAGACTTTGTGCCTAAGAAAGGAAGGATGGGCAGAATATTTGTAGTGATTGTTTGCAAAGAAATAAATTAAGTGTAAAAAATTTCCCTAAAGCCAAGATTTTTGGGGAAAGGGGTATAGTTAAAGGTGGCAGAGAATAGTTGTGATCCCCTGGGATTCTGTGGATACCAAAGCCTTAAAATTTTTCAAATGTGATTAAGTCTGAAGAGAAAGGGAAAGCATGTTTTAATAATGAATTAAAGTACAAATACAAGTTTTAAGCTTAGAAATTATGCTGATAAATCAACAAAGGACCCAAATTTCCTCTTACCTAAGTATGAATATTAAAAAGAGCTCAAGGGAAAATTTTTGGTTTATTATATTTCTAGATAAAGTAAGACTCTGGAGTAGAAAAACAAAAATTCAATTAAAATGTCAAAGAAAAAGCCAATTTTGTGATGAGATATTGTAATAGATCTTGACTACTGTCATTAACTTATGAAGTAGCTTATGAAGTGAAATTTATTAAGAATGAATAACAGATTTTGAACGTTCAAACAACATAGGGAGGTAATTGCACTTGCAATATTCTTGAAGGGAATCTCTTAAGTTCAGTTAAAATCTTGATACATGCATCTATAAAAAATATTCTCACTTTCTTCCTGTTTCTTCACTTGAGATTTTTTTCTATAAAGTTAATTTGCATATTTTCTGACAGCTTGATTTTTATTTGATCTGTATGCCCTTCGCTACCTTCCTAAATATGTGTTTCATAATTATCTGAGCTATAGTAATGATAGAGAGATAATGATAACCATATCTTGTTTTGAATCTAGACTGTTGGTAATTTGTAAGAACTGCTCAATTAGTACAGTAAAACCCTTAAGGAGACTGAGTTGCAGCAAACATTAGATACCAGGTCTACTGAGACCAAGGAAAGAAAATCATTTACAAAATATATATGAGTTTAAATGATGGCATAGTCTGGAGAGATGAAAGTCAAACAAATTAAATCAGCATCCGATGACAATTATGTTTTGAAATGCTCTGCAGTCCATCTAGGAATGTAAAATACACAGGCATTTTAAAAATTTCATTAAATTGTTCATTCTCTACTGAGAGAGTACTTTCAAATTTATGGGGCTACTACAAGCCTTTATCCTGACTCAGTATATTATCTAACAGCTAGATTTTTATCTAATAATTTAGTTATGTTTGAATTTGTTTTCTTTTAGTTTTCTTGAATTTATTGTGAAAATGCAATTTTAAAAGCAATAGTTTTTCATTATGAAAGTGGTATTTTTTTGGGGGGGAGAATATGTATTTATCTAACTGCCAAAAGTTCTTAATGGAAAGCTACTTATTGAAAAAAGAGCTATTCTACCTTTTTGTTCCTTAGAGAATAAACACTGATTGTCTATATTAGAAGCTTCTTAATTAATAATACATGGTATAATATTAGATTAAAGATTTCTAATAAAATATTTTTACTTATTGTAATTGTCAACAATTTTACTTTTAAAAAAGTATTTTAATTGTATATAAATATAGGTGTATACATGTTAGCATATGTGTATATATTAATTTGATTATATATGTTAAATTAAAAGTCACATATATGTGTATATACATCTCCCATTCTGAGAAAGGGACTGAGAGTAAATACTAGCTCCTGACTCAGTAAGTTTGTAGTTGGTGGAGATCCTTCTTCCCAAGGGCTCAGAACTCAAGTCTCCAATTGTTGCACAATACTGATAGGATTTATTTATACTGGAGATGTTACTGATACTAGCAATTCCATCTTTTACTCAACTGTCCATTTGCCTCATAAACTACATACTAAAAAGATCATTCTTTGCTGTCTTATCAACAGTGCCAAATTATTGAAAGATGGTGGGGCGGGTGGGTTCAGAGACCATTCAGTATGTGGAAGCAATATTTATAGTGGCCTCATAGCAGCAGGCCTCATGATACAACCAATGCAAGACCAGTATGCATAAAGTTCAGAGTCACAGAATGGTAGTAATGGATGAAGTTGGTGAGGAAATCAAGAGAAATACTTTGGGAGATGTTATGCCATACAAATAGTCTCATCATAACCATAAGAACAAAAGACTCAAACATAAGAACAAATTCACATTTTATCAAAGACTATTTAAGTGTAGTATGGAGAGACTTTTTTAAAATTACTTTTTAGTTATAGATGGACACACTATTTATCTTTATGTGGTGCTGAAGCTTGAACCCAGTGCCTCGCACGTGCTATGCAATCACTGTACCACTGATCCACTACTGAAGCCCCATGGAAAGGACTTTGAAGGGGTCAGAATAATATACATAGACCCAGAGTCAGCTAATATTAATTCAAAGTGAAATAGCCAATTGATAGCACATACACGTGCACACACACACACACACACACAACCTATAAGTAGCATTCACAGGACTTATTTATAAAATCTAATTCTTAAGCTGAGCCTGGTGTTGATGCATCTAAATATCATATGATTTAGATTAATAGGTACTATATTTGTTTATGAATACTTTCTTTTCAGAGGAAAAAAAATGGATGATATATTATTCACATTGGTGTGTCTACTTGACATAGACATTCTGAAAATCAACTTAGCAACACACATTTGGCCAGATCTTTTCAAAGCAACCAAGAAAAGCCACCCAAAGAGATACTTATGTGCAAATGTATCCATTATAGCACACATTTGAATGCAAAAACCTGGAAATTTACCTCTGAATTTAAGAGACAGATAAAAAATATAAAAGACTAATAACTAAATAGGTATAGAATGATTAATAGGCTGTCCCTTAAAATGATACTTTCAACATAGAATATTATCATAAAAATTTTTGAAATAAAACATGATCATATTTAAATATATCAATATTGGCATTAGAATAAAATGGAGGGCATTTTCTCTCTAGTCCTGAAAACATTTCAAAACTACTGAAGATCTACTGAGTATCAACTAGAAGGAGATATTCTTTCAGTGCAATATCTTCAACAGGCATATGTCAAGAATATGTGAGATAGCTAAGATGTCTAAAAATATTAGGGAAGTGGGGTTGCTGGGTTAAATGACTTTTTGTGATTGAGGCAGGAGGATTTACAAACCTTAGAAAGAGCCCTGCTTGAAGACTTTTTCACTACAAGAGAATAGTTTCACTCCCTGGTAGTCCCATTGACCACCATCAAAATTAGTTGACATGAAAGAAAGACAATAAGATTCTCAGACCATGGAAGCCTTTCTTTGCAGCCAAGTAGGCTGCAAAAAACAAACAAACAAAAAAAAAAAACAAAAACAAAAAAAAAACAAACAACAACAACAACAACAAAAAAAACGGTCTGATTGAAGTTGATATACAGAAAGAAGCTGTTTGGTTTTCTTGTAACTTTTCACTTACTGGTTCCAGCTATTTCCTGCTAGGTTCCAGCCTCAGGTTGTATTAAATGTATATGTATTTCTATAACAAATTCTACCTTCAGCAGCACTTTAAAAATGTATGACAGTAATAGGGAATAGACCTACTTTATTTGCTTGAGAGATCACAACAAAGGCCAAACAATAGATTTTTTCAGAGCATCAGGTATTGGAATGTTTAGATTTTTTCCCTAGGCAGATAAATTCTGAAAACAGAATAGGTGGCCTTGTGAGCTTCCTAACACTAACAATGTTAAACCAGAGGCTGTGTGACCTATTGAGAGTGAAGTCAGAGGACTTCTTTATTAAATAGGAGGTTGGGCTGAATATCTAAAATTCTCTTTTTTCAGAAGAAAAAAACAAATGAGTCTGGCAAGGCTTTTTGTTATCATGTTTTGTGTTTGTGATGCATAAGTATTTAATGTTTTTAATGTTACTGATGAATTAGTTGGCATAGATAATGCGAGTGAGTGTAAAGTATTCTTGAGAGAGCAAAAGAATAATTTTTGAGAAATTTATTTTTGTAATGAATTTGATAATTAACTATGCAACATCACATTGCACTAGAGGTGTTGCTATTCATTTCAATAAGAGATACATGATTAGAAAGAAGTGGTTATCGAATGGATATTACACAAAATGTACATTTCAGGGAAATATGATAATCATTATTGTCATTTGATGCTGATTAAGATAAAATGATTTCCTGAAAATGATAATTAATTTTAGAAATGTATTCTCATTGTTGCAAGAAAAGTGGTAACACTTAAAGGATTAAATTAGAAATATATTATTTAGTAATAATATATGCCAAGCAGGGCATGGCATATACCTGTAATCCCAGCAGCTTGGAGGCTGAGACAAAAGGATGGTCAGAGCCATCCTCAACAATGGTGAGGCACTAAGCAACTCAGTGAGACCCTGACTCTAAAAAAAAAAAAAAAAAAATACAAAATAGGGCTGGGGAGGTGGCTTATGGATTGAGTGCCCTGGAATTTAATCCTTGGTACCAAAAATAAATAATAATAATAATAATAATACATGTCAAATGTCAATCCTACTCTTTGATAGGCATTGTAGAAAACATTTCATTTATTTAACATAATCTTTTAAATAAGTATCAGATGAGAAATCTAAGCCACAATTTAAATTTTTTGATTTGTGTTATGTAGGTATAACAAGAATTAATACTCAGATCAAGTTGAGTCAAGGTGAATCATGTCTGGCTTCTCTAACCAACAACTTAGAAATATTAGTAGATGAAAATGACAAAGTTATATTTCTTCACATTTCACAGTTCAATGTAATTTTGGCTGAATAGAGGAGATATTAGGCCTCTAGATATTCAGAAAACCAGGTATCTTCCATCTAGTAACTTCCTTGATCTCTCAGGTCTTCAGAGTTTTGCAACATTTTCTGTGATGACAGAAACCCTGGAGGATTGCATGAGTTTTGGGGAGAGCCTGGATGTAGCACATATGACTTCCCTAACTGGAGGCTGTGAGGCAGAGCCACCTAACAGTAGAGGTTCAGGAATCTTTCCTACATCTGATTTGCATAACCCAACTACTTAGTTGAACATTTCTCATCACTCACACTCATTATGCCCACCTACATGTATTGTGTTTTAGGTAGTCAGGGCTTTATTGTTTTTATTTAGAGGAAAATAGAAGAAAAAAGCACTTATTTGGTCTCATGCACAGACAATTAAGTGGATGCATGGAGCTAATGAGGCTTTTAAAAACCAGACCAGAATACCAATCATTCAAGATTCTTACAATTGAAGAATTGGACCTTAAATGCTCCCCAAAGGTCCATGTATTGAAGCTTGGGTATCCAGTTGATGTTCCTATGGGAGGAGTTAGAACATTTAGGATGTGACATCTAGTGAAAGGAGCTCAGGATATCCCTGATTGGGGCATTCCCTTGAAGGGGATATAGGGACTGTGAGAACTCCCTGCCTCTCTTGTTTTCTTCCTAGCACCAAATGGTGAGCAGCCTCATCTGCCCTGCACTTCTGCAATGATGCACTGTGCTGTCATTGGCCCAAAGCAAAGTGGTCAAGTGACTATGGACTAAAATCTTTGAATCCAAGGACCAAAATCAATTTTTCCTCCTGATGTCAGGTACTTTTTCTTAAAAATGGAAAGCTGACAAATGCAGAAAATTGGTATGGAAAATGAAGTTATTACTGTGACTAAATCTGACAATGTGATTCAGAAGCTTTTGGCAATGGTTTATGGGAGGAGTTTGGAAAAGTTTGGAGACATCCAAATTAGGAACATTCAGGAGATTTCTGTGGGAGCTCAGAAGACTGGAATGCTGATAGAAATGCAGACAGAAAAGGCCAAGCTTAAAAGTTTTCAGATGGAAATGAAAACTCTCTTGGAATTTGAACTAGTGTCCACTTGAGTTCTATTCTGAGGAAGAACTTGTGTCTATATTTTGTCCATAAGACTTGATGGAGGCTGACTTTAAAGGTGACAGGCTAGTTTATCAGGTGGAGAAAATTTCAAAACATCACAGCATGCAGTCTGTGGTGTAGGTATTGTTGGCTATTTTAAAGCCAGAATGGCCATGAAAATTGAGAGCAAAAAGCACAACAGAAAGATCTGAAGCGAGCATTCTTTGAAGTCAAGAATCCACTGATGCTTCTTGCTTTTTCTCCACCTTTCTAACTTCTGACTTCTTGACATCATCTTATTATGATTCTGTTTCCTTTTGTCTTTCTTGTTTGTATTTTATATCTACTGCTTATTTCTTTGTGGCCTTTCGGAATATTCTGTGAGCAGCCTGAGAATTTACTCCATCTTTTCTCTTTTCTTACCTTCTTAATCATCTCTTTCTTCTTCAGAATCAAATGTTGTCCTAATACCTGCTTTATTTTTTTCTTCTGTCCTTAGTCCTTTTGGACCTGCTTTCTATATAGTTCTTCTCTTGGCCTTTCTTTCTTGTCTTCTTCACTTACCACCTCTGTCACTCTTTGATGACCGATGACCGATCATCCTGGGTCTGCCCTTGTTGTTAGAGTGCTGACAACAACATTCTTCCCCTTTTGGACTCACTTTTAGGTTAGTGGATGTTGTGTTTGTTTTCACTGCTCTTGCCTCAGATTCTACTTGTTTCTCTGCCTTTCTCTTCTGAAAACTTTCAGAATGGTTCTGCCCATTATCCTAATCACCTTCACACTGCTGGCTCTTTCTTCAAGATCATTATCTTGTCTTGACTTTCTACTTCTCTTCTCTTCAACAGCAATATCAGCTGACACATTCAATGGGTTAGTTAATGTCTGTTGACTTGAAAAATTTCACTTTGGAGTTGCTGTTTATCCCCCTTAGGCCTTAATTAAAGCATAATCCTTTATTTGGTTTGATATGCGTTTCCTTTTCTGAGCAAGGAAATGAGCCTCTTGATTCTAAAAGAGCAGTCTCCATGAGTTACATAAAAGATAAAAAATGGGTAGCATTTTTAGTGGATGGATTTACACTCCCACCAAGAACTTTATCTGCTAAAGCTGGTAAGAAAAATAACTTTTCATCTGGTGGAGTTGAGATCACCAGTTTTGATCCTGTGAATCATATTTTAATGTCAATGACAGGAGTCTAAGCTCTAGGGAGTACTATAGATAGGGAGGGAGGACTATAGAGCTGTAGAGGTGTAGATACGGAGGGGCTACTGCTGGGTAAGCAGGTATGAGCAGAGGCAAGAGGCTGGGGTGTGAGCTGGGGTCTTCAAGAAAGAGGATTATAATTGATATGTTAAGTTGTTGATATTGTTATGATGACCACATATGTACAGATGATGCCTCCAATAAGTGCTTCTCAAGTCCAAAACTTCCAAACATCCAGCAGGTCCACTCCTCACCTCAGATTTCCACTTCAGGATCATAACCTAGACTTCATCCATACCAGTAACTCAGCCACTTTCAAAATCTCAATTTCAATGGTCCCCTTCTCTCATTATAAACTTTTGATTTTCCATCTCAGACTCTTCTATTCACCAGCTCTAATAATTGTTCTGATTGCCCTATAGTTGAGTTTACCTGCTTTGGATTGTCTCAATTCTCTGTCATTCTTATTGCCTTTTTTTTTACTAGCTTATCTTTCCTTTATCCATCCTTAGCTGTCTTCCCTCTTTCCCTGTATTTAACTCACCCATTTCTTCATTGATGTCATGGTAGTGTTCAAGAATCTAGATGATTCCATTGAATGTTCTCATTAAATTCAAGACAAAAAGCCTCAAATGTGCTACCAGGAAATTCTCTTCCAATTCTTTTCCACTTTGATGGGAAATCCTACCTTCTTTCAGTTGATGATCTTATGTGGTCAGTCACTGAAACTATAAGTGATCAAAAACAAATTTCCATTTTTTCACCAATACACCTACTACCTAATTTTTACCCTATCACCACAGATGAACAGAGGCACTTGGTTCTTTCTGTGTCTTCTCCTCAAAGACTTCTACAATTGCCCACTATATCTCTTAGATCATCAGTTTTCTCCTCCTAATCTTGCTGATAATCAATATCACTATTCAAATAACCCATAATAAGCCTTACCTTAAAATCATTTTCTCTTGAAACCCAAATTTCATTTGATATCAACCCAATTCATGAATTACTTAAAAGTTATCTATATTTTTCTTCTTACTTCCCATTCTCATAAATCCTTTGAATTTCAATGAGTTGATTATACTAACCATTATTTTGAAATCGCTCTAGCCTAGGTTATTAAAGACATCCATTTTTTGATATTAGCTGTTCTAATAGGTATGGAATCATGTCTGTTGTGGTTTCCCTGATGGTTAGTGGTCTTGTTCAGTTATTCATTATCTATTTGTATGTCTTCTTTTTGAAAAAATTACAAACATTGTTGAGAATATGAAGAAAGAGAAACCTGGTAGACTCTTGTTGGAGTTTAATCAATATAGCCATTTTACAAAAGAGTGTAGAACTTCCTCCAAAAATTAAAACAGAAATTACTGTATTACTCAGTAATTCTCTCTAATGGGTATATGTAAAAATAGGAATTGGAATCAATATGTTCAAGAGATGCCAGACACCAATGTTCATTGTAGCATTATTTACAATAACCAAGTTATGGAATCAGCCCAAGTATCTGTCAATCTGAATGGATAAAGAAAATACGGTAAAAATATGCTTTTCTGGGGTTTTGTTTGTTTGTTTGTTTTTCCACAAGCCTTTTTCTAAAACTCCTTAACTTGTTCCTTTTTAATTTTTCTACCTTCAAAGTTTAGAGTACCTCAGTGCTCTGTCCTGAGTTTCCTTCTCTTCAATATCTATTCTTACTCCCTAAGAAATCCCATCTAAAACATTCAATATAACTACTTTCAATATATTTCTCAATTTTATAATTATGTCTTTAAATAGAATTTACCTCTGGAATGACCTACCTCACTATTTTCTTCTTCATGAATACAACCCTATTCACGAAAGTACACACTCTGAAATTTGAATTTATCCTTGATATCTCCATTTCATTTTTTTCCTATCAAATTCTTCAATTGTTTCTCTACATATATAAAACAACAGACAAGTTTTTGTTCACTAATATAAAACCCTTCATAGTACAGACTCTGGATGCCACTCGCAGCCCACATCTTCTTTATTCTCCATGCACCAAACTCCAGACGTCCACGTGTCTTAGTGTTCCTTAAATATACCAGATATGCCTCTAAGTCTGTTGTGCCATCTTCCTGGAACACATGTCTCTAGGGTGGGAATATCCCATTCATTCACTTCCATCAGTTGTCTTCTGAAATACCACAAATATGATGGAGGTTTATCTTTATTATTCTACCTCCAGCATCATCTTCAGTCATACTATATATAAACCCTTGTCCTCCTTTAATTTTTGTATTAGAATTTAAGTCAACCTGCGCAGGAGTTGTAGGTCCGCGGTGGAGCACTTGCCTCACATGTGTGAAGCACCAGGTTTGATCCTCAGAACCACATAAAAATAAATAAATAAAGATATTGTGTCCATCTACAACTGAAAAAATACATACACACACACACAAAAGAATTTAAATCAATCTGCTATGGTATTATATTTTCATATAATAGAAATATTCATATAATATATTTTATTATCTCCCTTTTGCTAACAATTTTATCTGTTTTATTGCCTCTTATATCCCTGATGACTAGAACTAGACACATAAATAAACCTTGAACAAATATTTGTGAATAATTAGAAAGAATAAATCAACTACTAAGTTCCAAAAGAACACTGCATTTTAAGAACTTAAAAACTAGCATTTTTTGCTAATTTTGCTATTTTTATTGTTTTGACCTCTGCATATGTTGGTGATATGAATTGAGCAAAATATTCATATTTATTTACTTAACAAATGCTTATATAGTACTTAATATGCACCAGCTACTATTTTAAACTCTTTACACCAATATTAAGTCTAAAAACTGCCATAACTCCAGTAATTACTTGTTTTTGCCTTTTCTGTCACTGAATCTCATTGCTTATTCATTTCATTAGCTGACACTTCTACTTTCCTGAGTTTTCTTATCTATTTGGTTTTACACTCAATTCTTATTTCTAAGCTTTTAGTTGTATGGACTTTACGTCTGCACTATTTACTCTTCTTGTTCTTGGTCTTCTTCAATGCATCCTAAATCAGTGATGGGACTGTCTACTTGGTTTGGACTTCAAACTTCTCAAAGCATTTCTTGTTAGTGTGACATATAGGTGAATATCTTGTCCCCTTACATGATTGAAGCAAGTTTCGTGTTCAGTCAGCTTATGCCCTCTCTAATAGGAAAAAACTATATTTACATAAAACTTCAAGAAGCTTATTTATTTACCTATACCACAGAGGGCAGCTGTCATTTATAAATTAGAGAAGGTATAATGTATTATATTTTTCATTACTGAGCAGATACAAAGAATAAGAATTGTTATAATATTAGTCACTATTTAAAATAATACTAGAAATTGTCAATTATCCTGGAAAGGCAAAGTTTGAGTAGTGTTGGTTGAACTTATAAATTAGCATTATACTTTGGAGAAGCAATTTGGCTTTGCAAATTAAGTATCTTTAATTTATTTATACTTTTTACCTGGCAATTTTAATGTGAGAATTAATTTGAAGGAAATTAATCTAAGCTTGAGGCACAAACTATGTTGTTCATTAAATCATTTATGATTTGAAGAAATGGAAACTACTCAAATGTCCCAAAGGAGGAAAATGAGGAAAAAGGTAAATTCCATGAAATATTATATAGTCAATTAAATTATGTATGAATACGTTTTAATGCTTCTGAATAATAAAAATGTGAATAGTAAAAAAGTGAATTTATCAGTTCTCTTGGGAAATAGAAGACATATTCCAGTTGAATCATTTGCACTAATGGTGGGAGGGGCATTTACAAAGGTACAGGAAGCACTGGGAACAGTGTAGTACCTGAGGCTTAGTCCTGAATGAGCAAGGATTGGAAATCCTTACTCTGGAGAGGGTATGGTATGGAGAGATCTTCCTGTTCTTCACTACCATATAGGGAATAGATGGTGGAATAAAAGTCCTGATTATTCTCCTTTCACCATTCCCCTGCCACAGTTCACCATTGGTTGAACATTGGGCCTTCAGGGAAATTGAGACAGCATGAAGATCCCTCCTCAAACCCAAGGTCTTGTGATCAGATCAGAAAGATTTCAGACATGTAGTTCAAGATAACAGGGGTGCGCGTTCATTAGAAGGGATAGGGAAGGGAAAAGGGGATCACTCTCCAGGGTCTTCTCAGAGAGGGGATGGATGGTATGCCTCTCCTGCACTCCAGTTTTATTGGGGGTCCCAGGGAAGTTTCTTGAGAGTCCTGAGCCATCCTCCTTTTTTGACTTTTGACTGACAGCAGGATGACATCAGACTTTCAAGTCCTCACTGCCTTGACAACTCTAGGTCAATTTGGCCCATGCTAACCGGTCCTAACTAGAGCTTGTTCTGACAGTGTTTCTGGTTAGGGAGAATTATTCTTATCTCCACGAGTACTGAAATCTGGTAAGTGTAAGAGTCACAGAAGTCTCCTTCTTCAGGGTAACTTGGGTTCTTCCCAGTGCATTCTGGGCTTACATTCACCCTGCTTATAACAAGTCCCTTACAGAGGAATGTAACATATGCTGTTGACTTAAGCCTGGTAGGGCTGTAAGTAGAATGCATTGTAGAAAAGAAAGCTTGTGGAGGTCAGCACACTGGGCCCATTTAATAGAATTATTTCCTCAACTTCATGTACCCACTGCTTCATTTGCTCTGTTCCCTATCAACATGACCCGCATACAGGCTGTCCTTGTGACTCCTGTACTCCTGCTATGGGCTGTGGAGGGAGATTGGCCACTGCTACAGAGCCAAGAGTTCAAATCGACTAAAATTAACCAGGATTTACTTTCCATGCCTTCCTTTGAGAATTACAAGGATTCAACATCCTTCATAGTTCCAAATGACATACAGGCATTTTGAATATATTTCCCAGTTCTGGATTGCCTTTTCACTTTCTTCATATCGTCTTAAAGTAGATTTATCAGGTTTTATTATTACAGTTTGTGATTTTTTTTCATCTTAGCATGATTCCTTTCTCAAAGGTTGTAAAGTTATCCTATGTTTTACATTTATTTTTTTAAATATATATGGTTTTTAGTTGTTGATGGACATAATACCTTTATTTTATTCATTTTTATGTGGTTCTGAGGATCAAACCCAGGGCCTCACACATGTAAGATGAGGGCTGTACCACTAAGCCCCATCCTCAGCCCAATGTTTTACATTTGAATATGCAATCCACTTAAGTTTTTCAACATGACCTGAGCAAGAGTTTAGGTGGTGATGATAATTATTGCCGTTGTTTTATTGAAATGAATATCTAGTTGGTCCAAGAGAGCTTCTTTAGAAACCCCTTTTCTTCTTTCTTTCCGTTTTTACTTTTTTGCAGTGCTGGGAATTGTACTCAGGGCCTTGCCCATGCTAGGCAAGCACTGTACTAGAGTCATGTGCCCAGGCTCTACCCTTTCTTCATTGAAAAACTTTGGCTTTCTTTTTTTCTTTTCAAAAAGTTATTTATTATACATGTACAGGTCTACTTCTAGAACCCTCATACACTTCCATTGACATCTTTGGATGTCTTTTTCCCTATACCTCCTGTCTTAATTACTGTAATTTTATAATAAGATTTGAAATCAGATATTATTACCTTACTCTTGTTCTTTTAAAAAATGATTTTGACTCCTATGGATCCCTTGCATTTCCAGGTAATTTCAACTTATTATTTATAAGTTATAGTATTAATAAGCCTTTCTAAAGAAGAAAAACTATTTGGATATTGATTTAGGTTTCCTTAAATTTGTCGACTAATACATACTCTAAGAATTGGCAATAAATATAATCTTTTCTTATTGATTTAAATAGATCTTCAATTTCTCTTGGCCATATTTGCAGTTTATTGTTTTGTTTTGATACTGGGGGTTCAACCCTGGGTGCTTTATCATGGAGTTACATACATCATCTACCCTTTCAATTTTTTTTTTTAAATAAGTTCTTGCTAAGTTGCTAAGGTCCTTGCTAAGTTGCTGAGATTCCCTGACTTAACCTCCTGAGTCTCGGGTATTACAGGAATGCATAACTGAGCCTGGTTAATATTTGCAGGGATTTTTGTGTCTGTGTGTTCTAATAACAATAATTTATTTGCAATATTTCACCACATTTTTAAAATGTCAGCTTTCTGTTTAAAAAAATTATTATTATTATAATTTTTAGTTTTATTGGTTCTTCTTAGTTATACATGACAGTAGAATCCATTTGGAAAAGTATATAAGAATGGGATACATCTTATTCTAATTAGGAACCTATTCTTGTTGGTGGGAATTATGGTGGAATTCACTTAGGTATTTTCCTATGTTGTACCTAGGAAAATTATGATATATAATTTTATGAGATATATATATATATATATATATATATATATATATATATATATATATATTATTCTACTGTCTTTCCTATTCTTATCCTCCTTCCTTTTCTTTCATTCTCTATATGTCCAATCTACTGCACCTCTTTTATTTCCCTCCCCACTTCATTGTGATTTAGCTTCCACATATCATTTGACCTTTGGTTTTTGGGGATTGGCTTATTTCACTTATTATGATATTCTCCAGATTTATCCATTTACTGGCAAATGTCAAAAAGTCATTATTCTGTATGGCTGAGTAATATTCCATTGCGTATATATGCCACATTTTCTTTAACCATTCATCTGTTGACAGGCATCTAGGTTGGTTCCATAGCTTAGCTATTGTAAATTGTGCCATGGTAGTATGAGGATTTTAAATTCTTTTGATGTGTCTGTGTCATGGTAATATGAGGATTTTAAATTCTTTTGATATATGCCAAGGAGTGGGATGACTAGGTCAAATTGTGGTTCCATTCCTAGCTTGTTGAGGAATCTCCATACTGCTTTCCAGAAAGGTTACATCAATTTGCAGTCCTACTGACAATATATGAGCATTCCCTTTCCTCACATCCTCACCAACATCTGTTGTTATTTGTATTCTGGATAATTGCCATTCTGACTGGCATGAGATGGAATCTCAGTGTAGTTTTAACTTTCCTTTCTGTAATTGCTTGAAATGATTTGAATATCTTATACCTATTTTTAAAATTTGCTCCAAAATATTTCAAGACTTATTTCTGAAAATGATATTGTGTTTATTATAATTTCCACTTAATATACAAAATAAAAATTACCTTTTATATTTATTTTAATCTGTACCTTTGTTAAATTATTTTTTACTTATTTTTTCCAATAAGTTTTTTGTAGATTTGTATGGATTTTTAAAATTCTTATTATCTTGTCTTTTATAAATAATTTCAGCTTTATTTTTTTCCTTTCCAATATGTACGCTTTCAATTTCCCTTTTCTGCATTTATTGCACTGGTTAACATCCCTATAAAACGCTACGTAAAACTTCAGTAAGCAGAAATACTTGCTTTGTTTCCATTCATAGGGTGAAAATGTTTAGGTTTTATTACTATGTTTGATTTTTACTATAGGTTTTTTTTCTTTTCCCTTTGTCAAAATTTGAAGACTTTATTTTTACTCTTAGTTTACTGAGAGGTTTGTTTTGTGAACAGATGTTGAATTTTGGTAATTTGGGGCCTCTTTTAAATTGATTATATGTTTTTTCTTTATTAGTCTGTGAATAATGAAGAATTACTTTGATTCCTTTGGATTTCTGGGACAAACTGTACTTTGTTCTAAGGTTAATATATTCTAATATTGTTAATATTTCTTTTTAGGCTCAGAAGAAATAGGGGCCAATATATGTCTTATGAAGGGTGTTTTTTGCTTTTGCTATCAGGATAATGTTGGTTTTATAAAATGTAATGAGAAGTATTCTCCCTTCCTTTTAAAAACTAATTCATCAGAATGGGTTTGAGTTTTTCTAAAATACTTACTAAAATTCAACCAGTGATGCCTCCTGAGATGGAAATTTCTTAGTACAGTAGTTTTGATAATGAATTTTATTATCAAAATTAATATAAAATTAATATTTTCTGTTTAATTTGAGTCAATTTTACTATAAATTAAAGAAACATTTTATGTTTCATCTAAAGTATTAAATTAATTGATGTTAGAATATTCAAAAATTGTCTTCTAATATTTATTAAGTATATAATGATATTTATCCATATATTCCTGATATTAGTATTTTTCTTTCTTTCCAATTTTATATTTTTAAAAACTCTTTCTAAAGAAACAATTCAGTTTTCTACATCCTCCATTTAACCTGGAGATAGAATTAAAGGTGGTTTTAATTTACTATTCTTCATGATACTATATATTTTTTTTCAAAATTTCAAAAAAGGTAATGTTTTCTTAGATAAGAAAAGGGAAACAATATCTACTATACAAATTAAATTTAATGAAGTATAGTTAAATGAGTGTGGTTTAAAATATCTAATGGGAAGAAAGTATATTATATGTTTAAACATAAATACATTGCTTACAAAGATATGCAGAGGCATGGGAGAGAAAGGGAGTGGGCAGGGGATTAGCAATGATGGTGGAATTTGATAGACATCATCATCCAAAGTACATGTACAAAGACACAAATTGGTGTCAACACACTTTATATACAATAGAGATATAAAAAATTGTGCTGTATACGTGTAACAAGAATTGTAATGCATTCAACTATCATTTATTTTTTAAAAAATCAATAAAAAAAAGAAAAATGAATAGGGGGTAGTCACAAATAGATATTAACTGAAAATAAACCGTCACTATTTTCAGAAAATAAAAAGTGCCTGCCTTCCTGTCTTTCTTTTTTTCATCTTGTAAAATGTAACATTAAGAAATAATAATCCTATCCAACACTTTTCAAATGTCAATGCCATATTAGATTGAAATTTTGGAAATATAATTTTCACAGTACAATCTTCATGTTCAAAGTAATGGAAAATATTACTCAGTTTGCAACATTTGTAGAACATGTGTCATTTTTATCATCAATCTTCATTTCCCCTATTTCTATTTAAGAACATTGTTTTTAAAAATTCTTTTGGGTCTATAATTTGTATTAACACTGATAATACCTGATAGAGATACCCTAATTGTATAATGATAGAGGATAGGAAACCATGAAAGTAGTAAAACATTTAATGTTAGCTTGTTCAACCAATTACACTTTGGACTCAGCCAACCAGCATTTGACTGTCAGTTTGCATGTGGCTTTCCTTTCCTTAACCTGTTGTGATCATTTGTTCTTGATTAACTCATGGCTGAACATTTTTCATTCTTACCTTCTGCATAACTTATTTCCTCCATTTTTCCTAGTCTCTCTCTCTCTCTTTTTTTTTTTTTTTTTTTGGTACCAGGATTGAACCCAAGGGTACTTAGCCACTGACCCACATCCCCAGCCTTCTTTTTTCTTATTTTTTAATTTGAGAGATGGTATCTCTAAGTTGCTCTGAGGCTTTGAAAAGTTGATGAGGCTGGCATTGAACTTGTGTTCCCCCTGCCTTAGTCTTCTGAGCTGCTGAGATTAGAGGCATGTACTACCATATCTGGCCTTACTCTACTTTTCTTAATAATTATTAGACTCATATTCTCTTCTTAGAGACCTAATACTCTTTGCCCTTCAGAGAACCAAATGTCTCTCACCAACTAGGTTTTCACACACTCTGAAGAAAGGTCTAAGGTTATTCACAAATGCTGCTGCAAAGTTCTGAAGTTGGATGCAGACCCTATATGTATGCTTCCCATACATATAGGGCATGTATTCTTTAGTATAAGACATCCCAAAACAACATTTTCTTTTCTTGTATGTGTGTATTAATATAAAATTATATAAGGATTAGAATTACAAAAGTACATTTTATTTGCAAATGTGATGTCAGACACGATTTGGTTTGATGGGACGAGCAGATTGCTTGGCAAGTAGAAATGTTGAAGTATGTGCATAGATGATAAGGATGTAATGTTTAACATGATGAAGCAGAGAGAAATAATATTTTGGAAGCTCAAATAATGTTTTGTTATTTGCCACACCTCAGTGCAAGTAACAATTTAGACAAAACAATATTTTCCCTGGGTGGATATTGCACTGGTATAAATAATGTATTGATACAAATAATTTGGGTATACTCATACCAATCACCATATATTTTATTTTATGCATAATATTCTACAAAATATTATTCTCTGATTAAATACTTCTGTCCTTTTTTTCTTCAAAGTGATATCAGATGCAGAAGTGCCTCATCTGTGTAGAGTTAATTGGCTGACTGGATTAGTCATTTTCTGCTGATTTCATGTTATTGCGCATACAATATTTAAAAGAGCATAGCTAAATCTAGGCATGATTAACTATCTGGAAATGCTACAAACATAGCACATTTGACTTATCTATGTGCTAAAAGTGGAAATGCACTTTTGTTTTTCATGAAAATAATTTTGTTAGTCATTAGCTTACTAAAAATGCTGCAGTATAAAGTGTTGTCAATTTGAATTAACTAAAATCTTCATATTCCAGGTTATGTCTGAATTTAATCTCCCCTAAGGGAACCATTTTTTATGTATCATTTCCTTTTCTTTACCTTTTTCTTACCTCTTGCCCTGCCATAGTACCTATTAGAGAAATTCTTCCAGGATATATTGATTCTACATAATTACCTGTATATCCTTCAGTGGTAACAATACAGGAGGATGGTACTTATTTCCTATGTAGGAGGCAGTGACAGAAAGAAATCTCAAGAGTGGAAGTGCTCCTTCAGGAGCCAGTCAATCTGCCTTTCAACTGAGACCTTGTAGGAGGAAACCTTGGTCTCAATGCCCTAAGGAGTCCCAAGGTAGATTTCCCCCAAGGTCATAAATATCTCAAATGCCCTCTGGATATCTTTGTACAATATTTTGCCTACTCTTCTTAGTGGTTATCTTACACTCTTGTATATATTCAGTATATTTGGTTTAAATGAAAAGTAAGAGATAGGTGAAATTGTTTAACTGCAGAAATGTAAGTATCAAATATTTATTAACCTGCTTTTGTTTGAATGCAATCCAAAAAGCTCTGTTCTTTAGTATTTAAACATGAAAACCAAATAGTATTAACTCAGAGAAGTTTCTATATCAGATATCTTTGCCTATCTCTAGTATGATATTGTTTTAAAAAATGATGAACTGCCAATTAGGGAAAAGATAGATATCTTCAGGTATCTCAAGCTAATGAGACCATCTGTCTTATAAAACTTTAACTGTCACTAAGAGAGAAAATTTACTTGACAACTATTTATTTAGGCATAAAAGGGCAGTGAGTGTCTGGAAGCTAAATATCCTTATACTTTAAAGAATTGTTACATAGACAAAAGAGAATGATTATAACTATTGTAAAACATTGGAACTAAATTAAGGTCAGCATCTACAATGTTCTGACTGAATGGGCATGTTTGGGGCCTTTATAGAATCTGCAATTGATTACTGTCAGGAGAAAAGACAAGGGAGACTTAAAAACAGAGAGCAAAGGGTCGGATGGATGGAAGTGTTCAAAGCTTTCAGGCGATTTTATTTGAAGATTTATCCAGGGGGAATGTCAAACAGAGGAAGGAAAACTGTTTAAAAAGTGGGCTTTCTAAGTCACCCTTGTGTGAAGTTGAAGGTCCATGGAGAATCCCTGTGGTGCACAGCTGGTGAGTGTGGGGTAATTTGCATCTTAAAGATCTTTCCTTGTGTCTTTAGTTACATCTCATTTTTCTATGAGTGTTCTATTGTAGGCAAGACATCCCATTTGACAAATGACCATGCAATTTTGTGTTATACAGCAGAGCCTAAAAATAAGGTCAGCTATCTCTGAGGCTCTGTGCTCTTGTAACCACACTATACAAACAGGGTGTTCTTCAGTCTGTCCTTCTCTAGGAATGAGATGGTCCCCTTGTCCCCAGGACAATATGCACTACAGCTTCTTACTTGAACATCAAATGCAGAGACTACACAGGCTGCTTCAGATTTAATTGAGAGTGCCGAGAATGCTCTGCTAGTCTCCAACCTCAGCAGTCTAGAAAAAACTGAGCACTGAGTAGATGCTATTTCCTCTGAGCAGAATGCAGAGGTAGCAAAAGGACAGACAACATACTGCTTTCTATGAGGTTGAGGTGAAATATTGCCTACTCTCCCCAGAAAGGACAGGGTTGACGCAAATAATTTCCCTCCTCTGTTTAGTAATGACTGTTCACTGTGATTAAAAACAAAAAACAAAACAAAAACAAAAAACCCTGCTATAAAAGCAAACACCCCCACCCCATAAAAAACAAAACAAAACAACAACAACAACAAAAATACTTGTTGGTAAATCTTGAGCAGGTTTAGGTAAGTTTTTTGAAGTTCATATGATTATTTTGTATAACAGAAAGTAGCCCACAGAATTAATACCCTAATTTATAGAAAAATAAGTATTTTGCTGTAACACAAATTACCAGCTGTAAATAAACAGACTTAGGAATCTTCCTCCCCCCCCCCAAAAAAAAATACCCACTATCACAGCCAGGTGCAGTGGCCCTGGCCAGCAATTCTAGCAACATCGGGGGCTGGGGCAGGAGAATCACAAATTCTAGACCAGTCTGGGTAGCTTAGTAAGAGACTATCTCCAAAGAAAAAAAATGTAAAGGGCTAGGAATATAATTAAGTGGAAGAGGACTCCTGGGTTCCATTTCAGATACTGCAAAAACAAAACAAAAACCACTTATTACTACTTTCTAGTGAGCTCAATTTAATCTTGGTTTCACAAACCCCAAGAAACCTGAGGATTCTTCAGTATACAGACAACACCCGTATCAGTAGAGTTGTTATGCTATGGTACCAATTCTGGCTCTTTGTATTACCTGTTTATTTGGGTTAAGGTTTAACTGCAATTTTCTATAATGTGCTGCATTTTTATTTGTGCATTCATTCAGTTTATATTTATTGGGAAGCTATCAAGTCTCTGCCCTATTTTCAAACTATAACATTTTATTACTTTGGAGAACAAATTATCCCAGCCAGGTATATTCTCCTGACTTCAAGCAACATTTCAAATAACAAGATACATAGGGAATGCTGACCCTGTGCAGACTACCAGCTCAGATATTCCTCTTAAAATGCTTTTAATATGTACAATTCCAGTGTTTGGTTTTTTTTTTTTGAATAACATGGCATTGAATATTAGCAAAGATATGAGTTCACTGAAACTACAGCCCAAATCATTAGCATTCATGAGACAAAAATGAAATTAAGATAAAAGAAGAAGTCATGATAAAAGTGGATGTTATGTCTTCTGATGTTCTGTTTAAAAAAATGCTTTCATTTTTACTTTTCAGGTATTTGATAGTCAGCATCAATTTAAAATAACCTTGCCTTGTATCTAGACTTAAATATTCACTTAGTTGTTCTAACCAATAAATGTAAAGACACTAAACAAATTATTTTTAAGTTGTATTCAATCCTATGAATTGTAGCCATATTAAGTCCATGACTGTCTTGATTTCCTCCCTCTTCCTGACACGAGCTTAGGTCCTGGTAAAGCATATATGCTCAAGGAAATGCTTTAATGATTAATGACATCTGGTACGCAACAGAGAATCAATCATAAAAATGATCATTACGTATCTAATTTTACATAGTCTTATATAATTCTTATGAAGACCTGCAAATTAACACATTTCAAAATGAAATCTACATGCCCGTTCTTTTTCAAATAAGCTTATAGGAAGTTTTCAGAAGATACTCTAGGAATGAGAGTAGGAAGAGAAACACAGTGAAGCGTGCAACATATAAACCAATGATAAAAGTCACCAGCAATGTTGTAATTAAGTATGAAAGCTGGCTCTATGATTCTTGGCAACCAGAGCAAGAGGTGAAGTGCTTTGCTTTCATTATCAGAGGGAGAATATATGTCAGCTCTCAAAGGAAAACAGGATGTCCTCGGACTAGACTGGCTAACAGTATGTCTGGCAGACACTACTGTAGAATGGCAACTCAATACATCAGGACTTCTGCTCACATACAGTGAGATGTTTGAGGACAGGCAGTAGTGGTGTTGGTTGACTGGGGCAGGAATGTCTGGCAGGGTGGAGCTTTCTGCGATTCTTGTGACTTCCTTAGGTTCCAGAATAGGTTGCTGAGCTTTAGCCACTTAACTCCCAGGGACATCCTGTCCGAGGCCCTAGCCCCATTTAAGAAATGTTGGTATTATGTCACAAAGTCCCATAGGTAGAAACTGGAGCTCAATTGTAAGGCTCTAAGCTCAGATTAGATCTATACTATAAAAGATGGGATTCATGAAGAAGGGACAAGTCTGAGATTCTTTTATGAGATCTGGCATAAAAAATGGTTTTTAGTGTACAACAAAGAAGCCAGTGTTGTATGGAACCAATCTAGGGGTGCTGAAGATAGTTAATTTCAAGGCTGTACCTCCTTTAATATTTCCTAGACCAGCCATGAGGTTTTTTGCAGAATATGATATGATTTCAAGTGTACAGGTGGATACAAATGATGGCAAATGAAATACTGCCATCGAAGACACTAGATTGGTCAAAATATTAATTTATAAATGCATATCAGACACTTTGATGCAAAAATCTAACATTGATAAAACAGTGGAAAATGAAGGAAACACATTTTGAGTAGAGGGAATAGAATTTACAGGATACAAATTTAGTAAATATACTAAATCTAGTGTCCATTGAACATGAATGTATTTCTCCTAATATAGCATTTGAATATTGCAACACATTTTGAGGAGGATTCCATGATCCTTTACATGGTAATTACACATAATAGTATTTAGGAAATGTTTAAAAAAGTGATCCATTCCATTTAATTGCATTCACAAATTCATTGAAGACAGTTTTTTGGTTGTTGTTTTTTAGCAATGCCAAAATAAGGAAAATTGAAATTAAATCCATGCTTCTGAATCTATGCCTTCTATGTGGACATTTTAATCTTGAAAAATGAAGTCACTGACATATATTTGATACAATTCTTAAAGTTATTGCTACAGAGAATGGTGTATGTATGTTCTTAATATTTTATTCTTCCTGGATTTCAAGAAATTTGTGACAATTCGTTTTGAATGCTCTAAGGTTGAAAGTCCATATATCCTAGAATTTGAAAAAGAAAATGCTTTAATTTCCTAACGGCTTTTCTTTAACTTATATTTGGGGCATTTGGATGAAATGGATAATGGGCAGCTGTACTTTCCATATGAAAGGAACATCTGTATAATGCTAGCACTTTGCAAGTGAAAAACTTAACTATGTATCTTAAGCTGGTAGGAATTACCAAGTTGTAATTGAAAGGAGTAATTTTCAAGTGGAGATTGTTGCTATTGTTATAATCACTTGGAAAGTGTCCCTGAAGAAATTTCTTAATTATACACTAAAATTTAGACAAAACATTTTTTGAAATGCTTATCTACTTAATACTTTTTTTGAGATGTCAGAATAAGTTTTTTTAAAAAGTATACATTTTGATCAACACTGATTTTTACATTCCCCACCAAAAGTCTCCCTAGAGAGGCTGTAGGATTGCTTCAGCAACTGTTCCCACTGCTCTTTAAGAATCATAGAAGGAAGTAAACTGAAAAGAGGGAGAAAACTAGTCACCTCAGGGATAGACTTAGCAGGAATAAAGAATGACTTTTCCAGTTATTTTTAATCATTGACCAATGTGTCATGGTTAACCACTGAGCATAACAAATATAATGCAGATATACAGAGGTGTAATACTGGGTAAATAAGTATCAAGATAAAGCAGAAGATTATTCCCCAATAATTCTTGGGACTAAGGTCTGTCTAGAATAGTCTGTCAAAGGAAAAAACTATGTTGAAGCAATTGAGATTTCTTTTAATAGTTTTACATCAATATGGAAAATATCTCGTCAAGTGTTTTTGCTCATTGTGTTTGAACTGTAAATGCCACGGGAGGACAGTAGCATTCCCATGGCTCAGCCGGCCTATTTTCCCACTCATGTAACAGTCCACTAGACTATGTAAGTTGTCTCTTTCATTCCATGATTCAGAAAGCTAGGTTCTTCTTGTGATCTTGCCATCTCCTGAGACATCAGAGTCTTCTACTCCCAGCAGATAACAGAAAAGAGGATAAATGGGGCAAACTCACTTCTTAACCATGTCAGCCTGAAAGTGCATCTGTTCACAGTTCACTGCCTGGAATTAGTTGTATGGACCCCATATGATTCCCCAGCAAGAGGAATTGAACAGCCACTTTGTAGACACATATACACACTATGAAATGAGAGTAAGATCTTTAGAGGTTAGCTGACTGACTGTAAAAAAAAAAAACAAAAACAAAAAAAAACAGGATTTTTAATTTTAATTTTGCATGCCAAAATCTTGGTGGAAGATTACAGCTCTATAGAATAAGGTCCTTATCTCAGGATGCTATAATTTAAAAACACATTAAAAGATTAAAACTTTTCTCTGAGATCAAGAAGTCAGTAACAAGACATTACACTTGGAGATGTGTACTCTCTGAGCCCAGATACAAATGTTACCTAGATAGGCATTGTTAAACATGCACTCCACACTGCAGGTGTGAATTTATTATATATTAGTTATGCACAACATGACATGTCAAGGGATTCAGACAAAAAATGTATGAAAGATTCTTCTAGAATTCCATAACTAGCTATCCTCCTCCTTTCCATTTCTTCTGACACATGAATCCCTTGCCTATATGTAAATAAACAATGCATGGCCATGCCTGCAATAGCTGAGACATTTTCTTTCCACATTATGTAAATTGAATCATCCACAGTGGATAGGGTATTCTGGCTCATTTCATAAGGCACATTTTCAGAGTGTTCAAATTGAGTTTATGCTCTTCAATTTTCTGATTTAAAATACATAGGATATTAAGCCAGAAGTATTCTTTGATATTATATACCCCACTCCAACTTTCATTACAAACAAAAGTAAGATGCAGAAGTGTCTGCTTACTGGACACAAAGCTGCACAGACACTGAGTTTGCATGTGGATCAGGCCTCCTCACCCACCCAGGGCTATTTTCCAATGATATTATTGTCTTTACCAATGAAAATATATGAACATTGTCTGTATTTCATTCAATTAAATCTCAGCTAAAAGAGTAAATTTAGAGACTGGCATGGTTTTTCATCATCATAAGCACATTCTTCTGACATGTAATCCATAAATAAATACCAAGATGAAAAACCAAAATCAAAATGTGATTGATTTTTTTTCAGCTAACTGGTGACAAGGTTTTGAACTATCACAGAATAAATAATTACAGCTATTCTTGCAACATGCAACAATTACTAGTAAATGTCATTTATTCCTGAGATATTTTGATTACTTTCAGAAAGTCAAAACTATGTTTATACAGAGGTAGCAAAGTAATGTGACCAAAACTGAAAAATTCATATTGGAGAATCTTTAGGTGACTGCTTTCTTTACTGTGTCCAGAACATCACTTTGCATACAACAGTGGAAAATTTATATTCATCTAGTTTATTCATTCATTTGTTCATTGAATACTCATTTTAAAGAAACACAATATATGGATGAACACAAAGTGAAATATAAATACAACTATGGCTATTTTTTTTTAATTTTAATGTTATAGATTTACAATGACCCCTGAAAAGATCTAAGGTACTAAGCATTAGTATGAGATTACCATTAAAAAAAAAGTAAATTTGGAAATTAGTAGCTTAATTTTTCTGCTATAGAAAAGAATATGTGTATACAAAATATATAATCTCATGTACTTAAGAATTAGTTATGCTTTACAGATTCAACACACTTTAATTTTAATAAAATATTAGTTTCTTTAAGACAAATAGATTTTTAAAATTTAAGCAGAAATCACAAATTGGTAGAAGAGTTATATAGTGAACAGCTCTCTATTAAAAGCACAAGGGTAAAAGTCCTTGTTAGTGATAGAACAAGAATTATGCTCCAATTTAACCAGGAGGGAAGTTCCACTTGGATCTATCAATGTAGGAAAATGGAAATACTTTTATATCTGTTCCCAACCTTTTTGCTTTTGACAGGTACATGAAAAAATTAAGAGAGGAAGTTATCAAATAGGATTAAACTATATGATGTTTTATAATAATAGCCATGCTTAACTCAAAAATAGCACACTGTGTCAATAAACTTTCCAAACTTTCTATGCTTTAAAAATACTTTTTAGGGATTGGGGTTGTGGCTGAGTTGGTAGAGTGCCTTCCTCACACGTGTGAGGTGCTGGGTTCATCCTCAGCACTACATATGAATAAATAAAATAAAGGTATTATGTCCACCTATAACTAAAAAAATTTTTTTAAATAACTAAAATAAAAATACTTTCTAAGTTATCTATATATTTACATTTTCTGACTGAATTCAAATGAGAAGAGAACATTTGATACTGCATCTGGCCAGGAATAAATATTCAGAATATATAAATAACACTTCTATCTCAGTAAGTAGATGCAAAAACATTTAAAAGTACAAAATATTTGCATTAACACTTCACAAAACACAATGAAATGTTTTGTGAAGTGTTAATGTTTATGTTTCATAAAACATGTGAAAATTGCCAATAAATTTTGAAAAGGTGCTCTGCCCCTTTAGTCTTTAATGAAATATAAATTCAGTTGATGAGAAAACCACTAAACATCCATGAAGATGGCTAAAAATTAAACTGACTGAATATACCAAGTGTTTGTGAAGTTTTGAAGCAACTGGGAACATTCATATATTACTGTGCAAATGTAAAAGGGTTTGGCAATTTACTATAAACTCCATATGCTTACCACAAACAAAAATAGTGAAAATCATGTGCCAAAACAAATAATTATACAAACGTGTTCAAAACAGCTATGGTTGTTGTACTTAGAAATGAAATAATACAAAATCCATCAATGGATTTTGATTCCACCAAACACATAATGGAATAGTGTTCAAAAATAATAAGACATGAATGCTAGCATCTCATAACATGACTGAATCTCAACCACATTACACTTAGGGAAAGAAGCCACATGAGAAAGCACATATGGCAGGATTTCATGTATATTAAATTCTGG
Source organism: Marmota monax (assembly GCF_021218885.2). Taxonomy (NCBI): domain Eukaryota; kingdom Metazoa; phylum Chordata; class Mammalia; order Rodentia; family Sciuridae; genus Marmota; species Marmota monax. The sequence goes on along the minus strand of NW_026694999.1, from coordinate 2,123,881 downwards.
AATTAACTAATCAGTGGTTACAGAAAATAACATCAGTAGTTACCTGAAGCTAATCAAGTCGGGGGTGGGTGGGTGATATAAAAATGGAAGAGGCAAATTGATGGAAATGTGTGTTTTAATTTTAGTTGTGGTTAAAATATGAATTTTTCATGACTCACTCAAATTGTACACTTTTCAAAGGGGGCATTTTACATGAATAATGTTTTGAGATAAATGATATTTTAAGAAGACAAACACTCTAATAAGAATTGAGCAGACCTTTCAATAAAAAAGGTATTCAAGTGGCCAATAATTACACAGAAAAGTGCTCAATTTCATTAATCATGAGAAAATGGCAAAGGCAAATTAAACCTAAAGGTAGCACTACACACCCACACAAATGAGTTACATCTGACCCCAGTAAGTAAGTACTGGTGAGCAGAGCAACTGAAGCTGTCAGATGATGCTGAGGTTATGCAAGTTTACACATGCTTTCAGCAAGTTTCTTAGCATACAATGAACCTGTGATTGGCCATTTACTTCTATATATTTTCAGAAGAAATATAAAAACTATGGCTGGCCTTAAAAATATTGGCAAAATTTAAAGGATCGACTATTTAAAATGTCCAATTAGAGAATGAATAAAAATTGTGGTGCATGCATAAAGTGGAATATTGTTCAACAAAAAGAAGATTGGTGTACACAACTGGGTGGGTGAATCTCAAAAGAAGTTTTAAGGAACAGGTAAACTAATCTATTATGATGCAAAGTAAATAGCCCTTGCTCTGGCTGCTGGCTCTTGGCTGGAAGTGAACATTAGGAACTTTCTGGAAGGATAGAAACAACAGTGTTGATTGGGTGGTGGTTATGCAGATGAATGCGTTGATTAAATCACCAATCATGCACTTCAGGTTCATGCATTCTGATCATCCAATAGAAATTTTAACTCAACAGAGACATACAAGTTATTTATTTATTTATTTATTTATTTTTTGATTACTGTTGTTATTCAAATTTTTTTTTAATTTTTTATTGTGGGTTGTTCAAAACATTACAAATTTCTTGACATATCATATTCCACACTTTGATTCAAGTGGGTTATGAACTCCCACCTTCACCCCATACACAGATTGCAGAATCACATCAGTTACACATCCATTGATTTACAAATTGCCATACTAGTGTCTGTTGTGCTCCACTGCCTTTCCCATCCTCCACCCTCCCCCCTCCCCACCTCTCCCCTCCCCTCCCCTCCTCTCTCTCTACCCCCTCCACTGTATAACCCTGAGGGTCTCCTTCCATTACCATGCAATTTCCCTTCTATCTCCCTTTCCCTCCCACCTCTCATCCCTGTTAAATGTTAATCTTCTTCTCCTGCTCTTCCTCCCTACTCTGATCTTAGTTACTCTCCTTATATCAAAGAAGACATTTGGCATTTGTTTTTTAGGGATTGGCTAGCTTCACTTAGCATAATCTGCTCTAATGCCATCCATTTCCCTGCAAATTCTATGATTTTGTCATTTTTTAATGCAGAGTAATACTCCATTGTGTATAAATGCCACATTTTTTTTATCCATTCGTCTATTGAAGGGCATCTAGGTTGGTTCCACAGTCTTGCTATTGTGAACTGTGCTGCTATGAACATCGATGTAGCAGTGTCCCAGTAGCATGCTCTTTTTAGGTCTTTAGGAAATAGACCAAGAAGGGGAATAGCTGGGTCAAATGGTGGCTCCATTCCCAGCTTTCCAAGAAATCTCCATACTGCTTTCCAAATTGGCTGCACCAATCTGCAGTCCCACCAGCAATGTACAAGTGTACCCTTTTCCCCACATCCTCGCCAGCACTTCTTGTTGTTTGACTTCCTAATGGCTGCCAATCTTACTGGAGTGAGATGGTATCTTAGGGTGGTTTTGATTTGCATTTCTCTGACAGCTAGAGATGCTGAGCATTTTTTCATGTACTTGTTGATTGACTGTATGTCCTCCTCTGAGAAGGACTGTTCAGGTCCTTGGCCCATTTGTTGATTGGGTTGTTTGTTCTCTTATTGTCTAATTTTTTGAGTTCTTTGTATACTCTTGATATTAGGGCTCTATCTGAAGTGTGAGGAGTAAAGATTTGTTCCCAGGGTGTAGGCTCCCTATTTACCTCTCTTATTGTTTCTTTTGCTGAGAAAAAACTTTTTAGTTTGAGTAAGTCCCATTTGTTGATTCTAGTTATTAACTTTTGTGCTATGGGTGTCCTATTGAGGAATTTGGAGCCCGACCCCACAGTATGTAGATCGTAGCCAACTTTTTCTTCTATCAGACGGCGCGTCTCTGATTTGATATCAAGCTCCTTGATCCATTTTGAATTCACTTTTGTGCATGGCGAGAGAAAGGGATTCAGTTTCATTTTGTTGCATATGGATTTCCAGTTTTCCCAGCACCATTTGTTGAAGATGCTATCCTTCCTCCATTGCATGCTTTCAGCCCCTTTATCAAATATAAGATAGTTGTAGTTTTGTGAATCGGTTTCTGTGTCCTCTATTCTGTACCATTGGTCCACCCGCCTGTTTTGGTACCAGTACCATGCTGTTTTTGTTACTATTGCTCTGTAGTATACTTTGAAGTCTGGTATCGCTATACCGCCTGATTCACACTTCCTGCTTAGCATTGTTTTTGCTATTCTGGGTCTTTTATTTTTCCATATGAATTTCATGATTGCTTTCTCTATTTCTACAAGAAATGCCGTTGGGATTTTGATTGGCATTGCATTAAACCTATAGAGAACTTTTGGTAATATCGCCATTTTGATGATGTTAGTTCTGCCTATCCATGAACAGGGTATATTTTTCCATCTTCTAAGATCTTCTTCTATTTCTCTCTTTAGGGTTCTGTAGTTTTCATTGTATAAGTCTTTCACCTCTTTTGTTAGGTTGATTCCCAAGTATTTTATTTTTTTTTGAAGATATTGTGAATGGAGTGGTTGTCCTCATTTCCATTTCAGAGGATTTGTCGCTGATATACAGGAATGCCTTTGATTTATGCGTGTTGATTTTATATCCTGCCACTTTGCTGAATTCATTTATTAGCTCTAATAGTTTCTTTGTAGAGCCTTTTGGGTCTTCTAGGTATAGAATCATATCATCTGCAAATAGTGATAATTTAAGTTCTTCTTTTCCTATTTTGATGCCTTTAATTTCTTTCGTCTGTCTAATTGCTCTGGCCAGTGTTTCGAGAACTATGTTGAAGAGAAGTGGAGAGAGAGGGCATCCCTGTCTTGTTCCAGATTTTAGAGGGAATACCTTCAGTTTTTCTCCATTCAGAATGATGCTAGCCTGAGGCTTAGCATAGATTACTTTTACAATATTGAGGTATGTTCCTATTATCCCTAGTTTTTCTAGAGTTTTGAACATAAAGGGATGCTGTACTTTGTCGAATGCTTTTTCCGCATCTATCGAGATGATCATATGGTTCTTATTTTTAAGTCTATTGATGTGGTGAATAACATTTATTGATTTCCGTATATTGAACCAGCCTTGCATCCCAGGGATGAATCCTACTTGATCATGGTGTACAATTTTTTTGATATGTTTTTGTATCCGATTCGCCAGAATTTTATTGAGGATTTTTGCATCTAGGTTCATTAGAGATATTGGTCTGTAGTTTTCTTTCTTTGAAGTGTCTTTGTCTGGTTTAGGTATCAGGGTGATGTTGGCCTCATAGAATGAATTTGGAAGTTCTCCCTCCTTTTCTATTTCCTGAAGTAGCTTGAAAAGTATTGGTATTAGTTCTTCTTTAAAGGTTTTGTAAAATTCTGCTGTATACCCATCCGGTCCTGGGCTTTTCTTAGTTGGTAGTCTTTTTATGGTTTCTTCTATTTCCTCAATTGATATTGGTCTGTTTAGGTTTTCTATATCCTCCTGACTCAATCTGGGCAGATCATATGACTTAAGAAATTTATCTATGCCTTCACTATCTTCTAATTTATTGGAGTATAAGGATTCAAAATAGTTTTTGATTATCTTCTGTATTTCTGAAGTGTCTGTTGTGATATTGCCTTTTTCATCCCGTATGCTAGTAATTTGAGTTCTCTCTCTTCTTCTCTTCGCTAGCATCGCTAAGGGTCTGTCGATTTTGTTTATTTTTTCAAAGAACCAACTTTTAGTTTTGTCAATTTTTTCAATTGTTTCTTTTGTTTCGATTTCATTAATTTCAGCTCTGATTTTAATTATTTCTTGCCTTCTACTTCTTTTGCTGTTGTTTTGCTCTTCTTTTTCAAGGATTTTGAGATGAAGTATGAAATCATTTATTTGTTGGTTTTTTCTTTTTTTAAGGAATGAACTCCAAGCAATGAATTTTCCTCTTAGAACTGCTTTCAATGTGTCCCATAGATTCCGATATGTTGTGTCTGTGTTTTCATTTATCTCTAAGAATTTTTTTAATTTCCTTCTTGATGTCTTCTATAACCCATTGATCATTCAGTAACCTATTGTTCATTCTCCAAGTGATGTATGCTTTTTCCTTCCTTCTTTTATCGTTGATTTTCAGTTTCATTCCATTATGGTCAGATAAGATGCATGGTATTATCTCTACTCCTTTATATTGTCTAAGAGTTGCCCTGTGACATAATATATGATCTATTTTTGAGAAGGATCCATGTGCTGCTGAGAAAAAAGTGTAACTGCTTGATGTTGGGTGGTATACTCTATATATGTCAATTAGGTCTAGGTTATTAATAGTGTTATTGAGTTCTATAGTTTCCTTATTCAACTTTTGTTTGGAAGATCTGTCCAGTGGTGAGAGAGGTGTGTTGAAGTCTCCCATGATTATGGTGTGGTGGTCTGTTAGACTCTTGAACTTGAGAAGAGTTTGTTTGACGAACATAGCTGCACCATTGTTTGGGGCATAAATATTTATGATTGTTATGTCTTGTTGGTGTATGGTTCCCTTAAGCAGTATGTAGTGTCCCTCTTTATCTCTTTTGATTAACTTTGGCTTGAAATCTATTTTATTTGATATGAGTATGGACACGCCTGCTTGTTTCCGAAGTCCATATGAGTGATATGATTTTTCCCAACCTTTCACCTTCAGCCTATGTATGTCTTTTCCTATCAAATGCGTCTCCTGTAGGCAGCATATTGTTGGGTCTTGTTTTGTGATCCATTCTACTAGCCTGTGTCTCTTAATTGGTGAGTTTAAGCCATTAACATTTAGGGTTATTATTGAGATATGGGTTGTTCTTCCAGCCATATTTGTTTATTTCTGTTACTAAACATGGTTTGTTTTCCTTTTTATTATTCCCCCCCCCCTTTACTGTCCTACCTCCCACTGTTGGTTTTCATTGTTATTTTCCATTTCCTCTTCCTGTAATGCTTTGGCGAGGATGTTTTGAAGAGATGGTTTTCTAGCTGCTAATTCTTTAAACTTTTGTTTATCGTGGAAGGTTTTAATTTCATCCTCCATCCTGAAGCTTAATTTCGCTGGATACACAATTCTTGGTTGGAACCCATTTTCTTTCAGTGTTTGAAATATGTTATTCCAGGATCTTCTAGCTTTCAGAGTCTGTGTTGAAAGATCAGCTGTTATCCTGATTGGCTTACCCCTAAATGTAATCTGCTTCCTTTCTCTTGTAGCTTTTAAAATTCTCTCCTTATTCTGTATGTTGGGCATCTTCATTATAATGTGTCTAGGTGTGGATCTCTTATGATTTTGCACATTCGGCGTCCTGTAGGCTTCTAGGATTTGGGATTCTGTCTCATTCTTCAAGTCTGGGAAGTTTTCTCGTATTATTTCATTGAATAGACTGCTCATTCCTTTGGTTTGGAGCTCTGTACCTTCCTGTATCCCAGTGACTCTTAAGTTTGGTCTCTTAATGTTATCCCATATTTCTTGGATGTTCTGCTCATGGTTTCTTAACAGTCTTGCTGAGCTGTCTATGTTCTTTTCCAGTTGAAATACTTTGTCTTCATTGTCTGATGTTCTATCTTCTAAGTGTTCTACTCTGCTGGTAGTATTCTCCATTGAGTTTTTAAGTTGGTTTATTGCTTCCTGCATTTCTAGGATTTCTGATTGCTTGTTTTTTATAACCTCTATCTCCCTGTATAGTTGATCCTTTGCTTCCTGGATTTGTTTGCGTAATTCGTTGTCGAAGTGATCTTTCATTGTCTGATTTTGCTGTTTAATGTCTTCCTTGATACTCCAGATCATCTGAAGCATGTATATCCTGAATTCTTTATCTGACATTCCATCTGCTGCAGCTGTTACCTCTTCTAAAGTTGCGTTGACCTGCATTGCTTGTGGTCCTTTCTTTCCTTGTCTTTTCATACTGCTTGCATATCTTTCCTGCAGGTGCAGGCGGCGGCTCTGCTCTCTCCTTATTCCAATTGGGGTGTCGTGGCTACCACGCTGGCAGGTCACTGGGCCTGTTCTGGGAGCTGGCGGCGGCTCTGTTCTGCCCCTACTCCAATTGGGGTGACGAGTGTACCACGCCGGCAGGCCACCGGGCCTGATCCGCCGGTCGGTTGCAGGTTTGCCTACCCTGCAGGCGCGGGCGGCAGCTCTACTCTGCCCCTACTCCAAATGGGGTGACGTGTCTGTCGTACCGGCAGGCCACTGGGCCTCTCCCGCTGGTCGGTCGCAGATCTGCCCACCTTTCGGGCACGGGTGGAGGCTCTGCTCTGCCCCTACTCCAATTGGGGTGTCGTGACTACCCCGCCTGCAAGACGCTGGGCCTGTTCCTGGCACGGGGGGCGACTCTGCTCTGTCACTACTCCAATTAGGGTGGTGTTTGTACCACGCCGGCAGGCTCCTGGGCCTGATCCGCCGGTCTGTTGTAGGTCTGCCTACCTTGGAGACGCGGGCGGCGGATCTGCCCTGCCCCTCCTACCACGCCTGTGGACCCCTGGGCCTGATCTGCAGGTTGATCACTGGTCTGCTCACCCTGTGGGCACGGGTGGCGGTTCCGCTCTGCCCCCACTCCAATTGGGGTCACGTGACCACCACACCGGCAGGTCCTGATCCGGGCGTGGGAGAAGGATCTGCTCTGCCCCTACTCCAGTTGGGGTGACGTGTGTACCACACTGGCACGCCACTGGGCCTGACCCGCCAGGCTGTCACAGGTCTGTTTACCTTGCAAGCGTGGGCGGCGGCTCTGCCCTGCCCCTCCTACCAGCCCATGTACCATTGGGTCGCGGGTCTGCCCACCTGGCGGATGTGGGTGGCAGCTCCGCTCCGCCCCCTCTCCAATTGGGGTCACGCGGTCACCACGCTGGCGAGCCTCTGGGCCTGCTCCGGGCGCTGGTGGAGGCCCGGCTCCTCCCCTCTGGCTCGAGGACAAATTGAGGAGACTCGGGTGACTGTGCCTCACCCCCCCTACCAGGAGACCAACTGCTTATGTCACCGCTGGTATTGATGAAGATCTCTCCTCCGCCGCTTTCTGCTGACATCAGATCTCTGCCATGTTGGTCTCCTATGCGAATGGCAGCATTTCATTCCCCTTGCCGGGCAACCAAAGCAACGGGTGAGTCCTGACCGGCCCTCAGCAGGACCCGGACCGAGACGCAGTTTCCGCGGGCTCCTAGCCCCGGTCCAGGGAAGTTCCGGGAGCCGGAACTCAGCCGCTCCGTGCTCGGTGTAAGCTCATATAAGTGTAAGCTCCAAGAAGCAGTCTCCGCGGGCTCAGTTCCGGGAGCCAGAATTCGGCTGCTTAGTGCTTGGTGTATGCTCTGAAAAATATGGAACGCTTCACGAATTTGCGTATCATCCTTGCGCAGGGGCCATGCTAATCTTCTCTGTATCGTTCCAATTTTAGTATATGTGCTGCCGAAGCGAGCACTTATTTATTTGTTTATTTATTTGTTTGTTTATTTATTTATTTATTGGTATTGGGGATTGAACTCAGGGGCACTTGACCACTGAGCCACCTCCTCAGCCCTATTTGGTACTTTATTTAGAGACAGGGTCTCACTGAGTCACTTAGTATTTCAGTTTTGCTGAGGCTGGTTTTGAATTCATGATCCTTCTGCCTCAGCCTCCTGAGCCACTTGGATTACAGGCCTGTGCCACCAAGCCCTGTGAAATACAAGTTTTACAGAAAGAAATTTTAAAAGAAACCCTAAATGAATAAGAAAACATTACAAATTAACAGATGTACCACGTCCTCATTAAAGTGGAATCAAAGTTTACAAAGATAGCAATTATCTGTAATTTAATTTAATGTAATTTAAAATGGATTAAAAAAGTGTTTTCCAATAAGGTGTTGCAAACAACTGGATAAATATCTGGAAAAACAAATTTATATTTACATTTCATAATTTAAACCACAATAAGTCTTAGTTTGTTTGCAGATTTATTATAACATAAAAACATAGGCACACTAGAAGAAATCACAAGACAGTTACTTTTACCTAAAATTTTGAAAGCTTTTAAAAAAAATGACATAAAGCAGAAGTCATATTATAAAAGATTAATAAATGTAATATATATTAGATTAGAACCACCTTTTGACCTAGTTGTCCCATTCCTTCGCCTATACCCAAAGGATTTAAAAATGGCATACTATAGTGACACAGCCACATCAATGTTTATAGAAGCACAATCAACAATAGCTAAAATGTGGAACCAACCTAGATGTCCTTCAATAGATGAATGGATAAAGAAACTGTGGTATATATACACAATGGAATATTACTCAGCATTAAAAGAGAATAAAATTATGGCATTTGCAAGTAAATGGATGGAGTTGGAGAATATCATACTAAGTGAAATAATCCAATCCCCCAAAACCAAAGGCCAAATGTTTTTTCTGATAAGTAGATGCTAATCTATAATGAGGTTGAGAGGGACATGGGATGACTGAAGGAATTTTGGATTGGGCAAAGGAGGGGGGAGAGGGATCATGGGGATTGGAAAGACAGTGGAATATGACAGACATCATTACCCTATGTACATGTATGATTACAAGAATGGTGTGACACTACTTCATATACAACCAGAGAAGTGAAAAATTGTGCTCTATGTGTGTACAATCAATGCACAATTCTGCTGTCATGTGTAACTGATTAGAACAAATAAATTTTTTAAATTATATTTATTTAGACTCTAGATAAATTGTGCAAGTTCTATTAAACTCTTCACGTTACTGATCAAGTAAACCAAGGGTGTAATTTGCCAAATCGTATGACTAACTTTATTAAAACAAACAAAACCACATATGAAAAAGAGCCCACAAATAAACAATTAAAAAAATGCTGAGTTCAAAGTTTTATAATTAGGTTGCATATAAATAGAATAACCTGATCAGCAATTGTAGTTTTGATCTTCTTTTTCTATCTTCAAAAGGATACATCATTTCAATACACCAATCACATTATAAACCATGTTCATGATTAGACATGACAGACATCTGTTTTCATCCTCTTTCAAATGAGGAGCCATACCTACATTTAGACAAAAATAAGAGATTATCTTAAACAGGAAAAGCAATTGAAGATTGTCTTTAAAACTTTTCAAGTAATTGACTGTGATCGAAGAAAGATGCTATAACAGAGACCAACGTGTAGAGTAAATTTCACGGAACTTCTTTAGTTATTGCCTATAGATAACTAAATCCATTCTATAGAAATCATTTCCACCCTGAAGAGTGCTTCACTTCTGGAGTTACTATCTATGGTCCAGTATTCCCTCAAAGAGGTGACAGTATGGTATGACTCCCTGTGTTTTCTATGTCTGCATTGTCTAAACCCCAGACGGAATGAGGAAAATGTATAGGGACGATGTCATTGATTGAATAGATCGCCTTGAAATGTAAGAGGCAAACATATGAGCTTAAGCTTAAGCTCTATGGAGAAAGTTTTTTGTTTGTTTTTGCGTTTCTTTAAAGGCTCAATGTAACTGACAGCATAAATCATTTTAAAATCCCTAAGTCAGTGCTTTTTAGTTCCCCAGCAGAGTGCATTTCATCACATACTTACATTCCCGAACCTTATGTTTTAAAGATTCCTTTGCACTCCTATTTCTAAAGGTGTGGGGTTGTGGGAGATAATACAATTTTTTAAAAAAAGCAAATTAATGCAATAAAATAGGAAAAGGCCTATTTTATTGTCTCGGGATCTCACTTGAAGGTCCCAGACCTCCTTTTATTGGTAATAACTGTCATTTCACTTTCCACCCTTTTCTGTGAGCTTCTGAAGAATAATCCAAACAAAGCCTTAAAGTATTCTGAACTTTGTTATTGTTCAATTCCAAGAGATAAAATAAAACTCCAGTTTTTGAGAATCATGAATTTAATAACTTTAGGTATCAGAGAATACGTTTAGAAAAAAAAAATTAAAAAATCCTCCAAAGGCATGGATTGCCTTCTGAAAGCTGAACAAGGCCTCTTAATGATCTGGTTAAATAAAGCCAAAGGTTCAGTTTCCAAAAACCAATTTAGCTATACTTGGTTTCATGCCAGACTTCTTGATCTTCACAATTACTAACTTTTGTTGATAAAGAGGAATTTAGTGAGAGCCAGTTTCTGAACTGGTACAAATTCCCTCCACACTTCAAAAAATAGCTAAGGGCAAATAATATTAACAGAAGTGGGGCAGTAATACCACTTTTGTTTGAGAAGGCTTATAAATGAGTAATATTTTGAAAACGTTTCCTCTCTATTGGGGCAAAGAATTGAATGTGTATTTGCCGAAGTTAAAGCAATCCGAAATTTAATTTGTCGGCTATGGATCTACTTTAGGAGCATGGAAGAAACACCTTTAGGCTGGCATGAAGATTTATTTCAGTGTGCATCTAGCTAATTCACTTTCTTTCCCTTGACAAATTCCAGTTTAAGACTGATGTTGTGAGAATAACGGGGATGCAAATATTAGGATTTAGGTAGGGAATGAGTTGACTCTATTGGTCTGAAAACAAATGGCCTAATTTTTTTTTTTTGTTAAAACCTTTACAAGTCTGTACAATAAATATGTTCATTCATATCATTGGCAAATATTTGTTTATCATTTGATAAATCCTTTGTGAAATTTAACAAATTTATTTTAAAAATGCGATTTTGCTCAAAATAAGTATTGAAGTTATAAAAGTTCAAAAAACATCTATATCTGTATGTTATTCTGAAATCAGAAGTGACCAGATGCTATGAAAAGTCTCATTTTTTGTTTTGTTTTTTCAATATAAATGAATCCGCTGACAAGAGAGGTCAAATGAGAAAGCTAGTTACTAGCAAATGTGAAACACTGGACAGAAGCTAATATAGGGGTATTTCAGTATAAAGGACTCTCTCCTTTCAGTCCTAAAGGAGAAAAAGGCAAGAAGTAAGAATGATTCAAATAAACCTCTAGGTTTCTATGAGAATCACTGCATCAGGAGTTTTCAGAGAAGGAAAGAATAAACACTGAGTGATAACCCAGAGAAGAGGTTGAACCTATAAAGAAGCACATCAGGCAAAGTGGAGGGCTTCGGATATAATGGGAATGACTGCAGCAATCTTGGACCAGTTACTAAAACTCCGAGCCTTAATGGCCTAATCATTTTGTAAAATGATTATAAGAATAGGTATTCAGAGGATGCCATTAGTATTGTTATTAGAATCTAATTAGAAAGTAGAAAAAGAGCTAGCAAATGTTACCTACTCTTATTAACGTCCTCTGCAAGCTGCCCCACCCCCTCAGCTTTGCTCCTAGTTGGTGAGAAGCTTCTTTCATTTCCTTTGGTTTGTGTTGTGGTTTAGATGTGATGTCCCCTAAAAGTCCACGTGTGACAAAATGCAAAAGGTTTCAGAGGAAATGATTCTGTCATAAGAGTCTTAACCCAATCAGTGAATTAATCCCCTGATACGAATTAACTGAGTGGTAATTGAAGTGTTAGGGTGTGGCTGGAGGAGGTGGGCGTTGGGAGCATGGCTTTGGGTACATATTTGTATCTGGAGAGTGGAGACGTCTCTCTCTGCTTCCCCTGGCCCCATTCTTCTGTCATGATGTCCTGCCTCACCTTGAGCCTCCAGGACTGGAGCCAGCCTTCTATGGACTCATACCTCTGAAACCATGAGCCCTTAAATAAACCTTTCCTCCTAAAATTATTCTGGTCAGATCCTGAAATCACAGCAGTGAAATAGCTGACTAAACAGTTTGTCTCTCTCCAGCACGTGATGGTCTCATGTTGCACAATCCTTCCTTTCACTCCTCTTGTGCCCCCTATGCTTGGAACTGAGAGCTTTCCTTCAATCATTGGCAGCAGAATCTCCTGGATGTCTGCTTCTGTGTGTGTTTATGTGCCCACCCCAAAATGACTGAATCTAAACCTCCTCAGATGATTTTTTAACTGCAGTTTGTAAACCACAACTGCCTGACAGCAGTTATCTACCTCTTCTTCATTCAAAATAGCTACTTGCCATGTATTAATTTTTTAAAATTCATAAGGGGTTTTAATTTACTTTTATTATTATTTTTGTTCTGTTACATATACATCACAGTAGAATTTATTTTGGCATATTATACACACATGGAGTATAACTTATTCTAATTAATAAGTCATGTATTCATATACAAGGACAGGAAAGTTATGTCTAATTAATCCTAATATCTTTCCTATTCCCCTCCCATCCCTTTCTTTCTTTTCCCTTTGTCTAATCCAATGGACTTCTATTATCACCTTATCCCCACCCTCCCTTATTGTGGGTTAGCATCCACATATAAGAGAGAATATTCAGTTTTTGGATTGGTTTATTGCACTTAGCATGATATTCTTCAGTTCCATTCACTTACCAGCAAATGCCATAATTCCATTCTTCTTTGTGACTGAGTAATATTTTATTGTGTGGATTGGAATATACAGTGTGCATATTCCAATGTGTATACTGTTGAAGAACACCTAGGGTGGTTCCAGTTTAGCTATTGTGAATTGAGCTGCTACAATCCTTGATGTGACTATATCAGTGTAGTATGCTGATTTTTAAGTCCTTTGGGTATAAACTGAGGAGTGGGATAGCTGGGCCAAATGGTGGTTTTATTCCAAGTTTTCTGAGGAATCTCCATTCTGTTTGCCAGAGTAGATAGACCAATTTGCAGTCCTACCAGCAAAGTGTGAGTGTGCCTTTTCCCCCATATCTTCACCAACATTTATTGTTAATTGTATTTTTTACAATTGCCATTCTGAGTGGAGTAAGGTGGTATCTCAGTGTGGTTTTAATTTGCAATTCTCTAAGTGCTAGAAATATTGAACATTTTTTCATGTATTTTTTTGACCATCTGTATTTCTTCTGTGAAGTGCTTATTCAGTTCCTTTGCCCATTTCCTTTGGGTTGTGTGTGTGTGTGTCTGTCTGTCTGTCTTAACAAAATAGAGGACACAGAGATATAACCACATAAATACAGTTATCTTCTATAAAAAAGGCACCATAAACATACATTTCAGAAAAGATAGACTCCTCAACACATGGTATTGGAAAACTGGAAATCCATATGTAATAGAATGAATTTAAACTCTATCTTTCACCCTGCACAAAACTCAACTCAAAGTGGACCAAGTGTCTCAGCATTAGACCAGAACCCCTGTGCTTACAAGAAAAAGTAGTCTCAACTCTCCATCAGGTCAGCTTAGGAACCAACTTCCTCATTAAGACTCCTAAAGGGCAAGAAGTAAAATCAAGACTCAATAATTGGGATGGTATCAAACTAACAAGCTTCTTCACAGCAAAGGAAACAATCAAGAAGGTGAACAGAGAGCTTACAGAATTGGAGAACATTTTTACCACCTTCACCTCAGATAGAGCATTAATCTCCAAGATATAAAAAGAACTCAATGTATTAATTTTTCACCTTTGTTGGAAATTCTAGCACTTAGACAGCTCCCTGCCCTTTTACCTGTCTTCTGAAAAATGTAGGCCAAAACACCCATGTGTGATTTTCATTTCATGCCTGAGCACAGGCAATTACAAAGGCATTGCCTCGCGGGTCCCTGGGGAAAAATTGCCTTCCCTACAGCAAATGCACCAAGGATCTTGTAGTCCAGAACTAAGAAGCCCTAACCACAAGCTCTTCTATATAGCTGAATTTCTAGTCCAGTGCCGCTTTATCTTCCTTGGAAGCCTTCTTTTCTGGGAAAAATGTCATAGAGGAAGAGATGGGGAAACTTGAATCCACATATTCTGCTTTGGCTCAGTACCCAGCATTTTCCCACTACAAATTCTTTCCCCTTTCCCTCGCCCTGTCTCCTCTTCTATAAAACTGCAGCAGGCTTTTGGTTTCTCTCTCTGGAGGCTCCCTCAGCAAAATGATGACCTACATTTTTGTGCTGATGTACCTGACCTTCAACCATAGGGAATCCAGTGCCAAAACTTACTCTGGTTTAGCCTCTTGCTGGTGTGATAGCAGGAAGGAGTGAAAGCTTAACTGGTACTTTCAATTTCTGCTTATTGTTTTTTAAGTGTAATTCTGGCTCCTCAGCTCTCTTTGTAGCTCATCTGGGTTTTTTGATGTCTCTATGTTCCCCATCTCTTGTGAATCTTCCCAAATGTTACTTACTATTGTGAAGCAGCAGGGAGAAAAAGGGGGAGACTGTTTTCCAGAAAGATGAATCCTGGTGAAACCTGAGTCTCTTCATTCCCTGAGACTACTATGGCTGCTCAAGGCTGCAGAAAAATCTCACCACTATCTAAACCTTTGCAACTGTAATTTGATAGGGACAAATCTTATTTGGGCCCTCAAACTGGTAGCAATCCTACTGCTTCTTCCTGAGCTCTGGTAGTTCACCTGCTGCTCATCACTTGATTTATATTTTCCATCATATTTGACTTTTTTTTTCTCTTTTTGGTACCAGGGATTGAACACAGGGGCACTTGACCACTGAGTCACATCCCCAGCCCTATTTTGTATTTTATTTAGAGATAGGGTCTCACTCGGTTGTGTGGTGCCTTACTTTTTGCTGAGGCTGGCTTTGAACTCATGATCCTCTGGTCTCAGCCTCCTGAACCACTGGGATTATAGGCATGTGCCACTGCACCCTACTTCATTTTTTAAGAAAATTTATTCATGCGTTATAATTATACAAAATGGTGGGATTTATTGTGATATATTCATATATGCAACATAGTTTTGTCTATTTCAATACCCAGTACCTCCATATCTGACTTCTGATATCTTTGTTTTCCAGGCTGGTCTTGGGAGATTCTTTTATCCATATCTCATGCAATGAAATAGAAATGATCAAATAAAAATTTCATCAACTTCAACAATCCTAAGTTCATCCTTTCTCTTGTTTATAGCAGTCTAATATCTTGTGTCTGTGCTTTATCCATTATTTCATACCTCCTCAAAGACTTTATTGTATTAAATTTTCTTTTTTCTGAATTGACAAACCATTTGCACTCTGCTCACTGCTTCACTTTAACCTTTAAATAGCCTCAAATTTCTCCCACCTTATAAGAAATTGATAATTAAAGAAATCACCCCACTTACCTACACATTTATTTCTTTCCACTATTTAAGAATCTGAGCCAATAAACAGCTCTATTTTCTAACTATTTCATGTATTTATTGTATAAGCAGAATCCCAAATATAGTGAAACTTAAATTTCAAAGCTTATCATAATAATGTAAATAGCAACAACAATATTCCCATATAAACAAACTTAGAAGTGCTAAGAACTTAGTTATGATTTGGCATAACCAAAATCATGTTTGCTTCTCTATACAGAGCTATTCTATTCCATAGAGATGACTAGATATGGTTTTTTTAGTTGTAAATAAAATATTATTTTTAGATATGGTATACAATAAGAATACTTGTGTATTATAGAATACTTTCATCATTGCAGAAGTTGTAGTGGGCATATACCTTTGTCAAAAATGGTGCTATCTGGCCAATATGAGAGTAGTGGACATATCAGGACAAATGGAGTTCTGTTTGTTATATATTTCAGGTACATATTTGTGGGCAAAAAATGGGTTTGTATTTCACACACTTTTGCCAGTTCTACCACTAATTTAATACGAATTACAAGTGAAACACAGAAAAGTTATTCTTAGATACACATTTAAACTGTTAAAATTTCATTGCCAGCACCAGTTCCAGTGAACCATTCCAAAATACAGTTTTCAATTAGAATCCTTTTTATCTGTTTACTCGCACACAATCTACAGCTCCTTACAACAGAATGCTATAGCTATGATTTTTCATCATGACTGTTTTCTCTATCTGTTCTAAATGGTATGCATACAGTAATAGTTTTTCCCCACCCCCAGCATTTGTTTTATCAGTCATGTACTCGGCATATGTGAAATACCGTAAACTATGAAAAGTGATATAGGAATAAGGTATAATTGCTTTTCCTTAGAATGTTTTCTATTTTGTGCAGGCAAGGGCAAGAATGTGAATTACCAGCAGTTTATATAAGCTTACACTGAATTTTAAATAGTTCTTGCCTCTGTCTTCATTTCAGGTTGCTATAAGTAGGAAATTCTATGTCTTTCCAATCAAGTACACAAGGAGAAACCCAGATGAAACTGAAATTTGTAGACTTTGGATCTCAAAGTTTCTTAATGATGTTTCTGCCCACACCTTGATGCTTTTTCACACCCACACCTTAATGATGTTTCTGCCCACTGCTCACATTATGCCATGATAAATAAATTAATTTGGAATACTGAAACAAATAGTTACATTCACTAGTTATTTACCTTCTAGAATACTGAAGCACAGGATAATATAATTTATATGTTATCCCAATCCTCACAATGTAGCATAATAATTTAAAGACAAAGATTAATGGTAATGTGGCATAGTAACTAGAAGTATGTGAAACCATATGCCATGGGTTTGAATCCTGGTTCCCACGCTTCTTAGTTATATCTACTTGAACAAGTTACCTAAGTTCTCTGGCCATTCCTTACCTGTGAAGTATAGAAAATGATCACTCCTACATCCAATGATCCTTACAAAGATTATTGTAAAAAGTTAGTACAGACCTGGAGGACAGATATAGTCATTCTATTAGATGCTGGGGAAGATATCTATTGAAGGCTGAATTTCTCCATGAGAATTACCTTCAGCCAGGGGAAGCATTATGCCCAAGGTTATAGCCTGCTTTCAGTTTGAAAACCCACATCCAAATATGCTCAATATGTTAGTAGGGAAGCTCAGTCCTTTGCCTCAATGTGGGACATCGCTAAAGGGCCACCGAAATGTCAGAGCTCCTTACACAGTCAACAAAGCCCTCTCTGTAACTACATCACAGGTTAACTTCCCCTCTTTCCACTTCTACTTCTGTTCTTTTACAGGCAGTGTTTCTAAGATCCTTCTCACATAATCGCCCTGCAGATCAAGCTGTTTTAGAGTTTCTTCCTTAAACCCACATTCACTATGGTAGTTTCCTAGAGTGGTCTGTGAAGTACTTTCTAGTATATGATTGTGGGGCTGAATAGCCCACTGACCTCAATGGGAGGACAGAGAAGAACACATTACTGATGACAGGTGGTATACTTATATGCAGGACGTTCTATGGCAGTACAATTGTTAAACTTGCACCAGTAGCAAACTGGAATGGAGCCATCATGGAACAGAATGTACTGATGATGTAATTGCTTTGGCATTTGTGACATCCAGGGATTCGATAGAAGCTATGAAGAGTATAAAATTCAATTGATGTCAAACTGACCACTACTGGTGCATTTTGGAAATAAGGTCAGAGACTAAGAGTGATTCATCACCAATTTAATGAGAGGTGTGAAAGTCTGAGGGCCTCTGTGGACACATATAACAGATTTTCATCTGTTGCAGTTAGAGGGCTGAAGATGAAGCCCAAGGCATAAGCAGAAGAAGAGGGCACTCCAGAGAGGGTTGGATTTTCATATTCAGGAAGTTTGCTATTCCAAGAACCTCTTCGGAAAGAAGTGGGGCTCTGAGATTTGAGGTGGAATATCTGGAGCAATGCCCTTGGAACATCTGGGTCTGCACAAGCGGCCCTCTTCCACCACATAAGACTTTATGTTCCTTTCTTGCTTGAAAATGACACTGAGGACTCTGACTTTTGAAATAAATATCATCTCCTTCAGGACTTTCTTTACTTTCACTTCTTGCCACCAGGATAATAGCAAGTGCCAAGGAACAACACAAATGCATTAAAAAATCTAAGGCCTGCTTAGAGATGAGAAGACTATCCCCAGTAATTTAAGGGTAAAGAAGCTGGGAAACAATGGGCAGCCTAAATTCTGCTAGTTGGTAACTATTAATTTTAGGTTGTGACAGATATTTTATCTCTGCCAGCACTAAATAACCTGACCTCAATGTGACCTTCAATCTGTACAAATGTACTTTTGTCCATATTTCTCAAGATGGGTACCCCAAAGCAGTTCTCATTCATATAGAACAGACAAAAGTATCTACTCATGTGCTTGAGCCAGATCTATGCTAACATTCCCCCATCAGCCTAATATAGTCCAAAGGAGCCTGGACTGCTAGATCATTCCTAAGAGAAACACAGTTGTCTACTATCTTGATAATATTTAGGACTTGATAAGAAATACATTGGAAGACTTGGTATAAAAGGCCACAGGATACAAGCTAAATCCCATGAAAATACTAATGCAATTTTCAGGGATCCAGTGATTTTTCACTAGAACATAACTTTCTTCCCAAAGTAAATGTCAAATTGCTGCCTTTTGATCTTTCACCACTCCTAAGAAAATTTAGCTGGAGACCTTCTAGGTTTTGTAGAGAACTATTTATGCACTTGGAAATAATACTCTACCTAATCTAATGAGTGATATGTAAGCATCCATGCCACTTGATCAGTGTCACTTAGCAGATGCAGGCTCTGCATGGGCAGTTCATAGTTGGCTCCACTGAGAGAATCACAGTACAGACCCTCTGTTTCATAAAAATATACAGGCTTAGGAAAGTACTCCTGCCTTTGTTGGAAGAAAAAATACTTAGCTCTGTATCCAGTGTAACCAACATGTCTAAGGACCTATCAATGACATCAAGTCATAAGGTTGGGTGGTTGTAGCAGCCATCCATTGAAAACTGCAGGTGATTCATTCACTAGCAAGCATGATCATGGCCAGCAGGTACCATCCTCATGTAAAGGTGGCTTAGACCCCAATGACATCTATCATTCTTTGGTGTGTATCTTCAGTTCAGAATAATGGGATAATAGTACTTTATATCCAAAGAGAAAAAAGTTATAGCTTTTGAAAGGTGTAGCTGAAGGGTAGCCTTAAAAATAATACAATATAAGGATGAAAAGTACTCTTCCAAGCACTGATACACATCCAGAAGCAATGGACAGCACATGGTGTTGTGTCCCCATATATAAAACACATGGATTCAAAGGAAAGACTTAGAAGTAGGCATGGATCCACTTCTGCAACTTCTTGAGGAATATGTGATACTCAGCCCCATGGCTTCAGGCCCTGAGGGTACAGAGATCCTGACAACTCAGGGGACACAAACTGTTGTGGAAGAGTAACAGTTCCACCAGGATATACAGTGAGAGTCTCATGAACACAAATTTTAAAAACTTACAAACGAAGCTTTGCATTGGTTTTATTACTATTATAAAAATGTACAGTACAAAATCATAGCAGGATAAGAGTGGTATGATCTGGAATCATGTAAAGTCTTCAATATAACTGGACTATTTAACTATGTTACAAATATTGTTTATATATGTGCATATATATGTATGTGTGAGTATATATACATATATATATATATATATATATATATATATGTATCTGCATGTATATGTATATGTATATATATGAATGAAGCTTATGGTCTTCCCATTCTTACATTCTCTGAAAGCAATGATATCATAGACCATGTAAACTATGCCCTGGTGGTTGGGCTTAGGGGAGATATTTATATAGACTACAATGTGGTTGACACTACCTGAAGTTTTTCAGTACATTGATTCTGTGTGTTCATTTTGGCATATTTGGGGTACTTCAATATTAGATACACAAAAAACACACAACTAGTTACAAAGAAGTAAGTTGCCTATAGTCACTTGGTAGCCAAAGAAAATAGCTGTTACTCCAAATCAGGCCTGATGTAGCCAACACTTGCAACCAAAGGAGAGATTAAAATATCAGAAACATTTGTTAGAATGTTAGTCCATATTTGGAACAATCAGAACACTTTAATTGTGGTTACAACTTGACTCAGTGTGGATAATTCTTCCATGCTCCTCAATTAAAACCCTAGAAGGCCCATGATTCTTCCATTCACTTTAAGATAATTAAACAGTTTCCTTAATACTTTTACTCATTTAAAAGTAATTTGTTTCAGCAATCAACATACTTGCAGTAATTAAAATGCCAGTAAAAACTCTGAACTTGACTTGGTGTCACTCTTCTCCCTTCTTTCCAGGTACAGTGCTGGTCTGTGCAGCAGAGAGAGCACCTCTCTGCTGTTATAGGATAGGTCAGTTCTTAGGTAGCCACACGGCTTTGGCTCTTGATTTCTGAGATGATGAAAGCAGATGCTTTCTATTATGGACTCTTGAATCCTTTGTAGATGGAGCTTCCTTCTTGGATTCTTCTGTAGCAGAATTCCTTTGATCCGGACAGGTGACACAAGCCTAGTATTCAGCTGTCTACCTCCCTCTTCTTTCTCCTGAGCTGTCCTCTCAAGAAGTATTTGTGGACAGAACTCTAGTGGACCACATTCAGGGTTTGTCTCCTTCAGACTCTAGTATGGTTCCTCAGAGGTCTCAAACAGCTCTTGCTCTAGTAAAGTTAAGAATGAGCAGATAGATCCCAGTTAGGACACTTTCTGGTCTCATATCAAATAAATTAATCTCTCCTTCTTGCTTTTGCAGGCATGATTATAACTTCAGTCCTCATTCAGCTTTATCAGATGTGGAATATTCTTCAGTCCTCAGATGTAGGAAACTGTAGATCTTTAAGGGAAATGGAGGCCCAAATGGGTTAAAAAACAGAGGATTTATTTGGGCTGATCAGAGTTATGACTCAGGCTATACAAATTTCAGGCATGCTGAATATGTGCTCCAGGGTTTTACAGATTTCAGAAAAAATCTAAAAGGCAAAAAAAACGCAAGTGAGAGGGGATTTCATCAGTTATTTGTTAAGGATTTAGATTTGTGCAGGCAGGGTAGCAAGCTGTCTTATGAGAAAGCAATTTGGTATCTTAAGGGATATATACAAAAGTACTCTCAGAAAAGGAATGGGGAAATGGATTAAAAAAAATCTTGGGAAAGGAAGGGAGATGGGGTGATATAACCCCAGTGACTATAAGTTTGGAATCAAACTATAGTAGGTTTTGATGTAGTGTGACTTCAAAATATGCTGGGAAAATAATATATAATACACAGGGTCAAAGTTTATTTTGAGGTAGAACCTTGTCTCTCATGAGGTAATATGTTAGAGCTCCTCAGTTTGCCTTTATATGTTTGATCTTCTTCTTCTTCCTCTTTTTTTTTAACAAAATACATTTCAAAGTTTTCCAAATGGTTATCTTGAAGATCTTTCTTTGGGTTTGGACAGGAAGGTAGACTCCACCTCTTCATTTATGGGGAATGATGTGGAGGGTTTCATACCACTGTAATGGTTCTCTCCAGATAAACCTTCTCTAGAAATCTAGTAGATGACATTCTTTGACTCCCCGTTATCTACTTTATCTGAGTAATGGTTACCAAGATTGGAAAACAGCTTCTTATAGCCATATATTTTAGAAATTTACACATAGATAGAAGAAGGAGCTTATAAAATTCTGTACTCTTTAAGTGAAGAAAAATGAAAACTGGGCTTCTTTTTGTTATTGTTTTAACCTCATGGAGACTGTTGAGTAGCGAGGAAAAATGAGATTTTAGAGTTATTGAAATATTTTAGAAGAACAGTTACATACCATTCAGAAGAAGCACTAGAGAAAAACCATATGGAACCAAGTATAGTCATGTACTACGTAACAATGCCTCAGTAAACAACAGAGCACCTACATGGTATTGGTTCCATAGGATGATAATGAAGTTGAAAAGTTTCCACTACCTGGTGACTTTGCCATTGAAGTGCTGTAGCGCGACCCATTGCTCACCTTTGTGGTGATGCTAGTGTAGCATAAAAATATAACATCTACAATTATTTACAGTACATAATATTTGATAATGTTAATAAACAACTTCTCAGTTTATATGTTTACTGCACTGCATTTTATCATTAGACTACACTGTTTCTACTTAGAAAAATTGTTCACTGTAGGACAGTGTGCCACAGTGACCTGGTAACAGACTTGTCTCCTGTCTTCTATATCCATTACTTGTATCAGGAGGCCACTTTGAGTGATTGATCTATACCCTGTAGTTTTGTGTAAGGCACATAGTATGATGTTCACATAGTGACAAAAATCACACAGGATACATTTCTCAGAAAGCATCCCCATTATTATGTGACTATATTGCCTTTCAAAATTCTGTACTGTTTCCCAAAGGAAATTTCTCTGGAACTATTCAAAGGTTACTGAAACACACTAGAAAATAAAGTAAAATAATTAGATACTTTACAAAGTGATGTTTGCTTTAAAAACTGCCATATATTAAGAACTATTTCAATTATCCCAAAGCTTATAAATGCATTTTTAAAATAAACCTGAGCATAAACTATAAAGACTGTGGAAAATTAGAGTTTTACCCTTGTCCCAGTTCCTTTTCAAGGAGTTAATTTTATAATGAATTCTTTATCTCTCTGTCAAAAAAAGTCCAGTGTATATAAATAATATATATAAAACTAATTTATTTTCACAATTATAATTGTACTACATATGCTCTTTTGTATATTGTTTTATTCACTTAATAATGCATCTTGGAGGTCTTCCAACACTTCCACACGTAGATCCTCCTCCTTGTATTTAATAGCTGCATTTCAGGCATATTAGTTATTTTATGTAACCAATCCTATATTCATAACTTTTAGGTCACTTCCACTATTTTCCTGTTTCTAAGTTGCATAAAACACCCTTGGATATGTATCTTGGAAGACTTACAAGAATATGTTTGGGATGAATTTGTAACTGAATCACTGGGTCAATGAGGACATACAATTTAACTTTTAATAAATTCTATTAGTTTTCCAACATGGTTGCATCAATTCATACGTCCACCATGGCTAATAATAATCATTGCACTTCTGATTCCAACAGTGTATAATAGTAAAAGTAAATAGTAAATAGTCAAATTCTTATAAGACAATTAATGAACTTCTATACTTTGTTCCTTATGCAGAAGAAATATAACATGTTTAATCATTCTTTCTTGTATTTTTTGCCTATGTGAATTTGATTTATTATAAATTTAAAATTCATCTCCTTGGAATCTTTCTAATTAGTTTAGTCTCTTTGTTGAAAATTAGTCTGTAAATTCTGTCTACAAACTGCTTATATTAGTTTTTGTGTTCACAACATAAGTTACAACTTCTTTTTTCTCATTATGCTATGTTATAAGGATATTTATGTGCAAAATTTTGTAAAAGATTTTATGTAATTTATAAAAGGCTACAATGCTAAATGAAAAACCAAAGAACTGGAACAAAATCTATTATCATTTTTTTTCTTTACTCTTTTACATTTGCTTGTATTATAAATTTATAACACTATAAATTTTAAACTTATACTTGCATGAGTGTCAGTGCCTACTGACACTCAACTGGGAAAATCTAGACAGTTTAGAAGTTAAAAGCTTTATGTCTCTAAGTAAATAAATACCATCTTAACTGTGTACAATAAAAGCTTCATGAATGTAATCCTCTTTATATCATGTAGTGCAATTTCTGTTATCCATTTTTATAGATGGAGATATTAAAGTTCAGAGATATGAAGCAATTGTCACAGAGCTCATACTGAACATATAGTTCTTACTAATGTCAGTTTCCATCAATTTTTTCTGTTTCGATGATTAAGTCTCAGTTTAACTCAACTTTGTTTGCATAGAAGACATTATGATTCAGAGCGTGTGTGTGTATTTCATACTAACTTAACACTTTTGCCCAAACCAGAAAATACTTCTTGGAATAAATATGTCTTATTTTGTCACTTTTTTAAATGAGAAAATTAAGTCCTTGAGCCTTAATACCAAAGTTCAGCTAAAATAAAAAAAATAGTTTAGAATAATCAAATTTAATTTTGAAAAAGAATTAAAATATTGTTGGGTGGAAGAAATAGGTGACCATAAAAAAGATAGGTTAATTTGATAGATTCATGGTTTGATAAGTTATCATTTGCTTTTTGCAATTGTTGTATATGTATTATCCACTGTACATTCATTATTCTTCCATAAAAATTATATAAAGTAAAGAGTATAAAAGGGTGCTATCTAATTCACTCCCTGCTGTTCAGGAAATGGGAATATATGGCCCTAAAATCTCAAATATGTTCACAAAGACTTATTAGTTACTCTGAGAAGCCAACTACTTGTTCCCTAATATGTCACACATTGAAATGGTGAGTCAATAGTTTTGACAAAACTTGTCTCAGCCCATTAAGTGAACAGTAGGGGTATATCCTTAAGCAATAGAATCTTTTTAATCATCAAAGATGATTATTTATTTTTTTATAAGTAAATTTTTTTATTTATAAAAGTCAACTCTGCAATTGAGAGCACTCTTTTTTCATGAGTGTCCTGATTGCAGAATATCAACTTGCATTTGACAATAATATTGCCCCATTTTGGATTAAAATGCCGTCAATTCCATCCTTCCAATTCCCTTCCTATAAAGTGGTCTACACTTTTGTGAACTATATTCATGCCCTGGCAGCAATGGAGGTATGTCTGTCCCACGCTACTTCATTATTTTCACTGGCCCCCAGTGTAGAGAGGGTGACCTAGCCAGGGATTCTGCCTGATTCTGGCCATTGTTATTCATTGACATCTGTGGCAAGTGGATAAGAGCAGACTGAGAGTAGCTGCCATGGTCCCCTATGGCTTCCTGCCCCAAGGGCCATACATTTGTCATTCTTTTCCTTATGACCATGGACCTCTGCCAGTCTGCGGATTCCTTCAGCATTCCTATAGGATCTCAGTAATATGTAGCTGTGTTTTCTTTCCCCCTGTCTGAAACTCTTTAAGTCAGTCTCATATGGTTGAGATGTATCTTTTCTAAATGTTAAACTGCTAATCAAGCACTGCCTTATTTAAAGGGTTTGGCCCAGGGACTTTTTCTTTGAAAAATTACTGTGAAAATTACCTGAATTACTGTGACTTCTATTACTTTCTTATGGTTTCCATGAGGAGAAGTATCTGGGGCAGTGAGGAGGGAGGAGTGTTCGCCATAAACACACTACTCAGGAAACCAGCCTGTAAGATCTCATCAGGCCCCTCCGGTTCTTTTTCTTGCCACAAACCTGTTGCAGTTATGTCTTTTATAGCAGAAATAACTTCCTTGGGCACCATGAAGTCTTCCCTATTCTGTGGATTATAGCTTAAACTTAAAGCTCTTAGTCTACCAAGCTTTTGTTCTTTATCTTTAAAGGGATTTCAAAGACTCTTTTCTCTTCAAGGTTTCCCAGAAGCTTTCAAGGACTTATTCTGGAATTTAAAGATGCTACTCCTTTATCTCCATATATTGCCTTCCTCTTGAGGACAGTACTATAGAAAGAGCTTTGAAGGGAGAGGATGTAGAGAGAGGCCTGAGCACAGGGAATTAGAGGAGTGGTTTTAGGAAGGATCAAAGAATCTTTTAGTGTCTCAACTACTAAACTAGACTCTTATACTAGTATAAGTGATGGGAGGGATGAAGTTAGAGCAAGGTATCAGGAGGGAGGGGGCGCTAACTCTGAAGGTAATTAGATGTCCCCCTTCATTCCTTTTATCGGTAGCTGTTCTGTAACAGATAATCTTCATTTTGCACAGTGGATACTCATTGCAGTTCTGTACAGCTGATGACTCCTTTCTTCATTTTCTTTATTTAGTTTTGGGGACACCATACCTCCATTCTCCTGCTACCTCCTCTACCTCCTTGGTTGGTCCCTCTCAGTGTCCTTCACTTCTTCATCTTTTAAAATTGGGATACCTTAACCCCAATCTGTAGAACTTTTTTCTTATCCAACAAAGTGACCTTATATAGTCTCATGGCTTTGAAAAATGTCAACATTCTAATTATTGCCAATCTTTGACTTTTCATTTGGAGATCTGAAGATTTACTCATTTTCTCATATGTGTGTGTGTGTAAAGAAGTCATATGTATGACATCTTCAATATGGGATATATTCAAAAACAGACTCACTTTTCTTTAAACATCTTCCAATCTCAAAAAGGGCAATTCCAATCTTTCTATTTTTTGTGGTTTGAATGTGAAGTGTCCTCTAAAAGCTCCTATTAATGCAGGAATATTCAAAGGTGAAATGATTCAATTATGAGAATTATAACCTGATCAGCCCATACCCATTGGAATGGACTGACTGGGTGGTAACTGTAAGCAGATGGGCTGTGGCTAGGGGAGGTGAGTCTTTGGGGGTATGCCCTAGAAGGGTGCATGTCTACCCTGCAGCCCCTTCACCCTTTCCTCTCTCTGTCTCTCTGCCTCTAGTTCATGACACCCCACCATGAGCTGAGCAGCTTTCCTTCCCTGGGCCCTTCCTGATTGATGTACTGTCTCACTTTGGACCCAGAGCAAGGGAATAGCCATGTATGGACTGAGACCCCTGAAAGAATCCATGAATGCAAATGAGCTTTCCCTCCTCTAAGTTGTTTTTGTTGGGTATTTTGGTCACAGCAATGCAAAAGCTGACTTAAACACTATAATTTTGCCTGAGACCATCTTTTTTTCCTAACATCTCAATCCAATCTGTAGTAAATTCTGTCAGTTTTATCTTCAAACTATATTCAGAATTTGATTGACTCTCCCCACCTTGACTGGTACCGCCTTTACTTTAGCTACTGTTATTTCATCTTTGTTAAATAAATACTTCCTAACTGAAAATTCTTGATTTTCATTTTTACCTTGTCTCCCCCCAAGTCCACGCTGCACACAATTTCCAGAGAAAGCTTATTCTAACTTAAGAAGAAACTTTAATATTATCCCCAGATTCTCCAGTAGCTTTCAGATTCCTTCAAGAAACAAAAAATGAAAATAAAGACTAGGATTATAACTCAGTAGTGATAGAAGTAGTGGAATGTTTGGTGCAAAGCTCTGGGTTCGATCCCTAGCACCAACAGACAAGCACACAGCAACAGAACATTATCCTTACAAACACTAAGTAGGCCACATATAATCAAGTTCCTGCTAAACTCTCCATTAGTCTCTAAACATTATTCACTTATGAATTAATGTCCAGCCACACTGGACCCCTTGCTGTTTCCTCAACATTCTATGGGCTCAGAGCTTTTCCACTTGCTTCTCCCACTGCTTTGGGCAGTCTTCTTATGAGTTGCCTAGGTAACAAAGCCTATGGAAAAATTTTAGGGCTCATCTTTTATTGGTTGTTGTAATACTAGTAAAACAAAAGCCTGGAAAGACAGAAGTAGGTCAAGGAGGGATGGAAGGCAAATACAGTGCTGTGTGTGCCTGAGCTGGTGATTGACTTACTGAAAAACATAGCTGGTTCCTCCTTCATGTGCAGTAAGTTACTCTGGAGGGGTTGCATGGATATCCTCTTTCTTAGGAAAGATTATGAAAGAAGTGAAGGAGAAGAATTTAGTTCCAACCTGCTTTTTTTGTATCCTATTGCTTAATGTTCAACCCAGAGGGATTCAACTCCCTTATACCTCCTAAATTCACCGGTAGCACTGAACAGAAAAAAAATAAAACATGAGAAATGATTCAGATCAGCATCTGCACTGAATCTGGCACAGTCCATCCACTGTACACATTCAACACCTGTTCGAAGAAAGTCTCAGCATTTCTACTTAGGCAGGGAGTACACATTAATAAAGATGAACCAGTTACCCAAAGATCTAAAAATGCAACTCCTGGGACTACAACTAATCCTGTAGCCATAGTCAATCTTTCTCAACCTTCTTCAACTTCTCACTCCAGAGTTCCTTTATTTTCTTCCAGAAATTTGGAAAACTAAATTTACATGCCTGGAAACTTTCCCCAAACACGGGAGATCAGGATTGTTCATTGCCTTGTTCTTGACAGAGCATGGTTGTTATAATTCCCATCTTGTTTTTGTGGAATATAAATGTCTCAAAAGATACCTCAGAAAATCCTATGGGCTTCAGATATATTCCTCCATGCTTCATTGTGTAATGGCAATTTCAGCTCCAAGAAGTGCACTTACTGTGAAGCTAGTTAATCTTAGATCCAATACCTTTAGCCTTCATGGGCTCCTGCTAAAACACTGCAACTGATTTTTTTTTCTTTGTCAAATTTTTAAAAATTTTAAAATTTGTTTTAATTGGTTATATATGACAGTAGAATGCATTTATGTACTTTGATATATCATACAGAAATGGGATATAATTTCTCATTTTTCTGAGTGCACATGTTGCAGAATCATATTGGTCATGCAGTCACATATATACATACAGTAATAATGTCTGTTTCAATCTACTATCTTTAATATCCCCATACCCCCTTCCCCCCACTCTCATCACTTCCCTCTACCTAACCTAAGGTAGTCCTCTTCTTCTCTAGTGTCCCCTGCCCTTTTGGAAATTAGCATCCACATATTACAGAAAACATTCAGCCTTTGGTTTTGTGGGATTGGCTTATTTCGCTTACATGATATTCTCTAACTCCATACATTTACTGGTGAATGCCATACTTTCACTCTTCTTTAAAGCTAAGTAATATTCCATTGAGTATATATATCACATTTTCTTTATCCATTCATCTATTGAGGTTGGTTTCATAGTTTAGCTATTGTGAATTGAGCTGCTATAAACATTGACATAGCTGTATTACTGTAGTATGCTGATTTTAAGTCCTTTGGGTATAAACCTAGGTGTGGGCTAGCTGGGTCAAATGGGGGTTCCATTCCAAGTTTTCCGAGGAATCTCCATATTGCTTTTCATAGTGGTTGTATCGATTTGCAGTCCCACCAGCAGTGTATGAGTGTACCCTTTTCCCCACATCCTCACCAACATTTATTGTTGCCTGTATTCTTGATGATTGCTATTCTGACAAGAGTGAGATGAAATCTTAGAGTAGTTTTGATTTGCATTTCTCTGATTGCTAGAGATGTTAAACATTTTTTCATTTTTGTTGACAATTGTATTTCTTCTTCTGTGAAGTGTCTGTTCAGTTCCTTAAACCATTTATTGATTGGGTTATTTGTTTTTTTGGTGTTAAGTTTTTTGAATTCTTCATATATCCTTGAGAGTAATGCATTATCAGAGGTGCATGTAGTAAAGATTTTCTCCCAATATACAGACTCTCTGCTCACAGTATCCATTGTTTCCTCTGCTGAGAAGAAGCTTTTTAATTTGAATCCATCCCATTTATTGATTCTTGATTTTACTTCTTGCGCTTTAGGAGTCTTGCTAAGGAAGTCAGATCCTAGGCTAACATGGTAAAGATTTGGGCCTATTTTTTTTCTTCTATTAGGCACAGGGTCTCTGTTCCAGTGCCTAAGTCTTTGATCCACTTTGAGTTGATTTTTTGTGCAGGGTGAGAGACAGAGGTTTATTTTCATTTTGCTACATATAGATTTCCAGTTTCACCAGCACCATTTGTTGAATAGGCTATCATTTCTCCAATGAATGTTTTGGGCACCTTTGTTTAGTATGACATAAGCATATTTATGTGGGTTTGTCTCTGTGTCCTCTGTTCTGTACCATTGGTCTACAAGTCTATGTTGGTGCCAATACTATGCTATTTTTGTTACTATAGCTCTGTAGTATAGTTTAAGGTCTGGTATTATGATGCCTCCTCTGCAACTGATTTTTTATTAGCAAATTTTATTTTCTTCTTTCATAAGCTTAGGCCCAACAAAATTTGGATATGTCAGGGTAAATTATTCTAAGTATTCCTTTCTCTCTCTCTTTCTCTCTCTCTCTCTCTCTCTCTCTCTCTCTCTCTCTCTCTCTCTCTCTCTCTCTCTCTCTCTCTCTCTCCTGTTGTGGTATTAGCTGTTCTAGTTTAGTGAAATGCATATTAAGTCTCTGGATAGACATGTCCCACCAGAAAAATATGAATTCTGACAACACTTTTAGTTATCACACTAGCAACTACAATTCCATAATTGGTCACTAGAGTAATATTAGAAGAATCAATTCTATCTTCATTCTTTTCTTCCTGAGTCCATATATGCCACTTCTTAAGAATACAGTACCATATATGGGTCATTGTTTCAAAGAAGAAATTGAATCTCAGAAGACAGAATCCTCAGTCTAAGGTAGCATCTTAAGCAAGCTTTTTACATGTTTGCCCACTCTTTAATTAAATGTACTGGCTCTAGGTTATAAGGTACATGGTATGACCATGAATCCTGTGATTATAAACATATCATTGTATTCTCCTTGCCATGAGATTGGTCTTTTGTCTGAAGCAATATTTAATTGAATACCAGGTTAATAGAACATCCCTCCAGTTTGGCATCAGATAGGGCTATATGCAGTATTTCTGCCCCAGTCTCAGCCATGAAGACAATGATGGTGTTTAGTGATTCCAGTAAGATCAAGATCTCATCTACACTTTTTAAAATAATGTGATTGATACCAGGTAATCTTTTTAGTGGGTCATCAAATGCACTGAGCAGAAAACTGTGGCCGAACAAATCTGGGATGGTACATGATTTGTCCCTTTAGTTTGATTATACTTATCCTCCTTTATTTTCTTTGAAATACACATTCCATATAACATATTAAGTATTACATGATAATTTTTAATATTATATCATCACTCTAAAATATGTTTCATGAAGGTACATATTTTGCCTTTATAACTCGGTATCTAAAACATTCTGGTGTATACTTGGTTGTCAGTATATATTTCATAAATATATAAATAAATGCATTTGGAGTGTTAACTTTAGAGTTATTGAGGTCTTCATAAATAATAATGTATCATTCAGAAGTAGCAGAGCTTATTAGAAGTCACTGTAGAAGAACACAGTGATGATCAGGAGGCTTGCAACAGAGACCTGGGCCTGGTACACATGTGCTCCCTGCCCTTCACTCAGTCAGTGGATTAGGATTTGGGAAGTAGGGTAAAGAATTGAAGCGTTCTTTATAAAGAAGAAAGAAAAATTAAGAAAAAAAAAAACTCGACCCAACTTTTGGAGGAGAGATATGCAAAATTACTTTTAAAGATATTTATTGATTCCTGAGCCAGGAAGATTTAATTTGTACAATACATTAACATTTCTAAAGAACAAATGTGTCAATCAGAAGAAAGGGTAAATTTGGTTAGTCACAAAACATACAGATATGAGAATTACAGGGTGATAATTTGTCAGTGCTCATATAAATGCTGTCCATGGGACAAGGTTTGCTGACTTAATGACAGAAAAAGCTTAGCCTCAGTGACATTTGTAAAATGTTAACATTGATCAAAATGGATATTTCTGTCTATCCTAGTTCAATACATTAAATATTCAAATCCTGTAACTAACTTGGTTTGTTATAAATCCATGTCACTTCTGTGCTTTTTATCGTGAAAGTAAAACTTCACTTATGGCTTCTTTTTTGAAGAGAAGATGTGAGAAGAATTTTTGGAACCTCCATACTCAATGATATTGGATAATGTTACCTCATCCCCCCCACCTCCACCCCGACATGGATTTGGAAATTTCATAAACCAAGATATTTTCAAAAAGTACTGTGGGAAAAAACCAGCATTTTATTTTTAAGTTCTATTTATTTTGATTTGGAATGTCATTTTTTTAAGACTCAAAATTAATGTCACTAAAATTCTATAAAATAAGAAATATTTTCGTTCTAAAGCAACAGAAAACATAAAACTCAGAATTAATCATTTAAGTTTAGTATACTAAGTTTCATGAATACTCACTATGAACTTGCACTTAATGTTTTTTCCAGTTCGGGCAAAAACTGTTACATTTGCTCTCTAAGACTGTCACTTGGACCCAGTCCTTGTTTGAGAACAAGCTTGAATGACTCTCCTATATAATTTCATAGGTTCCTGGATTGTAGAACTTCTCACACTGTGTATAATTTCCTCTTCACTTGTGTACTAGATTTGAATTAGTTCAAGTTCATAATCAGAGGACATTTTGTTGTCTAAATGTTGAAGATTTAACTTGGCCCTCAACAGGTCAAGCTGTTAAAAATTTTTCCTCTAAACTATTTTTGTTTACATTCCTATTGTTAGGTTGGTAAATTGATTCTGAGTGACTTAATTTAGTTTTCAGAAAATATGGACATTTGTTCTCTCATATTTAGTTTCAAAATGGGTTATTTTGTCAGATTTTTCACTGCTGTGACTAAAGGACTCAACCAGAACAACCGAAGAGGAGGAAAAGTTTATTTGGGGGCTCAGTTCATAGGCAGTTGGCTCTGTTTCTGAGGGCTTGACATGAGGCTGAACATCATGGAGGGAAGAGTAAGGCAGAAGAAATCAGTTCACAGGATGATCAGGCAGGAGAGAGAGAGAGAGAGAGAGAGACACTCACTAAATATCTACCCCAAAGGCATGCCCCCAATGACCCACCTCTTCCAGCCATACCCTAACCACCTTTAGTTCCCACTCAGTTAATCCCTATCGGGGGATTAGTGCACTGATTGGATTTAGGCTCTTATAACTCTCATAAAGTTTTGCCTCTGAATATTCTTTCATTATCTCACACATGAACTTCTGGGGGAACACCTCACATCCAAACCATAACAATGGTCCTTTCTGAACTGCATATAGTCACCATCCCATGCCCACTATCTCCACTATTTAAATGTGTGATTTAATCCATGTCAACCAAAACAGCACCAAAAGCCCTTTCCCAAGTTCCCAATGCAGAATGTCTACTTTTTTTTTTTTTTTTTTACAGGTAGATACTATCCATCAGTCTTGGATTTGAACAGGAGTTAGGTGAAGGTTGATGCCACTAGTGGAACCTATTATAGATTATGTCTATATATCTGTATTATCTAATATATCTATATTATCTATATCAATAATTATATATCTATGATCTATAGTTTATTATAGATTCCACTGTCTTTATTTTAGATTTATCATTTCTACAGATCCAGAGGAGAAAAGATATGCAAAATTACCTTTAAAGATATTCATTGATTCTAACTTCATTCCATCATCAGCAACCTAATGTCATCAACTGAATTAGTTGTCCTGTGTGGTTTTAAAATCTCATTAGTTCTCCAATTACAGGCAAAATAACAATTTCTTGACTTAAAGTTGAGTTCCATTATGCTCTGATTTTGGGGATGGATGGTGATGAGAAGAAGTTGAATAAATAATTGTTCATAATTCAGATCTTTTTTCTGAGTATCCTACAGGAATGACCAGAAACCAGAAATGATTCTTTGATTAAGATTTTTTTACATTTGTCAATCTCTCCATTATACCACAAGCTCCTTGGCCCATGGACTTTTTGTCCCTTATTGTTCTTTAAGGGTCCATCCTAGAAACTGGAATAAAAAAAATGTTCAAAAAAGTATTTGTTCAATGAAAAGATGAGCTTGCAAAATAAGTGTTAGCTGTTGAGGCAATGACAGTTTCTAACAGTTGATAAACATGGATTTCTTATAGGAAATTTTGAACTCCTCTGTGCCGTTATCTACTTGAATATAAATTAATAAATTGGTATTAAATTTGTATGTGTATATTTCTGACAGTATAATTCATCCAACTCCATTACTAAAACACAGGTTAATGCTTAAATACTGCCAAACTTACTTTCTAAAACATGAAAAGTTAAGAAACAAGTGGTACACTTTTGCTCCTTTCCACATGATTTTTCTTTTGAGAATTAAATAATTTCTGCTTATTATTTTATGTTTTCCTTTCTAACAATTAATCTTGGGAGTATATCTATTCTATGAGTGTTTAAGGAAAGTTGTGTTTGTGATTGATGTGGTTAACATATCAGAGTAGCATAATGTATACATAACAAGCTCCTCTGTTATGTCTCCTCTGGGCATTAAGTCTTGTCTAACTGATCTTGTTTGGCCCCTTCAAGGAAAACTTGGAATCAATTTATCAGTTTACCTCCATCAAGCATAGGTACCCTTCATGTTGTGTCTTTGAAGGAAAATCTCAATATGGACTTCCTTTTTTATTTTAGTAAAAGGTATTTTAATGTTTTCTTGATTTTCCTATTTCTGTAGTTAATTTTGGATGCAACAGTATCTCAGCTCTGTACATCCCTCAATACACAATCTAATTTAAATATACGTGCTTACTTTTTCATAGATACTGTTATTTCATAAACAACTTACATTAATCAAATATTGCTGATATAGAAAACAAAATTATGATATGTTTATTTTAGTATTCAATTGTACCAAGGAATACACAAATGATAAAATAAATGAATTCAATCTGCATTAAGAATCTTGGTGCATACTGATAGTACAAAATCAAAACAGAAAATACTACCAACCAGCATTACTTTTATGAATCTCATCTATCAATTGGGCAGTTCCTGTCTCCAAAATTGTTTTGCCTAAATGAATTGATTGAGCTCAGAAATCCAAATAGATTGGAGTTAATTCAGTTATATCTCTTAAACATCAAATACCACTCAAGAAAAAAAAAAAACAAACTTAGGATAAGCAATTCAGAGGCAATATCTCAAGAATTTTTGGCTGGGTATGGTGATACATGCCCATAATCCCAGCAACTCCAGAGGCTGAGGAAGAAGGATCACAAGTTCTAGGCCAACCTTGGCAACTTAGCCAGACACTACCTGCCTATGATTACCAGTTAATCCCTACCAGGGGATTAATGCACTAATTAGATTAAGGTTCTCATAACCAGGTCATTTTATCTCTGAACTTTCTTGTATTGTCTCAAAGTGGGCTCTCAAGGGACATATCATCTAAACCATAACAGGGTATATACCAAGGATTGGTAGAGTTGGATCATGTGAGAGTCCTTCTTTCTGTTTTTAAAGAACATGCAGACACTTTTCTACTGTGGCTATACATTTTTGTTGCCATGAGAGCTATCTTTTTGATTAGGTGTATATAAATTCCATTTTCCCTTGACTTAGTGAAGCAAGGTTTGAAATTCCCCAAAAGAATCTCACTCTGAAATTGAAGGAACATAATACAAAGTGAAATAAAACAGAATTACAGAAAACCAGAGATCTATTCCTTTTTACTGCAAAATAAAGTTCAAGTAAAAAGTAAAAACCGATCTGACACACAAAAGGTCACAAATTTCTTCTTTTCCTTAAAATGTCTCACAGGATTTTACTTCTAAGAGACTCTCACAAATTTTTCAAAAAACTGGCCTCAATATGCCTCTCTTGTCTTCCCCAAAATATACCGTACTCATTTGTCACTTTTTCTTGTTGTATCAGCTGTTCTCTCACCAGAAATCCCTATACGTCTCTCACCAGGAAAAACGTCAGTTCCACAGCAAACAGTGCCTCCACTCAGATGACATTTCATGGCAACTGCAGAGGTAAATGCTTTTTTAAAAAAGTTCACCACTTTTTAAATACAATTTCCATATGTATTTGCCCCTTCATTATAATGGATTTATTCAATATTGATTTGAAAACTTCCCTACCTAATGACAAGCTTATTTAGAAAGATATACAGATATTTTTAAGAGTTTTATTAGAACAACAAATATTAAATGATTTGATCTTGTATTGAACATTAAATTTTTGAAGCCTATAATCACATGTATAGCTCTAAGTTATTGAGAAATTAGTAGTAATTAGAAAAGCAAGCAGAGACAGAAGATACTAAAGCTTTTACTTAACTACAATTATCTGGGTTCTATCTCTCAAGTTGCATTGTAATTTTGACTTGTTCGAAGTTCTTTTGATTTTATCTGTTACATTAGGTTGTATAGCATGGAGAAAATCAGTTTAAAAAGTCCTGATGTTGACTCCTGATTTTCCTTATGAGCTATGTTCTCTTCTTAAGTTTTAACAATTGATTTTTGATACCCCAAAATATTTTGTTTGTGTAATCCTTGTTTAGGAGCATGCTTTGAACATGTGGATCTTCTGTACATAAGTGAGGGACTATGTATTTCCTTCCAACAGAAATACCTAAGGGTAGTATAAACACATGTTTATGCTTTTTATCACTTATAGCAAGAAATAATGTGAGAGTGCTTCTGGTATCATTCTGTAGGAAGTGGGGGTGCCAGATGCCTCTTTTAGCAGGAAAATAAGATTCTTCCTTATACCTGGATGGGTAACATATTTATACCTTTCTTCAAGAGTTTGGGAAACCTTATCTTCCAACATTTAAAGGAAATAGTAAGAAGAGTGTTAGAATTGCCTTTTATCATCTTTCTTACTTTCCCACTTTGATGTTGCAATATTAATAAAATCCTAGAAACAAATTCCATGATATGATCACATTGCTCTCATTTCAAAGCAAACATTACCTTTCAGTGACATTCAGAATTTAGCCAGAGAACAAAATATATACTTGGTTTCACATCTGTGAAGGCCTTAGTGTAAAGAAAAAAATCACTACTTTGTTCCTCTCCTTCAGTGTGTTTGTTGTTCATTTGAAATGCTGTTAGATTATTTTATTTCCATATTCTTCAGATATTCCCAGAATCTTCTGTGTGTGTGTGTGTGTGTGTGTAATCTCAGTCCCAAATTACAATTCTTGTATGTTATAATTCCCAAGTAAATCTTTTGATTTCAGTCTCATCTCTCTGTATACAATAGTCATGTTGATGCCATCCTCTATTTATAAATAAAATAATCTTGTTGGTTTCTGATTTATGCTCATGTGTGTGTTATACCAATGCTAAATACATGTACCTTTGTTTTTTTGTTTGGTTATTTCTCATTTTCTGCATGGCTTTGAGCTTGTTCTCACCACATTAGAGTCTTTTGTTTGGAATCTTAACTCTATATCCCTGATAGATATGGCAAGTTTGTCTCCCATATATCATCCCAATATTATCTCTTATCAGTAATCTCTTGGTGCTGCTTAAAACTTTTTGTTCACAGACGAATTATTTTTTCTTGTTTAAAAAAATATGAAGGGAAATTTTTATTAGCCTTTTTTTGTTACATATGGTTTTTAAATCATAGCTAGAAAACATTTGTTTACACACAGGTAATAAAGAAATGCATACTGACTTTTTTAAATTACTTGAATTATTTCCTTTTTACATTTAAGTCCATGATATTGAAATTATTTGTTAAGTCAAAGATTGAGTGTCAGAAATTTGAAATTTATGCTCTGAATATCTAATTCTTGTTATTTAGTTATCTATTAATTGATACACATTTAAATAAGATTCATGAATAGACATAGTTATAAATATATTTTCTAATATTGCCATCCTGGTCCAGTTTGCAATAGATAGGCTACATATAGGAAAATAAGTTAAAACATGTTAACCTTTTCTCTTTTGTATCTAAAATTTTCAAGCATAAAGACATATACACAAAATGGTCATACTCCCCAAAGTGCTATACTGATTCAATGCAATTTCAATTAAAATCCCATCATTGGTTCTTATAGAAATAGAAAAAGCAATCATGAAATTTATTTGGAAAAATAAGATACCCAGAAAAGCCAAAGCAATCTTTAGAAAAAAGAGTGAAGCAGGAGGCATCACAATACCAGACCTTAAACTATACTACAAAGCTATAGTAACAAAATGGCATGGTATTGACACCAAAATAGACTTGTAGACCAATGGTACAGAATAGAAGACACAGACAAAAAAAAAAAAACACATAAATATAGTTATCTCATACTAGACAAAGGCACCAAAAACATACACTGGATAAAAGCTAGTCTCTTAAATAAATGGAGCTGGGAGAACTGGAAATCCATATGCAGCAAAATGAAACTAAACCACTATCTCTCACCATGCACAAAACTCAATTCAATGAGGATCAAGGACCTAGGAATTAGACCAGAGACCCTGTGCCTAATATAAGAAAAAGTAGGCCTAAATCTTGATCATGTCTGATTAGGCCCTGACTTCCTTAACAAGACTCCTAAAGCACAAGAAATAAAATCATGATAATAAGTGGGATGGACTCAAACTATAGAGCTTCTTTTCAGCAAAAGACACAATCAATGAGGTGAAGAGACAGCCTACATTTTTGGAACTAATTTTTGCCACACGCACATCAGAGCACTAATCTCCAGGATATTTAAAGAATTCAAAAAAATTAACACCAAAAAAACAAACAACTCAATCAATACTTGGCCTAAGAAGCTGAACAGACACTTCTCAGAAGAAGATAGACATTTGATCAACAAATGTATAAAAATAATGTTCAACATCTCTAGTAATTAGAGAAATGCAAGTCAAAACTACTCTAAGATTTCATCTCACACCAGTCAGAATGGCAGTTATCAAAAATAAAGACAACAATATATATTGGAAGGTATGTGGGAGAAAAGGCACACTCATACATTGCTGGTGCAACCATTCTAGAAAGCAGTATGGAGATTCCTTAGAAAACTCAGAATAGAACCACCATTTGATGCAGCTATCCCACTCCTTGGTCTATACCTGAAGGACTTAAAATCATCCTACTGTAGTAATGCAACCATTTCAATGTTTATTGCAGCTCAATTTGCAATAGCTAAACTGTGGAAGCAACCTAGATGCCCTCCAATAGATGAATGGATAAAGAAACTGTGGTATATATACACAATGGAATATTACCCAATATTAAAAGAGAATAAAATTATGGCATTTGCTGGTAAATGGATGGAGTTGGAAAATATCATGCTAAGCAAAGTAAGTCAATCCTGAAAAATTAAAAGTAGAATGTTCTCTCTGATAAGTGGATGCTGATCCATAATTGGGAGGACATGAGAAAAATGGAGGAACTTTGATAGGGCAAAGGGGAGGGAAGGGTGAAGAGGGAGTAAGGGGGCAGAAAAGATGGTGGATGAGATGGACATCATTACCCTGCATTACTACACATATGGTCCAGTACTATGCTGTGTACAACCACAGAAATGAAAAGTTGGGCTATAATTGTGTACAGTGACTCAAAATGCATTCTGCTATCATATAAGCCTAATTAAAATAAATAAATTTAAAAAAGACATATCAAAAAATTATTTTAAAATATTTTCCAGTTTATGATTTTTCAATCCATATGTCTCAAGATATTTTGAAATAATACTTTGCATAGTAAAAATTACTTTAAGAATAAGATTGCAGCTCTTCCTGTGACATTGTAGTACTGATTTCATTAAGTTAATTATGTATTTCAGTGAACTTTAAAACATAATCATTGAATATAGCACATCATGCTAATTCAAAGTAATCCAGGCTAAGAATTTTTCATCTTGAAGTTAACTTTGATTTTAAAAATGCAATGAGAATGCACAATACACAGATGTTTTTAAACTGTATATATAAAAGCAAAGGAAAAATGTGGTCTTGTTTTTATTGGATATTCCTACAAGAAATGAAGAGAACAATAGTGACACAAATGATCACTTTGACACATAAAAAACATATAAGTCTGTAGAAATTTGCATTTCATAATAGGAAAGTGTCATAAACAGAAATTATTTTAAAATATGATAGTTGTATCTGTTTACGGTTTAGGAATTGGAGTTAAAAATTTAAAATATCACATTAAACAAAAAATCATTTCAGATAATGACTACTCTTTTTTCAGATGAAATAATGAGATGAACTCTAAAACATCTCAATTTTGTTCATCTGTAAACTGTTTCTCTTCACACGCTATTTATTCCATTACTTTCTGAACACCTTATCTCAATCTGAGGAATACAACTTAAAAAAAATGGAAATGCCTTGAGGAAAAGCATTTCATAAAATGTTTAGAAAATTAAAAAGAAAATGTTTTTATAGCTTCTTTTTATAGTTTAACAGATACACAATATTTGAATACTATCCCTAAGCTATTTCTCTTTTAACATAGCTCAAGGATATCACTTTTAAGATGAGCCGTGATGAATAAGTTTTTGTGTTGGAAAAGCAGCAAAGATTATAGTGCACTTTTTATATTTTAGTTCTGTAAATTCCCCAACTCAATTTTCCTGTGAAGGTACTCAGTATAATAAATAGTCAGCCTTTCTATCACTTTAAAATGTGTTAATGATAGCCTTTGACAATTTTTACTCTGGAATTACATTTTTTATTTATTCCTACTTGCCCAATAACTGTGGGGAGGGAGTTGAAACATAAAATACATTTATAAGAATTTGACCAACTTGGCAGAGATATTCTGGAATCACTTAGTAGTGTCATTAATATTATTTTTTTTGTGTGTGTGGTTTAGAACCATAAGTGGTTTTCCACTTGGGAAAATCTGATATCAGTGACCTTACTGTTAGGGCTTTACTTTCCCACAAAAATACTATGATTAAATCAAATTTGCATTGAAAGTTTGATTCAAAAAATTGTCCCCTCCTTACCCTAAAGTTCTTTTTAAAAAAATTAAATGACAAAGGAAATAGGGTGAGAAATGCTTTCTTTTTTTCATTTCAGTAATCTCCTTTTGAGAAATTTTATTTATATGTTCATTTACTCATTTAGGAAATGTTTATTGAATGCTTATTAAGTGTCAATCACTGGCTCAAACATTGGAGATATGATACTGACGTATGTCTCTGCTTTGTTGAAGTTGACATGTTACTAGAAAAGGATTATTAAACCAAAAATTCTTTAAGCCAGATATACAATTTTAAATGATGACTGGATTCTAAGAAGATAAATAAATTACCAAAAAAATTAAGATGCAAAATTTAGATTAATTATTCAGGGAAAGCATCACATACCCCCCCACCACACACACATACACGTGTGTGTGTGTGTGTCTGTGTGTGTGTACATACATATAATATATACATGAAGCACTCAAAACAGAATTTATGTATATGAAAAAATAGTTTATAGACTATATGTATAATAATAATCCATTTAATATAGGCATTATGGTTACTAGGTTTCATTACTATAAAATTTTAATAAGTAATATTACTTAGTTTTAAGTTATAAAAAGTAATGTTAAAAAGTTATACTTTTTATAACTCATAACTAAGTAATATTACTTATTAAAATTTTATAGTAATGAAACCTAGTAACCATAATGCCTATATTTACTTGACAGCCACCTAGGTTGGTTCCATAGCTTGGATATTGTGAATTGTGCTGTTTTAAACATTGATGTGGGTAATAGAAACAACAGTAAATTCAAAACCAAAAAAAAAGAGAGAATGGATAAAAAATATGGTATATGCATGTAATATTGTTCAGTCTTAAAAAGGAAGAAAATTCTGACATATATTGCCAAATGGATGACATTTTTAGTACATTATGCTAAATAAAATAAGCCAGTCAGAAACAGGCAAACTCACTTCGACATGATTCTGTTAATTAAAATCATAGAAACAGTAAAATAGAAATTTCAGGGACTAATGATGGGATCAGTGGGGAGTTATATTTTAGCAGGTACAAAATTTTAGTTTTATAAGATAGAAATAGTATGGATATGGATGGTAATAATAGTTACACAACATTACAAATGTATATACCATTTCTTAAAATGATTAAAATGATAAGTTCAAGATTATGTGCTATGCATCATAATAAAAATAAATTCAACATTAAAAACTATTAAAACTAAATGTGCTAAGTAAAAAAAGATGTGAACTATCTCTTAGGAATTGATACAGATTTAATTTTATACATTCTAGAAACCAACATTCAGATTGTATCCTACTATTAGAGAAAGTTAATATAAAGTTACATGATGGAAAATGGATTAAGAAAATGAAGACCTACTTGAAAATTTGGATAATGTTAAAATTATGTCTACTACAAAAGGAAGAAATACATTTTATTGAAATAAATACATTTCATTTGTATTAAATTTAATAAATGAAAGGCATCATGAAAATTTGCTAACAAAGTTCTCTTTATGAAAAGGCGAAAAAGACTTTTTTTTTTACATTCGATTAGGAAAAAAAGGTTAATCTTTTAGAGCACACACACACACAGAGACATGTAAACACTAGTTTAAATGTTTTCCCTTTTTGGTTAAAAAGGTAATGAGTAAATAAGTATATTGATCAAGACACCAAGGCAATAATCAATTGGGATCTTAGAATTTTTCATTCTCAATTTAGTATTTGTAGTCTATGAAGAATAAGGAAGAAATGCACAAATCAAAATAATGTTCTTTCTCTGTTCCTTCTCATAAGAATTTTGAGGAAAAATGATGGTGGAAAAATGAAAATAATAATAAAATGAAAGAGAAGTTGGAAGGAAAAGTAATTAGCATAAAGGAAGAAGGGTTGGAAATGGAGGGAAAGAGGGAAGCAGGAAGAAGGAAGGAATAAGGAGGAGGGAATGGAGGGGAGTGAGGGGAGTTAAAAAACAGGGAGGAAGTAGAGGAGGAAGGAAGGAAAAGAGAAAGGAATGGTAGAGACAGGAAGGGAGGGAAGAAGGAAAGGAAGGACATGAGGATAGGAAATCTTTCCTCAAATTTTTTTTAAGGTACAGTGATTTCAAAATATTTTTTAAGATACAGGATTAGAATCTCGCTTTTTTCTAGTAGTAGTTATTTTCATCTGCATCATAGGAAACACATTTTTTTTTAAGATGGAAACAGATTCTGGGGGGAAAGAGAAATACCACGCAGTCCAGAGAACTCTTGACCCTTGGCAATGACTGTCTCATATCTTCTGAAGTCCTTTGGAGTCTTGTGTACACTCAGAAGACACCTGGAGCTCACTACTTTATCATCACACCTACCACTTCTCCCTTCTCTAGAGAAAAGGGAGAGTGTCTGAGACTACAAGGAATGCTAGAGTGAGCCGTGCCATCCCAGATGATTTCAGAATAAACTGTGTCCTCAGAGGTTTGTTCCCTGTAGTGAAACACTATGGAAAGTGGCATGAGTCAATCTGTAGAAATAAACTTCAAGTACTTTGTATCTTAATCCATCCTTTTCTTAAAACAGCATCTACTCAACCCTTTGAGTATATTCATAATCTTTTTATATTCCTC
Source organism: Marmota monax (assembly GCF_021218885.2). Taxonomy (NCBI): domain Eukaryota; kingdom Metazoa; phylum Chordata; class Mammalia; order Rodentia; family Sciuridae; genus Marmota; species Marmota monax. The sequence continues at coordinate 2,080,888 of NW_026694999.1, read as the reverse complement.
ATTGCAGAATCTATCAGTTAATCATGTGCATATTGACATATTATAGATATTGTGGCATACAGTCACTTCTCCTGGTGTATCCAGTCCCTCCTGCCAAGTAATTTGTACCCTAAGTCACATGTAGCACTAAAAACAGAATTTATGTATATGAACATATAGCTTATAGACTATATTTATAATAATATTCCATTTAATATAGACATTATGGTTTCTAGGATTCATTACTATAAAATTTTAATAAGTACAATAACTTAGTCATGAATTATAAAAGATAAAAATGGAGCCAAATATTATTTTCCTGGATACTTAAATATGTTGTCTTCATATTGAAGCTGCAGTTTTTCATATGTCAGATGTCATATTTTAAACATTTTGTCCCAATTCTTGATTTTCTGGAGAATTGTAATTGTGCCACTCCACTACCTCTATTGTTCCCACAGTGTCTCATCCTCTATAGTGAAGTTTGCACCTATTGTGTATGCTAGGGCCCCATAAGCTCCAGCTAAAGATGAAACCTTCTAATTTTTCTTTGGCTGGCTTCTTCTTTATGATTTCTTATCTCAAACTTCTTTCTCCCATTTCAGTGTTCAAGAGTGAAATGGGGATGTTCATGAGAGACAAGGAACATAGACTATAAAGAAAACTATTGTAATATCCGAGTCCCTTATGGCTGGTAAAGGAGCCAGAACATAGTAACCATTGGAGAGCTAACTTATGTGAAGAAAAACTGGGTAGGAAAATCCAGCCCAATGATGTACATGAAATGTCCCTTTTTATGTTTCTTCTACATTTATTATCTTCTGGAGCTTTACAGTAGTATCCGATGACTTAGGTTAGTTGAAAAGGGCTGTGAACACCAACTGCGCCTTAACAGTCTTCTAAGATTCCTGAAGATAAAACTGGCTTTAGAATTAATTTCCCTCATGAATAACAGCCAGAAGTTTATAGTCGGAGCCTGTTTGTACCTGTGGCAAAGTCTATAATGTGTCGAAAGAGCAATTATGTTGACTGAAAATTGACAATGACCAAATTCACAGAGAGAGCCAGAAAAGAATCTAAGGATATCTGTCTCCACATTCTGTTTTAAAATTGAAAGTTCTAATGAGATTAAATGAAAAGCCCAAAGACACAAACCAAGTTGATTACAAGTTGAGACTAATCCAATTAGAGAGCCTCTTAGGATTCTCAAGTTAACACTTTTTTTTTTTTTTTTACTGTATCACCATTCCAAACCTAATGATCTTTTCAATGCATCATCATTAATGAAAGCATTTCAGAACAGACTACTATAATTTATCATTATTGGTGTGTTAAGAATTGAGAAAAGTATTAAAGAAAATATTTGTAAATTTCCTAATTGTTGACAGGTGCTGGTCAGGATTTTAGAGATAGGATGAATGGGAAGAACACTTAAAAGTATTAAATAGCAGTTTCTACCTTTAGGAGAGGAGAACTTGACAGTGAGAGGGTTTACAAAAAGTCAAGGAAATTGAGGGACATCCTAAGCAAATATTTTCTGTAATTTCTGCCACTGAAATTCAGACAGGACTAAACTCATTTGGTTGAAATTCTCTCAAAAGATTTCATGCACCCCTTATGATGTCTCTGAAGTCTGGATTAGCAATGACATTTAGATAAAGATGGCTTTACGATGAAGGAGTAGTACAGGCACTTTATTAAGCCTTTAAAATACTAACAGGTGGTTCTGTTCACGAATGCAAAATGACAGCACATAAGCACAACTCCTTTAATGTCATAGTTCTTATCTAGGCAAAAAGTTTAACAAAATAACAGGAGAGTGCAAAAGGCATTTCTGAACACTTCTTTCTCTTCTTCATACCCCTTATATTGCTTTTCCCCTTTTTTGTTCTACGTCTTTCACTTTTCTTGCTCATTCAATAATTATAGAATATCCATTAACCTTCAGGCATATTGCAGTAAAGAAGTCTGTGCACCTTGCCTTATGCACATTTTCTGCTGCTGAAGGCTTCTTCTGCACTGTTTTTCATGGGCAGCTATGAGCCTCAGAAGGAAATGAGACTAATAACCTGAGTTTTATCCAAACCTTTCCCCCTAACTTCACTCAGTATTTGTTTATAAGATATACCATTAAAGGGCAGGAATTTGTCAACTTAGAAGACACTGAAGGTCATCTGGATTATGTTCTGGACACACATCTACCTAAATGATTTATGAAAATAGAAATCCACATGAGTTGTTCAAATGACTGAAATTGTGATCAGAATCATTATAGTTCTATGAGAGTATCTTATTCATTTGACAATCAATATATCTATCAAAGTGGAGGAATGTACACTAGCAATAATTATTTATGTGTTAAATACTAGCTTTCATTTTTACTTTAGTATCTTCAGATTTACCAGGAACTGACTGACCTAAGCAGGTGGCCACAGGAACTTACCCTCTTCTCTTGGTTCTCGCTGTCCTCTGCATCTCTACTCCTCAGTGAGCTGATCATATACTGTTCCTTATTCCTCAAGGGTTCAGGATCAGTCCAGAGTGGGTGAAGTGGGGAAGGCAGAGGTAGACTAGTAAATGACAGAGCTGCTGCTTTTCCAGTTTCCTACACCTGGTTTATTTTTCCAGGCATTTCAAAATAGCCAACCCATAGACCATTATCTGATATTAACCTCAAAATCATCACCTCAAACTCATAAAATGAGTCTGACTATGAAGAGTGAGTCACAATTCCTTCTAAATATGCTACAACCTTATTTGAATCATTTTTCCTATTCCTTGAGCATTTATCAATGTATTTACCAACATCTTAGGCCCTAAACATAAAGTGATTATGAGGGTTTTATTTTATTTTGTTTTTATTACTATTATGTTTTAATTTAAAATTATTTTCAATTAAATATTGCAGATTCTGTTTTTCACAGACCCTCCTTTAAAAGTTCTTTTGATTATAAGGCTATTTATTAAAATAAAATTAAATCTGATGCACACCTGGAAGATCTGGAAAATAACAACGCAGTTATAATAATTCCTAGAGATTAGAAGCAATGGAAGCTGAGAAGGCAGTGAGTCAAGGGTCGCCAACTGTCTGATAGAGAAGATTGTAAATAGCTATACTCTGCTTGCCTGATGCTGCACTCCCAGCAGATGACTGGATTCCTCTTTAAGATAAGAATCAGGAGACTCATCTTAAATGGGGTTCCAGCAGTAAGAAATGTCTGAGCCAGACCTGGTGGAGAGAAATGATTCAAAAGATCAAAAAACCTATGAAGACAATAAACAATGCAAAGATATATGCAGCCCAAAGCAAAGGCTTGCTCTTCTCCATGGCAACTCTCAATCAATCAAAAAAGAACTTATGCTCAATTATAGCAGAGGGGTGAAGGATATAAAGAAGAGCTTTAACAAAAAAAGTAGTCTATAAGAATAAATAAAGCTTAGTCCAACAGTGAAATAGTGAAATAAAACTATTACTACTAATATTATTTTAGATTGACATATCATTGTGCCTCATAAAATATTAAGCATGTTCTAGCATGAATTCATTTGATTATCATTACATCCTAGGAATTATTATGCCCTTTTTACAGATAAAATAAATGAGATTTTAAAAATTATAGTACCAGAACTAACTAACTTCTTACAGCAAATTAGTGAAAGAACCTTAGACAGAACCAAGAGTTAGCTTACTTCCAACATACTTATTTTAACGACTAAGGTCTAGCTTTAAATGTCCTAATTGAACAATAATATTATTATGAAATGATTAGTAATAGTTAAATGATAATATTAATGTTGGCTGGTGGGATTATAATTTTATTAAAGATTTTTAGTTGATATTGTCAATAATTTGATACAAATAATTGTGCATCAAAAAGGAAAAATTAAATAAATTATTGGTCAATATATGTAGTGGAATTATATATAGTCTTTAGAACTTTGAGGCCCATATCTAATTATTGACCTGAAAATATATGCATATTATAATATGACCTGTAAAAGTATGTTGTTATATGTAGTAAGATCATATTTTATTATTTGTATGTGTGACAATATTCTCTGGAATTTCCATAATCATGTAAAATAGTCTAAAATTTGGTCATGGTGATATAATCACTTCTTGGATAACCTATTATTTTCTGTTTGCTTTAGAGGTAAAACATTATGAGTGATTTCAATAGCAGTTTACCTAGGCATAATAACTAGTACTTTATAGCCATTCATTTTGCTGATCAACTAAAATATCTTAACATTACACTGTTTAGATGAGATTACAAATTTGAAATATGGCTAATACTTGATCTAGCTGTAATAAAATAAGCTCTGTCATGTGCAAGAATGTGCAACCTATACCAAAATTTTCATTAGTGTTTCAGCACAGAGTATTGAATTAGTCTGCTCTGGCTGCCATAACAAAATGCCACAAACTGGGTGGTTTGACCAGCAGAGATTTATTTTCTCATAGTTATGGAGGCTGTAAGTCTGAGATCAAGGTGTCAGGAGAGTGGTTTCTCCTGAGATTCCTCTTCCAACCTTGCAAAGAGCTGACTTTGTATTGGAGTCTCACACATCCTTTACTCTGTGCATATAAAAAGAGAGTTCTTAACTGTCTCTTCCTCTTCTTGAAAGGACACCAGCCCTATGGGATTAAGGCTCCACCTGATGATTGCATGCAATCTTATTAAATCCTTACAAACCTTATCTTCAAATACAAACACATTTGGGGTTAGGAATTCAACATACAAAATTTGAGGGACATAAGTACTTATCCTGCAACATAGGCTCTATACAAATTAGAAGATACAATCAGAATATCTCAATGATAGAGTCATAGTGTCTAAGCTCTAACCTAGGTTTAGAAGAAGAGAGTTTGAAGAAGCATAACCATAAAGGTCACTATCTTTACCATGGCTCTGCTTCACATTTGACTCTTCCTTGTGGGACCTAGTCAGAAGAAGTAGGTCCCTGGGAATATGCCTGGGAAAGATGACCCGGCTCTTCTATTTCTTGAAAGCCATGAGATGAACAGTCTTCCTTCACCACACCCTTCCACCCTGATGTTTCTAGCTTGTTACAAGCCTAAAAGCAATGGAACCAGCAAGACATGGAAATATTTGAAACTGTTATCCAGAATAAATCATTCCTCCTTTGTGGTATTTTTCTCAGGCATTTTGTCAGTGATGAAAGGCTAACACATACTCCAATTAAAAATAGGATAAAGATTAAAAATACTTCAAGATATACTAAAAAGTTTCATTTATTTTAGAGACAGTAGAATTCCTTTGTTTTTCTTCTTTCTGAAATATTTTAAGTAAATTTAAATTGTTGGATCCAAAAAATCATTGATTTTGGATAATTTTAGAGTGATCTGGAATCTTTTTAATGCTTAAATGGTGATCCAATGAACAAAATCATTTTTCATTCAAAGGAATGAGCCTAAAAATTTGCCCAAAGATTAAATTTAAAGGGTCAATATGTACTTTTTTTTATCCTTGAACTTACTTGCTTTCAAAATAATGAGCCATTTATCTAAATTCCACTAGTTCTGTTTTCTTCATTTTGTAATTCAATGTGCTTGCTTGTGTGGTCAGCCACTATGCATATACAGACATGAAAGACAGAAAAAAAAATTGAAAAGGAAAGAAAAAAAAAAAACATTTACGCATGCTGGACTCTTTCCAGACACTCTAAAAGATTGGAGTATAGGAAAGGGAAATTGTATTTGTATTTGCATGGCTTGGAAGTAGAAAATCAAAGCAAAATAAGTCATTCTCTGTCTCTTATGTGAACATGAAAGAAATGAATATTACAAAAAGATATCTCAAGGAGAAGAGTCTGTTCTCTTCTTCTCATTATTTTGGCAATAGATACCATTTTCTGGATGGTGACTGTGGGAGCATAACCATGGATTTAGCTTCCACTCCTCATTATATTTTAACCTAATAGGAACATGGATAATTTTAGCCTTGCTACTATGTGATTGTAAATATGATTATTATCTGTATGTCCTTTGAATTTCCAAGAGTACAGTATGCTTCATTCCTTATTTTGTCAGCAGGAAAAAGAGATATTTGTGGGTTACACACACACACACACACACACACGGGAGGAGGGGGATGCAGTGTATGCAACATTTTAATGGAATAAAGATACCAGATTTTATTAACAAAAAACTGATTATACCAAAACTTAGACAATGTATCCTTCAAATTAACATTCATGAAACATCCATGAACTTTAATAATAGCCCATGTTGAGTACATTAATATTTTTCTCCAACTTCCAAATTATGAAGGTATATTGATAGCAAATATGCTTTTACTTTTCATTTCCTAGCAACTTCTCTACAGAATGATGAATTTAACATTCCTTAGGTTTTTGAAGACTAATAACCTTTTAGAATTAGCATCATTTGTTACTTTTTCAAAGCAGAAGTTGTATTTAGTACTAAGGTGTTTTGGAACTGTGACATATGTGACTCCCTTTAGACATTTCCTTACTTAGGCTGTAGGGAAGACAGTATCTTTAGTGATCATTATTTGTTTTAAACTAAGAATATAAATACAAATTCTTAACCACATCCACACCTTTTGAGGCTTTCCAGTGAATTTCACACTCAACAATAACAGTGCTGCTGTTGGTTACAATCACTGATTTGTTTTTAAATTTTGATTTTATTTACTTTTTATTAATTAATTTATTTTAATTAGACATATGTGACAAAAGAATGCATTTTGATTCATTGTATACAATTGCAGCACAACTTTGAATTTCTCTGGTTGTACACAATGTAGCATCTCACCATGTGTGCAGTCATACATGTACCTAGGGTAATGATGCCCATCGCATTCCACCATCTTTTCTGCCCCCATGCTCCCTCCCTACCTTCCCTACTCTTTGCCCAATAAAGGTTCTTCCATTTTCCCCATACCTTCACACTACCCATTATGTATCAGCATCCAATTATCAGAAAGAACATTTGGTTTTTGGTTTGGGGGGATTGGCTTACTCGGCTTAGCATGATATTCTTCAACTCCATCCATTTAGCTGCAAATGCCATACTCTTATTCTCTTTTAATGCTGAGTAATATTCCATTGTGTATATATATACCACAGTTTCTTTATCCATTCATCTATTTAAGGGCATCTAGGTTGCTTCCACAGTTTAGCTATTATGAATTGAGCTGCTATGAACATTGATGTGGCTGTGTCACTATAGTATGATGGGAGTGCCCTTATGTCCTTTGTCCTCCTCATTTATTCTATGTCAACCAATACTAACATAATACACTATGGATATTTTAAATGGAATATAACAATCCAGGGGTCACCAAATGCTGAAGAATAAAATAGAGTAAGGTAGGGCCAAGAAAAACCCCAAAGAAAATAAATACTAGGGATTTATCTCTAGGAAACTCAGCCACACAGATATTAAAAGCATGCAAACTTTAAAAAGAAATTATGTACTTCAATCATTGTGATTTTAAATAACTATGCACTTCCATAAGTAAACAGTCACAATTTTTGCTTCATGATGAAATAGTATTTCTAAATTTTTATAGAAAGTATTTTTCTTACTCTCTACCTCTCTTTCATCCAAAGATATATTTTTTTTCCTCTTTGAAAACTCTAGACACACACAGGGTTCATTCAGGAAAAGTGTCAGCTCTTGTTGTGTGTTAGTCTCTGAATTACATTGTCAAGTTCTCTTTAATCTACCTGGATGATCCACACTCAGTGGTAGAGGAATGGGGAGGAGGGAGGCTGTTCAGAATAAAACCCTGTCACATGGGACCACACTTCAGCTTTCTCCACAAACAACAAAGTCATTTCAGTGCCTTGGCCCTAGACTCGTTCATTTGTTTTCTACACTCATTTTTGGTTTGTTGCTTTGTTCGTCAGTTCATTCATCACCCAGTCACTTGTTTTATGTCTCAAAGCCTCAGTTTATATGAGTGATTTGAAGTTTCACAAATCCAAAGAGTTTTGAACCTAATTACCTCCTCCAGCTCCTAGTTGGGTAAATTGAAATATTATAGTCCTTCAAGGCATACACCTTACATTTAAAATGGAAAGCAGTTATGTGCTCTAGTAGCTGAGGAAGTGAAAAGTAGATTGTCAAAATTTATCCCAACATTTGTTTTTATCGTTTCTTTTGTAAGATTTCTGGAAGTCAGAATTCCAAGTTTCCTAATAGCAAAGTAATTTGAGTTGCTTTCCTTTATATGCATCTTTTTTTTTTTTTTACATTAAGGAAACTGGAGAAATGCAGCATCTCAAAATGCCTATTCTTCCATGATGGGGAAGGAGAGCTTGGAGGAGGGAGGGGACACAGCACCCTTCAAGCCCACAGACATTGCAAGGAGTGTCAGAACAGAACAACACTGGCTACTCAAGCTCTCTCCCCATCTTCAGAGGCACACAGCGTACTGGCTTAGATTCTGCAAGGACGACTCCCAGCTCACTCAAAGCTTCCTCTGAAGCTGTGTGATGACAGTATATGAGTTGCTGGGGTTCTGGTTGGTGGTAAGAAGAAAGACAGCCCTAGCTTAATGTAGGGACCAGCCACCACCTGACTGTCTCAGGCCTCTGGCCAGCAAAGGCCACCCACAGGGTCTCAATGCCAGAAGCTATGGTAGTCCCCTCATTAGCTGCTACAAGACAGTGTGTTCACTGTCATTGATACTTAGAGTAGTGAGCTGGTGACAGGCAGGCAGAGGCTATTGCTGGGATAAATTTGAAGCAATGAGACAATTTCAACAAACCACTTGAACAAATGGCATTTGGTTTATAGCATGAGAACCATGCTGTAAACTCCTTTGACAAAATGTCATTTTACTGCAAATTGGAGGCAGTGACATAAAGTCAATTATTAACTTTCTGCCAATGAAGAGATGGGTTTACAAAAGTTAACTCATTACTCTTGCTATCCCTGAGCTTATAGGAATCTCCAGAAACCTGCTTCTCCTAGAACTAAGGGAGATGAAGTTTCTTTACATAATTGTGCTTATGTGCCTTCCCAGTAAACCACTGTGTGTGTTGCCTAACGTGTCCATCAGTTCTCACATTTTGTATAGGAAAAAATATGTTTTATAAATCAGTGAGGTCGCCCTCATTTTTTATATTATGGAATAACTAAAATTAAAATAAATAGTATTTAGTCCTTCACAAGTCCTCCAAAGTCAAAAAATAAAGAAGTTATAGCACAGTGTTTAGATGTACTATTTCAATTTACTCACAATGTATAAAAGATAAAGACTTCTATAATTTAGTAAGAGTTCAACAAGAGAAGCAGATCCAGGAGATAAGTATATGTTAATGGATTTGTTACAAATAATTAACTTACATGATTGTGTTCAAAATCACTAAGGTAGGTACTCAGAAAGAAGTCAGGAGCAGCTAAGGTCTCAAATAGAAGGGCAGCCAGAAGGTCAAGAACACAACAGGCTGAAACTCAGTGGGCTGACTGGGTGTAGCCTAGTCCACTTGTAAAGTCTCATCTGAGTGGAGCAGGTCCACCCGAGATAATCACACTTTTGATTTATTTAAAGTCAACTGATTAAGGACTTTAACCAAATCTGCAAAATCCATTTGCAGCAGCACCTAGATTCCTGTTTGATTGATTTGGAACTGCAGTTCATTCTAGCTACATTGATCATTGAAGTTTATTACTTCAGGGGTTGTTCCCACTTTCTCTGAAAAGATATTAACACATAGGGGCCCAGAGAGTGGTGGGTGCCTATATTCAAAGAGATTCTGGAGAAAGTGGGAGTGGAAGAATCACAAGTTTGAGGTCAGCCTCAGCAATTTAGTGAGACTCTGTCTCAAAATTAAAAAAAAAATAAGAAGCTCAATGGTAAAGTCCCCTCCCCAGGGTTCAATACCCAATACCAAAAAAAAAAAAAAGACATTAACACACAAATTCTTGGGATTCCATCTTATGGTACCATCTAGGACCATTTTTTTAATTACTTGTAATCAAGTCAGTTAAACCATTCCCCATGAATTCCTGTGTGAAGGACATCTTAGGCCTAACTGGGCCTGGAACAGGCTCTAGGAGACACTCCACATGTATTGAGGACAAATAAACCAGAATTTTAAAAGGATATTCTGATAAGACAATCCCAAGAAAACAAAGGCCAAATGTACACTCTGATTTGTGGATGCTAACCCCAAATAAGGGAGGTTGGGGAGGGGAATAGTAGAAATCCATTGGAATATACAAAGGGAATGAAGCAGGGAGAGGAATAGGAAAGACAATAGAATCAATCGGTCATAACGTTCCTCGTCTTGTATTTGTATAAAGACCAGGGTAACTCCACATCATATATAACCGTAAGAGTGGGATCCTAAATAGAATAAGTTATACTCTATGTATGTATTTATGCCAAAATACTTTCTACTATCATGTATAAGTACAAAGAACAAATTTAAAAAACTGAGTGTCCTGGGACTTGACTGAAGGAAGTGTCAGGTCTTGTTAAGGGGAACACCAGCTGCTGGAGGCCTTTTTTTGTTTTTGAACCTCCAGCATTAAATTTGTATTATTAAAGGGAAGATTTTTTTCCTCACAGATTACATTCCCTGCCTTCTTTTGCTTTCTCTAACAGCACCGTTTGTACCATACTGACTACATGTTCTCTCAGACCTCGAGAAGCTCACAGTCATGATAAAAATGTTTTTTTCACACACACACACACACACACACACATACACACACACAGGATATTCTGGTTTAGCTTGGTCTATAAGGACCAAAATTGTCTGTGGTCCGTAAGGACCACAAAAATGGCTGTGGGTAGGAGTGCCAAGCTTTGTCCTACAGATCTTGGCCTGGCAAGTGTCACCTTAGGCTAACCACACGTGGACACTGGAGGGAAACTCTAGGCAGTTTAAGGATAGACTGGAATTCAGCCACACACAGAAAACAATCAACCTCGTGGGATAACCTAAGCAGGATAGGAGTCTAAACTTTCTTCTCATATTGAATTTGCTTTCTGGGTTATAGTTATTTGTTTGGGTTTTTTCCATTTCATGAGAGGGGAGGGTTTTTGACCTTTCCTGACTTCCCTTTCACCTACACATTCCTTCTACTTGTTTTAATATTTTCAAAATTGTAGTCAAGAGTATTTTCAATCAAATCTCCCACAGGAGAAGAAAAATTTAGACAATTGCTAGAGTCTTTCTTTTTTCAAGCAGAAGAGAGGCATTCTAAGACTAGTGGTTTAAAAATGAATAAGTACAAATTAAGCTCAGTGCAAGAAAATGAGAGGATACCTCAAAAATAGAAGAAATTCACACTTTTTTCTTCTGCTTTCTTACCTTATGAACTGCATAAAAATAAAAGTTTTTGGATACATTTGGTCATGAAAAGAAATGGCATTCACTGAAACTAGAGTAAAGGAAAGATTATTTAAATACAATAAAAGGAATTGATCTGATCAGATTTTAATCTTTTGTTTACATTGTATCTGGACACATTTTGTACTAGGGAAATTGTAACAGGTTGATACCCGTCACAGTGATTGTCAAGCAGTGGCACATGACTGTTTTCCACAGAGTCATCTATGTGGGGTGCCAAAATGCACTGCTCTGAGGCTCAGTAGCCAGAACAGTTCATGCAGAATATAAGCCATGCTTTCCTTCATTTTTTTTAACACATGAGAGTTCTTATACTGATTTTTATGATCTGTGGAGACTTCTTCAGGAAAATAGGGTAGGGGTATAGTTGTGGAAGGTCATTAAGCAATCTCTGAGAGACTGGGTTAGTTGGTTCGTGTAAGTTGCTGGCGTTCAGTTCTGTGCATGAAATAGTGACAGAGTTGCCCTGGTTACCAGTGTTAGCCTGATCAGTCTTCATGTTAAAGTGACCCTTGGTAGTTCAAAAGATTACTGGGCTGGAAAGTATAATCTAATCCCAGTGCCCTCTGTATCATATGGAGTGATGTTACCAACAGGAGGGTAGGGATCTCCAAGGGGTCCCAGGTCCAAATTCTTGGCTCAAAGAATTGAGCAAGACAGAAGAGACTGGCAGTCAAGGCAGAGGTTTGTTAAAAGCAAAAGTAACCTTCTGGGACAACAGAGTGGGCAGAGCTGCAAAGTAGCTCAAGGTCCCATCTACATGGTGGAGCTCACTTCCTTTGGGCTTTGCTAGTTTTCTCCTTCTCTCCTGGGTGGGATCTGGGGTTGATTGGCCCCTTGCTTGACAGCTGAATGAAGTAAAAATATTTCATTATGATTTATATTTCAAAATAGAGTTTGGTGGCCTTGATTCTGGAGTTCAGCTTGAATTAAGCTGTCTGAAAGAGTTCTACCACCAAATAATGTACTGTTAATAATGTTAAATTCCAAAGCTTGTTTCTTGATTTCAACCTGTAACCTTGCTCACACTGTAAGATCTTAATCACAAAGATTAGACACATTAAGCCGATCAAGTCCATCTATTTAAAAGCTACTCGATTTTCTGCTTCTAAGAAAAGGGAGTCACTATATTTCTCCCAATTAATCTTGCTAAGTAAACCCCCAAACCCTGAGCATTATGTATAGCCCAACTATAGAAAAGTGGGAAAAAAAATAGACCAGCTAAGGAGGAGCAGCCCATGAAGATGGAAAATTTTAAATCATAATTGTTGTACTCCACCTGAAAAACTGCAGGCCTGCTGGGAGGATAATAAGACCCACCTGAGTGTAAGTGGAGACCATATGAAGAGCCTGAATTTCTACTTCACCCAGCAGTAAGCAAATGCTCCACCTTTTGTATCCCTGGTGATGCTGGAGCAGGCCCAGTGGAGGGTCAGGACTTTTACTACTTCCCAGCAGTCAGGACATTCCAAGTCCATGGTGACCATGGGAGGTGTAGGAAGGGGGCACTTGTACCTCTCCCAGTGAGGGAGGCGTCTTTGGAGGCCCAGAAGGAAGCCAGAACTCCTCTCCCATATAGAATGAGGACCCGCTTCCCTGGCTCCTTGTGGCCACATGGGAAACCAGTACTGCTACCCACATCTGCTGTGAAGAGGTAGCACCCATCCTTGCCCCACCAGGGTACCATCAAAGAGAAAAATAAGATTCAAATAAGGCCGAGTTGACAACACAGAATCCACAGAAGGCCCAAAATGAAAACAAAAATCATAAGTTATACCAAGAATCAGGAGTAACTAAAACTGGATAAAAAAAGATGCTGAATAGATGTCAACCCTGAGATATCAGAATATTAAAAATATGCTACAAAAAATTTAAAACAGCTCCATTAAAATGATTAAACAAGCAATTGCCATTATACTTGAAACACATTAAGAAATAAAGAGTCAAGCAAAGAAACAGATTCAGAAAAAATAAAAGAATCAAAAAGGAACAAGATGAAATTTTGAGAGTTGAAAAATATACCACTGAAAGAAAACTACACAATTCCTTCAGTTATTAGCTCAACAATAGAACAGAAGAGACATAGGTTTTTAAAAAAAAAAAAAAAAAAAAAAACAACCCTGAATGAAAGACAGCTGGCTCCTGAGAGGTCTATACAGGGAATGTTGAAGTCCGGGAAAACTAATAGTCACATCAAGGACCCTGTTGTGGCATTGATGAACCTGGTATTCCAAAAATATGTTATAATTATGGATCTCTGTGCACCAGGATAGTCTTTGTGATAACAGAAGGACCACTCATTAAAGACTATTCAAAGACTGAAATTTCAAGAGTGAGAGTCAAGAGTACCGCAAAGGTATTGCTCCTTGAGTTATGGACCTTTGTGATCTGAACTTGCTTCCAGTCAGCCATGTGGATACTCACCAGATGCTCAAATAATGAACATATAACCATGTACCTCTTGACTGAGCTTTAGCATACATAACAGGGAGCAGCTTGAAACACACACAAAACACTTTAGCAGGGAGAGTCCCTGCTAAAATCTTCAAGAGTATCATGTATTCTCTTTCTACAGCACCTGACAGTAAGTTCAACAAGCTCAATGTCTTCCCAGAGTGATTTAAAAGTGTTTAGTAAAAATAGAACCTAAAATGTTTTAATTAGATTCTTTGTATGAGATGGGTTTTGTACTTTTCAAAATCCTGTTGGTCTGGAAATATTCTAGGCTGGCCAGGCTGGCAGAATGTGGACAATCCTTTGGAATAGTGTCCACCATCACTGGATTCCCTTTCTTATCATCAGACTTCCTCAATCCTTGCTCATTTTCCAAGAATGTGAGTTATACATTCTTTCTTTCCCTCTTTGATATAAAAACCTCAATCCTGACTCACCTAGTTGGAATGTTCCTTCAGTTTCTAAAATTAACTTCTGTATTTCAGTTTGAAAATCTATTCTGCACCTGAACAGAACCGTTTTCTTTTATTTTAGCATCATTTGCTTAACCAACTTATTTAATGCTGTTATTCTATATCAGCACTTTTAGGCTGCTAGCTCACCAATTGACCTATGAAATTCTTTTATACACTATTACTTTATTCATCTTCCTCTTCTTGTAACTTCTGATTTTTGCCTTTTCTTATTATGCATATTTATGCACAGATATGAAATGTTCCCAAGTTATTCAGTGACTTTAAAAATGAAGCTATAGATGTTTGTTTTCCATGGAAAATGTTGTAAATGACTTTGAAAATTTGTGGAATCTGATATATTTCAAATGTTCCATAATATATTTCAATGTGGAGGACATAACCTTGGGCCATGGTTAAAGTATGAGCAAAAGTACAGAAATACAATGACTATATTATATGGAAGGACAATATTAATTAGGATAAGAAAAATCAAATTTATTAATTGGATGAATTGCTGGTGCATATTGAATGGGGTAAGGAAATCAGATTCATTCATATCAAAAATCTTGGCAGAGATTATGGAATAAGAGTGGGAAAGAAATGTAGCCCTTGGAAGTGTTATGCAGAACTGAGACACTTGTTTTTAGGTAGCCAAATTCTAGAAATTAAATGTGAAACATTGGAAAGAAGGAATTTTTATTTCTCCTTGTCATGTAAGGTCTCAAATAAAAATATTTGTCCATAAGACAGGTATTACAAATGATTCATGAAGAAAGTTGTAATAATAATAAGATCATAGGATCCAACAACTCATCAGGAGATAGGTACCAGTATTTATGCATGAAGTAACACACATACCCATGCACGAATGCATGCACATGTGTATACACACACACACACACACACACACAAAACCCCTGTGATTCTTTTCAAATATTCAGACCTTTAGGAAGATCTCTGTCCTTTATAGTATTTTATTATATTCCTTTGATAATACAGTGCCTCTAAATCTCCATATTTTTATGTTGTTACCCACAGTTTAAAAAAAAAAAACAACTTGGAATTAGGCTGAAAATTAGAGCAAGAAGGGATGTTATAATTAGGGTACAGAGTTTAATGGATGGGATAAAGCAATGGAAAAAAGAAAACAACATTTATCAAAGATGATGCATGGCCATTTACTTTGAAGTCTCTGAACTCTTCATGTACTCTTACACAAAATTATTGAAAATGTTTTATTCTTTCAAGAGGAGTGATCTCTGCGTCTAAAGTATAAAATAATGTTATGAGTGCAGAGACGTTCTGGCTCAAATAGTTTACAAGTTGGCTGACTCCCTCTTACTTGCTTCTGTTATATGTACATTACCTAAGTTCATTTTCAGCCGTGTGGTATCATTAATAGAGAAGTCTTTTTCATCACAACAAAAAGTATCTCTCCTTCATAATTCCCAAATATATGAGCAAGAGAAAACTGTAGAGCAAATTAGAACATTAGAATTTTATTCACAAGCTAGAGGTGTTGTTACCCAGGGATTCCTTCTGGGGATTGTGCTTTATTTATTTTGTAGAGGTTTGGAACTTTGTGCAGTAAACCTTCCTTTATGTTACTTGATTATTTTACCCAAGCTACCCAGGCATTCTGTGGCTTTAATGATGATGAAATGAGTCCCTTGCCACATATATGCAAACACAAAGCAAAAACTAATTAAAATATCTGATTTTTAATTAACCATGCATTAAATGAAGAACTCTTGGCTTGCCAACTCAAGCTAGCATTAAAATTCTATAGTAATAAAAACTTATAAAAACAAAGACAATGTTCACTTTTGTTTAGGCTCCTAGGTATTGGTGAAGAAATTTTTAAAAGCAGAAAGTAAAAAAACAAAACAGTGTGGACAATAAGTAAAACTCAGATTATTACAAACATTGGAGTTTTTTTTTAAAATTTTTTATTGTTGGCTGTTCAAAACATTACATAGTTCTTGATATATCATATTTCACAATTTGATTCAAGTGGGTTATGAGCTCCCATTTTTACCCCATATACAGATTGCAGAATCACATCAGTTACACATCCATTGATTTACATTGCCATACTAGTGTCTGTTGTATTCTGCTGCCTTTCCTATCCTCTACTATCCCCCCTCCCCTCCCCTCCCCTCCCCTCCCCTCTTCTCTCTCTGCCCCCTCTACTGACATTCGTTTGTCCCCCTTATATTATTTTTCCCCTTCCCCTCACTTCCTCTTGTATGTACTTTTGTATAACTCTGAGGGTCTCCTTCCATTTCCATGCATTTTCCTCTCTCCCTTTCCCTCCCACCTCTCATCCCTGTTTAATGTTAATCTTCTTCTCATGCTCTTCGACCCTACTCTGTTCTTAGTTACTCTCCTTATATCAAAGAAGACATTTGGCATTTGTTTTTTAGGGATTGGCTAGCTTCACTTAGCATAATCTGCTCTAATGCCATCCATTTCCCTGTAAATTCGATGATTTTGTCATTTTTTAATGCAGAGTAATACTCCATTGTGTATAAATGCCACATTTTTTTATCCATTCATCCATTGAAGGGCATCTAGGTTGGTTCCACAGTCTAGCTATTGTGAATTGTGCTGCTATGAACATCGATGTAGCAGTGTCCCTGTAGCATGCTCTTTTTAGGTCTTTAGGGAATAGATCGAGAAGGGGAATAGCTGGGTCAAATGGTGGCTCCATTCCCAGCTTTCCAAGAAATCTCCATACTGCTTTCCAAATTGGCTGTACCAATTTGCAGTCCCACCAGCAATGTACAAGTGTACCCTTTTCCCCACATCCTCGCCAGCACTTGTTGTTGTTTGACTTCATAATGGCTGCCAATCTAACTGGAGTGAGATGGTATCTTAGGGTGGTTTTGATTTGCATTTCTCTGACTGCTAGAGATGGTGAGCATTTTTTCATGTACTTGTTGATTGATTATATGTCCTCCTCTGAGAAGTGTCTGTTCAGGTCCTTGGCCCATTTGTTGATTGGGTTGTTTGTTCTCTTATTGTCTAATTTTTTGAGTTCTTTGTATACTCTGGATATTAGGGCTCTATCTGAAGTGTGAGGAGTAAAGATTTGTTCCCAGGATATAGGCTCTCTATTTACCTCTCTTATTGTATCTTTTGCTGAGAAAAAACTTTTTGAGTAAGTCCCATTTGTTGATTCTAGTTATTAACTTTTGTGCTATGGGTGTCCTATTGAGGAATTTGGAGTTTTTGAAATAAACATATCTTTATCATTTCATCCTTGAGACTGAAGTATGTGGGTATCTCATCCTAAATTTTTAAGTTTTCACCTTTTAAACATTCCCCTAGGTAGACTGTGGTCTATTTTTTCCAGTTGTGTCCCTAGCATGTTGTAGGAGGGGCAAAATCAGGCAAAAACATTAATCTAGATTGGGTTGAGGACTTTGGCCAAATGTGGTTGAACTGATGCAGTCTAGAGCAAGGGTATAGGGGTGACGGTTACAATGATGGAAACTTGAGCAGGGGTAAAATGTGGATAGAAAAGATGAGTCTTCCATAAATTTAATGAGTATGTTTTCATTAGGAATAAAAGTTGTTAAATTTTTAATATGTAAGCTTAGGAATGCTCAAGGGTACTGATGCATCTCATCATAGGCTGATGGCAAAATGTGGTGGGAGATTACTGTAAAGGTAAAAGGAACCACATAGTGGGTGGTGTGTGGGTTGCCCACGTACTTACCAAACAAGAGGAGGATATGGGTAAGGTTCTTAGCAGAGAGGAAAGTGGTAAATCAGCTGTCGGATTCTTTGTAGTTTGTGTAGAAGTATTGTGGAGATTGGTTTATGAACGAGGAAAAAAAGATATTTAATGTTATATGATGGCTGCTAGTTTAGTGGTTTGGAATTAGCTTTAGTGATCAAAGTAAATTACAATGCAACATCTAGTGTGTATGGCATATGGTAATTCTGCGACTGGAAAGCTTCCCCTCTGGTAGGTTTCATACTGATGATATAAAATTTTTGTAACATTAAGTAGGGATAAGGCTCTCTTCATAAAGAAAGGTGAGTAGAGAAGAGGTTGTTACTGTATTTCATGAATGAAGTTTCCATAAGTGACATCAAAATGATTCTCAGTGGAATAAGTCAAAGAATTTAGAATTCAGATAAAAGAAAACTTAAATAGAAATGGGTCCTGGGTCTAGGAGATGGTAGGTACTGAATTTGGCAACTTTCATTTTTCTGTTACATACTCTGAAGTATGATATTTCATTCACGTATTTTAAATTTCTTGGAGCAGATCTTCTTGTCCTTGAAGAACATTTTTTTTTTCTGCTAGCAATTCTTTTTTTTTTTTTTTTTTTTTGGTGTAGGGGGGTGGGGACTGGAGATTTAACCCATGAGCAATTTACCACTGAACTACATCACTATCCCTTTTCATTTTTTATTTTAAGACAGGAACTCACTAAGTTGCTTAGGGCCTCACTAAGTTCAAGGCTGGCCTTGAACTTTCAATCCTCCTGGCTCAGCCTCCTGAGTTTCTGGGATCACAGACATGTGCCACTCAGTGTTTCCTAAGCTAGCAGCTCTTCATCTCATTACTTTAATAATCTCATTACTTCAATGATCTTATAAAGACTGGACACTCCCACTTTCCAAATAGATATTTTATGCAAAATATTAAATGCAATTTTACAAATTCATAAGGTACACTTTTGCCTCAAACACTGTGCCTAAATGTATGATTAAGACCATTAACTTACTTAGGTCTATACCATTCACTTATGTTTTCCCCAGTGGGTAGTCCAGTGCCTGCATACTATGTTCTGTTAATAGCTTATCCAAGTACAAAGTACGAAGTCAGAATTGCCCACCAACTCTGTGCTAGCAGCAGATTTCTCATTTTCACTTTATTACTAAGCTAGCTAATATTTGTATTTATATCTATATCTATCTATGTAGTTATTTAATTTATGAAATAAATATATTTGAAAATGTTTATTTAGGGAGTTAGTTGGCCTATAGTCCTAAAAATGCCAGGAGGTTGATCCTTTTGTTCTAAAAAAACACTGTTAACATTCATCACATTTTCTTGCCTCCTCTTGAGGTTCATTGATCTCCTTCCGTTTCTGAAGGCACTTCCTTTTGCCTTCAGCATCCTTCCACTTCCAACTGTGGCTTTTACGGCGAGTTTGATTTCCTTCCCATTTAATCTGTGCAGAGATTTTAAAAAATGTTTTCTTTCCTAAGAGCAGAATCAAATACAAACATCTGTGAATGTCATCAGCCCAAAGTAATGCCTCCTGTATGTTTATTGTACTATTTTGTTTATTGAACTGTAGTGTCCTTTACAGTGGATACCAGTATTTGTACAGTAGAGGTGATGTTTAGATACTTTGTGATTTAACAAGCTGTGAATGAAGATAGGACAAATACTGATTTGTGGCATGGACATAATCCTTTACATATGAAGGACCATGAGAAAAAATAACATGTGAGCACTTTTGTAGATTATATTTCTCCTGATTAAGGTGACTAATTGATCATACGAAATACAAATAAAGGAGGAGTGATATATTTTCAAGTCATTATGTGTAAATCAAGATTCCCTCATCAAAAGAAAATATGCTTCCCTTTCAAGGGAATAACACACTCCTGATTTAAAAATCTATGGAGGAAAGGTTCACATATAAACATACATGTATAATGAATCCATGTGGCCTTCACTGAAGTTCAGTGATCATCCCCCTGTGGCCAATTGCCCTTCTTTTGTACATCAGAGTCTAACTCTGCCTAAGATACTCAAGAGCAAATTCATTGCACTTCCTGTAACTAAAAACTCTTCCATTTTAATCCATATCTATTCTTTCTCCTTCACCCTGGCCTGCTCAGACAACAACCCCCATCTCTACGCTTCTTTTTGTTCTTATTTTTAGTTGCTACTCTTATGGATTGACTCTGCCAGAAGAAAGACCATTAAATAGCAGTGATACATGCAACCAACTCAAAGGGTGGAGACTGACAAGCAGTGACTCCTGCCCTCCCCTCCTTTGCTCTCACCCTCATTTCATAATGGCTGTGGGTGAGGTCTTGGTGCCTATGAAGAACACTCTCCATCTATTCCGGCCATTAGTGTTAGAGTCTGTAAACAAGTCAGGATGGCGCCTGGCAAATGTTAGAGTCTGTAAACAAGTCTGGATGACGCCTGGCATTTTGCCAGAGGGAGTGGTTTGTGAAGTAATGCCAGCGAGCCATTAAGTGTGGAGATTCCTTATTGGTTGACTGATGTATCTAGTTTATGCTAATTAAGATAAGCTGTGTGGAATGTATAAATACCTCTGTTGTCCTACAATAAACGGCTCCTACTCCTGCTGTATCAATGTACACAAGTTGTTCATCACCCCCTGGTTATTTTGCTGCAGCCGGACTGCTGGCACATTAGTGCCTCTATTCCTTTCAGGTTGGCTCTTGATTGGGCATTCTCAATATCACAAACCCCAGAAGTGGTGATACCCTTGAGGGTAAATGGTCCTGGCAGACACATAAGGACTCCAGTGTAGCTCTCCTACAGCCTGCACTTTGGGGGCAAGACACACATTGTCCACATGAAGGCCAAGAAAGTTTTGGTGTCCAGAGACTTTGTTCACCTACACTGACCAGGGTGCTCTAGTTGAGGACCAGACTTTTTTCCAAAATTACTGCTACTATCATGGCTATGTGGAAGGAGACCCAGAATCCCTGGTTGCCCTTAAAATACTTGTTTTGGAGGATTACAAGGAATGCTACAGATAAATGGCATTGCTTATGATATCAAGCCCAAAATCCTTTCTGCCACCTTTGAATATTTGGTATATAAGAATGACGATGAGGAGACACAGTCTCTACCCAGATGTGGATTAACAGAAGAAGAAATATATTGGCAATTAAAGTTTCAAGAAAATGTTAGTGCCACTCTGATGCATAGTTCCCTTGAGGGTGTGTGGGCCCACCAATGGTTTCTTGAACTGGCAATTGTGATAGAACACGAACAATTCATTTTTCAGGGAGAAAATATTTCAAAAGTGGAATTAGAAGTAATTATGGCTATAGATTTAGTAGATGCCTTTTATAAAATAATGGGTCTTGATGTGATTCTCACTGGACTTGAGATCTGGAATGAAAGAAACCCCTATACAGCAAGTACCACACGGAGAATGATGTATGAATTTTGCACTTGGAAAAAAAAAACAGCTTTTAATTCTCGTGTGAGTCATGATGCTGCACATATTATCATAAAACAAGATTTTTGTGATGAAAAGCCTTTCACATCACATTATAAAGGAGTATGTGACATAAATAGAAATTGTGGATTAGAGTGTATTTTAAGTGACCAACCACTTCCACTTGCATCTGCTGTGGCCCATGAGCTTGGCCATAATTTGTGGATGTGAGACGATGATAGCAATTGTGTGTGTGGGGAAAGATTATGCATCATGAATCCAGAAGTTAAACCTGCAGAAGTGTTCATCAACTGCATTTTTTAACATCATTAACAATAGTACTTGTCTGCACAGTACACCGAATCCAGAGAACATCTTCACAAAAAAGCTCTGTGGGAAAGGTGTGGTTGAAGGAGAGGAGCAGTGTGATTGTGGCGCCATAAAATCATGTACAAATGATTTATGTTGTTTGCAAGACTGCACTCTGAAACCTGGGGCTGATTGTACTTCAGGGCTTTGTTGCAAAGACTGCAAGTTCAAGCCATCAGGCACAGTGTGCAGAGCACAGGAAAATGACTGTGATCTGCCAGAGTGGTGCGATGGCACTTCGCCTAAGTGTCCAGATGATGTGTATGTGGAAGACAGGATCCCTTGCCTGAACAATAGCTTCTACTATGAAAAGAGATGCAGCAGCCATGATGAGTGGTGTACGAAAATTTTTGGCAAAGAAGTCAAGATTGCAAATCAGATCTGTTACAAGTAAATTAACACCAGAGGTGACCGTTTTGGTCACTGTGGTATGGATGACACTAGCTATGTACCATGCGATATCTCAGATATCTTGTGTGGGTGAGTTCAGTGTGAGAATGTGATAGAAATTCCTTTATTAGAAGAACACACTACTGTGCTTTTAGCTCAAGTCAATGGGGTCACCTGCTGAGGAACAGACTATCATCTTGGCATGAGCATAACTGATGTCGGTAATGTGAAAGATGGTACAGTGTGTGGCACAGAATATATGTGTCTCCACAGGAAGTGTGTCCCTATGCCTCTTTGGGAAGATGTTTGTTCGCCTGATGCCTGCCATATGAGAGGGATCTGTAATAATAAATATCACTGCCATTGTGATTATGAATGGCCCCACCCAACTGCCTGAAGGAGGCAGTGGAGGTGGTGTCGACAGTGGCCCACCCCCTCAGAGAAGGAGGATATCATCATGGTGGACTTACCTGTTAATGCTGCTATATATTCTTCTTGCAGGTTTGCTTTGCCTTTGCTTTCTTTTCTTTTTGTTAACCCAGAAAAAAATCTGATAAATGAAAGAAGGCAGAAGAGCCAACTGTTAAAACTTCACCCAGACAAGAGGAAAATGTTGAAATTCCACCCATGAAACCAAGGCGAAGTGTTCAATTTTTGACTGATGAAGAAAAGTTTTCCAACTTCAAGTAAGAAAGAAAAAAGTTTTCGAACTTCAACTAAGAAAAAAAAGCAAAGTTTTCAAACTTCTACTGTGAAAACAAAGCAGTCTCCAAGCATGAAAGAAAATAATAAAGAACAACCTACAACTGAGAAAGAGAAGCAAAATATTAAAAGTCCAAGTATGAAATAAATTATAAAAGAATAAACTGCAAGTGTGCAAGAAAAGCAAAGCATTGATATTATACCTCAGAATTAAAAGCAAAAACTTAACAATTTCAGAAAATAAAGTGAATCCTAATGGAAATTCTCATGTATTAATCTTTAGTATTTCTGGAAATGGAAATATATTTATTAGAGATCACAAACAGAAAATACCAGAGAGGCATTATATTTCAAGATCATAAATATTAGCCCATGAATAAAGGTAATTCCTAGCATATTACTACTTTTCAATATTTTAAGAAATTTTGGTACTTTGCTTTTCATTGAATTAATCTCTTTGGGTTTACTTAGCAAAAGCACAGTTCATAGATATATTTGTGTGCGTTTGTATATTTGTACACATGTGCATATTTTTAATTTACTGTTCCACAACCCAAACCTTCTTGCCCTTTATACATTGCTTAATCACATGGAGACAAGAACTCTACAAATAATATTTTTTTCTTTGAGTCTTCCTCCTATTCGTTTCCACCAATAGGGGAGCAAGAGGGTGACTGGAAACCTGGGGGAATTTTTTGAGAGCTGTTTATGCTCAGAAACAACTTTCACCTTGGTAGCAGCCATAGTATTGTCTCCACATTATTACTACTGTTAATAGAAAATTTTTAGACAAATATAATGAAGTTTATTCAAGCAATGAACAATTCATATATGGGGCATCACTCAGAATCAGGACAGGCGCAGGCTCACCCAGCAACTGTGAACACAGTGTGATAGGGGTGAAGGCAGGGAGGTAGTGTTGACAGTGGCCCATTCCTTCCTTATATGGACATATTTTGACCATTGGCAACTTGATGTTGGTTGGATCTTAGCTGCTGTGATTGGCTACTATTCTGATATTTGTTACAAGAACATACTCTTGAATTAGGTTGCATATTGTTTATGTATTAACTTAGATTGTTGTTTGCTACATAGGGATTCAAATTATAGAGGTAGTTTTAGGTCAAATTTAATGCAACACTATATATATTTAGTACAGTTGTTCCCTCTATGAGGCATTCTAAATTTTTGAGTTTTGTTACCTGTGGTCAACCAGTCTAAAATCATTTAAGGGAAAAATCCAGATAATATCATGAGTTTTAAATTACTTTTTGTTCTAAACAGCAGGGGGAGATCTCTCATTACCCTGCTCTGTCCTCCTGAGGTGAGAATTATCCTTTTGTCCAGGATATCCATGCTGTATAAACAACCTGCATGTTAGTTTCTCATATTATTAGAATGACTATCATGGTATTACAGTATTTGTTTTCAATTAACTCTATCAAAATAATAATAATTTAATAAAATATTTTGAGAAAAAAAGAGAAGGAGGGAAGAAGAGAAAGAAACTATATTCATATAACTTTTATTATAGTATATTGTTGTAAGTGTTCCAATTTATCATTGGTTATTGTTAATGTTTTGCATGAACTAATTTATTAATTAAACATTAACTTAGGCACATATTGTGTTGTGCTTTGTTACTTTTTCTATCTCTTTTCTACTTTGTCTAGTTTATTTGAGAATATTTTATAAATCCTTTGTATTGGTTTATCAGTTATACTTGGATGTTTTTCAATTTTAGTGGTCATATAACTTTTCAATACATATTATTTAATAATATAAGTATATCTGCAAATAGTATTGTATTTTTGTGTCTTTTAACAGTGCCTTTTAACAGTGTTCAATATCCTGTCTTCTATCTATTCTAATATTACTTTCACTGCCTTACTTTTCTATTCTCTTATCATCTAACATTGTTATTGTTTTTCACAAACAACTAACTTCTAAATCAATTAAGAAAAAAAAGAATTTATTTTACTTTTAATTAGTCTTTCTTTGATATTCCTTTTTTAAGGTACATTTAAGATTCTTCTATCATTTTTTTTTATTCCTGAGGACCTTATTTAACACTCTTTGCATGGCAAGTCTGTTGTCAGAAAATGTCCTCAGGTTTGTTTAAAGAGTGATATCATTTCTTTTTTATCTTTTAAAGAAAAATTTTGAGCATATTATTTTAGGTTAGCAAGATTTGGTCATGCTGTAAACATTATTTCAGGAGATAAGTTGGCTGTAACTCTTACCCTTTTTTATAGTGCAATTTGGTGCATTTCATCTAGCATCTTCCTTCCAGATTTTCTATTTATCTTTTTATCTTTAATTTGAATATAATATTTCTATGTGGTGTGTGCATGGGTGTGTGTGTGTGTGTGTGTGTGTGTGCCTGTGCCTGTTAGTATACTCCAGTTTTCTGCACTTTATGGTCTGTGGATGTATTCTGTCATTAATTTTGGCTGATTCTTGGTCATTGTTATTTCTCTTATTCTTTTTCTCTGATGTTTCCATTAGACATATGCTCCTCTTTGGGTATTATCCTACAGACCCAGAGTGTTCTCTTAGTTCTTTATGTATTTTTTATTTATGTTTCATCGTCAAAGTCTCTGTGGACCTATCTTCAAATTCACTTATTCTGTCCTCAGTGACTTTAAAAGTTTTAATTTCTGTTAATATATGTTGGGATTTTTGAAGAAATGTTCTGCCTTTCTAAAATTTGTAAATGTAAAAATGTAGAGTTTTTACCTCTACATTCTGAACTAGTTGATATAGATGCAGGTTTCTTTTCCAGAGTTAGGAGAGTTTTACAGAACTCACCATTGAAATGATGAATTGCATATATTTTAAAAAGCTGAATGGAAAAATGGTTATTATTCTAAATTTCTGGAAAATTAGTAAACCAATTTTAAAAATGTATGTGAAGGCAGTGCTGAGCATGTTTTGGTAGAAAAGTTGTTGACAACTATTTAGGACTATTTGTATTTCTTGCTTCATTTTGGGTCACTTTTTCATAGTATTTTGAAAGAAATTTACTTTTTACACCTAAGTTATCATCAGTCTGTCATATAATTGTTTACAATATTTTCTTGATGGCCTTAAGTATGTATAAAATATACAGTGATAATCCCTTTTCTATTCATGATATTGAAAATTTACATTCACATACCTTTTTTAATTTTCCAGCAATTTGAAAAAATGTCATTTTTATGTTCAGTTTTTTTATTTGCCTTTAATGTTAAATATCCATTAATTTCTGTTGTGTTTAGTTTTTACCTTTGGATCATTTGGAATTTTTTAATCTACAGATTTTAGGGTCTCAAAATATAATATTATTATTTTAAATTTGATTTCATTAGTACTAATGCATTTAATCAGTATGGTCTTAGCCTTTTAAAAAAGATTTAGACATTTTCTAAAATTATATATGGCCTCTTCGTGGGCATAAACTCTGCATTTTTTAATCTCTATTTTTCTACAAATATCAATTTGATTATACTGAATAACAATGGTCTTACAATTAAAGCAAAATAATTTAAAATATATACTTTAAGTAATATGTATTATTCTATCCTATAGATGTGCTGTATTTTGGTTACCCATTCATCACTTAATTAACAATGCATTTTTCCCAGATTGTGGCTATTATACATAATATCTGCGTGATTTTCAAGTAGCTGTCCTTGTGTGCACCTATGTTTTTATTTCTCTTAAGTTATATGGCCATATACTGATAATTTACAAAAACTATCACACTACAATACATTCCATTTCCCTAAACAATGTATAATAGTTTGTTGTCACATCCTCACCAAGAGTCAGTTTTTTTTTCTTTTTTTGTTATAACTTGATAATTAGTGGTAAGTCTCTGTGGTTTAAATTTGTATTGCTTAACGATGAGAACATTTCTATGCACTTATAGGCCATTCATATATCTCCTTTACAGGTGAGTACAAATATTTTCTCTAACATTTATTAGATTTTTGTGTTGACAAGTTATAACAATTTGTTACTTTTCTGAAAATATTTTTACAGATATATTACTTGCAAGTATTTTCTATCATTCTGTAAGTTTTCTATTTTTTGTGGTTTCTTTTAAAGCACAAAGTTATTAATTTTGATGAACCCCAGTTTATTATTTTGACTTTTATGAATCACATCTAAGATTATTTCCCCATTAAAGCTCACACATTGCATTGAAGCCTTGAAAGGAGAGAGAGAGGACTATCAGAAGACATGAAAATTAATAATAATGAATAAATACATTTCAAAATGTGAGAAAAATTGATTGAGTAGATTAATGTTTTAAAAAGTAAGAGGCAAAGAACAATTTCTCAAAAGAAATACTCGAACTATCACTATTTGCAACTGACATGATTCTATATTTAGATGATCAAAAAATTTCTACCAGAAATGTTCTAGAACCAATAAATGAATCCAGCAAAGTAGCAGGAGAGAAAATTAACACCTAGAAATCAAATGCATTTTTATACATCAGTGATGAATCCATTGAAAGAGAAATTAGGAAAACTATTCATAAAAGCCTCAAAAAATTAAGATATTTGGAAATCAATGTAACAAAAGAAGTGAAAGACCTCTACGATGAAAATTACAGAACACTAAAGAAAGGGATCTACTTGGATTGGCAAAATTAAAATTGTCAAAAATGTCCACAGACAGTTTGGTGGTGCATGCCTATAATCCCAGCAGCTAGGGAGGCTGAGTAGGAGGATTGTAAATTCAAAGCCAGCTTCAGCAGTGGCAAGGCACTAAGCAACTCAGAGAGAATCTGTCTCTAAATAAAATACTAAATAGGGCTGGGGGTTTGGCTCAGTGGTGACGTGTCCCTGAGTTCAGTCCCTGGTACCTGCCCCCCCAAAAAAAAATTAGCCATACTACCAAAAGCATTATACAGATAATGCTTAATGTAATTCCCATTAAAATCCTAATGGGGGCTGGGGATGTGGATCAAGCGGTAACGCGCTCGCCTGGCATGGGGGCGCTGGGTTTGATCCTCAGCACCACATAAAAAATAAAATAAAGATGTTGTGTCCACCAGAAAAAAAATCCTAATGGTATTCTTAATATAAATAGAAAAGGCAATCATGAAATTCATTTGGTAAAATAAAAGATCCAGAAACCTAAAGCAATCCTTAGCAAGAAAAATGAAGCAGGAGGCATCACGATACTGGACCTTAAATTATACTATAGAGCCATAACAACAAAAATGGCATGGTATTGGCACCAAAACAGATACATAGACAAATGGTAAAGAATAGAAGACATGGAGGCAAACCTATATAAGTACAGTTATCTCATACTAGACAAAGGCATCAAAAACATACATTGGAGAAAAGATAGCCTATTCAAAAATGGTACTGGCAAAACTGGAAATCCATATGTAGCAAAATAAAATTAAACCCCTCTCACCTTGCACAAAAATCAAATCAAAGTGGATCAAAGTCTTAGCACTAGAACAGATATTCTGCATCTAACAGAAGAAAAAGTAAGCCTAAATCTCTGCATGTCAGCTTAGGAACTAATGACTTTAACAAGACTACTCCTAAAGCACAGAAGTAAAATCAAGAATCAATAAATGGGATGGAATCAAACAAAAAAGTTTCTTCACAGCAAAATAAATAATAATAGGAAGAAAAATCCTACAGAATGGGAAAAAAATCTTTACCGCACACAACTCAGAGAGAGCATTAATATCCAGGGTATATAAAGAACTCAAAAAACTTAACACTGAAAACAAACATACATACAGATAACCCAATCAATAAAGGGGCAAAGGAATTAAATAGGCACATCACAGAAGAAGAAATACAATCAATCAACAAATATATGAAAAACGTGTTCAACATCACTAGCAATTAGAGAAATACAAATCAAAACTATAATGAAATTTCATTTTACTCCAGTCAGAATGGCAATTATCAAGAATACAAGCAATAATAAATGTTGGCAAGGATGTAGGGAGAAGGGAATGCTCATACACTGCTGATGGAACTACACATTGGTGCAACCACTATGGAAAGCAGTATGGAGATTCCTCAGAAAACTTGGAACAGAACCACCATTTGACTCAGTCATCCCACTCCTAGGTTTACATCCAAATAACTTAGAATACAACAGTGACACAGCCACATCAATGTTTATAGCAGCTCAATTCACAATAACTAAACTATGGAACCAACTTAAGTGCCTTTCAGCAGATGAATGGATAAAGAAACCCTGGTGTATGTACACAATGGAATATTACTCAACTTTAAAGATGAATGAAATTTTTGCATTTTCTGGTAGATGGGTGGAACTGAAGAATATTTTTCTAGGCAAAAGAAGCCAATCTCAAAGAACCAAAGGCCAAATGTTTTCTCAGATATGTGAATGCTAATTCACAATGGGGAGGAGGGGCAGAGAATAGAGGTATTTTGGACAAGACAGAGGGGAGTGACGAGAGGGGAGGGGGCTTGAGGATAGGAATGATAGTAGAATGAATGGGACATTATTACCTTATGTGCAGATATGATTACATGACCTGTGTAATATGGTGTATAACATCATATTTAGCCAGAAAAAAATGAAAAATTTAACTCCATTTATGTATGATGTGTCAAAATGAATTCTACTGTCATGTATAACTAATTAAAACAAATAAAAATATATTTTAAAAAAGAACCACTGCTCTTAATAGGTAGAAGAAAGTCACTGGAAAATTAAGGTAATTCTTCCTACAACAATAACAAAAAACAAACAAACGAATGTATAAATATTCAAATCACCTCTAAACTAACAACAATCTGTAGGCTAAATTTCAGCCCAGGGATATAATCAGGGTTTAATAATTAATACTACATTGTGTATGGATAGAAAATTTGTATTAATCATCTGTCTTGAACAGATCACACATTTACATATATGAATTAGGAGGCTTTGAAAGAATGCTATGGTTAAATTCCTTCTTAGACATGTCTATTACAGAATGCTATATAGCTAACTGTGTTAGCTTTTTGTCACTGTTACAAAAATACCCAATAATAACAACAATTTACAGAAGTTTATTTGGTCTCTCATGGTTTTAGTCTATGGTTGGCCCACTCCATTGCTCTAGGCCCAAGGTGAGGCAGAACAACATGGTAGAGGTATATCATTCATCTCATGCAGGCAGAAGACAGAGAGAGAGGGGAAGGGGCCAAAGGCAAGATGAACCCTTCAAGGACACATCCCTAATGGCCCACCTCCTCTAGCCACACTTCACCTCCCTACAGTTACCACACAGTCAGCCCATTTAAACTAGGATGGACTGATTAGATTATAGCTCTCATAATCTAATTATTTAATCTCTGAACATTCCTGTAGTCTCAGAAAATTTGGGGACCACCTCATATCTGAACCACAACTCTAATATTTTTAGTTATTCTCTTTTCAATTTAATCTTTTGTGATTTTATAATCATTTTATACATCACTAATTACTTTGTGTACTCTATTTCATTTGTACATATATGTATCTTATATTCATGAAGTATTAAACTTTATTAATATAAATACTTATTGGGAAAAAATGACAAGGAAAAGTGAAAGAAAATAAAGTTAATAAAATGTATGTGAAGGACAGACTCTTCCAAAATGTGACATTGGAAATGTCTTCAATAATGTAACCAAATTGCCTTGCTTATCAGGGAATTCTCTGCTATATGGTACAAACATGAACCTAGAAACAAAGCATAAAGTGGTGTGATGTGGTATTTCCTTTGAACTAGATGTGTCAAATCTCTGGCTCTTCAAACCATGACCTGTCTAATCAAGAAAGAAAGAAAAAGCATCCTTCCTTCTGGCCTAGAATAACTTATATTTTGTGTTTTGTGTGAGATAAGGGATGAAAAAAAATAAACAAAGAACAAGACTGAACTCCTCTTTGAATACAGAAGATGCTATGATACAGTTAACTAAATTAATAAAAAATTATCAATTCCTTTATACAAAGTAAAATATTATTTTTACCGCTGATATTTCCTACTTAGAAACACTAAGTTCTTACATATTTCTTTAGAGAGATTTATTCCTGTTTTCGGTGGAAACCAGCATTGCAGTTACCATCAACTTATTGAACATGTCTACTTTCTTCTAAAAACTTTAGGCATTTTTAAAATACTAGGAGAAATATGTAAGGATAAGTTATTTGTCAATTACAGCTAAAGAAATTAACAAATATGAAAAAAACCCTCAAAATTTGACATGAACTGAAAATTGGCCTATTTTACAATCACATTCATTTAAAAATTCACCTTAATTTATTCCCCCAGCCCCACATTATGAACCCAATAATTGGTTGTCAATATCAAGTGTACAGGTTCAAATCAGAATGGTCACAGGTATCCCAGTTTTTCCCTTTTGGCCTGTCCAGCCTCAGTTTCCTTTAACAACAACCAGAGAAGCAAACAAGCTTGTACCTCACTTACTGATTATTCTGTTATCATCTTTATTGGTCAATTTATCTCCATTTTCAACTCTCTGAAACAGAAATTCAATGCTTCAGCCAACCCATCTTCTTATGAGGACAATTTCCCTCTGATATTTCCTACTTAGAAATACTAAGTTCTTACCTATGTGATCTGGATGGAGTGAAGGAGCAGGAGGCAGGGCGTGCGGGAATCCAGGCCCAGGCTGCACATGGCTGATCTCTGAAGGGTCAACAGCCTTCCCCTCACCCTGTCCTTTATGCTTTTCTCCTCCCTTTACCCAGAGGCTTCCCCAACCCCTCGATGTCCATGGTCAATGAGGACTCCTTCTGCAAACGATGTTCTCTCAAAGTCAAGCACACCTCCTCCCTGTCCATGAACTTTTCTGCATTCACCTTAACATCTGTACACATCTTTTAGTCAAAACACTGATCATGTTAATGTATATTTACTTATATATTTGATTTATGTAAATATTTACTACAAATCTCTAAAGAAATATTTCATGTTTTTTGGCATGTAAATTCCAATTAGGAAAATATTATATAATTATGTATATATATA
This sequence comes from Marmota monax, assembly GCF_021218885.2. Lineage (NCBI taxonomy): Eukaryota > Metazoa > Chordata > Mammalia > Rodentia > Sciuridae > Marmota > Marmota monax. Next base: position 2,048,978 of record NW_026694999.1, on the reverse strand, counting down.
ATTATATAATATATTATATAATTATATATAATTCAAACCCCTATTTTTAAAAGGGGGTGATGGAAACATGTTGCAGTGTAGAATCCTTCACTTGTATGAGCATGGTTTGCACTTGACACACTTGGTACTCTACACATGATGGTTATGGGAATGGGGACAGTATTAAAGACCACAGACAATATTTGTGCTATCCACTATATAGAGCATGATTTGTGAGTCAACTGGTGATTTTCACAAGATGAGAATTACACATATGGAAATTGGGTAATTAGCCCAAGAAATCAGATTCTAGATTACATTCTTATCGCACTTTCAGATCTCTATAAAGTACACTTTTAATTTAATTATTTAGTTAAATCTTTTTATTTAGTAAACTTTTTTGAAAGTTTGTGCATTGAATTGTGCTTTTCCTGAATTTCTTTGTTTCATATATGTAACATAATGCCTTAAAATTCAGCAGAGTCAAGTATGAATGATTCATAATTTCATGTTAATAAGATATTTCCCTTTGTCATACATATATACATACAAATAATTTTTCAACTGTTTTCTCTTTTAGATCAATAACAAAGGATAACTTATAACATAAAGGCTTCATATATGATAAATTAATTATACATTCTTATGACATGGAGGACAACCTTCCAGAGTCTTCTGAACAATCAGTTCATCAGAGAGAAACAACAGCTCAGACTGGCTGTAGAAGAAACAGCAGGATTTGGCTTGAAGATCTTTGCCAAGAATCTCAGAGAGGTATGAATAGGACCCTTGGGCTGGCAAACTCTCTTGGTATACTTTCCAGAGGTGAAATAACACAATGATCAACATATGTAACAATATAAGCAGAATTTTTGTATAAGATTTGGGCTCTGTTCTCTCCATTGGTTGTGTTTTCTGTTCTGTTTTGTGAAAGAGGAGGATTTTTTTTGTTCCTTCCTTTCCTTTAATTTCATTGTACTTTAAAGATTTTACAAACTGAAGTCAAAATAATAATTTCAAGTCCCCTACACGAGAAGGAAAAACCCCAATGGAAACACCAGACATCTTCTCTTTCCTCTTTTCAGGTAGGATTAAAAAATTCTGAGGAATGGGGCAGGAAAAATGAAGCAAAAATTAATAAATAAATGAAGAGGGAGGGTACTTCAAGAGCAAAGAAGTTAGTTACATCTTTTTCTTCTACTTTTTTAAACTTATAAGGGTTATGGGTACATTTTTTTAATCATGAAACATTCAAAGTAGACTAAAGTAATGCTTTTTAAAATATAGAACAAGGAATGAGAACATCTCAGATTTTAAAAATGTTTTTTAAACATTTTAAAAACATTTAGTGCATTATACTTACAGAAAGCTAGTAGGCATCAACAATGCAGATTTTTAGTCTTTTGTTCACATTTTATCTAGACATCTTTGGTACAAGGAGAATTGGAAAAGTCCAATACCTCTTCAGAGATTGTCAAGTAGTGGCACATAATGACTTTCTACATGGTCTTCTGAATGGGGTGTCAAAATGCACTGCTCTGAGGCTCTGTACACACATGCCAGAACCATGCGCACAGATGACAAGCCGCAGTGTCCTTTTTTTCATCTTTTTTAACAGATGGGGATTTTTACATTGATTGTTATGGTCTGTGGAGACTTCTTCAGGAAAATCAGCAATAAAAGGGGTATGGGGGGTGCAGTTGTGAAAGGTCCTTAGTTAGTCTCTGAGAGACTGAATTAGTTGGTTAGTCTGAGTTGCTGGCATTCAGTTCTGTGCGTGAACTAGTAACAGAGTTTCCCTGGTTACCAGTGGTAGTCTGATCAGTCTTCGTGTTAAAGGTGACCCTGGGTGATTCTGAGGGTTACTGTGCTGGAAGTATAATCTGATCTCAATGCCCTCTGTGCCATATGGAGTGACGTCACAAACAGTCAAACACAGGCCAGGCAAAAAGTAAATGCCACTGAATGAACAAGGAAGTTTTTCATTCCACATTTGCAGGTTTCGTCAAGCTCCTTCCACATTCTCCTGATGGTCTCTAACTTGGATCTAGAGCTCTATCCACCATTCTTTTGCTGCTTACATTCATTTTTCATTTTGAACAAATATAAATCTAACTATAATTTGTTTTAATGAATTCTAAGCTACTTTGCTCAAACATCAGTGGTAAAACATGAGGATGATGATGGGACAGAATTCTACTCCAACTAAAAAGCAGAGAGAAGAAAACAAAACAAAACATGGTCAGTGGGTAGCTATGAATTTCACTATGATCAGGATGTAGTAAGCAGCCCCAGGTTCCTTCCTCCCATCTCTGCCAGCACCAGAGAGTCCTCATCCAGGCTCAAGTGAATAGCTGCTATTTTCAGGCCTACTGGGAGGATAATAAGACTATCCCCTTCCATAAATAATGAGGACTCACTGTGTTCACATGGGAAAACTGCACTGTTACCCACATCTGCTATGAAGAAGCAAAACCCACCCTTCTCTGATCAGAACATCAACCACGTGAAAAGGAATATTTAAATAAGGCCCAGGGACAACACAAAATCCACAAAATGCCCACATTGAAAATGAAAATCACAAGTTATGCCAAGAACCAATAGGAAGTAAAGCTGGATGAAAAACACACAATATCAGTGTGTTATTCTGATAGTCAGACACAGATATCAGAATGTTAGAAATACCTTATAAACAGGGACGAGAGGTGGGAGGGAAAGGGAGAGAGAAGGGAAATTGCATGGAAATGGAAGGAGACCCCCATTGTTATACAAAATTACATATAAGAGGATGTGAGGGAAAAGGGAAAAAAAACAAGGGAGAGAAATGAATTACAGTAGATGGGGTAGAGAAAGAAGATGGGAGGGGAGGGGAGGGGGGATAGTAGAGGATAGGAAAGGTGTAGCAGAATACAACAGTCACTAGTATGGCAACATGTAAAAACGTGGATGTGTAATCGATGTGATTCTGCAATCTGTATACGGGGTAAAAATGGGAGTTCATAACCCACTTGAATCAAATGTATGAAATATGATATTTCAAGAGCTTTGTAATGTTTTGAACAACCAATAAAAAAAGAAATACATTATAAAAATTGTAAAGTAGTGTCATTAAAATTATTTTGTAAGAATTACCATCATGCTTGAAACAGACTCAGGGCAAGTATAGAAGAATCAAAGAATAATAAAATGTAGTTTTCAGATTTGAAAAATAACATCACTGAAAAGAAAACATGAATAACAATCCCTTCAGTTATTAGCTCAATAAAAGAGTAACAGAAACAGGCACACACACACACACACACAAAAAATCTCAAGATGAAAGGCAGATGACTCCTGAGATATCTATACAGGGAATCTTTAAGTCCAGGAAAACTAATAGTTACATCAAGGACCCTATTTTGCTATTAATGATCCTGATCTTCCAAAAATATAATTAAAGATGGCTCTACATCTGAACAGCCTTTGTGATCAGTGAAGGGGAACTCATTAAAAACATCCACTGTTCAAAGACTTAAACTCAAAAGAGACAATTAACAGAATTTAAAAGTATGGCTACTTAGGCAACGCAGTCTAAACTTGGCTTCCAGTCCATCCTTTGGAGATTCATCAGGCATCATATCTGAATTCTAGTCTTAATGAACACATACCCATGTACCTCTTTACTGAACCCTGTTAGCATTTATAACAAGGAGCAGCTTCAAACATTCCGAAAACATAGCAAGCAGAAAGAATTTGATGCTAAAATCATCACAAGCATAATGCATTCTGGCTCCGTAATACATGAGAATAAACTCAGCAAGACCAAACTGTGTTCCCAAAGTGACTTGAAGATGTTTGGTAATCATAACTGCTAATATTTTGAAATATTTACCATGAGACTGGCATTGTTATAAGTACCTCTTAAGAGCTATGTGGTATGTACTGTCTTCATCCCTGTTTCACAGTTGGGGAAACTGAGGGACAGAGCATTAATAAACTGCCCCAAGCACTTTGGAGCCTATATTCAAACCCAGGTATTCTCACCATAGTGTGTGATTGCAAGCACAAAGGGAAAGAAAATGCCTTTCAAAATTCATTATATTTCATTAGAATGAAGTTCAAAACTGTCACAATAATTAAAAATCACCTGTTATTATGTATACTTATTTACAGAGAAGCTAATGAAGCACAGAAATGGTACAGTTGTCAGATGATACAGGACACATGTTGTAAGTTCTAGAATAATGCATTCAGGATCAGTGGATGCAAGAAGAAAGGAGATTTTTGTCCTTTCTGAAAGAGAAAAAACTCCAACACTAATGTAATAAAACTAGAGAATCTATGATGCTTCAAATGACTTCCATGCCACGCTGGCCATTAAATACTGATAAAAAAAGACATTTCTGTGAGACTCTCTTACACCTGGTTAAATAGACAGGAGATTGAAACCCAGACCATGGGCAGAAAATCTACAGGGTAACAGATTTCTTTTTTCTTTTTCTTTTTTTCTTTTTATTGGTTCTTGTTAGTTTTAGTTTAGGATCCATTTTGTCAAAATCATAAAAGCATAGATTTTAATTTGTTCTAATTTAGCCTCGGGACTTCTCTTCCCTCCTCTCTCTGTTTCTTTCCTTCTAATCTACTGATCTTTCTGATCTTTACTTATTATTTTTTTATTGATTAGTGTCATATCAAATGCCCACTGTGGTATATTTACATATGGACATAGGAATGTTAGGTCAGATTCATTCCATTGTCTTTCCTTATCCCATCCCTCCTCCCTTCACGTCAATACCCTTGTTTTCTCCACTGATCTTTCTTCCATTTTTTTAACTCCCTCCTTATTTTGGATTAGTTTCCATAAATGAGAGAAAACATTTGACCTTTGATTTTTTGAGATTGACTAATTCACTTAGCATGATAGTCTTCAGATCCATTCATTTACTGGCAAATGCCAGAATTTTATTTATCTTTATGGATATATATATATATATATATATATATATATATCCATAAATATATATATATATATATATATATATATATATATATCTCCACACACACACACACATATATATACACACATATATATGATATATATATATATATATATATATATATATGTTCAATATATATACATGTATATTTACATCATATTTTCTTTATCTGTTCATCTTTTGAAGGGCTTGTAGGTTGGTTCCATTGCCTAGTTATTGTGAATTGTGCTGCTATAAATGTTGTTGTGGCTGTGTCACTGTAGTATGCTGGTTTTAAATCTCTTAGATGTGTACAAGGTGTGGGATATATGGATCATGTGGTGGTTCTGTTTCTAGTTTTCTGAGAAATCTCCATACTGCTTTCCAGAGTGATTGCACTAATTTGCAGTTCCACCAACAATGTATGAATGTTCTTTTTCTTCCATCTTCTCATCAATATTTATTGTTGCTTATATTCTTGATAGATGCTTCTGAATGGAGTGAGATGAAATCTCAATGTAATTTAAATTTGTTTTGATTAGTTATGCATGACAGTAGAATGCATTTTTGCACTTTGATATATCATAAACAGATGGGATATAATTTCTCATTTTTCTGAGTGTACATGTCGTACATTCACATTGGTCATGCAGTCATATATATATATATATATATATATATATATATATATATATAAAGTAATAATGTCTGTTTCATTCTACTATCTTTTCTATTCCCCACATCTCCTCCCCTTCCCTCCCTTCACTACCCTCTACCTAATCTAAGAACTCTATTCTTCTCTAGTGCCCCACCCCCATTATTGTGACTTAGCATCTGCATATTGGAGAAAACATTTGGCCTTTGGGGATTGGTTTATTTTACTTAGCATGATATCCTCCATCCATTACTGCAAATGCCATAATTTCATTCTTTTTTAAAGGTGAGTAATATTCCATTGAATATATATATCACATTTTCTTTATCTATTCATCTATTGAAGGACCCTAGCTTAGTTCTATAGTTTAGCTATTATGAGTTGAGCTGCTATAAACATTGACATGGCTATATTACTGTAGTATGCTGATTTTAAGTCCTTTGGGTATAAACCTAGGTGTGGGATACCTGGATCAAATGGGGTTTCCATTCCAAGTTCTCTGCTTTCCATAGTGGTTGTACTAATTTGTAGTCCCACCAGCAATGTATGAGTGTATCTTTTTCCCCCACATCCTCACCAATATTTATTGTTGCTTGTATTCTTGACAATTACCATTCTGACTGGTGTGAGATAAAATCTTAGAGTATTTTTGATTTGCATTTCTCTAATTGCTAGAGATGTTGAACATTTTTTTATATATTTGTTGATCAATTGTATTTCTTCCTCTGTGAAGTGTCTGTTCAGTTCCTTAGCCCATTTATTGATTGGGTGATTTGAGTTTGAGTGTGTGTGTGTGTGTTAAGTTTTTTGAGTAATTTATATATCCTAGAGATTAATGCTTTACCAGAGGTGCATGTGGTAAATATTTTCTCCCAATCTGTAGGCTCTCTCCTCATATAATTGATTATTTCCTTTGCTGAGAAGAAGTTTTTTAATTTGAATCTATCCCACTTATTGATCCTTGATTTTACTTCTTGCTCTTTAGGAGTATTGTTAAGGAAGTCAGATCCTAGGCCTACATGGTGAAGATTTGGGCCTGCTTTTTCTTCTCTGAGTCTCAGGGTCTTTGTTACAGTGCCTAATTTTTCAATCCACTTTGAGATGACTTTTGTACAGGGTGAGAGAGAAAGGTTTAATTTCATTTTGGTACATCTGAATTTCCAGTTTTGCCAGCAACATTTGTTGAATAGGCTATCTTTTTATCAGTGAATGTTTTTGGCACCTTTGTCTAGTATAAAATAACCATATTTATGTGGGTTTATTTCTGTATCCTCTATTGTGTACATTGGTTTACAAGTCTATTTTGTTGTCAATATCATGGCATTTTTGTTACTATACCTCTGTATTATAGTTTAAGATCTGGTATTGTGATACCTCCTGCTTTACTTTTCTTGCTAAGGACTGTGTTGGCTATTCTGGTCTCTTATTTTTCCAAATAAATTTCATGATTGCTTTTTTCTATTTCTATGAAGAATGTCATCGGGACTTTAATAGGAATTGCATTAAATCTGTATAATTCTTTTTGTAGTATGGCCATTTTGACAATCTTAATTCTGCCTATCCACAAGCATGGGAGATCTTTCCATCTTCTAAGGTTTTCTTCAACTTCTTTCTTTAGTGTTCTGTAGTTTTCATTGTAGAGGTCTTTCCTCTATATTGTTAGATTGATTCCCAGGGTTGATTTTTTTTGAGGCTATTGTGAATGGGGTAGTTTTCCTAATTTCTCTTTCAAAGGATTCATCACTAATGTATATGAATGCACTTGATTTAGGGGTGTTGATCTTATATCCTGCTACTTTGCTGAATTCATTTATTACTTTTAGAAGTTTTCTGGTGGAATTTTTTTGATCTTCTAGATATAGAATTATGTCATCAGCAAATTGAGGTAGTTTGAGTTCTTCTTTACCTTTTCATATCCCTTTAATTTCTTTCTTCTAATTGTTTCAGTTAGAGTTTCAAGGATGATGTTGCAGAGAAACGGTGAATGAGGACATTCTTGTTCCAGTTTTTAATGGAATGCTTTCAATTTTTCTCCATTTAGAATGATGCTGGCCTTGGGTTTGGCATACATAGCTTTTATAGTGTTGAGGTATATTCCAACTACCCCTAATTTTTCTAGTGTTTTGAACATGAAGTTGTGCCGTATTTTGTCAAATGCTTTTTCTGAATCTATTGAGATGATCATATGATTCTTGTGTTTAAGTTTATTGATATGAATTATGTTTATTGATTTCTGTATGTTGAACAAACCCTGTATCCCTGGGATGAACCCCACTCAATCATGGTGTACTATCTTTTTTAAAAATATGGTTTTGTATGCAGTTTGCTGGAATTTTATTAAGAATTTTTACATCTATGTTCATCAGGGATATTGGTCTGAATTTTTCTTTTCTTGAAGTGTCTTTTTCTGGTTTTCATATCAGGATAAGATTAGCCTCATAGAATGAGTTTGGAAGGGTTCCCTCCTTTTCTATTTCATGGAATACTTTGAAGAGTATTGGTGTTAATTCTTCTTTGAATGTCTTGTAGAATTCAACCGAGAATCTGTCTGGTCCTGAGCTTTTCTTGGTTGGTAGGCTTTTCATGGTGTTTTCTATTTCACTACTTGAAATTGATCTGTTTAAATCGTGTATGACCTCCTTATTGAGTTTGGGTAGGTCATATGTCTCTAGAATTTTGTCAATGTCTTAGATAATTTCAAAATGTTAAAATATAAATTTTCAAAATAGTTTCTGTTTTTCTTCTGTATTTCAGACGTGCATTGCGACATTTCTTTCTTCGTCTTTTATTTTAGTAATTTAAGTTTTCTCTGTTTTTCTCTTTGACAGCATGGCTAGGGGTTTATCTATTTTATTTATTTTTTCAAAGAACCAACTTTTTGTTCTGCCAATTTTTTCAGTTTTTTCTTATGTTTTGATTTCACTAATTTTAACTCTGATTTTAATTATTTCCTATGTTCTACTGCTTTTAGTGTTGACTTGTTCTTTTCCCAGGGCTTTGAGACGTAGTGTTAGGTAATTTATTTGTAGACTTTTTATTCTTTTAATGAATGTGATCAATGCAGTAAACTTTCCTCTCAGTACTGCCTTAATAGTGTGTCAGAGATTTTGATATGTTGTATCACTGTTCTCATTTACCTCTAAGAATATTTTCATTTCATCCCTGATTTCTTCTACTATTCATTCATCATTCAATAGTGTATTATTTAGTCTCCATGTGTTAGAGTAGTTTCCATTTTTTTTTAATTTTCTTGTTGATTTTTAATTTCATTCTGTTATAAACTGATAGAATGCAATGTATTATCTCTGTTTGTATGTATTTACTAAGAGTTGCTTTGTGGCATAAGATATGGTATATTTTAGAGAAGGAGCCATGTGCTGCTGAGAAGAAAGTATATTCACTCATTGATGAAATATTCTATATATGTCTGTTAAGTCTAAATTATGAACTGTATTATTTAGTTCTATAGTTTATTTAGTTTTTGTTTGAATGATCTGTCCAGTAGTGAGAGCAATGTGTGAGTGTATGTTTTTTCCCACATTCTCATAAACAATTACTGCTATTTGTATTCTTGATAACTGCCATTCTGACTGGCATGAGATAAAATCTTACAGTAGTTTTGATTTGCATTTCTCTAATTACTAGTGATGTTAAACATTTTTTCCTTTAGTATAGTTCCTCCCTTTGCTGATTTTTATTGATGTTTTTCATTTCCTCCTTCTAGAATATTTTGCTGAGGATGCTCTCTAGTGCAGGCTTTCTCCCTGTAAATTCTTTTAAATTTCATTTATCATAAAGTTTTACATTTTATCATCGAATCTGAAGCTTAATTTTGCTGGATATAAGATTCTTGGTTGGCATCCATTTTCTTTCAGAGCTAGGTATATGTTGTTCCATGATCTCCTGGCTTTGAGGTTCTGGTTGAAAAATCTGCTGAGATATGAATTGGTGTCTCCCTATATGTGATCTGATTCTTTTCTCTTGTGACCTTTAAGATTCTATACTTATTCTATATGCTAGGCATTTTCATTATAATGTGCCTTGGTGTATCTCTGTTGTAATTTTGTATATTTCTTATCCTGTAGGCCTCTTTTATTTGATTTTCCAATTCATTCTTCATGTTTGGAAAAATTCCTGATATTATTTCATTAAAAAGATTCTGCATTCCATTGGTTTGAATCTCTGTGCCTTCCTCTATCCCAATAAATCTTAGATTTGGTCTTTTGATGCTATCTCATAAGATGCTTTCTTTTGATTTTGTAATTTGGCTTATTGATTCCTTTGAGGATTTCTGTTCAGGTTTTTTCCAAATCTCTGTTTTTCACTTTTTTTCACATTTTATATTTTTTCTTTGATTTTTCTCCTTATACTATTCTTCACTTCAGAGATCAATTTAAATATGTACATTCTGAACTCCTTCTTTGACATTCCTTACCCTGTGTTATCAGTGGCTTCTCTCATTAGAGCATTTTGGTTTGTTTGAGGCACTTTATTCCTTTGTTTCTTCCCAAGATAGGTATGGTCATATGCAACCAAATCTGGAGTGTTCCCTTCAGCAGACCTCTAGGCAGTAGTAGCAGTGATAGTGGCAGTGATTGGTGGCAGCAGGCTGTAGGTCAGCAGCAGTGGTAGTGAAACAGTGTCAGCAGGGGCTGCGACTGCACCTGTGGGGGCCGCATCACCCAGACAATCTTGGGAGGGGGGAACAAAGGTGTCAGTGACAGCTACATTGGGGGCAGCGATGTCTGCAATAGCAGCAGCCAGAAAGAAGACCTCCAGGCGACCTCAAGGTGGTGGTCAGGTGGCAGCAGTATGAGAGGCAGCAGCATTGGCTGTAGTGGTGCAGGTGGCCAGAAATTGGAGAAGAGACCTCCAGACATCAGGCCACACCAACCTCAGAGGTAGTGTCATAGGTAGTGGCAGCCATGCCCAGAGAACAGACCTCCAGGTGGCAGTGGCTTCTGCAGCAGCCTAGATAGGTTTTGAAATAAGTGCATACTTGTGAATTTTCACCACCAATAAGTTCACAGGCAATCCATCTCCCCCTCTAAGTATTCTCCTACCATTTTTAGTATTATTATTTTTGTTTTTACACACACACGTGTATGTGTGTTAAGAATATTGACGTAAGATCTCTCCTTAAAAAATTTTAAGTATATTGCCAGGTGCCGTGGTTCACGTCTGTAATCCCAGCAGTTTGGGAGGCTGAGGCAGGAGGATCGTGAGATCAAAGCCATCCTCAGCAAAAGCAGGGTGCTAAGCAACTCAGTGAGACCCTGTCTCTAAATAAAATACAAAATAGGGCTGAAAATGTCTCTCAGTGGTTGAACGCCCCTGAGTTCAATCCCCGCCACCAAAAAAAAAAAAAGTAAGTATACAATTTTGTTAGCTATAGGCACTTTGCTATATAGACAACCAGGATTCATGTTTCTTTCTTAAGTAAAAGTTTGCATGCACTGGTTGTAGGTCTTTATGTACTCCTTTCCCCAGTGCCTGCAGTAATGATTTTATTCTCTGCTTCTATGAATTTGATTATTTGAACTTGCTCACATAAGTGAGATCAGGCAGTATTTGAACTTCTGTGGTAAGCATATTTGACAACATCCTCCTGGTTCATCCATATTTTCTTAAGTGCCAGAGTTCCCTTTTATTTTAAGATTGACTAATATTCCATTGCATGTATATACCACATTTTCTATATCCTTTCTTACATCAATGGACATTTAGATAAGTTTTCTATCTTAGTTATTGCAACTAATGCTGCAATGAACATGCGAGTGCAGGTATTCTTTAAATTCCTGACTTCAGTTCTAGTATTGCTGGGTTGTATTATAGTTGTATTTTTTAAGTTTTGAGTTGCCTCATATTGTTTTCAACTGGACCAATTTGCATTCCTGCCAGCATTATACCAGAATTCCCTTTCCCCAGATCCTAAGACTTGATGTCTTTTTTTTCCCCTAATAATAGCCATCTCACTATGGGTAATTCAATAATTTCTTGTATATTTTGTTTGCATTTCCCTGAGGATTTATGATGTTGAGTATATTTTCATATTTTGTGATTTTTAGTATACTTACCCGTTGGATATTTGTAAGTCTTCTTTTGAGGAACATCTACACAGGCTCCTTATCACATTTTTCCATTAGGTTATTTGGAATTTTGTTATTTGTTTTGCCCTTGAGTCTAGGAGTTCCTTTTGTATTTTGGATGTTAATTCCTCATGTGTAATATTGTTTAAAAATATTTTCTTCCATTCTATCTATTACCATTTCATTTTTCTGGTTGCTTCCTTTGTGGTGCAGAAGCTTTTTAGTTTGATATAATATTCCTTGCTTATTTTTTTTTATTTCGTTCCTTTGCTTTTGTTGGTGTAATCTCCAAAAATAATTACCAACATCAAGGTCAATGAATTTTTCCTTATGTTTTTTTCAGGAGGCTTATGATTTGCAGACCTATGCTTAAGTCTTTAATCCACTTTGAATTGATTTCATGTATGGTGTAAGATATTTTTTCATCATAAAAGAATACTGTGAATAATTAATGCCAAAAATCTGGATAACCTAGAAGAAATGGATAAATTCCCAGAAATACACAACTTACCAAGACTGAATTATAAAGAAATAGAAAATGTGAATATATTCATAACAATTAAGGAATAACCAATAATTAAAAACATGTAAAGCCCAAGACCATGTAGTGTATTATATCAAATATTTCAATAATTCAATCTAATCCTACTCATATATTTCTAAAAAAATCAAAAAGCAGGGAATATTTCCAGAGTTATTAAGGTCTTTAATCAAATCTGTAAAATCTTGGCATGTATAGTCTCTGACTCTAATGGGATAAAACTAAATATTAACAAAAAGAGCTTTAGAAATTATACAAAAACATGAAATTAATCAATATTCTCATGAAAGACCAATGATTAAATGAAGAAATCAAAAGGAAAATTAACCAATTTCTGAAAATAAGTGAACATGAAAATGTAACCTACTGAAATTCATGTGATACATCAAAAGTACTGAGGGAAGTTTGTAGAAACAAGAATCCTACATTCATAAAGAGAAAGATTTCAAATGTAAAAACCTAACAATTCATCCTCAAAGAACAAGAAAAGTAACAACACAACAAGCCCCAAATTAGCAGAAGACATAAGAACAGAGCAGAAATAAACAGAGCCTAAAGTATAAAAATATCAACAAAATGAAGATTGATGTTTTTAAAATATTTTTAAATTAATAAGCATTTGGTTAGGTTAACCAAGAAAAATAGAGATGATGCAAGGAAATAAAAACAGAGGGAAAATTGAAACATTCCAACTGTTGCTAAAGGATACAGAGGATCATTAGAGATTATTATATAAAAAACCTATATGCTAAGAAATTAGAAAACCTTGAAGAAATGAATAAATTTTTGAATCTATATAGCCTATCACAATTGAACCATGAAAGCAAAGAAAAGTATTGAAATTGAATCAGTAGTAAAAAGTCTCCCAACAATGAAAATGCCAGGATTAGATGGTTTCACTGCTGAATTTGATTTTTCAAAGAGGAAATAGTGCCAGTTATTCTCAAACTATTTCACTATATTGAAGGAGGGGCAGCAAATGTGTTTACATTCATTCTACAAAGCTAGCACTACCCTAACTAGCATTATGAAAACGAAACAAGAAAACAACAATAAAAAAGAAAGCTACAGACCAATATTCCTTAACATAGATATAAAAGATTATCAACAAAATTCTGGCAAACAGAAATCAAGAGCATATCAAAAATAGTATGTAAAATGAATAAGTGGGATTTATCCCAGCAGTGTAAAAACAATTCTGACTTATGCATATCCATTAATATTATAAATCACATCAACAGAATGAAAGGGAAAATACACATGATCATGTCAATGAATGCAGGAACATATTTAATAAAATTCAACATTACTTCATGATTAAAAACACACTACAATGAAGTGCAGAAAGAATGTCTTTACCTTAACACAATAAAGGTCACCTATTAGAAACTCACAGCTAAAGTCACACTGAATGGAGAAAAGCTGAAATCTTTTTTTCTAGGATTGGGTAAAACACAAGGATGTCCACTTTTACCACTCCTGATCAGTATAGAATTTGAAATCTAAGCCAGAACAATAAGAGAAAGAAATAAAAGATATCTGAACAGGAAAAGAAAAAAGTCAAATTGCCTTATCTGCATATGACATGATTTTTTATATAGAAAAAGTCTAAAAACTCTACCAAAATTTGGTGATTGCAGAATAGAAAATCAACATACAAGTCCCATAGATTTTTATGTATCAATAATGAAAGTACTGAGAAACAAGTCAAGAAAGCAATACAATTCACAACAGCTATTAACAATAACAACAACAACAACAAAAAAGCCATTCTAGAAATAAATTAATGAAGGAAAATGAGTGACCACTAAAATAAAAAAATTATAAAACTTTGTCAAAAGAAATTGTAGAGGACACAAATATATTGAAAGACATCTCATATTCACGTATGAGAATAAATAAACTTGTTAAATTTTCCATACTACCCCAAGTAATCTACAGATTCAGTACAGTTTCTATCAAAATAGCAATTACATTCTCCACAAAAATATCAATTACATTCTTCACTCCTAAAATGTATATGGGATTTAAAAACATTTTAGGTAGCCAAAGCAATTCTGAGCAAGATCATAGCTGGAGGCATTACAATACCTGATTTCAAAACAAATGACACAGCTTCAGTGACAAAAAGACCATGGTACTGACATGAACACAAACAAGTAGAAAAATGGAACAGAATTGAAAACCCAGAAACAAATCCAAGTATTTACAAGCAATTTATTTTCAACAAGGTCTGCAAGAACATAATTGGAGAAAATTTTCTCACTACATGGTTCTGGGGAAACCGTATATTCATAAGAAAGAAACTAGACCCCTTTCTCTTGCCATATTAAAAAAAAAACACTCAAAATGGATCAAAGATTTAAATATACAACCCAAAACAATAAAGCTACAACAAAGAACACAGGGAAATGCCCTAAGACGTTGGGCCCCCAAAGCACAGGAAACAAAAGAAAAAATTAACAAATGGATAACATCAAGGTAAAAAAAAAATATCTGCACAGCAAAGAATACAGTCAATAGCGTGAAGAGACAATGTGCAGAAAGGGACAGAAAATTTGCAAACTATCTGTTCAACCAGGGATTAATATTCAGTATAAGACACTGAAACAATCCAATAGCAAAGCATATGTTTTGGTTAAAACACAGGCTTATCTAAATAGCCATTTCTCAATAGAAGTTTTAAGTCAACAAGTATATTAAAAAGTGCTCAACATCACTAGTCATCAGAGAAATTCACATAAAAACCACAAGATAACTTTTCACCCCAGCTAGAATGGCTCTTGTCAAAAAGAAGATAATCAAATACTCGCAAGAACGCAAAGAGGAACTCTAAAGTAAATTAGTGCAGCTATTATGGGAAACAGTATGGAAGTTCCAGAAAAGTAAATGAAATAACATAACATAGAGGTGCCATATGATACAACAATCCCACTTCTGGGACTATATGCAAAGGCGAAGAAGTCAGTATGTCGCTGCCATCACATGTCCATTGTGGCCCAATTCATGACAGCCACGATATTGAACTGAGAAGTCAATCCATGGATAAATGGATAAGGAAGATGTTTCTCTCTCTCTCTCTCTCTCTCTCTCTCTCTCTCTCTCTCTCATCAGTGTTTTTTTTTTTTAATGAAATTCTGTCACTTGCAATAACATAGATGGAACTAGAAGACATTATGTTTCCTGAAATAAGTTAGGTATAGAAAGACGAGTTTCACAATTTCTCACTTAAATGTAAAAACTAAAGTTAATCTCATAGCAGCAGAGAATGGAAAATAAGGATTACCAGGGCCTGGGAAGGATATGGGGGAAGGCAGATGGAGAAAGGCTGGTTAATGGGTATAGGGGGTGGCTGAATAGGAGGAATAGCTTAATTCTGCAGCATAATAGGATAATTATGGCTGACAAAAATTAATTTAATATTTTGAAATAGCTAGTAGAGAGGATTTTAAATGTGCCTAATATAAAAAAATACATTTATATACATATTCATATTGTTAAAATTTCCATACTACCCCAAGTAATATATATATATATATATATATATATATATATATATATATATATTTATATATAGTAATATGAATGCCAATTGCCCTAATCTGAACACTATGCAAAGTATACATGCATTGAAATGTCACACAGTACTCCATAAATAAATAAAATTATTATGTATTGGTTTATTAAAAAGAGATATTGGTATCATAAAAAAGATTTTTTCTTAATATTCAGCTAAAAAAAACAGTTGTTCTCTGCAAAAAGTTTCTAGGTTAGCATTTTTGTACTTTTCAAAAACCTGAGAACATCATGTTTCTTTTATCTTACTGGGGCCACATGCAGTGTGTTTATTTTTTAGACCACCTCACAGTAGGCTTTGCCTCAATAAAGAATAGTTGTCATTGCTGTTCTTTGCCAGTTTAATATTTCCCTAGAATATTTCTCATGCACACCTTTTATAGAGAAAAAGAATGGTTATAATTAAAGGAAAAATGTATGATCACAATTAAATAATGATTACAATTAAAATAGAGCATAGCAAGTAATTTGTATTGGATGCTTATTAATGATAAAATCAAATTAAATATATTAGCCAATTTAATATTTTCTGGGAGGGTGGTTACTAAGGATTGAAGTCAGTGGCACTAAACCACTGAGTCACAGCCCCAGCACTTTTAATTTTTTTTAAATTTGAGACAAGATCTTGCTAAAGTTGCTGAAGCTGGATTTGAACTTGTGATTGTGATCCTCCTGCATGAACCTCCTGAGCTGCTGGGATTCCAGGCATGTTCCTGGAATAGCTAATTTAATCTTAATAATAATTTCAAAAAGTATTCTATTATTTTCTACTTAATTTTGTAGGTGAACTTTTCCAAAACTTTCACAGAATAAATAAGTTTTCCAAGGTGGTAAATCTAGTAAGTAGCAGAATGAAAACCCTGGCATTCAAAATCATGGTATATCTGATAGTTCTTAACTAACATCTCCTATTGTTCCCCTACCCTTCTAAAGAAGCATTGCACTATGATTAGTTCAACATTTTTTTTTTTTCCAAAACCAGTTTTATGTAACGCATTGATCTAGGCCTTACTGTGTTTCATTGAAAAGGAAAACAGTTAATCAGTATAAAATTGTTCTTTAAATGTACATTTAATCCACTGAAGGATGTAAATAACCATAGAAGACTAATGAGTCTTCACCAGTTTCACTTTTGTACCATTTATTTATAGTACCAACAGGTCACGATATGTAATCATTTTTTAGCTCTACTCTGACATGTTTAAATTGGGATCTCTCTGATGTTAATTTGTATGTATGAATCACTCATGAGTAAATCATAACAAGACTTCTAGCACACAAATCTCAATGAAAGGACTCTTGAAAAATAGTCTGCAAAATAAATGCACTAGAAGCCCATTTCCAGTGCTGTGAACTCAGTGAAAAAAAAAATAGAGATATCCAAAGAGATTTCTCCACCCTCAATTTTTATCAGAAAATAGATATTTGAAATAAAATGTTCAATTGCAAGTTGATTAAGAATGTGTTTTAACATTTTGTTATATTATGTGAAAGCAAAAAGAAAAATCATAATTTTTAAAATCATTATAGCTGGGAAAGAAAAAACATAAACTTGATTGTCAAATTTGATGATTTTATGGCCTTGGGAGACACTTTTCCTAGAATGTCAAAAGTTATTAAAGAAAAAAAATTAAGGTGTTGCAATGCTCTAAAAGGTCATACAAGGTAGAAAAGGTATTTCTGACTCAAGAGACTAGGGAAAAAAACAGAAGGAAAGCACAATTGAACTGACCTTTAAGGACAGGAGAATTTTGACAGAATTAGGTGGGTTAGTCATTTGTTTTGGGGAAGTCCAGTTCTAGAGTGAACTCTGTCAATGAAGATACTGTTCTTCAGAGGTAAAACTAATGAAAAAAAAAAAACTGAACTGCAAATAAATGACAACCAAATCAACCTATGGCAGAATGAGCAGTAAAATTGGAATAAATGAATATACTCTGCCATAGAGATGTCATTCTTCTGGTTATAAAATAAAGGTGACACTTAATGTCTCCAAAATATAAAAATACAATAAATTTAGTGAACTAGAGAATGTCATTGAAGATTATAACGTTTTCTCTTTATTGGAAACATTTCTCAAAATATTCACACACACACACACACACACACACACACACACACAGAGACAGAGAGAAAGAGAGAGAGAGAGTGTGTTCATAAATGAAATGTCTGTTCAATTAATTTAAAGATGGATGAAATTGAAAATAAAATACTTAGTGTATATGTTTTCTCCTGACTCAAACTGGAACCAAATTAATTATGGAAACTTTGATTTTCATTTTATCTCCTTCTGTGACTATGTTAGAGATATAGATGAAAGGGAAATTATCTCTAAACAAGGTAAATACTCAGTGGTTATTTAGTTATCCAAATGTGGATGGGGCTAGGAGAAAGAAGATCTTTTATAAACAGGTAGCTTTGAAATTAGTGTCAAAATAAGCTCCCATGAGTCTCCTACCTCTCCTCACCATCAGTCCACAAAATACTGCAGCTTGTATGAAAGTTCCTAAGAACAACTGTGAAGGAACTGGACAAGTCAGAACCGAAGCCACCTGGCAGAGTTGACATAAAGGGATTGTTACTGGAGAGGGCTCTTCCTCTCTGGTATGCTCTGTGCTCCAACAGCCCTAAATCATTCCCAGGAAAAAGTGTCATCTATTTTTTTCTTGACAAATATTTCCTATATTTCATATAGATATAAACACTAGCACCAGTCTCCTTGTTAGTGTAAAATGTGCAGATTCCGTTAAAAAAAAAAACAAAAAAACAAACACAACACAACACATGTTTCCATGACAACGGTGTTATTTCTTATATAGTTGATCTTGTTAGGGTTTCTGTTGCTCTTGCTAGAATGATCATATCCTTTGTTGACATTTACCTTTGCACACATTAAAAATGAATAAGTAAACAATTCTCTTTATTTCCCTTAATTTGTGTTCTTGTATTTTTTTAATTATTCAAACGATCTGAAAATTAAAGCTAATCTTAGCCATTGTGATTTATGCATTCCCTCTCTGTATAATATTAAATAAAATATTCAAAAGGCCATAATTTTATATTTATTAAGAAAACCAGTTATGTTTGAATAAATTACTTGCTTCAAAATAAGTTTTGGGGAAAATTTACAGGAGCAGTGACATTGTGTTTAAACCTTCTCAAATCCATGCATGAAAATAGTCGGATCACAAACAGACAAAAAAAAAAAAAAAAAAGGAAAAAGAAAGAAAGGAAAAATACCCCACACCCTACATATAACATTTACAATAAAAGTAGATGTTACGTCCCCAAAACTTGAGTGTTGAATCTGGAAAAAAAAAAAAAAGGATATGAGACCATACAATTTGCTACATTTGCACTGAACAGAGAAGCTGGATTAATGAGTTAGCTCACAAGGCCAGGAGTTGCGCTGTTAGCGTGTTTGGATGATGGAAATTTGGAATTAAACAGGTGATCTACACTGAATAATTTCCTTTTATCTTCACATAAAACATTATCCAGATACAACTGAAAATTATTAAACTGAGGTGGATTTATTATATTATGGCTAGCCCCTTACAACTATGTATCCACCATGAAAGTCCAGAGGGCATTCTTAGAGAAATACATTTTGAGGGGAACACAGAAGTCCTTTAAAAACAATGTAGTGTCTAATATCTGCAGCCCAGCAATGACACTGAGAAATGTTTCTTCCTAACTTCAAAGAGGATGGTGGAACCCAGGGCATAAGAAGCCAAGTAGCATCATTTTATTGCAAGAAAGGAAGTGTTTGCTATCACTATAGTGCAAAGCAGAGATGACGCAATGATGGAAATGGTCTGACCATCTGAGATCTGTGAATCTGCCTAATCCTAACTCAAATAATTGAATAGTCTACTAAAGCCTTAATGATATAAATAAGTACAAAGTTCTAAATTTGCTTAACAAAAGTCTGACTTGAAAGACCAAATTCTAAAGTTTGTGTCTGTTCATGACATAGAGTCATTGGACAGGCTGTGTCTCCTTGAGGAAGAGCCATGGTGTACTATAAATATTTGCATAATAAATCTTTCTTCCAGCCTTCTATAACAGCCACTTAACAGGATGACTGTGTATTAGTGGAAACAACCAGGATTTGGGGATTATTCATTGTCCTGAACTCATATTATTTTCTAGAGACTCAACACCAATGTTATCAACCTGTCAGGTTAATAGTTAGGCTGTAGTCTATCTCAGAGAAGTGCACTGTGAGCTCAGGAATAGCCCCCAGTTATTTTTCAAGTTCAGAAATACATGCTTGAAATAGATCCACAAAGCAATTGGCATAAACTCACATTAATTTTCTGGCCAATGGACTACTATATTAGGAAAGATAAAATTGGAGAAACAACAAAAAAAAGCTTCTATCTAAAAAAATATCATAAATAAAAAGCAACACTACATTTTCCTGGAGAAACTGTAAAGTTAGTGCCAACATCAAGGTGACTTTTATTCTTTCCTCCATGCAATTTGCCTTTTGGGATGGAACAAAACACAAATGGATCTCAGGAAAAGAGACAAGATTGTTGTAAATTTTATGAGGTAGTGATTCTACATGCAGTATTGTTTTTGAGATTTGGCTTAGTTACTGGAAAAAAATCAACATCTTTCTTGGTACATGGAATGCAGCTACCAATTTGTCAAACACTTTTCTCTATGACGGTTAGTAAAGACAACATACTTTTCCACAACAGCATTATATTACTCCCACCTCTCAACTGTAACCTCTCTAGGGACTTTACCACATGTTTATGTTACAGAACATCAAAATGATCCACCTCCTTGATGATGTCATGATTAGAGGAAGTCTTTTTTTTTGACAAGGAAAAATAATTTTAATTTCAAGTTCCACATAATTTTCCAGTCCTGTTACTCCCAAATTTCTGGGAAATCTGTAAATCTTAAAGTTATCATAATTTCTCCCACTTATGAAGATTACCTTGTACACTGTTAATTAGCTTAAGCAATAAATAATTGAGCAAAGAGATATGCAATATTTTAAGGGACCATAACTTAGGGGATTTTCCAACATTATCTACTGATCAAATAATGGAGACTACATCAGTCTAAGAGTCCTGAGAATGGCCAGATCACCATAAACCATCTTGTGATCACCAGACTTATGACATTCCCACCTACTTTCTCATGCCTACACTTCACCAAGTTTCCTGTAAAAGAACTTGAGAATCCCCAGAGTGCCTCTCACCCTTGAGATGGCCTCATTCTCTCTTCAATGTGTACTCCTTTCTTTACTCTAAAAGGTGTTTCTCCCTCGAGATAGCCCTCATTCTCCCTTGAGTATGTATCTACTTTCTTTTTCTTTTTTAAAGAGAGAGAGAGAGAATTTTTAAGTATGTATTTTTTAGTTTTCGGTGGACACAACATCTTTATTTTTTTTTTAATTTTTCTGTGGTGCTGAGGATCGAACCCAGCGCCCCACACATGCCAAGCAAGTACGCTACCACTTGAGTCACATCCCCAGCCCTTTCTTAAAACAAAACAACAACAACAAAAAAGCTCTCTGCGTCTCTGACTAGCATGTGATGAAATCCTTTTCCATCATATATGCCAAGGACCCCACTTGCCCTGAGTCAAGTTCCCTCATCTCCAAGAACTTCTCTGGACTCTTCCAGTAACAGCCCCAGATGTGGTGAAACCTTCTGACCAGATGGCCTGACTCTGCTTCCTTTCCTTTTGACTTCTTCTTTATTTTTTTTGCTTCAGTATTATTATTTTTATTATTGGTTATTACAAATGAAAATTTTTCGAGAATTCATGTACAAGTGTTTACGTGGACACGTGCTTTCGTTTCTCTTGTGTAATTTGGGATTGGTCAATTGTTTAATAAATGTATTATTAACTTTACCATAAATTGCAAAACTGTTTCCCAATGTGTCTGTATCATTTCGCATCCCTAGGAGAAATTCTTTTTTTTTTTTTTTTGCTTTACAATTCTTAATACACATATATATCACAATTTTTCATATCTTTGTTTGTATATAAGGTATGTTGACACCAAATTCAAGTCTTCATACATGTATTTTGTGTAATGTGACCATCACATTCCACCATCCTTGCTAATCCCCTTCCCTCTCCTTTTCCTTCCACTCCTCTTCCCTATCTAGAATTAATCTAATCCTCCCATGCTCTCCCTCCTTACCCCACTATGAGTCATCCCCCTTATATCAGAGAAAACATTTGGAATTTGTTTTTTGGGGGGATTTGGTTAAGTTCACTTAGCATTATCTTTTCCAATGCCATCCATTTACCTGCAAATGCCATGATTTTGTTCTTTTTTAGTGATGAGTAATATTCCATTGTGTATAAATGCCACATTTTTAATCCATTCATCCACTGAACGACATCTAGGTTGGCTCCACAGTTTAGCTATTGTGAGCTGTGCTGATATAAACATTGATGTGGTTGTGTCCCTATAGAATGCTATTTTTAAGTCCTTTGGGTATAGTCTGAGAAGAGGAATAGCTGGGTCAAATGGTGGTTCCATTCCTAGATTTCCAAGGAATCTTCATACTGCTTTCCAAATTGGCTGTACCAATTTGCAGTCCCACCAGCAATATGAGTGTGCCTTTTCCCCCACATCCTTAGCAACACTTGTTGTTGTTTGTCTTCATAATAGCTGCCATTCTGACTGGAGTGAGATGATATCTTAAGAGTAGTTTTGATTTGCATTTCTCTGATTGCTAGAGATGATGAGCATTTTTTCATATATTTGTTGACTGATTGAATATCCTCTTCTGAGAATTGTCTGTTCAGGTCCTTGGCCCATTTATTGATTGTATTATTATTATTTGTGTGTGTGTGTGTGTGTGTGTGTGTGCTTAGCTTCCTGAGTTCTTTATATACCCTAGAGATTAGTGCTCTATGTGATGTGTGAGGGGTAAAAATTTGCTCCCTGTTCATCTCACAGATTGTTTCTAACTCTAATGTCATTGCTATGATACATGCATGAGAGAAGATGGGCAAAAAGTCCTAAAAAGTTTCAAAGATCTTCAGAGATTTTTCAGTGAATACCCTAGAAGTTTATTGATCAGAGGCAGACTAACATGTCTTTCCAAGCTGAAGGATAAGGACTAAAGTGCCACAAAGAAAAGCTCTAAAGTCTATTGAGCCACTTCAATTTTAGAAACAGCATATACCTCAATTTGGGGTGCTACTTTGAACCATTTACTGAGAGGTTAGAATTTCTGCTAGATTTGTGAGGGGTTTAAATGAAGATAAGGTTCCATATCAGGTTCAGGATGATATGAAAACTTCTCTACCATTTGAGCCTTACAAATCTTACCACCCTAATATACTGTAACAATTAAATGTGCTCAATGGAGAGTTTTTTTAGACATCTCATAATTGAATTACACCACTGACCATTGAAATTTTGGAGTAAAGATACATAATCCCTTCTCAGATTAATATTTTCCTTTGAGAACAGTTTTTAGCATGCCGCTGGAATCCAATTGAGACTAAATCTTTATATGGGCCACAGCCCTGGGCTGAGTTCCGACTCACCCTAGCATAAAGCTGGACATACACAGCAACATTCTACCATTATTTGGAAGTGTATAGATGAAGTTGGGCTTGAGTAGGTTTTGAAAGCACAAATAAGTTAAATGTGCAAGGAATTATGATTCCATGGTTTCTTCTGATATTTTACCTCCTCTGTTCCAACCAATAGCTGTAGCCTCATGAGCAGTATCATATGACAATTTGAGTGGGGAAGACACAATATAGATTTGGTTTAGGGATGGTTCTACATGCTAAGGGTAGCATGATCTGAAAGGGACCTAGAATACTCTTCCCTCCCTTAAGGATGGCCCAGAAGGATTATGGTGGAAGCAGAATTTTGAGCACTGCAATCATTTCCTCATTTTTCCTGGAATAAGACATGGCCAGAAAAACAGTTGAGCACTAGCATTTGAGAACCGGCTTACAATTTGGTTAGACATGTAGCGACTTGGAAGAAGCATAATTGGAAATGATGAGTAAGGTGACTGCAGAAAAGAAATATGGAGAGGCCTCTCTGATTTGGTACAGTGAATATATCTAAACAGCATCTATGGCAGAGAGGGCCTTATTAGCAAGCTGAAGAAGATGAACCATTATGCTTCTTCCCCCAGTCAATCCTGTTCTTGCTCAATTGGCTCATGAAGCCCATGACCACAGCATCAAGGCCGGAGATGAGGCCTAGATATAGAAGCATAGACCAGGCTGATCTAGCTACACTTCTAAGTGGTTACCAATAGTAAGCCCAACACTGTGTTTTCAAATATGGCATCATGCCTCATGGGAACACTCCAGCTACATGGTGATTCACTGAATGCTTCCATCATAAAAGGAGCAGTACTTACTTTGGATAAGAATTTGCTTTTCCTACACATAATTCTTCCACCAAAACATCATCTGTGAGTTCACAGAATGCCTTGTTCACAAAAATGGTACAACACATGCACTGCTTTCACTACAAATTTCTTTTACATAGGAATATGATCATAGAATTAGTTGACTTTTGTGTGTCCCCCTTTACCTTGAAGCAGCAGGCCTGGTAGATCAATGTTTTGTAGTTGAAGAAAAAAATCTGTTTCTGTGCAGCTGAGGAACAATATTTTGAAGAGCTGGGACCTTGCTCTTCAGGTTAGATTATGTATTCACTGACTGTTTCTTCCATTATAAGAAACTGCTGTTTTTCCCATACCAAAATTTCACAGATCTGGGACTCAAGAGAAAGAAGTGGGAATAACTCTTCTTACTATTATCTCCAATAATCTTAAGTATTTTTCCCAATATTTATTCCTTTAGGGAACACATAATATCCAATTGAAAATTCAGACTCTCACTTGGTCATATAGTACTCCACAAGCAGTCAATCAATAAGTAATTAAGACAGAATTGACTGATGTGATTGACTCTAATATCAAAGAGAACTTGGTTTCCTACTACATGATAAAAATAAGGAGTATATCTATAAATTTGGGAAGTCTCCTAAGGCTCCTAGCAGTACCTTTACAACCTGTTATAAAAATCAATAAAAATAGAACTAAGTAAACCAGAATTGCTAATGGCCCAGAGATTTCAAAAAATGAAATTTTGAATTACCTCAGTTGGCAAATTCAATCATGACCAATTTAAGTGATTGTTGTATTGAGAGCATTGGAAATACACAAAGAGAAATGAGTAAGAGGACTGGGAATATAGCTCAGTTGGTAGAGTGCTTGTCTCACATGCCCAAGACCCTGGGCTTAATCCCCAGCACCTCAAAAAGAGAGAGAAAGAGACGGCGGGGGGGGGGGAGAGGGAGGAATTTTATATATATATGAGTGCTCTAACTATTATAATCTCAAAATCAAAATTATGAAAACTGCAAAGGATAAATGATTTATAAATGAATTGTAACGAAACAAAAGGGATGTAAAAATACCTGTATCAATCAGACAGGCTGTATAAATTTATTGTGAAGAACTGACTTCTGCAATTATACAGGCCAAGCTAAGCAATCTCAAACACTGTAGGGCAAGCCATTAGGAAGTGGGTGTTAGGAACAGGTAGGAGTCCATTGGCATGGGCCAAATTTCTCCCCTCCACCACCAGGATTTTAAAGCCTTCCAAATGGTTATCAGAACAACCCAGATTCTTCAGGATAATCTTATTTACTTAAATTCAATCAATTTGGATCATGATTTAAACAAATAAAATGAAAATAATATCAGCAGGAATTATATATATATATATATAGTGTCATTAAAGATGTATTACTATTTTGCCATGTTGTTAAATGTTTAAAACAGAGCCCTCATTTTGTCTTAAACTCACTATAAAATAGTACAAGAAAAGAAAAAAATTGATGGAGGTATAGAGGAAATATGAGTGGGTATAATTTGATGATTCTTGAAACTGGATATAGGTGCATGGGAATTCAATTTACTATATTCAATTCTATGTTTAAAATTATTGAAATTTTTGAGAAGAACTGGAAATATGTCATGAACTGAGTCAGACATTGATGCTATGATAAAGGAGGCTAGCCAAGAGCCCAAAGATGCAGCATTCAATCCCCCTAAGAATCTGTGCCAATCCACAGCCAAACTCTTCCAGGCCCTTCCCAAGATTTATTCTCACCGATTCTTCTTGAGCTAGAAGTAAACAACTTTTCTCAGAGTATTTTCTCAAAGAGATGCTTTTGAGAATCTCCTTGCCTATTCCACAGTCCACACCCTCTCATGAACATAAACATTTGGGAAGAAAGGGAGGGTCTGAATAGGAAGATAGCAATGCTGAGATTGACCACATTTCCCCCCCAAAATCCAGACAATGCTGATAATTCTGGTTTACTCTTTGTGGCTCCTTCCTTTGTCATTACTCATAATGACTTTTTACAGTTGCTATCTTAAGGGATGGTTTTCTTTTATCACAATATGGCCTCCTTTAGGACCTCACCTGTTGAAATGTGTATTCTAATTATGGGTATGATTAAAGAATTCCTAAGATGCGTTATAAACTATTCTAAACTCTTGCCATGATATGGGTGTGGAACTCTGTATTTTTATTTTTGAAATTTATGTAACAACTAACCCTGTCTTCAAAATACTCTCAGACAGATTCAAAGTTCATCTGCCCATGAAAATCTGCTGTTGTCTGGGGTGGGGGGGATGTTGATTAAAATTTTAGGTTGCCTTAGACGTACAAATATATCTGGTCAAACTTGTAAAGTTTGGAGCATTCGAATATTTATGAGTTTGAGATTAGAGTGTTGGGGTTAGAGAAGTGACAGTAGCAAGATGGTGGAATACAAGGCCTCAGGCCTCCTCCCATCACATATGGAAAGATCAACTATCTACAGATAAAAATCCCTCAGTGCAAACCCCAGAATGTGGGGATAAGCCTGAGTCACCTGCATGTTCCATGGAATTGAATTAAAAATCTCATGAAAAGGTCAGAGAAATGGTCTATCGTGTACTGTATCATTCTACCCCATTTTCCAAGTAGCACATCACCACATGGACAAGATTCCCAAGAGCCCTCTATTTCTACAGTGGAAAAAGAAAACCAGGGAGCTGCTCACACTACTTCTTTAATATTCAAAATTATTTTTCTTATTTCATGGGCAGTGGAGGACATAATGAAAAAATTGTAAGGACAGGTACTTTGGGGTCAGATAGGCAAAAAGCAAGGAGGCAGATCCCACAGAACTCAGCATGCAGATTTTGGTGAATATTCATTTTATCTACAGCAGTGATATTTCATCAGAGGTACCAGCTAACAGCATAACTCACTGGTAATACTGAGCTAGTCATTCCCAGAAAGGTGGGAAGTGCTGTCTTGAATTTCTAAACGGTCAGCTTCCAGGTCCAGCCATAGACCCTACTCTGAGAACCCACTCAGAGAGGGTGAATACACCCCAGCAAATGTCTGCAACAACCCATAACAGGTATACCACATCCAAGAGTTTTATCAACTATCCTCATGGTTTAAAAGAAACCTCAAAACTTATCAAGGAAAGGGGGCAAAACTTAAGCATACATTTCTCCTGAACACAGCAGTTGGTATGTCCATTCTGATCTGCATATCCCTGGGGTCTTACCTGAAACACTAATTGCTAAACTCAAAGAGCCATATCTGCTGGCATGGTAGCACATGCTTATAATCCTAGCAGTTGGGGAGTCTGAGGCAGGAGGATGGCAAGTTCAAAGCTAGCCTCAGCAAAAGGGAGGCTTTAAGTAGCTCAGTGAGATCCTGTCTCTAAATGAAATACAAAACAGGGCTGGTGATATGGCTTGTTGCTCAGTGGTTGAGTGCCCCTGATTTCAATCCCTGGTACCAAAAAAAAAAAAAAAAGCCATACCTCATGGCAAGGGGATATGCCCAGTGGCCCAGGCAGATCATACTGCAGTATGTACTGATCCCAGAACTCAGCCAGTGGATACACCATCCATCAGAATCTAGCCAACTGCCACTTTGTACATCACCTATGGGAAAATGAGTGCTAATTATCACAGGGGGCAAAATATGAAAAGCCATGGAATACATTAATGGGTGAAACAACAAGACCCAATTATTCACTGCCTACAAGAAACTCACTTCACTTTCAAGGACATACATAGACGGACACAAAAGGGATAGAAAAAGTTATCCAACACAAATGGAAATCAAAAGAGAATAAAGGTAGCAATGTTTGTATCAGACTAAATAGATAAATGGATTTTAGGTCAAAATGTAAGACAAAGAGGGGCATTATGTAATGATAAAGGAGCAATTCATTGAGAGGATACAACAATTATAAATACATTCTTGTACCCAACAGAGGAGCACCTAAATATCTAAGCAAACACTGAAAGATGTAATGGGAGAAATAGACTGTTGTACAATAATAACAGGTGACTTCAATATACCACTTTAATATTGCGTAGATCATCCATACAAAAAATTCATAAGGAAACACTGGACTTGACCAACACCAATACCTTAGATCAAATGGACCTCAAAGAAATAAGCAGACCATCCCATCCACCAAAAGCAGAATACACATACTTCTCAAGTGCACAGAGATTGCATGTTAGATCACAAGGCAAGTTTTGGCAAGGTTAAGAGGAACAAATCATATCAAGTATCTTTTCCTACCACAACAGCATGAAACCAGAAATGTTCAATAACAGGAAGAATTTCAGACAATTCACAAATACAACAACAGGTCAATGGTGGAATTAAGAGGGGAAATTGAAAAAATATCTTCAAGTAAATAAAAATGAAAACAAAAACACCCAAATTTTTAGGGAGAATAAAAACAGCTATCCAGGGAAAGTTTGTAGCAATAAATACCTGTATCAAAAAAGCAGAAAGACCTCAAATTTTAAAAATTAACCTCCCACATCAAGGAAATAGGAAAAAAGAGAAAAAAAATTAAGTTTAATGTTAGTAGAAGAAAGGAAATAATAAGTTTCCGAGCAGCCATAAGTGAAATGGGCTATAAAAATTTTAAAACAGCATACTACAGGGACACAGCCACATCAATGTTTATAGCAGCACAATTCACAATAGCTAAATTGTGGAACCAACCCAGATGCCCTTCAGTAGATGAATAGATAGGGAAATAATGGAACATTACTCAGCATTAAAAGAGAATAAAATCATGGCATTTGCAGGTAAATGGATGGAGTTGGAGAATATAATGCTAAGTGAAGTAAGCCAATCCCCCAAAACCAAAGGCTGAATGTTTTCTTTGATATAAGGATGCTGGCTTATAATGGCGATGGGGGCAAAGGAGCATGGGAGAAATGGAGGAATTTTGGATAGGGCAAAGGGGAGGGAGGGGAAGGAAGTGGGCAAGGAGGTAGGAATGATGGTGGAATGAGTTAGACATCATTACCCTAAGTATATGTATAAAGACATGAATGGTGTGAAAATACTTTGTGTACAATCAGTGACTTGAAAAATTGTGCTCTGTATGTGTAATATAAAATGAATTGCATTCTGCCATCATGTATAACAAATTAAAATAAATAAATAATTCAATTTTAAAAAGAAATTGAAATTTAAAATAAGTAAAAACAATCAGTAAAACTGAGTTATTGAGTTGAGAGGATAAAATTGATAAACTTTAACTCATCTAACCAAGAAAAAAAAGAGAAAAGGCACAAATAAGTAAATCAGAAATGAAAGTGGAGACCTTACAACTGACACCACAGAAATACAAAGAATCACAAGAAAACAATTACGTGCCAAAATATCAGAAGACCTGAAAGATATGGATAAATTCTTAGACACACACAACCTACCAAGATGGAATCATAAATATAAATACTGAACAAACCTAGGAAAAAGGATGATATTGAATCAATAACAAAAGCAACAACAAATCTCTCATATTAAAAAAAAATTAAAAAAAGATCTAATGGCTTCACTGCCTAATTCCAATCCCATGTAACATTTAAAGAACAAATACCAGTTGTCGACAAACTTTTCCAAAATACCAGTGAAGAGGGAATGTTTATGAACTCTATAAAGCCAGAATTATCCTCAGTTAGATAGAAGGAGGAAGTTTTCTTTTCTTTTTTTTAAATCCATTGCACAGTATGGTAAATATAGCTAATAATTGAATGCTGCACATTTTAATCTTGCTAAGAGTAAATTGCAAGAGTTCTCATTACAAAATGTCACATATTTAAAGTGATGGATAGGATAATTATCTTGATTCAATCATTCCACATTGTACTGAAAAATCATCATATAACTTTGTACCCCAAAATAAACTATAATTTGCCAATACATAATTTAAAACACCAGTAAATAAATATAAAGGAATTTGAGGTTAGAATCTAACCATCATTTCTACTTCAATAGCTCTAAGTTTTGCACTTGCCAATTCTTCTGACCCAAGCCTGACCTGTCAGTACTCTACATCATAAAAATAACCACTCAGTAGGAGGTACACCTCAGTCCAAAAATGAGACCGCAATCAAGACAAAACTTGGAGACCAAAAGGCCAAGAAGAGTTGATGAAAATTAATTAGGTTTGTAAGTTGTAAGAACAGATCAAAGATTTCTAAAAGTATTCTGTAAGATTAAGCTTATAAAGAACATTTTAAGTTTTATATTCCCTTTCTTGTATTTCCCAAAATTCATACCTCTATTATAATGAAGTCCTATTCTTTGGTATTAGCCAATCTGTAGCTAAGGGTACTTTATTTTTCCAATTAGATTTTTTATTGTTATTATTAATTATTTTTAGTGATGCATAACATTAGTATTCATTTTGATGGAATCAAAAAAGCATGGACTATAATTTGCTTTAGTTCAGCCCCCAGCACTCACCCCCTCCTCTCTTATTCCTGCTCTTTCCCTCCCTCTACTCTACTGATCTTTCTGTGCTTTATATGACCAGTTATTTACATATTATTACAAAGCAGGCACTGGGCATCTCATCATGAAAATATAGACCTTGACTGCCCCTACTCTTGCTCCTACCACCCAGGAAGGCCACAGGTAAGTAATAGGCAATTGTCCTAACTGGTGTGATCAAGAACATAGAGACATACAGAATGGCATATATAGTGCCCAACTTGAGCTGTGGCATCAGCAAATTCTTATGGAAGGGAGTGATGCTCAAGCCTCGTATGTCCTGGGATTGAACCATGATCTAGCTCTCTCACAAGTAGTTTAAATTGGTGGAGCAGGAATCACTGTGGGATGTATAGTTATTATTGTGATGCTGAGAAACATGAATACCTTTGTTGTGGAATGCCTTCATGATACAATGGTTAATTTTGTGTGTCAACTTGACTGGACCACTGGATGTCTACACCTGGGTCTGTCTTTACAGACAGAACCTTGACAGGTGGCTATGGAGAAATGGAATGTAACAATCTGTTCTCTTCTGTGTCCAAAGCAGTCCTAAAGAAGGCAGAACATTTTTATGATCGTATTTTCAATCTCTGCCCCAACTCTATTGATTGGGACTTTTTTTTTTTTGGTTTTTCTGAATACTTCTATTAAGCAAGATGTACCCATTATTATTTGCTCATTTTTTTTTTGCTTTGAGGAAAGGGAATTCTGGGACCAAAATTCATACTATTAATTAGTCATTTTTTCTGAGTTAGCATCACTCACATTTGTTTTTCAATCACATATAATTAACCAAAATATTCTAACTTTTGTTTTAGAATTCCAAGATTAAGGGATACTCAATAGAAATTTCAGAAATACCAAACACTGTTGTAAAATGATGACAACTATATGAGACAGAATTATACTTCATTTGTAAGTATTTATTAACTATATTTGATTAATTACTGATGAAACTCACTGATCTAGAAAAAAATGTGATTATTCTTAGAAAATGAAGAAGTTGTTACATTTTAATTTATTTAACTTCAAAAATTCTCACCTATCTTGTGCATGTATAAATATGTAACAATGAATTCTATTATGCATAATTATTATGCATCAAAAAAATTATTGCTTTATAAATCTCTCATCTGCCTATCATTTGATTTCAAATATACAATAATGTCAGCCTTTTTACGCATAGAACTTTACAAAACATAAAATAACATTCTTTGAAGGAATGCTAGCAATTAATAGATATTATTTTCAATCTTCATGTCACAATTCCTAGGAGTCAAATGGATCCTGGAAAGAACAACAACAAACAAAACTTTCAGCTGTATGACTTATCTTTACATGATATTCACCCTTTAAGGAGAGTTTTTTTTTTTTTCAAAGACAAATTATGTATGAATGGTAAACTATCATTATGGCCATGTTTCAGTCCACTGATAAAAAAAAATTAAATAGATTTTGATCATTTAACATCCCCCCCAAAAAACCTTCTTTACTGTTTTACCACCTCTGCTAAATGGAAAGTATCCAGAACTCCAGCAATACACAAAGAGATTATAAACGTGTGTATACATTAATTCTTTATGCCTACATAATTCATTATTCCTTGATTTATTGGGGGCTTTAGTACAAAAAATAAAGACACATCTTGTGAATGGAAATATATATGTCAGGCTTATTGTTTTATTTTTTAATCTTTACTTTCAAGTGCAAATCTGTTGAATTTTAGTTGAAGGTATTCACAGGACTGAAGGAAATACCCTCATACTTAATGGAGGTAGCAAAACAAAAAATAAATTAAGTAATTTTTTCTCTTACTTTCCAAGAGCTTTTATGATTTTGTATGCCAAAATTCACTTTTTCATATTTACATGCAAATGCAATGAACATTGCCAAGTTATATCAATTCTTAATCTTGTTCAACACCTAATAAAACTGAAAATCAAACATGAAGTTTTAAATTGGTGAAAGAGCAAACAGGTTTTACTTCAATAATATTTTTTATATCTTCTCTCTGGAACCAACACATCAAATTTAGAAAGGATTCTCACCTTGAAAAAGAATAAATGAACAGAAACGACATGAATGAAATTCACAAAATAAAAGTGAAATTGTACTTTCAGCTTTAGAATTCAGATGTTTGTTTATTGGATGATGTTCAGTGATTCAGAAAACCCTGGCTAGCAGCTAATCCCCTATCCTACACTTACCTCACCTAACCTTTGGAGAGACAGCTCTATAGGACAAAAGTATATGCCTGTAGGAGATGCAGAAAAATAATGTATAAAGTAGCAATCCAAGTCCTGCCTACAAGAGTAACAAATCAGAGTAACTGTACTTCTTTTGGTATGTTGGAAGAGCCCGTAGCCCCAGGAGCCAGGTACCTCCTCCCCAGCACTAACTCAGAGGCATCCATGTGCAATAAGGAGGTAGGTCTGAAGTTTTTGTAAGACCAATATTTCTGTGCACATAAGCACTTGCTGACAATCTTCAACTTTTATGCAGCCAAGAGTTTATAGTTAGTCTTCCTTATCTCCACCAATATCCATCGGCAAACTATGCTTATTTTAAACTATGTTTTAGTCATGATTGGCTTTTCATTTTCCAATTTCTCTTGTACTGATATTGATTTGTCAACCCTCTGCTTGTATAATATTTTGAAGTATTTAGGACCAGTTAGGATTTTTTAGATTCCCTACTCTCTGGAGTCATAATGTTTACAAATAACTTTGATTGAGTTGGAAACTATTTGTTACCGGACAATGCAAAGATACTCATATTCATTTTCTATATTAATTTTTCACTTGTAAAACATCTTGATGCTTGCTCATACTGTAAGACTTTATTTTCACAAATTTAAGCTTATGAATAGCTATTTCTGAGGAGACAAATAATCTAGTTGAGTCACTTTAACCCTGTATAAATAACATGCAAGGAAGAGAGAGAGCACAATAAATAGTAGTTAATAGAAGGCATCACTCATATGCTTGGAATTATTGAAAAGGAGGAAAAACATGTAAGACACAGTGAGAAAAAGATGGTAAAATATAATTTTATTAAATAATTTATATTTCCACCAAAGGTTAAATAAGAGAAAAAATACTGCTTCAAAAAAAAAAAAAAAAAACATGCCATTGAATCTGATCTTACATGTTTTTCTATGCAATGCAGATACATAAATTCTTACAAAGACATTTTCTAGCATATTTTTATACCATAGTAATGATAGACAAAAGCTTAAGGAAATTGATTTTGTAAGAAACACAAATTATCTTGGATCCTGCAATAGAATATCTTAATCCTATCCTTAATATTTTGTAACAATTACCAAAGTCTTCGATATTTGTAATATGAATTTCAAAACTGTTTACGCTAAAAGAAATTCTCCAAATAAATAGTATTATTTCAACATTTGGTAGCCAAATGGTTGCTAGAGTGTCTGAAATCAACTTGAATATTAATGAAAAGGAAAGCCTAACTTGACATTAGAAACATTTGAAATATTCTCTTACAAAATGCTGATGGGAATATATGGGTCACATCAGAGATTTCTTATGCAACACTATCCTTGAGCTGTTACACACAAAGGGAATGTTTATCAAGGTTAAAAAAAATTATTATGACATTCATGTTTCTAAGAGGAGGAATCTGTTTTTAGATTGGGCTTCAATCAGTTACCATTTTGCTAAAGAAGAAAATATGCTTCTCACATACCTGCTGTGTTTTCAGACAACGCAGACAGGTCTAGGAGCATATGGAATAATAGAGAAAATATAAAGTAACATTGAAATCTTTCTCAGTGAAAAACAAGCCACATTCAGAGTACTTTTGAAGGAGAAAAGTCTCTAAAGGAAAGTTCATTACTCAGCTTTGAGTTTCCAACCAGATTTGTTAAATTCCTCGTGGAATAGTAAAGTAGAAATATAGCCTCTGTTGAAAGAGAATGGGGTTTTCTAAATTCCAGAGAGGTTCCTTTAATTAACGAGAATAAGGCTTAAAGACAAAGTGGAGCAGACAAGGTCTGTGACAGGCAAAAGATCCCTTACTTACAGGAAGTAGAAAAGACTCTAGTAGTGGGGTGAACAGTAGAGGTACGTGGAGGGGACATTGCTTCCTAGAGCTCTGTTGGGGGGTAGGAAGATAGCAGTGAGAGGCAGAGGAAAAATCAAGAATAGGGAAAGTTAAACAAAAATATGAAATTCGTTTTTCCTTTTCTGAGTTTTTGTACCATTGGGTCATCAGGAATAGTTTTGCCATTATAAAAATCCAGTTTTAGAGAAATTACGAAAATAAAAATTTAAACAATTCACATCTGAGGTCAGTTCAGAGTCTGCATGTATTATCTTAGAGTTCTGGAGACAAGAAGGAGGTGGCAGGACTGAGCTTTCTCTAAAACTATTATGTTAATCTGCTTTTCCATTCCGTGGCCAAAATACCTGACAAGAACATCTTAGAGGAGAAGAGCTGTATTTTGATTCAGAATTTCAGAGGGTTGAATCCGTGATCAACTGGCAGGAGCATCATGGTGGAAAGGCTTGGGGTAGGAAACTGCTTAGGTCATGGCAGCTGGGTGGCAGAGAGAGAAAGAGGAGGCAGGAACAAGATACAGTCCCCAAGGGCCCACTCCCAGGGACCTGCTTTCTCCAGCCATGCCCCATCTGTCCAGTGTTACCAATCAATAGACCATTCAAATTATTTATTCATGAAATAGATTAACCCATTGATAAAATTATAGCTCTTAAATGCAATCATTTCACCTCTGAGCACTCTATCATGTGAGCTTTTGGGGTACATTCCAGTTCCAAACCATAAAACCTGTAGAAAAGAATAGTCAGTTGGATCTAAAGTTAAGTGTTCTGTCTCTATATAGGTATACTTTTTTTCACATGCTATTTACTTTAGATAAATATTTTATATTATCTACTTTAAGATTTGTCAGAAAAGGTTGGAAATGAGAAGTAGTTTTAACCTTGAATTAAGTCTCTAAAATAGTAGTTGTGATAGTCAGCCTACAAGGTAGGCCGTATAAATCCCACCTCAATAGAATTGACCTATTCTAAAGTGGTCTCCAACAAGCTTATAGACCACTTAACTATCTATTTCCCATGCCAATTCTCATCCTTGCTGACACATGCAGAATCGACCTTTAATTCCTCTAAGGAACCAAGAACAAGAGAAGGAGTAGAGATCACAGAATTTATTGTTGTTGTTTGATATCAGGGATTTAACCCAGGGGTACTCTACTACTGAGCCACATACTCAGCCAATTTTATTTTTTATTTTGAGACAGGGTCTCACTAAGTTGTCCAAGGTCTTGCTAAGTTGCTGATGCTGGCTTTGGACTTGTGATCCTCCTGCCTCAGCCTCCTGAGCTTCTGGGATTACAAAGGTGTGTCGCCATGCCCTGCTGGAGTACTGATCCTTCCTCTTGACACTCTTTCTATCCATCAGTCCTTTGCCACACAATTACCTTCTTCTCTGGTGCCACCAAAGTAGCTAAGGTAAGCCAATAATTCAACAGAAAAATTGAATTTAGCATCTGTTTACTGTGGCACAGCAAGTTTTGAAAAGAATTCCCTTAGTCCCTTAGAATCATTCTATAGTTCTCTGTAGTGGTGAGGCAAGCCACACTTTCAAACCCTGCACTTGGCCAAACTGTGATTTTCATCTCTCTCATATCTTCTCTAAGCCTGAGGAGCAGAGAGGGAGTGGGAGTGGGAGTTCAGCTCACTAGCATTCCTCAACACACTTTGCTATCTTTGGATCTCACTATTGGTGGTTTCTCTGAGCCTAAAATGCATAATTCTTAGTGTCTTTTTATAACAAATTGACTTAATACTATGTGTTTGTATTTGGTGTATAATATCGTACAGTTACATGATAAAAAAATGTCAAACTGGACCAGGTCCAGATGCAAAGCCCTCTATTCTGCAATCTGATGGTTTATTTCCACCAACCAATCAACTCCCACTGATTTATCTACATAATTAAAGTTCTTCCCTCAACGTGTACTTAAAATTTCATTTCAGATGGCAGGTGTACAAATCTCCCTTCTACCTGCTGCCTTCCCTGAAGAATGCTCCTTCAGGAAGCTTCTTAGAATCACTTGTCCATCTCAGAGCGAGCACCCACCTCCACATTATGTTCCTCTAATAGTTTGAAGCCAAAGTGAGTGTGATCCCACCCAGGCATGCTTGGCTGTGCACATTGCCATGCTATTTAAATTTCAGGTTATCTTCCAGATGTTTCATAAGAGGTCTAAACCCAGGAAAATAAATGTAATATTGCATGATTGAGTATATTAAAAGAAAATGTAAGGGAGTCCTCCATTTTCAAAATACATTACTCAGTTTCTTCTCTACCATAATATAATCTGTAATTATATTTCAAAAAAAAATTCTAATTCTTCTGACTCTTGGCCTCTAAGTCAAGCTTTGGATCATCCACAATTGGCATCCTTGAAGAAGATGAAAAAAAAAAAAAAAAAAGACATCAGATCTCATACATAACTGAAAGGCAAAAGTCCTTAGAGGTTACTGAAGATGGCCTTACCTAATCAGACCTCAGATTAACAAAAACAAAAAAAATCCAACAAAACTACAAGACAGGCAACAATTTTTTTTTTTTTTGCTAAAATACTAACTCTTATAACCTGAGTTCAGTCAGTTATTCTGTAAAGAATACTTGTTTCTTTTCTCCCTTTCTTTTTTTCATCTCCCACTTTCCAAACTCCCAATTTCTATTCTCATTGTCTTTATGGGCCAAGATACCAGATAAGTGTATATATACATATCAAACTCCAGGAAAGGTATAAGAGGGTTAAAAAAACACTCTACACATAGAGAAACATGACATTTTTATTCGAAATTAGGGTAAAAAAAAGATACTTTCTAATGCTTATTTGAATTACAGCTCTGGCATAAAAACTCTGATATTTTTCTCAATGAGATATATGTAAAAAGAAAATGTGATTTTGAAGATGTTCTTTTAAACAATGCAAAAAGGAAATTGACTTCAGCTAGAAGCTAAAGAAAGCAGATCATATAGAATCAGAGAGTAAAGTGGTAGTTACCAGAGGCAAGAAGAGAAGTGGGGAAAGATAACATGCACTTTAAGAGGTACAAAACTGACAGGCAAATAGGAGAAAAAAACTTGTGGTGCTCAATTTCACAGTAGGGTGAGTATAGTTAACAATAATTTACTGTATACTTCAAATAACTAGAGAATTTTGATTTTTTTTCACTATGAAGAAATGATACATTTTAGATGACAGATATACTGTTTACCCTAATGTGCTTGATCCAATAAACAATGTATAAATCTATTGAAACTTCACATTGTACCCCATAAGCATGAACAACTACTATGTGTTAATTAAAAACAAACTAAAACTTAATGAAAAATGAAACATGTAGAAATAATTAGAATAATATGGTTGGCTTATGCCAAATGTTTCAATTTATATACCGGTATTTATTTGGGGTTTCTAGCTATAATAACTGTTATTGGTTTTTGTTTCTCTTTTACTTGAAAGGCTTACCATATTCAAGGGAAATATGCAGAGAAATAATATATTAATAATGAAAACTTTCACCAGTGAATGTAATCATCATCTAAATAAATTAATTAAACTTCTTAAGTATACCCAGTGGGAATAATTTCTTCTGGTGAAAGCAATAAGAAAAAGAGAAAAACAGATGTTAATGGAAAAAACATCTGAAAGTGAAACAGTGACAGTTATCTCAGGGTAAAGACAATACAGCTGAACCTTAAGCAGCCATCAGTTCTTTGAAGACAGAGCAAGGAAGTCTCCGAAGGTACTCTTTGCCCATGATATCCCAGTTGGTACACTTGCCAAAGAAAAGAGAAGGAAGAAAGGTTAGAATACTTCATCTGTCACAGAAATCTGCAGTTGCCTGAGGAAGGATAAGGAAAGAAGGGAAAGGAGTATAAAGAGCAAGCGACTTGAAAAAGCAATAGGCTTTGTTAGTAACAAGTTTCAGAGCTAGTAGTACAAGGAGGGATAAGGCCAAAGACAGACAGACAGGAGGCTCCAGCTCACACAGAGCTCAGGGGATGGAGATAACAACTAAAAGGAAAGTAAGATGACTAGCTGGAGGTTGTTGTTCAGAAAAGCTGAATGCACTGAAAGACACCTTTCTGATTTTCTGCTCTAGAGATGTGGACCTCTACATTTAAAGAATTTTTTTTTTTAAATCTCAGTGATTATTATCAATTATTTACACCAAATTGGGTTTTCCAATGTCAATCTTGTGGAAATGAAAGTTCTTTCTCAGTAGAACATTCTTTGGCTCTGGGAAACTTCTGATAAATTGGTTGAAAAAAAATGAATAATATGAGTATCATTATAATTATTTATATGAATATAATTTATTCTAATTGTAAATATCCATGTTATACATATTTCTATGCAATTATGGAAAAAAGTCAAGGAAAGCGTTTATAAACACTATAATTTTATAAACAAATTCAAGGATATATATATATATATATATATATATATATATATATATATATATCAAGGACTATGTTTATAAAATTACAGATATAAAGAGTATTGATAAAAATTTAGTTAAAATTGGATTGTTTTTACTATGTCTTGGAAAGAGTTATCTCTTCAATATCAAATTATGAAAAAATAATGGTGAAAATGTAATTCTCCCATATTTAATCCTTTGTTCAGAAAACTGATTTAGTATAAATAGTCTTAACTAGTTATATTTCATCTGCAAATTTCAATTGTACACAAAATTTGCTGAGCCTATTTGCTTCAATAAAATAAAAATATATTAATTCTGATGCAAAATATCAGAAAAAGAACTTCTTTAGATATTTTCTAAATCATAACAGAATATATACTTGCTATTTGCTGTATCTTAATTAATTATACAATTATATGTGATATGTCCTATGCAACAAGAATTCTATTAGATATTAGAGATCCAAAGAAAAACAAGACACTATTTTCAGCAGTAAGAAATATACAGTCTAAAGAAGATAAGCCTAAACTGTGATTTTTCTGTATATGTGCTATTAATATGTTCAAGTATGTAGCAAGAAATCACACTATTATGTATAAATATAATGCACTAATAAAAAAATAATAATAATGCTAATGATAGAGAAAATTATACATTGATAGTTCTTTAATTTAGTTCTGGCTAGAAAAGTATGTTTAGAAGTAGTCAACCTTAGTATTCATTGTGGTTTGGACATGAGAGGTACCTCAAAAGCTCCTGTGTTAATGCACAAATATTGAGGTGAAATTATTAGATTGTAAGAACCATGACCTCATCAGTGGATCCTCATTTGAATGGACTGACTCTGTGGTAGCTGTAGGCAGGTGGGGCATGGATGGAGGAGGTGGCTCCCTGGTGGTGTGCTCTGGAAGATTTCATCTCCCCTACAGCCACTTCCCCTGGCTCTCTCTGCCTCCTGGCACCATGAGCAGAGTAGTACTCTTTTACCACCATGATGTCCATTCTGTCATGGTGTCCTGTATTACCTCAGGCTCAGAGCAATGGAGTTGACCAATCATGGACTGAACCTCTGAAACCATGAGTCCAAATAAACATTTCCTTCTCTAAGTTGTTCTTGTCAGGTCTTTT
This sequence comes from Marmota monax, assembly GCF_021218885.2. NCBI lineage: Eukaryota > Metazoa > Chordata > Mammalia > Rodentia > Sciuridae > Marmota > Marmota monax. The sequence continues at coordinate 2,008,692 of NW_026694999.1, read as the reverse complement.
GGTCATAGTGACAAAAAAGTGACTAGCACAGTATTTAATGAAACACAGGATTCTCTTTAATAGAAGATACTCTTAACTAGCTGTTATGTTTTGTTAGATGAAGAAAATCTTGGAAGAATCATTTAGATACCTGAGACATAAAAATATACTTATTTTTAATTTTTTCACCCTAAATTTACATTTCTGAGTCTGTTTATAATGAAGGCAAAAATCTTCTCTTTAATATTATTTCTGTAACTCGCTATAAGTCATGTGGACTGATAATCTTGGATTGAGAATTAATAACATTTTATTAATAAGTTAAATGTCTGATAGAAAGGACATACTGTTAAGAAAATAGACATAGGTCTGGGTATATAGCTCAGTTGGTAGAGTGCTTGCCTCTCATGCACAAGGCCCCAGGTTCAATCCCTAGCACCACAAGAAAAAAAAAAAAAAAAAAAAAGGCCTGGCTCTATGGCTCACGCCCACACCCATAATCCCAGTGGCTTTGGAGGCTGGAGAGTTCAAAGCCAGCCTCAGCAATGGCGAGGCGCTAAGCAACTCAGTGAGACCCTATATCTAAATAAAGTACAAAATAGAACTGGGGATGTGGCTCAGTGGTCGAGTGCCCCTGAGTTCAATCCCCACCAAAATAAAAAATAAAAATAGATATAAGCAAGTTTGTTGTGGGAAAATCTGCATATCCAGCCAGCATAATGAGAGTTACTAGAGAAGAAACATTAGGGAAGACTCCCAGGATGGCATCTAGATGACCAGCACTTAAATTGAATCTACTCCTTATACTATGCCCCCAAACTTTTCCAAAGTTCCTAAAATTCACCTTTTTTCCCTTTCATTTTTTAGCTAGAGTTTTGGATGGTTTTTTGCTTTAGTGATTTTTAGGAACTGCCATTTACCTCCAGTAAATGTCATCATATTGGTTTTTGAGTTCATAAACAGATTGATTATGTGATGAAATGACAAAACCTTTAAGGGAAAGTTGGGTAAATAGTGATAGTCAAGGAGTTCTGAGAAAGTTTTATATATGAATGATGTAACCAGGGTCTTCCAAAACAGCTTTCCTGAATATATTGTGGCTCATTGTCTCCATTAAGCACATTCTTGTAATTTTCCCCATCCTGAAATTATTGTTTAATGCAAGTATGATACAGAAACAAAAGATGGTACAACATACCTGTTAACTCTAAAGAAGAAAAAGGAAAGATGAGGTATTTTCTCCTTGTAAAAGAGCCCATCACTAGGAAGACAATCAGAGCATTAAGAATATGAGGAGTTGGTTACGCTCACTTGTAACTAGTGAAATGATAATGAAAACATCACTGAGACAGCATTCTAGTCCTTTCAGTTGGCAAAAATTAGAAAACAGAAGGATAGAATGTATTAAAGGGATATAGAAAAAATGTGAACTCCTATGTAGTAAAATTATGCTGTTATGCCACTCTGCCTTCAAAAAATTCTCAAGCATGAATTAACAATGCGAGATTCATTACAAAAATGTTGTAGGAGTGAAAACTATAAAGTTTATGATGAAGAGAATGGAGAAAGATAATATGGTAGATAAACACTTTGGAACACTGTACAGCAGAAGTGATTCACTATCTTACAAAGAAAATGCCAAAACTGAAATGAAGTATATAATAGCATATCATGTACACAAATAAGAACTTCTCCAATCTACTTTTTTTCCTCAGAAATTACACAAAGTTTCAATATTTCATCCTTTTATGTATTCTTTCATTTAATATATTTAAGAAATTTCTGTTTGCTGAATGTTGGATGCTGGGAATATATTGGTAAGGAAAATCAGATAAAAATCAATACCTTCATGGAAATTTGAATATAGCAAAATGTTATAGGCTGAAATGTGTCCCTCAGAAATTCATGTTTTGAAACCCTCACCCCCAATATTTCAAAATTGACTGTATGGTTTTGGGCCTTTTAAACTCTGCTTAAATTAAAATGAGGCTCTTAGTGTAGGCCCCAATCAAATCAGAATGCCAATTTTTAATTGATTTTTTAAAAAATAAATGACAGTGGAATGCATTTCAATTCTTATTACACATACACAGCACAATTTTTCATATATCTGGTTGTATATAAAGTATGTTGACACCAATTCATGTCTTCATACATGTACTTTGGATAATGATGTCCATCACATTCCACCATCCTTGCTAATCCCCTGCCCCTCCCTTTCCCTCCCACCCCTCTGCCCTATCTAGAATTCTTTTATTCCTCCCGTTTATAAGAGGAAATTGGGACATAGAAAAAGACACAAGAGCATGCAGTATCATGTAAAGAGGTGGTAAGAAGGCAGCCAATCACAAGTCAAGGAGACAGGCCTTAGGATAAATCAAATCTTCTGGCACTTTACTCTTAGAATTTCACCCACCAGACCTGTGGGAAAATAAATTTCAGCCATTTAAACGGCCCAGTCTGTGATATCTTATTATGGCAACCCTAGCAAACTAATACAAGGATGAAGCAGATTTATGAAATCATATAAGTAAGGGAAGAATAAAATTAATGCTAAAACTATAAAGAAGTATATGTCCTTGGTAATTTTCACCTGGAGGAATACAGGTGCTCAGTGAGTTCTGTAAGGCACCTTTATGGAATAAGGAATCATGTGCTGCCAGAAGAGACAAAGGATGGAACTTAGAGGACCCTTTATACCATGTTAAGAATTTTCATCCTTCTCCAGAGAACTTTCCATTGAAAGCCATCAAGTTATTTCAAGCAGATAATATGATTAGTTTTCACTTCATAAAAGTAATTTAATAGGAAGTATACAGGACACTGGATTAGCAGTGGCACTACTTGTGCATAATGTGGAAACTCACTTCTAGTAAAATTTGCACAATTTTTTTAATTACCTTTCACTTTTTAATCAACTGTTTTAATGGTAACATTAAATAGATTTTTTTCAAGGTCTTAGCCAAAGATCTTGAAAATCTGAGTTTTAGTACATTATTTTTCCATGAGGCATAATCTGTATATAATAAATGTAGGTTTAAAGTGTTCTTTCTTGTTCATTGATTGATCGTTTTTTAAAAAAACTTTTCTGAATGAGTATCAAATCTCTCTAAATATAGAAAGTTAATAGTTGAAGATCTTTTCTATCTACTGATTATGTGCTTTGTGTTTGTTTGTTTGTTTTTGCTGGGGTTTGTGTTATTGATTTATTGATTTATCTTGATCATTTTGTGTTATTATTTTTCATAAAATCCCTGGTAATCAAAAATTATCCATTTACATCAATGGGTAAAAACTTCATTATTTAGTTTCAGTAGCTGCTGTTATCTTTTTCTAAATACGTATCGTGTTTTTCATTAATTTGTATCTTCCCTACATGGGTTAGCTAACTGGGGGGGGGGGCTTTTCAAGTAAGTGGATTAAGTAACACATTTACTTCCAATTTAGTTTACAAGGAAAAGAAATAAATAATATAGGCAAAAGAAAGAAATTTATTCTAGTAGTAGAACAATTTAACATTCCTTTTATTTAAAAAAAAACACTTTTTAAATAAAAGGCATATTAAATTGTTTCACATTTTGTATTTATTTGAGGGTCCAGATTAACATTTTCTATCCTTTGATTGTCTGTTTTAACCATTAACACTATACTGATAGGCTTAGCTTTCCAGAAATAGATGTTTTACTTAAGTCCAATTCTTGGTTTCCAAAATGAAGAAAATAATACTATTGCTGATGTACTCTGTGCTAGTTCTTATGAGAAACTAGGAGTAGAGAGTATCCAGTTCTATAGATAACCTTTTAATCAGATACCATATCACTGCCTCAGAGTCCACTCCTGATTTTTCTATGTATAGCTTCTCTGAGGTCCAGGAAAGAAAAAAAAATTCCATCTCCCTTTTAGTATTATCCTGTGTGAATGTGGATGGCTTTTTTCTCTTCTTTAACCTTCAATCAACAAAATTCCACCTTGCATTTCCCATAAATGTATATAAATGTTGGTTTCGATGGTGGCCAGTGCCTGTCACTTTTAGTGTTATTTGTGCCTCTGTTATTTTATTTCAATGTAATTAGGTAAGGCAAAAGAATTTAAAACACATTAGAAAGCCACACTCTTAATGTAGATGCCAATATAAGCATTTATACTTCTAAACTTTTTGTCCAAACCCCAGCACACTTTAGTTTTCCTTCCTAAGTGCTGTAAAATCTTCTACAATATTTTAACTAAAATTTTTTCTCAATACATATTTGCCATTGATGGAACAAATTCCATTATGAATATGTGTTGATTTCTTTTTCAAATATATTTTCTCCTTTGGGCATACTGAATCTTTAAGATGACAAAAATGTAAGCATAATCAATCATTTTTAAGTACATTTGTTATGTCTTCACTACTTTTATTATCTTTCTTGTCTAGGTAGTACATTAAACATTTTCACAATTTCTGTTTAATTTTCTCTTATTATATGCCATTAGAAGAAATAGTTAGAGAATATTACTTAAAATTAAGGCAGAAGTTTCATCAACAAACTCTTCCCGAAAAAATAATTAAAAACTTCAGGTCACTGACATACTGAAAGAAAATAGTTTAAAGGCATTGGATGCAGAATCTGGAGGGAATTTGGTACTTGAACCAGGGTTCTGCTTTTTATAACATCATTGTTCATATAAGGACAGTCTCCAGTTTGTTCAAAGAGAAGATTGCAGTCTTATTGGTTTAAGAAAACAGGTAATGGATTTTGAGGTAATAAAACAGCCAGAAAGTAATGGAGGATAAAACATTAGAAATAGAGGATTGCAGAAGTAAAAGCCCTAAAATCTATACAAAAAAAAAATTGGCCTAAACTCTTGATTGACTTTTAAACATATCTGCACAGAGAAGACTTGAAAGTTCTAAGTGAACCAGCGGGAATACTGATAGATGTTAATAGTGACTTCAGCTGCTAGCCACAAAAAGGAGATAGATTATGGACTTGGAGTTTAACAGAGCTCACTTTCTGCTAAAATAAAAACAAACAAATGAACAAAAACAATTTCCTTGAGACAAAGAGAACAAACCCTAAAATTTTTACAATGCATAATCCTAATGACCACTACATAATTAAAAGCTACCTGATGACCAAAGAAGCATAAGTATGTGAATATGGCCAAATAAAAGCAAATAGAAAACAAGATAGCTTATATATGGGAAATAACAAACAAGAATGTCAAAATAATCCTAATACTTAAAAAATAGCCATACTGCATGGAAAGATGTACATCTCAGCAGAAATGTGCATATAGTATAAAAAATTTAGAACTGATAATGTAGAATATATGAACATAAAAATACACCACATAGACTTAATTGCAAATTTCAAGCAACAAAAGAAAGTGCCAGTGAAACTTCAGTCACGTCCACAGAAAATGCTCAATCTAAAGACAAAGGAATAAGAATAACTGCAAACAACTGGTATCATATATAAGTAATTAAAGCCCCAAGGAGACAAGGATTGAAAGAATATTTGAAGACATAGTTGACAAAAATTTTATAAAGTCGTGGTAAATAGTTACCAGAAGCTCAGAAAATGACAAATGACATAAATACAAAGAAAACTATGCCTGGACACATCATAATCAAACTTGAAAACCAAAGATAAAGAGAAAAACTGAAAAGTAGAGAAGAAACAATAAATTAGGCTCAAAGAATAGAGGTCTAAAGATAACAAAACAATGTTTTAATGTGTTAAGATCACCCCTGTTTTTGTTTTCTCTGCAAAGTTTATTTATTCTATTTTGCATGTCACTTTCTCCATTCTAGACTATGTGAACTCATTCTTCAAATATTAGCTTAAGCATTTTTTTTACATTTTTTTCTGACTTTATGCTGAAAGAAGTACCTTTCTCTTTGCTAACATAGCAAACTTTTGTGTCCCAACTGTGACTCGAACATCGACTTGCTATTCATTTTAAATTATTTTCTTCACACAGGTTTGTGAGTTTTTGATGGCGGGCACCACAGTATATTCATTTCTTGTATATTGTCCCAGTACATTGCCTGGCAGTAGTAGGTGCTTAGCAAATTGATTTATTCACTCGGCCGTAGTACAAGATGCCACATATTTAGAAATGAGCAAAATAATGTGTCCCCGCCATCTGCTTAGACTCTCATAGGGAAATAGATCTTAAACAAGCAAAATGAAATTAAGGATAACAATTTTGACAACTGAAATAAATAATTTTGACACAAAAGTTTGACACAGAGAAAGGAGGAAAAGAAAATGACTTTGTAAACCCAATTTAGACTTGGAGTCAAAGAGATTTCAGAAAGTAGTGGCAGTTTAACTGTTACCTTGAAATTAATGCTTTTAATTCCTGAGAATAGTTTGTTTTGTGTCATTATGGGTTTTAAGTATTTAACTTTATTTTCAGAAGATATTAATATTGAAAAGAGACATCTTGCTTGGGTTTTTAAATTATTTTTCTTTAGATTTTATTATTTTATAATGAATTGATAATTAAAACAATTTTGTTGTTACTTGTAAAGTCAATGCATGACGTGGTGCTTTTTATGATTAAAATAATGACTAAAATAAGTTTTTATCTTTTGAAAGATATTTTTTCAACAGTTAAAATAGAGTGTATAAAGCTTAACTTTTTATACAAATGAAAAATTCTAATGATGAATTGAAAGCAATAGAAATTTTACTTCTATAATGGTAGCAAAAATGTTAACATACTGCACAGGAAGGAAAAGAGAGATAAAATCAAAATTAATAATCTGAAGATATAATGGCTAATATTACAGAAATTTTGAAAAAAGGAACTACCTCATTCATTATTGCACTAAATAAATAAATGTTATAACAACAATAGATTAAACTTCTATTAAACTTTTTTATTTAATTGCTAGACCACATCTGAGTTTATTGCCAAGTTTATAAATAGATAACACTAAGAGTAGAATTAGGAAGAAACTAAATCATAAATAGGGAGAAATAAGTATGAAAATGATCTAATTTAGCACTACTATTTTCAGCATCACTAGGGATTAAAATCATCCAAGTGTTCTGAATAAGAAACATCTGAAATTACCTGTACATATTGAATAAGATATTTAAAGATTTTCTTGAATGAAATGAGAAACCAGCAGATAATGAATAGAGTTAAAGCAGAAATTGAATACAATGGAAATAATATACTTAATAATGCAATAAGTGGAATAACAAATAATCCACCTAGTTTTGTAATAACCACATGAAATAGAATTTTATCATAATTCATATATTAGCAGAACACAAGTTAAAACAGTAGGGAAGCAGTGGGAATTTCTCTTGTGTGAATATTCATGTTTTATTCATGCCAAGACATTGGATTGTGTTTTAGCAACTCTGACACATTTGGTCCTGACAACATCGACAGTTCTGGAAAAAATGGCATGCAGTATTTTGCTGACCCAGCAAAATGGCATCAGGAAAGCAAGTGTCCAAATAGCAAAATGCACACATACTCATCAATAATGCAAAGTATGTAGAAATAAGAATAATCTGATTACACAATTATGCAACTTGATAAAATAGTCATGTTAAAATATACACAATTTGTATAAAAGTAGGGCATACCTGAAGGTTCATTTGGTGAATGCATTAGCTGAATATGCACTGTTCATTTGGTGAATACATCAACTTGATATGCACTATGATATTTATTTATTTATTTATTTATTTTGAGAGGGGATCTTGCTGTGTTACCCCGGCAAATCTCAAACTTCTGGGCTCAAGTAGTCCTCCCACTTCAGCTTCCCAGGTACCTGAAAATACAGACAGGCACTACAGCCCATTCAAAGATAAAAGGTTATACAATATCATTCTCTTTAAAACTTCCTCAAAATAGATTAATTACTTAAACCAGATGAGTTCTAGACAGAATTACTGAGACCCTTCAAACACAGTGAAAAATCCAGTCAGTAAGTTTATGTTTACTTAGAATGCATGTAAATCAAATAAAAATGTACCAGATTAACATTTGTCAATTAATGAGAATATTCAGTTTTACTTAAAAGTAATAAAAATTTAGTTACAGTTATTATACTTTTAATAGAGTTGCCCATTAAAACTTACAAAAATGTTTTCAAATTGTAGAAAATATAATTACATTAATTTAATTAAATATATATTATACATATAAGCTCATATATGTATATACAATTACATAAATTTTCTAAACTATTGCTAACTTGCATCCATTTTGTCAGTTAAAATGAAACTTATGACATTTATCTCAATGAGATGACATAGAATTAGTCAAGATAATCAGAAACATGTACTAAATGATGAGGCAAGTAGTATAAATCATCCAGACATGTCAGTGTTGTATTGAATATTCATCTAGCTCCTATCAGGAGAATGATTATTATGTGTCTTTTTTTCTACTCTGTGTTTAGTATTATCAAGTTTGTAGCTTGAAACCAAGTTGGCAAGTGCTACAGATCAGGTCCATCCCTTTTCTCAGTAGAGAAGCAGTTGGAATTGACCAAATACACAGCAGTGGAATACATGGGGGAGAGAATTATAGAGCTATGGCAGAGAGTTAACTAGTGAACATTATTTTTCTGGATTTTATGATGTTTGGGTATTTGCTTTCTAATATTTATAATGTAGTTTAATTTCACTCTGAATAGAATACTAATTTTTGTACTTAAGTTTATATTCATACTATTATTTGTGCTTCTTATAAAGGGGAAAAAATGTAAAACTTTGGCTCCCAAAAACTGAAAGCCACCCTTACAAGGACCTGGAAACTCTTCAATATTTAATCACACTTCATTTCCTTGAGTACTTCCATTGTTTTGTATTTGCACATATTCACTTTAAAATTTTTTAACAAAATAACACAAAACATTAAAGAGAACTTACAAAATGCAAATATAATTCATTTAAAGATTGAAAAACTCTAATTGAAAAATATTTTATTCTTCTCAAATTTATTCAGTGAAATTATGATAAAATAGATTGGGTGCAATTTCCATGGTAAAAAAAAAAGTCATCATAATTCCAGTAACAACTCAGTTGACATATTCAGGATCTTAATGATTTGATTCATAAAAGTAAGTGTATAAAAGTAAAAAATGACAAACACATTGTTAAATCTTAAAAACACTTGAGGTGATTACCTTCTACTCAATATCAAGACGGTGAATATCTATACTAATTAAGAGAGTGGTGTTCACAATAAATATAGCACATAGATTTTAAAAAGTCAGAGTATAGGTCAGAATTGGTATGTTATATGAATGGGAAAAGCATGAGTTTTCAATAACTATTGCCAGGATGCTGGGGGAAAATATCACAACACTGTAATTTTAGAGGAAAATCATGAGGTTATCTTTATGCCATCAAGGCAAGAAATGGTAATAAAGAAATGGTAATAAACATAGCACAAGAAAGGGTAATAACCTTAGCACAAGTTACAAAACTGAATATTGATTCATTCTAATGCATTGAAAATCTATTCATTGGGGAGTGATATTGGCCAAATCACATTACTATATTGTGTATATACAAATATGTAACAACAAATACAATTATGCACAACTACAATGTGCCAATAAAAATGTGGGGAGAAAATAAAAAGGCAAAAAAATATTCATGAAGAGACATCTTTAAGACAGTGGAGAGATAAGATACATATTGGGAGAAAATATTTACAAAATTCCCAGTAAAGTTGGCCAAAAAAAAAAAGTCATTAACATTTTTTTTACAAAGAAGGAAGTACAGATTTTCAGATCTAATCTTTAAAAGCAGAGAAAAAAACAAGTCTTTCTGAGATATAGAACAAAAGGAACTCTTATTTCTTACTGGCATGAGTGTAGCTATATTTAAATGGTTTTGGAAAACAATATGGAATTAAGTAATAATACGAAACGTAAATTTACTCTGTAGTACTCTTGGTTCTGTGTGCCTGGATCCAGTCTTCCCTGCACAGAAGTTTCTCACAGCTGACTTTTGTGATAATTTTCATTAACCTCATTCAAATGACAGTACAAACAACAGACCCTCATTGTTCATGTAATGAATGCTAGCTGCACTGACTTTAAAGGCAAACCATGATTACTGTTGTTGTCTTAATTTTATTTTTTAAAAAATTACTGACTCCACAAGGAGCACTGAAATGCTCATACTGAGACTATTTTTTGAGCTCACAATTTAGGAGATTTAAAGAAAGAATAATCAGCACTAACAAATAGTAGAAGCACAAAATGAACCATAGAACTTACCAAGAGGCCATGATGAAGCATGTTCTAAAAGCAGATTTAAATAGAAAACTGTTACTGATGTGGGCTGATGTTGGTGAAATGTGTTAAAGCTGTGAATTCACTGGAACAGGTGGATTATTTTTTGCATGGAATTTTTAGCTTCTTTGGGTTTGATCAGTCCATAGACAGCAGTTTTGAAAGTGTTTAAATTTAGGCTGGGGGAAAAATCAAATAACCAAATAGCTTTTATTTTAAGTAGCTTATTTAAAAGTTAGAATTTTCTTGATATAACATTTTATCACAAAAATGTTGATTATTTTTATTATATTCCTGATATTGGAATCAAATGTTTAAAAGATGCAAATAAAATATGTGCTCCAATTTCAATGGTCAAGAATCTTCCAAAGTCCTGTTCTTCCCCTTCTATTCTTTCCTTTTTTGGTTTGTTTTACCTCGAGGGTACAAAGTCAAGAAAATGACCTGGAGTTAACTGTTCCCCCTTATCCTCCTCATACAATGTCTTACAGTTTCTCAATACCACCTAAATTTCTCCTGAAATTTAAATTGACACATTGACAAACCTTTGCCAGAACTATTGAAATAGCCTAAGAATTTGTCTACAAGCATCTGTTTTGGAGGGTTTTTTTGTTTGTTTGTTTTTGCAGGAGAGTGGGGGGTTAGGGTATTGGAGATTGAACTGGGGGCACCTTATTTTGTATTTTATTTAGAGACAGGGTCTCAATGAGTTGTTTAGCACCTCGCTGTTGCTGAGGCTGGCTTTGAACTCGTGATCCTCCTTCTTCAGTCTCAGCAGACACAGGGATTACAGGAATTCACCACCACACTTGGTCAGCATCTGGTTTTGCTCTGTCAAACTCATGCTAAACATTAACAACCCCACTGATCTTTCCAAATGCAAAAATAATTTATCTCCATGATTTAAATGTGTAGCTCTTTGTGATCAACAGCAAAAGAAAAAAGAAGTAAACTCTTCATCAATACATGTATGCCTAAAGTATGTTCTACATCTTCATTTTCAGCCTCATCTCAAGCTGTTTTCTGCCTTGAAATTTACACACTGCTAATTCTACAGTTTTCTCCCTTCCCAATCATCGTGCCTTACATAATTCAGAAAGAACTTAGATGCCCATGGACTAGAAAGACTTTCTTGCTCAGCTCCAACAGGCCCCCACACCACCTCCTCACGCTGCTATAGAATTCCATCTTTCTCATTCTTTTCCTGGTGGTATCAGTTACAGGTTAGAAGAACTGGCACCTGATATTATTAAATATTGTGAATTTCCCCTATGTATTTCCTTTTAATCTACTGGAGCATTGACCTACTGACCACTTACCATTTATTGCCTTGGGAAGAAATATTTCATCAGAGAGAAAGTTGATGACTTCCAATACTCAAGTGTAGGTCCTGAAGGGACTCAGAAGAAGCAAATATAACCTCCTGAATCCGACAGAATAATATTGTCAACAGAGTAGTACTAATATGGGGGAGGAGCTTACAAGCTAATACACCCAAACTCAAAACTGCCAACCCAATGGAGAAAGGTACAAAAGAATATCCACGTAACTTGGTGCAATCTATTTGCAAATGTGATCTGTGCTCCCACCCTAGATAGTCAGAGGAGACGTTTAAAATTTCAAAATAAATGTCAAAAAAATATTGCAAAGATGCAATGGCAACATGCATAAAATCACTTGTCAGGGTCCAAAGACAGAAGAACCATCTCGACCTATATCAGTTAGAACTGAAATTGACAGATCACAAGAAAGAACCCCACCTTGATAGTGGTTCAGAATCAAAGGCAAACCTTGGGAAAGAGGGGAAAAAAGTCTGACCAATGTCAAGTAGGGCCTTGAAATATGAAATAGAGATGTAGAAAATTAAATTTTCTTTTCCTGTGAACACAACCTGTGGCCTGAAATGTACAACTCTTGAAGACCAGACCCTAAGGTGAAAGAGTAGTGGAGCTCGAGACTTTACTGATTGTGTAAATATGATCAGACACATTGAGAAGGACCTCTGGAATCTTGCATGTCCAACTGGCAATTACTGATAACTTGTGCTAATTTTTTTCTTCTATGATCTTTGTTTTCCATATTTCCACAAAGAGAGTTGATTATTTTAGATTCATGTTAATCTCTGAAATGAAAAATGGTATTAACTATATTATCAACTAAAATGAAATAGGACCTCTTAAAATATTATCTGGTCATTTTATTAGATCTGATTTTAGAGGAAAATGCTCAGTTTATACAATTTGGTCCTTGTTTCTACTGGGTTGTTTTATCCTAATAACACATTATAAAGACATGTACTCTCTTATGTGTGATAAATAGTTTTCCCCAGAGCAGCTTCATTATTCTTTCCCCTTATTTTGACATTATGGCAGATTTTTATTTTTATATTTTTGTCATAATGAAGTTTAATTTACATATGTTGAGTCATGAATTTATTTTGGATTTGTTGGTTTCACAGCATAGTTAAAAAATACTTTCTCACTTAAAATAATTAAGCATATTAAATGTGCCAAAGTATACATTTTCTTCTCAAACTTTTTGATTTGCTGAGTGTATTCTGCCAAAAGGAATTAAGTATAGGTTCAGCTTCCTTTTCTTTTTCATTGCTTTAGTGTCAGAATTTATTTTACTAGCAGACCATGACTGCGACTCTATTCTTAGTTTCCTCTATCCCTGTCCTCTGTTCCTATTTACTGACTTTCATTCTTCAGATGTGCTCTACAATCATTTTGTGAAGTTTCTCTATCCACTCTGGGAAGGGAAAAAAAAAATCCTGGGTATTCTTATTGGGCTTCCATATCATCTATTGATCTATTTAAGGAAAATTTATATTTAAAAGATAGAATCCTCCCAAATGGAGTAGATTCTTTGATTTATTAAATTCCCTTTTAATAAATGTGCCAACCTGTTTCAAACGGTTCATTTGCTTATGGGTTTAGTATATTTCTTATTTCACTCATCCCTCAGCATTTTATTGTTTGTGTTCTTCATGTGGATATAATCTTTTCTTCCTTTTATTTTCTTACCAGCTTTTATTTATTCATTTATTCCCATTGTTTTGGTGCTGATAACTGAAGATGGAATCCATGGGCTATTGCATGCCAAGCATGTGCTGTATAACTGCGCTGCACCCCTCCTGGGTTTGTATCAGGAATGTTATGATTTGGGTATGTTAATGATATAATCAGCTATATTAGTTAATCATCTTTGCATTTTACAGTGAAGTATCTTGGAATTTGAAGTGATCTCTCAGATAATGTGGTAATAATTATATTTTTCCTCTGGGCTTACATTATTTGCATCACTCATTTTTCTTTGTTTTAATAGTTCCTCTACAGTATTAAGTATTGCTGAAATAGCAGGCAAAATTTAGAATTAGCTTTAGATACAGAATTGTTACTATTTAGCAGAAGAGTAAGTTACTAAAGTGAGATTTCTGTTCATCTCTCCTCTGGGTCATGGATGATCACCTCCAGAAGTTCTTAATTTTCTTACTTTCTTTGTCTCTGCTTTCTCTGAAGTCTTTTGAAATTTATCAGGTCACTCTGAATAGCTTTCTTTCTTTTTCTTTCCTTTTTTTCCAGAGAAAAACAAACTTTATAAGCCCCCAAACTCTTAGATGATATACCCTTACAGAGGTAGACCATGACTGCCATGTGGCCTCTGTCCCTGCTCTCCCAATTGACTGCCACACTATATCTCTGCTCTGCAGCCTTACTTCTAGATTTTTTTTAATTGCTAAGAGTTTTAAAAAATGTGTCCACTCACTTTGTCCCAGTCAATTGTTTCTGAAGGAATTGAAAAGGAGCCACTTAGTGATTCATGGAAAATTCTTTCTGTCACTGACAGTTTTCAAAATTTGTATGGAATGAATTCTTTCTTTTTTGTTTCTTTGATCCTACTTATTTTTTTCCAGCTTATTGAATTTGGGAGAAATTATTGATCCTTTTTAGGAAAGCATATTTTTCCTGAGGATAAGGTTTTTGCTAAGGAAAGATGGCTAGATCTAAGGGAAAGACCACTGACCAGGAAACCAGTCAAAGGGCTATTCTCATGTGATGGGTAAGAGATAATAGAGTAGATAATAAAGAAAGAGTTTTAAGAAGGCATAGGAGAATTGTATATGCACAAAATAAATGCATTTCTGGTTCAAATGCTAAATGAAAAATACAAGTTACATTATACAGGTACTTTTCACAAAACTATTGTTGATTTTCTAAAAAAAAAAAAAAACTTATGAAAAAGGATCACTAATTTTAAAATGGTGACTCATACCAGTTTAAGTTCATATCTCCAACTAAAAAAATTTAATCTTATTATTGGTAGAGGATGCTCTTCAATTAATTAGTTTGGCAGCCATCCTTTTAAACATTTAAAATGAAAAACATTCTGTTGAATTGGATTTGTCTTTTGTTCCTCTTTGTACTCTATAGACCTAAAGCAAGGCATGAGATATTCAGTAAATTTGAAACTATATGACTAAGACATGGTTTCCTAGCAACCAACATTGCCAAAAGCTTTCTTTCTTTGTTTCAAATTATTTGCAGTCTACAATTTTTTTCACCTTTTTCCGTCTTTTACATTTATCTCTGGCAAAAAAAAAAAAATATTTTGAAAAGCCAATTATTATTTTAGAGTATTCACAATCTTCAATACTTAATTTCTTCAAACTCTTATACACCTTTAAAGAAGGTAATGTGCAAATAAATTAAAAATTCACATTTAAATGGAAACTATTATATGACTGAGGTTGAGACTGTGTATGATTTTCGAACTGCCAGTAGAATGAGTGATTGTTTGTACACATACATACACGAATGGGTGCTCCTTTGTTTTTTCACAAAATAAACATGCAATATCAGGGACCTCTCAGCAGTTAGGCACAGAAAGCAATGAAAAGCATGCACAGATGACTTCTATCAAACAAATACGAACTGAGGGAATGGTTGAGCAAATACATAATGGACAGAAGAACCTTACTAGATCACAAGGTGCTTAGAAGGAGAGACTTTAGAGTATAAAAATCCAATCACACCCCTGCTGATTATTAACAGTGTGTCTTTTAACAGAGTCTGTAATCTTTCTTTACTCCAATTTTCTTTGCTGTTAAATGGTCACTAGTTGTCCTTTAAGGTTACAGAGTGCCGCAGTTCGGCTGCAGCAAAATAACCAGGGTGGAGGGGGTGGGGGGTGAGGAACAACTTGTGTAGGTTGATACAGCAGGAGTAGGAGCCCTTTATTGTAGGACTGGAGGGATATTTATACATTCCGCATAGCTTATCTTAATCAGCATAAACTAGATACAGCAGTCAACCAATAAGGAATCTCCACACTTAATGGCTCCCTGGCATTACTTCACAAACCACTCCCTCTGGCATTTTGCCAGGTACCATCCAGACTTGTTTACAGACTCTAACAACAGAGCATATGAATCCTCTTTTAAGCTTGATACAATTTTTCACCACATGAATCTTTTTGGAAGATAGAGCTCAACAGAAATTTAAAATGTCACTATACTGCCTTTCCTGCTTTGACGCTAGTGAGGGATGCCTGTTCCAGACTAAGGATCTCCGATAATTATCTCTGGATGTGAAGGTAATTACATTGAAATCCTGCTCCTTAGACAGTAGTGCCCAAGTCCTGGACTCAGCAGGCAGCAGTGCCTAGGGCATTAGCAGGGCAAGTTGCAGAAGCTATTGGGTGGAAGATGATGGTAATTCTCTCACTGGCCCAGTTATCTGGTATCATCACAAGACTGACTCACCCATAAGCTTTGCTTCTGTATATGCTTCCTCTACCACTGGATTTCTTGCTGTCCAGGGAATCCTGTTAGCTGTTGTATACCATGTTAATAAGTTTCATTTTCTTGACTAAATCAATGTCTACTTTGAGCTTGCAACTAATGGTTCAAAACTGTATACAGCTTGAATATTCGTAATCAAAAACTCTCAAATACAAAATATTCCAAATTCAGAAACTTTTGAGACCAACATGGAGCCACACTGGAAAAATTCACATTCTGCCCTCATGTGATGAGTTGCAGTCAGATAGAAGCACACAACACAGTTTATTCAATGTCCTGAAGGTGAAAAAAGATCTTCCTAGCCTCATTCAACTGCAATATGTCTTTTCTATTCTGGCCCAGATTCCTCCATACAAGCACATACACATGGAATGATAAAATGAGACCAGTATGCAGACTGGTTGTGCAAACAGCAAATCCCCCAAGATGCCTCAGATGCTGCCATGACTCACTGTGGGTTTTTTGTTGTTTGTTTGTGATTTGGGCTTCTTTTCTGATCTGTGGTATAAAGGCATTTTTGAAAATGTCAAAAAGGCTTGCAGATATCCCTAGAGGCAATAGTAATGTGCTCATCAGTTTTTTGTCACGGTGATCAAAAGACCTAACCATAGCAACTGAGAGGAAGAAAAGTTTGTTTTGGCTCCTGGTTTCAGAATTTAAGTTCATGGCTGGCCAATTCCATTGCTTTGGGCTTAAGGTGAGGTAGAGCATCATGGCAGAAGGGTGTGGTGGAGGAGGGCTCCTCTGCTCTTAGCACCAGGAAACAGAAATAGAAGGAAACCTGCCATAGCAAAGATGAACCTTCCCAGGGCATTCCCTCATTGACCCCCTGCCCCAGTCTTGCCATACCTACCTACAGTATTCCTTTCAAATACATTAATTCTGTCAAATAAATTAATCCATAAATCAAAGAACAGCTCTCATAATCTAATCACTCACCTGTGGTGCCTTGTCTGCCACATGATCTTATTGGGGAACACCTCAATAAACTCCAGACCCTAACAAGGGATGAGAAACAAAAGAAAGCATTTAGGTTTATCTGAAACATAGACACTCAAGTTGTCGGACAGCAATATAGTGTGAAAAATCTTACAGAAAAGTAGGTTGCTAAAATGACCACCATATATATGACCTGAAGAAACAGAAGGATAAACTGTTGAAATTCTATGCTAAAAGTAAACAAAAGAGCTAAGGAAAAAATAGGAAAACAGTGCACAAAGCAAAACTGGAATCTTGATCGTGCGTTGGAGAGTGGATCCATCAGCACCACAATGAACACATGCTCCTTAATGGTATGCTGATCATGACATGAGCAAAGATCTATTGCAATGAATTGAATATTCAACATGATGACTTCAGAATATTAAGACGTGGAATTAAAATTTTAAAGACTCATGATGAAGCAGCTGCTGATCATGAAGCAGTGGAGAGATTCAATGATGAGTTTGCCAAGGTCATTGCTGATAAAAATCTGCTGCCAGGTCAAGGTCTATGATGCTGATGAAACATCACTGTTTTGGCATTATTGCCCAGTGATAAAACAGCCCTTATAGGAAAATAAGGAGGCCAAGGACAGAATAGTTGGGCTGGAAAGTGCTAATAGAGACAGCATGGTCAATATAAACTTGCTGTGATAGGAAACAGTTTGCATCTTCACTGTTTAAAAGCAGTGATTTCTTTCTTTTCTTTTCTTTTTTTTTTACAATCTATCATTAAACTAAAAAAAGACCAACATCAACAGGAACATTTTTTGTAATTTTAAGATTGGTTTCATAATCATTTTGTTCCAGTGGTTTGTGCTCAGTGCAGGGAAGCTAGTCTGGATGATGATGACAAGATCGTGTTATACCTTGACAACTGTTCTGCTCATCCTCCTATGGAAATTCTTTTTATGCCAGGGACATTTCCCCAAAGGTGACTTTGTTAATTCAGCCATGTGACCAGGTTACCATTTAATCAATACATAAGAAAATACTTTCTTAACATGCTACCAGCTGTAAACAGAGACATGGATGTGGAAGGTTTTCAAAAGAATTTTAATTTGAAGCATGCCATTTATGTGGTTGCAAAGACACAGATTTTCTCTGATCTGCAACAATGTTCAGGGATGAGGATGAATGAAATGGTGACTTTGAAGGATTCTGTATATACAGCAAGAAAAAAAAACAGTGCCTGACCTCTTTACATACGAAATAAATATTAGAGTTCATTAGTAACCTGAAATAAGTGAATATTGAATTTGTTTTAACATCTTAGAAGTCTCTCTGATTTTATAAACTGACATGATTCTTGTTTTGAGTGTACACTGCTCTAGTCTTTCAGTAAGCTCCTTGTGCATTTTCAACAGGTCATACATAGGCACTCTGTCTGTAGTGTTAACTCCATCATCTCTGTCATCACTCTTATCAACATCACCTTACTAAAGAAACATTTTGATTTCTTTACCATCTGTCAACAAATGGACAAGTGGAGCTTGTGTTTAGATTTGTGTCTCATCCCCAAGATAATTAAATTTGTACATGCAAATATCTGACATCTGAAAAATATCTAATATCTAAAACCCTTCTAGTCCCAAGTGCTAAGTGTAAGGAATATTCAACTGTATTATACAGCAGCTTTGTGAATACTTAATAAGATAATGCAGGTTATATAATAGCAATAGGAACTAAAATATACTATGTGTTTAACAAATGTTAATTTAGTTATTAATTAAGTATAATTGGCCCTTTAAAAGCTATTTCCATTGGATAAAAATGTCATTTATTATAAGATCATTTCAACTCTTACTCTACCAAAGGCTTATGGCAAAAGAGGAAAGCAAAAGAGTAGGAAAAAAAAAAGCATCAATGTAAAGTAGCAAAAAATATGAACACTGAAGGCAGATGGATGTTAATTCATTTTTACTATTTTTTTATACTTTCTTGAGTGAGGGCCTTTAATCTTCTGAATCTTAGTTTGCCATCTGTTAACTATGTATAAATATTTTCTAAATTTAGGATTGTAGTGACAGTGATCAAAATACACTCAAAATACCATGTTGCCAGACTTGGAGAATGAGATTAATAAATTCGTAGCACTGTTACTAGAATTTTGAGTTGCTTCCCTCATTCAATTCACATAATACATGAGCATTTTGTACTACATGTTAGCAGTTGTGAGGTTTTCTACCTGATATCAGTACTTGTTTTAGTCAGATTTTTATTGCTGGGACCAAAAGATCTGATGAGAACAACTAGAAAAGGAACAATTTATTTGGGGCTCATGGTTTCAGAGGTCTCAGTCCATAGACAGTTGAATCCATTGCTCTCAGCCTGAGGGGAGGCAGCGCATGAGGACAGACTGGTGTGGAAGAGAGAAGAAGCTCAGGACATGGCAATCAGGAAGTAAGAAAGAGAGTTCCACTCACCAGGAACAAAATATAAACACTAAAACCATGCCCATAGTGACCCACCTCCTTCTGCCACACCCTTCCTGCCAACAGTCATCACCCATTAATCCCCATCAGTGGCTTAAGCCTCTTACAACCCAATCATTTCATCTCTGACCTTTCCTGCATTGTCTTACACATGAGCTTTGGGGGGACGTCTCCAAACTAAACCATAACAATTCCTTCAAATACTTTCTATCTGTGTATTTATATTAAAAATAAAGAAAGTTTACTATGTCATTTTATGTGGTAGAATCTGTTACTCAGCTTTTTGTTATTGAGACAAAAATACCTGAGAAAAATACCTAAAAGGAGAGAAGATTTCTTTTGGCTCACAGTTTGAGTCCACGATTGACTGGCTCCAAGGCAGAAGCATCATGGAGGAAGAGTGTGGTAGAGCAAAGCTGCTCAGCTCATGACAGCTAGGAAGCAGAGAGAGAATTGGGGGCTGGCAACAAGATCTATCCCCCAAAGCCACACCCCAAGGATTCACTGCTTCAACTAGTCCCATCACCTATAGTTTTCCCACCCTCCCACTAATGCTATCAAATCATTGATCCACCGATGAGGTCAGAGCCCTCATGATCCAGTGACTTCCCCAAAGGTCCCCCTTTGGACATTACTACATTAGTGACCAAGCCTTCAATACATGAACTGTTGTGGGACATTGTAGATCCAAACTATAGAATAGTATATTATAAAGAATTTTAAAATATATATTTAAAAATTGTATAAAACTTGAAAGTGAAACAAATAAGTACAAATTCTTTTCTGTCATTTGGGAAATATGTTTAAAAATTTAATTCAAGGGTTATTGAACTATACTGAAGAAGGCACCTACATATGTCTTTTCTATAAACAATTTAAGTGAAGTTCAGATACTTGTGAAACTCATATTATCTCCCATCTGTTCTGTTCATCATAAAAGGTGACTAGAAAGGTTAGCATTTTATTGCCACATAGGACCCTAACCACTATAGGCCTAGTAAATTCATTTCATCAACCATTTGACTTTGTAAGAAGTCTTCAATTCCTCTTAGAATGTTTTCAGATCTCACTGACAACCTCATCACTTTATGGATTAAGTAAAATCTTTGGCATGTGTTCATTCTATATTTATATGAGAGTCATGTTTCAAAATTTTTGGAAAATAAGCTTTGGCTCGCTAAGCATTCAGCAAACATATTTTAGCAAATACAGAATCTGATAATGCCAGACTAAACTAAAAACAACATCTATTTCTGTTACCCAAGTGTTTCCAAACTTGTTATACACCCTGATGATAACATTTGAGGCTAATTCTTACAATAGCTAATTTCTTTAATGAAGTAGAAATACATTCATCAAGTGGATTCTGAGTTGAGGCTTGAAATCACTAGTGTACCCTGTAATTTGGTTAACCAACTTAACAATTGAAACTTCAGATTCCTTAAAGAAACCAGATTAGATAATCACTAATCCTTCTTCAATTTGAAAATTATATTTTAAATATAATACTATTAGATAGCATTTTGGATTACTGCATGGAATTTTTGATGGATTCTCAACAAGTTAAATCATAAATGAGTTCAAACAAGTGAGGAAATATGTAAAGACTATGAAACAGAGATAGAAGAGTTGCAGAAATTCTAAAACTCCAGTTTACTTAGAAAAGACATTTTGCTTGAATATAAATGGACCTAGGAAATTATAAAAGAATCTTATTCTATAAAAACACGCATTGGGAACATCTCATTGCCTATTAGTTGTAAACTCTGAAGTCATATAGCTTAACTATCTGACCCAACAAAGACAATTTTTGTAAAATCATTGGAAGAATTTAGTTTTGTACCTCCTGATTTATCCCATCAAAGAATGTTATTTCTCATAAGTACTCTCAGCTCTTATTTATGTTAAATAAATATCATAACATAATACCATAAGCTAAACATTCAGACCTGAATAGGTTGTGATTTCATCTACAGAGAGTTAGATTTTATTGAGAAAAGAAATAAGTAACCAGTAGAAGTAAAATGAAAAATGTTTTGATGGAAAGAGTAAGAGTAGAGGAAGAAATGTGGCATCAACCCAGAGAGCATTTCGAAGATGGCAAGAAACTGAAAATTGTTAAGAATTGTAACAATAGACAAGGAGACAAAGGAAAAGTATTCCATCCAAAGATCAAGGACATATTAAAGAATGTAACAATATTATACATTTGAAGAACTGTTACTATTTGTTTACATTTTCTTATGGTTTAGATATGAGGTGGCCCCCAAAACTCATTTCTGAGATACTGCAAGAAAGTTTGAGGGAAAATGATTGGGTTATGAATATCTTAACATAATCAGTACATTAGCCCCATGATAGATATTGACTGGGTGGTAACTGTAGGCAGGTAGGGTGTGGCTGGAGGAAGTGGGTCATCAGAAGTGTGCCTTTGGGGTACATATTTTGTCCCCATTGAAGGTAATCTCTCTTTCTCTGTCTTTTCATTTTTGGTGTGAATGTCCTTTTCTCAGCCATGTTCTTCTGCCATAAGATTCTTCCTCAGCTTGGGCCCAGAACAATAGAGCCAGTTGTCTATGAACTGAGACATCTTAAACCACGATCCCCAAATAATCTTTTCCTTCTTTAAAATTGTTCTTGTCAGGTCTTTTGGTCACAGCTACAAAAACATCTGACTAAAACCAGCTAAAACAAAAATAGTTGTGAAAATAACAGAAAGTGAGGCCCAAGGAATAGGAAAGGATTGATAATGAACATCTCAAACGATAAAGTTGATTACTTTTAAATATATCTGACATAAATGAGGGTGCCTAACATTTTAATTAGCAAAGTGACATGATCTATATTGTTGTTTAAAAAGATGACTACAGCAGCATTAAAAAGTCTGATGGCAGAGTCAATATTTTTTTTTGCTGTAATTGAATTTAAAATAATGACAATAATAATGATCATAAAGGTCCAAATTAAAGTAATGGTAGTGAGAATAGCCAGGAAAAAAATGGAAATGCAACTTGAACAACAAAAACAGTAAACAATGAAGGGACAGCATGATAAGCAAGAAGAATTCAAGTCAACACTGGTCACTAGATTTTGTCCTAGGAGATTGGGTAGATAGATGTGACCTCTTCTAAGAGAGAAATACTGGGAGTTAAGCCAATGTGCTACGTGGAATGATAGAGGAATGTTATACATGAGTTTTTCATAATTGGCTTAAGGTGCTTTTAGATACTTGAGAAGAGTTTTCCATTAGGCATTTATATATAGATAGAAAACATGAGAGTTTAAGATTACAATTATATATCTGTTATAGAATCAGTAGCACAGTACACATATTTAGATGAGATTATTCTGCAAGAACT
Organism: Marmota monax; assembly: GCF_021218885.2. Taxonomy (NCBI): domain Eukaryota; kingdom Metazoa; phylum Chordata; class Mammalia; order Rodentia; family Sciuridae; genus Marmota; species Marmota monax. The sequence continues at coordinate 1,985,866 of NW_026694999.1, read as the reverse complement.
AATGGTAGGAAGAGAACATAATGTTAAATAAAGACCTGAATCATCAGGTTATCTGTGAGTAAAGCAGAAGAGTGGCACTTAGAAAAAGACTGCAAAGACCCCAGAGATTTAAGGGAGAAAACTAAGATTTTGTTTATCTGAGTCAAAGTTAAGGAAAAGTTTGAAGAAATAGAAAGTGGCCGAAAGTATCGTAATCTACAGAAATGCTTCATTAAAGAAAACGACATATTTGACCTCGGCCATGTGGAAGTAAATGTTGATATTTTATAAAGAATGATGTAGGGTAGAAATTGAAGCCAGGTCCAGATGGGAAATGGTCTTCCAGAGTGTAGAGGAAGCTTGGATGACTGGCTCTTTCAAGAAGCTTCTCTGAAAGGAAAGGCAAAGCAGCTATAGCTAAAGGGGATTGTTATTTAGATGACAGACACCTGAGTACATTTATGGGTCAAGTGTAAATGGATCATTAGAAGACTCTAAGGAAACAATGCAAGAGCAAGAGCAAATGACTACAATTCTGGGAGGGAGGAGAAGATCAGTGGAAAATGACTTTTCGGGAGGAGGAGGAGAAGGTCTTCCATGGCTAAGAGGAAATATGCAAATCATAGTTTGGGATTATTAGAGTACAACTTAGAATTTGAAGTTATTAGGCTGTCAATATTATTGGTAAATTTATGAAATATTTCTGATGACTTGAAATTACATTGCTGGAAGATTTCTGCATTTTACAAGACAAATAATTGTGAATTGTTCAGACATTTAGAAGAGATTTGATGAAAAAAGCATAAATATGTATGGTCCACCTGATGCCAGGTGTTTGTATGTGCTATATTCTTCAATACTCACACTAACCTTTCTCCAGTTTAAGAACAAAAAGAATCTAAACCACAGAAATCTATGGTATTTCATCTGAAAAGGATGACCTGAAAATATAAGAAGAATCATTAGGGAATAGAAAGGGATGGGGGAGAGGGGAGGACAAGAGAAGGTAGTAGGAAGAGTGGTTATGAACAAAGTAGGACATATGCACAGATGGAAATGACCCACTGGAATTTCTTAATCTGTGCCATTAATATGCATTAGTAGTCACAAAATATAGTAAAAATCTTTTTTCTAAATTAAAATAATTGAGTAAATATTCTTACTCAATTTACTGTCGTCTCTTACTGATTTCAGAGTCCATTCTCCTCTCACCTTCAAGTGTATCAATTATCTCTTACATTATCACATTAAAAAGCCAATCATTGTCTTCACTTACCAAGGACAATACCCATGGATCATTCATTGTAAATTTGACTTGGATATTTCTAAAGTAGTATTATCATTCAGGCACTGGGGAAGAGGTCTAAAACTCAATAGTGTTTTTTGTTTGTTTGGTTTGCCTTAAATAATTCTCTATTCATAGTAAGCGGTACAAAAATATCAATTGAACATGAATATTATTAACATAACCATTTAAGAAGAAAATTTTCAATTTCTTTTTGTATTCCAAATTTTCACATGAAAACAAAAAATCTGCTATTGATATCTAACATTCAAACCCATGTCAGGTTCTATGTGAGTTTGTAGACTTCTGAAATCAATCATTCAAATATGCTTATTATTGACTTGAAAGATCCTGAAAAGAGATTTTATCTTGTGAAATCCTTTTAATTGTTGAGAAGCATCTAACTGTCCATCTACTGACTGTCAGCATTAGGGGCTATATGAAACTATAGCCCAAAGAAACACTAGGTACACCCAGGATTGTAGTACCATTCTTTGCAGGTTTGAAGTCAGGTTTGATGCCTCAGTAATGACATCAAGCTTCATATTTCAGGCCTGTGGCTCAGCAACACAAGCCTGCAACCAGCCAAGTACTATGAGTTCACAAAGGAGTCCACTTTTGGTGAGAGCTTTGAGTTACCCACCTTGTTGTCTAGATTTTTAAAAAACACATAAATTGATGGTAGAGATATAACAATAAACTTCATTATCTCACCACAATCATTTATTTATTTCTTTAACATTTCTTCCAAGACAATGTACTTCTGAATCCTTATTATTGCTGTCTTATTCCAATATTTATTTCATTTTTACCTGTGTGTAAAGAGGTTAAAGCAGAAGACGTAACATTGGGATTTTTATAAACTGAGCATCGCTTTTTATTATGGCCTCAATTTTACTATTTTATACTCACATTTTTTTTGCTTCCAATTATCACTGTACTAACCATTTGTTCTTCATCATCTTCTTTGTTTCTCAGACTCAGAGGAACTTAGCTCACATTTTGATGACAAATCTGCCTGAAAAAAAATACCCATGCTCTTCTCATTCTTTCCTTGGACAGTGTTTTCAGAGTTTATTTCATTTCACTGGAAGCTTTTGGAATGCCATCTGACAGACATTAGAGATCCAAGACAAAACTAGTACCAACCAGCCAGGGTTCTTTGGTAAGTGATACCAACAGAACAAGGTTTTGTTGGGGCTTGTGCTCTAGTACAAGGGAGACAGCACATGGATCGGGGGTCCCAGACTAGCTCTCTGAAGGAGGTTTTAGGCAAGGCTTTAATAACCCTGTTCTTGGCTGGCATGGGTGCTCTTGGTGGTTTTTGCCCACAGCTAGAGATTATTACACAAGATCCATGTCTTCTGCTCCTGGCACCAGGATTTGCACTTGACATGGTAATATGCCCAAGTGCATTGTGTCTGTCTGCACTCAGCTTGCAAAACATGGCAGAGAGGATCACCACCACCCAAGGAAGGTTAGACAGGGGGCAGGTTTGGCTATTCTGTGCATTCAGATTGCATGAAAGTCTCTTGCAAGATTTGGAGGAAGTAAGTAGCTCTGGACCCTGGTCATTGGTGAAAACATCTTTAGAAAACATTCATGGTATAGATAAAACCTCAGGGGTGTGATCAGACTTCTCTATTTCGTCCAAAGGCACAAAATACAATATCAATACCAATGAGTGAGGATTTTATTGTTGTTGTTGTTGTTGTTTACCAGATGGCTTCTGAATTTATATCAGTAATTTTCTTACACACTACAACTTTATATCTTTCTAATCTATAAGTAAGAATGATATGAATTGAATTTGTACTATTGAGGAAAAAACTAAGAATATATGAGAGCTATTCATTAGGTGTGTGTATCTAAAGGCAAAAAACCAAAAATGATTTATTTGACCCAACTATTCATTTCTTTTATCCTGGCTCCTGGGTAGAACATGGTGGTGAATCTGGTTATTCTTTTGGAGGTTACATGAAGTTTTATTCCAATGCATTCAGGACTTCTGTACTGTGGCTAAATGAGTTAAGTTATGGGTCCAGAGTTTAAGGTAAAGATCTGTGGTGATTGAATATGATGATTTCCTCTGTTGCTTCCCCTAAGTTTTATCTACCTAAACAAATTTAATTTCCCATTGATTTCTTATTTAAATGGATTCTACTTCAAATTTGGGAATGGTTCTTGGCTCATCACCTCTGAAAATCAAATCAGAGCATTTGACTGGGAAGGATACATAAGTTGATTATCTTTTCAGCTTTAATAAGGTAATATTGACAAAGATGGTGTACACGGAAGGAGTCCAACAGGATTTTTTGATGTAAGTCTACATTGTGAAATGATTACCACAATCCAACAAATTAGCATACATAGCACCTCACAGTCTTTTTATGATGTTGAGAGGGAGAATGAGAGGATGATGATGATTTGTATTGAGGATGCTTAAGATCTACTCCCTTACCAAATTTGGGATTTCCAATACATTATTGTTAACTCCAGTTTTCATATTGTACATTAGTTCTTCAGAACTTATTTAAAATGGTTAGTGTGTACCCTTTGTCTGATCTCCCCATTCTCCCAATCTCAAACCCTTACCACATTTTGTCTCTCTGTGGCTATGAATTTGACTTTTGTAGATTCTACATATGAGGTCATACAGTATTGTCTTTCTGTATCTGGCTCATTTCACTTAGTATTATAGTCTCAGGTTCATCTATGTTCTTGAAATTGGCAGGATTCTCTTTTAAGGCTGAATAATATTCTTGTATATATTCAGGTGTGTGTGTGTGTGTGTGTGTGTGTGTGTGTGAGAGAGAGAGAGAGAGAGAGAGAGAGAGAGAGAGAGAGAGATAGATATTTTCTTTTCCATTCCTCTATCAATAAACATATAGTGTGTTTCTAGACCTAGGATATTCTGAATAATGAGCAATAATATGGGCACACAGATCAATTATCTTTTTTTTAGAGAGAAAAAAAAATAAGGAAGTGTAATTTTACTTTCATTACTTACCCAATAGAACTCTGGAGAAAATATTTTTGTGTTAATGAATGGTTAGCTTTCTAAGGAAAGGACACTGCAACTGCAGTTAAAGAACAAAACTTGGAAGTTGAAGTATGATTGAGTAGTCAAAATCCCTCAGAGAGATACAGAAACCACTCTTTTATAATGTGAAAGGGAAGGAGATATTGATCTGAAGATTTACCATCCAAAGGTTGTAAAAAATAAAGAGCAAAGCTTTCTCTCTGTCCCTCAGAAGGAAAAGGGAGCAGTACATAGCTCATATAAACTAACAGATTTACAACTTTGAGGTTCCTCTTCTATATATACACAGCTGTACATATTTTCTTAAATAATAATACGTTTCTTATCTTTAAAAACTTATATTTGCTTCTGAACAACATAGATATTAAAATGCATAGGGCCAAATGTATTCAACCTCAATTGAATTTTAAGGGGAGAAAATATGATAAAAATGTTCAGAATGGGAAAATTTGCATGCAAAGATAATCACCCTCTTTACTTTTTGATGTATGCTTTAAGGTTAAAGAATCATGAAGAGAAATTTAAGAACTTTCTTTTTCGGGCTGGGGATGTGGCTCAAGTGGTAGCGCGCTTGCCTGGCATGCGTGCGGCCCAGGTTCGATCGCACCACGTAGAAACAAAGGTGTTGTGTCCGCCGAAAACTAGAAAATAAATATTTAAAAATTCTAACTCTCTCTTTTAAAAAAACTTTCTTTTTCATTTTCCATGTCTATAGAAAATTAGAAAAAAATGATGTTGTGCTCTACTAAAAGTTCACAGATAAAAAAATTATTTTGCACCTATTAGAAAGGTGAAAATCCAAAACATTGACAACACCAAATTCTGAAAATATCATTTTTTATTTATTCAGCAGTTCTTTGAAATTAACATGAACTTCCATTTGTTGTTGGATTTCAAATAACACAAACATCTTGGAAGACTGTTTGGGGTTTTTGTTTGTTTTTTTAACCAAACATACTCTTACCATACCATCTAACAACTGAACTCCTTGGTTTTTACCCAAATAAGTTTAAAATCCATGTCTACACAAAAACCTGCAACCAGATGTCGCGAACAGCTTTGTTAGCTAAGCTAAAATCCAGAAACAACTAAGATTTCCTCCAATTGGTGAATGGATAAATAAACAAAGCATATATATATATATATATATATATATATATATATATATATATATATATATAATTTTTTTCAAGCCATGTAAAGACATGGAAGAAACACATATTTAATGCTAATCAAATGAAACCAATCTGAAAAACACTATATGGCATGATTTCAACAATATGACATTTTAGAGAAATAAAACTATGGAGACAGTGAAGAGATCAGTGGCTGTCAGGAATTCACAATGAGGGAGGAATGAGAGGCTGACTACAGTAGATTTTTAGAACAGTGAAACTATTCTGTATAATACCATAAATGTGAACATATATTCTTATACCATTGACAAAACCCACAGAATGTACAACACAAGGAGAGAAACCTGCTGTACTGTGGTCTTTGGGTGATAATAATGTTCTGGTGTAGGCTTTCAACTATACCAAACCTGCCACTAGTGGTAGGGGTTTCAATGATGTAGGAAACTGTGTTGTGTGGGGGACAGGTGATACATAGGAAATCTGTGTACCTTGTACTCAATATTGCTATGAATCTAAAATCACAATAAAATAGTCTGTTTAGAAAAATATTGTCTGACAACTGATCCATTCAGTTATTCAACAAATAAGCCTTTATGAAATAACTATTCAATGGCCATTGCTTCTGAAGAATTGATCCTGTAGAGCAGGGGAAAATATTAAATCAAGTGTGATACATTGTGGTAGGATTTTTTTTTTACAGAAAAAAGATGAGTTTTTATGCATAAAACAGCCTTTGAAGCTCATGATCAGGAAAATAAAAAATTAAGTGGTTGCCTCCAGAGATATCACTTTTCTATTTATTCAGCAATCCTTTGAAATTATTCCTCACCAAGAATGGGAAAATATCACATCAGAGATGTAAATCTAGGATGGAGTGTGTAAGCTGAAAGATTCTTATACTCAAACATGTACTTTTTTTACTCATAACAGAAGTGGCAACGAAGTATGTGGGGAAAAAAGTAGAATATCTCTATTGGAGAGTAAAGTCCTAAACTATGAGACCCTCAGAGAAAGCGAAATTTTAGTCACATAAATTATTTTCTAATAATCTGATTTGGGATTTACACTGTTAATAGCTTATGGGCAGTTAATTCTTCTTCCTTTTGAGTTGTAAAATCTATACATGCGTAAATAATATAATTTAAAGATTTGCCAATACTGGGAAATGTAACAATCTACTTTAATACAAAAAGGATGAATGTCTAATGCTCAAATACTAGCATAACCTGGAGATAAAATAATGGAGAAAGCAGTAGGTAGTAATTATATAACTAGAAATACTTTGAAATTCAAGAAGAAAGTCCAATAGTCAACAGTATAAGTAGATGCTTGTATTTTTTCATATGAAGTAAAGTAGGATGTTAATAGTGGATGTAGTTTGGTAGTCAAAATGCAGTTAGACCCAAGGCTAGGAGATTTTTACATTTCTAGCTATATTGCCATTGTGTCCTCAGGTCTATTGTCTCATGGCCATGAGAAGGCTGCTGTAACAGTACCAGACCTGGTACTGTTAACAGGATGTAACAGGATGTGCCAGTCACATTTTTCTTGTAACATTTAAGTTTCTGTTGCCAAATCTGGAGATAGTTTCCCTATATTTCTGAACTCAATATACAAAAATTAAGACAATTTAAAATTAGAGGTGTTAACTATATTTAGTGTCTCTGTTTTCCCAATTTTTGTTTTGACTTTCCTGAAAACATATAGTCAATTGAGTTTTAGAGGTGTACTTTATAGTATTGTGAGTAATAGTCAGTTGTATACCCATTAAGTAGGAAAAGGAGGATTTGAATAGAAGAAAACTTCAGAAACTAAATAGAACCTTTATTGTAACTATGTTTTGCTAACACATTCCATGTTTTCATCTATTATATTTCTTAAAATGTTCACAGACACAAACACCCATATGGCTTAATGTGGTGAGTGCATATCATCTTTTTAGATAAAGGCATACCTCTTTTACTGTGCTTTTCTTGACTGTGCTTTGCAGAATTGTTATTTCAACAAATTTCAAATTCATGACAACCCTTCCTCAAGCAAAGAATAGTGGTTCCATTTTTCCTACAGTATGTGCTCATTTCGCGTGGCTGTCACATTTTGGTAATTCTCACAACATTTCAACCTTTTTCATTAATATTATATCTACCATGTGATCTGCAATCAGTGGACTTTTATATTACTATTGTAATTGTTCTGCAGTGCTATGAACCTCACTTATGAAAAGAGAAAATATCTGACATGTGTGTTAAAACTGCTCCACTAACTGGTTGTTACCCTGACTCTCTCCCTCTCTTTGAGCACCCCTATTCCCCGAGACAAAACAATTTGGAAATTATGTCTAAACCCTAAAGTGATTAAGCTTGTTATAGCTGAGCTAGGTCCAAAGAAAGCTAGGTCCAAAGAAAGGCATGTTATAGCTGAGCTAGGTCCAAAGCTAGGCCTCTTAGCTAGCTAAGTTGTGAATGTAAGGGCAAACTTCTAGGAGGAAAGTAAAAGTGCTAATCCAGTGAAACAAATGAATGATAAGAAATGTAAACAGACTTATTACTGAGATAGAGAAAATTTGAGTGAATCTGAAGAGAAGATGAAACCAGCCATTTCAGTCACTTAAGCCAAAGCATGATCCAGAAAAAGGCACTAACTCTCTTTAGTTCTGTGACTTTAAGTTGAAGCTTAAAGTCATTCCAAGGTTCTAGGACCCTTAAGAACTACATTAACTCACTTTGCCTGTGCTTGATTAATGGAACAAGGCCCAGATGGGAGTGCATCTCCTTACAACATGATATTTGAATAATCTAGGCCCCATATGGAGACCTACTTATTAGAGAAAGTGCCTCAACCAGCATAGCTGTTCATTCAGAAACCAGAGGGGCAATGAGAGATGAAGAAAAGACAAATGACACACATAGAGAAAAAGCTGGGGCCAGGTGGGCAGACAAGTTCTGATGAAGCATGACTGATACCAGAGCACATTTATTGCATAGGTTTCATCAAAATATTATTTGTGATAAAGTTTCAGCAAAGCAGAGAGTCTGAAGCATGCAGCAAAACTTGTGAGACATCAAGGTCATCTTATTATGCCAAGAATTCTCTGTCTCCTGGGGGATTGGCTCCTTAGCTCAAGGTTCCAACTAGCACAGTGTTCTTGGTGGGTAGCCTCCTCTGGCAGGGTGTTACCATAGCAACTGGGCCATCTTGACATGCACTTTCTCACAGGAAGTTCTCAGGCAAATGAAGCCATGGGGGAATCAGAAGTCATGGCTCAAGTCACAGCTCTTCACAAGAAAGATTCCTTTCAAAATGCTAAAGCTCATTGGCAGTGTACATGGTCACCCAAGAGCTCTGATAGAAAAGCACAATGAGATTAGCAATATTTTTATGCCTGCTAACACAACATTTGCTTTTCAGCCCACTGATCAAGGAATGACTTTAACTTTCAAGTCCCATTATTTAAGAAATATATTTCATGAGGCTATAAGCTGCAATAAGTAATGATTCTTCTAATAAATCTGGGGAAAGTAGTTTAAAATCCTGGCTGAAGACTGACAGCTGCTAAACCTTTCTTTGAATGGGACTACTTTATTTCAAACTATCTTTTAACTCTCTTACTGTATTATTTTGAAGTCAGTTCTGTAATAACCTATGTGCCTCTCATTTAGCATGTTAAATTCTTATTAACATCCTGGGCAATTTAATGTGCTATAGAGATAAGCATAGCAAAATTCTGTAGCTGGAATTTAATTCTTCAGTAGAGAATTTAAAATGTTGAATACCTTTAAATAGCCTGTGAGATTGTTGCCACAGAATTATTCAATATAACATTGTCAGCCAAAAATAATAATTCGATAAGCAATTTTAAAAGGTTTATAAGCACCCAAGTTTGTTTCTGAACTTTCCTGTTATTGAACAGTCAGAGATTCAATTATAGCTGTCAAAAAAATCATAGCTCATCATATTCTAGTCATAATGTATTATCTCTACAAACCAAGGCCAAATGTTCATTGTATCTTATCAGCTTCATATTGATTTTTCAAAATTATTTATGTAGGTCAAAACACCTCAAAATCACGGTGTTTTTTGAGAAATTTGAAAGGCATTTTGACATTACATTCTGTATTACATTAAAAATTTTAAATAAGTTAAAATGATAATATATGTGTGTGTTAACTCTGTAATCATAACCATAAGCATGTTTCCCAAAAGCAGGCTAATAGAATAATTATCTTTTTTTCCCCTAGATTTTTCTACTAACTTGCATTTGCTTCTTGTTTATAACTTTCATCATCTTCAGACAAGTGCTAACTGGCTTTGAAGTTTTAAGAAAAAATACTTAGTGATGATAAATACAAAACTGGTAATAAGTAAAAAGTTGGTGATGAGTGTGAGCAGTCTACTCCACATCAAGGAAAATAATATGCCATGTAATATTGTATGAAAGATAAAATAAAACAAAGAAGAAAGAGTGAAAGAATAAAACTCAAAGTAGAATGAGATAACGAGAAAATACTAACAAATACCCTATGAAATGCATCCCAACATTGGAGCATGTGTATGTAAGTGTGTGGTCCTGAATGTACACTCATGATACATTAATATGTAACCAGGTCAGTGACAGGTGTTTTTTCCAGTAATTACTTTTTATAGTTATTTTTTTTAATTTTTGAAATCTAATATGTGGATTTTCTTTGTGATTTACTTAATTTATGCATAGTTCAATTTTCTTCTTATATAGTTTTCAGAGAAATGATCATTTTCTTTTCCTTCCAGTTTGAGAAGTTTTCTTTTTTACTTTTGTCATTAATCCATCATAATAAAAGCAAGTAATGAAAACAAACTAAAAGGTAATTAAAATAGGATTATTTACCATTGTCCCATATTTTGAGAAATATAAATTCTCAAGTTAGTTCACGAAGGATTAGTAAAACTACTAATAGTATTCAAACAACAAATTCCTCAAAATATTATGAAAATCATGGCTTATGAAGAATTTAGCAAGTTTGTCACTGCTGGGTATGTAAAATGCTACAAACTTTCAGAAAAGCAAATGGCAGTATAAATCATGAGTCATAAGATTCTCCACACCAGTAACTGTACTTCTAGGAAGCTATGCTCCTAAATAATATGAAATTTAAATAACTTAGAAGCCAAAATATTAATTATACTGTTAATTATTATAATTAAAAATTGGTTATGCTTAAATATTCTACATTTGGAAATGATTTAATGCATTTAATATATATAAAGGAAGAAATATTATAATACTTCAAGAACAATCTCACTAAACTAAAAATACTAATCCCATGGGTATGCTCAAGATTGAAAAACAAGTGACATGAAATTATATATATACATTATAATCCAATTCTTTTATACAGATGATATAAACTTTATAATTTATGGTTAGTACACAAACATACATAATGAATGAATACAATAAAATGGTATAATGACTACCCTGGAATGGGAAATTAATGTACGGATTTTATTTATGTTCTTTAACTATTGTACCTCTTCCATGCTAGCACACATTTTGCTATTTCAGTCTTCATTTGAGTAGACAAATCTGCATCCTAACAAATACAGTGTTTTTGAGATTGACTTTTATTTATGAAAATGAAAAAGGACACTTTAAGAATATTTTTAAAAAGTGCTTTAGAATAATTATTCAAATTTCTGCATTTAAGAAAAATATATGACTTTGAGAGTCATGCTTGTTTTTACCAAAAGAAATTTTGTTTCCCATAGAAAGTCTGAATCCTTGTTGACATCATACCATAATCTAGAAATTGCTGTGCTAAATTAACTTACAACCAGAAAGCCCAGAAAATAATCTCATGGATAGGGGTTTCTTTCTTTCTTTCTTTCTTTCTTTCTTTCTTTCTTTCTTTCTTTCTTTCTTTCTTTCTTTCTCAATACATGACAGCAGTGGAAAGCATTACAATTCTTATTACACATATAGGGCACAATTTTTCATATCTCTGTATATTAAGTATGTTCATGCCAATTTATGCCTTTATACATGTATTTTGTTGGGTTTTTTGCATTACAATTCTTAATACACATATATACCACAATTTTCTGTTTCTCTGTTTGTATATAAAGTATGTTGACACCCAATTCAAATCTTCATGCATGTACTTTGTGTAATGATGTCCATCACATTCCACCATCCTTGCTAATCCCCTGCTCCCTTCCTTTCCCTCCAACCCCTCTTCCCTATCTAGAATTCATCTATATGGACAGGGATTTCAAGGAATAATTCTGTTCCTTCATTATCCCCCATACTATTATCCCAACAGATAAGCCTTGTTCTTGGAATACTTTTACTTTGATTTAGTAACTCAGTAAGGACTCATGGGCATTTAGAATATGGATTCAATTGTTACTCTGAACTTCAGGGAGTGAAACAGTATTTTAATATCCATTTTTGTTTGCTCTATCAACAATATTGCCTTGCTACAACAAATTAGTCTGGTGCTTCTTTTTTCAATTGTGTGTGTGTGTGTCTAAATGATATTGTAACTGTGATTTTAAATTCCTAGTGATGCTTTTGTATTGTCTGTCTAGTGATGGCGAGGAGGGATGTGATGGGCTCTCGGGAAGAAAGAGTGAGCCTGCTGCCAATCTGAACACCAAGCACTGAGTACCCCATTCCCTCTGAATGTAACTGGATTTCGGGAAAACAGCCCCATTTCTCCAACCAAAGTACAGATACTACTGGAGAAGGTAGAGTTTGGACCTAATTTCAATTCAAAGCTTAGCTTAATGGCAGTAATATAGAGTGAGAGAGTTAATAATGTGCTCTCTCTGAATAGCTCCTTTTGCTCCAGCTTCATATGTTTCTTCATTATCCCCCACATTTAAATGTGGCTGACCTCTGGAGCTACTGCCACAAGTTTGGCATTTCTCTCCTTGACACATTTGGCTGGAGTTGTCTTCTTATTCATTCCATTTTCCTTCTTGCTGCAAGTGCTTTTTCCTATCCTCTGGCTCTGCACTGGAAGCTCATTTCATTGCTATGAGTTATGGATTTTGTTTAACCACAGAAATGCAGTGAACTGATCTTTAACAAAGGAGACATACAAGAACCATGATGATTTTTGTCATTGTTTTCCTCCCACATGAATGTATTCTGTCATGTATTTTTTCTCCCTTTTTAACCTGAAAAATATTACGAAATCATTTCTTTTTACAGAGCCTTGTTATATGCTTTCATCTGTTCATATAGTCCTACTAGGAGAAGTGAAGAGGAATGGTCCCTAATCTGTATTGTGGGTAGGGCCTCAGGAACTAGGCCATGTGAGTAGAGACTCACACATATACATTCTTCCCTTCTTTCCCAGTCTATGCCTCCCAGAAAAATGTTTTTTCTTCAGTTTCCTAAATCAGATTTGCCAATTTTTCTCAGGTTTGCAAGCACTGTAAGCAATATTCAATAGTTGAAAATTGTATTTTCAGTGTGTTTTCAGCCTCTAAATCACATATTGTTTTTCTCTCTCTTTCTTTTCATTTTGGATTTGGGCAACCACAGAATTGTTGGTTTTAGCAGTACTATTACTCCAGATTTATGGTGTACATAATACCAAATCTGCAAATCAGTCTGTTCCAACACAATACGTAAACCGATACATAAAATGCACTGATGGCCTAACAAACCCTGAGAGCAATAATTCTGACATAGCACTAATGAAGGCAGCTAGAGCTGTGTGCCCTTTCAAAGCAGTCAAAATTGTTCATCATCAAAAGTGAAACAGTAGATATTGTCACAATGCAAAAGCGCATTCTGATTTACATACACTCTGCCATCTTCAATTATACAAATAACTGACTAAGTTAACTAATACTTCGTTTGTGTAGAAGGGCAGTCTTTAGAAAACATAAGAATTGACAGAGGTACCTTACTTTAGAACATTAAAGTTGATGATATAAAGGAGAAAAAGAAATAAACAATGTTGCATCAGTTTCTTTAATAACTAAGCAAATGAGAAAAAAGAGTGTTATTTTCCTTCACCTTCTTAATTATATGCATGTAACTAATTTGTTTATTGTAGACTCAAGATATACTTCTCTGATGAATTCTTTTTCCAAATCTCTCTGTTCAAAAGTCATGGGATTTTATAACATGTAAAGTTCATTTGAGGACAAGTGTTTTTTTTTTTTCATTCACTATTTAAAGCAAGACTATGAAACATGAACAAAATCTGAATTTCATTGGCTTTCTGATATTGTTTTGAAATATCTAGATAGTTTTTGCATTATTATGTGGAATTGTATGAATATAAGAAATCCCATAGTGAGAATATTTGGAATTGTAATTATATGAGAATTGTGGTGAGAAAATAATTTTGCAATAATAAAAACAAAATGTTTTAAACCATGAAGTCTGCTCTTCTTCTGACATTCTCTTGAGGAGAAGGGAAGGCCTTCTTATGTGGTACACAAAATTGCTAGAATTCTCAGTTTTCTTAAAAGGATGCTAACCCTACTTACACATCAGATGTGACATATGCCTATGAATTTAAATGACATTCACAAAACAGCTTCAGGGAGCTAATTCTCAGAGAATAACCCACTGTTCCACATGTTATTATATCTGCTTCTCTACAAATCTAGAATAATAGAAAAATGCAATTAAAACTATTTTATTTTTACATCCTCTAAATCATTTTTACTGAACTAAACTTTGGTGTAATCACATTGACACATATCAGCGATTATTGCTACAGCCCTGAAACATTGTTAAGAGTATTATACAAAGGGTCCTATTAAACATTTGTGTAAACTATAGCACTTCTTTAGATTGGATGGCAAGAAAATTTTCTGCAGACTTTTAGTACTGAAATAAGAATTTAGTAACAATACTTAATCCTGTGAAATAGTTTGAATTTATTTTCTTATATTGTGAGTTCATTAGCTGTCAGGTTTTCTTATTCTCATTTGATCCTTATTATCTTAGAACCAAGATTAAGACGGTACTTTTCTCTGGAAAAGTACAGCCATTATTATAAAATGTGTAGATTTTGTCTTCTTTTCTGACTAATCTGTTGTCCTCATAATTGTTCTACTTTTTCCTTTGTCTCATTTTAAATTGTGAATCCTGGTGTGGATGACACTAGTTATGGTAATAAACTAGAGTAATAAATAGCACAATGTGTGAAATGCACAGAAGTTTAATGTCATATTGACATAAGCCATCTCAAACAGATGTTTCTGGTGGACTGAGCCTGCCTCTCTGGGAAGCTCAGTTATTCTGGTTGTTATTTCTTACTTAGCCAACAAAGACTTTGCCATCTTCACTATATGTCTTTCAATGAAACAGGGCCCATATTTATTTCATTTAATAGAGGAAAAACATGGAGAAATACACATAGAAGTTTCTTATGAGCCAGGCCTGGAAGGTATTCCCAACACATTTGTTAACATCCCCTAACAAAATCTTGGTGGCATGGTTATATCTGACTGCATAGGTAGCTGATATATGTAGTCTAATTACAAGACCCCAAAGAATCCGATGTTAATTTGCTAAACATTCAGTAGTATATATTACATAAGTATCACATGTAGTCAAGTCCCAATCCTAGTTTGACAGGTAAAGTAAGTTTAAGCAGAAGACGAATGCTATTAAAACATCCTTAAAACACTGAATGCTCTTTATTTAGATTAAGTAAATGCACCTTCATTTTGGAAAAGAAAAAAATAACCAAACTACATTAAGGTTATTGCATAATATTTACATTTTGTGAACCAGATTTTTTTAGATTTAATATTGAATTTGTTAATTCATCTATACAAAATGTTACTGGAGTGTCAGCCTAATCTTTTATTAGCAATGTCATCTTGTTGCGATGAATTATATATCATTTTAGAGAACAAGTCAAATGAAGATAAAAACCTTTTTAATGTAGTGTCAACAGGAAGGCAAGCATGTTTCATAGATTCAGTTTTACACATGAACTACAGATACACCATACAAGTCTCAACAATGGTTTATGCGAAATTTTACATGAAAGTATTCTTGTGATGGAAACAACATATAGCTATTAATAGGTTTTCATATATATAGAAACATTTTCAACCACAGCCTTGAAATGGCCATTCATTTCCTTCTTCTATTATTCTTTCTGAGATAAAGATACTACCAGAGAAAAGCAAACTGACACACAGTGAGATCATTAACACTGTTTTAATTGTTCCCAAGAAATAATTATTTCCTCAAAAATAATTAAAGCATATGTTACTTAGAGTCTCACTTATAAATTAAGAAAGGATTCATAAAAAAGCTTATATATATATATACACACACGTATACATATATATATACATACACACATATATAGAATTATATATATATATACATATACATACATGCTAGTGGATATATATGCATATATTTACAGAAGGAGTCTTAAATCATTGAACAAAGAAAATCAGTTACACAGATATTAAGATTAAGCCACAGAAATATTCACCATTTATATCAAGGCAATTTTTATTTCAAAGGAGTTCATAACCCTTCATCTCTCTGTCAATGTATGGACCAAATCCCTCCACTCAAAATTTATTATAGAGAGGTCACTCTATTGCTATGTGGAGAACATCCTGAGGGGTGTGTAGCAAGAAATGAATTAGACAAACAAGAAAAACTTGGGTGATAATGGAATAAGTGATGAAAACTAACAGGATTATACTTTATTCAGAAGACAAAATAACATAAGAGTAGGAGTAGAGTTCAGTAGGACTCTACAGTCTTTT
Organism: Marmota monax; assembly: GCF_021218885.2. Taxonomy (NCBI): domain Eukaryota; kingdom Metazoa; phylum Chordata; class Mammalia; order Rodentia; family Sciuridae; genus Marmota; species Marmota monax. The sequence goes on along the minus strand of NW_026694999.1, from coordinate 1,969,671 downwards.
GACCTCAGCAGTCCAATCCAGAGGATGGAGATGACATCAACTGAAACTGATTTGCTGACCAATAACTCAGAATGAGATGCGTTACAGCTGAGATGCCTATTGATATCCACGTTTTGGGTAGGTCAATGTATGCAGAAGCTTAGAATTATCCGTTATCAGTTTCGAGGTATATGTTCAGGAAGCAGCAGATGTTAGAAGATGTACTTAGTGATTACTTAGTAAGTGTAGAAGTCTACCCACAGAAACCTGAGTATCTCCCTGTTTGAGGGTCAGGTAGCAAAAGAGGATTCAGCAAAAGAGACAGAGAAAAAGGAAAGCTAGAGATGTTGGAAGCAATGTAAAGAAAGAAATTTCAAGAAAGAAGCACTGACCCCCCAGTTTCTTTCAATTTCCTTTTGAATATCTATTGGTTTCTAATTGGGATAACTTTCTAGGGTACTGTAACATTGTACCACAAACTGAGTGCTTCAAATAACAGAAACATTATATCATGAAGGACAAATAACAGAAAATTCTGTCTCACAGTTTTGGAAGTTAGAAAGACCAAGATTAGGCTTTCATCAAGTGTGACTCCTTCTGAAGTTCTGAGGGAGAATCAGCTCTGTGCCTTTCTCCTTGTTTCTAGTGGGTTGCTGGCATCCCTTGACTTGTAGCTGCATTACTTGCTTTCATCTACAATGGAGCTAACCTGGGGGTGTGTCTGTGCCCAGATTCCCCCCTTTTATGAGGACACTAACCATACTGAATCAAGGGGCACCCTACTCCAGCATGACCTTATTTCATTATACCCATAAAAACCTTATTTCCAGATAACATTCTGATACGCTAGAGGCTTTCAACATAAGAATTTTGGTGGAATTTAATTAAACCCAAAAGCCTACTTTTGTGTGTAATAGTTTTGGAGTTGCTGGTTTGGACATAATTAATAGGTGCAAAACTTGCGGAATGTGGTATAATTTTTTCCTTCATATTATGATATATATATATATATATATATATATGTGTGTGTGTGCGTGTGTGTGTGTGTGTGTGTATACAATTAAATAGATATACAGATAGTGGTATTGTAGTTTTATTAATTGAAAATAAATTGATTTGGGCATTTTAACAAAACCTCCAAATATTTTTAGTTTTAATTTAAATCAAAGTTGTCCCAATTGAGATACATTGAAATTTCTTTGATAATCAAACGACCAGACATTGATAGTATAGAATGTTATCGAATTTCTTCTCTTTCTTTCTTTCTTCCTTTTTTTGGCTAATAAAATAAAACTGTCATTATCCATAATTATCAATATATTCTTTGTAACTAAGGGGCTTTATATTTGTAGTATTGAAAGTCACATTCTAGAAGGACACAAACAAATGCCAAAGGTCAAAAAGAGAAATTGATATTTATACAAATATCTAGAAATAGCATTTTGAAGTGAATCCGTGACTTATCAGAATCTTTCCCTTACAAATCTAGTTCATTCACAATAAAACAAGAATCCAATAAAGAATGAATCTAGCTAATGAAGACCCTATTTGACTTGAATAATTTAAACCAATCTGTTCCTTTGAAGTTATATTTAACTCAAATTGTCATTTTATTAATTTTTTTAAAAAACTATATTTTAAAAAATGTATTCATTATAATGGTATATAACAGTGAGATTCATTATGCCATATTTGTACAGCTACCTAATATAATTTGATCAACCTTATTCCTATTACCTTTCCGCTTTCCTTTTCCCCCATCCTCCCTTACCACCCACTTGCTCTATTCTACTCATCTCCCTTCTATTATTATTATATATTTTTATTTATTTTAATTACTGCTTTATAGTTGCATTTGCAAACTCCTTCAAATTTGTAAAACTTTTCAAAATTATGACATAGTTCACCATAGAAAATATTGTATATTTTTAGTCTTGCTCTTGTTAAATCCAGAAATTGGTAAATAATTTTGGTTATATCATGTATGAAATGAAAGGAGGTAAGATAATAACATAACTTAGTGTTGGTGGGTTTAATAAAACAAATTTAGCTTTCTAATTCTATTAAGGACCCAAGTGACCTCATTGAAGACGAAGAGTGACATCTTGTGGCTAAAAACCATACTTCATTTGAATACTTTTGAGTTTGTTTCCAAGACACATAAGAGGTCATAGCTTTACTGAACAAATACATAACAGCAGATTTAAAAGTTGTGACTATATAATAAAATTGATATAAAGAAATTTAAAATAAAGGTACCATTTGCATACTAATAGAAACAGAACTAAAAATAAAACTGATTAAGATAGCTCTAGTTTCCTTTTCTTTTAAAGCTATTATTTAATGTGATTTAAAACTAATCACTTAAAATTAAGTAGTGAAAGCATACAACAGAAAAGAGTATCTTGCTTTTAATAACATTTTTCAATATGATTGTGTAAAACAAACTGACAGCCCAATTTCCTCCGGTAGCTTTGATTCAGGTAATAGACATTTAGCACAGTGCTCCCATTTGAAACAAATAACTGTGTAATTCTGTCCTAAATACATATAAGGCCATCATATTAGATCAAAATAGTATAAGATAAAAGATAAATTAAGCCTTTTAGTTCTTTCATGATCTTATGAATTTCTCAGCTTGGATTTAAAGCTTTTTTATATGCTAAAGCATTATTTAGAAAACCTATTAAAATCATTTTCTTATAGGAAGTATTAGAAAACAATAAGAAGTTTCAAAAATGGTATTTTGTAGAATGAAGTAGCTGGTCATTAAGTGAGGATCACATAGCCTTTCCCATGTGTATGTGTACCCCATGTTAGTCTTCTGATAATCATATGAGCTCTTCCTAGGTCCATGGACTGAATAACAAAATCCCTTCACCTTTTTTCTGTCTGAATTATTGTCTCAGACCATTTTATCTATGACTTTATTATAAACTACTTTTTAAGAAATAAACATAATAAAATAAAGGAGGATATAAGCAACTAACGTTGGCCCCTCTGGAAAACTTGCTGCTGGAAGGTACTGTTATAAGTGTTTTACATGACTTAGATATTTTTTTTTCCCTCAAAAGACTATAAGTGGTAAATAATATCCCCATTGTACAAATAACAAAACTGAGGCAGAGATTATGTCTTTCTCACAACCTTGCAGAGCTACTAAGTGGCAGCGCTGGGATTCAAGCTCAGGCAAATGTCTAAAGATTGCCACTCTAATTCAAGAGTAGAGAGAAATGCCATTGGTTCCCCATGGGGAGACAAATAAAAGACAGAGAGCAATTGTAGCTCAATCAGGAGGACTCAGAAAAGCTACTCAGCATCCCTGCAGTGTTCTCAATTACTCCAGGGATTCAATGAGATTTCTTTTAAAGCATTTTTCAGGAGACCACTACCCAGTGACTAGTAAATTCTTATGTGAGGGGGAAATAGTGTAGTTAAATCAGATCTATCCTTATATATTTCAGTTAGTCTCCTAGAAAACAACTATGTTTTGATTTCCTTGACATCATGATCACTTAACAAATAAATAGCTTCCTCTTCAAAAGAAAAAACAGAGTGCCTACTACCTTCTAAGTTTTTTGCCCTACCTAGGATATCTTTCATTGTGCTAAGGCATGTTAGTAAATGACATGTTTTTTTTTTTCCTAAGGAACTTTTATTTAGATTTCTTGATTTTTAAAAACAAATGTAATACAGCTAACATCTGAAGGAGTTATAAATCCCAATGTACAGCTTGGGGGAATTTAGGTTTATCTGAACAGTGGGGACAGAAAAATGGAAAGCATAAAGTTAAAAATTGAAATTAGCTAGGTGTGGTGGCACACGCCTGTAATCCCAGAGGCTCAGGAGGCTGAGTCAGGAGGATAATGAGTTCAAAGCCAACCTCCGCCAAAGTGAGGTGTTAAGCAACTCAATGAAACCCTGTCTCTAAATAAAATATAAAATAGGGTTGGGGATATGGCTCAGTGGTCGAGTGCCCCTGATTTAAATTCCTGGTATCCTCTCCAAAAAAATTAAAATTAAAGTCTTTTCCAAAATTTTTAAGCAAAAGCATGTATAATTTAGTATTTAATGGGATTAAATACCTTATAGGAATTTGAAATTGAGTAAACTAGAATTTTTCACAGCAGAGTAGACAATTCTAATTCCATTTACCTGCTGGGTAAGAAAATTACATTTGTTCATCTCGATCTCCAGAGCACTGACACAAAATGGATCTTGTTTGTAGTAATTAGAGTTGAGAGAAATAGCATTCAATGGCTGGGCAAACCTGCAATAAAAGTTCGGATGCTAAGTGCTACCTAGAGAATTGGTTTTAAATTCCTGATTTAAATGTAAAGACTGCCTACCAGCATCATATTTACAATGCTAAATACCTGTCACCTTCTATGAAGATACAGATAAATGCCAATGGTTGAAAAGAGAAATCATTAATTATTCAAATCTCTAGAGATGACATTTGAAATAAATTCTTGATTTCTGTTTGATTTGTTACAATCCCTCCCTTCCAACTCTAGTTCAATCACAACAAAACAAGGCTCCAATAAAAAAGTGAATCTAATTACTTAAGGCCCTCTTTGACTTGAATAGTTCAAATCAATCTATTCCTTTGAAGTTATATTTAATTTCTACACTTGCCATATTATTAAATTTTTAAAAATCTTCAAAATTTAGAAACTTTTTTTTTAAAGCAGTGGCATAGATTACCACAGAAGAATATGCGTGGAATTAAGAACATAATGTGACACCTAGTAATTGTCCAGTAATTGCTGATGTTTTTGTTAGCATTAAAGATATAATTTAATAGAGTATATGCCATAGTAATTTATAATTGAACATATGTTATAAAAAGAAATAAAGAAAAAAAATCATGTTTAAATGTCCTTATAACCTAAGTTTCCTTGGAAATTCAATTAACTAATATTTACACCAACATAGATTAAAGATTCCAGAAATAAAAGAGAAATCATCCCCCACAGTGGTCATATTGCCTAAATCACATTGCCTAAATAAGAAAACAATGAGGTCTTCCCTTTTAAATCCAATAGATATAGATCTTTCCAGACACAGATGGGGAATATCCTGACATTCAGCTAGCAAGTTATCTTAGTATGATAGAAGACTAAGAATGGAATTTCTCACAGTAATTTTCCATTCAAGCTTGTAAATTAATATTTGACGCCAGTGTGTGTGTGTGGTATCTGTCTAGACATACAGTATTCTGATAAAAAAATAAATCAATAAAATATATTCCCTACTGTTACTTTGCTATAATTCTCTCTTCGTAAAATTTCATATTTTTAGAATTGTCACTTGCATTTTACATACTAATCCTCATGAATTGATGAAGCACAAGAATACCATAATAGATTATTAAGAAAATGATGCTAAGTAAATGAATTACAGTGTTGGGTTTTGATATGTTTGGGGCTTTTCCCCATTATTGTTTGATTCTCAAATACGGTTTGCTTTCTTTGAACCCTATTAAAGTGAATCTGACTAGCCAAGAAGAGTAGAATGGCATGTCATTTTGAGAAAAGGCAGCTTTAGCGTTATTGTCTAAGATAAATATATTTAAATTAATGTGACAGCTTCTGCACCTCTAGTATGATAACCTCTAAGATGGAGGTTATCATGCATTATGGACCCAATGGAATTTTGAAGGTCCTTTAAGTGAAAATAGAAAAAGAAGAGACTTAGAAGGAAATACGTCATGGCAGAAGGTCAGAATGATGCCTTGTGAGAAAAATATGGCCTGCCATTTCTAGCTTAGAAAATATAAGAAGGGAGGGAGGTACATAAGCCTAGAACTGTGGGGTTCTCCAGGCTCTGGAAAAGGTAAGGAAATAAACTCTTTCCTTGAGCCATCAAAAGAAAAATAGAGTTGGTAGCACCATGATTTTAGCCCATTGAGACCCATGTTGGACATCCAACTTATAAAACTCTAAAATTTTATATTTGTGTTGCTATTAAGTCACTAATTTGCAGTCATTTTTTTATTACCACAATAGAAACCAACATAAGTATTAAATGGAAGGTTTTGTTATGCTGAAGTAAGGCCTATAGATAGGGAGATTTAATCCAGTTCATCCAAGATCTTTGGTGAATATTTATTTATAATTAGGGTTAGCTAAAACCTAGGATGACCAGTTAAACACAAATCTCAGATAAATAATGAAATGTTTAGTATAAGCACATACAGTATTTGGCACATGCTATTACTAAAAATTATTCATTATATCCTACACAAAATTTACTGAGTTGCTTGTATTTTATTTGTCAAATCTGGCAACCCTACTTTTAATTCATATATCCAGAAAGTGCCAGGAATTACTTCTGCTTAGTGGAATTGCTCCCTGCTAACTATGCTGAAACTCACTTCTTAATTATGCCTAGACTGTAGCTGAGGTCTAATTTATCATGCACTGCTTGACTTTCTCTGTGACGATATGACTGCCTGGTTTTCATCTCTGGCCATGCTATTATTGTCATGAATTACAAATAAGGGACACTAGTTTTTGCTAAATGTGACAGTACTATAATCATGTGGAACCTCATCTGCGTTGTCCTCTTTGGATTCCACCCAATTTTCTCTTCTCCCCTTGCCAAAATACCATGCTGACTATCCAAGCACTACTTAGAGAGCAATATTCGGGCTCTGACCTTAGTCATAAATGTGCTCCCTCTGCTTGTTTTAAATAATCTCATTTCCACAGCAGCTGTTGATTCTGCTCTGCTGCACTGTTCAGTAGCTTGTGCAGTAATGCCATTAAATTGGAACAAATTAGCATGCCTTTTCCCACAGCACTCTCATCTGGCTGTTAACTTATAAAAATCATGACTCAGGAATACTACATATTTGATAGTCTAGTGTTTTCCAAAAAATTACATAGTCTCTTTAAATCAGCTCCTATATTGCTAAGTAGTGGGTAATGTTAAAACACTTTTTCTGTAAGTTAAAAAGCATATTATGGTACATGTCTACCTAGTGCAAATTGACAAGTTTCTCTTCTCATAATGTAGAACTTATTAATTGGAATAACCTGTTTCTCATTCAGCAGAATACAATGAAGAAGGTAAGATGGAGATTTTAGACAAGACTTGGGGGTATAATTAACCTTTTATCTTCTCTTTAAAATACTTGCAGTTTATTCTAGGAATAGTTTATTCTTCAGTCAGCCTTTTATGTGTAACAAAATCATTTTATAACTGTGCATGATCTCCAATTACAAAAAAAAAATCCATTTCGGTTCATTAAATTTCTGAATTATGTAAGTTTTTTTTGCCATTTTAGAAGTTCAGGAGAGATTCTAAATAAAAGTAGATAAAATTTTCATTCAATGCAATTATAATATTTTCCTATGCTGTCTTTAAGTACCACTAGGTAGTGTATTTATAATTCTTATTATCTTTCCCTAGTAATAGAAGTTCCGGTAATATTATAAAAAATAAGTATCTTGAAACATAGAACTTTCTAAATACTACTTTATAGGTGGAAAAATTGAGGCTTCAATAAGGTTAAAAAAAAAAGCTAAAGATGTGGGAAATAATAAGTTGAGATACCAGATAAATGTGCATATTGTAAAGCAAGAAAAGAATAATAAAAGGTTGAGAAATGAGAGTAAAAAAAAATTTCAATACCTCAGAGATAAGCACTTGCATACAATGTCTTATAATATTGGTTATATGCTTCCTAGAAACCAAATGACATTTGTGCATTTTTAAAGATTCAGTTGAACTAATTACTCAGGAGAAACACAGATATTATTAGTACTAATAATGGACACATAATCTTCCTTGGGTTCTTCATAAAGATGACACGATGCAACATAAGCAGGAATATCTTACAAACTCCAGACAAGAACCAGATCAAAAACTCAGGTCTCCTGATTTTCCACCAGTCTTTGTAGAATTGTTGGTGTCTGATTCTTCCAGAAGCCTGTAAGTTCTCTAAAAGATCTGTTCCTTCCACCCATCAAGCAAGATGACATGTTTCTTCCATGAATGCCAATTCTTTCTGATCATAACATAAGGTAACTTTTGATTATTTGTGATTTTTAATTTTTAATGTTTAAACTGAAATCTCCATGAAGATGTGTTCCAAGTATGCAATATAACATATACATAGGCCAGTGAGTTTTGATGAATATGGTCCTAGCTTTAACAAAGATGAAAAGAGTATGCCAGTCTCAGTTCCCTGCATTGGTGCATATGAAAAGTCACTGCAATTTTTCAAATGTATTCATCAGGTTTTGGTAAATATTCCATTTCTAGAAAAGAAATGAAGCTGAATGGTAGCATGCAAGCTTTGGTGAACCAGCTTAAATCTTTAGCTTCCTCAAAGCAACCTTGGAAAGATATCCTGTACTGCATATGATTATCATTAGCCCATATGTCTAAGTATGAGTTGAATAGAGTAAGAAGACAATTCATTCAAAAATTCAAATAAAATACTCATCTGCATTATCTTGTTCAAAAAATTTAAGTGCAAAAATTAAATATTTCAAAGAACTAGATTCCTTCCAGGGCCAATTTACTAGTTGAAATTAAAATTTAGTATTACATATAACCCAGGATTTTTCTTCATTTTTTCATGTAACTTTTTTCATTCTGCTTTGTACCAGTTTGTCTACATTCATATACAGAGTAAAAAATAAGTAGCATTCTTGATCACTCTTTTTAATGTAATATATGAGTATATAAAATACATAATTTTAAATAGTAAATTAAAAGAGACTTGATAGGGAAGGCATAATATAAACATAGGCTTGCAGAAAGATAAGTAAATATGCAAAAATATACTCATAAAGAGACAGATCCCAGGACCAGGTCTTCAACTGGATGGGGAAGGAGAGGGGGATCCTAATTTGTCTTAGGAGGTAACTCCATCCTAAATTGAGGAACATTTGAATTGCCACAGTTCATTTTCTCTTCTCTTGAAATCTGGCTTTTGTTTTTACTAAACTAATGAAACTGTTCTGGAAAAGATGTTTCATTTTGTTTCTGTGTCTGTGATTTATTAGATTATTTGAGCTATCTTTATAGCCCAGAATACAACAATAGAACTGCAAATTTCAAAAATTAGAAGCATAACAAGGAAATTTCTCTTTTCTTTTCATATAAGTTTTGTGTCCTTAAATATATGTATGAATACTATGGCTAATAAATTCAACAAGGGTACCAAATGTATGTCATATAAAAAATAATGAATGATGATATGTGCAATCTTATAAATACTTTAGGAGATCTGTGATATTCATACTTTAAAGATTCATGATAAGGGATAAACTAGTCACCAAAGGATACATTTGCTCGTCTGTCTGTTTTAAGGAATGTTGCCTTTAATTACATAAGCAGATATTTATATCTTAACGATAATTATGATTTATTAATTCTGACATTAATTAAGCAACTGAAAAAGAAATACTGTCACTCCTACAGATGTCACCACAAGAAAACATTAACTCATGGCTCTAGCTCTCTAAGTTGTCACAAGTTTTTAAAAGCAAAATGTATAAGACTAGCACTGTGAATTCAGTGGATTAAAATCAGGCAATTTTTCAAAGACACATTCACTAGTAACATGATTAACTAAGCCATATATATCAAGGACAACAGTGCATTTCAAAAATTCTTTTAAAAATTTTTATTTGAATATAGAATATATTCTATGTGAATATAGGCCCAAACTGGTGATATTCTGTCATTAATAATGAAATGAATATTTTATTAAGATGTAGTCCAATTTCCTACCTGAGAGTTAAAATGCTTACTTTCTGTTGTGAAATCTACCATCTTAAATGGTGACAGTGGACAGAGAAAAGTATAGCCTTTATTAATACTTTTGAAGAAAAAAAAGCTCTTAAGTAATTTCTACAATTCAACATTCCTTAATTATCTATAAAACCAGACTTGTCAAAATTTACAAAAGGTTTATTTTCATGATGATCAATGTGTTATGTTTTTGTAACTTGTTCCTCTGATGGTGGTGAAGAGTATTTACCAAACTGTATTGTTTATATTGGATATTAAGGTAGGACTGGAAGAGCCATAGTTTTTCAGTGATTACCAATTTTACCCACCCATCTAGTTATTTGCTTACCTGCATTCCCATCAACATTTACTCTGCTGTCCTGTCAGCTCTGGTTCATGGAGACCTTTAACCATTTACCCTGAAGAACTCTGTTACCTACATCATTCTCAATCACATACTTTTTTCTGAAACATGCAAATTCCCTGTCAGTCACTACCTGCTAGGTGATATTTACAGAATAAGTTGACAATATTGGTAAGACAGTATAATTTTTTCAAAATGGCACTATAAAATTTTCTATAATGTTTTCACCTGGACATTGACCCTGCTTTACTTTCTCAGAATATCTTGTCATACCTTTTGAAGCACTGATATAACTATAAACACCTGGCAGGTTCAGGTAGCATCCTTTCCTTCTGTATTCATACATAGAAATCATGTGTAAAATGAGTATCTAAAATTCAGAACATGTCACAGTTCCAAAGAAAGAAATTTCCCTGCATATCAAAATGAGGAAAAAGAGAATGTTAATTTTGAAAGCTGGAATGTATCATTAGGTTACATGCTCATTAGAGATGGCTGTCTTTCTTTTTTTTTTTTTTTTTTTTTTTTTTTTTTTTTTAAGTAAAAGCCATTTAATTGTAACAGACTACCGTATCAAGAGACCCACAGGAAATAACCAAAACTGACAAATATCAGAGGTTATATTCTCATTAAAAAATATGAAACACAAAGTGGTCACCCTATGCATCATTTCTACAATGTTTCTCACACAATAATTTTATTTTATGACATAAAACAATAATGTAGAGTAATGGTCATAATTTAAAAAAAAGTGCTTTTAGGGTGAAATTAGTCTACTGTTTTGATGATTTCACTTTGGAACTTTCTTCAAATGCATCTTGACTAGTTGTACACGAGATAGCTTCCTGTGTTTTCACAAAACAGAAGAGTAGAAAATTAATTCCACTTTTACAGTTTTATGATATAGGTGTTGCCCCAATTTAATGCTTCCCAGTGTTGAATTTCAAAAGAATGACTAAATTCTTTTGCTCCTTACAATGAAATGTAACTTACAAATATGTACCCTTTTACATCTGCCTAGTAAGTTAAAGAAATAATTGTATTCCTTGACTTAATTACAAGCATGTGAATGAAGTCAAGTGAAACATATAAACGAATGACTAACTTTTCCACTGAGAGTTAAAAAAAAAGAATAAAGAAAATAAAGAGTGAAATTGTATTCTGGTAAATAAAATAATTGATCCTTTTAATATTATGACATGTTCTTGTTTTTGTTTAGTACAACTTTTTGCTTTAAAATTTACCTTGATACTTAAATAGTCACACCACTTTTATTTGTGTGGTATTTTTTGTTTGATTATTTGCTTCTGTTTTGTCTGTGCCCTTAAATTCAAAATGTTTTTAAAAATAGCATATAGTTGAGTTTTACTCTTCTTTGCAAAATAACTGAATACATGCTACTTTGCTTTAGTTTATGTTTTATTTATATTCAATGTTATTACTGATAGAATTGGAGTTATGTCTGTATCTCCTCTGTTTTCTCTTTGTCCCATATGTTCTTTTTTCTTTTAACCCCTTTCTTAATTTCTTTTGAATTCACCAAGTATTTTTTGTTATCCATTTTACATCTTCCAATGGCTACTTTATTACAATTCTCATGTTATTATTTGGGTGATTACACATTCATGACTTACCTAGTTCAGCCTTAAATTAGAATTGTATCACTTTCCATAAAAAAAAAATCTTACCACAGTTTAACTTCATTTATCACCATTCCTTTTTCCCATTGTTGTTATATATTTTACTTTGACATGTTAGAAAACAACAAGCATATTTTTAGCACAAAAATTAATGTTATTTTAAGTGGCTACTGTTTATTTTTTTGTCTTTTCCCATATATTTGCCCTTAGAGGTATTCTTCATTTCTAAGACTTGTAGTTCTATTTAGTGTCATTTTCCTTCTAACTAAATAATTTAGCATTTTTATAATGCAATTCCAGTGGAAACAATTTCTCAGCTTGTGTTTGTCCGGTGGGGGGGGGGACCTTCATTTTACCCTTATTTTCTTTCTTTCTTTTCTTTTTTTTTTTTTTAGAGAGAGAGAGAGAGAGAGAGAGAGAGATTTTTTAATATTTATTTTTCAGTTTTCGGCGGACACAACATCTTTGTTTGTATGTGGTGCTGAGGATGGAACCCAGGCCACAGGCATGCCAGGCGAGAAGCGCGCTACCGCTTGAGCCACATCCCCAGCCCCATTTTACCCTTATTTTCTAATGACATTTTTCTTAGTGAAGAACTGTAAGATTGATCATTTTTCCAAAAACTATGTTATTGTTTTCTGATTACATTGTTTCTGTGCAAAGGGAACTGACAGTATTATTTTTGCTTTTTTGATATGCTTCACATCCCAACTCTGGTGGGCTTAAATTTTTGTTTGTTTTGCAGCAGTTTGCAAAAATTAGTTGTTTTCTTTGTTTTTATCCTGCTAAGAGTAAGCTAAAATTCTTCATCTGTATTTTGTATCTCTCATCATTTTGGGAAAATTCATGCCACTTGTCTTTTCAATATTTTTCTGTCCCATTTTCTTTCTGTTCTATTGTCAATACAATTATACAAAATACTTTGTAATACTTTAAAAAGAGACAAAAAAATTGTTACCAATTTTGTTTAATGGATTTAACAGTCAATTTAAAAAAATAGGTTCTCTTTTATCTTGTGTATTATCTTACAATATAGTTTAGATTATAAAACATTTCTGTACATGAAAAATATCATTTAATGGTACCATATATTTACAAATTTTGAACCCAACATCTCTCAAGACTGTTAGGAATAGCATTGCTACAAAGATTGAAATGCAATCCTGCAGTGGGTACAATTCTTTCATGGACTAATGCAAAATAGATGTCTTTACTGCCTAATTTTTTAAAATCTTAAGTGAATAACCCACTCAATGTCCTGGTTGGCCACACAACCATATGGCAGTTGACTTTATCACTGTGACATAGCCACTTTCCTTGTTTTGTTCCCCCCCCACCTACTCATTCTACAAGCTTGACTTCCCTATCTGGGACAGCAGCTTTATTTTCATGATTTCAAAACATTCAACAAGGTCACCTTCATCTGCATCTCTGCAGTGAATTCATTAATTATTTGCTTCAGAATCTTTATTTACTATTATCATTTTATTATTAGAAATAGTAGTAACTTTTTCTTTTTCCAAACTTGTTATTCTCTGGTTTCAATGACCTCAGACTTTCAATCTTTCTTTCTCCATCCAAATTCATGTTTAGGAAAATAAAACCTCACACATTTACATTTTATATTAACATTACTCATAATCTTACCATTATGGTGTAAACCAGCAGTTCTTAAACTTTTTTAGTTTTGAAGATTTTTTTTTTATTTTTTTTGCATGTAGGGGGTGAATATGAGAAATTGAACTCAGGAGCATTTGACCACTGAGCCACATCCCCAGTCTTATTTTGGATTTTATTTAGAGACAGGGTCTCACTGAATTGCTTAGCGCCTCACTGAAATTGGTTTTGAACCTGTGATCCTCCTGCTTCAGCCTCCAGAATAACTAGGATTACAGGTGTGTGTCACTGCACCTGACTGAAGACTCTCTGAACTCCTAAAAATATTGAGGACCCCAAAGAGCTTTTGTTTATGTGCGTTAAATCTACTGGCACTATCTGAGAAATTAAAGCTGAGAAATATGTTTAAAATATTGTTCATTTGTTCATTTAAATACTAATTATAAACTTATTGCAGGTTAACTAATGAAATACTTCTGTGAACAACTGTTTTCCATTATACCTGGAAAACTCTGGAGAAAATGGGAATTTAAAATGGCGAAAAGAATCTTAAAGTTTTTATGAAAATTGTTTTGATCTTGTAGACTCCTTAAAGAGTCTTTCTGACCTGTCACAGGTCCCAAGAGAGACAGTTTGAAAATTGCTAATGTAGATACCATGATATTGCAAGAGTGGAAGGTATTTAATTAAATATGCACTCTAATGCCCTCATTTTATAATGAAAAACTAGAAGAGTTGAGAAACTTGTACAAGTGCTCTCAGCTACTTTTTTTTGCAGAAGTAGAACAATGACCCAGATCTGCTTTTCCTCCAGCTTTCTTTATAGTAAGTAAACTGAATATTCTTGGCAATGAGGATCACACTAATTAGACAGAGGCATAGAACATTACTTATGGAAACTCAGGCATCAGTTAATAGATTGGTAAGTATTTTAGAAGAAGCAGGCCTTTTCAGAATCCCCCAAACCATACTAATTAGAAGATTCCACATTTTGTCTATGCCAAATCCGTGTCCAGTAATAATAGGCCTCCTCTTCTATTGTTAAACAGGCACAAAGACATTTGAAAAAAAATAACAACAATGAAAACAACAAAAAGTCTCTTTATTGTCTATTACCAAACACAGCAAACATCCAATAGGGACATGGGATTTCCTCCATATTGGTGGTAACACCTGCAGAGGAAACTTAACTTGATCAGCTGTTATTGGTACAACAATGGGTAATCAAAGGAGGTTTGCATTGTCCAAGGTAAGGGCTGTTTTACCTTAGATAATGCCTCATGAGGGGTCAAGAATATGGCAAAGCACTAGGAACAGAAGTATCCCCAACCCGAGAGGTAAAAGCATCATTGGGCATCTTCACTGAATGGGCACAAATGTTACAATGCACTTCTCTTGTTAACTTAACCTGATTAGATACCAGTAAAGATCTGCATTTAGGAGTCGGAATGTTTGATTTTGAATCTGAAGCCTATAGTTCACAAAATAAATGATTAGAGAAATTTTAAGTAAATAGCAAACTCGTCATTTCACTTGTACTGTAAAAACTATGATAGTTTCTTCCTAGTTATTTCTTGACAATAGTTTGCAACTACTTCAAATGAGTGACACACTTTAAGATGAAAAATTATTCTGAAATATAATACATACACATTTTCTGTAGAAGTATTTTCCACCCAGAAAATTACTGGTTTAAGTTTTTTGTTTAAATGTTATTCTAGAAGTATAATGTTAACTTGAAAAAAATACTGATAAGTTAACTTATACTTCTTCAGTAATATATTATTGGTGAAAATCTCCTTTATAAATTACAGAAGATTAGAAGTTATTTCACAAATGAATAACAAGGAGTTATAACACTGGAACATAAGGCATTTTAGGACTTTTTCTGTAGCATTTGAATTTGTTAAATTGTTTATTAACTTTTCATGTTGATTGCGAAATTTTAAGGCATTTTAAAATTTCATATAAAAATAAAATTGGGTTACTTTTCTATTTCTAAGGAAGTTAAAATTTGTCTTCTTATTGTTACCACTTGCTTGTCTATAGCAAAATGGATATAAGATAAATAAAACCAGGCAATTATAAGAGAAGAATTGCAAAGAATTAATAAACAGATGAAAAAACGTTCCATCTTCATATATTTATCAGAAAAAAATGAAAATTTAATCCATAATTAGATGCAATGTTACTTCTGAGACATTGGCAAAAAGTAATAACTGATAATTCAGCATGTAGAAAATTATCTGGAGAAATGATAATTTTTATCTTACTATTGGGAATTTTAATGAATGAATTAGCAAGGAAACTTGTATATTCTCACAATTTAATGACAGAAGAATATGCATCTAAGGGTTACCCCTTTACATGTGCACTTTAACATTCATTGTAACATTGTTCATAAGAGAAATATTTGAAAACCTAAACCCTTATTTTTAAGAATAGATAAATGTGTCATAATACACTTATATATAACATAATACAATATGTATATAGTACACTTATGACAATGGTGTATTATGTGCTAATTAATAGCATAAATCAAAGCTGTATAACAATCTGGGTAAATCTATTTAAGTTTAGTTACATAAAGTTACATATTAACATGGTTCTATCTTTAAATCAGTGTTGAAAGAAAAGAGCAGGCAAAAATCATACAATAAAATAATGTAATGTGCTAAAATATATAAACATGTTAGCATCTAATTTATTAAAATATACATAATAATGATGCAATTTTATTCATGATAGCAGTTAATTCTGAAGAAGGAAAGAGGTGTGAAGTGTTAATCTTCATCCTAATGAAGTCCTTCTAGGCATAGAGACAGGCTAAATTCAATCAGCAATATTTAATTTTTTAAAAATAAGGAATATAGTATATTATGCTTTGACAAATCTGGATGATGGGATAAGGTTTGTTTAATATGTTAATATATCTTCAGCTGAGAAGATTTTTATATTTTGATTGAATCACCTGCAGCTGGAGTGGAAACAGGTAGAGGCAATCTGACAGTTTCCTACATTTCAGAGGGTGGTAATTTCTCCACAGTTGATACATCAAGTTGACCAGCATCACCTTCAGGAAAATGTCAGTTTTAACTTCAGTGAGTCCAAGTCAGAAAGTTAGGACACCATTTGGAAACGTTCCTTTAAGAACGGCAGCCAGGAAAGAATTGAGGATCTGATCCAAATTGTAGTTGAAGAAAAATCTTAGCCAGGAGTGATGGCTCAGTCCTGTAGTTTGAGACTAGCCTGAGCAAATTAGACCCTGTATCAAAATGAGAAGAAGGAAGGAAGGAAGGAAGGAAGGAAGGAAGGAAGGGAGGGAGGGAGGGAGGGAGGGAGGGAGGGAGGGAGGAGCAGAGAGAGAAAAAAAGCTGAAAAACAATGATCAGGGATAGAATCTAGACTCTGGAGCGGGTGCTTTATAGTTGTCTTTTGAAGTATGATTTTTCTTTAGTGAGTCACATCGGCTTTACCAAATATGATCACAGTAAGTCCAATTATTTGTAGAGGAAGGTAACTCTCATTAAATGCATGTGATTATTTTCATAAGGTGCCGCAAGAAGTAATTGATCGTATAAGCTCATTTAAAATGTGTTTTGTTGGAGCTTTTAATAAGGATTCTCAGATTAGAGGTTTCTAAAAGCCTCTTAATGCTAGGAAGACAAATCAGGACTCACCATTGACTGTGCCTGTGATAGTTGGACACTTGTGATGGCTTCCTCTCTCCTCAAGATTCCCTAAATCTGGTGTCCTGAGCCTGTTAGGAAAAGAATCTATATTTTCTGCAAGTCTTGTAAACTGTATGAGAACTGTGTAGACAAGGTCTTAGGCCGGTTTCCAGTGGTGTCTATTAGCTTCATAAAGTCTATACTCTTCTTTAAAGCATATTTGGAATATCTGAGAATACAACACCAGTCAAAGCATTTCAATTTCCCATTGTGTCCTTTTACAAAGTTCTCAGATCCTTATTAAGTTTAAATAAATGATTATATTTCCATACTCACACATGCTTTCAAAATTCTTGGGGCAGAGGACCAGGAAAAATAAATGTTTTAATTCTGGATATAGGAAGCATAATTTACTAAATTGCTACAAGCTAAAAAATAGTCCATATTTTTTTAAAAAGCATGTTTTTTTACTATGGAAAAATATAAAAAGAATCACCAATATTTTAGATAAAAAAATCATAATTCTCATTAATTCAATTCCACATAATTTATTTTCTTTTGCTTTGTTCAATGCTTGGTCAGCAATTTACAAGTCCAGTCTTTAAGTTCTGGAATTCTCTAGTTATATGGTCTCAAAGTTATGAGAAATATATATTTAAGAGTGGACTGGGGATAGAGCTCAGTTGGTAGAGTGCTTGCCTTGCATGTACAAGGCCCTGGATTCAATCCCCAGCACCACAAAAAATAAAATAAAATAAAATAGATAGAAAATACTAGTCAGAGTTCTTATTATATCCTTTATGTGAAACTCCTTGAAGATAAAACACTTTATAGGATCTATAGGATCATAGTTGCTTGCAAATACCTTCTAGAAAAAGCATGAGAATGGAACAATTTTGTATAAAATGAAAGACTTAAAATAGTCATAGCTAGATTTGATAGGAGTTCACTATAGCCAGCAATTGACAAGGACAATTTTTTTTCTGTGGCATAGAACAATTTAACATAACCAGAATGATAACTGATAACATAACCAATGTCAGATTTATAGAAATCCCATACAATTCTGGAACACATTAGTGGCACATTCACATGAATATAAGTCTAAGAAAACTTGTCAAATATGTCAAAGGTTTAAAACACTTCATCAAAATAATATCACAGGTCACTGCAAAAACAGTCATCCATTTACCCAGAGAGAAAATTAAAAGAGCAAACACAGGAAGCCATTCAGCAGTAATAAAACAAAGCAAAATAAAATTAAAACCCAGCTTTTCCATAAGAAGGAACTCAACTCTCCCAAGTAACAAAACAGTATGAGACAGAGTCTGCCTTTACTTCTCCTTTTATTTTTTTTTATTTACTCAGAAGGTGAGCAAAAGTCCTTTATTATTTTCTGTCAATATCACACAAAATCTAGTTTAAAAGAGAAAACTCAATTCTACTTTTTCATCAGTCTGCTTTAGATATTAAGGCTCAAATATAAATGTATTTAATTTTTATTTATCCATGAAAGATTTTCTCTTATTCTCCTTCTTTTGCCCAACATTCTTCATCTATTGATTTTTATCTATAAATTCTTTCCTTTATTACTTCATTTGAAAGCAATCTTTAAATGGCAAAGTAAGCAACACCACTTTTCCTTAAACACAAATCATGCCTTTATGCCTTATCACCTCTATCAAAACAATCCTCATTTCCCTGCTTTGCCCACATCTCTGCCCACTTATCTATATAGCAGTTTAACCAATACATTAACTGGATTTGAATTTTTAGCAGCTGGAAACCAATATTCTACAGATTTGATCATTTCTAAAAATATATATCTCCCTTTAGAATAATAGGACATATTTACTAACAGACCTAAATGTATTTTGTCTTTTTCTATAATGTAAGAAGCCATAAGTAAGTATACTTGAACCCATGTATAGCAATGAGTATCTTAATATTTTATCCTGCTTGAAAATGACCTAGCTATTTAATGAATCTGTATCTTTAATTTAACTGAGTAAAATTCTGAGGGTATAGCTACCACAGAGATTAGAGAAACATTTCACATTTTAAAAGAAAATATCATTAAAAAGTACATTTATAAACTTTTATTCCATATATATATCTACTTGAGTTACTCATTCTTAGGTCAAACTCACACTTTTTATAATTGTAAAACAACTAATAGAGATAAAAGTTTTGTAGATTAATTGTACTTAATTTTAATAGACCTGTTTTTAATTAGACTAACAGTATTCTTATTTACGAAAGATTGTTAAAATCATGTGTACTTGAAGAAATATTTGAGGTAGTTTTGTTCAATTTACAATCATTCCTTCAATCTGGTAACATTTAAAAAAATACAAAAACACATGCATGTGGAAAAAAGATACTCCCCAGACATACACAATATATATCAAAATACAGACAAAAATAAAGATATTGCAGTTTTTATTGTCAAATTTTATTCACAAGACAGGTACAAAACTCCATTAATACATGCACAATTGGATCAAATAGAAAAAAACAGAGACTTCAAAAATATACATGCCACCTGATTATCAGCTTTCACTTAATGTCAGCTTATACTGTAATTTGTTTTCCTATAAGATATTTCAATGAATTATGTAATTGCTTCTTTCTTAAGACTTAGAAACTAATTTTGTGCCTTCTTAAAGTTTGATCTTCCCATAAATGTCAATAGGATGATTGTTTAGCGTGAGAGGGTTCACCATCATCTGATCACTGACCAAATTGGCCTCTCCAGTGGTGCATGTATTCCAATAACAACTTATTCTGATAAGTCTTTTCATTGAAAGAGCAGGAAATAAATTCCTATGTCCAGAATAAATCTTTGTCATAAAGACAATTGGTGTTACTGGAATGGTTGTGGAGTAGTCAGGCCCCTTTTCCAAAGTGTTCACTCCCCAAAGTAGTCTAAATAAAAAGCAGGAAAGGTTTAGACAACAAAGACAAACCCCAATCGTGTGGCATAGTTGGATCAGCAGGCATTTGGAATTCCAGCCACCTGCCTGGCCACCTCATGTGAGCTGACTATTTATACCCTCCAAGTGGTAGAGACCAGATACTAGATTGGCTGGTTATAAGATTAAGTTTCTGAAACACAGAACCACACAAAAGAAGGATCTTATGATTTTCCTTCTGGTGTTGATCCCCACAGAAGGCAGAGACATGGAAAATGAACACCATCTCTGAAAGAAAGATAAAATTAGAGTACTCAACATGTACACAAAAATACACCAGAAGTCACTTTTACTAACAGAACCAGTTCACATAAATATTTCTTTTTTCCAGTCTACATTTGGAAAGGAAAAAGACAAAATAGACTTTTACCACTCTCCTGAAAAGATTACTCGAAGGTCAAAGAGACAGACATGGGGTGAGAATTCCTATCTATACCAGCTTAATCAGGGACCAGGTACTCATCCATCATTCTAAAGTGAATAAAGTGATTTTCTTTTTCCTTTCTTTCCTTCTATTTACTTATTTGTTTGTTTATTTATTTACTTTTTTATTATTTATTTATTTATTTCCTTCTATTTACTTGTTTGTTTATTTATTTACTTTTTATTATTTATTTATTTATTTATTTTATAAGGGGGTGCCAAAACTATTGGGAAGTTTTAAATATATGCTTTGTTCTCTGAAATTTTAATAATTTGAGTCAGTGCAATAAAAACTAACAATAGGGTTGTGATTATGGCTCAGTGGTAGAGTGATTGCCTAGCATGAGTGAGGCACTGGGTTCAATTTTCAACACTGCATATAAATAAACAAAATAAAGTCCATTGACAACTAAAAAATATTTTTTAAAAATCTAACAATAGGAAAAATACAAGAGGTAATAAGCAACTTTATTACATGCCTAAAAATGTAATAGAATAGAAGTCAAACAGTATGAGACTCAAAGAAATGCAAGATAGTTAAACCTTATCTACAGCTAAGCAAAGCAATAGAGGCCTGGGTTTCTGGGGAAGAGTGGGACATAGGCCATAGAAGAGTAGGGAATGCAGGTTCACAGCCAGCAAAGGTTGTCTTGGTAGACAGATGAAGTCTTCCATCTCTTCCTGGGCCAGGTGTCAGTTTCCCAATCTCTTCTTCCCATGAAAATAAATCTAGGAAAGGAAGGGGGATATCAGATGTATCTCTTTATATCCATGGGTTTTGTATTTCACACATGTATATTCACTTTCTACATGTAAATGACTTTGACAAAAGGGCAACCTTTCAGAGTCAATCCTATGTCTGCAGAGGTCTACAGTTTCTCAGCATAAGCATCTTGAAATATAACAAAGAAATATATTGATGAGTGGCATATTTGGAGTTTCACTACTATTTCTGACTTGTTTGCAGAAATTGCCACTCAAGTCCTTTGCCCATTTTTAAACCAATTTGTTTGGTTTTTGTTCTTGATTTCCCAAATTCCTAATATTTTGGACATTAATGGCTTATTAGATATATGATTCACAAATGTCTTCTCCCATTCTATAGGCTACCTTTGCATTCTGTTGATTGTTCTCTTTACTGTGCAGAAGCATTTTAGTTTTGAAGTAGACTCACTTGTTTATTTTTGCTTTTGTTACCTGAGCTTTTGACATGATATCCCAAAAATCATTGCCAAGTTCAGTATAGAGGAGCTCTTCCTCTGAATTTTCTTCTAGGATTTTCATGATCAGGTTTTACTTTTAGGTACCTAAATCAATTTGAACTGATTTTTGTATGTGGTGTAAAATAAGAGTCCAATTTCATTCTTTTGGGTGTGGATATCCAATTTTCCTAGTACCTTTTACCTTTCCCCCAGCATGTCTTCTTGGTGTCCTTGTTGAAAACTAGTTGACTATACGTGCTTGGGCTTATTCCTGAGCTCTACTTTGTTCCATTGGTCTATGTGTATATTTTTATGTAGTCACATACTGTTTTGATTACTATTGCTTTATAATACAATTCAAAATCAGGAAGTTTGATGTCTTCAAAGTTTTCTTTTTTTTAAATCAAGTTTGCTTTTAAATATATGGGGGTCTTAAAAACTAATAAGATTTAAAAAGTTATACAACTGTCAAGACGCCTAGGTAAGAATTTACCAAGAATCTCTAGGCAAAATTAAGTTGAAATAGTCTCTCCCAAAGACTTTGATAATATTTAGGAAAAGTTTGTCCATATGGTTTAGCAAACCTACCATGAGTTCATTCAAATTATCAAGATTTCCCATCTGTGAGCCTCAGTTCAAAAATGTTTGATCTTCTCTTTTGGCTGTATTCCAAAACCAACTTCAAGTGTAGGAGCAGAGTGTATGTGAAAGAGAAAGAGCAGAATTGGGAAGGAGGAGCAGGTACTGTTTGGAGAGTTCTGCATGTCCCTCCTCCAGGTGCTCTCTGATGGCCCCTTAGGCCCATCTCAAATTTCCAAGCAGGCCTCTGAAACAATCCTCACAGCTTATCACGACTTAAACTAGGGAAGTAAGCTCTTTACTACCCATGGAAACTACAATCTGTCTCTATTCTTTCTTTTTTTCTTTTTTTCCCTATCATATGTATGGGTTTCTAACAACTTACTTGACAGAACTCATGAATAAGAGCACCAAATGGATTATCTTACATGTCTTTTGACACAGAACCATTGTCTGAGTAGTCTACTTGAGGAATGAATGTGAACTATGAAAGGAAGAAAGTCAATGCTTAGGAAGATCCTTGCAAACCCATTAAATTGATAACTTTGGAGAGAGATCAAGGGCAGAATACATAATTAGGGGGGTCAAGAATATATTCGATATAATCTCATTTTCTTAATAAGGAGAAAGGAAAGAAGAAAAAAATGAAGGGAAAGAAGGAAGGAAAGAGAAATTAAGCTAAAAATGAACCTGACAGAAAAGCTACATATACAATATATATCCTTAAAAATGTCAACTGTTTAATGTAATTGGAAAATGCTAAACACACAGAGCAAAACGGTAATGAGAACTGTTATTCTGCAGTTAATTTCATACCCCAGTACCTCCCTTTTCCCTCCGTTTCTCCACCACTCAGTTCCCTTCCTCTATTTTGATGGCTAAAATGTCAAAATTTAGTGCACAATAAATTTATTTCAGATTACAAAAAGTCTAAAGTCCAGGAGGTGGCAAAGCTGGTTACAAACACATTAGCCTACACAATGGGAAAAGGAAAAGAAAAAAAAAAAAGAAGAAGAAAGGAAGAAAAGATTTTTTTTTCAGAATTTTGCAAAATGTATAATGCAATTGATCATAAAAATGTCTCACTGAAGTTTTACTTTTTTTCTAAATATCATCAGGGTTATATATAGATAATCATAATAGAATAAATAAATAAGATATATCTGTGCATATGTGCATTTGCACTTGGAAGCATGCAACATAGACAGTATAGGGCATTGTTAAATGTAACAATGGCTTCTGACAGCCACTAGATGTCAGCATCTGATAGTTTTCTGAAT
The DNA here is from genome assembly GCF_021218885.2 of Marmota monax. Taxonomy (NCBI): domain Eukaryota; kingdom Metazoa; phylum Chordata; class Mammalia; order Rodentia; family Sciuridae; genus Marmota; species Marmota monax. The sequence goes on along the minus strand of NW_026694999.1, from coordinate 1,946,185 downwards.
AAAGTCTTCCTTTTTCTTTCTGCGACAAGACTTTCTGTTCAGCCATTTTCTCTGCATGTTAAAAAAAAGATTAAGAAATTGTATGTTGTTTAAAGTAATCATATCACAGGTAAGAGGATCATTTGTTGTAACTGTTTTTCCAATCCTGATTTAATATTATGTTAAGCAGAGTTATGAATAAAAATATCAGTATGTGTGTGTGTGCAATGTGTATTATGCATGCATAAACATGTACACACATATATACATACATACAATGCAAATCACCAAGAAATGAGAAGGAACTGCTTAAAACATATTTTGACCTCTTCAACCCCTCAAGAAGTGTTTCCGGGCTGGGGATGTGGCTCAAGCGGTAGCGCGCTCGCCTGGCATGCGTGCTGCCCGGGTTCGATCCTCAGCACCACATACAAACAAAGATGTTGTGTCTGCCGAGAACTAAAAAATAAATATTTAAAAAAAAAAAAAAAAAAAAGAAGTGTTTCCTTCCTCTTTTCCCGAGTAGTTCATATGTTGCTTCATGGAAAAGAATAAAAACTTCTAAAGTTTTCTTTCCTGTTCTTCCTCTATTGTGAATTTGATCCTTCCTACCTGTTGTGTGGATATTTTTGTCACTTTCAGATCTCTGCGGATCTATTATTTCTTTGAGGGCTAGAAGAGTACCTTTTCCATCCTGTGTTCATGCTAAAATCAGTAAATTTACGAATGAATTAGTGTCTGAAATAAGTAATCATAAATAAATAATATTTAAAGTAAGTCTTGTCATTTAAGGTTGGCCATGAATTTTTAAAAGGTTGTGCCAGAAAATCCATATCATTAAATTTCATCAGTCTACAGATACTTAGTGTGTTCAAGCAACAAAATTGCAGTTCTATTTGCTCTCATATCACTTTCCTGCAGAACCTGATTTTGGAGAGGGAGAGAGACAGAAGTTGATGAGGAGGGATAGAGATTCAGTCTTCAGCCCAATCATGATATATACAATTAAATGAGACCTACCAATGCCTTCTGCCTGCAGTTAACAATGAAATACACAGTGCATATGTGTGTAAAGGGCACAGATGGAACTGGGGACTGTCACCATAAAGATCTTCAAGATTAGTTATGCAATGATTTCCTGCTGTGAACTGGCTACATTTCCGGTACATTTATCTTTCAGGTCTTTAGTGTGAGATCATTCTTTCAATCCAGTTCTAAAATAAATACTCTGGGAAATTGTAACTACCGACTGGGACTGTAAAATCTATTCACTAAATAAAAATCTATTCATCCCAACTCTCTCTGAGGCACTGTGCCAGGTTCTGTGGGGGGGATACAAAGATGTATTCAAAACAGTTCCTGTTCCAAGAGCTTAAAATGAATCATCCAAATAAATCACAACACTTTATAGACTTAATGTTCCATAATTTATTAGTATTCGAAACTCATATAGCACAATTAGTAATAGGATATTGAATCATCTTGCAAAAAAATTCTTTCTGGTACGTTTGACATACAGAGATATCAAGTCTCATCAGCTGACTTTTTTTATACATATAAAATAATTGAAATTCTTAGAAGAAACGGTTTGCTCCAGGCTATAAAGTGAGCTGAGATTACATAACCATTTTCACCAGGATGCTATGGGTATTCTTTCCTAACTCCTCTAAAATCTTGATTGAAAACAATTTGTCAAACAATGGGTGTGACACTCAATGTGAATTCATGAGTATGTTTTCCTTCAGCGCACTGTGAACATGCTAAAGCCACAGGATGACTCTGTGTCCAAAACTAGTTAATGGAGGAGACTTTATTTCAGCTCATCTTAGAAGAATATGTAGGATTTATTTCTCCTCTTACTTCAACTCTATTAAATTGAAGCATTTCTCCCATTTTAGCTACTTCCTGTCTTGACTTTTTAGTAAATCTATTAAAGAGATGATGAGGCAGGAGATCAGATGTAACCATGTGCACCTGGACATGTTATCCCTCTTGCTGGTGAATGGAATGCTGACAGGAGCAGATCTGTCACTCAGGCAGAGGAAACAGATGGGGTGAGAATATTTCTATGTACAGACTGCTCTGAGGAGCTGTGCAGAGAACATATTCAACAGACATCTCACTCTCAATCTGTCTTCACATTGTATTTATGGTTTTGTGAAAATGTCTAGTTTCTTTAACTGGATGTTGAGTTGAATTACCTCATAAACTTTCATCCTCATCAAACAATAGCTCTTTGTGCAACCTGGGCAGGGGGAAAAATCACAGACTTCTAGGATGTGAAAATCTTAACAGCAGAACTTTGCAACTTGAATGTTATTTTTAATTTTTGCATACTTTGGAACATGATATTGAAAACATGTTGAATAAGACTGACCAGTAATATAATGAAAGTGTGCATTCATGTATATTATATACCCAATATTTAATAAAAATTTAAGCAAAATAAAACTTTAGAAAAATAATGTTATAAATTTGAAGATAAGTACCAAAACTACCCAATTATTTACTGAGTGCAAATAACCAACTACATTGAGCAGGAATTCATTTGAACACGGAAGAGCATGTGACAGCATTTATTTTACCCATGTGGTTCAAAAACTCTCAGAAAATTGAAAGAACTGATATTAATAGGAAAATAGATGTATTTGTAGAAAAACATCTTCGACATGTATAAGTAATATGGTTTCTTAAAGTAAAAACATTTCAAAGAAATATTTTAACTCACTGACCTCCAGTTTCATATAGGGCCCCCCACAGAAGTAGGGCATAGCAATTCAGAAGAATAAGTCTCAATTTGCCAGATAAAATGAGTGACTACCACAAGTTTATATCATAGCTGGACTTTCCCAGAAAGCAAAATAAGCAAACATATCAAAAATTATTTTCAAAGCAACTATATTACAGAATTATAAAAATAACTATATTATTTTTATAATTTGCACATAATGATGGGAGTCCTTTGTCTAAAGGAAAATGTAGGGAATGAGATACAGAAAGGAAAATATGAAATCACACCTGTCTTCATTGTTGCTGTTCTGTTCCTTTTTTCCAGGTGATTGCGTAGCCGCTGGCTGTGACAGGAAGGAAGAATGGAGGAAAAGCACTAGAGCATGTCTAATAGTGGCTGTGGAATGTACTGTATCCCCCCAAATTTATGTGTTGAAGCCCTAACCTCCCAAGTGACTATATTAGAGGTAGGCTGTTAAGGAGGTAATTAAGGTTACATGAAATCATAAAGATGCAACTCTAATTCTACAGAACTGGTGTCTTTATCTGAAGAGGAAGAGACACCTGAACTCTCTTTCTGCCACTGAGGAGTCAGTAAGAAGGGGACCATCTTCATACCCAGGAAGAGCACCCACATGAGAATCCAACTATGCTAACACCCTGATCTCAACTTCCCATCTCCAGAATTACGAGAAAGTAAATTTCTGTAGTTTAAGTGACTTAGTCTGTGGTATTTTGTCATGGCAGCTGAAGTAAACACAACTTATATGTGTTGGTCAGCTTTTGGTGGCTGTGACCAAACTCCTGACAAGAACACCTTAAAGAAGGTTTTAGAGGTCTCAGTACACGATTGGCCTCCTTCTCCTCCTGTTCTGGGTCCACGGTGTGGTAGAAAGTGATGGTGCAAAAAGTTACTCAGCTCATGGCAGCCAGGAAGAAGTGGGGGAGAAGAGAGAAGGGAGAAGAGATAAGTGAGAAAAGAGGAGACAGGGTGAAGATATAGCCCAAAGAGCACACCTTCAGTTACCTTTTCCTTCCAGCCATAACTACCTGCCTAGTAGTTACAGACTAATAGTCCAATCAAATTATTAATCCATCAAATGGATCAATCAAATGGATTAATCAAATGGATTAATCCATTCATGAGGTTCAGCCTACATGTTCAATCATTGCACAAAAGCCCCAATTCGGAACCTTGATGTACCTGGCACCACAATTTGAACACATATGAGTTTGGGGTGACATTCCAGATTGATATCATAACATTCTTCCCCTGGCCTCTAAATGCTCATGCCTATCTCATGAAGCAAAATACATCCAGTCTGTCTCCAAGACTCCTTGTAGTTTTAACAGTTTCAGCCTTGCTCAAATTCAAGTATTCTTTGAGACTCAAGGTGAATTATTAGTTATTAGATCCTGTAAAAAAATATTTTAAAACTTACTTACTTCTAATAAACAATGGTACAGAATAAACATTCCCATTCCAAAAGGGAATAACAGGGGCACATAAAGAAAGAACAGAAACAATGAAATACAGAAACACCACAAGGCAAACAATAAGCCTATAACTCCATATCTGGCATCCAAGTCACTTGTTTATAGGTTGTTGGCCCTAAAGGGCTTGGGAAGCCCTGCCCCTTTGGCCTTGCCAATTGTAGCCCACATGGCCTCTAACTTGACCTGACTCTGATGGCTTCCTGCAGCTTTCCTCAGCAGACATTCCACATTCCTGGCATTTTTTAATTTCTGTGGCCTCCATTGCAGCTTCAATTTCCTTTTTAAGTCTTCATACATTGCCCTTTCAGGGGCTGCCTATATGAATTCCAACCCTGCCACACATTCCCTGGGTTCCCAGACCTTCCTTTGAAATCTCAGTGGAAATATCCATGATACTGTACCCCCAGCATTTTGCATTCCTACAAAATCAGCATTGTGTGGATGACACCAAGCTCAAGTAATAGCTGAGCTCCACTAGTCCAGGGCTGCAGCAGTCTTGGAGTGCCTGGCCAGCTGAGCATAGTGAAATGAATCGTGGGGAAACAACTTTCTAGGCACCCCCTGTGTAAACAGGGTATCCCCATGGTTTCTTTTTAAAGTCTTTTTTCCCCTAATTATTTTAATTGGTGCATCACAATTGTATATAACATGGGTAACATGTTATGCATTTGTACGTGCACTCAACACAATATAATTTGTCCAATATCATTCCCGGTATTTCCCCTTTCCCTGTCTTCCCTCCCCTAGTCCCTTTCCTCTTCTCTACTGACGTGCTGATCTCCCTTAGATTTTTTCATAAGACAGACGCCCACCCCCACTTTTCCTTTTCTTTTTTTCTCTAGCTACCACCTAAAAGAGAAAACATACAACTCTTAACTTTCTGAATTTGGCTTATTTTGCCCAACAAATGTTCTCATGCTCCATCCTTTTTCCTGCAAATAAAGTAATTTAATTTTCCTTTATGGTTAAATAAAACTCCATTGTGCATTGTGGGTATGTGTGTATGTGTGTGTATTACATTTTCTTTATCCTGCATCCATTGAAAGACATTAAGACTATTTCCATAGGCTGACTGTTGTGGTTGTGGTGCTATAAACATGGGTATGCCTGTATCACTATAATATGTTGATCTTGATCTTTAGGATAAATACCAAGTTTTGGTATAACTGAGTAATATGGTGGTTTTGTTCCTAGTCTTTTAAGAAAACTCCATAATGGTTTCCACGGTGGTTGTACAAATAATGTACAGTCTCCCCAACAGTGTAAACTTCTTCCTTTTTCTCCACATACATTCCAACATTTATTGTTTATATGCATAATGACTGCCATTCTAACTTGAGTGAGATGAGTGAGATGAAATCTCAGTGTAGTTTTGATTTACATTTTCCTAATTCTTAAGGACATTAAACATTTTCTCATGTATTTGTCAGTCATTGGTATTTTTTCATTTGAGAATTGTCTGTCTAATTCATTTGACATTTATCAATTAGGGTATTATTATTATTATTTTCTGGTGCCAAGTTTTGGGGGTTCTTTATATATTTGTTGGAGTGCTGTTTTCTTTTAGGAGTTGCATAGTTTTTGGTCTAATTCCTAGGTCTTTAATTCATTTTTAGTTGACTTTTGTGCATGGGGAGAGATATAAGGATCTAGTCTCATTCTTCAACATATGGATAGTCAGTTTTCCCAGCACCATTTGTTTAAAAGGCTGTCTTTTCTCCGGTGTATGTTTCTGGTACCTTTGTCAAGGATTAAAAGGCAATATTTGTATGGATTTGTCTCTGTGAATTTGAAGTCAGTTAATGTGATGCCTCCAGCAATTCTTTTCTTCTTTTTGTTTGCCATTGGTATTATTTAAGAATACAGCATGATGAATTTTTACTTACATAATATCTATATAACTACCACCTATATAAGGATATAGAATATCCAATGCTCAGTTGGTATCATCATGCTACTTCTGAATTGATAATGCCCTAAAGTAGCCACAATTCCATTTTCTAAAGTCTTGGTCTAGTTTTCATTAATTTTGAAATACATATAAATGTCATTGGTATTTTGATAGGGATTGCATTGAATCTGTATATTGCTTTTGGTAGTATGGCCATTTTAACAACATTTGTTCTGCCTACCCATGAACATGGGAGGTCTTTCTATCTTCCTGTGTCTTCTTTAATTTCTTTCTTTAATGTTCTATCATTTTCATTGTGGAGATATTTCATCTCCTGGATAAGATTCAGTTCAAGATTTCTTTTAGGCTATTGTGAATTGGATTGTTTCCCCAATTTCTTTCTCAGAAGATCTATTATTGGTATATAGGAAATTTATAGTTCTTTGTAGACTTAGTAACCTGCTACTTTGCTAAATTTGCTTATTAGTTCTAGAAGTCTTCTGCTAGAGCTTTTTGGATCTTCCAAGTATAGAATCATATCTGTAAAGAGTGATAATTTGACATCTTCCCTCCTTAATTTTATTTCCTTCTCTTGCCTAATTGCTCAACTGGATTTCTAGTACTATATTGGACAGGATTGGCAAATGTGGACATACTTGTCTTGTTCCAATTTTTCAAGAAAATGCTTTCAGGTTTTTTTCCCCCATTCACTATGATGTTGGCTTTGGATTTGTCATATATAACCTTTGTGATATCAAGGTAAGTTTCTTCTCTCCCTAGTTTCTTTAGTGTTTTGATCATGAATGAGTGCTGAATTTTATTGAAGCCTTTCTCTTCATCCATCAAGATGATTATGTGATTTTTGTTCTTAATTCTATTTAAGTGATAAATTACATTCATTGGTTTTTATAAATTAAGTCATCCTTGCATTCATGGGATAATGCTGACTTTGTCACCATGTATAATCTTGTTAATATATTGTTAAAATGATGTACTAATAATTTATCAAGGATTTTTGCAATAATCAATAATATTGGTCTGTAGTTTCTTTCCTTGATATGTCCTAATCTGGTTTTGGTATGAGGGGGATATTGAATATGGAATAAATTTGGAAGTATTCTATTTCTTTCTATTTCATAGATAATCTAAGGAGCATTGGCATTTGAGCTTCTTTAAATGTCTGGTAGAATTCACCTGAGAATCCTTCTGATCTTTGACTTTTCTTTTTTGGAAGGCTTTATTACTGCTTATATCTCATTGTTAAAGCAAAGACTGTTGAAGGAGACTTCACCTTTACAAAATTGAGCCTAAAATTTCTATTCTATCTATAACTACTTAGATTCTCTTCAGTGAAAGCATAATCTCTTCAGTAATTACACCTTCCTTGGCCCCAATTTTATATACACTTCATTGGTCTAACTGCAATTTATTTTCAAATTTTCTGCTCTGCTTTTTGCTTCCAATTCTCACACTAAACCTGGATAAAATTGGGAAGCAATATTTGTGCCATGGCTTGAATGTCGTGCTGCCTTAAAATTTTCTCCACCAAATTAATTAGTTCATCACTTTTATAGTCAGTCTCACAGAAACTTTTAAGACATAGACAAAATGCAGACATGTTCCTTGCATGGCCTCTAATGTAACATCCATGGCCTCTAATACAATTCCCATTAGATTTCTCACTTACAGCTGAAACTTCTTGAGCACAGACTCTACTGTCTACATTCCTATCAGCTTTGTGATCTCAGTTACCACCAGAATCATTCATTAAACTCTGTTGATTACATTGAAGGTTTCCATCCTACATCTCCAAATTTAACCAAACTTCTCCCACAAATCTGTTCCAAAGTTTTGTTAACTACATCCTCAGGTGTAGTCACACCAATAATTCATTTCTCAGTATCTATTTATGTGTTAGTTTTTAATGGCTGTGAACAAATATGTGACAAGAACAACTTAAAGAGGCCAAATTTATATTGGACCATGATATCAGAGTTCTCAGCCCATGGTTAGTTGACTCCACTGCTCTGGGCCTGAGGTAAGATATTACATGTTGGTGGAAAGGCATGGTGCAGGAAAGCTAATCAGCTTATGGCAGCCAGGAATCATACAGAGAGAATAAGGGACCAGATATATTCCCTAAGTATATGTCCCCAGTGACCTCTTACTTCAGCAATGTCCACCTTCCTACAGTTTCTATGTAATAGTCCATTCAAATTATTGATGAGGTGACAGCTAACATAATCCAATCATTGCCTAAAATTCCCAACTCTGAACCTTTTTGTATTAGGAACCATTCCTTGAACACATGTTTTGAGGGATATTCCAGATCCAAATCATAACAGTACATTTACCCAGAATCTGTGAATGTGATCTTATTTGAAAATAAACTCTTGACAAATGTAATTAAGAATCTCAAGAGGAAATCACTCTGGATTAGATTGTGACCTAAGCCAAATAGCATGTGTTCTTAGATATCAAAAATAGAAGACACAGAGGAGATGATAATAGAAGATAGAGACAGAGACCGCAGTAATGGTTGTGCAAACCAAGGAACACTGGAAGGTATCAGAAAGAAATGTAATGAATTCTCTGGTGTCTCCAAAAATAACTCAGCTGATACCTTGCATTGAGACTTCTGTGGTCTCCAGAACTATGACAAAATAAATTTCTGTTTAAAACTCTCAAGTTTGGGACAACATGTTACATCAGCCTTAAGAAACTAATACATTTAAGTACCCATTCTATAAGCAAGCCATTATAAGCAAAGCATTACTGCACATATTTACACAATGACCAAAGTAGGAATGAATGAAATATTCTGGTATTCTTTATAATCAATTATTATTTTATCTCTGTCCTGCAAACAATAATTTATTTATGTCACTATAGAATCTTTTATGAATGAGATCATGGAGTATGTAGTTTTTGTGATTAGCCTCTTTCACTTATATAATGGTTTTCAGATTCATTGATATTATTTCCTGTATTAAGAATTTGTTCTTGGGGCTGAGGCTGTAGCTCAGTGGAAAAGCGCTTGCCTGACATGCGTGAGGCACTGAGTTTGATCCTCAGCACCACATAAAAATAAATAAAGATACTGTGTGTTCATCTACAACTAAAAAATATACATAAATTTTTTTTTTTAAAAAAGAATTTGTACTTTATAATCCAAAGTAGTATTCCATTGAATGTATATAACTATAGTAGTTTCTCCATTCATCACTTAATGGGCATATTTGTTATTTCTAATTTTGGGCAATAATGAAAAATGGCCGTTGGCATTTATTTTAATATATTTGTGTAAAATTTTTTTTATTTTGTTTTTTTTTTCTAGAATTTTTATAGTTTTAATTCCTACATTTAAGTGTATGAATTTTTTTATGATACCAAGGATTGAACCACCCAAGGATAGTTAATCACTTAGCCACATCCCCAGGCCCTTTTCTGTATTTTATTTAGAGACAGTGTCTTGCTGAGTTGCTAAGTCTGGCTTTAAACTCACAATTCTCCTCCCTCAGCTTCCTAAGCATCTGGGATTACAAGCATGCGCCATGACACCTGGTGTAGAGCATGGTGAATTTTTAACTAATTGAGCTAATTTGGGGGTATATGTGAAGTAAGAGTTAAGGTTTTTTAAAATTTTGAAATTTTTATATTTTTAAGATGGTGAATTATAATAATAAATTTGTTCAGAGGATTATACTTTCCTCATTGAATTACATTAACATATTTGTCAAAAATCAAATGATGTATAAATAATAATGCATCATTGGGCTTTATATTGTTTCATTTACTTATATACTGGAAATTGTTTTAGCTTAATTAAGGAAGCTATACAGTAAATCATGAAATCAGGTAGTGTAAGATTTTATTTTTTTTCTTTCATAAAGGTCAAAAAGTCATTTGATGTTTCATTTAAATTTTAGAATCAACATGTCAATTTCTAAGAAAAGAATGTTAAGATTTTGAGTGAGATTGTATTTCATTACAAATAGTTTATGAAGGTTGATATTTAAGAGTATGGAGTTTTTCTAATCATGAAGATATAACTCTTTCTTTAAATTTTTAAAAATATCTCTCAGCAATCTTTGTAGTTTTCTATGTAGAAACTTTGATTCATTTTTGAAATTTATACCTAGTATTATAAGTTTTTTATTGCTATCACATAAATTTTATTTCAATTTTATAATTTCTTATTATTTATTCCTAGTATATATAAATTCAATTGTTTTTTTTTCTATATTTACCTTGAATCTTATAATCCTACTAAATAATTATTGATCCCATTAGTTTATGGGATGTTTAATTTTGTGTGCCAACTTGACTGTGCCAAAATAATGGCAAGATATTTGGTCTAATAATCTTCTAGATGTTTCTGTAAGGGTGTTTCTATTTGACATAAACATTTAAATAGATGGAGTAAAGATTATTCAATCAAATGAAGGTTTGAATAGGACAAACATACTGACCTCTTTCCCCATAAAAAGAGAATTCTTCCTGCCCGTTGCTGAAGGACTTTTAGCTGGAATCATTCTAAATGGAGAAAAATTGAAAACATTCCCGCTAAAAACTGGAAAAAGACAGGGACATCCTCATTCACCACTTCTATTCATCATCATTCTTGAAACTCTAGCCACAGCAATTAGACAAAAGAAATAAATTAAAGGGATACAAATAGATAAGGAAGAACTCAATCTATCACTGTTTGCTGATAACATGCTCCTATATCTAGAAGATCCAAAAATCCTACCAGAAAACTTCTAGAACTAATAAATGAATTCAGCAAAATATCAGGATATAAAATCAACACCCATAAATCAAATGCATTCCTCAGTGATGAATCCACTGAAAGAGAAATTAGGAAAACTATTCCATTCACAATAGCTTAAACAAATCAACCCTGGGAATCAATCCAACAATATGGAAGAAAGACCTCTACAATGAAAATTACAGAACACTAAAGAAAGATCTCCCATGCTTCTGGATGAGCAGAATTAGTATTGTCAAAATGGGCATACTACCAAAAGCATTATACAGATTTAATGCAATTCCTATTAAAATCCCAATGACATTCTTTATAGAAATAGAAAAAAACAATTATGAAGTTTATATGGAAAAATAAGAGACCCAGAATAGCCAAAGCAATCCTTAGCAAGAAAAGTGAAGCAGGAGGCATCATAATACCAGATCTTAAACTATACTGCAGGGCTCTAGTAACAAAAATGGCATGATATTCACACCAAAATAGATTTGTAGACCAATGGTACAGAATAGAGGACACAGAGACAAACTCACATAAATAAGGTTATCTCATACTAGACAAGATTGCCAAAAACATTCCCTGATGAAATGATAGCCTATTCAACAAATGGTGCTGGCAAAACTGGAACTCCATATGTAACAAAATGAAATTAAACCTCTATCTCACACCCTGCACAAAAATCAACTCAAAATGGATCAAAGACTTAGGCACTAGAACAGAGATCCTGCACCTAATAGAAGAAAAAATCTTTACCATATCAGCCTAAGATCTGACTTCCTTAACAAGACTCCTAAAGCACAATAAGTAAAATCAAGAATCAATAAATGGGATGGAATCAAATTAAAAAGCTTCTACTCAGCAAAGGAAACAACGAATAATGTGAGGAGTGAGCTACAGTTTGGGAGAAAATCTTTACACATGCACCTCTGATAAAGCATTAATTTCTAGGATATATAAAGAACTCAAAAAATTTAACACCCCAAAAACAAATAACCCAACCAATAAATGGGCTAAGGAACTAAACAGACACTTCACAAAGGAAAAAATACAATTGATCAACAAATATATAAAAAATGTTCAACATCTCTAGCAATTAGAGAAATGCAAGATTTTATTTCACTCCTGTCAGAATGGCAATCATCAGGAATGGATACAATATAAAGAATAGTAGTTAGCAAATGTTAGTGGAAAAGAGATGTAGGCAGATAATAGAGGATTCTTAGGGTTGTATGATACTATAATGGTGGATAACATGTAACCATACACTTGTATGACATGTTGTCCACCCGGGTTTCCTAGAAGGTTTGCTATTGGAACACTGTAGTGCAAAGAGAACACTATGCTACAGAGGTATTGTGCAAACTATAGAAAGACCCCACCAAGCCCAGATTTCTGGAAATCCCTGTAAGAAAGACAGACTGTGAGTAAATATGCTCAAACCCTTAAAACCAGCCACACCTCCCATTGAAGGCTATCAGATAAATTTTGGTCAACATGACATGAAGCAGAAGTTGCCTAGCCAAAATCGACCTGAATTCTTGACCTTTACATTTGTTAGAAATGATAAAATTGACTTTAAGTCACTAAATTAGAGAAACTTGTTTTATACCAATATGCAACCCAAACAGATTGTTCATTTAGTGATAGAGGAGTTTCCAGTTCTATTCTAATATATAAAATTTCCAAAGGGGAAGCACAGTAGCATATCTCTGAGGGAATCAATGCAGATGGTATCTAATTATAAAAAGAAAATGAAATGACATTTGTTGAAGGATGCTTCTGCTTGATAACAATTTCTTGGGAATTTATATGTTCCTCTAGCTAAGGGGGGAACATTAAAACAGAACTAAATCCTTCTCAGTGACTTTGTGTCAGTATGGAAGAGGGATGCCTTCCTTGGTTAAGGGTCAGAGATCTCCTTAAGATTCACTCCAGTAAAATCTACCTTCAATATCTCATTGCACTCTTACATTAGTCTTTGAGTTATTCTTAACATAGATTTGGAAGTTTTACTGAGATTCTGATGAGAAAATGTGGTATTCAAATGTACACCTTGGTCTTCCCAGAATATTTAAACATTAGGTTCACTGTTTTTAATTCTTCCTATAAATGGCAAGTGCTTTTATCCAGAATATTTCTGGTTCCTATTTTGATTTACACATTGACAACTAGTCGTCTTCATTGGAAACAACAGTAAAAATTTCTATTTTTCATGTCATGGTACTTCCATTTTGAGTTTTGTTTGATGGCAGACAACCTTTTAAAAAATGATAACTTTTTTCCTTATTTGCAGAATTTTCTTTTACTTTAGGGTTCTAATATTTACTAATACTCAAGACTATAGGTTTTTGTAACACTCAGATTCTCTAGGAAAAAAAATGCTCTAGGTATGTTCTAATATGCTGCTCCTATAGCTCACGGAGGGAAAGTGGCTTAGATCTCATAATATTAGCAGCCTTGGTTAGTGGATTATAAAATAAAAAGCAAAGAAATAAATGGGAAATTTTCTACTCACAGGGGATACAAAGTTGACTATTTCATAAAAAATTGTAGTTAAAACGTTAATGCAATATTCCTGATCAAGACTATTGCTAGCAAAATCGCACCTGGTAAATAATTTGGTTATAAAAACACAATCATGTAGGGAGCTTTAAAAACACCAATGCCAGAGGCAGAAAGATGGCAGTATAAAGGCATCAATTCCCTAGTGACTGTGGCAGGAACCAAGAAAAGCAGACAGAAAGCTGTACAATAAGAGGGGTGAATGATTGAGAATCAGGGAGGACTTTACTGTAATCTAATACTGGACACTCAAAGCAGATTGGGGACTTAGGATATCTTGTGTAATAAAATAAGGGGGATAAATCTCCAGCCCCACAGCTGGAGGAACGAAACAGAAAAGCAATAAAGGGATTGAAAAAAGAGTGAGCTGTGTTTCTCAGCATCAGTACTGGAGGGAAGCCTTCATCTCTCTCTCCATAGTATGCATGGAGTACAGTGGAAGGAACCATTGTGCTTGGCGCAGGGGCCATCAGTTGGGGGATCAGTTGGGGGATCTAATTACTGGAAGACCCAAGTCCGGCCTGAAAAACAGGCCAGACAAATCCACACTGACAGAGTGTGCCTAAGTGACCGGGAGAAAATCAACCATGGGGAGAGATTTTCACAGAAGAATACTGGTCACAGAAACCCACATGGCTTCCCCCTCCTCCTCCAGTTCATATGCTTGCAGGACTGGCTAAGACAGAAGTGCCTCACTGGGAATTTGAAAGGGCAGGGGCAGGAGAGATCAAGCTCAGAGACTGAATCAGAGACAGGGAATATTAAGGTCCACAGGCAAAATAACGGGCTAAGAACAGGCTCCTACACTACACAAGTAAAACTCAAAGGAGAGTCCTGGGTGAGGTGCAGTCTTCCAACATGGACCAGCAATTACTGGGCCTTAGAGGAGTACTGACTTAAAATCTCCAGACCAATTAGCACCCAACAAAGACACAGGAGCATAGTTAAGCCTATACCCTGCCTCCAGGAGCTCTGCCTCTAGGACTAACCCGCTCATCGTAGCAACACTTTTTTTGGTGTCAAAATCCTTCTTCTCTGCTTCTTTTTTTCTCTCTCACATTTCTACCATTTTTGAAACCAAGCATTGTTTTATGCATCAGCTTATTGAGGACTGGGATCTCTGAATAGTATATTATAGTTTTGTTATGTATTCTTTTATTTTTACTTTTTTTCTTTCTGTTTTTAATTTTTTTCTTTCTTTTAAAATTTTTACTATATGTATATTTTTTCTTTCATTTATCTGATTCCCTAAATTCTTTCTCTCTTTTCTCCTGCTACTAGCCAACCTATATTAATTCCTCTTTCACTCTTCCTATAATTTTTTTTATTTCTATCTTCTCTCCTCCTTCCTCATAAATATCACATCCACACCAGTTCTGTTCTCTTTTTTCCACCACTTGAAATTTTAAACCCTTTTGCAAACTTACTTGCTCTTGTTTATATTGCAGATAATAACTGAATACAACATTTCTGTTTATTACAACAAAACTATTTAATAAGATTTATCAGGATAAGCTAGTGCCAAGGTAGACACTTGTAATCCCAGTGGTTCAGAAGGCTGAGACAGGAAGATTTCAAATTCAAAGCCAGCCTCAGCCAAAAGTGAGGCACTAAGCAAGTCAGTGAGACCCTGTCTCTAAACAAAATACAAAATAGGACTGGGGATGTGGTTCAGTGCTCAAGTGTCCCTGAGTTCAATCCCTGATACAAAGAAAAAAAAGGTTTATCATGATAGATGAAGGTGTGGAGATACAAACCAAAGGTCTACATAATCTTTTCAATGAAACAATATCAGAAAAATTTCCAAACCTAGAGAATGAAATGGAAAATCAAATACAAGAGGCTTACAGGTCACCAAATGTTCAAAATTACAACAGACCCACACCAAACCACGTTACAATGAAAATGCCTAATATACAGAATAAGGACAGAATTTTAAAGGAGGCAAGAGAAAAATAGCAGATTACAATGTATGGGGGAAACCAATTCAGATGTTAGCTGATTTCTTAACCTAGACCCTCAAAACTAGGAGGAAGAAAACTTTAGACCAATATCCCTGATAAACATAGATGCAAAAATTCTCAATAAAATTCTGCTAAATCACAAACAAAAACATATAAAAAAGATAGTGCACCATCATCATGTGAGGTACATCCCAGAGGTGCGAGGCTGGTTAGACACATATAAATCAATAAATGCAATTCATCACACCAATAGACTTAAAAACAAGCATCACATGATTATCTCAATAAATGCAGACAAAGCATTGAACAAAATACAGCACCACTTCATGTTCAAAACACTAGAAAAACTAGGGATAGTAGAAACATACCTCAACATTGTAAAAGCTGTATGTGCTAAACCTAAGGCCAACATCATTCTAAATGGAGGAAAATTGAAAGCATTCCCTCTAAAAACTGAAACAAGACAGGGATGCCCTCTTTCAACACTTCTATTTAACATAGTCCTGGCAACCCTAGCCAGAGCAATTAGACAGAAGAAAAAAGTTAAAGGGATACAAATAAAAAAAGAACTCATACTATCTCTATTTGCTGTTGACATGACATGATGTATTTAGAAGACCCAAAAATCTCCACCAGAAAAATTCTAGAACTCATAAATGAATTCATCAAAGTAACAGAATATAAAATTAACACCCATAAATCAACTGATTCATACACATAAGTGGTTAATCCACTAAAAGAGAAATTGAGAAACAATCCCATTCACAATAGCCTGGAAAAAAAATAAAATATTTGTGAATCAACCTAACAAAAGAGATTAAAGACTTCTATAATGAAGACTGCAGACCACTAAAGAAAGAAATTGAAGAAGACCTTAGAAGATGGAAAGATCTCCCATGCCCTTGGATAGGCAGAATTAACATTCTCAAAATTGCCATACTACCAGTAACATTATACAGATTTAATACAATTCCTATTAAAATCCCAATGACATTCCTCATAGAAGTTGAAAAAGCAATGATAAAATTCATTTGGAAAAATATGAGATCCAGAATAGTCAAAGCAATCCTTAGCAGAACAAGTGAAGCAGGAGGCATCACAATACCAGATCTTAAGTTATGCTCCACAGCTACAGAAACAAAACGGCTGTATTGGCACCAAAACACACATATACACCAATGGTACAGAATAGAAGATATAGAGAACCCAAATAAATACAGTTATCTCATACTAGATAAAAGCGCCAAAAACATGCATTGGAGAAAAGATAATCTCTTCAACAAGTGGTACTTGGATCCATATGTTGCAAAATTAAATCAAACACATGTCTTTCACCCTGCAGAAAAATGCATCAAGAATTTAAGTGCTAGAACAGAGATTCTGCATTTAATAGAACAAAAAGTAAGTCCAAATCTCCACCATGTGGGCTTAGGAAATGACTTCCTTAACAAGATTCCTAAAGCACAGAAATAAAATAAAGAATCAATAAATGGGATGTATTCAAACTAAAAAAACAAAAGCTTTTTCACAGCATAGGAAACAATCAAGATTGTGATGAGAGAGCCTACATAATGGAAAAAATCTTTACCACCTGCACCTCAGATAGAACATTAATCTCCAGGGTATATAAAGAACTCAAAAATCTTAACACCATAAAAACAAATAACCCACTCAATAGATGAGCTAAGGAACTGAACAGACACTTACCAGAAGAAGTACAATGGATCAACAAATACATGAAAAAAAAATGTTCAACATCTCTAACACTTAGAGAAATGCAAATCAAAACTATACTGAAATTTCATCTCACTCAAGTCAGAATGGCAGTTATAAAGAATATAAGCAACAATAAATGTTGACAAGGATATGAGGGGAAAGGTACATTCATGCATTGCTGGTGGGACTGCAAATTGGTGCAACTTCTCTGGAAAGAAGTATAGAGATTCCTTCAAAAGCACAATCTTACCCAGTTATCCCATTCCTTGTTATATATCCAAAGAATTTTAAATCAACATATTACAGTGAGATATTCACATTAATGTTTATAGTAGCTCAATTCACAATAGGTAAATTATGGAACCAAACTAGGTGCCCTTCAACAGATGAATGGATAAAAAAAATGTGGTATATATACACAATGAACTATTACTCAGCCTTAAAGAAGAATGAAATTATGGCATTTATTAAATTAAATCAAATGCATGGAGCTGGAGATTATCATGCTTGGTCTAATAATCCAATCCCCACAAACCAAAGGCTGAATGTTTTATCTAATATGAGGATGCCAATTCAAAAGTGGTGGGGAGGCTAGTGAAAAATAGAGTTGCTTTGGATAAGACAGAGAGAGGGTAGTGCAGGGAGGGGAGGGGTATGGGTTTAAGAAGGTATATATGATTACACAACTGTTATAATTCTACATCATGTACAACCAGAAGAATGAGAAGTTATACTCCATTTATGTATGATGTGTCAAAATGCATTCTACTGTCATGTATAACTAATTTGAACAAATAATAAAATAAAATATCTAAATATCTAAATTTTTAAAAAATCCACCATTTGTTAATGGAGTTACAAGATTTTAGTTTGTTCCAATTTCATTTTGCTTCATTTCATTTTAAAGTAAAAAAAAAATATTCATTTTCTTATTTACAAAAGGATTTTTGTATTATTTTTGTTATTGACATAAGAACATTTAACATTAGATCGAAAGTTTTTCAGTGTGCAATACAATATTAATTTGTACAATGTTTACAGCAAATCTCTGGAATATTTTGTTGTTGGTTAAAGACACATTTTTATTCAGCAAGACAGCACTCCTAGGAAGCACAATACAAGAATCAATTATTAGTCTAAGACATGGTGAAAAATTAAGGTCACAGGGAGATAGATGACCTTGAAACAGGAGGACATGTGTGTGTCACAGATAGGGTGATATGACAAGTGAGTCCAGAGAAAGGATTTTGGAGAAAGGCTACAGCAAAAGCAACAGGTGCTATGACAAAGGCATGATCAATTGACTCAGACAAAGAAAATTTCCTAGCTTTTATTCCATGGGAATGCAATGATACAGATGACTTCAGATTGTAATTAGGAGCTAAAAACAAAACATATAAAAATTAAAAGATACCTTCTCTCTCCATCTCTTGTCTCTGCTTTCCAAGTTTTGACTTCATTCTCAGGCAGGTTTTCATATTGTATATATAAAATTTTATATTTGAAGAGCAACTTTCTCTTTTGCCTCTTCCCTAACCCCTGACAAGTACACTATTACTAATCTACAATCTGTGACTACAAATTTGACTAATTTCAATAACTCATACAAAGGGGATTATGCAGTATTTCTTCTGAGACTGGTTGACTTGGCCTAGCACAATGTTCTCAAGATTTGTCTGTGTTGTTGCATGTTGCAAAGTGTCCTCTTTTGAGGCCAAATAATATTACACTGGACGTTTGTACTACATTTTCTTTAACCATCCATTTATTAAATGACAATTATATTGTATCTACATCTTAGTTATTATGCATAGTGCTACAATGGACCTGTGAGTGTTTATGTCTTTTTGAGGTCCTCATTTTAATTATTTTGAATAAATACCTAGAATTGAGATTGCCAGATCAATTCAATTGATCAACTTAATTCAATTTTTAACATTTTAAGGAAACTTCACCCTATTTTTCATAGCTGCTGCAATGATTTATATGCATATAACACTGTACATTCTATTTCTGTACACTTTGACAATTTTTAAAATCATTTTTTATATTTATAATATCCATCCTAACAGATGTGAGGTATAACAATTGATTGCCATTTTGATTTAGAATTCCCTGATGATTCCTGATGTTTAACATCTTTTTGTATATCTATTAGACCTTTGTATATTTTCTCTGGAGAAATTCTTTGCACTTTTTAAAAATCATGTTGTGGTTTTTCTACTGCGTTTTGTGAGTGTCTTATATTTTTGGGACATCAATCCTTTATCATATCTATGGTTTGCAAATACTTTCTGTCATTTTTTAGACTGCCTTTCCACTCTCTTGCTTTTTTCCTTTGCTGGGTAGAAGCTTTTCAAATTGATATAGTCTCTTTTCTCTTGTTTTGCTTTTGTTGCTTGATTATTGAGTCACATCCAAGAAATTGTTGTCACAACTGATATAAACAGGAATTTCCTCCATTTCCTTCCAGCTGTTTCATAGTATCAGCTCTTACATTTACATCTGTAATCCACCGTGGCGTTGATTTTGTTTGTGCTGTAAGACACTTGTCCAATTTCATCCTTCTGCATGTGAAGATCCAGTGTCCTAATGGGAAGCTTTGAAAACACTATGCTTTCCTCATTGTGCACTCTTGGTGCCCTTGTTGAAATTCGGTTGGCTGCACATGTGTGGTCTTCATTCTGGGTCATCCATTCCATTCCATTGCTTATTATGTCTGTTTTATGCCAGTTCTAGCCCCGGATTAATTTCTGGTGTTTTATGGTACATTTTGAAAAGGAGAAATGTGAAACCTCTGGCTTTGTTAATTATCAAGATTGTTTTGGACATTTGGTGTCTTTTGTATTTCTATATAAATTTTTAAAATTTTCTTCACCTTCATACGAAGTGCTATTGTGATATGGATGGGGATCACTCAAATCAGTGATTTGAGTGAATAGTAACACTGCTAGATCTAACATATGAACCGATGTCTTCTCACTTATGTGTTCTCTTTCATGTAAATTTTTTATACTAGAAATTGAACCCAGGGGCACTTTACCTCTACAACCCCAGCGCTTTCTTTTCTTTTCTTTATTCCTTTTTTTTTAAATTTGAGACAGGGTCTAATCTGCTGAGAATCTTGCTAAATTATTGGGGTGGGGCTTGAACTTGTGATTCTCCTGCTTCCAGAGCTGCTGGGATTACAGGTGTGTGCCACTATGGTGCCCAGATCATTTAAAGTTTGTAGTTTGTCAGTATACAGAACTTTCCTTTTGATAATTAAATTTATTCCAAAGCATTTTATTCATTTAAATGTCAAAGTAAAATAGATTTTTTAATGTCCTTCCTGTTTGTGCTTTGTTAGTGTACAGAAATGGCACTGTTAGTTACATGCTAATTTTGTATTCTGAAACTTTGTAGCATTCACTTATTCTAAAATTGGTTTGTTGCTGATTCTTTTGATTTTTTTAATATTTGATCATCTCACTTTCAAATAGAGAAAATCTTTCTTCTTTATGATTTGGACACTAGTTCTTTTCCTTCTCTAACTGATCTGCCTAAGACATCAATTACCACAATAAATAAATTCGCACAAATGAACATCCTTGTCTTATTCCTGTTCTTAGAAGAGAATCTTCATTTTTTTTAAATCAATGAGTATAATGTTTGCTGTGGGCTTCATATGTAGCTTGTACTATGTTGGGGTGAATTCTTTCTATATATACGTTTAGAGTGTTTATCATGAAAGTGTGTTAGATTCTGCCAAGTGCATTTCAATATCTATTGAGGTACTATTATGATTTCTATCTTTCATCTGAGGTATCATATTGATTGATTGGCATAGAGTGAACCATCTTTGAATCCCAGAAATAATTCCTACTGAGTCATGGTGTTTGATCCTATTAATATGCCATTGAATTTGGTCCTGAATTTAGTTCAGAATTTTTGCCTCTAGTTTCATTAGAGTTATTCTACTGAGTTTTCTTTTTCTTACATTGTGTCTCCATCTGGCTTTAGAATAAGGATAATGCTATCCTCAGATAATGGGCATGGGAGTGTTCCTTCTTCAATTGTTGAGTTTGAAAAGGATTGGTATTAATTATTTAAATGTTGGGTAGAAATCATCTCTAGAACCATCTGGTCCTGGGAATTTCTTTATTGGGAAGCTTTTGATTACTTATTTGTTATTGATATGTTCAGAGATCTAGTTTTTTGCTTCATTATTCAATTTTGGCATGTTGTATATTTCTAGTAATTTATTCATTTCTTCTAGGTTATCCAACTTGTAGGAATGCAATTTTTTTGATTCCTTTATGATCGTTTTTATTTCTGTGGAATAACCAATCTGTCCATGGCATGGATATTTCAATGGACTTGCAAAATTTGTAATCACTCTGATTCATATCAATTTCCTGTCATTGGGTTTCCTCAATCCTTGTTTATCTCCAAAGAATATTAACCTACACCTTCCAAAAAACATGCTAAGTATGCATTCTCTCTTTCTCTTTTTGACATGAAAACCTCAACTCATCTGTTTGGAACTCTCTCGGTTTCTAAACTAAACTTTTATATTTCTACTTGAAAATCAAATCTGCACTTAAATAAAACTATCTTTTCTTTTATTTTGACATCATTTGTGATTTTTTTTATCACAGCCTCAAAACTAAACTCTCACAGATAATAAAGAACTTCTTTTTTACCACAGCTAGCTTGCCTAATGCTATCATCTCAGATCAGTATTTTTAGATTGCCAGCTTCTCAACTTAGCTATGAAATTTATTCCCCAATTATTGCTCTTTTCATTTCTCTATTCAACTTCTCTTTTTGCCTTTTGTTACTGACAAAGTTCAGTTTAACAGTTCTGTGAAGCTTATTTATGTGCAGATTTGAAATGTTTCTCTGTTATTCATTGATCTTAAAAAGAAAGATACAGATGACTACAGATATGTGGTTTCCATTGAAAATGTTGTAAATGGGGTTTATCTCTTTGTGTGTGTGTGTGTGTGATAAAATTCAATTGCTCATTAATATGTCCCAATATTCTGGAAAGGACCTGGAACCAGGATAACAGTATAAGAAAAAGTACAAAATAAATGATTATACTGTATAAAGGAGCATATAATCCAGGGTAAAGGAAGTCAAATTTATTCATATCAAGGAGATACTAATGTAAATTGAATGGAAACAAGTAAATCAGTTCTATTCATGTGCAAAATCAATTAAAAAGAAAACATGGTAGAGATGGTGGAGCCAGAATGGGAAATAAATGTGGCTACATTTACTTGAACTGAGAGACACTTGTTGCTATGCAGCTAAGTCTGGAACTTAAGTGAGAATAATTGAAGAAAGGGACTTATTTTTCTATTTGTCATGGGGGGGACGGTCTCCAAAAAATGTTTGTCTATGGGTGCTACAAATGATCCATAAATACAGATATAACCAGAAAGATTATGGGATCTCTCAATTTATCTCTTGGTAAGTTATTCAAGAATTTAGTTATAAGTTCTACAGGGTCAAGTACCAGCATTTATACATGCCTGAACACACACACACACACACACACACGTATGCACAACATGATTCTTTGACAAATATGTAAATATTTAGGAGGATCTATGGTCTTTGTTACTTCCTATTGTATTCCTTCTATTTTGTCAGAATTTCTAAATCGCTTTATTTTTATATTGTTAAGTCATGGATTCAAGAACACTGAATTAGACTATAAATAAAAGTGAGAGGGAGGTAATAATTACAGGAATCAATGAATTTCATGGAACTTCTTCACAGAGAGAAGAAACCATAATTATCAAAGATGAAGTATGACCATCTTCTTTGAAGTCTCTGCAGTAATAGGGCATGCTACACAAAATTATTGAAAATTTTATACTCACTTTGGTGGTGTTGGTCTTTGAAGCCACAAAAAAATAAAATAAGGTGATAAGTGTAAACAGAATCTCACTACAAGTCCTTTTCAAATTACTTTTCCTATTGCTTATTTCTGACAGACATGTTTTAAGCTTACTTTTATCACTACTACATCAGTAGGACATGATCTTTTTCCATCAAAACAAAAATTCACTTGCCAAAACAATCACCAAAGATACTACCAAGAGAGCCATGGAGAATAAATCAGCATTTTATTCACAAGTTAGAAGTGTTGTCAAAGATTTCTTCCGGTGGTCGGCTTGCTTCTAGGAGGCTGTTAGCATTTTACAATTTAAATCTCCCCTTTATTTTTCTTGCTTACTTTACCTAGGCAATCAAGATGTTCCTATAGTTTTAATGATGAGGATGATAAACAGTCTGATATGAGTCCCCTGCCACCTAACTAAGAAAAGGCAAATACTAATTAGGAGCATTAAATGAAGAATTTTTTGGCTTTGCAACTCAAACTGTCATTACTGAAATTAGGGAATAATAGCCACTCATAGAAGCAAAGATCATGTTAATTTTCAATCTAGGATCCTATGAACTAATGAGGAAATTTATAAAATCAGAAAGTTAGAATCAATGTGGACAATAAAGTACAGATTATTTAAAACATAGTAGTATTTAAAATAAATATGTGCTCATGACCTCATCTTTAGACTGAAGTATAAGGCTCTCTTATCTTATTTTTGTACATTTCCTCCTTTTCAGTTATTCCCCTAAATAGACAGTGATTTATTTTTCAAGCAGTCTTGGCAGAATGTTGCATGAGGAGCAAACTCGGACAAAAGCATAATGTAAATTGGGTTGAGGAGTGGAAATACAGTGCTGGTCATGGACATAGCTTGATGGGAAAATATGGTTGAAAATGAGTTGTAAAGATGAAAATGCACAATACATGACAGTGTGTGGGTTGCTCACATGCTTAGCAAACAAAGTGTGGTCATGGATAAGATTCTCAGCAGAGAAGAAAGCAGTAAATCAGCTGTTTAGTGAATTTGTGTGGAAATATTTGTGAGGTTGGTTTATGAATAATGAAGAAAGGTATTTAATGTTATTGTGAGATGGCTGGCAGTTTAGTGATTTGGAAGAGGTTTGGTAATCAACACAAATTATAATGGAACTTCTGGTATATTTGTTTTTTTTAATGGAAACTATTATTATTATTTTAATACCTTTGTTTAGTTAATTAATTTTTATGTGGTGCTAAGGATAGAACCCAGGGCCTCTCATGTGCTAGGCAAGCTCTCTACCACTGAGCCACAACCCCAGCCCCACATCTGGTATAGTTGGCACTGGGGATTCTGAGAATGGAAATCTTCCCCTTGCTGGGGTTTACATTGATACAATTATAAAAAATCTATCCATAAAGATGTACAGATAGATAAGAGATTATTGCTGCTTTCTGTGAAAGGATGATTCTATTGGTGACAGCAAATGATTCTGAAGGGAACAAATCAAAGAATGTAGAATAAAAAAAAAGAAAAAAGAAAAATCAAGGAGAAGAGTTCTGGGTGTAGGATATGATAGGTGCAGGCATATGTCATCTGATTCTGGCAACTTTCATCTTAATTTTATTTACCATGGAATGTGGTATTTCACTAGTGTGTTTTAGATTCCTTATGGCATATTTTGCACTCTAGTTTATTTTTAAAGTAAGCTAGCAGTTCATAAGCTCCTTACTACAATTATCTCATTACTTGAATGATCTGACAAAACCTGTAGATACTCTCACTAAATAAAGGTAGGTATTTTATGTAAAATACTAAATGCAATTTTATAGATTTATAAGGCATAAGCTTGCCTCAACCACTGTTTGTAAATGTAGGCTCCAGACCACTAATTTACTTAGGCCCGTAACATTCACTTATGTTTTCCCAGTGGCATCCCAATGTCTGCATACATGTGATTTGATTAATGTTTTAATCAGGGAGAAAAAGTCAGAATTGCCAACGAACTTTTTGTTAGTTGCATATTTCTCATTTTCATGTCTGTATCATTGAGGTTTTTTAAAATATTTTCCATTTTATATGAGATATAGGCATATATGTGTATGCATTTTTATTCATGAGATAAATATATATGAAGATTAATCTCAATAATTAGGAGCCTAGACCGAGCACAGTAGTGCATGCCTGTAATCCCAGAGGCTTGGAATGCTGAGACAGGATAATTGCAAGTTCAAAACCAGCCTCAGCAATGGCAAGGCACCTGTCTCTAAATAAAATACAAAAGAGGCTGGGGATGTGGTTCAGTGGTCAAGTGCCCCTCAGTTCAATCCCCAGTGCAAAAAAAAAAAAAAAAGAATTAGGAGGAGCTGGTAATCTTAAACATGCCAGTAGATTGATTCCTTTGCCCTGGATTAAAAATGTAAATTCACTAAGCTTTTTTCCTTCCTCTTAAGGGGTTCATTGATTTCTTTTTTATTTCAGATGGCACTATGTTTTGCCATCACCATTATCCCATCTCCAACTGTTCCTTTCCAAGTGAGTTTGATTTACTTTTCATTTATTCTATCCCGAAACTTTGAATAATGTTTCCTTTCTTAAGAGTAGAATCAAATAAAACATCTTTGAATACCATCTACCAACCCAAAGCAATCCCTTCTCCAATTCCACTCTCGTGTTTTGTTTTATTGAACTTTATAGTAAATACCAGCATTTTAAGAATAGTTTTTGTCACTTGATAGAATTTGATGAAGACAGAACAAGTAGTGATTTGCTGCATGGAAATACACACTAAGGACCATGAGAAAAAATATAAATATGTGAGTAGTGTTAATGTGACTAAATAATTGATCTCTTGAAATTAAAAGGAAGGGCTATTGATATTTTTCCAAGTCATTGTGCCTCAATCAAGACTCCCTCCTCAGAACAAGATATGTTTACCTTTCCATTAATACAATTTTAAAAATTTACTATGGCAATGCTCACATATAAGTGTATATTGATATGACTGTATAATGTATCTGTGTGGCCCTATTTCTGGGTTCAATAATTCGACCTGTGGTGAACTGCCAGTCTTTTCACATCTACAGTCCAGCAGTGCCTAATGAGTACTTGAGAGCAAATTCAGTGTACTGTATTGAGACTTGTCTTGATCTGAATAGTAATCCAGTTTAACCTGTGGTCTGTTCCTTCACCTCCATCCTGGGCTGCTCAGATCTAAACCCTGTCTCTGCCCTTTTTTATGTTTTTATGTTTAGTTGCTGCTCTGATGGATTGACTCTGCCAGAAGAAATACCATTAAATATTAGTGCTACCTGCAACCAGCTCAGCGGGTGGAGGCTGACAAGCAGTGACTCCTGCCCTCCCCTCCTTTGCTGTCACCCTCACTTCATAATGGCTATGGGTAAGGCCCTGATGCATGTGAAGAACACTCTCTTGTTCTGGCCATTGGTATCTCTGTTTCTTTCTGGTGGGTCCCTGATTGGGCATTCTCAATACCACAACTCCCCAGATGTGGTGATACCCTGAGGGTAACTGTCCCTGGCAGATACATAAGGACTCCAGGGTGGCTCTCCTACAGCCTGCACTTTGGGGGCCAGAGACAAATTGTTCACATGAAGGCCAAGAAGATTTTGGTGTCCAAAGACTTTTCTGTGTTCACCTATACTGACCAGGGTACTCTGATTGAGGACCAGCCTTTTATCCAAAATGATTGCTACTGATACCGTTGGTTACTGGTGACGAGTTCTGCTCCCTCACATATTGAAGTCTAATATTAGAGAAGCACACCAAGGCAACCATATAATGCAGGGTTTATTTTAAAAGGGGTAACATAGACTTCTGGGAGGGAGAAGGGGGCCATAGCTGGCATCCTGTTATCCCAAGAAGCGAGGGTGTTTTGCCTTTTGAGATGGCTCTGAAGGAATTAACATTTTAATTCCTCCATTCTCTGAATCTGACCCTTGCCTATCTACCTATCTAATTCTGGCTTCATTCCCCACTCTAATTTTAGGAACTTCTTACTTCTGTAAGGAGAAGGGGTGGAGGACCACTCTGGTTGCTTCGAGCTGAGAGGGTGTGATGTGAGGTATGGCAAGAAGTTTAAAGTTCCCTTTTAGAAGTCAGGCCAGATTGAAGTCAGGTTGTAAAGTCATCTGGGGGTGGGTGCTTCAGGAGGTGTAAGTGCTGAGAAGTTGTCCCTGTAATAAGGCCAGAATGGACAAGGCCTTTATTTGGGTACATAAAACTTTAACATCCTCAGAGTTATCAGGAATGTAAACACAACATGTAAATTTTCATGTTACAGATGTCCATCCTCTTAAGATGTAGTTAAGCTATTTAATGCCATTTTATTTTGTAAAATATCTTTTTTATTGGTATGACCCCTGTTTAGTAGAGATCCCTTTACTTTTGGTACTTAGGGCTAAATAATTATTCTAGTGAATATTAAGCCTACCTGTGTAGGTTGGGAAGATCTGTAGGCCTTAAACTAACTAAAAACTTCTTACTCTGGCAGTTTCTCTTGATAGTTTTCAGTCACTCCTGCCTAAGAATCCCTCTTTCACAGCCTCCAGTATTACTTATTCTTGGGCTAATACAAGGGTATATCTTCAGTTACATTTAACCATTTTTTTAATGTCCAGAAATAACTGTGCTTGTATTTAACTGTTTTTGCTAGGTTGACTTTGTTTTTTATCATCTTTTAAGAGTCAGCTGAGTTCTTGAGAGCAGCTTCTTAGTTTTACTAGTGCTATTTGCACTAGCATGAATCCAGGTCTTGCTGACCATGTGGCTTACCTTGGAAGCATCAGGGATATCTCCCTTCTCCAATGACCCTCCTCTTTATAGCAAGTGTACCAATTAACTTTATGGTTCTATAGTGGTCTAATTAACCTCCCTGATTATGAGGTTATGTGGCTCAGAGTTGTAAAGCTCTTAAGAGAAGTTCCCTGTTCCCTGGATTCAGACTGACTTGAAAGGCAAGAGCCAAATATTGGTTTTCTTGGCCCTTTTAATTTAACTTTAATTTTTAAGTCCTGATCTTAAACAGCCAGCAAGTCAATCTCACCAGTCTTAAAGTAGAAGTGCTGGGCTTTAACTTTAGTGTCTATAACTGAAGCCAGAATTAGCCAGGTAGTCAGTATAGATCAGTAAATTAAGTCAGGTCAGATCAAGGAGGACAATTTGGGGTGAGTCTGGGAAGTTGGAGACTGTCCCTAAGGGATTGAAATGTTAATTCCTTTGGAGTCCTTCCTCCACCCTTATCAAGAACCTGCCCCTGCTCCAACCTGTTGCTAAGGTAACCTGTTGCAGGAATTGCCCTTCCCTACAGGGAGCTATAAGGTTGTTAATTAATGTGACCTGGGCTGCTCCATCCTGCCCTTCCCACTTCAGTCCACCTGTTTCCCAACTTTTGGCCATCCCACTGATCATTTCCTAGGTCAGTTGAAGGAGACAGATAAGGGGAAGAGAGCAGAACAAAGGAAGCCTAGAAAATACAAAAATAGCAGAACACCTCGCTTATGGGGATACCAGGATACCAGCCATGGCCCCTTTCTCCCTCCTGGGAGAACTCTATGTTATCCCTTTTTAAATAAACTCTGCTCTATATGCTTGCTTCAGCATGTTTCTCTAATGTTTAAACTTCAACATGTGAGGAAGCAGAACTCATCAATCATAACCAGCAGTATCATAAACTTGCAGTCATTTACCCCTTTTATTTAACGGGGGTTTGCATTATCCTATCTGTCCAGTAGGTAATGACTTATTATCTTAAATTAAATTAGTAGATGACAGGAGTATTTATAATCAGAATTTAAATCAATAAAATTGAAACAATAATTGAAAAAATAATAAGCAAAACAAAAAGTTGGTTCTTTGAAAAAAATAAATAAAATTGATAGATTCTTAACCATGTTAACGAAGAGGAGGAGAGAGAAATCTCAATTTACTAACATATGTGATAAAAAGGAAATATCAAAACAGACCCTACAGAATTACAGAAGATAATTAGAAATTATTCTGAAAACTTGTACTCCAATAAAGTAGAAAATATCAAAGGCATCGATCAGCAAATTTCTAGAGCCTTACAATTTGCTGAAATTGAATCAGGATGATATATACAGTTTAAACAGATGAATTTCAAGCAATGAAATAGAAGATGCCATCAGAAGCCTAACAACCAAGAAAATGCAAGGACCAGATAGATACACATCTTAGTTCTACAAGACCTTTAATGAAGAACTAATACCAATACTCTTAAAAAAATTTTGTGAGATAGAAAAAGAGGTGGCACTTCTAAACTCATTTTATAAGGTTGATATCATCCTAATTCCAAAACCAGGCAAAGACACATCAAGAAAGAAAACTTCAGACCAATATCTCTAATGAACATGATGCAAAAATTCTTAATAAAATTCTGGCAAATTTAATACCAAAACATATCAAAAAGATAGTGCATCACAATCAAGTGTGCTTTTTCCCAGGGATGCAAGTTTGTTCAACATACAGAAATCAATAAATGTAATTCATCACATCAATAGACTTAAAAGTAAGAATCATACAATCATCTCAATAGATGCAGAAAAATCATCCAACAAAATACAGCATCCCTTCATGTTCAAAACACTAAAAAAATTTAGGGATAACAGGAACATATCTCAACATTGTAAAAGCTATCTATGCTAAACCCCATGCAAACATCATTCTAAAAGATTAAAAATTGAAAGCATTCCTAGTTAAACCTTGAACAAGACAGAGATGCCTTCTTTCACCATTTCTATTTATTATAGTTCTTGAAACACTGGTCAGAATAATTAGACAGATTAAAGAAATTAAAGGGGTATGGATAGGAAAAAAAATAATTCAAATTAGCATTATTTGCGAATGATATGATTCTATACCTAGAAGACCCAAAAAAATTCCACAAGAAAATTTCTAGAACTAATAAATAAATTCAGAAAAGTAGCAGGATATAAAATCAATACCCATAAATCAAATGAATTTCTATACATCAGTGACAAATCCTCTGAAAGTGAAACAAGAAATGCCCCATTTGCAATAGCCTTAAAAAAATACCTTGGAATCATCTTAACAAAAAAGGTGAAAGACCTCTACAATGAAAACTACAGAATGCTAAAGAAAGAAATTAAAGAAAACCTTAGAAGATGGAAAGATCTACCATGTTCTTGAGTAGGCAGAATTAATATTGTTAAAATGGCCATACTACCAATAGCACTATACATATTTAATGCAATTCAAATAGAAATCTCAATGACATTCCTCAAAGAAATAAAAAAAAAAAACAAGTCATGAGACTCATCTGGAAAAATAAGAGACCCAGAGTAGCCAAAGCAATTCTTAGCAAGAAGAATAAAGTAAGTGGGTTCACTATACCAGATATTAACTATACTACAGAATAATAGAAACAAAAATATCATGTTAATGGCACCAAAATAGATTGGTAGACCAATGTTACAGAATAGAGGACACAGAGAAAACCCCACATAAATACAGTTATCTCATACTAGACACAGGCACAAAAAACACACATTGGAGAAAAGATAGCCTCTTCAACAAATGGTGCTGGGAAAACTAGAAATCCATATGCAACAAAATGAAATTAAGACCCCATCTCTCACTATGCACAAAACTCAACTCAAAGTGGATCAAGGACCTAGAAATTAAACCAGAGCTCCTGTGCCTAATAGAAGAAAAAGTAGGTCCAAACCTTCATTATGTCAGAATAGACCCTGACTTCCTTAATAAGACTCTTATAGTGCAAAAAATAAAATCAAGAATCAATAAATTTGATGGGTTCAAACTAAAAAGCTTCTTCTCAGCAAAAGAAATAATCAGTAAGGTGAATAGAGAGCCTCCAAAATGGGAGCAAATTTTTACCAATCACACATCAGATAGAACACTAATCTCTAGGATATATGAAGAACTCAACAATCTTAACATCAAAAAACCAAATATCCCAATAAATGAATGGGCCAAGGAACTTAACAGACACTTATCAGAAGATGATATATAATTAATCAATAAATATATGAAAAAATGTCCAACATCTCTAGCAATTAGACAAATGCAAATCAAAACTACTCTAAAATTTTATCTCACTCCAGGCAGAATGGGAGCTAATAAGAATAAAAACAACAGTAAGTGTTGGTGAGGATATGGGGGAAAAGGCACACATATACATTGCTGGTGGGATGAAAATTGGTGCAGCTAATGTGGACAGCAGTATGGAGATTCCTTGGACAACTTGGAATGGAACCACCATTTGACCCAGCTATTCCACTCCTCAGATTATACCCAAAGGATTTTACAAACATCATACTACAGAGCCACAGCCATATCAATGTTTATAGCATCACATTTTACAATAGCCAAACTGTGGAACCAACCTAAATGCCCTTCAGTTGATGAATGGATAAAGAAAATATGGTATATACACACAATGGAATACTATTCAGCATTAAAAGATAATAAAATCATGGCATTTGTAGGTAAATAAATGGAGTTGGAGAACATAATGTTAACTGAAGTCAGTCAATCCCCAAAAAGCAAATGCTGAATGTTTTCTCTGATATAAGGACGCTGATATATAATGGGTTGTGGGGGGAGCAAGGGAGCATTAGACAAACTCTAGATAGAGCAATGGGGAGGGAGGGGAAGAGAGGGGCAATGGTGGTAGAAAAGACAGTGGAATGAGATAGACATCATTACCCTAAGAACACACATGTAGACATGAACAGTGTGACTCTACTTTGTATACAACCAAAGATATGAAAAATTGTTCTCTACATGTATAATAAGAATTGTAATGCATTCCTCTGTCATATATAATAAATTAGAAGAAAAATACATAAATAAATTTTTAAAAATAAGAAATACTCCAAAATAATAGTTGTTGTTTAACCACAGATGTATAATCCTTAATTAATTTCTTCAAGGTTGCTTGCCCAAAACAAAACAAAACTTAATAATCACAATATCATGGGTAAATTAATGTTTTAAGAAATCCTTGTCATTTTAACTTTGGTTTATATAAATACATTAAATACAATAAAATTTAAATACATTAAAATATAAATACATTAAAATTTTACCTTAGGGAAAAACCTTAAATAGCTTTGACTGATTGTTTCACATACATATATAACCAACTTACACAGGACATTTTTTTATCGCTTACTTATACTCTCTTTTTTATTTCACCACATAAAGAATTTCTTACCTAGAAATACTTTCTTTGCCTTCTATTAAATATAATTTTCCTACCTAGAACCTTCTAATTTGTTTTTTAATAAAAACAAATATGTTATTTGCAGTACTATTAATTGGAATTGTTGAAACTTTGGGGCCTTTGCACTCATAAATCTTTTATAAACCTTTGTATATAAAATCACATCTGTTTACTATTTTATGAAAACTCAGTGTTTAAGTAAGTAAAAATACCTGTTGGTACTTTAAACTCTTTGTAACCTTGTTTTCAGTGATGACCAAGCAATTCTAAAAGCTTTTTTATTTACCAATTTGTGAAAACACCAATAATTTTACCTAATGGAATTTAAGGAGTTAAAAGTACTTGATGTTATATTTAACAGTTAGCATTTTAACTTTATAAATTAATCAGATGTCCAACAAACACTTTTATGAGTAATCTCATGTCAAATAAAATTTACTTATTTTTACCAAGATATAAGAAAAGTGTACTGAACCATATTAGCCATCTAAAGTACTAATTAGCCATCTAAAGTACTAATATCTGCCATTTTTCCCTTGTTGAAGAAAAGTCCTAGAAACAATGGATATTAGACATTTTATAGATATCAATATTTTATTTGTTCTTAGAGAGACTTATGAGTTAAGTAATTTTGAAGACATATTAATACTTTCATCTGTTTACTCATTTGTGTATGTGTGTATGTGTGTGTGTGTGGTCTGCTGCTGGGAATTGAACCCAGAGCCTTCTGTATGCAAGGCAAGCACTCTACCAGCTGAGCTATATATCCCCAGCCCTGTTTACCCAATTTAAATTGAAACTTCTTAAATCTTGTGAATTAAAGTTATTTGGATCCATTTTATCTTAATTCATGAGTGCTCATTATATATCTGCCAGTTTTGATATCATGTACATTTATATGGACACGCACACATAGACATAGAACACATAACACAATAGGAAAGGCCTGGTAGCTTTTTGTAGGTGAATCTCCATTGTAATGTTACAGATGTTAAAAGAAAAAAAAAAAAAAAAAAAAAAACTAGGTCTGATCAGAAAAACACTATCCCAGCTATGTAGGATCAAAATTATGAGATCAAAAATAAATACAGAATCTAAGAAAAAGCAAGAGTTCTAGAAAAAAAAATGAAAAATGATACAGCTGATAATTAGTAAATTAGTACCATACAATTTGTTTTTTGGTTTAGTCTAGTATGAGTTCAGGTAAAAGACACTTTTTTTCTTCCTCCCATCCCTTGGGTCTGAGACTGGCTTAGGCTGCAGGCTTCTTCCATTTCCATTTCAATTTAAGTCCTGGCTGAGGTCTGGAAGGAGCTGGGAAAAACTACTATTCTGAGCAGAAACTTCATGCCTAAGACGTTATAACCATTTTTTCTTCTAGTTGGTAATTGGACAGGTTTGAATGAAAATTATGATACTTTAATTTTTATTACTTTTCAGAACAAAATGATGTTAAGCCCTTACTGAAATAAGCTCTCACTGAGATAAGCTGTTGAGCAGGTCCATTTCTTTGTGTGACCATTCCCAGGGTTATTTCTCCTCCTTCGGTGACAAACAGGTTAATTTTCTCCATAGGTAAGGTGAGGATAGGGGCTTGAAATAAGGTCCTGTTTTAATGTCTTAAAGCCTTCCAAACCTGTTTATAACTCAGAGGGGGAGTAAAAAATTTTTATATTTATCCTTTAAAAGTAGATGGCCCTTTATGGATTCAGGATTTAGGGCAGTCTATTTTTTTAATGTCTTTCTGAGTCTTTTCGTGAGAACAGCAGGTCCTTCCTGCTATAATAATTTTCCAGGCATCCTGCTCATCATTTGGAACCCAGTTAGGATCATTTCTGGGAATTGCCTGTGCTCTAGATGGATAATAAGGTTTGATTCTGGTTTGTGCTGCTGGGGGCATGAGCAAGATGTAGTCCATCCCCAACTTGTTTAGCTGCTTTTAGGGTGGCTGATGAACCCAGGCTAATTGCATTTTAAGATTGGGAGCCATCTCGTCACAAAGTCATGAAAAGTTAATTTCTGTTTTACTGTAAATTACTGCAATTTCTAAACCTGTTTGTAATTCCTGCCCGTGCCTTGAACTCACACATGCCTGGCTTTCCCTGACCAGATAACAACCCTCTCTAAAACCTTAGTGGCGCCTCATAAATCCTGGCTCCCCCTGATCAGATAACAACCCTCTCTGAAATCTCAGTGGCGCCTCATAAATTCTGTTGTTGGGATCTAAATTAACTCCCTACCTTGAAATATCATGCCACGTAGATCATTAACCTGCTATCTGCCTTTGTATTATGCTTGTCAAAATCCTGTTATCTATAAGTTCTCAAGACACCCCCATTTGCAACTTTTTGTGCTATAAAATCGTGATCCTGGAAAGCTGGGGGACTGATCTCTAGCCCAGGGGTTTCGGGAGAGACAGTTCTGGCCAGCTCCTGTGTACACAAATATAAGCTTGCTTTAATTTGATTTTAAATTGGAGTCGGTGGTCTTGTCTTTGCATCAGGGTTCAACAGTGGCCTCCTTCTCATTAGAGGCTACAGTTTGTCTAAGTAATAGCATAATATCTTTCCAGGTGAGGTCAAACATCTGGCATAAGTTCTGAAACATCCCAATATATTTATTTAGATCCTCCAAAAATCTCCTGAATTTGTTCTTACTTGTTTTAAGTTGGGGGTTCCCTTGATTTTTCTTCCTTAGTGATTTCTTAAGGCCTTCTCTCCTGGTAGACATTAAGGTTAGGCCTGACAACACATGAAAATGAGGCACTTTTCCTGGTCACTTGTAATTTCGCAGTATGTAGACTAGTGGTCAATCTACACACTGACGTGAGAGAAAAGCTCCCACCTGAGTGATGGAAAATTCCAGTTTTCTCATGCATCAGAGAAAAACCATTAATTTTCTTAGGGATGTCTCCCTAAACTTGAGCTTCATTATGGTCCAGAAAACTTGTCTCTTATCATTCTTCTTTGCCAAAGTCATCAAAGTCATTTCTGGCCGTCTTTGGCAAAGTGCTATGGTCTCAGTTTGCCCTATGCTTGATACCCTTGGAGGATTCAGACTTAAGGACATTACTACTGCTTTCCTTCTTGCCACTTTAACTCCTGATTGGGAAAAACCCATGAATAAAGAAAATAATTGTATATGTCTTCACCTTTGTGCCTATTTCTTGCCAGTAGAGTAAATTACTTTCTGGAGGGTAAGGGGAACATCTATTTGTTGTTAGGCACAAAACAAACACCCTTTTCTGGAAGAGTTTATGGGAGGGGTTGGTTAAATAGAACTCCTCCTTCTTGCAGCTTTGTTTTTTTGTGTGTGTTTTTGTTTTTGTTTTTTGTCTTTTGTTTTTTCTCTTCCATATGTTGAGCACAGGAACAGTAAGGGGAGTTTTTCAAAATTAACTTATATTTGTTTTAATTAGGTATGCATGACAGAAGAATGCATTTTGATTCATTGTACACAACTGCAGCACAACTTTGAATTTCTCTGGTTGTACAAGATGTAGTGTCACATCATAAGTAATGGGAGATTTTAAACTGGCTTGTGAAGACTAACTATGCCAACAAAGGGAACCTGGATATATTTATTAATCATCCCTTGTCTTTATTTCATCCCTATAGTCTGAATTGCTAACGTCTCATTTCTAAGGCAAGAGAAGCACTCTGGAGAAACAAGTTGGGGGAGGGGGATAAGAGAATGTTGTGAGGCCCATACAGGAAGCAAGTTGTTATTGCCGTTTCCCTCAGTAAGGCTATCAACCAGTCAACCTGGATACCCATTAGGGCAGTTGGGAGCAGGATCTGAAGAAAGAACCTTTGGATTTTACCCGAGAGTGGCCTGGACCAGAATTCCACAGTTGTTCCAGTCCTTTTACCCATCTTCATGCTACTGAGGTAGACTGGGACCAGAGACACTCTGTACTTAAGCCAATTGCTCTCTGGGCCTGGACAGAAAAGTAGGAAGCAGCTTTGGCAGGATCCTACATGCCTGATCTGCACAAATGCACAGAACAGATGATTTAGAACTGCCTAGGCTGAGAAAACTTTCACCCGAGTCTTGAGGAGTAGAGACTGCACTAGCTCCATTTAAGTAGCCGACAGGTGCCCACTATCATCCTCCAGAAAGAAAGAGACAGAAAGATGCACCTCAAACAGATGTGGGTTGCCTGGAGAGGAGCTTACCTTGGTATAGATGTCAGTGGAACTTCCAAATATGTATCATGGCTTTATGGAAAGGGACTCAGAATCTCTAGTTGCTCTTGGTTCTTGTTTGGGAGGCTTTCGAGGAATGCTACAGATAAATGGCATTGCTTATGATATCAAGTCCAAACACTTTCTGCCACATTTGAACATTTACTATGTAAGATTGATAAGGAGGAGACACAATCCCTACCCAGATGTGGATTGACAGAAGAAGAAATAGCATGGTAACTGAAGTTTTCAGAGAATGTGAGTACCATTCTGACGCAAAGTTCCTATTTGGACTGTTATATCCGCCATTGGTTTCTTGATCTGGCAATTGTGGTAGATCATGGATGATTCATTTATAGGGGGAAGCAATGTCACAAATAAACAGATAGAAATAATCATCAGTGTCAATTTAGTAGATTCCTTTCATAATTCAATGGATCTTGATGTGGTTCTCATGGGACTTGAGATCTGAAATGAGGGAAACTATTTTGGAGCAGATAATGCAAATACAATAGTGAGAAAATTTTGCAATTGGAAGAAAACTAACTTTAATTCTCGTGTGCCTCATGATGCTGCACAGATTATCATAAAACAACAATTTTGTTTGAGAGTCCCTTTTGCAACATATCATTTTGGAGTATATATGATGGATTATAATTGTGGATTGGCGTGCTTAATGGATGAAAGTCTATTTTATTTTAGAGCAAGTTTGGCACATGAGATCGGTCATATATTGGGGATGATAAATGATAATTATATAACTTGTACATGTGGGAGAAAACTATGCATAATGAATGCTGCACTAGGCACCTCAGAGGTGTTCAGCAACTGCAGTTATTCTGTACTTTGAGATGCCACTACCAAAAGGAGTTGCTTAAGAAATACACCAAATCCAGAGCACATGATCACAATGAAGCACTGTGGCAACAGTGTGGTTGAAGAAGAAGAGCAGTGTGATTGTGGCTTCACAAAATCGTGTACAAATGATCTATGTATTTTGCAAGACTTCACTCTGAAACCTAGGGCTGATTGTGCTTTGGTGCTTCGTTGCAAAGACTGCAAGTTCAGGCCATCAGGCACAGTGTGCAGAGCACAGGAAAATGACTGTGATCTGCCAGAGTGATGCGATGGCACTTCGCATAAGTGTCCAGATGATGTGTATGTGGAGGATGGGATCCCTTGCTGGAACGATAGCTTCTGCTATGAAAAACGATGCAACAGTCATGATGAGCAGTGTATGAAAATTTGGGGCAAAGAAGCCAAGACTGCAAATCAGATTTGTTACAAGGAAATTAATACCGAGATGACAGTTTTGGTCAATGTGGTATGGAAGACACAGACTATATACCAGGAAGTATCTCAGATATCTTGTGTGGATGAGTTCTGTGTGAGAACATGACACAAATTCCCTCTTTGAAAGACCATAACACTGTGCACTGGACTCAAGTCAATGGTAACAATTGCTGGAGTACCTACTACCATTTGGGGATGGTTATGACTGACATTGGTGAAGTGAAAAATGGTACAGTGTGCGGTGAAGACCATATATGTCACCATAAGAAGTGTGTCCACCCTCTGCCTGCAATATGAGAGGGATTTGCAATAATAAACATCATTGCCATTGCAACTCTAGAGGTCCCCACCCAAATGCCTGAAGAAAGGCAGTGGAGGTAGTGTTGAGATTGGCCCACCCTCTGAGATTGAAGCAGTGCTGATCTTCCTGTTCATAGTCATTTGGTTAATTAGTTTTCTTGTGTTCCCCACTATTTTGATTTCATTTTTGAGTGTGCTTCATAACCAACAAGAAGAAGCAATGAACACTTTTAAACCTATATCTCAGAAAGAGGATCAAAAGGTTGAAGCTACACCTAGTAAAAAAGGTCAAAAGGTAGAAGCTACTCTTTTGAAGAGTCAAACTACATCCATGAAAAAGGAAAAAAAAATGTTAAAGTTTCCCCATCAATAAAAAGGACAACTTCAGCTTCACAAAAAAGGTGTAGCATAAAGGAGAACCCATCCAGTGTGAAAGAAGAGCAAAATGTTCAAACCTTACCTAAAAACTGATACCAAAAATATACAATTTCAGAAAAAAAACTAAATAAATCCTAATGAAATTTCCTGTGAATTTTTTTTTAGAGTTCCTTCAGTAGAAATATTATGGTATATGTCAGAAATATTATGGTATATGAAAGAAAACCTCAGATGTCTATTTTATTTTAAGATCATAAATATTAGCATGAGTAATAGTAATAAATACCATGAGTAAAGGTAATTCCTAACATATTCCTGCATTACATTTTGGGAAATCCCAGTGGTTTATTTTTAATTGGATTAATCTCTTTGTGTTTTCTTAGCCGAAGCACAGCTAATAGATGGTGTGTGTGTGTGTGTGTGTGTGTGTGTGTTTAACTTGTTGTCTCAAGTTCATGAAGACAAGGACCGTTTCTTCTATTGTCATCCCCTCCTTTTGGTTTCCCCCTCTTGAGTGAGATGGGGACTAGAACCCTGAGGGAACTGTTGGAGAGCTGTTTATGTCAGTGTCAGCTTTGACATTGGCAGCAGCTGTTGTTTTGAGTCTGCACGTTATTATTCTTGGTAAAATAAAATCTTTAGACAAATTAAATTTAGCCAATTTTGAAAAAAAAGAATGATTTATCGAGCTGGGGCTGTAGCTCAGTGGTAAAGCACTTGCCTTGCATGTGTGAGGTACTGGGTTTGATCCTCAGCATCACATAAAAATAAATAAAGATACTGTGTGTTCATCTACAACTAAAATGTACATAAATATTTTTTAAAAAGAATGATTTATATATTGAGCACCACTCAGAACCAGAAGAGGTTCAGAGATTGTCACCTAGCAACAGTGATGGACAGAAAAAGAAAGTGTTGTACATAAATAACTGGATTGGTTACAGATGGCATTTGTGTTATTTGGGCATGTTATGATGAGGTATTTGCCTTATATGAATGTATTCTCAGGAGTCATCAACTTGAGATTGGTTGGATCTTAACTGTTGTGGTGTCTGGGACTCAGGTGTTATAAGAATATACCCTTAAATTAGGTTGCTGATTGTTTATATGTTGATTTAGGTTGTGGTTTCCTAGGTTTCAGTTTGCTACTTAGGAAGCAGCTTTTGTCCAAATTTGTTTTTTTATTTTATTTATTTATATTTGGTACTAAGGATTGAACCCAGGGGCCATATACTACTGAGTTATATCCTCAATCCTTTTTTATTTTTTATTTTGAGACAAGGTCTTGCTAAGTTTGCTAAGGGTCTCACTAAGTTGCTGAGCCTGACCACAAACTTGTGATTCTCCTGCCTCCGTTGCTGGGATTATCAGCATGTGTCTATAATAGGGAAAATTTAATGTAACACTATATATATATATATTTCATACAGGAGTTCACCCTTAGAAGAAACTTAACTTTCTATGGTTTCAGTTATCTACGTCAACTACAGTTTGAAATTATTAAGTGAAATATTCCAGAAATAAATATAAATTTCAAATTGCTCTGTATTTTAAGCAGTGTGATGAGATATCTCACCGTCCTGCTCTGTCCCTCCTAAGATGTGAAATCCCTTGGTCCAGCATAACCACACTGTGTATGCTACCTGCATCATAGTATTCTAGTAGCCATCCTGGTTGCCAGAATAATTGTTATGGTAGTACCTGCTTTTGTTTAGTTAGTTCTTATTTTGATAAGGACTTATTATGATATTTTGAGAGAGAGAGAGAGAGAGAGAGAGCGAGGGGAAGGGAAACAGATATAAACAGAGAGAGAAGCACTAAATTCACACAATATCTTTAGGGTACATTGTTATAATTGTTCTATTTTATTATTAGTTATTGTTAATCTCTTACTTCACCTAATTTAGTAAATAAACATTTTCTTAAGTGTCAGTGTATTTGCCTGTTATTTATTCTACCTCTTCTTAACCATGTCTTGTTTTAATTTAGAATCTTATGATTCAATTTTATTTGGTATCATTTAAACTTCAATTTATAGATTTTTTTAGTCATTAAAATGTTTTGCAATACATATTATTTAATAAAGTAGTATGCTTTCACTCTATTTTACATATAACATAGGTGCCTTATAGCAATGTAAAATATCCTCCCTTCTGTCTCATATTTCTTTCATTACCTTACTTATCCATATTCTATAATCATTCATTATATTGCTATAATTGTTCTGAACAAATCTCTAGTATTCAAGAGAAAGAAAAATACAAGATTTCATTTTACTTTGAATTATTTCTTTGACACTTTTTCATTTTAAATATAGTTCCAAGATTCAAACTTATATCTCTTTCCTTCTACCTGAAAACCTTTTAATATATCTTACATAGTAGGTTTGTTTTCAGTGAATGCCCTCTGTTTTGGTTTAAGAATGACATCATTTCTCCTACATTTTTCAGAAGAATTTTTGATGTGGGATTCTATGTTAGCAGGATTTTGTTTTTCTCTCAGTGCTTTTAAGATTGGACTCTACTTTTTGTTTGCATCACTTGGGGGTTAAGTTCATTGTAACTCTCATCTGACTTTTTCTCTAAATTCAGAGTAACTCATGTGGCAGTTTCCTTTCAGATTTTTTATTTGTCTTTTTCCAGTTTGAATATAGGGTTCCTACGTGTGTGTGTGTGTGTGTGTGTGTGTGTGTGTGTTTGTCATTTACTATAGTTGTGGGTTTTTTGAGTGTCCTGATCTGGGAATTAGTTTCTATCATTCATTTTGGATCATACTTGGCCAACATTATGTCAGTTGTTCTTTTCCTTTAGTATTTACACTTCAAATAAATTACTCTTTGGATATTGTCATATAGTTCCTGAATGTTCTTTTATGTTTAGTCTTTTAGGGACAAGACATTAGCAGTAAAAAAAAAATTAAAATTAAAGGATAAATAAATAAATTTTATAAGTGGAGACAATGGATTGAAATAAATTTATGGTTAAAAATAAGAGCTAAAAAAAACCCCACTGCTTATAGTGGGGGGAAAATCACTACAAAAATAAGATATTTTTTCCTAACAAATAAATAAATATTCAGTTGCCATCAAACTAATGACCAACAAATTTGTCGAATAAATTGATGTCTGTTGGAATAAGTAGGGTTTGATGATTAAGATTGAACTCAGTATAGCTATAAAAACTGGGATAATCATCTGTCTTGGATAAGCACACATTTAAATATATGAATCAGCAGACTTGCAAAAAATGCTATTAGTTTCTTTTTACATATATTCATTAAAGAGCATGTGTAAAGATATTACATATGTTTATACATATTGCTAAAATTTAAAAAAATATTTTTCATCTGAAACTTCATCATTTTATACGTCAATGGATGGACACCTTGTATTTTCTGCTTTATCTATGTAATAGATTTATTTTAGATTTTCTTCATGAATCATTAAATTTTATTAAAATAGAGTACCTGGTGGGAAAAAAATAGAAAAGAGAAATGGAAGAAAATAAATCTAACAAAATAAATATATGTAAAGCATAGTAGTGCAGGCATTCTTCTCAAAATGTGATGTCCCAAAAGTTTTCAATAATGTAGCCAAACTGTCTTGCTAACAGGGAAACTCCTAATGTTTTGTGTAAACATTGAGCCAGGGAACAAGGTATAAAGTGGTGTGACATGATGTTTCCTTTGAACTAGCTATGCCAAATCTCTGGCGCATCAAACCATGACCTCTTTATTCTGGAAAGAAGGAAAATCTATCTCTCCTTCTGACCTTACAAAACAAAGAAATAAAAAGACTAGACTCTTATTTGAATACAAGATGATGTTATGGTACAGAGTTAACTACATAAATGGAAAAATTATCTTCCATTTTCTTTATGCCTACTTGCAGAAGAATCGATTCCTGCCTTCAGTGGAAATCAGCATTGCAGTTATCATCAACTTATTGAGATGTTAAAAAGCAATTGTTCCAATTAAATAAAAAAATCTATAAGCTTTTTAAAAAATATTAGGAGAAATATATGAACACAAGCCAATTATAGCTAGATGCAGAAGTGAACACATTCTAGAACAACCCTCAAAATTTTATGTGAAATGCAAATTGACCTATCTTACAATTTCATTTATTTAAAGAACCCAGATCAATTCTATCCCCACCTCTCTACATTGTGAAAAGAATGGTTGTCAAAATCAAGTGTACAGGTTCAAATCAGAAAGGTCACAGGTATCCAAGTTCTTCTCTTTCAGCCTGTCCAGCCTCACTTTCCTTTAACAACCACAGAAGCAAACAAGCTTGTACCTCACTTATTGATTATTCTATTACCATCTTTATTCATCAATTTTTTTGAATTGAATGCAATTGTAAGAGGTCAATTTGCATTCCATATCAAATTTTGAGGATCGTTCTGGAATGTGTTCACTTCCGCATCTAGCAATAATTGGCTTGTGTTCATGTCAACTTTCTGCAACCGAAACTCAGTGCTTCAGCCAATTCTGCATAAGGGCATTTTCCCTCTGATATTTCCTGCTTAGAAACACGAAGTTCTTACCTATGTGGTCTGGATGGAGTGAAGGAGCAGGAGGCAGGACGTGTGGGGATCCAGCCCCAGGTTAAGCAGTGATGATCTACAAGTAGCTTTCAGCCTCCCCTCACCCTGTCCTTTGTGCTTTACTCCTCCCTATACCCAGAGGCT
Organism: Marmota monax; assembly: GCF_021218885.2. NCBI lineage: Eukaryota > Metazoa > Chordata > Mammalia > Rodentia > Sciuridae > Marmota > Marmota monax. Next base: position 1,903,121 of record NW_026694999.1, on the reverse strand, counting down.
TCCCCAACCCTCTCTCTGGATGGTCAAGGAGGACTGCTTCTGCCAAGGATGTTCTCTCAAAGTCAAGCACTGCTCTTCCCCCTCCATGAACATTTCTGCATCCATACTGTCTGTTGCTTCAAAACTTTGATTTCATTAATGTATATTTACTTGTATTTTTTAATTTGTGTAAATATTTACTCCAAATCTCTAAAGAAATCTTTTATTGTGTGTGTATGCATGTGTGTCATGTATTTCCTCCTAGGAAAATACCTATATAGATAAAATCTTCAAATCAATATTTTTTAAAAGGGGTGATGGAAACGTTAGAGTGTACACTCATTCCGCTTATTATATTTTGGCTTTGTGCTCATATGCTCAGGGTGTTGCCTAGGGTGGTGCTGAGACTAGTGGGAGTAGCAGGGACCATGGACAGCACTAACTTGTGCTCTACACTGTATCGGTCATGACTTGTGTATTAACTGTTAATCCTCACAAGATCTCGGCTATAGAGGAAAATGCCGCTACATGTGGAAATTAGGTAATTAGTCTAGAAAATCAGGACCTAGATTATACTAATATCATACTATTAGCTCCCCTAAAGTGTATATTCAATTAGATTAAATATTTAGGTAAACTTGTAAATAAAAATGATTTAGAAATGAATCACATATTTTCCAAAATTTCTCATTTCATATATGTAATATAATGTTTTACAGAGTCAGTGTGCCAAACATGAAAGACTGGTCTATATTTCCATGTTAGAAAAAGTATTCTCTCCTTTCTTCACACATACACAAATAACATTTAAACTGTTTTCTCTTTGGGGTCAGTAATAATGAAATATACTATGAATACAAGGACACCACATGTAATAACTGAATTATCCTCTGATTAATTGTACTCTGACTGGTAAGGTGACCTTCATAAATCTCAGTAGCTCAATAGAAAACACTTTCTTTACAATTTTCATTCACCTGTTTCATGAATACTTTTAAATGACGGGTACTTAATCATCATTTATTGAACAACTACTCTGTAATGAGCATAACTCTAGGTAATATTTAAGAAAAGTGATGGTTTACTATTTAGCAACTTCCTATTACTTTTATCTGATTAAGTGAGTCTATTATTTATATCTATTCACACATGAACCTGCACTATGTTGAATAAAATGCCCCCAGATTTTCATGGTGCATTGTATTCCCTCTTCTGCATTTTTACCAAAATGCCCTCTAGCTTACTGCTGTGGAAACATTCACTGTGTAAATAACTTGGTTGTTGCACCAATTTCTGTCTACCAGGGGTGAAATATAAAGAAGTACTAATCAAACCTTTCTACAGGTTTGCTCTCTTCTCTATTGAAAAAGACAACTGCACAAAAGATTCAGTCTGATATTGTAGTAGTTCTCCTGTATACATGGGACACAAATTAAACACACCCTCAGTGAATTCCTGAAACACAATGTGAAAATCCCTCTGTAGGCCCAATGCTTTGTGGCGTAACACGCTGTTGACAGTGGGGACACATTTTCAGTCCATGTTTTCTACCCCCACATGCAATGTCTTTCCAGTCTTAACTAAACACTTAACATGCACAATTGGAATAAACTTTGAAATTTGGTGTTCCATAGCAAAATCAGTAATTTCTTTTTCTACTTTATGATTTCACAAATAGAAAATTCATTCTTAGCACAGATATAATCAACCTCAGATATGATTTTTTTTATTTTTTTTTTAAGTCAAGAACATTTGTCTCTTCACCTAAAGGAAGCACCTTATGGCTTCTCTTTGGCATACGTGGATTGCCAGTATCACTACTCTTGCACTTTGGGTGCATCATTGAGTAAAATAAGGGTTGGTTGACCATAAGCTCTAAAACACTGTGACTGTGAATTTGATAAATGAGATGGCTACTGACATTCAGAATGGAGACATTAATGGGAATTACATAAAATTTCATAATTCTACTCAAAGAGTGCACACTTTAAAACACGTAAGTTGAGTACTAAGGATGTGGCTAAGTGGTAGAGTTCCTGTCTATTTTGTATGAGGTACCCTGTGTTCAGCCCCTAGTGTACACACACACACACAAACACACACAAACACACACACACACATACACACACAAACACACACATACTCCATAGGATTATTTCTGAAATTCTCCACTTAGTAGTTTTGGGACATGGTTGACCCTGGTAATGGAAATCACAGAAAGTAATGCCACACAACACAAAAGTGTGACAATTTAATTTTTCAATAGGTAGAGGGCTATACTTTTGTTGTCTACAACATGCCTTTACTTACAATTATTAATAATTATTTTTTTCAGGACAGTGATATACACACACGAGATAGCAGCTTTTATCCTCCACTGAAAAACAAATATACACACATATCCATCAATTAAAGTAGTTCTGGGAGGGCTCAATAACCCATTTAAGAATCTGCATCAATGGAGAAAGAGAGAGAGAGAGAGAGAGAGAGAGAGAGAGAGAGAGAGAGAGAGAGAATATATACACAAAGGATCTATGGTGATATATATTACTGTACCTGAGATGGCAGGAGATGGCTAACAACAAAGAAGAAAGGTGGAGGCTGTAGGCATGAGCCATGCAGTAGGAACCAACATGGCCCCAAATGCCTATTCCACATAGAACACTGGCATATTTTACCACTTGTCATCTTTTGTCATTCCTGAAAGAACCCAGTGAGAGAGGGCTGCATATACAACCCACTTGAGAAGCAATCACTTTTGTACTGCTTTGAGATTTGAGTCAATGTGTCCTCCAGTCTCACATGTTCACCTGACCCTTGAGCCTCAACTGCTCTGTGAGTGCCCACACTTCAGAGTCTGGCTCTGTGGCTGCATTGCTGCTGCCCAAGCCTCATACAACAGAGCCATTGCTGGAGCAAGCTATATCAAACTCTTGGCTCTGTACCTCAGGTCTCTCTGTGAGTACTTGTGCTCTGGATATCAGCCACACACTCAATCCTGAGGTCACTATAGCTCTCTCTATATGTATGCTGCTGTCCCTGGCTACTTCACAAGCCTCATTACAATACAGCAGCAGGGATGCCTTCTGTCCCAGGAACAGCTGCCATTAACAATCCAGATCTCAAAGACGAGGGCTTGTACATATAGCCATGCATCAGGCATCAGTTCCTGTAGGTATTCTGACTGTGGAAACAGACAGGGAAGTGTTCCCTCCCATGAGCAAACTCCCGGGGTGGGGGTGGGGTGGGGTGTGGTAACTGGTGCCCTGATTCCCAGGATTGGAATGCCCAGTCTCCTCCCTCTGAGATAATAAGACAACTACACAGGAACTCTCTGGTTTCTTTTGCAATGTCCTTGGAGAAAAGGGGCTCTGTGTTTGTATTAACCTGGACCTTGTCTCAGTTAGCTAGCACTTGGGTTAAAGAAGTACTAATTAGAATGTAGTCATGTTAACAAGAGGTATGTGTTCTTTGAGTTAATAAACTCTCAGGCAGGGAGGAGCGGACACTTCACTTTTGAACTTCTTCTTCACCACTTCACTTCATGCCTCTCCGCTCCATCCTGTCTGTCTGCTTGTACTTTTGTGTCTGTGTCTGTTCTTTTCATGCCTCCTCATGGGTATTCCTCCACAGGTGTTCCTTTACAAGTTCTGTGGCTAGTTCATGAGTGTCAATCATCAATCACTTACGCTACTGTCATTGTAAGCAGGTCTTTGAGCCAGAACAAGTGTCAGGAGGGATACCTTAAGTGATTATGTCCTCAGTGAAGAAAACCATTGGGAGGACTCTAGAATACATTGCCTTGGAAAACTCCAATAACCCTAACCACTGCTGTGCATGTTGACAGCATTGGCTGCAGATGATATCTGAGCTTTTTATTAATCATAGCCTTAACAGCCCTACATTAAGATAATGCTGCTGCACTCTCCATAGGGCTGGAAGTGTGGCTTTCTATCAAGCCAGTGCATTCACACTCACATGCAGCATTGTCTCTCCACACCAAGACAAGCCATAAAGTCTAAAGGCATAGCAAACATCAACACAAGACCACCAGAAACATGAAAAAAACAAACAAACAAACAAACAAACAAAAAACAAAGGAGCTACATCACCACTAAAACAACACTATATTTTCCCAGTAGTGGACTCCAAAGAAACAGAGATTACAAACTCCCTGAAAAAGAATTCACAATAATTTTTAAAGGAGCTCAATAAATTCAAGTAAATACAGAGAAAGAAGTAAATGAAATTGGGAAGATCATAAATGGACAAAGTAAGAATTTTGATAGAGATTAAAGTCATATAAAAAGAAATTCTCTAGCTGAGGAATACTGTAAGTGAAATGAAAAATATAATAGTGAATATTAACACTAGAATGATCAAGCGGAAGAAATAATCTATGAGCTTAAAGATGTAATTTTTTTCAAATAATGTATACAGGCTTGAAAACAAACAAACAAAACAATGAAAAGGAATGAAAACCACCTTGGATCTATGGGAGAACATCAACAGATCTAATTTTGTCATATTAGAAGAAAGAGAAAGGCACAGAAAAGCTGCTACAAGAAATAATTGCTGAAAACTTCCCAATCTGGGGAAAGATAAATATTCAGAAACACGTAGGTCAAAGATCTCCAATAAAATGAAGTCCAGACCATAATACACCAAGACATATTACAGTCAAACAGTCAAAAATTAAGGTCAAAGAAGGATCCTGAAAGCAGTAGGCAGAAAAAACAAACAAACAAACAAAAAACATAGCACTTAGAAGAGAATTTCAACGTGGCTGTCAGCAGAATTATTGGTCAAAATTTTACCAGCATGAGAGAATGGAATGATACATTCAAAATGCTAAAAGAGTAAATGTTTAGTCAAGAATATCTTGCTTAGCAATGTCCTTCAAAAATAAAAGAGAGAGCCAGGGCTGTAGCTTAGTGGCAGAGCATTCATCTTGCATGTGTGAGGGTTTGATTCTCAGCACCACATAAAAATAAACAAATAAAATAAAGACAGGCTGTCCATCTACAACTACAAAAAAAATTTGTTAAAAAAATAAATAAAAGAGAGATAAATACTTTTTCAGAGACACAAAAGATAAGGTTGTTCATTACCACTACACCTGCCTTGTAAGAAAAGGTATAGGGAGTTCCTCAAGCTGTAGTTAAAGCATGTTAATTAGTAAAAAGGAAACATCTAAAAACATAAAATTCACTAGTAAAAATAGCTACAAAGTTAAATTTAGAATATTCTAATGCTATAAAATTAGTGAATAAAATATATGTGAATTTTATAAAACTCTTGTTACTGATTTCTAATTTCATATCACTGTGGTTGAAAAAGATATTTGATATAATTTCAATCTCTGTAAATTGAAGACTTGTTGTGTGACCTAAGATAACCTATATCCTGGGTTATATATCAAGAATATATAAACATTGTGTATCTGGTGGCAGTTAGATAGGATGTACTTTTAGGTCCATTTAGTTCATGGTGTAGTTCTAGTCCAAGCTTCTTTATTGATTTTTCTCTATGGATGATCTGTCTATTGTTGAAAGTGCTATTGAAGTCTCCTACAGTTATTATATTGCAGTCTATCTCTCCCTTCGTATCCCACGGGATTGAACTCAGGGCACTTAATCACTGAGCCACATTCCTAGGGCTATTTTGTATTTTATTTAGAGACAGGGTCTCACTGAATCGCTTAGTGCCTCACTTTTGCTGAGGCTAGCTTTGAACTTGTGATCCTCCTGCTTCAGCCTCTAGAGCTGCTGGAATTACAGGTGTGTGCCATCGTGTCTGGCAGGACATTATTTTTAAATCTATTTTTTAGTTGTAGGTGGACACAATACCTTTATTTTATCGATTTCTTTTTATGTGGTGCTGAGGATGGAACCCTGTGCCTCACATGTGCCAGGCAAGCACTCTACCACTGAGCTACAAACACAGCCCTAATTAAGACATTTTTGTTTGGCTTTAGTAAGTCTATATCCATTAATAAAAACCTTGATTGTAATTAGATTAAATTTTCTAATTTATATAAAGAAGACCATAATGGATTTAAAAAATGTAAGAGTCATCTATAGACTTCTTTTAAAAAGACTCATTAGATCTTTAAAGGAACACATAGATTGAAAATGAAGAGCTGAATAAATATACCAGGTAAATAGAGTATAGAGCCAGTAGGTCGTTGTCTGTATTTGATAAAATATACATAAGTCAAAATTTACAAAAAATGACCTAGGTTGTTATTACTTAATTTTAAAAGGGTCAATTCATCAAAGAACAAAATGATTGAAACTACAACAACACTCAATATTGGAGCACCAAAATATGTAAAGCGAATATTAAAAGACATGAAGGGAGAGGTAGACTGCAATATAATAACTGTAGGGAACTTCAATATCACTTTCAACAATAGACACATCATCCAAAGAGAAAATCAATAAGGAAGCATTGGACTAGAACTACACTCTAGACTCAATGGAGCTAAAAGTACATCCTATCTAACTGCTACAGAATACACATTGCTTTTAAGTATTCTCGATACATATTCCAAGATATATCTTATCTTATGTCCCATAACAAGTCTTAACAAATTTACAGAGATTGAAATTTTATCAAATACCTTTTCCAACCACAGTTATATGAAATTAGTAATGGGAATTTTAGAAAATTCACAAATATGTGGAGCTTAAGTTAAATGTTCCTGGGTAACCAATGGGTCAAAGTAGGAAGTAAAAGCAAATTATAAGAATAACTTGAGTAGAACAAAATGAACACACATCATACCAAAGTTTACAGAATGCAACAACAACAACAAAAAATGTTCTAAGAGGGAAGTCATAACAATACATTTCTGAATCAAAAATGATTTTAAATAAAAAAAAAGATTTCAAGTAAACAACCTAATATACTTCAATGAATTGGAAAAAGAATAAACTAGTCCCAAAGTTAGTACATGTAAGGAAATAAGATCCAAGCAGAAACAAATGAGATAGTTGGAAAATAATAGAAAACACTGACAAAATTTACAACCAAATTTGTAACAGTAACCAAAATTGACCTTAGCTACAGTAACTTAAAAAAAGAGACAGCTCAAATAAATTTAGAAAAAAAAAGAAGACATTAAAATTGCTTACACAGAAATATGAAGAATCATGGGAGACAACTTGAGAACCAGAAAGTTGAATATAAAAACTACAATGAGAATGGGAATAGCAAGCATAGTGGAAGGAGACAGTCTTCATTATACAAAATTCATGTATGAAGATGTGAATTTGGTGTCAACATACCTTATATACAAACAGAGATTTGATAAATTGTGGTATAAAGGTGTATTAAGAATTGCAATGCAAAAAAAAAATTATGAATGTAATGCACTCCTCTATTGTGATGTATGTAATAAATAATAAAAAATAAATTAAAAACTACATCTTACATGTGCAATCTACAAAAAACAAATCATAAATAAAAAATCTAAATATACCAATTATGAGTAAAGAAATTGTATCGATAATAAAAACACCACCAAACAAAAGACCAGGACCTACCTGCTGGTTTCACTGTTGAACTCTAACAAATATGTAAAGAAGAATTAATATCAATCTTGCTCAAACTCTTCTGAAAAATTGAAGAAGAGGAACTTTCAGGACTCCATAATAACTTGATACCAAAGCCACACATGAACACCATAAGAAAAGACAATTATAGGCCAATATTCATGATGAATATAGAGGCAAAACTCAACAAAATACTTAGCAAAACAGATCTAATCACATGTAAAAATGATAATTCACTGTGATCAACTACTATTTAATAAAGGTATATAAAGATGACCCAATAATGCAAATCTATAAATGTGATATAACATTAACAAAAGAAATTATTTAAAAACATAACATTACCTTGATAGATATTTTTATTTAATTTTTTAAATTTATATATGACAACAGAATGCAATACAATTCTTAGTACACATATAGAGCACAATTTTTCATCTCTCTGGTTGTATACAAAGTATATTCACACCAATTCATTTCTTCATACATGTACTTTGGATAATAATGCCCATCACATTCCACCATCATTTCTAATCCCATGCCCCTCACTTCCTTTTTCATTTTTTGTTCTATCTAGAGTTTGTCTATTCCTCCCATGCTCCCCCTCCCTACCCCACTATGAATTAGCCTCCTTATATTAGAGAAAACATTTGGCATTGGGGGGTTTGGGGGGGATTGGCTAACTTCACTAAGCATTATCTTCTCTAACTCCATCCATTTACCTACAAATGCCATGATTTTATTCTCTTTTATTGCTGAGTAATCGTCCATTATGTACATATGCCACATTTTTTTTTCATCCATTTATTGATTGAAGGGCATCTAGGTTGGTTCCAGAGTTTGGCTATAGTGAATTGTGCTGCTATAAACATTGATGTGGCTGTGTCCCTCTAGTATACTGTTTTTAAGTCCTTTGGGTATAGACTGAGGAGAGGAACAGCTGGGTCAAATGGTGGTTCCATTCCCAATTTTCTAAGGAATCTCTACACTGCTTTCCATATTGGTTGCACCAATTTGCAGTCTCACCAGCAGTGTATGATTGTACATTTTCCACACATCCTCACCAACTCTTATTGTTGTTTGTCTTCATAATAGCTGTCATTCTGATTGGAGTGAGATGAAATCCTAGAGTAATTTTGTTTGTCAGTGACAAATCCTCTGAAAGGGAGAAGAGGAAAATTACCTCATTTACAATAGCCTCAAAAAAAAAAAAAAAACTTGAGAATCAACTTAACAAAAGAGGTGAAAGATCTATATGATGAAAATTACAGAACCCTAAAGAAAGAAGTCAAAGAAGACCTTAGAAAATGGAAAGATCTACCTTGCTCTTGAATAGGCAGAATTAATATTATCAAAATGACTATATTACCAAAAGCACTATACAAATTTAATGCAATCCCAATAAAAATGCCAATGACATTCCTCATAGAAATAGGAAAACAAGTCATGAAATCCATCTGGAAAAATAAGAGACCCAGAGTAGCCAAAGCAATTCTTAGCAAGAAGAGTAAAGTAGGTGATTTCATTCACTATACCAGACCTTAAATTATACTATAGAGCAATAGTAACAAAAACAGCATGGTATTTGCACCAAAATAGACTTGTAGACCAATGGTACAGAATAGAGGACACAGGAAAAAACCCACATAAATACAGTTATCTCATACTAGACAAAGGCACCAAAAACATACATTGGAGAAAAGATAGCCTCTTCAACAAATGGTGCTGGGAAAGCTAGAAATCCATATGCAACAAAATGAAATTAAGCCCCTATCTCTCACCATGCACAAAACTCAACTCAGAGTTGAGTTTTAGGAATTAAACCAGAGCCCCTGTGCCTAATAGAAGAAAAAGTAGGCCCAAACCTTCATCATGTCTGATTAGGTTCTGACTTCCTTAATAAGATTCCTATAGTGCAAGAAATTAAATCCAGAATCAATAAATGGGATGGATTCAAACTAAAAATCTTGTTCTCAGCAATAGAAACAATCAGTGAGGTGAATAGACAGCCTACATTTTGGGAGTAAATTTTTACCACACACACATCACATAGATCACTAATCTCTAGGATATATAAAGAACTCAAAAATCTTAACACCAAAAAAACAAATAAACCAATCATTGAATGGGCCAAGGACCTGAACAGACACTTCTCAGAAGAGGATATACAGTCAATCAACAAATATATGAAAGATGTTAAATATCTCTAGGAATTAGAGAAGTGAAAATCAAAACTACTCTAAGATTTCATCTCACTTCAGTCAAAATGGGAACTATTAAGAATACAAAAACAACAAGTGTTGGCGAGCATGTGGGGAAAAAGAGACACTCATCCATTGCTGGTGGGACTAAAATTGGAGCAACCAATATGGAAAGCAGTATGGAGATTCCTTGGACAACTTGAAATGAAACTACCATTTGACTTAGCTATCTCACTCCTTAGTCTATACCCAAGGGACATAAAAACAGCATCCAACAGGGACACAGCCACATCAATGTTTATGACAGCACAATTCACAATAGATAAACTGTGGAACCAACCTAGATGCCCTTCAGTATAAAGCAACTGTGGTATATATACATAATGGAACATTACTCAGCATTAAAAGAGAATAAAATCATGGCATTTGCAGTTAAATGGATGGAGTTGGAGAATGTTATGCTAAGTGAAGTAAGTCAATCCCCCAAAACTAAAGGCCAAATGTTTTCTCTGATACTGATCCATAATGCTGATCCATAATGGGGGTTGGGGGAAGCATGGGAGGAATGAAGGAACTTCAGATAGGATAAAGTGGTGGGTGGGGAGGGATGGGGAATGGGGATAGGAAAGATAGTGGGATGAAATGGACATCATTACCCTGAGTATGTATATGAATGGTGTAACTCTACTTTGTGAACAAGCAGAAACATGAAAACTTTGCTCTATATGTGTACTATGAATTGAAATGCATGTTTTCTAAAATTCTATAGTGAAATTTTCTAAGGTTTGAATACTTATTATATAATTTTGTTCTAGACATTGTCACCTGATTATTCCAGGGTTACCTTGATATCGAGCCTTACTAAATCTAAAATTACAATTTTTCCTCCTCAAATGTCTCTTCTTCTTTTCTCTTTCTTAATAACAGCTTTATCCTTATATTCAGACACTAAATCAAAGAAGGATCTTTGATTTCTCTTTATAGCTTTTTTCCTGTAACATTCAACTTGTCACTAGATTCTATGTACTTTTTTTACACTGGACTTACAGTTACTTTTGCATCCTTAATATTTTTCTTTGGTTCGGATTTCCAGTGACTCATTCCTGAACTAGTTTAATATATTTTAATTTCATTGCTGTTTCAGATCCATTTTGTTCAATTTACTCTAAACAATATTTCAATAATAATTGTTCTCTCTTATTATTTGTTTTAATATTTTGGATATTATTTAAGAACATACATGATTTCCTTTGGCCCATTGAAAGTAGATTTTCTAAATCTGGCATAGAAAATTTGGAACTATTTTCCATTATTTCTCTAAATATATTATGTGAATATTATCATAATAAACTATACCAATTCTTGAAAACTCACTGAATATACCCAATATCTCTTTTATATTCCATTTTTTCATCTGCTTGTGTAGACTCCTGGTTCTATATTCTACCCATTAAACTCAGCTCAACGTTTTTAGTCATTTCTTCCTCTTTGACCTGCTCTACGCTGACCTGTGACACTCATTCTAGGCATGTTTTCTGCTCCACAGTAACTATACCAATACAGAGATCCTTTTCTCCAGTAAATTCTTTGCTTTTCTAGTGCAGGACCAGGTTTTATTTACTTCTGTTTCTCATTCTGTTTAGGAAGTGACTTCTGTTTTTAAAATGTTTCCAGTAAGTATATGTTGACTGAATCAGTACACCCGAATAGATCAGTTTATTGGAACATCTGTGAGAGTGTGATTATTTTCTTCATACTATCTTATAATTCATCTCAACATTTATTAAAGTGGTTGCAGTTCTCCCTTTGTTGTGCTAATGCTGGCCCACACTCCTTTGCTTTGGGGGCATTTTTCTTCCTGAGAATGAAAGGAAGGAAGAGGAAAAAGTGTGAGAAAATCAGTAGAGAAATCAAATGAATGAATTGAGTGGTTGGAGTAAAAGAGCTTAAACAATTCATTAAGCATGTGAGTGATACAAAGTTTAGTACTATTCTTGGTACTACATGACTGCCCTCTTGCTTGTGTGCCCCTCTATTGCTTGATGTTCAGTGGCTCTTGACTCTGTGAAATATCAGGCCTAGTGCTGTAGAACTTGGGTTTGGGGATGACCCTCACTATTAGCATGTACAGCTGCATAAATTATATTTTGTTTTGTTCACTTTCTTTTACCACGTAAACTTTAGGCTTATTTTTAAAATTTATTTCTTAATAAAAATCTATGCATTTTATATTTTTAGAGGGAGTTACATGTACATATGTCAAATATAAATCTAGTTTGCCTGGATGTTATGAAACATCTCTTTTAGACCCCAATAGAATATAAAATCCGACTCACAATCAATTTTTATTTTAATCCTGGTTGGGTCCTTAAGTATATATAAAATGCTTTTGAGAATCATGGCAACTGAATTTATTAAGGAACATCATGGCAGAAAAAGTACACTTGTAAAATTTGGCTTATTAGTGGACATAAATATAGAATTTAATCATGAAATGTATTGTCGTCTAGATGCAAATTATTCCTCAGAAACAAATAACAGAATGTAATTTAACAGGGTAATATTTTAGGAAGAAAATCATAATCTAACTTAATATACATTCTCTGAGGACAAAGAGATTTTATGACTCTATAATCTCTAAAATAATTGATATTGTCAACCTGGGCTGCTATAAAAATATAACAGATTTATAAACAATATAGATTTATTTCTCACAGGTCTGTAAACTAAAAAGTCCAAGATCAAGGCACTGGGGTTTGTGCCAAGCAGCAGGAGAGGAGAAAAATTTAAATGCCATAGAGACCTCTGCTGTCCCCTTGAGTAAACAGCTCCTGCCTTCTGGAAAAAAAAAAATGATGCCCTTGTCACTGCTGTCATGGCCATCACCATTATTACAGGAGCTGGAGCATGAGACAACAGAGGAAAACATCATACAGGATATTTCCCCCACTCTCTGAGGAGCAGAAGACTGAAGCTCGTCAAGCTAGAGTGAATGAAAGGGCTTCTCCCAGAGCTTTCTCCCGTTCCACTCCAAGGTCCACTTACAGATTTACACTGTATTTAGTTGAGGTCAGAAAGGATAGATGAGAAAAGAATGGCAAACCCATGGTTGGTTACTTTAGAAGCATTTCAAATTTTGGTCTTCCTGAACACCCCATTCCTATTTACCTTAGTTATTCAAACCATTGTTCTTGTATCCCTCCAGATTTAAATAGCTACATTCAACAGGTGAAACTTTTTTTTTTCTTTTAGTACTGGGGATTGAACCCAGGGGCACTTTTCCACTGAGCTACATCCCCAGCCCTTTTTATTTTTTTCATTTTGAGATAGGTTCTCACTAAGTTGCTAAGGCTGGTATTGAACTTGCAATCCTCCTGCCTCAGCCTCACAAGTCCCTGGGATTATAGGCATGTGCCACTGCATCTGGATAACAGGTAAGACTTTGTAGAGTGCATTTAGATCATTTTACTCAAGTTGGGGTTTCTCCCCACCCTTCTCAAAGGAAAGATCAAAGATTTAGTTTATTTTTCTTACTCTAATTTCTGGAGGAATGCCATTCAGTCTCAGGGTTTTAAATACTTTTCAAATATCAATAACAATTTTCTTTTTTACCTCCACTCCAAACCTGCCTGATTTTATATACAACTACCTATTCATAAATTTCAACTAGAGATGTAACAGGCATCTTAAATGTAGATCCAGTATTGAAGTCTTAATTTTCCTTCCCCCAGCTATTTATTTGGTAGATTTTAGCACCTCATTTGAGTAACACCTCGTTTATGTTTCTCAAGCCAGATAATCTGAAATCAATTTTGCCTTTTCTGTTTCTCTTTCATATTCTTCACAATTCTACAGGAAATCCTAGCTCTGCCTTAGCCATATATCAAAAGCCTGGCCACTTCACATTTTGTCTATTGTTATTGCATTGATTACAATTCACATTATCTCCTGCCTAAATGAAGGCATTAACCTGTGTCTAGATTAAATTTCATCTAAAAAGGGACAGGATGTTAGTATCTTTTCTATAGTGATGAATCCAAGTAATTAAAACAGTATTTTATACATGGAAAATGCTGTATAAATGTTTTATGAATGAATGCATGTACGATAACAAACACAAATTTTGAAAACATGTTTGTTGGCTAAAACATACTGTGCCTAAGTGCTAATTTAAGTAAAGGATCAATCAATAGATGATGTATTTGTGTTAGTGAGTGAGTGTGTGTGTGTGTGTGTGTGTATTTGCTCCTCACTAAAATCCTGTGAGTTGATACTGTTATCACTCCCATCTTGTAGGTTAGTCAGCTTTTCAACACTGTGACCACAATACCTAATAAGAACAACTGACAGGGGGTTGGTGTGGTGTGTCCTGGGAGAAGGCCGCGTGCGTGGCGTTCGCAGGAGTTCGGAAATAAAGTTTGTTCTTGCTTCAGTGGCTCGTGATTTGTGCCCAGCCAGATTGCAGCAACAAAATTTTACTTTGTCAACAAAGGCAGCAGTATTTCAAATAATATGCAGTAATCAGATGGCTCCAGTTGATAATTGGATTCTTCAGAACTATCAAGAAAATGACATTGAGAAGGTAGGCAGACCTGCGACCGACCAGCAGAACACGTCCAGGAGTCCGCCGGCGTGGTAGACACATCACCCCAATTGGAGGAGGGGCAGAGCAGAGCCGCTGCCCACTGCCCATGCCTGCAAGGTAGGCAGACATGCGAACGACCGGCAGAACAGGCCCAGCGGCCCGCCGGCATTGTAGACACAACACCCCAATTGGAGGAGGGGCCCAGCTGCCGCCCACAAGGTAGGCAGACTGCATGTCCCGGAGAAGGGGCCCAGTGGCCTGCCGACCTAGTTGAAAGATCACCCCAATTGGAGGAGGGGCACAGCCGCCGCCCGTGCCTGCAAGGTAGACAGACCTGCCACCTAGAGAACAGGCCCAGCGGCCTGCCAGCGTGGTAGACAGATCACCCCAATTGGAGGAGGAGCACAGCCACTGCCCGCCCCTGCAAGGGAGACTTTGCAACTATACAAGAGCAATATAAATATATGGGGAAAACTCAATAACACAACAGTTTCACCAAGCAGAAAGAAACACAAGCAGTATGAAAAGACAAGGAAAGAAAGGACCACAAGCAATGCAGGTCAACTCAACTTTAGAAGAGGTAATAGCTGCAGCAGATGGAATGTCAGATAAAGAATTCAGGATTTACATGCTTCAGATGATCTGGAGTCTCAAGGAAGAAATTAGACAGCAAAATCAGACAATGAAAGATCACTTTGACAATGAATTACATAAACAAATCCAAGAAGCAAAAAATCAACTATACAGGGAGATAGAGGTTATCAAAAACAAACAAACAGAAATCCTAGAAATGCAGGAAGCAATAAACCAACTTAAAAACTCAATGGAGAATACTACCAGCAGAGTAGAACACTTAGAAGATAGAACATCAGACAATGAAGACAAAGTATTTCAACTGGAAAAGAACATAGACAGCTCAGCAAGACTGTTAAGAAACCATGAGCAGAACATCCAAGAAATATGGGATAACATTAAGAGACCAAACTTAAGAGTCATTGGGATACAGGAAGGTACAGAGCTCCAAACCAAAGGAATGAGCAGTCTATTCAATGAAATAATATGAGAAAACTTCCCAGACTTGAAGAATGAGACAGAATCCCAAATCCTAGAAGCCTACAGGACGCCAAATGTGCAAAATCATAAGAGATCCACACCTAGACACATTATAATGAAGATGCCCAACATACAGAATAAGGAGAGAATTTTAAAAGCTACAAGAGAAAGGAAGCAGATTACATTTAGGGGTAAGCCAATCAGGATAACAGCTGATCTTTCAACACAGACTCTGAAAGCTAGAAGATCCTGGAATAACATATTTCAAACACTGAAAGAAAAGGGGTTCCAACCAAGAATTGTGTATCCAGCGAAATTAAGCTTCAGGAGGGAAGATGAAATTAAAACCTTCCACGATAAACAAAAGTTTAAAGAATTTGCAGCTAGAAAACCATCTCTTCAAAACATCCTCGCCAAAACATTACAGGAAGAGGAAATGGAAAATAACAATGAAAACCAACAGTGGGAGGTAGGACAGTAAAGGGGGGGGAAATAATCAAAGAGGAAAACAAACCATGTTTAGTAACAGAAATAAACAAATATGGCTGGAAGAACAACCCATATCTCAATAATAACCCTAAATGTTAATGGCTTAAACTCACCAATTAAGAGACACAGGCTAGTAGAATGGATCACAAAACAAGACCCGACAATATGCTGCCTACAGGAGACGTATTTGATAGGAAAAGACATACATAGGCTGAAGGTGAAAGGTTGGGAAAAATCATATCACTCATATGGACTTTGGAAACAAGCAGGAGTGTCCATACTCATATCAAATAAAATAGATTTCAAGCCAAAGTTAATCAAAAGGGATAAAGAGGGACACTACATACTGCTTAAGGGAACCATACACCAACAAGACATAACAATCATAAATATTTATGCCCCAAACAATGGTGCAGCTATGTTCCTCAAACAAACTCTTCTCAAGTTCAAGAGTCTAATAGACCACCATACCATAATCATGGGAGACTTCAACACACCTCTCTCGCCACTGGACAGATCTTCCAAACAAAAGTTGAATAAGGAAACTATAGAACTCAATAACACAATTAATAACCTAGACTTAATTGACATATATTGAATATACCACCCAACATCAAGCAGTTATACTTTTTTCTCAGCAGCACATGGATCCTTCTCAAAAATAGATCATATATTATGTCACAGGGAAACTCTTAGACAATATAAAGGAGTAGAGATAATACCATGCATCTTATCTGATCATAATGGAATGAAACTGAAAATCAACGATAAAAGAAGGAAGGAAAAAGCATACATCACTTGGAGAATGAACAATAGGTTACTGAATGATCAATGGGTTATAGAAGACATCAAGGAGGAAATTAAAAAATTCTTAGAGATAAATGAAAACACAGACACAACATATCGGAATCTATGGGACACATTGAAAGCAGTTCTAAGAGGAAAATTCATTGCGTGGAGTTCATTCCTTAAAAAAAGAAAAAACCAACAAATAAATGATATTACACTTCATCTCAAAATCCTAGAAAAAGAAGAGCAAAACAACAGCATAAGAGGTAGAAGGCAAGAAATAATTAAAATCAGAGCTGAAATTAATGAAATCGAAACAAAAGAAACAATTGAAAAAATTGACAAAACTAAAAGTTGGTTCTTTGAAAAAATAAATAAAATCGACAGACCCTTAGCCATGCTAATGAAGAGAAGAAGAGAGAGAACTCAAATTACTAGCATACGGGATGAAAAAGGCAATATCACAACAGACACTTCAGAAATACAGAAGATAATTAGAAATTATTTTGAATCCTTATACTCCAATAAAATGGAAGATAGTGAAGGCATTGATAAATTTCTTAAGTCATATGATCTACCCAGATTGAGTCAGGAGGATATAAACAACCTAAACAGACCAATATCAATTGAGGAAATAGAAGAAGCCATCAAAAGACTACCAACTAAGAAAAGCCCAGGACCGGATGGGTATACAGCAGAGTTTTACAAAACCTTTAAAGAAGAACTAATACCAATACTTTTCAAGCTATTCCAGGAAATATAAAAAGAGGGAGAACTTCCAAATTCATTCTACGAGGCCAACATCACCCTGATTCCTAAACCAGACAAAGATACGTCAAAGAAACAAAACTACAGACCAATATCTCTAATGAATCTAGATGCAAAAATCCTCAATAAAATTCTGGCGAATCAGATACAAAAACATCAAAAAACTTGTGCACCATGATCAAGTAGAATTCATCCCTGGGATGCAAGGCTGGTTCAATATACGGAAATCAATAAATGTTATTCACCACATCAAAAGACTTAAAGATAAGAACCATATGATAATCTCGATAGATGCAGAAAAAGCATTCGACAAAGTACAGCATCCCTTTATGTTCAAAACTCTATAAAAACTAGGGATAACAGGAAAATACCTCAATATTGTAAAAGCAATTTATGCTAAGCCTCAGGCTAGCATCATTCTGAATGGAGAAAAATTGAAGGCATTCCCTCTAAAATCTGGAACAAGACAGGGATGCCCTCTCTCTCCACTTCTCTTCAACATAGTTCTCGAAACACTGGCCAGAGCAATTAGACAGACGAAAGAAATTAAAGGCATCAAAATAGGAAAAGAAGAACTTAAATTATCACTATTTGCAGGTGACATGATTCTATACCTAGCAGACCCAAAAGGGTCTACAAAGAAACTATTAGAGCTAATAAATGAATTCAGCAACGTGGCAGGATATAAAATCAACATGCATAAATCAAAGGCATTCCTGTATATCAGCGACAAATCCTCTGAAATGGAAATGAGGACAACCACTCCATTCACAATATCCTCAAAAAAAAAATACTTGGGAATCAACCTAACAAAAAAGGTGAAAGACCTATACAATGAAAACTACAGAACCCTAAAGAGAGAAATAGAAGAAGATCTTAGAAGATGGAAAAATATACCCTGTTCATGGATAGGCAGAACTAACATCATCAAAATGGCGATATTACCAAAAGTTCTCTATAGGTTTAATGCAATGCCAATCAAAATCCCAATGGCATTTCTTGTAGAAATAGAGAAAGCAATCATGAAATTCATATGGAAAAATAAAAGACCCAGAATAGCAAAAACAACACTAAGCAGGAAGTGTGAATCAGGTGGTATAGCTATACCAGACTTCAAACTATACTACAGAGCAATAGTAACAAAAACAGCATGGTACTGGTACCAAAACAGGCGGGTGGACCAATGGAACAGAATAGAGGACACAGAAACCAATCCATAATATTACAATTATCTTATATTTGATAAAGGGGCTAAAAGTGTGCAATGGAGGAAGGATAGCATCTTCAACAAATGGTGCTGGGAAAACTGGAAATCCATATGCAACAAAATTGAAACTGAATCCCTTTCTTTCACCATGCACAAAAGTTAACTTAAAATGGATTAAGGAGCTTGATATCAAATAAGAGACACGGCGTCTGATAGAAGAAAAAGTTGGCTACGATCTACATACTGTGGGGTCGGGCTCCAAATTCCTCAATAGGACACCCATAGCACAAGAGTTAATAACTAGAATCAACAAATGGGACTTACTCAAACTAAAAAGTTTTTTCTCAGCAAAAGAAACAATAAGAGAGGTAAATAGGGAGCCTACATCCTGGGAACAAATCTTTACTCCTCACACTTCAGATAGAGCCCTAATATCCAGAGTATACAAAGAACTCAAAAAATTAAACAATAAGAAAACAAATAACCCAATCAACAAATGGGCCAAGGACCTGAACAGACACTTCTCAGAGGAGGACATACAATCAATCAACAAGTACATGAAAAAATGCTCACCATCTCTAGCAGTCAGAGAAATGCAAATCAAAACCACCTTAAGATACCATCTCACTCCAGTAAGATTGGCAGCCATTATGAAGTCAAACAACAACAAGTGCTGGCGAGGATGTGGGGAAAAGGGTACACTTGTACATTGCTGGTGGGACTGCAAATTGGTGGGACTGCAAATTGGTGCGGCCAATTTGGAAAGCAGTATGGAGATTTCTTGGAAAGCTGGGAATGGAACCACTATTTGACCCAGCTATTCCCCTTCTCGGTCTATTCCCTAAAGACCTAAAAAGAGCATACTACAGGGACACTGCTACATCGATGTTCATAGCAGCACAATTCACAATAGCAAGACTGTGGAACCAACCTAGATGCCTTTCAATAGACGAATGGATTAAAAAAATGTGGCATTTATACACAATGGAGTATTACTCTGCATTAAAAAATGACAAAATCATAGAATTTGCAGGGAAATGGATGGCATTAGAGCAGATTATGCTAAGTGAAGCTAGCCAATCCCTAAAAAACAAATGCCAAATGTCTTCTTTGATATAAGGAGAGTAACTAAGAACAGAGTAGGGAGGAAGACCATGAGAAGAAGATTAACATTAAACAGGGATGACAGGTGCGAGGGAAAGGGAGAGAGAAGGGAAATTGCATGGAAATGGAAGGAGACCCTCAGGGTTATACAAAATTACATACAGGAGGAAGTGAGGGGAAAGGGAAAAAAAACAAGGGGGAGAAATGAATTACAGTAGATGGGGTAGAGAGAGAAGAGGGGAGGGGAGTGGAGGGTAGGGGGGATAGTAGTGGATAGGAAAGGCAGCAGAATACAACAGACACTAGTATGGCAATATGTAAATCAGTGGATGTGTAACCCATGTGATTCTGTAATCTGTATAAGGGGTAAAAATGGGAGTTCATAACCCACTTGAATCAAAATGTGAAATATGATATATCAAGAACTATGTAATGTTTTGAACAACCAACAATAAAATTATAAAAAAAAAGAACTGACAGGAGGAAAAGTTTATTTTGAACTCACAGTTTCAGAGGTCTTGGTCTTTGTTCAGTCAACTCCATTGCTTTGGGCTTGAGGCAAGGCAAAACAACATGGTGGAAGGGCACGACAGAAGAAAGCTTCTCAGGTAGGTTGCCACTAGGAAGCAGAGAGAGACTAAAAGAGAGGAATGATAGAGATAATATAGTCTCCAAGGGCATGTCCTCAGTGACCTACTTTCTCAAACCATCTGCCACCTGCCTACGGTTACCACTCAGTAAACCATTTAAATCAATAATCCATCAAATGGATCAATCCACTAATGAGGTTATTGATTTCATCATTGCCTCAAAGTCCCACTTCAGAATCTTGCTATAGTGGGGACCATGCTTCCAAAATTTGAGCTTTTGAGGGGATATTACTAGATCCAAACTACAACATAGATGAAGTGACATGATCAATAATCTCAGAAAAAAGCATAATTATTGCACAATGGGAGTCTGCATATTAATGAAGAAAATAATCCACAAATATTTATAACAGTGTAAAGATTCTCATAAAAATAAAGCCATACAAAAGAGGAAATATGATTTAATTCCTACAGTCTAAATATGTGGAATGTTCAGGATGGTGGCAACCTTGAGAGTTAATGCCTGAATGAGTACAAAGGGGCTTCTGACATAATGATAATGGTTTTGGTTCTTGGTGTGCTCAGTTTGTGAAAATCATACTGTATCTATTTATGCCCTGTGTATGTCATTGCATATATGCTATCCTTCAATATAAAACTAACCCCCAAATTATTATAGAAATCTTTCTTAATAATCTGAGTTTTGGATACATCTGTATGTAACAGTGTATATAACAAACAATATTTTAAAAGACTATTCCTTTTACCAATGACGAATTTAACAATTACACTTTAATTATTAAATGAAACATCATTTGAATAAATGAAGAAATCTTTTGTGTTTTATGAGATATATGATATTACTTTTTGTTGTTTTTACTTACACATGTCAGTAGAATCCATTTTGATATAATAATATAATCATGGAATATTTCAGACCCCAGTTCCTGTCCTTTCCCCTTCTTTCCACATTCCCTGATCCCTTCCCTCCATTGATGTTATTAGCATTTATTTACCATATTTTTAAAAATTAATATCTCATGGATGTATGTGATATTTAGGTTCACTGCGGTACATTCAATATCCTTATATGAACAAAGGTAGGTGGGGCATGTCTGCAGGAGGTAGATCAGTAGCTGCCTGCCTTGGAAAGATTCGTATTCCTTGTGGCCCCTTCCCCTACCTCCCTCTGCTTCTGGGCTGCCATGAATAGAGAAATCAATTTTCTACCACACATTTCCACCATGATATTCTGCCTCACCATGGGCCTAGAGCAATGGACTTGGCTGACCAGAGACTAAACCTCTGGAATCATGAATCAAAAAAATTTTCTCCCCCTTAGTTAGTCAATAGGTATCTTGGTCACAGTGAAGAAATGTTGGCTAGCAGAGAAATTGGTACCAAGAAGAGGGATTGTTGCTGTGACTAACCTGACTATGTGGTTAAAAATTCTTTGGAGCTGATTTGTTGGGGGAGTTTTAAAAACTTGGAGATGCACAGGCAGGAGAAGTTCTAGAATATTTTAAGTGGAGCTTAATGGGTGATTCTAGTTGGGGCTCAGATGACCAGATTGCTAATAGGAATACAGACAACCAAGACTATGCTAATGAAGTTTCTTAAGGAAATGAGGATTCAATTGGATTAGAGGCCACTCATGTTATATTTTGGCAAAGAATAAGTCTACATTTTGTCCACATCCTTAGAAATTGTCTGAGGCTGAACTTAAAGATGATGGACTAATTAATCTAGCAGAGGAAATTTCAAAGCACCATAGCATTCAATCAGTGGCGAGGATTTTGCTGGCAGTTTTTAGCCAGGTTTCTGTGACAATCAGGAGCAGAATGCAGAGCTTAAGGATTAAAAAAAAAAAACTTGCAATTTGATCAGAAAAAAATGCATATAAAACTGGAGCCAAAGAAGATGTGGTGTTAAAGAGATTACAGCCACTAAAAGAATGCTATGTACTTTGCACAGAAGCATTAGGAGAGATGGCTCGAGGGTATCTCAGGATTATTCAAGATCACTCCCATAATAGGCTCAATGGTTTAGAAAGGAAAATTCCTTTGAGAAGAGACCATGGGGTTTCCCTGCTTGCACAGGGGCTGTGCTAGAAATTTGTCTCACCATGTTCAGCTCCAAGAGCATTTAGAAGCTACTGCAGCTGTCATTTCAGACAACCAGCTATTGTGCACGATAGTAGCAGACCTTGGAGTCTTTCATATGGTATTTACCTGGCTAGGTTTCCATCTTATTTTGGTTCCATCCTTTCTGTCTATGTCTCTATTTCTCCATTTTGGAATGGAAACGTGTACTCTGTGCCTTTATATATTGGATATATGTAACTCATTTTAAATTTAACAGGGGCTCATGGTCAAGATTTGTCTTGAGTCTCCAAGGAGACCAGACTTGAATATCTGGGCAATGCTGGCACTTTCAAGCCTATGGGACAGGAACTGAATACTTTTTGCTTTGTGAGATGGACATAAGCTTTTAGGAGACAGAGAGGAATTATTTGGACATGAGGGGTCACCCAAAAGCTCCTGTGTTAATGCAGGAATGTTCAGTGGTGGCATGACTGGATCATAAGAGCTGTTACCTAATCAGTGCATCCTACTTTGAGTTGACTAACTAGGTATTAACTATAAGCAGGTGGGGCATGAATAGAGGAGGTGGGTCACTGGGGGCATGCCCTAGAATCTTCCCTATGACCCCTTCCCCTTCCTCTGTCTGCTTCCTGGCTGCCATGAGTGGAGTGTGTTCCTCCATCATAACTTTCTATCCAATGTTCTGCCTCACCATGGGCCCATAGAAATGGACATGGCTGATCAGGGACTAAATCTCTTGAATCATGAGCCCAACTAAACTTTTCCTCCTCTAAGTTGTTTTTCTTGTGTACAGTGGATACAATAACAAAACGTTGACTAACATGCCCATTATTACACATAATTATAATGCAACAATATTTAAAATAATAAAAAATAAAACAGGAAAGACATATAAGCTTGTTATACATTAGGTGTAAAGGGAAACTAAGAAAACATTTTGAGCAAGGAGAAAAGTGATGAAGCATCTAGATGAATCATACTCCTCAAGATTGAGGAGAAGCATTCCCAGAAAGAATGGCAAGGGGCAAAGGCCAGGAAAGGGGAGAAGGCATTGGTTCATAGATGGTATTTACTACCATGAGATTAGAGATGATTTCCTACGAGAATGAGAACAAGGATTTACAAAGCTAAAATATTGCATTGCTGAGGAATAATGAGCAAAAGAAATTTATAAAGGCATAGCAAAGACAGCTGATAAGAAAATCATGAGAGAAGGGTATGTATGGAAGAGGAGGAAATGACCAAATGTATTAATTGCTATTCAGAATCCAAGAGGCTATCTGGGTGTGGTGGTGCACACCTATAATCCCAGCAGCTCAGGTGGCTGAGGCAGGAGGACTGCAAGTTTGAGGTCAGCCGCAGCAATTTAAAGAAGCCCTATGCAACTTAGTGAGACACTGTCTTAAAATTAAAATTTTTAAAAAGAGCTGGGGGTGTAGCTCAGTGGCAAAGTGCCTCTGTGCTCAAACCCCAATAGAGAGAGAGAGAGACAGAGAGAGAGAGAGAGAGAGAGAGAGAGAATAAAAACAAAGAAAAAGAAAAGGAGGGAAAAAAAAGAACAACAACAAACAAAGAACAGAAATTGAGAGGCTAATGATTTGGTTCTCTTTAACTGTTTTAATTGCTGGTTCTGATAGAAATTTTTTCTTAGTGTTCCATTAGCTCAGAATGTCCTTTCCTCAGATAATGAATTTACTTACTGTCTCAATTCTTTCAAGTCCTAATTACTTCTTTCTCAGTAAGATTTCCTCTGAATGTTCTCCATCACAGCCCAATGTCACAACAGTCTGTGTCTTACTTCATCAATTATTGTCATAATATTTCTCTCTCCAGAATATCTTATGCTTTATGTATTCTTTATTCAAAAATATTCAGAAAAATAATTATTTCTGTACTGAACATGTATAGACTCCTTTTCTTATGATCATGACTTAAATGATACAGTGTAACAACTACTTACTTCGTTTTTATATTGTATTAGGTATTATTATGAGTAATGTAGAGATGAACATATGTGAATTTTGGTATTTGCAAGGAGTCCTGGAACCAAAACCTCTCAAATATGGAGAGATGCCTGTCTTCTCCTGTTGCTCCCGCAGTGCAGAGTTAAGTAGTTGCTACAGAGACTTCATAGCACATAAAACCTATAATATTTGCGATCTGATCATTTAGAGAATAAATTTGGCAATCCCTGTTATAGAAACACAGTATAGATTTATTGGCAACTCTGAGGATTTATTGGCAACTTAAATGTAGTTGTTCTTGGTCAATCTGAGTTCATATTTTTCTCCAACCATGTTTTCTTAGGCAGAAGTAGAAAGATGATTTAAAGTAGACTTGGTATTTTACCATGCAAATTCAAGAAAGAGTAAGAATCAAAGAAGCTGAGGATTTGCCAAAGGAGGGATTACAATAATGGACTAGGCAATCCAGGCTATTTACTGCTCCTGAGTATGAAGGGATAACTGGGAAAAGTGTGAGATTGATAGATGAAGGGTCTCAATATAGGAAGGATGTTTTCACTTGGCTTAGAAAAAAACATGCTTTTATGGTTATTTAAGCATGAAATTTATATTCAAATAAATCAATAGGCATTTTCCCCCGAACATTAATTTGTGTCAATTTGGCCAAATATTATAGCTATAATGTTTAAGATATGAGTTTTACATAAAAGATGTAATTTTTATATAATCTGCTTCATCTCTCATCTACTTTGTATGCAGCTTCCTAGGTGAGATCTAGGTGGCTTAGAAAGCATAATTATTTTAAAAGTATGAAAATGTTTTTCAGGAAAGCTTTTTGTCTTGTTAACTCTCATTCACATGCCAAGAACACTCAGTTCTCACTCAGGATTTACTTACATTTTCTCTCAAAGACCTGATCTCCTTTTTATAAACAAAAAAACGTACTGAGAACAAGGATGAATATAGTAATTATTGTGAACATTGTGTATATAAAGAAAAACAAATGTAGTTTATAATCTCAAAGCCATGGGAACTTTGCGTCATATCAAGTCATTCAGAGTAGACACAAATGGGAAGGTAAAGAGATAGCACTTCCAACCTGTGTTAAAATAATCTCCTGGATTTTTAAAATTTTCTGTGAATGACATTAGTATTCTTTATGTACATTTATTGTTACTGGGAATCTTCTTCTCCTTTTTAATATTGGGGGTGTGGTGTTTGTTTTGTTTTGTTTTTTGTACTACGCATTGAACAGAGGAGCTACATCCACAGCCCTTGAAAGTTTTTACCTTGAGACAGGATCTCCATAAGTTTCTGAGGCTGGTCTTGAATTTGTGATCCTCCAGGCCTCAGCCTCCTGAGTTGCTGGGATTGCAGGTGTGTGCCACCTCTCTGGGATCCCTTTATATATTGAAAAGCAAAGTTGATATCTTTCTCAGTATAAATGGTGATTTATATATATATATATATAAAATCTATTCACATACATATGATATATATATATATATATATGAATAGATGAACAAATTTATATAAAGATTAATAAATTCCAGCATTTAAAATTGTTTTTAAAAGACAAAAAAAATTGTCAATTCTAAATGCTCTTGAGTGGAAAGCACAGAATTACTTCATGTGTATTTTTAGTGCATCACATGGGTGAGACTGTACAGGCATGTCAATGAGTAAATCAGTCAAAATGGGAGTATTAATTTATGTGTAAATATATAACTCAAATACATTTTTCTCATAAATTTTTCCAAGAAAAAAAGCACAAGTAATTTCTGAACACATCAAACAAAATCAAAACTAAACAAAGAAAGGAAGAGAAGACAGATTAGAGGAGAAGAAAAAGGAAGAGAGAAGAAAAGAAATATGTGATGCCTCCTAAAAATGTGTCTCTGGTCCCTCTTTGAGTGCATTCCTTCGATTACTGCTCCTTTTTAAAATGGTTCAGAGAGGTTGACTCACATCATTGGATTTATCTTGAGTACCACATGCTCATTCATATAGCCCTTAAGAGACAAACATATTTGTTGAAACATGGGAAAAACCTAATCCTACACCACTTCTCTAAAGGTAAAAAAGCAAGTTCGCACTTTCTGAGCAGAGTGGCACTGTGGGGTGATTAAACAGGATGGGCCTGCTGTGGTTCTATCCTCAGCTCTAGGAGACAAAAGCATGTACTTTTTATCCAGACCTGGACATTGAGCGTTTGCTCAAGCATGGTAAGTAGAGGATTTCAATTGTTTTTCGCTTACTCTTTATTTAATAGGCTATTATTTCTTGGTCTAATCTTTGTTTTTTTATATACTTTTACTTTATAAAAAAATTGCATACCCCCAATAAAAGATATCTTTCAATAACACTGCTCTTTTCTTTCTTACCCTACTTTCACAGAAGAAATCCTTGAATTTATACTTGTCAGCTACTCATCACTTTCCTTTTTTAAATTTCACCATTCTTTCTCTAATTTTGTTTTATATTTCTAAATACCATGTTTAGACAATTTCAGGGGTTAGAAATACAGTGGTTCGGATGTCATTTCATTACTTCAATTAATAATGCATTTAATTATTCATTCATTTAATTTGTAAATGCTTTTCAATTTTTAACCACAATTGAGAATGCTTAAAAATTATAAAAAAGTACAATTTATTCTTGTAAGAAGAAATTCAAGGACCTGGGCCTATATAAGACAATGGAAAGATGCTTACATATGTGTTAGTAGAATTTTACATAGTCTTACCTCCACTGATTTCAAATGATCTGTTATCTGAATGACTTGTAGCAAACTTAAGAGTGTTTCTTTCAGGCACTATAGATTAATTCAAATTTCATAATGGTCAGCATATTTCAACTACCAGGTTACCTAAATGAAACATACTTTAAAATTTTATCTTTTGGTTAATGTAAGGCAAAAATTAAACAAATATCAAAAGTCTGATTCACTTGTTCTTTGAGAAACCTGCCAATTGTAAGTTTTAACATGAAGAAATAAACTAATTACACCCTGAAGTTAGAGTGGCCTACACACAATTTATTCTCAAAGTTAGTGATTTCCTTAGAATTAACATTAAGTTTGTAATTCCCATACGACAAATATTTGCTTTAAGATAAAATGTATATTTTGACATTTTCCAAAAATTACAGTATCATTTTAATCATTAGATTTCTGAAAGCATATACAAGAATCCTTCCTTTTCTGTGCTTTTACTTTCCATAGTCTTAGTTACTTATAGTCACCTGTGGTCCAAAAATATGAATGGAAAATTCTAGAAATTTTTTTTTTAGCACTCTTCTAAGTCATGTGATGATCTTTTGTCATCCTACTCTGTCCTTCCTGGGATATAAATTGACCTTTTGTTCATACTATAGGTCCTAATCACGCCATGACAGTTGAGAGAGAGAGAGAGAGAGAAGAGATTTTTGCATAAATTTTATAGTATATTGTTATAATTTGTCCTATGATTAGTTATTACTGCTAAACTTTTATTGTGCCTAACATAAATTAAATATCATGGGTATGCATGCATAAGAAAACCATAATTTATATAGCGTTTAGTATTATCTGAAGTATCAGGCTTCCACTGGGAATCTTGAAACTCCTTGGATAAGGCAAGGTATTAAGAAATTCATATTCATGTTGATATCCTTTAGCACATAATTCTTTCTGACCTTGTTGCCATAATAAAAACTTAATAAACACTGGAAATAATAAGAAGTATCATTTAACTACTGTTTAGCTAGTTAATAATTTTCTTACTATAAAAAAATGATCTTTAAAACATAACTGACATTTTGTCTGGAAATATTATTAATTATTATAGAGATTTCGAAAAGAAATCTAATAGAAATCTAATTTCTAATAGAAATCGAAGAAATTTTCACGTTGCCTCTCATAGCAATGTGTAACTAAAAACTAATATAATTATTTGTAAACCTATAAAAATATTTTTATTGATAACTATTTTTAAATTGCCATTATTTCTAGTGTGGCCAGAAAAATGTAGATGCCCAAAAAGAGCCTGGAAAATATATTTTTCATCTCATTCTTCTCACCTTGATATTTTGAAGCAAACCAAGAAATCACTTTTCTTTCTGAATTGCCTTAGCCATTTTTTATTTTTCGGTGAGATTGTAAAGTACTAAAGAAAGCATAAAACAATAGAAATCAGGCAATAAAATTGAACAAATTGGGAAAAGTTATTATTTCCTAAATAAATGACACCCAAAGTCTTTATTCCTTCACCTTCTACTGACTTGCTCACGTTCCTACACTAAATGTCCACACACTGAGTTTTCATTTTGAAGTATTAGGTCCCCTTCAAACAAAATAAAAATCTTAAGAAGATGACCTCTATTGCTTTTGAAAGGAATGCACACACATAAGAAAGAGGAATCAACAAAACAAAACAAAAAGAACACTGCAGAAACTAATAATAAGTACACAAAGTACACAAGTGTATTTATTACATTTTGCAAGCACTTTGTTCTACATTTCAAAAACGCCACCATCAAGCTGTTGGCACATTTATGTACAAAACAGATTAATTGTAATGCCTGCTACAAAGCACTCTGTGAAAATACAAACTCTAATACCAGAAATAAAAGCCAAAAGTGTCAACATCGTTACATAAATTTAAAAGACAGTTTTAAAAATCATCACAAACTGTAAAGACACAGAACTGAAACACTATAATATAGAATTTAAAGAAGCCCATTAATACTTTAGCTGAATATCTTTAATACTGCATATATCAGAAAAATGTTGAACCAGTAAGATAATCTAAGTGTAAAAAAAAGCAAAACGAACCCCAAATTAATTAATTCTACAGAATGCTTAATCATGCCACAGATAACCCTAGTAATACCCCCCTACCTACTACAAGAACTTGTAAAATTACTGATGATGCATGACTAGTAGTTGTACAAAGATTGTTTCACTCAATAAATTTTATTAGAAATGCACTTACACTGAGAAAGGATTTCACAATGGTCAAATCAGTGCACAATACTACCTAGTTTTATACACTGACAAAAATGTCTTGTCAGGCTACATCATTTTAAAAGACACTTTACAGCATTCTTGTAGCATTAGAAATAATCAAAAGAAGAGAGTCAAGGTTAAAACAAACACCAAATTTGGTCCAGTAATACTGATTGCTTTTTTCTTTAAAATTCCTTTGATACAGGTACTTCTTATAAATGAATATGAATGAACATTCGGTTAAAATGACTTACTTGAAATAAAAACACAAATGTATCACTACACTTCCAAACAATACATTCTATAGTGGCCTCTGACCACACTTGAGAAAACACTACAGGTAAGCCAACATAGATTGGAAGGCTGCAAGCAAAGCTATTGTATTAATGGAAGCCTTTTCAAATATATCATACACATTTGAGGAATAGTTTACAGAGGTGCAATCCATTAAAACTGTTAAAGTAGGTATAACAAGTTTTGAGGGGTAGTGTGCTTATTTTTAATAGACCACCTTCATAAAGGTAATTAATTTTCCACATTAGCATATTAAAAGTTCCAATCCAGCCACTGCATAAATCACAAAGAGATCATTCTCCAATAGTCCACAGTAGTTATTTCCATTAAAATTGTCTCTACACTAAACTTTAAAAGGTAAGCCTGGTGTCACAATCTTAAAAAGGCAACTAGCCATGCATTAGCATCACTGTTTCTACATGCTCACAACATAAATAGGAGTAATCAGAGAGAAATACCTTTGAAATACATCAAGAAAAATTACAATGTTAACAAAGATAAGAAGCACTTTTTTTAACCTACTCTTATAAATTTAGAAATTGCACCTTAGATTGTTGAAAATGTTAACCAGGGCCTATGATAACGTGGCCACTGATCTCCAGACAAGATTTCCATATGTCAAGAAGATTCATCATGATGTCATCTTTGCCTCTTGTTCATAATGTACAATGGTCCCTTTGAAGGTTACCTGTAGTTAAACTAGTTACCAAAATCAAAACTAAAAAGTATAAAAAGCTATCTTCTTCTCAAAACATAAGAAATAATGCAAAAAGTGTTATGTATAACACAAGGGAAGTGGTTAAAAATCAAACAAATCTTTGCATTGACAATGTTAGTATCTTTGATCATACAGAACTATCAAATGACTTGGAGAAATTTCAAAAGAAGACTGGATAGGAGCTTGTAGAAGAGATCCAATTCTACCGATTTAACAAATTAGGAATTTCAGTGCTAAACAACAAAGAATTGCATTCAGGTGATTCGTAAGTCACCCTACATATCATTGATGAGAAGCACTATCATTTTGTTTTTCAAAGGTTGGATGGTTGGATGGCCCTTAATTCAACACCAATGCATTCAAATGGTAGAAAGAACAGAAAAATTTATGTGTATGCATTGAGCCGCTCTTTGGAGCGAGTGGAATGGATGTCATGAAGCTCCTGCTCCTCCTTCGACTTGATGTCCTCATACTTCTGCATCCGGCAGGCATCTTTCACATAGGCCCAGTTGGCAGACAGAACCATAAGGTAGTGAACCTAAACAAGGACAAAATTAATTTATACTGGTTTGTTCACTTTCTTCATGCTATCAGGAAGGAAATATTCAAATTATACAGTAAATGTTCACATAGAACATGGAACCAAAATTTGTGTGGTAATAGAACAATATAAAATATATTCCTATTCCTCTCTCCACTAACCATACCATATTCTTAACACCTATTCTTTCAGTAGCTCATCTTTTTCAATTTTAAAGTAATTCAAGAATCATTTTCATCATTATGTGCTTCCTGTCCAATCTGCCCTCATTGATTCAAACCGTAAGACTCTCTATACATTTCATGTCCATGTACCTATGTTTCATAATCCATAAACAAATATTATCACATACATTTTATATTCAAGTGACTTGAATTAACAGGAGTTTATATTGCCTTACTGAAGGGGTAATATAAATTGGAATCATAAACCCCCAAAATAAACTGTTGATTTAATTATCAAGTTAATTTTCTATGCAATAATTTTTATAGTTTCTTTCAGTTGACATTACAAACTACAAGACAGAAGGTATTATTTCATATGGATTTTTAAAATGCATATATATTCACAATAACCAGAAAAGTATCATGGTCAAAAACTCCTGGTCTATCTTGAGTAATAAAGTTACAAAAGTGACAAAGCTCGTGGTCTGACCTGCATTGACTCAGCAGTGAGATCACTTATTTGTTTTTCTTTCTTTTCTTCCCTCCTGGTTCTCAGGAGAGAAAAAGCAGTTTTCCAAATGACAGATTTTGAAGGATGAATAGGGAAGAGAAGCTAGCTTGTCAGTAATCACTTTTCTCTGAATTTTAAAGGGTGGGTAGAGTTTTTATCCAGTGTTTAGGATAAAGAACATTAAATATTTTAAGAATTAGTCAAGAGTAAATTGAAAGACAGGAGGCTAACTGGTTCTACAAAGAACAGAGGTACATAAAGGATCTAAAGTAGATTTTAAATCATGACTATTATGGTATATTCAGATAATCAATAGATATTCAAATTTTTTGACACAAGGATGTAGGAAAATGATCATATCACTGTGAGTTGTTTTCAAAATGTTCTATTTTCTCAAAATTTCACATTTTACTTAATGGAAATCCTAAGCCACTTGAAAGCAGGCATTGTGAGCTATTCATGTTCATTTATAAAGTTAGTGAGAGTTCATCTCTCTCCATACATATACATAAATGTGGATCAAATAAGATACTCAAATTTATGTGTCAGTTGTTAAAATCCCAAGTGTTATAAACAGTGCTTAATAGGCAGTAGGTACTAAAAATGTTTGCAAGATAAATGGATATATTTTAGATGTTTCTATTATCATCTGGGAAATCATGGTCCCTAAATTAGTATTAAATATATGTGAGTGAAATACTGAAAAGAAATTTAGGGTCCTTCTACCAATAAGTCCTAGTGGGTCTTACAGAGCTTTCTTCTGGCTTAATGGGGAACACAAGCTGCCAGCCTTGCTGCTGTCCTTCACTAGGTGAACACTGATCATCCAATGTCATGCTAAGGTGACTCATTTTGTTAACAGGTAAGAATTTCTAAGGTCTCTACAAAATAATGGAGAACACTTACTAGTTACACAGTCTTACAACCCTTACTTTGAGTTTCAGATGATGCTTTAAATATTTTGATAGAGTAAAACTCATCTAATTTTCTCCTCAACACTATGGAGATAACAATGGTGGCTAGATGGTGAGCAATGAATGAGATCATCTGAG
Source organism: Marmota monax (assembly GCF_021218885.2). Taxonomy (NCBI): domain Eukaryota; kingdom Metazoa; phylum Chordata; class Mammalia; order Rodentia; family Sciuridae; genus Marmota; species Marmota monax. Next base: position 1,870,461 of record NW_026694999.1, on the reverse strand, counting down.
GTCAATGATGGTTGTGACATTTACGACTGTAGAACATGTTCATGTACATAAAGCAGTTAAGTGCCTACAACGGATTATGTTTTTCAAGAATATTAGCAATAGTAGAACTATTGGTTGTACACACACATGTCACTAAAATTTATCCACTATATGAGAATGTGTGCCTAAATACAAATTTACATCCTTTTCCTCTAATCTCATAGGCAGGCCACATGGGACCTCATGGGACCATAGTGTTTGGTACATCAATGGCTGGAATATGTTGATGCTTCTGTAGACCATATTTTGGCATTGCGTTTCAGTTAAGAATATAAAATCCTTGCTTATTTGCTCTACTTTAATTCCTCCAATTAGTTAGCCGACATGATCATATTAAACATTTCACATGTAAAATAGAATTCCTTTGTTGAGGTTTATAGTCACTATATCTAAAATGCTGAGCAGTGTTTAAATTAGAAAAACATCTGAAAACTCATCTTAGCAGTATCATAGTAAGTTCTGCTATATATTTTTAAAATATTTTACAATAAAAATATCTGATTTTAATTCACAAGTGTTTGTAACTGGTGTGGTATGGCTCATTAGCACACTAGTATTGTCTCATCATTTCTGCTTTAATCTTTGACAACAAATGAAGACATTTTTTAAGTATTCCTTTCCCTAATGCATTTAAAGATTATTGACAACCTTTAAGAGTTCCATATCATACAAAAATAAAATGAAGGCTGAAGTTTTTATTGTAGAGGTCTTTCACCTCTTTTGTTAGATTGATTCCCAAGTATTTTATTTTTTTCTGAGGCTATTGTGAATGGGGTGTTTTTTCTATTGCAGTGGATCCATTGCTTATATATAGAAATGCATTTGATTTATGGGTATTGATTTTATATCCTGCTACTTTGCTGAACTAATTTATTAGTTCAAGAAGTTTTTTGGTAGAATTTTTGGATCTTCTAAATATATCATGTCATCAACAAATAGTGATAGTTTGAGTTCTTCTTTTCCTATACATATCCTTTTAATTTCTTTCATCTGTCTGATTGTTCTTGCTAGAGTTTCAAGGACTATGTTGAATAGAAGCAGTGAAAGAGGACATCCCTGTCTTGTTCCATTTTTTAGAGGGAACTCTTACAATTTTTCTCCATTTAGAATGATGTTGGCCTTGGGTATAGCATACATAGCTTTACAATGTTAAGGTATGATCCTACTATCCCTAGTTTTTCTAGTGTTTTGAACATAACGAGGTGCTGTATGTTGTCAAATGCTTTCTCAGCAAGACTGAAATTCTTGGCTGCAAAACGATTACTGATGCTCAAGAGTTCTTAATCATTGTTGATATTTGGCATTCCACTGAGCCCACTGGAATTCACGGTAAATTATAAAGGAAGAGAAAGAATCTGGCACATAGTAGGTCCTCAAAATTCAGTAAAAGCCTGATAGGTTGAAAGAGGAACTTAAGAACTTGTTGTTAATATTTCTGATGAAAACTAGATCTAGAAGAGCCCATGACTTAAAAACTCCTAAGGTTTATCTTAAGATAAATAATTTCATCCTTTTTCTCTATGTGACTCAAGAAAGGTTTTAAAATTCTTAATTAAGAGGAAAAAAGAATACTATAGATAAGGAATTGGTTATATAACTCAAAATAAATTATATATATATATATATATATATATATATATACTGTAAAAATCATTTTTATGTCAATAGTAATCAAAATTTATAATCCTAATGAATTATTTTGTTAATGTAATCAACATTGGTTTTTATCCTTATAATTTTTATCAGATAGTATTTTTATTACAAAGAAAATATTTATTTTGTTTAAGCCTTGTTTTTCACTTGTTTATTTGTTCATTGTTCCCCCTACCTCTTTTTCAAGTGACAAAGTAATTGTACTTAATACGGACTGCAGATAGGAGATAAATTATCATTTCTACAAGCAGATAGCTTAGTAATTTAAATTGCAAAGTCAAGCATTAAGCTTTAAGGTCTTACCATAGCGATAACTGCTGCCCCAGCTCCAGCAAGTGCCACAATAAACAAGTGAAAGGTCATGTTCAGCTGCAACAAAACCCACAAAGCATGTCAAAATTACACACAGAAGAGAAATCAGGACCGTGACTGTCTTAGGAATAACATAGTACATCATAGCAAAAATGATTTTTTTTTTTGTATATCATGGGCCAGGGCACAAAGACAATATTATAATATCTTTTGTCCTACAAGTTATATGAATCTTTGCAACTGTGTCATTTCAATAAAATTTCAATATAAAGGTGAAATGGTGATTGATAATGATAGTTTTCTGTAATATTTAACAATATAAAGCTATGCTATCTGTTTGTAATTTTTTAGTGTTTATTAAAATGAGTTTCTAGAACATCTGAAAAGTTGATTATGATTTTTACTGACATATGTACTGCATTTCATTCATATTTATTCTCTACTCTCCCTGAATAAAACCAGGGCAAGGAAAATTATCACTGAGGACAAAAGGAAATTCAATATAGATTTAATTACATTCTTTGAATACCAAAATGAATTCTAAAATTCTGACAAATTTAAACTGTTAAAACACTCACCTCAGTAGATTCACACATCCTTAAGAAATTCTCAGAGACAGTGCAAATTTTCTTTTCTTCTCCAATTGTCACAATCCCTATAACAAGTCGAAAATCACAGGTTAGCATTATAAATGTCTTTAAGATCCCAGAGAGAAAACCTATGGTTGATCAAATCTCAGCAAATTCCATTTTTAGGTTATGTTAGGTTATAATGAAAAATTCTTCCTGTGTTGGGCTTTCATTGTGGATAAAAATTGTGCATAGAATATAAGATGCAATATTCTCTCACCTTCAACCAATTTAAAACATTTTCAATTTGAAGTCAATGGAATATAGCTACCAGAATTACCAGATTCAATTATAGCTAGTTCATTGGTTTCACCCATTAATGTGATGGTGCAGGCATCACAATTATTTTGGTAACTATGCCCTAGACTGTGCTGAAGTCATGATCTAAATCTGTTCAGCTGCTACAATGCTTCTGTTAGTCTCTAAAGGCATATTGCCCAAAGGGATACTGTTTCTTCTCTAATACTGAAAAGAAAGCTATTACAAATAGAAAATAAAAGTTGCCATTTCACTCAACATTGACCATTACTGAGTTGGCTCATGAAACAACTACATCAGAATCACCTGGGAACTGTTAAACCTATGTGTTTCCAGACAGCATTTTAGAACTGTTAGGTGAATATCTACAAATGTTAGTTCTGTGATATTGTGTTTTTAAAATAAGCACAAGGCAACTAACTGTGGTGGCTCTAGAACTCATTTTAGAAGACGAAACTAGTCAGTTCACCTAAAATGAATCTTTTATTTTGCTTTGAGAACTATTGAAATGTTAAATGCAGAAATACTCAAAAGAAAAAAAAAACACGAATTCTGTGAATTCTAATACCTAATCTTTTAGCATGTACTACTTTTTATTTAGTGCTAGTATGTATAGCCATTTATGCATTCATCGTTTTTAGGTGTATCATCAACTCTCTTGTCTCTCTTTCAGAACTGCTGTCATTGAGCTCTGCTTTGCCAATACTTTATGGTATCTATTTCAGTGTAAAGAAATAAAAAGATTCTGCTTGCAGCATAACCAATGCAGAGCTCCATCTGTGCAGTCTTTCCTTTATACCAAGATAGGTCTAAAATGAAAAATATATATGTGGATATACAGAACTCCCTTATGAATTCGCATAATGAACCACCATGATTGAGAAAGTTTCCTGGTCAAGGCTATACATCTCCATAATGATCCATTCCAGATATCATCATTCACACAAAGTAGATATGCCATGCATACATTGCCTTCATTTCTCCACTGACATTTACAGCAGAACGCTTAGAAAATGTTGCCTTTGCTTACTAAGCGTTTCCTTTCTTTCCTTCCCATTTACATCCTTTCGAGTCAGATTTTGCTCCATCTTTTCATAGAAATTTTTCTAGAGTTCACTCACAATCCTTAAGGATTATTTTCATCTCTTATTTTCTTGCAATTATCAATATTGAAGACAAATCACCCCCTCTTCCTTCATGCTCTCTTCATTTGGTTTCTAAAGATCTAGGCTTCTATTTTTCTTTCTAATTTCACTGGCTCCTTCTTCTCAGTATCCTGTTTGATTCTTTGTGTTCTCTATGATCTCTTAGGTTGAAACATTTAATCATTATCCATTTCTTTTTTTGATGTCATCTAGCCTCAGATATTGAAATGTTAGTGACTCCTAAATATTTTTAGCTAACCCATGTCTCTCCCCAGACATCAGGTTTCCTATATCTAATTTCTTACTTGACAATTCTATTTGGATTTCTAATAAACATCTAAAAATTGACATTTTCAGACTTGAACTTCTCCTTTGCCTGTCCCATTCATTGCCAAGGAAATTTGCTCATAGCCTTTTCCATCTCTCCGAGAGTAAATCAATCTTCCCAATTGCTTGGTCAAAAAATAAATTCCTTTTTGAATTTTCTCTCAAAGTGCACATGAGATTGATATTAGGATATTTTGCCATCCCTGTCTTCCAAATTCATCCAGAATCAGACCACTGCACCCCACCCTCCTTGGTAACTCTCCTGATCTAAGCCACCCAATATATTGCAACTGGATTCCTGCAATAGTTTGCTAAATGGCATCCCAGTTTCTGCCCTTGCTACAGCAGCCAGAATGATCCCTCTGTAAATCAGGTCATGTCCTCTCCTTCCAATGACTCTCTTCTTCCATCAGAGTAAAAGTCTCAACTTAAAGTGTCCTGCAACACACTCATAATTTTACGTTCCATGAACTCTTGACACATACTCTCCCCTGTTCTCTGTTTCAGCCACACTGGACTCCCCATTGTTTCCTGAAGATGCCAGGCACAGTATTAGCATTGCCTTGCAAACGTTTTACTGAATCATCTGGAGAAGAATATTTCCATGGCTAAGTCCTTCCATGCTTAAATGACTACTTAATGAAGCATTCCTCCATGATACTTTGAAATATTTCTACCCAACTTTCCCACTCAAAACTCCTGATTCCATACAAATTTGTGTTTGTGTGAGGTTTTTGTGATATGTACACCATATACTACAGATATATATGTTCCAAATTGATTGTAATTTATGAAACACCTTAGCATAATATGAAGCCATACAAAGGATCACGTGTAATTGAGCTATGGTGCAAATCTGAAAATCTAATTATTTTGATTCTTGTGTATTTGCCTATAAATGACCAATATGTTCTAACTAAAAATTAAGTAAATTAAATCAAATTAATACAAATATATATATATATATATATATATATATATATATATATATATATATATATATACTTATTAGCTTCAGAGAAGTTTTTTTGCTAAAATGAACAGACTGACATTTCTAGTTTTTAAAAAGCCATTAGGAGAAAGGGCAAGGAACAGAGTAAAGCAAGAACTCACTATAGAAAAGATTAGACGAAATGACAGTGAGAATCTGGTGGCGTGGATTGTACTCACATTTTTTTTCTGTACTATGCTATATTTTTCAAGCTGGCTAAAGAGAAGCAATGTGTTTCCAGTACTGAAAGAATTAGGTGTGCCTGCAATATGAAAATCTTCAGAGAGTCATGCATTATGTGTCTATGAAGTTTACTATAGTACTACTTTTATTACTAAAGCAATAAAACCTTTTGGTGGTTACTGGATAGTTAAAGCACCATCTCTCAGGGTATAAAGTAAAATTCTTATCAAGGTAGTTCTGAGAGTTGGTAATGCTGAATAGAAACAACACTCTGAAAGGGGTCAGAGAATGACAGGAAATTGACTCTTAACTATCAAACAGATGCTTTCATTTTAAATAATTTGCCATTTACTATACTTTAAAAAAATGATAGGTCTCCTAGAATATCATTTTGTAGCTTCTAGAGACTACCTATATTCCTTAGCTTGTAGTCCTTTTATTGCTTCCTCAAAGACAACAACATTGAATTTTTCCATGCCTATCTTCCATAGCTCATCTCCCTTTAACTGATTCTTCTAACGCTTCCATTTTTAAGGATGCTTGTGATTTCATTGGGACTACTTGGATAATTCAAACTAATTACCTTATTTCTCAGTTGACTATCAACCTCAATTTCATCTGTTAACTCTAAGGCCCCTAACATAGGAATATTTACACAAAGGAATAGCCTGAACAAGAAGAATATAGCCAAGATTTTACCAAATAAATTACTGAATTATGTAGCACAAGTGACTCTAATTCACAAGGACACATAGGTAAACACATAAAAGTGTTCCTATTAGTACCATATGTATCAAGCTTCCACAAGACATAAAATATCCTTTTGAATAGAGTGGACTGAGGTCCAAAGTGCTGATTATTTATGACCTCAACTTGTTCTCTGTTATACCTGGGACAAACCATGTAATATTTCTAAGTCATGGCTGCATGTCTGCCATTCTTTACTTTTTTGTCTTGTAGATTTTTTCTTTCAAAAGTGAGCTTGCTGTTTCATAATAGGTCCTCATAAAAGACTCTTGACTTTAAGTTGATGTTACAGTTAGATAAAAGCTTTTGACCTTGGGGTAAATCTTTGGTGTCCAGAGAGTGAACAGTGGTTGGCAGGAAATAGCCCTCTCCAAGATGTTCACATCCTATTCCTGATGTAGTGCATTAGCTTACAGTGTGAAGGGGAATTAAGACTGTATAATTGTCAAGGAGATGTGATGTCACTAGCTTTGATAGAAGAGGAACTGGATCATGATAATTTAAATATATAAGATCATGAAAACTGTAAGTAACAAATTTGGAAAACAAAAATGACAAATGGACTTTGGCTTGAGAAGCTGTATTTGTTTCTTATTGCTGCTGTAACAGGTAAGCATAAATTTAGAGACTTAAGGCAACACAAATTCTCTGACAGTCCTGGAAGACAATAAGTCTAAAATGAAGGACTCATCAGAGCTGCATTCCTTCCAGAAGCTCTAGAAGAAGAAGCAATTTACCTTTTTTCCCTAGTTTCCTTAGGTCATTCAATTTTCTTGGCTTTTGGTCCCTGTTATCCATTTTTAAAGCCAAAGCACTGAATTTTTCTGGTCTCTCTCCCACCTCAGTGGTCCATTTCTGTTTGACACTGTCTTCTCTTCTGACTCTCTTCCACTTTCAAGGACTCTTGTGATTACTTTAGGCCCTTCTGGCTAACCCAGGATAATACCCTCCTTAGGTTAAGGGCAGCTGACTAGCAACATTAATTCCATCTGAAATTTTAATTACCTTTTGAAATGCAACCTCATGTATTCATAGGTTTCAGGAAACTGGATGTGTACATCTTTTGGTCTTTGAGGAGCCATTATTCTGCCTACTGAGTATAATCATGGTTTACTTAACATTTACATTGAAAACAATTCCTTTTCTAAAAATTGCCTAGAACAGAACTGGACCAAGATTCAGGACACTCACCTTTCCATCCTAGCATTTCATGCTAGGTAACTATATACCTGAAAAATTATTTCACCTCTTAGAACTTCATTTCTTTTAGACCAGACAACTGTGTTGGTGATTAATAAGACCATTTGTAAAATTCTCTGAGTCTAAGTCATGTTCTGTGCTTTATGTTATTTGAAATCATGTGTGTGTGTGTGTGTGTGAGAAAAAGAGATAAGTATGTCTCAATATACTAAGTAATATTAGGTTACTTTAGATATCATAAGCATTTCAATACAGTGAACATTAACAGAAGTGGTTAGAAAACAAAAAACAAACTAGTGGAAAAATATTAAAAAGATGGTCTACTTATCCTTTCCAGAGGATTATTTTCCCTCTCCTTTAGAAATACAAATTGAGGAAATTTCAAAAAGTATTTTGCTAGAGTTCCCCAATATTTTCATTCTAAAATATGGTTTGATCAGACAAAAAAGCTGATCACCTACCTCCCATATTTTCATGTACTACACCATGAGAATTGAAATGTTTCCAATCAGAAGCATACTAACCTATCATGTATTCTTGAAAATACAGATGTTCACATGAAAGGCAACCCAGCTTTCTCATTCCAGTGGTGACACTTTCATAAGAGAAACTGGTGCTCTCAGAGTAAGATTAACAGTAAAATAACTTTACTATGCTTCACTATGCCTCAGCTGAATCTGGGTTTCAAAGAACAAATAATTTCAGTATATCTACATCTCCAAAAATATTTTGGAATATGTTAGTGCTTAAAAACAAGTTTCTTGTTTATCTAAAATTCAAGTACTTTATCTGTCAGGACAGCCTGGGAGGCTAATCCCATGTTTTCCAGTTTTAACTGTAAGGATCACCAGACAAAAGGACAGTGAAGGAGAGGGAATGAAGCCAGAGTTAGTATTTTAAAGTAGCTGGTCCACAGTGACCTCCCGTGGCAGTCACTGAGGTTTCCTTTTCCCAGGTGTATAAGGCTCTGGATCCAAAAAAAAAATCTCCCAGTGGAAGGAAGCACTGTCCATGCTCCCTCTCACCAAGAACTTCATGGGCAGGGCACATTATTATGCTTTTTATTTGAATCCAACCAGGGGAGCCTGAGGTCTTCATCTGACATGATGGTGTGTGGGCCACTGCTTTGGAACACAGCTGGCTAGAGAACAGCTGTGGTCTTCTCATAGTCTGTCTACAGTATACCCATAGAAGCACAAGGCCTTCAGATACTTCCTAGAGAGACTGTCTCTGCGATTTTGAAGTATGGGGAAATTTCATTAGAGAAAAACACTTAGAGTGTTCCCAGATGTTAAAAGATTGGCTTTTGATACCCATTCAATAAAAAAGCAAATCCAGTTGCAAATGTGGGTCTGTATATCTTTTATAAACTTTGTAGCTCCCATACTTTTTAAAAAATCATGGAACAGGGGCAGGGGTAGTGGCTCAGAGGTAGCGTGCTCACCTAGCACAGGTGAGGCACTGGGTTCGATCCTCAGCACCACATAAAGATAAAAAAATAAAGGCATAAAAAATGATGGAATCTCAAATAAGTTAACTGAGATTAGACTTCTAACTTTTCACACTTATAGTTCATGTTTTTTTTCCCCAATATGAGAGGAAGCTGACTTAGGAGTCAGGACACACTCTGAAGATGAGCTGCCTGAATTTGAATCCTCATTCTGTCAGCTACCAACTGTTTAACCATCCATAAGACATTTGCCTCACTGTGCCTCAGCTTTGTCATCTATGAAAGAAGAGAACATTATTTCCCACCATGTAGATTTGTGAGACTGAAATAACACATAAGAGGTGCTTGGAATAGAGTTTATGTGTGGTAAGCACAGGTATACATGAGTACTGATTAGTGTTCCATATGGGATTTAGCCTCAGACAAAACTAACCAAGAAGGACAACTGATAATTCAGCATTCCTTGACTTCTTTATCTTTAAATTCAAAGTGTCCCTCTCCCACTTTAGAAGGCAACAAACACTTCACACAATTTGTGCAGTTTATCATGGAAGAATGAAAGTAGAATGCAGACATCAGGTTAAGATTGGAAAAGAACATAGAAATCAGGAAAAGGAAACCATAATTTTAATCTCTTCATACCAGGACTCGCAATCTGACAGCCTATCCAAATATATATGCATGATATATTTTGTGAGACCAATGTTCATTAGCCCTTGAATTCATACTTATTTAAATCTAAAAAGGAACATCTTAAAACTGAGTTGTTTGATAAATATGTCTTTGGTAGAAGGAATGATGGTTCCACCATGATTTATAATATTGTCAAAAGGCAGTTCTTTAAGTAAAACCATATGAGGGAATGTTTTATAGTCAGAGATCCTGTTTCTACCTACCAAACTGACGGAGGTCCAAGCAGAGATTTGCTCCTTCCACCAATGTGGTGTTTCGGCAGATGGTCCACAGATTGAAGTACATATAAACTGGCAGTGAGGTGAATGCTGTGACTCCCAGCCAAGCCAACATGAAAAGGTATGTCAACATGATAAACTGCAATAGAGAAAAAAAATAGAGAGAAAACACATGGTCTACCAGAAAAGAAGAATTTTGTTTTCAGTCCACCAAGCTCAACACATAAGGCTTTTAGTGTTACACTACATAGATGACTATCACAGCACTCCTAGGGGCCGCAGCACTGGAATTTGAGAAATAGTGAATAAAATGGGTTATATGAGTAATCCTGCTGGAATATCTTACCTTGGCAGAGGTTCTGATGTGCAAAGCAAAGAATCATCCACCCACATTTCAATGCCTGTTTAAATTATGAAGCTATTTTAAAAATCTCTCTACAATTGTTTTTTAAGTCTAGAAAATTTCAGCAGGTCTACTTAGAGGAGATTTTACAAAGTGGGGAATTTGCTGTAAAAAAATTCAAGTGAATTAAAATGTTATTGATAAATTCATATCACAACTAAACTGGCACCATTAAATATTATAAATATTTAAGATACATCATCATTCTAAAATTACCACTAAAAATATGGCAATGCTCAAATCATATTAGTGCAAAATAACATTAGCATATACTACACCTCTTCCTGTGTAATGATTTTTGTGAACTTTAAATTTTATTTATATATGTAAATTTTACTTTTGCTATTTAAAACTACTAAAATACTATTTTACCTTTGAAAATAAAGTTTTTAAATTTATCAGAAATACTTTAAAGCTATAATGTTTATTAAAGTGAGCAGTTGTATCCTAGACAGAATTGAATGAGAGACACATTTTTTTATTATTATTTGTAAATCTAATAAAAGCATAGATTGACACAATATTTTATTGCAAGCATGATATAGATGCTAGATAAAAAGATATATAGATGCATTTATTAGTGAATGATGATAGATAATAGATGATAGAGTGGATTAGTGGAGGAATGATAAATGATAGCATCTATAATGTAATTCTTGGGCATCAAAAGCTATTTAAACAAGTATTTATTCTGAATTTCAGAAACATACTTCTACAGAAAATTCAAAAAAAGCATAGTGTATTTGGAATTAAGTTGAGCACCTCAGGTAACTGTATTTTTAAATGGCAATGAAATATATAATAAATACTTTCAGTGAAACTAAATCTCTTATTCAACTCTATTAATTCCTTTGGTGGTCAGTTATTGCTACACTTTACCACTTTACCCTATGATTTAAGGAAAATATCAAGTGAGTCAAATATATTAAATAACTCATATTATATATACTAAAGATAGCACCTTTGAAAAATAGTAAAATTGGTGTCAGTGTCATGATTGAGCTTATTCATCTATATTAAAGTCTTATTGTGATTAACCTAGTCAATTATAGGGATTAATGACAGTAGGAAATTAATGTAACAAATAGAAAGAGAGGCAAGATGTAAAGCTAATGAGACTTGAAATCAAATCCTTCTGTAAATTGCCAAATGTCACAGTACTTAAGAAACTCAGAATGTGATTAAACATATGCTTTCTAATAATTTGGTTTTATGTAATCTAAAATATGACTTCCAGTTGTTCACTACCACAAAGTGGTGATGGTTGCAGGGAGAGTTTGATGAGCCAATATCTGTCCCCAAAATGTTCTTAAGCTGTGATTTGGCAGTTGTGTTCAAATCTTGTATATCTGAGATGAAACAAAGCCTGGTCTAAAAATTCTGGTACATAAAACTTGAACATGCAGTTATTTAAATCAGTGAGTGAATGACAGCAAATGTCCTTGAAAGTGATTTGTTCTTTAAATATAATTATCAACATTTATATCACTTTTAGAATTAATTAATCTTCCTCAATGAATACTAAGAGAAGGTTAATATACATAAAGATTATGGCAAGATTTGGGGCATGTACATTAATAACACTTTGTTGTTATTTTACTGATCAAAAGAACAGAGATATTCCATGTAGAAATGTAGACACATCAGGTCTCAAAACACAATTGACTGAGTGTGGTAAAAACTGTGCCAGTCTCTACTAGAGAAACATAGCAATATATCTTTTACCTTTAACATTAATAAACTGTATGCTATGTCATAGTCATCTTCCATTTAATTCCAATGTGTAAGAGATAAAATTTACTTCTTATTTGCTTAATACACTGTGAATTACATTAGGGACACTGTGTACCTAATGTAAATGTCACATTTATTTCATGATAAAAGGGATCTTATATCATATTCATTAAAGACACAGGTTTTCTTGCTGCCTGAGTCTAGGCTTTATGCCTCCGATTTTGCTTTTGTGAAATGGAAAGAGCTCTAAATTAATTTCACAGTTCCCATAAAGCTTAAATGAGATAATGATGGAATACATTTAGCATAGAACCTGGTACATAAGTAGTTGTGACAAAGTAGTAGCTGTTTTTATTACTCATAATATTATTCTGATTATTACTACTATACTCTGTCTAAATAAGACCATAAAGAATAAGGGAATTAGATCTCATTTTGTGTTGGGAGGAATTAAATGAATGAGAAGCTCTTGGGTCTGGCATAGTTATTTAAAGTGAGCTTTCTCTCAAGACAGAATTTCTTGGGAACTGTCCCAAATGTGAAGAGGCTCTGTTAGTAGAAATTCTTTGGAGGGGGGAAAAAGAAAAAAGAAAAAGAAAAAGCTTCTTTATTAACATTTTCATTTTCTGCATGTATAGATCTCAAGGCTAAAGCATAGTCTTAAGAACAATGAGTAGGGAGGGTATAGCATCCAGAAAGACGTTGCTTTGGATAAGTAAAAGCATCTCTGAGTTCCAGGGAAGAGTAATTAGCATGCTTTGGGCTACATCCTCTCTATCTTGTTTTTCTTTCTGTCTGCCCTGAGGGATTTTTCAATAGCTTCTTCAGAAAGTGTTGTTCACTGTGGAACCCTGATTTAGGATTCAATAGGTTTAGATTCAAATGGGATTGAAACACTTTGAACTGCTGCTGCTGCTACTTTATAAGGCGATTTAAGTATGATTTCCTAAACCACAGAGCTGACTCCTATTTCCATTCTTTTTCCAGATCTAATGTTGTAACAAATTAATAAAGAAGTATGCTACAGATAAAACATTGTGGTGAGAAAATATTTTCATTGCTATTAATGAGGAAGCTGTTTTAAGAAAAATACACCTCTTCTTCAGAATTTTTACTGTAAACCAGCTTATTTCAGAGTAGTAGTTCATATCCATGAAATACTTAAGGAAGCTAAGAATAATTCTACCTATTTTATAAAAATGTTTTATTTTAGTATCTGATATTTAACCAAACTGAAAAATTGTTCAAATTAATCATGCATCATTCCAGTTAGAAAAATTTTATAGGTAATCAATAAAATAGTCCATAATTAAAAATTTATTCTAGCTTTTCATTGCTATTAACATGATAGTTATATATTTCTTTATTTTGTATTATACTAATTAATCAATGGATTCTTGATAGTAAAATTGCAATAAATGTTAATGATGAGTGTCAATTATCTGAATATTAATAACTTCATAAGCTAATTTTATATTTATTAGAAAAACCTCTGAGGATGTAAAAACTTCTGATTTTGAAAACCTTTTTGTTTGCAATAAAATGCTTTCTGAAATTCAACTCCCTACTGGGGAACACAGTGGGAATAAAATAACTGGAAGAAACTATAAAAGTATCATTAGTAAAAATTCTAAAGAAGATATCAGATGAGCTGGTCATTCTTTTATGACTTGGACATATCACTTAACCCCTAACAGACACTTTCCTCATCTGTGAACTGGAAATTGGAAAACCTCTCACACAGGGCTGCCATGTAAACAGAAGAGAAGATCCTGGATTAAGTCACTTGGCAGTAACCTTGGTTCACAATAAACTCAGAGAGGAGGTTGTTTGATTTAGCACTAATTAATTGTTTTGTATTTTTAAAGGTTAGGTACAGATAGAAAGGAAATGATTTATGTTCCATTTGGTGTTTGTTTTGAACAGACACTGGGTTTTCATTTCTGGTAGTTCCAGAAGTAAGGACGGATTTTGGAGAAGTTACAGATTACTCTATATAAAATGGTCTCTTTGGCTTCTCTCATTTCAATCATTATAGTATCACTCATCTAAATTAAAATGAGGAGCACTTTCTCCTTAATCACAAAAGAAAAAAATCACTAAAAGGTCTTTATTTTGTATTATATTAATTAATTAACTTATTTTTTATAGTAAAATTGGAATAAATGTTAATGAGGAGTGCCAAGTATTTAATTAATAGCTAACATATCCCATTATTATCTCATTTCAGCACCATGTCATCAGAAAGTATAAATGACTGCTAAAACAAGAATCTTCTTGTTATCAAACTTATTGTGTTTTTCTTTTTACTCATAAATTTGTTGAGCTCCTACCATGTATTAGCATGGAATTTAACAAAATCATTACAAATTATTTGTCTGTGACTTGAAACTAAATAAAACAATATGGATTTCTTGCTTTGATGTCAACCTGGATCTTCCAATCACTGTTAGAAATCGAAGTGAAGAAATTCAAACAGAAAGACAAGAGCTAGGTTTTCTTCTTCTTTGTAAAGTGTATGTATTTTGCTCCTTGATTATGTAGCTATTAAGACGACATTGTGCTTAACTTGAAAATTACTTGTAAACGGTAATAATTTTTTTTCATATGAACCTCTACGAATGTTGATTTAATACCTAAGAAAATCACAATTTCTTGATTTAGCAGGTGTCAGTGGAAGTAAAAATAGCAGGGTAGAAGTCAGTAGTACAGATGAAAAGAATCCAGCTGTCTCCTCTGACTTCAAAAGTCTCGAGTCTGAATTACCCAACTGCTTAAAAAAATATACCAGTGAATAGAATGCTATGATAAAATTAAGAATTTCAGGTAAAAGAAACATTTAAAGTTAAGGGAAATGAACCAAATGGATCTATTGATATACCTAGAAGTCTTTTTAAAACCAAAAATACCAACAAATTGTTTATAAATTCCCTTTCTCATTAACTCTTTCAAGGAATAGGATATAAAAATACTTTGCAAAGATCTTAGCTCAGAATACTATATTTCACAATAGCATATTTTAATGATCTTTTCTCATCTTGGAATGGATTTAATGAATATCAATCAATCATGTTTGTACTTCAACAGAAAAGTAAATATCTTTAGATTTCACTAAAGGCAGACATATCTCAGGGTTTAAAGAGCCCATGATCAAGCAATTTCACAGGGTAGACATTAGCTAGGGAGTGCAGTGTCTAGTAGTGGTTTTCAACTATGGCCATGCATTAAGATAATCTCAGAAATTTGAGACAGAAAGAGATGCTTAGACCTTTCTGTGCTGATTCTATATTTTAAAAATCACTTCAGGTGATCCTGATGGGTATCCAATGTTAAGAACTACTGCTATATTAGAATGGAAAATCTCATGAGTATACTTGATGTGAAGGCTTTTTTGATCTTCATCATTATACTTTATAGGATAGTATTGCTGAAGTTAAAAAAAAATGGGTAGTAATCCAGCAGTTCATGTAAATGTCACTGAAATGGCTAAACGTATAGATGTGTGGGATGCTGGACATGAGTCAAATTTCTGAATTAGGGTTTTTAAAATTGGCATTACTGATATTTTGGGTCAAGTAATTTTGTTATGGAGACTGTGCTCTACACTACTACAGGATGCTTACCAACATCCCTAGTTTCTATCCACTAGATGTCAGTTATGTAATCAAAATTTCTCAATATCTCCTGAAGGGAAAATAGCCCTTGGTTGAGAACTACAACACTAACACATGAAAATAATAGGTCAAAGGGAAGCAAATGAATACCAGAATGCCCTATCATTCCAAATGCAAACTGGAAAAGTATCAAACATATTGACCGCAATAGGCTCTAAAAATTATGCAGAGTGTGGCTTAATGCAGGAAATTACTGTTATTTTATAAATTGCTTGAATATATGCAATCATCATCATCATCATCATCACCATCATCATCATCATAATTATGACCCTAAACTAGCAATGAACAAGTTGTGATCTTAAAATCGTTCCTTAATGATTCTTTAAGTTCACAGCATCTTTGTTCATAATTGTCAAAAGCTGAAGGTTACCAAGATGTCCTTCGGTAGATGAATGATAATAAATGTGGTACATCCAGATGACAGTGGGAAAATTAATAATAAGAATGAGCTATCAAAGTATAAAAAGTGAGGGAGGAACATTAATGTATACACTATGCGAAAAAGGCCATCTGAAAAGGCCGTCTACTGTGTGACTTAGTTATAGAGGAAGTAAAAAGAGGAATAGGTGGAGCACAAAGGATTTTTAGGCTTACCCTATTTTACCTCACCTGCTTTACTTCACTTTACAAACACTGCGTTTTCATTTATTTATTATTCTCTTTCTACACATTTCATTGGTGCATCATAGTTGTACATAAAATGGAATCTGTGTTACATACTTGCACTTGTTCACAATATGACAATATAATTTGGCCAGTATCACTCTCCAGCACATCCACCCTCACTACCGCCTGTCACCCCCAGTCCCTTTCCTACTGATGTCCCTTTTATTTTCATTAAATCTGTCCCCACCTTTCTTTTCCTTCTTGCTATCTAGCTTTCACATTTGAGAGAAAACAACCCACCCTTGGCCTTCTGAGTTTGGCTTATTTTGCTTAACATGATGGTCTCAACTTCCAACCATTTTCCTTCAAATGACATAATTTCACTTTTCTTTATGGCCGAATAAAACTTCATTGTGCATATATACCACAATCTCCTAATCCATTCATCTGTTGATGAACACCTAGGCTGCTCCCATAAAATGGCTATTACGATAAATGTGCATATGCATTTATCAGTTTATTATGATAACTAATTCTTCAGGATTGATACCAAGGAATGATATGTCTGGGTACTAATTTATAGTCCCACCAACAATGTGAAAGTATTTCTTTTTCTCCACATCCTAATATTTATTATTTTTTATTCTTGATGACTATCATTCTGATTGGTATGAGATGAAATCTCAGTGTAGTTTTGAGTTGCAGTTCCCTAATTGCTAATGATGTGGACCACTTTTTCATATATTTTGTTGGTTGTTTGTATTTCTTCCTTTAAAAAGTGCATCCACTGCATTTTTAACAAGCCAAAGGTTTTTGTTAACTATTAACTTAGCCAATTTATCAGTGCCATTTTCCCAAAAAATCCTGTGGAAAAGTGTGTCTGCATCACATGTTGACTTTTCTTGCAATATTTCAAACTTTTTCATTATTATATCACGTATGATGATCTGTGATCCTTGATCTATGATGTCACTATTATAATTATTATACTTATATAAGATGGTGACCTTAAGTAGTCTATTCCTTGAGACCTAATAATATTAAAATTAGATCAGTTAACAACCTTATGATGGTCTCTGTTCAAGTGCAAGGAAGAGTTCCATCTCTTTTGCTTTAAATAAAAGCTAGAAATGATTAATCTTAGTGAGGAAAGCACATCAAAAGCTGAGAGAGGCCAAAGGCTTACCCTCACCTGTCACAGTTAGCTGAGGCATGAATGCAAAGGAAAAGTCCCTGAAGTC
Organism: Marmota monax; assembly: GCF_021218885.2. Taxonomy (NCBI): domain Eukaryota; kingdom Metazoa; phylum Chordata; class Mammalia; order Rodentia; family Sciuridae; genus Marmota; species Marmota monax. The sequence continues at coordinate 1,852,955 of NW_026694999.1, read as the reverse complement.
CCATTCCAGTGAACAAATGAACGATAACAAAGAGGAACAGCCTTATTGGTGATATGAAGAAAGCTTGAGTGGTCTGAATAAAATATCAAACCACGTACAACGTTCCCTTCAGCCAAAGCCTAATCAAGAGTGAGGCTTTAATTTCCTCAATCCTATGAAGGCTGAGAGGTTAAGGAACTCAGAAAAAAATATTAAATTAGAAGAGGTTGGTTCATGACATTCAGAAAAAGAAGCCATCTCCACAATACAATGGACAATATGAAGCACGAAATGCTGTTATAGAGCCTGCAGTAAGTTATCCAGAGACCTAGTTAAGACCTCTGATGAAGCTGGCTACACCAAACCACAAATTTTTAACATAGATAAGACTTCCTTCTATTTGAAAAAGACACCATTTGGGAAATCTTCAATGCCTGACTTCAAAGCATCAAAGGACAGGCTGACTTTCTTGTCTAGGGCTAATGCAGCTCGTAACTTTAAGTTCAAATGGTGCTCATTTATTATTCAAAAATTCTTGGGTTCTTCAGAATTATACTAAATGTACTTTGACCATACTATTTCATTATTATATCACTTATGATGGTCTGTGATCAATGATCTATGATGTTACTATTATAATTATTATACTTATATAAGATGGTGACCTTAAGTAATAAATGTTGTGTTTTCTGATCACTACAAAGTCTGGGTGACACCATATCTGGATTACTGTACACTTTAAGCTCACTGTTGAGACTGTATTAATACATTTTCTGCTACATCAATGAAATATCTGAGGCTGAGTAACTTATTTTAAAAGAGGTTTATTTAGGTCACAATTCTAGAAGGTCAGGGGTATGCAACCAGGGTTTGTTCTGGTGAGGAGCTTCAAGAGATGGTATCACAATCTTGGAAGCACATGCAGGAAGAGATCACATACCAAGACAGGAGGAAGATGGGGTCCCGCTATATCTTCTGAAGCCAAACCTCCAATTGATATAAGGATTTCCCATTAAACTCCACCTATTAAAGGTCTACCATCCTTCAATATCACCAAACTGGGGAACAAGCTTCTAACACATTAGACTTTGGGGGGCACAACACTTTCAAAGTAAAGCAGAGACCTATTACTTATGAGAAAAATATTCCTTTCATAATATTGCTATCCATTGATGACACACCTGGTCACTTAAGAGCTCTGATGAAGATGTACAAGATTAACGTTGTTTTCATACCAGTTGACACAACATCATTCTGTTACCAATGACTAATTTCAAATTTCAAGTCTTATTTACAAGTATGTTTCATAAGTGACTTAGATAGTGATTCCTCTAAAGGATTTTGGCAAAATGTGTAAAAATACTGATAACTATCTGAAGAGGTGCTAGATGCTATTGAGATCATTCATGGTTTGTGAGATGAGGTGAATTATTAATATTAACTGGAATTGCTAAAGTAGATAAAATCAGATATTTAAAAGGAGACATTATAATAGATACCTCAGAAATACAAATGATCATAAGATTATTATGAACAAATATATGCCAATGAATTGAAAAAAATATGAGTCATAAATAAGTGCCTGAAAACACCAAAAAATCCTACTGTTAGGGTTTGGATGTGAAGTGTCTGCCAAAAACTCATGTGTGAGAGAATGCAAGAAAGTTGAGAGAAGAAATGATTGGGTTGTGAGAACCTTAACCCAATCAGTGGATTAATCCCCTAATGTAATTAACTGAGTGGTAACTGGAGAAGATGGGGTACTGGGGGTGTGGCTTTGGGGTATACATTTGTTTCTGATGAGTGGAATCTCTCTCTCTGCTTTCTGACCATCATGTGAGCTGTTTCCCTCTGCTACATGCTTTTGCCATGATGTTCAGTCCCATCTTGAACCCTGAGGAATGGAGTCTGCTGTCTATGGATTGAGATTTCTGAAACTGTGAGACCCCAAATAAACTTTTTTTTTTCCTCCACAGTCGTTCTGGTCAGGTCCTTTAGTCACAGCAGTGAAATAGCTGACTAAAACACCTACCAAGATTGAATAATGAATAAATAGAAAATGAGTGAAGACTACCAACAAGTAATGAAACCCAATCAGTAATTAAAAGTCTCCATTCACAGAAAATCCCAAGACCAGAGGGTTTCAGTGCTGAAATTTACCAAATATTTAAAGAAGAACTTCAGTTCTTTTCAATTTAACTCAAACTACTAAAGAAAAAAAATTGAAGACAAATAAATGCTATCAGACTCATTCTACAATGCCAACATTACCCTGATAGCAAAACCAGACATGGATGCAAAGTAAAAGAAAACTTATATTCCTAATGAAAATAGATACAGAAGTCCTCAATAAAATACCAGCAAACTGAATTCAACAATACATGAAAAATATCATTCAACATGCTCAAATGCAATTCATCCCAAGAATGCAAAGAGCATTCAATATATGCAAATCACTATACATAACACATCGTGTTTAAAAATAAGCACAAAACAAAGTGATCACTTCAATATATGCAGGAAAAGCATCTGATGAAATTCAATAGCCCTTCATGATAAAACTCTTCTAATAGAAAATTTAGATAGAGAAGAAACACACCTCAACGCAATAAAGGACAGATATAACAAATTCATAAAGGACATCAAATTGAAGGGGGAAAGTTAATGGTTTTCCTCTAAGATTTAGAACAAGTTAAAGATGTCCACTTTGACCACTTTTGTTCAGAATTCTACTGAAAGTTCTAGCCACAGTAATTAGGCAAGAAAAAAGAAATAAAGACCATCAATTGGAAAAAAATTAGGTCTGGTGGTATAGCTCAGGTTTAGATTGCTTGGCAAGTATGTGCAAGGCCCTGGGTTTCATCTTCAGCATTGAAATTTTTTTTTTTAATTTGAAATAATGATGTTAAATTGTCCCTGCTTTGCCCATAATATGATTGCATTTATTAGAAAACACAAAAGATCACCAAAAAATCTGTTAGAATTAATAAGTTAATTCACTAAACTGGTAGGATATAAAAGTCAACCTGCAAAAATCATCAGTATTTCTATAGTCTATCTTAAAAATAAACCAAGAAATTGACTTTATTTGCAATATCTACAAAGGAAGAAAATACTTAGAAATAAATTTAACCAAGGATTTGCAATATTTCTACAGTGAAAATTATAGAGCTTAGATGAAGAAAATTGAAAAATGCACACATAAGTACAAATATATCCTGTATTTGTAAATTGGAAGAATTAATATCATTAAAATGTCCATACCACCCAAAGTGATTTTTAGTAACTTGATTTAGGCCCTATCAATCTACTAATGAAATTCTTCACAGAAATAGAAAAAAAAAAGTCTAAAATTCATATGGAACCACCAAGGACTCTGAATAGCCATAGCAATCCTGAACAACAAAACCAAAGCCAGATGTATCGTATTTCCTGACTTCAAAATGCTACTGAAGCATAGCAAGCAATGGTGCTGATAGGAAAGCAGACACATTGAGACACAGAATAGACTTTAGATACTGAAAATAGATCCATGCATTTATAGACAATGGATTTTTGACAAAGGTGCCAAGAACACACATTGGAGGTAAAGGGAGTTTCCTCAATAAATGGTGCTGGGAAAACTGAGCATCAACACACAGAACTAGACCCTTATCCCTCACCATAATATAAAATCAAATCCAAATAGATTAATGAGTTAAATAGAAGACCCAAACGTACAAACACTATTAGAGTAGAACACTGGAGAAATGTTTTATATCATTAGACTATAGAAGAATTTTTTTGGGGGGATAATGCAACAAAAATAATAGGTGAATGGGATTACATCAAACTAAAAAGTTTCTGCACTGCAATGGAAGCAATCCACCAAGTGCAGAGACACTCTACAGAATGTGTAAATATTCGTATTTGGAAAATATGCACCTGGAAGGGGTTGATGTGCAGAATATACATCAAACTCAACTCAGTAGTCCCCAATCCCTCCAAGCCCCCAAACACTCCAATTAAGAAACGGGTGAGACTTCAACAGATACTTCTCAGGAGAAGATATTAAAACTATTTGTAATCTATGACTTTTATTTCATTCCTAACATAGTGATTTATGATAAAATATATTTTAAAGATCTTTCAAAATTTTATTTTTAAGTTATCAATTGAAATATTATAGTTGTGTGTATTTACTTCTTTTAATATTTTTCAGTTGTAGATGGACATAATATCTTTATCTATTTATTTTTATGTGGTGCTAAAGATGGAACCCAGCGCCCCACAGTGTGAGGCAAGCATTCTACCATGGAGCCACAGCCCCAGACCCAGGTATGTATATTTATGGGATGGAGTTAACATTATGAATTTCTCTCTACCCCAAATATTTTTATTCTTCATTCCAGATTTACTTATCATCAGAGATATATTTTAGGATGAGAAAGACATATTTCTGTGGTCTTCAATCCCTCATCCAAAACCGTCTAATCATGAGAAAAACAAAATATAAATTATACCCAAGGTAACATTACCAAATACATAGCTAATATTTCTCAAAATTGTCAAGGTTATCAAAAACAAGGCAATTCTTAGAATATGTCCCCAGTTGGGCTGGGGGTTGTGGCTTGGCCAAGGTAGAGCACTCGCCTAGCACAAGTGAGGCCCTGGGTTCTGTCCTCAGCACCACATAAAAATAAATTAATTAACTAACGATATTGTATCCAACTACAACTAAAAAATAAATATTAAAAAAAAAGAAAATGTTCCTGGTCAGTGTAGCTTAGGGAAAAATGATTAAATCCTTAATAGGATACTGTTACAGAAAAAAAAAAAAGATTTAGTAAAAACTAAGGAAATCTGAATAAAGCTTGGACTTCAATGGAGAGTAAATATTTATATTGATTTATTAATTATGATAAATGTACCATACTAATGTAAGATATTAGTAATTGGCAATTGGGTTTCATAAATATGGAAACTCTGTACCATCTTTGCCTTTCTGTAAATCTAAAACTATTCTAAATGAAAACACTTGTTTCTTAAAAAAAAAAACATTACTTTAGGATTATAAAAAATAAACAATCACAAATTTCTTGTCAGAAATTACATCATAGGATGATATGTAAGATATGTCTAATGAAATTTGAAATCCCACTGAATGCTTAAAATTTATTTTAAAAAAAAGTTTGGCAGAAGACTATACAACATGACTTGAATAATCATCAAAAGAACAACCAAAAAAGAACATAAAACCAAAAAAAAAAAAGTTGGCTTAACATTTCAGGAATTTATTTTAATTATAATTGAGTTACAATCAGAACTTATGGCAAGCTGAATGGTTCTGCATGATTAAACTTTTTTTTCCTCAATTTTGCATTTCTAGCCTCTGTCACTAAATCTCTCATATTTGAAAACACACTAGAAGCCTCTTTACATTTTGTAACAGATTTTCTCATTTCGACCAATGCCATTATAGAAGGCTAATCAAAAATTTCTGTTCAATTTTACCGCAAGAAATTAAAATGAGGGAAAATTTTTATTGATTTCTTCCTACATTTTATGTGCTGAGACGGTTAACATCTCAATAGCTACACTGACATTGGTCTATAGTCATAGAATTTGGGTTTAGTTCTGAGCCATACTTGGAAAATCTACTTCAAATACTTATAGCTCATAAAATCCTGGATCTTTCTTCCATAAAGCACCACTTTTGAAACATTATTTTTAAATATTGTTGGTCTTCCTGAAACAGTCTGCATTCTCCTCTTTTTTTATTTTATTTTTTTTTCCTACTGAAAAACCACGGTTAAAGTGTATTGTTCTAATCTGAAAAAAATCAGGTTGACTTCCCTGTATTAGACTTGCTGTATCCTATGGAGAGAGGAGGCTTTATTTTAGGAACTCTGTATTGGCAGTCTTGTTCAAAAAAATTGCTTTTTGTTTGTTTATATGTGTTAATCTTAAAAGAAGCTAAATTTTAGGAACAGTCTAGAATGAAGGTTTCCTTGATGAAAACCCTACTTACAAATTTACCTGAGGATACTTTACAGATAGCTATCAAAAACGTCCTACTTATGGCAAAATATCTTTGAATACTGAATTCTTTCATCTTCTGCACAGCATCCTTTTATTGCAAAAAGAGACAATTTACAATTGTGGCTACCAAATTCTCTACCTGGTAGTTTGGTCATCCATAAGGTTGTACCAGTATCTACCTCACCAAGTTGTTTGGAGGATTAAATGCCCTAATAGTTTGTAAAGTTCAGAGCATGACAACTAGCATATTAAGCACTTAACAGTGTTTCATAGTATTATTACTGGACTAAGCTTTGACTTTGAGCTACAAAAATGAACTATGAGTTATGACATATGGAATAGACTGAAAGCTAATTATATAGTGTATGTTTTATAGGTACTAGTCTAACATGCTGTGATCAAAATCTACAAATATCTAAGGTTAACAAGAAAGGTATTTAAAAATAAACAAGTAGAATGTTTCTTCATTTGTAAAATTTATCTGCAAAATGAGGTAATAATAGTAACCACTTGTCTTGGTTGCTTTAAAAACTGTATATGGTATATTGCTGCTGTTTTAAGAGGACATATTGTTATGGATTCAATTTTGTCTTTGCAAAATAGTATAATGAAATCCTACTCTTAGTATGCCAGAAAGTGACTCTGTGTGGAGATTAGGTCTTTACAGATGTAAGTAAGTAAAAAATGAGGTCAATAGAGTGGACTCTAAGCCCCGTATGACTGGAGTCCTTATACAGAAGGGAAATTTGAACAAAGATATGCACACCAGACTTTTGAATGATGGCACCAAATTTTTGAAATGAATTTGAATGGGCCTTGACACGGCATGAGAGGAAGCAACAATGCAGATCAAATGTGCTTTCAAGAGCACTAAGAAAGAATATTGATTAGCATCCAAGTTTAGTGATATAATGCTGCTTTTTAAATTAATTGCATTTGTGCTGATGTAGTTTCAATTAGTAACCATTTTAATTTTTATGTGGTATAGAGAAACAGGGATAGGATAACAAAGTTCTACTAGTATTAATTCAGGAAGCTTTTTCATGGAGTTGATGCAAAAAAATGATTCCACCTTTTAGTATTATTTACTATTACTAGTCGAAATGCATTGATAAAATTTCAGAAACACAGACATTTTTAAAAGTAAGGAAGAGAGGCAGAGCAGGTTAACTCATTGAACTTGAAGATATATTCTACCTAAAATAGGAAAAGGAAGAGAGCAGGAGGAGATGGAGGTGGAGAGGATGAAGAGAAGAAGAAGAATGAAAATAAGAAAGAAAGGAAAACAAGTACCAGAGAGCACAGAGGGCAAATCTCCCCCGGGCCCCTGCCCCACGATTTCATGAAGCCAAACTGAAATGGACCACACACAGCTATTCACTTCCTGGGCCTCAAAGTCGTTCCCTTCAAGAAGCCAGTGTTGGGGTAGCTGAGCATGACCCAGAGCCCTCTGCAATGTGCAGAGGGATGTGGCTTCTACTTCTGCCTCAGTACTGTTCATTCCCGGGGTGGCAGGGGGGGTGTTAAAAGAGTTAGGGAAATCTTGGTGGGCTGAATCTCTGCTGCACAGCCACCATGGGAACCAACACAGCTGCTTCCACCCTTCTAGCCTGTTGGGTGGGACTAGTGACACAATTGTTACTATTACCAAAAAAAAAAAAAAATGTGGTTCATGATTTGCTTTAAAAGTAGTTATTTGAGATTCCTTTAAGATGCTTAACTGGCACAAAGACAAGTAGTTACACACAGATATTCATTTCCTCCTGTGATTATTTTTACTACGAATTTATTTTACAATTCTGAATTAAACAACAAAATTGATTGCAATAGTTCTGGCCAGAGGACCTGATAGCAGAAATGTGCTTATAGACAGACACCTTTATCTCTCCTGGGTTCACTTTCGTAGCTTTGCGGAGAGCTGGTGCGAACTTTAGAGATGATCTTGATTTTGCCAATGAGTAAACTGTGATCCAGAGGAGGAAAGTGAATTTCTGAGGCTCACAGTGGCATCACAATGATACTATCCCAATCATAACAAAAGGCCCACCATTAAATTAATTTACTATATTTTGGGCATTATTAATTTATTTCACTACAGTGGCAAAATGGAAATGATTCTAAAATAAGAGGCTTTCTTTTTACTAGAAAAAATTGCTTAGATATCATTGAGTACTAGCCTACTGAATATTTATGTTGATTTTGTTAATGCAAGATCTTTATGTATATTAATTTATTCTAGATTTGTAATTTGATATTAATGCTACAAGGAATGTAGGTGATAGATGCAGTTTAAAGCCCCTTAGTCACATTATTTAAATTCCACTTTTATTCACATTCATGTCTTTTACTTCCTTGAGTACAACTAAGCATTGTCCACAAAACAGAAATAAATGAGTATCACAAAAAATTATTCCATAGATAACTACAAATATTCACAACTCAGGCAAACTCTCATCTGAGATTCCTGTCCTAATGATATTGAGCAGCAACACAGAACTTGTTATAAGCAAGGGAAGAAAAAGTTGGTTAACAAATATTTTTGAACTTTTCTGTGAGGTTGAAGTAAATTATATCATTACATATTAGAAAGCATACTTAATATGAATTATATTCTATAATTAAACACATGTCTTGTACAGCAGAAAATAGAATAGAAACTTCAGTTTTTCATTATAAGAAAATTATTCTAAGACATACAAAAGTACTTTCAACCATACTACTCTGAATTTTCACCACTCCTGTGCATTAGAAGATACATAAATGTTTAGTCTACATTGTAGTATGTCTAGCAATATGAGTATAAATTGATTTACCACTAAATATCATATCAACAAATATTTAAGGCCAAAATTCATATAATTCTTAAGTAATCAGAAAATACGAGAGTTACCCCAAAATTTATATAGTAAAATATAGAGATATGTTTAGGTGGGGTTCAGATATGTATATTGCCTATAAATTAGAAATAGATTTTTCTGTTATTCTGTATGGGAATGTCAAAGTCCTTTGTAAAAAATAATCATAAATCAGTAGGCAGTTTTGCTGCCTCTAGGAACAAAGCAAGTTGTACCTCATATAATTTGAGAATTTGAAAAGAATTTTCACAAGAAAAAAAATCTTAATTTGGAAGTAATGTCATCAAGATTTAAGATAGCCCATCAATGAAGAGAATGTTAATGTGTTTAAAAAATACTTTCTTAGCAGATGAATGTAAACACCTGTGTGCTATTGAAATAAACCCACATTAAACACTAAATGCTGAGAAATAACATACCCAGGCGCTCACGCATCTTCCGCAAGTGGTGATTTTGAAATCCCCATAGAGATCTTTGATTGCACCAGTTGTGAAGAATCCTTCCACCATCAGCAGAATGCCATACACGAAGAATGCAGCTGCAATGCCGTAGATCACATACTTAAAGATGTCAATCCTGGGGGAGAAGGGAAAAGTGTTGTTGGTCTGCAGAAATTGATTCTCGCATGCTTAAGTCTCTTTTGGAAGGAAAGTTGGAGAATGTTGATATTCACGGTGGCGGCTGAATTTACAAACATTTTTGCTTCATATTTCTAATGTGTAATATACATTTTGTTCTGCCACTTTTAATATTTGTCCTGAAGGGATTTGAGGTTTTCGTGTGTAAGTATCTTCTTCCCTTCTAGCATCCCCGCTTCCCTGGTTCACATCCTTGTAGTCTTGGATAAGCAGTGAATTATATTTCCAAAGGAGTTTACTTAAATTCATTTGATAAGTAGGATAATTTATCTGACTAGTAAAAAATGTGAATGTAAACATTTATATGTACAACATTGAGATTTTAAAACATTTTTTAAAAAGAAAGCTTGATAGGTAATGATGTATTTTGCATAAAATGACATACTTAATATGTCTTCCCTCTGAATAATCAATTTTGTTTTATTTTATACTTACCTTAAACCATCACAAATATTTGCTGCTGTTGCTAACGCAATCTCAGTAATAACAAGGATATAATTTTACAGATAAATTGTAATTTATCTATAAAATTTAGCCAGAATCACTAATTATACAGAACTGGGCATGAATTAAACCATAGCATAATTCCATAAAGGGTTGGGAAGATACTTTTCCTTTTCTCACAATTGATTGCCCAATAGAAGAAAAAAATCACATGGCTAAAAGAAAACATTTACATAGGAAATATAAAAGTGCACACGCAGAGAACTGATTCATAGATAATAGATGGAGATAGAGAGTAAGGTAGATAGGTAGGTTGTTCAGATGGATGGATGAATAAATAGACAGATGACAGATTTATAGATGTTAAATAGGTAAATTCATAGTCCATAGCTTTGCACCTAGGATATGAATATTCACTGGGATTAAAGAGAACACTAGTGTTTTTGTGAAGTGAGTTTTTATTTGCAGTTCCTAGTTTTGAAAATATTCATTATATATTTATTCTCCAAATGGTATCTTTTAAAACTATGGGAATATTTACCATCATTGTGGCTTGGAGTTAAAGATCATTCCATTAAGATTTATTATTATATATTTTTATAACCAGTGGCCATTTTACATTCAATGTAGTCAAAGTTGTAAAAATGCCAGTGAAATGTAGATGTGACATACCACCAGTTTAATGCTCTACATTTACTTAATTTAAGAAACGGATCATCTACAACTTTTGGAATGTATTCACTCTATGTATGCATAGTTTATGATACAGGACACGACATTCTAACCTAAAAGTCAACACAGCACCAATATTGATGTACCTTGAGGCTAAATACTTTTTGGACACAGTGGGATGAATTTGATAAGACATAATTGCATAATTCAGCAAAATCCATCCATGGTGTTTTGGTAGGGATTGCATTAAATCTGCAAATCACTTCCAGTAGTACAGACATTTTAATGATATTTCTTATTCTAATTTATGAGCACAGGATATCTTTTTATTTGTCTTCAGTATCTTTCATCAATGTTTATTTGGTTTTGCTTTTTATACCACTTTATTCCAACCTGAGCACCTCAATATAAAACTGAATACTGATGAACTGTTTTCCTTACTAATTCTAAATTACTGCAAAATGAATATGTTCTGCTAGCAGCTCAATACTTAAATACTTAAAAAGATTAAATCATCTCTGACACATGGTAGATTTAAAATAATGAAAAGAATAATAAAATAATTTTAAATAATCTGAACTGATCAAAATAAAATAGACTTTGAAAAACAAGGTTGCAATATTGTTACTAACATTGCAATATTTTTGTTACAAATTACAGATACGTTGTTTTGTAGAGTTCTATACATGGGGAACAACTGAAGCCACTTCCTTTCAAAGGAGGAAGAAATAAATTAGCTGTTTTAGTAACTGTACATTTTGTATACTTTTAAGTAACTCTTAAATATTACAGAAAAATAATAATGTTTTCTTGTGTTCCTCTAGACATCTTTCAGTTCTGGTTAATTTTACTGCTAGGTCTTTTGTTTGTTTTGTTTTAAGACTATTGTAAATTTAATAGATTTCTTGATCCTTATTTCATCACTTCTGCTTTCTTCTACCATGTGTATACTTTCATTTTATTATATTTAGATTCAAATTTAGTGTTTATTATTTGAGTGGTATAAGAATTGGACACAATTTTATTTTTCAAACTGACTACTTGTCTTACCATTTATTAAAATATAATCTTTGATCGGCTTATTTCAATACTACCACTATCCTAAAATACAGATAGATTGATTGATTGATTAATCGAGCTAAGTCCTGAGCTAAGTCCATTTCTATCCTTTCCATTTTATCCCACAAGTGTGTCTGTGCATGTGTCAGTCAGTACAGCATTGCTCTAATAATAGAGGCTTTGGGTGTATCTTGATATCTTCCAGGTTTAGACACCACCAAGATCTTCCTTGTCAGTATTTTCTTAGCTCTTCTTATGTTTTCATCTTTTCCTGTGAATTTTAAGTTTAACTTCTTTAGTTCTAGAGAAAAGCTCACTGAAGTTTGTTTGAGAGAACTAATACTTTAATAATCCTCACCAAGAACCAGGGATGCCTTTTCATTTGTTCACATCAACTTTTACAACTCTTGGGAACATTTTACTGCTTACTTCAGGTCAATTTTAAGTACTTACAATTAAGTTTATTATTTGGCTTTTTTGAACAATGTAAATAAAATTTGCCTTTACCACCAAATCTTCTAATTATTATTTGTCTATACAAATGTTGCTGTTTTTCATGTAGATTTTTTTTAATCCTGTACATTGCTGAATGCTCTTATTTTTTGAATTAGCTTAATCATTGATCCTTTAAGATTGTCCCAGATATATATCAACCTATTATCTCAAAGAGAGTTTTATTTCTTATTTTCTAAGTCTTAGGTAGCTGATTGTTTTCTCTAATCTAACTGAATTAGTGAGTACATCCAGAATAATGTTGAGCAGAAGTAGAGATTATTCTTACCTTCCTTGTCCCTAATTTTAGTGGGATTGTCTGAATAATATTTCTAAGTTTAGATTTGTTTATATGTATATATGTATACTTATAAGTATATATATATATATGTATGTGTATAAATATGTATGTATGTATACACATGCCCACATATATATGTATGTATAACATCTATTGCTATTTTTTAATTTTATTGGTTCTTTTTAATATTACATAACAGTACAGTCTATTTTGATATAATTATACAAGAATGGATAATATCTTATTCTAATTAGAACCCTAGTCTCATAGATGTACAAGTTGGTGAGATTCACTGTGGTGTATTCATATATGTACATAGGAAAGTTATGTCAAATTCATTATACTGTCTTTCCTTTTCCTATCCCTGCTTCCTTCCCTTCATTCCATTTTTCTTATACACTGAACTTTAATTCCCCCTGCTCCCCTTGTTGTGGGTTAGCATCCACATATGAGAGAGAACATTTGACCTTTGTTTTGGGGGTCAGGTTTATTTTACTTATCCTAATATTCTCCAGATCTATCCCTATTGCTATTTTAGAAGTTTATTAGAAATCAACAATTTTTACTAATATGACTTTTAAGTTTAAATAAAAAATATCAATAAAACATTGTGTGTAGGCCCTTTTTTGCGGGTATTTTGGAAATGGGCTTAATCCCTCCATTGAAACTAGAAATAGATTTTCTGTTCAGCTTCCCTATACATCTTAGAGTTCCAAATTGCTGTTTATACCCATCTGGATTCTTCTCACATAAAAAGTAGGAGATTAAAATTGCAGAGAGAACTATACAGCCATGCTTTCTTTGCTCATGTAGCTCTAAAATTTTCCAGTGCTTTCACTTTCACAAAAAGTTTTTATTAGCAAAAATTGTAAAAAGAGCAAAGTAAAAACACCTTTGGTTATGGTGGTCAGCTAAAAACCTATCCCTTCAACATTCACTTTATAATCCCTGAATCCTATGATTCTTACTTGATAAGGCAAATGGGTGAATATTACTTAATATTACTGAAATTATGGTTAAGTTAAGGATCTTGATAGGAGAAGATGATCCTGTATCATTCAGGTGGGTCTTTAATATAATCACATGTACCCTCATGGGGGACAAGAAGAGAGAGCTTTGAGAGAGACATGCAGAAAAAAAGAGAAAGTACTAAAATGGAGGCAGAGAATGGAGTGAAGTGTCTTCAAGCCACGGAATGCCTGTACCACCAGCTCCAGGAAGAGGCCAAGAACACCCTTGCATTCTGGAAAGGTCCAACCCTGCAGATGCTTTCACTCCAGACTTCTGGCCTTTCCAGTATATATTGCCTCCTTATTTTCCTCCTCTTCTTTTTCCTCTAATGCAGTGCTGGGGATTGAATTTAGTGCTTACTCATTCATTCTAGGCAAGTGCTCTACCTCTGAACTGAACCCAAGTTCCATTTTTGTGTTGTTTTGTTTTAAGCTACCAAGTTTGTGGTGACTTCTTTATGAAGGTGGCAAGAAACTAACATCTATTGATTAGTCTGAATAGGAGGTTGTTTTGAACTATTTCTGACATTGCCTCTATGATGCATGCTATAATCATGTATTAGAATACAGAGATTTGACAGAGATGCTGGAGTATGTAGTATCTCTTCTTAGAGTTGGAAAATGTTAATTTTAACATTTATTGTTGAATATGGAGAAGGGACCACTAGTCCCTTCTTAATCAGTTCAATGTGTTAATGGATAAGCAATAAACATATTTTCCAGTATTGGGTATAGATATATTGAAGTTAATGGTTCCATTTGCTTTTCTATTAGAATTCAGAAGAGAACACAGTACCACAACTTTAAAGAGATTTTGAAAATGCTTTGAATGTTCACAAATGTCATGCAGAAAATTCATGTTAAATTATTTTTATTGTGGTAAAAATCATGTAATATTTAATCTCTTAGCAGATTTTTAAGGGAATCTTATAGTATGGTTAACTATAAACACAACGTTTTTGTGGCCGATCTAGAACTTTTCATCTTGCAAGACTGAAACTTCATACCCATTGAACAGCAACTCATCTATTCTCCCACTAGCCCCTGGCAATCATCACTTCTGTTTCTATGAGTTTGAGAATGTCATATATCTCATATATATGGAGCTTACAGCATGTTCCTCCTGGTGGCTGCCTTATTTCACTTAGACTAAAGCCCTGTCATCCATATTTTAGAATCTGGCAGGATTTCACTTTGAATGTCTGAATAATATTCCATTACATACATAAACCATATTTTCTTTATCCATCCACAGATATTTAGTATGTTTCCACACTTTGGCTATTGTTACAGATAATGCAATAAATATGGGAGTGAGGGTATCTCCTCAAGATCTTGATTTCCCTTCATTTGGATGGATACCCAAAATTAGGATTGCTAGATTCTATGGTAATTGTATGTTTAAAAGTTTTAAGGGACCTCTGTACTCTTTTTACACAACAGCTGTACCATTTTACATTCCTATCAACTATGCACAAGAATTCAGGTTTTACTTTTAATCTTTAATTGATTATAAGCAGATTTTTGTTGGGAATTGAATTGATCTGTAAAGCAGTTTGGGTTGTTCAGGCATATTAGCAATAAAAAGTCTTCTAATCCATGAATATGGTAATTTTTCCATTTATTTGTGTCTTTGATTTCTTTTAGAAATGTTTTGTAGCTTTCAGTGTGCAAATGTTTTGCCTCCTTCGCTCATTTATTCCTAAGCGATTTTTCCCTTCTTGGATGCTATTATATGTAGAAATATATTGGCATGAATTCAATCATCCTAAACTTGTTAAATCTTGTTTGGGGCCTTAATGTATTATATATACTGGTTAATATTCCATACACACTTGAGAAAAATGTGTATTTCTATTGATGTTAGGTAGAATGTTATGATATTTGCCTTTCATGTTCATTTGGTCTAAACCTTGGTTAAAAGTTTCTGTTTCTTTATTGATCTCTAGAATTTTTCTCAAAGGACCCC
This sequence comes from Marmota monax, assembly GCF_021218885.2. Classification (NCBI taxonomy): domain Eukaryota; kingdom Metazoa; phylum Chordata; class Mammalia; order Rodentia; family Sciuridae; genus Marmota; species Marmota monax. Next base: position 1,837,515 of record NW_026694999.1, on the reverse strand, counting down.
TGTCACACAAACTATATTAGTTCTGTCAATTAGAAGAATGAATTGAGATGTAAATGAGTGCTTGGGCAGCTCTCTGAAGAGTCAGAACACTGGATGAACGCTCCACTTTTCTCTTTCCCCCCAAGGGAAACTCATCAGTTGGGACATTTTCGCCCAATGCCAGGCTGTATGGCTTGTGGTAGGGGCTGATGTGGGCTATTTCACATGGCTCTTTGTACCTGTTTCAACGTGACTACTAACCAAAAGGGCTAGTGCTTACTATTTCATCATCTTTGTTTCCAAAGTCATGTTTATTTAATTAAAATGCATGTGTACATCAAGTCTGGCATTTTGCAGGAAGTATAATGCCAAATCATGGATGACAATTATATCAGTCATATACCTTTTGGTTTGCCTTTTTGAAATTTAAGAATTTCAAACTAATATTCTGTTAGAATATCTGTCAAAAATAATCATAACTTTGTGAAATTCACTAAAATTTATAATTACTATTGATAAGTAATAATAATAAGCAATGATTTATAGTAAGTACTGCAATAAAATGATCAGGCTATATATTAATTTTTTATGGCTGCTCTAATAAACAAACTCAAGGTTGAAAACAAAACACACTTTCTTACAGTTACGGGTGTCAGAAATTTGAAATCAGTTTCACTGGGCTGAATCCAGGGTGTTGGCAGAGTTTCACTCCCTCTAGAGACTCTTCAGAATGTTGCATTTTGCAGCTTCAAGAGCTACATTCCCAGCAATCCTTGACTAGTGGCCCCTTCTCCATCTTCAAAGATGTAGGCAACACCTCATTTCAGGAATCACACTGGCTTTTTCTCTGGTCAAATATCTCTCTTCTTCCCTCTCATGACCCTTGTATTGTGAGGGTTCACCTGGATAATCCAGAAGGATCTCGCCACCTCAAAATCCTGACCTTAATTAAACTCTTTAGTCTACTTTTTCTATATCAGGTCATATACTCAGGTGACAGAGATTAGAATCTGGATATCTTTAGGAGCGATTATTCAGATTACCACAAGTTATACACTTTAACTTGCACGTTAATTTCTGCATGTTCAAATATTCTTAGGCATACTTTTTTTTCTTCAAACAACTTGAAGATGAAAATTTCTTAATATATTCCAAAATCAATTTCAATATTTTAAACCACCAAAATATTTAAATTATAATGAGCCTGACCTTGACTTGATTCCTTCTACTTTATCATAAAAATACTCTTTTTATTAACATGCTACCTGTCAACTTAATATAACAAATAACTTCACATTTATATTAGGAAACTTAAACTCTTGTTATTTAGATAAATATACATTTCTGTAAATGACATATCATTGATAATGCATTAATAACCTTCTGATATGAAGCCACTGACTTAATGTCCATAGAAGAATTAAATAATCCTAAGTGTTTCTTTCCTTTCACTAATTTTTTTTTCCAAAGTTATCTTTATGTTATCCTATTCTAAAGCATTTTGCTTACTTTTAAAATGTAAACTTTCAAATTTATCATTGTTTGTATACACAACTATCTTACTAACCAGAAAACAATGTCTGTTCATTGGGGGAAAATGAATGAAAAATCACAACAAACAACAAAAAACTCCAACTGTTTGCTGTTTATTCTTCCAGTTTAATATAAATTTAATTTTACAAAAGTTATGAGTGTTATAGACTATTTGAAAACTTCCTATTTAAACTATTACATAATTTTTCAATATTTTTTAGGGTTATGGTACATTCTATCCTTTGAAGAGGTATTTTATCAATACCCTACTTTTGATCAGTGGTAAGAAGAATAATGCTCCTCTCAAAGATGTCTAGAGTCTAATCCCCAGAACCTGTGAACACATCATATTACATGGAAACAGGGACTTGGGGATGAGAGTAATGATCTCAAGAGGGGAAGGTTATCCTGCATGATCTGGGTGGATCCATATAGTTATAAGGGTTCTCAAAAGTGAGAGAGGTGGAAGGGGCAAGATCAAAATCAGAGATGGAGTTGAAGATGCCACACTGTTGGCTCTGAAGACAGAAAGGGTCATTGAGCCAAATAATGCAGGCGGTTTTTGGAAGTTGGAACAAGCAAGGATATGGATTTTCCCCTAGAGACTCCAGGTGGGACAGAGTCATGCCAACACCATGATTTTAGCCCATTTCAGTAAACCCAGTAAGACTCCTTTCAGACTTCTGACCTCCAGAACTATAAAAATAAATTTTGTGCTGTTAAGCCACTAAATGTGTGGTCATTTGTTTTCCAGGAGCAGTGGGAAACCAGTGCATCAATATTGCAAACAGCATGGCAGTTATGCTTTGCTAGTCTTTGCTCAGAGCCTAAATTGTTTCCCAGAGTTAAATTCCTAGAAAAATTAAAGTATGTGTATGAAGATAGTGTCCAGAAAGTTTGTTCTAAAGTGAAAATTTATTCGTAAAGAGAAAAAGGGCTTCTCTATTTCCTAATACCAGGTATTATAATTTTCTGATGTTATCACTTTAAATGTTTCTTAGGTTTTTTTAGTGATAATTAACATACATTTATTGGCTATTAATCTGTTGTATTTTTATTGGCATTGCTGTTTATATTTTACCTTTGTTTCAATAGAATATTTTTGGCTTAGTTTTTCATTTATTAACATTATAAATTCTTGTCATGTATACTACATTTTTATCAGTTTTTATGTAAATTCAATGTTTAAATAACATTTAAAGAGTAAACTTTAAATTTTTATTAGGTCAAATCCATAAATCCTTTGTGATTTCTTATTTTGCTGATATACTTCTTATCCCATAATAAACAAAACTTTAATTTATATTTTATTCTAGCCCCTAAAAATTAGCTTAGTCTTCAATTTAACTTTCAACTTTTAACTTTTTTTTAGTAAATTTTGAGGTAGAGACATAATTTTATTTGCACTTGTCAGTATGCACATGTTGGGTCTCTTTTTATCACTGTATTTTGTCTCATTCAATATAATTTTCTGTGTGTCTTTGTAAATAACACATAGCACAAACTGTTATAGTTTCTTCACTCCATTTGTTTAGCCTGATGAATTACAGAATTCAGTTAAAAGAGTGACTCCACCATTCTATAATCCATATCTGTTTGGTCTGATGTGGATGACACTTTGCTCTCCTGTCTTCGATATGTCAGTCTTGAGGACAAGGAATTTGTCTGGCTCTGCTATGCCTCCCTGAAGACTAGCACAGTGATTGGCACATAGGATAGCTCAGTGAATGAATATGTTAAAAGAATAATCAAACAAAAGATTATCCTGGAAAAGATCTAGACTTTTGAAATCAGGAGTATCTTAGAACAAAAATGAATTCTAGGTTAACATATATTCACATACTCAATATTCACAACAACTCAATTAGTGAAATGGGAGCTATTATTAAGATAACTGATCTTAAAAATAAACTAGACTAAGTGAATCACAGATTCTAAGCATCTAAGAACTGAAAATTCATTAACAGCTTTATCTAAACAGCTGCACTAACCAACAAATCATTACATTCCAAGGCAATCCATCCCTATAACTTAGAATCCTAAGCCTGTGTCTTTCTTTTCACCATGAAGAACAAAGTAAGTTTGCTTCTACCTGATAACCTTCAAGATATCACTTAAACAAGATTATTATGTTCTTTATTTTTCCTAAAATGACTGTATTCTTGCATTTTTGAATGTTAAGAGAGAAGTTAGATCTTTAAATTCAAATCCAGCCTGAACCTTGCTCAAATGTTTACCTCTGCTGTTATCTCTATCCTGATGGAATAGTAAAGCAATAGCAGTATTATGGTAAGTGGGCCATGTCCAGGAACAACCAGATATTAGGAAGCATGGCAGTGGGCATTACAATTGAAACAGGGCTTCAAGGAATAGAGCATTACCATTAATTTAACAATCTTTATCATCATTATCATCACTATCCCCAACACAATAAATAGCTGTACAGTGCTTCTGTGTACCAGAAATAGTTGTTTTAAAATATCAACAAATTTTATATTCATCAGAAACTTAGGAAGTAGGCAACATTAGTTTGTTCCTTTTACTGAAAAGAGACTGAGGTAGAGAGGTTAAGTAACTTGCCCAAGTTAAGATATCTACAGTGGCAAAGAGCCAAACTGGATCAAACCCAGAAAGTATGTTGTATCCTTATCTAAATTCTTCACATTTAGATATTTGGTTTTGTTTTTGTTGTTGCTTGTTATGGTTTGGATGTGAGGTGTCACCCCAAAACCAAAAGCTCATGTGTCAGATAATACAAGAAGGTTCACAGGAGAAATGATTGGGTTGTAAGAATCTTAACTTAATCAGTGATTTAATCCTCTGATAGGGATGGTAACTGAAGTGGTAGGGTGTGGCTGGAAGAGGTGGGAATTGGGGCGTGACTTTGGGTGCACTTTTGTATCTGTCGAGTGGAGTCTGCTTTCTGATCAAGATGTGAGCTGCTCCCCTCCATCACACTCTTCTGCCATAAATTCAGCCTCACCCGCAGTCCTGAGGAATGGAGCCAGCCTTCTGTAGCCTAAAACTTCTGAAACTATGAGCACTCAAGTATATTTTTTCTCCTCTAAAATTGTTCTGGTCAGATCCTTTTAGTCACAGCAGAGAAAATGCTGACTAAACATTACTTTACCTCAGCATTTTAAAAATTAATTAATCAATTTAGGAACACTCATTTGTGGAATACTAGCCTGGCTAAAATATTGGCTAGTGAAATGCATACTATTTGATTATTATTTCAGAAATCAGGAATTCAGTGTGGTTTTCTAACCTAACTGTCAACATGATTTAAATTATGTTTGAATTTTTAAGACTAATCAATAATCTCTCATTGATACTAATTTTTCTCATATGCAGACATTGTGGTAAGTAAGACTTCAGCAGTCTGATGTAATTATCAGCACCCTAGATCTGTTCAGGTAGTTTGCATACTGCTATGGTTCTTGTCAGCCTATAAAACCTCATTTTGTCTTGAAAATCATGGTTATTTTCCCTTCTTATTCTCACTCATCAAGCAACTGACAACTGTGTCCTATTTTATTAATATCTAAGTGATGTATAAAAATTATAAGCAAAGTCAGAAATACAGACCCACATGAAGTTAATTGAGAGTGAAATCAATTAATCTATTTTATCCAAACTTACTGCTTGATTTTGCTTTGAAATATTGAAGAATTAATTATCTAGTGAACTCAGGTTTTGATCCATTGAACTGAAATCACAGTTATAACATTTTGAAAACAAAATGTCTTCACTCCAGTAATCAATGATATCAGATCCTGGATATTCACTATAATTTGCCAAAGCCCAAGCACCGTCCATACTAAATAATTTATGGGTGAGTATTAATTGTGAGTAAGGCTGATCTTCTCTCAGTTCTCAGGAGAGTTATTCAAGAAGCCAACTCACGCAGAAAAATCAGTGATTTAATCATTTTCATAGCTAATTTTCTAACAAGTGTCTGTATTTCATTGACCTATATGAATCCACTTTCCAAAGTAAAATACTTACCCTCCTTCTTATTCGCTGTCAAGTGACACTAATGGATCACAGCAATAACACCTTCCCCAAAATCTCTCAGGATAAGAAAGTCTAAATGGCAACTTAGAACATTTCTTCTTCATCATAAAAGAAAGTGGCAGAGTAGAGAGCTGTTTCCAGTGTTGAGTGTGCCCAAGTGACTGCGCTGAACACACAGAAGTTGTGGTTGGAGGGTAGGAACACTGATGGGAGCCATAGGTTAAGTTCCACACTTATCATTATGAGTTTAGAGCCAACAAATGACCTAGATTTGAGGAATTAAACTGACAGATTAAAAAAAAAAAGCTTCTAGGAAACCAAGTAGGTAAGGAGAGATAGAGATATACTAAAACTTACATCAATAGGGCACAAAATCTTTGAGAAATTCACTTCTCCTACCCCTCTCTGAAGGTCTCTACACATCAAATGTAATATGACAAAGTGATTCAATGGGTAACATCAGCTGGGGATATAAGACCCAGATTTCAGATCACTTTCTACTGGGTGGGCTAATGGTGTTTAGCATTAAATATCTGAAAGACAGATTGCATAAGAATGGAGATTATTTGCATACTTATTTATGATAAGTACATTCTGCATGCTGGGCAGGTGATTATGGATCAGAATAATCATATTTCAGCACGCTTGCCCTTGAGATTTCCTCTCAGGAGACAGTGACCATGTAGGGATACTTGTAAGTATTTGAGAAGAGAGAGAGAATGGAGAAGAATGAAGGGAGAAGAAGGGTGGGATTTATGAAGGAGAGAAAATAGAGAGATTTTGTGGTCCTGAAGATAAAGAAGGGATTAATTCTCAGATTCTAAAAACCATGGGTGGAAGTCTCAAGTCTTGGAAAATTGTATCTTTTCATTTAGCCATCCAGTGAACAGGCTTCTTTTCCTTTCCAAGTATAAGATATAGGATGAAAACTATGGTTGAATTAAGCATGAAAACTATGGAGAAAAGTAACAAGAATCTCAATAAATTACTAAAATTGGCTCTAAGTCCTTTCTTCACACTGTCTTAATTTTCTTTTTCAAACAATTTATTACCAAGCAAGAAGTATCTCCTGAAAGCACATTGCTCATTCTCCACTGCCTTGTATTTAACCTTTTCCTTTTCTCTTATACCCCATCCTCAGCCCTTCACAGGTTAATCTCTACTTCCTCTGAACCTTTATGCAAATTTTGACCTTATCAATTGGCACTGATCACACTGACAAGTTTACAGAATGCATCTGCCCTCTGTGTTTTCATGAACTATTTTTTTTTTTTTGGCAGAGAGAATCTTAATCCATTTGGCAGCTCCACAGGACCCATAGAAGAAATTCAAGTAATTTGAACAAAGAAAAGAGAGATAATGTTGGTATTAATTTCTCCCAACCAAAACGATGTTTTTCCATTCCAAAAGTGTGTTACTGGTGGCATTTAATTTCTCATGTAACAGACCAAAGGTAAAAGTACTAAATAAAATCTCTGACCTCAAATCTCTCTTTTAAACTCACAATTTCAGCGCTTTAGTTGAGTTCAGAAATATATTAAAGTTTGTTGTCTAAATATCAAATATATCTTGATAATTGGTTGCTAATAGATGTATATAGGCATGCCATTTATTAGGCTTATGATTCCTAACAAACTTCACACTCTATAACCAAATTTAGCACTTTGAATGTAGCCTAAGTATAGAGAATCTGTAGATTTTTAAGGACATCTGTGGTAGCTTAAAATAATGAACAGTGAGAACATATTTTGTCCAGGGTAGGCTGAGATACAACTAAAAAGAAAATGTCAGTTTTATCACATTAAAATAGAGGCATGCAATCATCTTCTTAAAACTTTCTGCAAACTAACTTGCAGTAATACCATGCATTTTCAAATAGTTTAATTATATCCAAATGACAAATATCATTTATAAGCTTAAGAATTGATTCAGGCATATTTGAGTCTAAGTTATTGATAGCCACTGAATTTTGGTTTTTATGTGTATGTTTGCATTTAATCTGATGGAAATTGATAAACTGTCTACTGCTACAGGTGTAAAGAATTCAATTTGGCAGATAATGTTAACTCTCTAGAATGAATTTGCAAAATAAAGTTGTAATGGAAGATGTATAACTTTTAGCTTGCTATTAAAAGTTCATTGTCATTTGTCAGTGTCCATGGTGATTCTCTATCCTTGATACTGCACAGTTAGGGACTATATTTGTATAGAAGCTTTATTTCTTAACTAATCAATCCTCCTCTTCCCTCTAATCACTATGTGTGGGTTGTAGGGAGTTTCCCTAGTCTCATAACAGTTTTTAAATTTTATTTCTTTTTTTAATCAGTGTTTTCACTTCTAAGATATTTTAGATGCACATAAATATTCTAACTTATCTTTTCCTAAAAATTTTCAATCCATTCTGTCTGGAAGTACATCTCAAAGTAAAGAATTCCTGCTTTATTTATCCATATGAATATGTAACTGTATTCTCTTTTCATTTTCATGGAAAATTACTCACTTGAATGAACAAAATAATGAATACAATTGATAAAAATATCCTGTTCAGAACAACCTTCTTCTAGATGACAAAGAAACATAGTAATATGATATATTTTTGATAATGCAGTTGGAGAAGAGTTGTCTTCTACCTAGAAAATGGTCTAAGTTGATCAAGTCTTGTCTCAGATTAGGGTTTTAGGTTAAAATTAAACCAGGACAATAGCAACTGCCCTACATTAATCAGAGTTTTGACCAACTTCTTTTAGATGGAATTACAAAATAAAAAGCAAAGCTTCTCTAGCCATCCAGATAACCACAAAGACTTAAAAGCCTAAATGCATTTTATTCCAGAAAAAGTGAATATACATTAAGAGTATTTTAATTTATGTAGAATGACAACATAAAGGACATAAAGCACAATACAAACACACAGTATCAAGTAATATGTAATAAATGCAATAAATTTCAAGGGTAACAAAAACTGATGGGTCCTGGGACAGATTATAGTACGATTACAAAAAGAACTTGTAATAAACAAGTCATTTTTCTTTTTTGTAGTTATGAACTCACTGAATAGATTCAATAAGTAACTCATTTGGAAATAAATTCTTCTGTAATTAATTCTCAAATTCCTGTTTACTATAATATAAAGCAATAAAGGACAGAAATTTGAACAACAACCTTTCACTTTCAGACAATTTAAGTTACCTTTCTAAAAATCTATTCTTTCAATATCATCATGATTTAGTAATACCAGGAATTTCCATTTTGGAAAAGAAAAGCATAACTGGTATTTTGAGGAAAAAATTTGCTCAATTTCTTCTTGTGATTTATCCTTTTACAGAAAGCCTGAGAACCGTCCACAATTTTGACATAATTTTCTGTGAGGCAGGAAAAGTAGAGGATACCATATCTGTGGCTGAATTAGACTGTTTTGAAAAATAAGAGTACCTTGGATTGTTTTTAAAAGACTTTTCCTGGAATTAGCAGCAGATATTTAGATGTCTATCTCAGTATGTTCTTTATTATCTTTCTGTTGAGCCTTTGCTCAAATTGAAAGAGCAAGAGAGAAGTAAATATTCTACCTAATGGTAATTGAAGTCTACCTAAAACCTGAGTCAAAGCCTGAGCAAACCTGAATTAATTTGGTTTCTGATTTTATGCCAAGAGCCTTGTGTTGATGGAAAGGCCAAGGCTCTTCTGAACCATGTACACCTAGTAGTATCTTTTTCATCCATATTATCACCTCCCTAACTCTAGATGCCCATTTATTTAACACACAGCAAATGTAAACAACATACACACTTCATCTAAGTACTAGATTGACTCACATGGTAAAAACATCCAGTGTGTCTCCAGCAGTTCTCGCCATCTCAAAGTAGGTTTGCAGAATGTTGACAGTCCCGGAAAGTGCTTCATGTCCACAGCCACAGAACAGGGCCACGCCCGCATAGAGCAGGATGGTGGCAATCAGAGATGCATACGGAATCCCTCCTAGGCATTTAATACAGCACTCAAAACACCCTGTAGAGATCAACAGGAAATATGTGAAAATTGCATGCTTTGTTCATTTAAATTAAAAAAATCCAACTTTAGCATGGGAAGTTATATTTGCATTGATAGATGCTATCAGGTCAACCATATAAATCAAGTCCTATGATGTCCTGGACAATATAAAGATCAACTCCCTTTTTATAATCCATGTTGCAGAAACAGAAAATGCTTATTACTTATGATGACTCCTTTATGCCCCAAGTCCACAGAAGCCCTTCTTTTCCAGCTCAAACTTCTTTTGATAATCTTTACCATTCCTGTATGTATATCATTCTACCTTGAGTTTATAGCTCTCAAAATATATGCTCACACTTTTTTTTAAAAAAATAATTTTTGTAGCTGTAGATGGATACAATACCTTTATTTTATTTATTTATCTTTATATGGTCTTAGGATTGAACCCAGGGCCTCACATGTGCTAGGCAAGTGCTGTACCACTGAGCTATAACCCCAGCCCCTGCTCATTCTTTTATTTTAATGATAATTAATCTTTTGAACTCTGTGGCTATATTTTTCAGTGAGTTGAAACCAGTTACTGCATTGTAAACTTAAGTTGTTGAATTTTGGCCAGCAAATTTTTAAAATGGAAGACAATAGATGGTATCCAAATTCGATGCATGTAGTAATGGAAATGAATTTGAGTTCAGATCATATAAAAATACATATTCTTAGTACAGTGACTCATCCTGAATAATCTGTTTCTATGGTTCATGACTTTAAAAAAATGAGAAAGATACTGGCAGAGCAGAAAAGAGAGAGTAGGCAGGATAGAATCCTGATCTCATCTCTGTGATTTTTAGTAAATTTATTCTTTTGATCTTATCACCTATAAAATGGTGAAAATAAGAATTTTCTTCATATGGTTGAATTAATACATTAAATAGTGCCCAATGTAGGGGAATGACTCAATAGTTGTTATCTGCCATTATTAGACCTATTTGTAACTATTATTAAACTTATTATTATTGTGCTGTCATATGGTTGTCAAAAATTCTTTAATCACAGCAGTCCCTTTTACTTTTTGATGCTCATCACTTACATCTTTATTGAAAGACAGCATTCAGCATCTAACTTGAGACAACAGAAAACCATGGTTGTTCATGTTCAAAATAAGTGTCAAAATTTTCTAGGTTACTGGATGTGTTCTAAGACATTAATTAAGTACATATGTTTTGCAGTAGGAAATATTGATGAGATACTATGTTCTAGTCACTGTTGATAAAGGAAAATCTAGGTGAGAGTTTTGACAAGCTAGGCATGTCTCCACAGATGATCTGTTTTATATATACCCACTTTTAAACCTTTCCCTCCCATACACTTATCCTCATTTCATAGATTTCCTCTAACTTTTTCTCATTCTGAACATTTTTGATTAAATCTCATTTGGAACATTAAAGGCTCCCATCTAACTAATGACTTTTCCTTGTTCAACAGAAATAAATAAAAAATGAGATTTAAAAATGGATTAGGATGATTGTACTTAACTCAGTCACAGGAATATCTGTGTGCACTTTATCTACAAGGCATATACATGGACTATCTCTTATTCAAAATTCTTGGAACTAGAAATGCTTTGGATTTGAGATTTTTTTTTATTTTGGAATATTTGTATATATCAAAATCTATATCAGGAAGATAGGACCGCATCTAAACATGAGTCATTTATGTTTCATATACACTTTATATATAGCCTGAAAGTAATTTTATACAATATTTTTAGTATGCCAGTGTTTTGACTGGGACATATTAGGTGTGGAATTTTCCAATTGTGTCATTATGTCTGGGCTCAAAAACTTTCAGATTTTGGAGCATTTTTGGATTTCAGATTCAGATGCTCACCCTATATTTATGTAGCAATACATGGGCATAAGATAAACTCATGTGTGAAAATAACTTTATACTCAGAGATTGAGCTAGTCTGGTACTCATTGAACTGGTCTTCTTGAGAACTATAACTCATCTCATATGCCTCGGAGGAAGTAAAAAAAAAAATAGAATAATTTGAACATCTCCCCAATTCATAGCTGTTATTTGTGCAACCAGAATAATTTCCTGAGTATTCCTCCATGGACATATATGTGCACATTCAGACACATAACAATATGAGGAGGTGGAAAAATTTAGAACAATTAGAAACTTCACAGAGTAGGAAGAAATTTCATTAGTAGGTGGCTGAAATCAGTGTGGCAAGATCACTGGACACAGTTTTGGGTGAAGATTAATAGCAGAAGAAAAATCTCTGGACTATTTGCTTTCTATTTTCTAAATTTCATATCCTACTATTTTAAAATAAAGGAAAAAGAGAAATAAAACTGGTACAAATCCAAAGAAGTGCTCCCTCTAATTTTGGCAAGTACAAGTAATAGTCCCACCATTTCAAATCCCATTCCTCTCTTTGCTATTCTCAAAACATTGCATAGAGGTGGGAGATTTCTACTGCAGACAACCTGAGGTATTAAAGCCAGATGAGCATGTTCAACAAAACACTCAGAATAGAAGTTCCAACACAAAGAAAAACATCTAAACACCAAATGCATAAATAGGAATTACCTTTGCAGACCCCAAGTGCCTAAAGTTTACAACTGGGCCAGGATGAAATCAGAATGAAAATAGCTCAGAGGCAAATAAAATGGCTATCCTACCAATGGTCACCCAAACTGCCCCTGAGGAATGATTACTAATTCAGAGTCAGTATGTACTTAGCTCACTTTTCTTTCCACCGTGCCTTAGATGACCTATATTAGCCTGTATGCTAGGCTCTAGATCTTCTAGGGGGTTCATGAAGTCATCACAATGGAGCATTAATTATATAAGCAGTAGCTTTTCAAGTTTGAAAAGTGTGAGATAAATTGCAATAGTCAGGCAGACTCAAAGTGACAACCCTGAGTTAATTCTCATTTTCAAATGAGTTTAAGTTCCCCCAAATGAAATGGAACCCTTTCTTGTACTCCTATTTAAGTGCTACCATTTAAATCCCTTGGAATGATGTTATCTTTATTGACAAATAGGAATCCCTGTGAACAGCCATTACTGTAAGGTTAGGCTAAAATATTTCCATTTAAGAGCTGATCCTCCTCAACACTTGTATTCAGAAAAGAAACTCTAAGTGTCTCGTGGGGCACATACTGCACTCGTAATGGACTGCATCCTTATTACCCTCATTCCTCCTATGAGTATGAGTTGCCTATTGGATTTAAAAGAAGACTTTCAAAACTCCCATATGGTGAAGCAGCACATCATTTCAGAATTCTCCCAGCTGCCAGAATCCCACGTAGTTGCTGGCAGGGGAGCTTCTTTCCACCCACAGTGAGAAACAGCCTTGGCAGAGCAGCAAAGAAACCATGGCAACCATGCCCCTCGGCCAGGATACACTCCCGACAATCACCCTTCACAGCTGAGCATTCTGCTGCCCCCATCACGGGGTTTCTACTGAACCAAAGTGAAAAAACATTCTATTAAATGAATATTAATGAAGACATAGTAAGTGATTGTGGTAACTGGAGAAAATAACTTTCTTGTGAAAATCTGTATCAAAACAATACAGATTGCTTTGCACAGGAAACATTTTCAATAGCAGATGTTATAAAAACAAGCCTTTTAATCTTCAAATAAAGCGGAGATTCAAATATTGGCACAAAATTTGTATATTCTTTATATCCATTTGTATGCAAAGCAGCATCTCTTTTATTGTTTCTGGTCACAGTGCCCCAAATGAAATAGCATTATGCTTTCAGCTTTCAAATGAAAGCAAATATTAGAAGAATTCTGAGCCATTTTTTTTCAACATACTGTGAAACATTAGCATTAGCCCAATATTTAGTGAGTTTAGAGATTGACTTGTACATATATATAAAACTTTCAAAAACTAGAAGCTCTTGAGATACAATATCTTTGGCAATAATGATTATCTTTTTATGAGATATGTGATTAATTTGCCTCTATCTAAATAGTATGAAGTAAACACAGCCTTTGCCATTACCCTTGCTTACTTATCAAACCACAGGAAATTAAAACATGAAAAAGAACTTAACCCAACCAGAAAAAAAAAAATAAAAAAGGAAGATAGACAACAGAGAAGAGAGACCAACACAACTGTGGATTCTAGAAAAGAAATTCCCAAGTGAGATTGAAAAGAAACTAACAATGAATTCGTTGGTAAATGTTTCTTGTCCATTTTCTAGCAAATTAATTCATTCTCCAATGTAAAAAGGTCACCTCAGGCATTATCAAGTATCCAGAGAGAAAAGAGGTATTCATCTGTTTGTGGGCCATCTATTCTGTCCCAATCATCTATTCATCTTTTGCTGTGCCTACATCAGCTCCCATTACATCATATCATACTATACCCACACACCATATAATAACTGTCTTGCTTTATGGTAAAGAAAATCCTCCAACTTGTTCATTTCCTCCATTCATTGTCACTAAGCATATAAATTTTAGAAAAAGTCATCTTGTTACACAAATGAATTCATCGATTTTGATTGGTATTCTTATGTCAATTTTTTTTATCTGTAAGCTTAAAGTTTTTATTTGATTATATGAATTATTTTGAGTTTGTGGATTATTTACTATTTGTGTTGATAACCATAACAATGTGAAAAATTTTGAGCTTTATTTCTATCTTTTCAAAACCTGTGCCTTCATACTTATATTCAGTCTACTCTGTTAGATAAAAATACAGTGAGAAGTGATGAGAAAAGGTATCAGTTTGTGTTCCTGGTATTAAAGAAAATGCTTGCCCTGTTTTACTCTTAACTTGTTGTTTGTTTATTGTTTGAAAGGGGTCTCTTGTTTTGAATTTTATAACATACTTTTGCATCGTTTGGTAAAATGATTTTATGATTTTCCCCCTTTTCCCCTGCCATAGCAACAATTTTTTTTTCTAAGTTAGATTTGCATTTCTAAAACACAGGAGTTATACTATATTTATCAATTGCTGAATTTGTCATGCTAACATTTTGTTCAATAATTTTACATTTATAAATATATTCAACATGTAATTATTGAGTCCTCACAGGTTCTTGAAGCACTATGGTAATCACTGGAGCTATAGAAACAAAATCAACAAAAATCCTATAAAGGTAGGAGGCAGATGAAAGCACAAGGCTAAAGTAATATATATGAGGCTGTGAAAAGTGGCAAGAATTCATTTCTCCCTCTTGTTTTTTTTTCCCTTTCCCCTCACTTCCTCTTATATGTAATTTTGTATAACTATGAGGGTCTCCTTCCATTTCCATGCAATTTCCCTTCTCTCTCCCTTTCCCTCCCACCTCTCCTCCCTGTTTAATGTTAATCTTCTTCTCATGCTCTTCCTCCCTGCTCTGTCCTTAGTTACTCTCCTTATATCAAAGAAGACATTTGGCATTTGTTTTTTATGGATTGGCTAGCTTCACTTAGCATAATCTGCTCTAGTGCCATCCATTTCCCTGCAAATTCCATGATTTTGTCATTTGGGGAGGGGAGGGGAGGAGAGGGCAGGGGGGATAGTAGAGGATAGGAAAGGCAGCAGAATACAACAGACACTAGTATGGCAATATGTAAAACAGTGGATGTGTAACCAATGTGATTCTGCAATCTGTATACGGGGTAAAAATGGGAGTTCATAACCCACTTGAATCAAATGTATGATTCAAGAACTATGTAATGCTTTGAACAACCAATAATAAAAATTTAAAAAAAAAAGATAAGAAAAGTGACAAAAAGAAAACCTAAACCGAGAAGGGGGATACGGAAGAGTGAGATAGTGGTATCAGGTTTTGATAAAAAGGTCAGGGAAGGAATAACTGAGATGACATTTGTAAAAAGATCTGAAGGTGATAAAAGAGCCTTCCAAGAATTAGGAAAGAACAGTAAAATAGTCGAAATTTACATTTTAATGGAAGGCTAAAAACAAAGAAAACCTATGGCAAGGTAGAACAAATGACAAAGAAGGAAATTGAAGAGAAGAGGTAAACAAATTACATCATCAGAAGATAGAAACATCCACAGCTAAACATAATAAAAATAGTGAAAGTGAAGATTAGTGAATCATCAAATAATTAACATAAAAACAGACTCCTAGAATTGAACACCACAGTCTCCAGTTGGTAGAACTCACCACTTTTCCCTCCAGGGAGTCCACACCTGGAGTCCTGGTGTCTTATACCTACTACTGCCCTGCAGCCAAGCCAGCACCTCAGAAGCCCAGCACCTGAGGCTGGCTACATGGCCTCTGGAGCTCTCCAAGTTAAGAAAGGAAGATGCTAACAAATGGCTTCAAAGACAAGTGTATTAAAGTCATCTTTGGACAAGGGACTTTAGAAGTTATCAGCTAAGATTAAAGCCAATTTTTCCAGAGAATTATTTCTGAAATTTGTAATGATTCCATGTTAGCCTTAGGTTCTTTAAGTGTCTATGGAAATTCCAATGGAATAGAGCCAACCTGACATTCTCTTATTCTCTTATGCAGGGAAACATGCCCCTTGGGTAAAAATAAAAGAGCAATTAGAATACCTGACCATGCTTCATTTATTTTATATGGTCATTCCTTTTTCCTATGCTGTCCTGACAGTGTGGCTAATGGATCGTTATGTCAATGTTCAGGGAATGTTTGCTGAGCACCTATTAGTTCTACAGAGTATATACAGAAGTGATGAAAAAATAGGACTCTGAAACTACTTGAGCCTACATACTATTGAGAGATAAAATTAGAAATATCAAGTACCTTTTCAGAAACTTTTCCAAAAACATCCTACAAAAACATTTAATATTATTGTGGTAAACTGAGTATCCAATTAGAATAGCCAGGATAAATGTATCCCCTGTGTCTCTCAACAAACCAAAATTAGTGACAATGGGCTTTATTGTCCAAATAGTTGATCTAAAAGCCCCTTTTATAAAGTATAACATACAGAAATATGAATAACAATAGTTCAAAATTGTACATATGAACAACGCTTTACACTGCAAAGTGTTTAGCAAACACACTTTGTAATATCTTACTTTTTAAATTTTTTTATTTGTTTTAGTTATGCATGACAGTAGACTGCATTTATGTGCTTTGATATATCTTCCATAGATGAGGTCTAATTTCTCATTTTTCTGATTGTACATGTTATAGAATCACATTGGTTATGCAGTCATATATATATATATATATACACAAAGTAATAATGTCTGTTTCATTCTACTAGTCTTTCTATCCCCATATCTCCTCCCCTCCCCTCGCTTCACTTCCCCTTTACCTAATTTAAGGTAACTCTATTCTTCCCTAGTGCCCTCCCTTATTGTGAATTAGCATCCACATATTAGAGAAAACATTCGGCCTTTGGTTTTTTGGGCTTGGCTTATTTCGCTTAGCATGGTATTCTCCAACTCCATCCTTATACCAGAAAATGCCATAATTTCATTCTTTTTTAAAACTAGCTAGTATGCCATTGAATATATATTCCACATTTTATATAAAGAACTCAAAAAACTTAACACAAAAAAATAATAACCCAAATAATAAATAGGCTAAGGAACTGAGCAGACAGTTCACAGAAGAAGAAATATAATCAATCAACAAATATACAAAAAATATGTTCAACATCTTTAGAAATTAGAGAAATGCAAATCAAAACTACACTAAGATTTCATTTAACTCCAGTCAGAATGGCAATCATCAATAATATAGGCAATAATAAATGTTAGTGAGGCTGTGAGAAAAAAGGTATACTCATACATTGCTGGTAGGACTGCAAATTGATGCAACTCCTCTGCAAAGCAGTGTGGAGATTCTTCAGAACACTCAGAATGGAACCACCATTTGACCCATTTTTCCCACTCCTCTGTTTATACCCAAATGACTTAAAATAAACATACTATAATGACTGCCACTTCAATGTTTATAGCAGCTCAATTCACAACATCTAACTCTTTAATAAGATTATAACCTATTTTTTAAATAATCTGAGAATATAGTACAAATAATGATCAAATAATATTTGATTTTTATTAACATTTTATTAAAAAATTTTATAGACTAAGCAAAGTACATAATCAATATAAACGTTTGAAGAATTCAACACAATGTGCCATTACCAAGACAACAAACTTGAATGAGAGATTTTTATCTTAAAATATTTTTGTCATTGCTAAAATGCAATGCTTAAGCCAACCAGTTTCTAATTTTAAAAGGAATATCTTTCAAATGAGAAATGATTTGCAGAGTATGAAAGCATTTTTATATGCTCCTAATTTTTTGGCTCCCTATTAAAATCACCAGGAATCATGTCAAAAATAGAGATTTGCAATGTACTCTATGAAGAATCCTATCTCTTTTTATCAAGTGCTTCACTTAATTCTGACATACAGATGAAACAGCATATGGAAACCATACAATAGCATATAAAATTGTATTAAATGCCCAAGATGTTTTGAAACTAGTTTATGAACTGGGATATAGACATAATACAGGGATAAAAAGGCATTACTCTAAGAAATTTGAACAAGTTGTTAAATGGAATATACAGCTTACAGCTAATGATACCACTATGAATTTTCTGAAAACTTAAACTGTTTCAGGAACAGTGCCAAGACTCTTAATGCATTGACTGTTGTGATCTCCATAGTTCCTCTGAGCAAGTTATAATTATGTACAGACAATTTCTCAAATGATTATGTAGAGTGGATAATGAAAAGTAGGTGGAAGTCTATTTACTGTGAATTTTTCAGGAAAGTGATGGGTGTTTATTTTTTTTCTTTTAAGTATGCTTTCATCACAGAAATGTTTATTAATATTTAAGATACAGATATATTTGAGAATTATATCACTAATTACAGAGCGTTCTGTACCGGTCAACATGACTTAGCAAGAATGGTCTGATTAATTAAAACTTGTTTCCCCAAGGCAGAAAATTTAATTGCTTCAATAATGATTAGAACCATACTCTCTTACTGTGATAAATAAGCCCCAAGGGTAAAGGAGCAATCAGGTGGAGACACATTTCTGGTATACAAAAGCAATTCTTGGAAGGGAAAAACATTGAATACCATAACTGGTCTGAATTCCAAATGCTCATAAGGCTTTGGAGACCACACCTTGCTTGTCCAGATGGTGTTGGGAGCTCCAGTTAAAATCCTGATCCCCCACCTCCCCTGTCATGAGTACTCCATGGGGTAAAATGGGGTAAACCCCTAGACATCTTATGGTTTTCTCCCTGTGTTTAGACTTCAGTTCAAAATATTCCTCATTTATTTCATTCATTTCTTTGTTCACATGTTTGTAAGATAATATGTTTGTTGAGTTGCCCGCAGCTACCTAACAAACTATCCTAAAATTTTATTAGCTCAAAATAAAAAATGTATTACCATTTTTCACATTTGCGGGGGGGGGGGTGTACTGAGTTCAACAGAGCAGTTTTTGCTTAGGATGATTCATGCAGTTTCAATCAGAATATGAATGGCTTGGGATCACCTGAATGTTGGAATGAAGCTGGATGCCTAAGGCAGGTATTCACTGCTTGCATGATCCTCAGCTAGCCCCTCTGAAACATCTGAGTATACCTCACTTCATGCGGCCTTTCCAAGTGGCCAGTTTGAGCTCTCTCAGTGCGGAGAGACATAAGAGATGGATTCCATCAGAGCAGGAGCCCCAAGAAAGGAGAGAGCAAAAATTGTCAATCTTCTTAAAGTCCAAGCCCAGGAACGGTAGGGCATAATTCTATGACATTCTATTATCTAATTAAACACAGGGAGTCCAGATTGGGGGTGGGGAGCTTAAGGAGTTGACTACAACTCTGGATGGGAGGGAGGGCAGAATCCCCAGATATCTTTAAAGCATGACCAGTCTATTCAGTTTAAATGTGAACTCTGGACTTAAGAATTGTTTTCTTTATCTCCATGACACTCATCCAATATATTGTTTATCTTTCTTGTTGACTTTGTATGTTAATTTGTAAAAACCATGAGGTTAAGAATTTGTTTTAATTTCTCTATGCCCAGTCCCTAGAATAGTATCTGACACAGGGTAGGTATTCAACTAATATTTGTTGAATTTAATGTAATCTGGCATTTTTTTTTTCAAAATTTAAAAGATCATTTTCATTTAAAGTGGATAGCTAAATTCTATTTCAGAATACAGCATAACAAAATTGAGCATAAGGTAAACCTTAAATACAAAATTTGAAATATGTCTGTTGGGTGTGGTGGCATACCCCTGTAATCCCAGTGGTTCAGGAGGCTGAGGCAGGAGAATTTCAAGTTCAAAGCCAGCCTCAGAAATTTAGGGAGGTCCTAAGGAACTTAGCAAGACCTTGTATCAAAATAAAAACTAAAAAAGAAAACAATTGTGTGTGTGTGTGCGTGTGTGTGTATATATATATATATATATATATATATATATATATATATATATATGAAATACTACCAATAGAATACATATGTATGAAATAGAGAACAAAACAAATAGTCTCATGGTAATAATATAGTTATTTTATCATAAACATTAGTGGGATATTAACAATGGGTATGTAACAATTAATTGGTCACAATTAGGAAAAAAATTGCCACAATTTGTGAGGAGGAACACTCTCCTCTGTAGTTCTGAAGTGCTGCTTGAGAAACTGACTTGTCTAATGCAAGTTTGGAAACAGGCAAAATGGCAGCAAAATGGCAGCATTTCAAGGCAAAAATATCACTGCTGCGAGCAGTATCTTTTCTCAGGCATCAGAGACTCTAAAAAGCTAAACTGCATTTTTAAATCAACAGACTAATAATATTTTTATTCTCTTTCTCCCCACCACCCCCTCCCCTTTCTCATTAGAGGAGCTGTTGTGCTATGCTTTGTTCCCTACAGGCCATGGAAATGTTGGTTGAGTCTATAGTACATTACCTTTTTAATGTTCTAGAGGAAGTGCTGATTGTATTGGAGCCAAACATAAGCCTGTCATCTTGTTGCTTCTATTACAGTCCGAATGAGCACTATGATGGCAAAATTCAGAGGTACTGGTTTTTAGTACAGAAAATTTAACCCCCGACTAATTTGTTCCATACCACAAATACTTGATGTCCTTTGCTTCTTTTGATCATCTCTCATATGACCCTTGGATGATGGGGACTGAAACATCAAGGTTAAGAGAGAGATAAGAGGCCTACAAAGCAGCCTACGGACATGTTACAATGAGCACGCCTGTAAGCTCTTTTTGTATTCTGTTCACCACAGGGCATATCCTTAAGAGCTCAGCCTACGTATGAAAACCTGCACTTCACATAAATCTTTTTATTTCACGTTACTAATCCCCAGAATTTCATGAATACACACAAAGCTCATTTTCAGTTCCTGCCAGTCACCTCTGGTGGCTGTGAAATAAAAATAAGAATTGCTGCAAATCTCATAGAAGAATGTCTGTGGTATATGTGAAAAAGCAGAAATATTAAATAAAAGTTAAACTTCATAACATCTAACATATAATCTTGGGTAAGCACTTCTGTGTTGTGATTTATATGTGATTGATAATCAGTTCCTGAGATCAGGGACAATGTTTTACAAATCTTTATATATCCTGTATCTCACACACAGTTTGGCTCATGAACACAGAAAGCACTGAATAACCTTTTGTTTGGGTTTTGTTGTTATTGTTGCTTTGGTTATCTTATGTACAAGAAGGATAAGTCATCTTTATCCACAAAAATGTCCATCCTTCAGTTTCAGTATATTGTCAATTCAAATTACTTTGTGGAAAAAAATATATTGGACTCATCACAATAGAATCAAAAGATGCAACCTAACCAGAGAAACCCTAAAAGTGTATTTCACAGTATGAAGAAAGGTGGTGATTTCTGAATTTATTCATGAACAATTGTTGCTGAAGATGAAAAGACCCTGCAAAAAGTAATGACAGAGATGTGTTGTATTTCTGATTTTATTCAATACCTAGAGGTTCTTTAAGGTTTTCTAGCATTTCTTATTTCTATTTGTAAAACAGGAAAAATCTAATTAAAAACATCATTTGGAGGTTGTTATTGGTGTAGGACTAGTTTTATTATTCTTATATCTGCTGTGCAAACTCATTAGCATGTTGTAAATCTTTAGTAATTATAAGTGACTAATGAATTAGAATTCTTAAAGAGGCTGCTTACCACATAAGTAACATGGAACATAAAGTTCTGTTTTCTAAATGAAAAGCTGTTGATACAATGTGTCTTCCATAAGTTTCCATAAGCATATATGATCTCATTTAGATATTTAAATAATTGAATGGATTATTTTAATCCAAAACTTCTAAATTATATTCCTGTTAAGACTGAACTCAGAAGTGAAGAAAAGTAACTGAATTGAAGGACTTTTTTGACAGTGAAAATGTATTCTAATGGTCTGATGATTTTACTGTTTTTTTAATTAATTCTCAAATATAATGATATTATTACAGTAATTTATAAAATTACATAATGCACACAGAATTATGTGTAAAAATCTTTCTCTACTATTTAAAACAGCATTATTTATAAAATCTTACCACTGTAAATAATGTTCTGGGGGAAGAGGTTCATGGTAACTCTGAAGGTTTACTGTAATAATGAGATTGTAAATAAGAGCTATCCTTGCTGCTGTTCAATTATACAAAGATAATATATACGTCTAAGATTATTTTACCTTCACTCAAGAGGCTAAAGACCTGATGTAGTTCACAATCAGAATAGAATGAAAATTCAGGGAAACATTCCACAGAAGCAGTCTTGACCATTTCATGACTAGAAAGCAAAGATCCTGACGAATCTGAACTTTATCAGTGTGTCATCTCTGACAAATGATAATGAAAGCCATTGTCAGAATTTTCCACTTCATTCTTAGTATTAGCATAACTGGTCTAGATTATCTATTCAGTAAACTAGCTAGGTGTAGCTGACTAATCAGTAGGTATATTTGTTTGAAACTTTAACAGATGCTGATATGCTAAAGGGCCGGCAAAAAAGATATTACTGGAGAATTTGGCTACAATGCTTATATTTACTAATAAGTTGCTGAATTTGAACTTAGTATATTTTAATCATTCATTAACCAAATTAAAAGAAAATATGGAATATCCATCTAATAGGCTGGTTACTTTTGAAAAGCAAGAGTAGTAAGAGAGAGAGAGTTGGCCTCGTTATTCATAAAGACACGTTAAGTCATACTGAATGTTGAATTCACTACTGGATAAGCAGAATATCAACATGAGTACAGACATTACCATCAATACATTTGGAATTCCAATATTGAAAAAGAGACATATTAAAGTGTCTTATATGTTACTTAATTATAAATAACAAAATGTTCATAGCAATAAATTGAAGACTGATTGAGAGTAAAAGGAGATTAGAAACAGGCCAGGCCTTGACAAAAGCAGTGGTACACACCTGGAATCCTGACTCCTTGGGACACAGGAGTGCAAGTCTGAAGCCCATCCAGGCAAATTAGAGAGACCCTGTCTCAAAATTATAAAAATAAACAGACAGAAAACCAATGGAAGTGCTGGGAATGTAACTCTACAGCAAAGCAGCCCTATGTCCAATCCCCACTACAGCAAAGGGAAAAAAAAGAAAGAAGGAAGGAAGGAAGGAAGGAAGGAAGGAAGGAAGGAAGGAAGGAAGGAAGGAAGGAAAGAAGGAAGGCTTTCCTCAGGTAAATGGATGGCATTGGAGAAGATAATGCTAAGTGAAGTTAGCCAATCCCAAAACAGCAAATGGTGAATGTTTTCTCTGATATAAGGAGGCTGATTCATAGGAGGTAGGAAGGGGGAGAATGGGAGGAATAGATAAACTCTAGATAGGGCAGAGGGGTGGGAGGGGAAGGGAGGGAGCAGGGGGTTAGAAATGATGGCAGAATGTGATAGACATCATTATCCCAAGTACATGTACGAAGACACGAATTGGTGTGAATATACTTTGTATACAACCAGAGATATGAACGATTGTGCTCTATATGTGTAATATGAATAGTAATACATTCCGCAGTCATTTATTTAAAAAATTAATTAAAAAACTTGAACTAGGTCCTTAATTTCCATAAAGTCAAAAGTCTTGCAACGGTCTTCAGAGAGCCTGCAGGATGTTCTTCCTCAGCACCTCCCTGATCTCATCTTCTGCTTGCTCCTCCTCCCACACACACAGCCCCATTCTCCTCCTTGCTTTGCAACTCACACCCAGCACATTGTGGGCATTCCTATTGGCTATGCACTGGTACATTCTTCAGATATCCGCTAAACTAACTTCTTAACTCACTAAAAGATTTTGCTCAGATTTTACCCTGACTATCCTATTCAAATTGCATCCTGCTCTGCCCAAATTCTTTTTTGAATTTCATATCATACAGCAACTTCTAACATATCACTGACTCATCCATCTATATAATCTATTGTTTTTTTTTTTTAATTTTCATTCTGATTTGTTATATATGACAGCAGAATTGATTACAATTCATGTTACACATATAAAGCCCAATTTTCTTATCTCTGGTTGTACACAAATTATATTCACACCATTCGTGTCTTCATACATGTACTTGGGTAATGATGTCCATCTCATTCCACCCTCATTTCTACTCCCTTGCTGTTTCCCCCATGGAGTATAAACTTTGAATCCAGGAGAGTAGTGTCGAAAAGGCAGAAAGTAGAACTGTGTTGTATTTCTGCTTTTCTCAATAATTAACAGAAGTTTCCATTTTTAGGGCTTTTTTTTCCTCTGTTTTCTTCATTGATATCTTATATGCCTAGAAAATTAGAAAAGTGACTCATACATCATTGTGGCGCAATTAGTATTTGTTGACTAAATATTATCTTTCACTCACAGAAAATCCTGTGTTTATTTTTGTCAAATGAAAACCTGGAGTTCACAGTAAATAAGGAAAATAACAACAAAAAATAGTTGCTTGAACTATGTTAAGTTTATATTTAATATCTTATGTTCATGTGTAGTTGGAAGCATGATTCTTGTATTTAGCCCTCCCTTCAAGTCTATTCATGACCTCTCTTCAAGAGGTACCCATGGTTCCTAGAGTCACTTCCTAAAACACTTTAGGAGAATGAGGATGAGACTATCCTGGTCCATTTTTGCCATATGTCCATTTACCAGATTCAGTTTAGGAAGTGTGTATCATTTTAATAGTGTGCAACATTTTGAATGTTAGAAGTCTTCCAAAGAGTGAAGTTTGAAAATCTACGTTGAGAAGTACAAGGAATAATTTAGTATAGCATTTCTTTTAAATGTATTATAAATGTAACATTATTCTATAATGGAATAGTAAACTATAATGCAGATTTTACAGACATCTGATATTTAAACATTATATTTTTTACATATTCTGCCATTTTTTTTAGGTTTTACCCAGATTGTGGTCATGAATAATAATTTAGATATTAACTAATATCTTTTGATATATATGCAATGAATGGTTACAAAGAAATTTCTAATGTTTAAGCAAAAACTTGAATTTTTGTCTAAAAATAAATATTTCATTAAATAGCTGAATCTTGGCTTCATTCATCTTCTTAGTAATTACAATATGGAAATTATTTTAAAGTATGAATGAGGTTGGAAATCACTAAAAGATTTGTGAAGCTGGAGATTCCATGTACCTCTGACTTATAAAGGCAGTTTGTTATTTGTCCTACTCTGTGTCTTAGAAGGCCTGCTTTTTCCCTTAATTTCTGAACCTGACAAGAATTTTACTAAGAATACAAAACACATTTCCTTAATAATTTCACACATAATAGTCACTCTACAAACCTACAAGAGTTTCTGCCTGTAATGTATATTTTAAATCTAGTTGGGCTGGGGATGTGGTTCAAGCGGTAACACGCTCACCTGGCATGTGCAGGGCACTGGGTTCGATCCTCAGCACCACATAAAAATAAAATAAAATGTTGTGTCCACCAAAAACTAAAAAATAAATATTAAAAAATTCTCTCTCTCTCTCTCTCTCAAAAAAAAAAAAAAATCTAGTTGTGCTCAAGTGAATACTATCTCAGAGTCCTCATTTCCCTAAGATGGAGCAAAAGTAAAAGCAAGGAAAGTGATTGTCATGATTGAGTTTGGGGGAAAAAAAGAAAAAAAAACACTATTATATGCAGCTGGAAAAAGTACACTTTATGGTGTTAAAGTGGCTGTGCATAATAAAAGTATAATAGTTATAAATACTGTATGCTTGAAAAGGAATAGCAATGACATTGATGAAGTCACAGTTGCAGGGAACATAAAATGAAATAGAAAAAAAAAACATTAATAGCAGGAAGTTTTAATTTGTCTCTCTCTTTGAAAGAAATAGGTAATTATACAGAAGATTTAAAACATATAATGGGAGATGCAACACACACACACACAGATTAAAAAGGAGATAACACACCACCCGTCTAACACCTGTGGAACAATTAGAAGATATATTACATTTTTATGATATGTACATACTAGAAGACTTAAGTTTAAGAGTTAGAACTAAACATGGGTTTGAGACATGGACAATGTTTGGGTAAATGAAGTAAACAACTTTAGGATATTCTGCATGAATATCCTAAGATGTCCTGAGACTACTAGCAAATACAAACAGAAGGTACTGGATGAAAACTACAGTGCAGGCCATGAGGTACATCAATAGACTGTCAAGCCTGTATCCGCTGACATGGGTAAGGGACGGCAGACTTAGAGGACTGGAAGATTGTCTTGTGCCACACAGTTTCCTAATGTTTTAATGGCCATGTGGAGTCATTAGAGACTACTGAATGAACATAATAAACGAGGTTGTTAATTGAGTTGGTTGGTGCAAAATGTATTGGAGAACAAAAGAGTTGAAGTAAAGATAACAGCATTATATCAGTATTAAATGTGTGCACTGTGAAATAGATTCTTCTGAGTAATGAAGGCTTATTCTAAATGTGTAACAATAGAAGAAATATGAAGCATGTTTAGGAGGAACAATGAGGAAAAAAAAAAAATGAGAGGACACAGTGTCAGCCTGAGAAATGAAGGGGTCAGAATTATCTTCCAGACTTCAACTGTGGGAAAATGTGGGACATAAAATTGGAAAGAATAAAAAAATGTACAAAAAGGAGAAATGGATGATTAATATAAGATACTGAGTTTCTATCACTGTGAATCTTACATTAGAGCTTTCTTTCCCTTAAATTAATAACGCATCCTTCATATACAGAATCTAAAAACTGAACTTCTGGAGTTAAATTTGGATGAGACTTGGCTCATCAAAGTGTTTGGTTTGGCCAGCGCCAGCTCATTGTTCTTAATTATAATGTGAGACACCGGGCATGCCTCTTCTCATCTGTCTGCCTAGCTTTCAGCACTGCTGATCTAGTCACCCCAGCTGTGCCAGAAGTTAATGTGACCTGCAGTTTTATTTAGTCCAAGGGATTTTGATTCATAAAAGCTTTGAGAAAATCTAAAGATGTTAGGGGAAAGGCAAACATAAAAATAAAATAATTAAAATTGCATTAATAACATGATATCCTGCTCTGTATACTCATCAAATAGTTCTCCATTTATAGAGCAAATCTATGATACATAATGGAATTATTCTCTAAATATGTAGAAGAATGAGACAGAGTGATTTATAAATAAATGGCATAATCTGCCACATTTCAGTGTCATTTTACAATTCAGTTGATTTCACTTTAAATGGTCTGCTTGGGGGGAGGACATTTTAAAATTGGACGTTTTTGTCTTATTTTCAATTTAGCCTTTAGTGATAAATATGTACAGTATTTGGAAGAGAACCTGGCACATAACAAAGCTTAATAAATGTTACTTTTATTATTACTAGCAGAAAACACTGTTGATATACTGTTTTTAATTTGTCATGCTTATTTTTATTTCTCTAATGAAGAGTTTTATATTAGTATATTTTTGTTCTCCATCACACTGACATTTTTCAAAATTCAGTGATATAGTTTACAACTAAAAAGCAATAAAAAATACTGTCAATGAGTATAGCATGAATAAAAGCTGTTTGTGTGTTATCATGGAGAATAGTCCAATGTCTTGAACCAATACACAAAATAAATTGATATGTACTTTCCATATTCATTATTTAAATAAAATGAATGCCTTACAATTCATTAGATGAGATGTAAGCCTCCTAATCATAATTCAGTTTTCAACATGAAAAACATAATTAAAAGCAATTAGCTTTCATGATAAAATAGCTCACAGAAATAAAACTGAATTTATTTTTCTGTATTATCTCACGATTTCCAAATATCCTGCATTTTCTTTAATGCAACTAGAGCAGAGTTTCAAGCAATAGGATATACACAGTCAAACCTTTGTATCTATCCATATAAAGTGAAAATTCTGCTTAAAGGCCTTTAAAAACTCTTAAAAACTTTTTTCTCAGAAATGTTAATTCTGTATGGTACAAATACAACATGAACATATTCTATTATGTTTATGTTTGTGAAATGAGACTTTTTAAAAATAGTTTTTTAGTTATAGTTGAACAGAATACCTTTATGTTATTTATTTATTTTTATGTGATGCTGAGAATCGAACCAAGCACCTCTCATATGCTAGGTGAGCACTCTACCACTGAGCCACAACCCCAGCCCCTGAACTGAGACATTTTAGTAAGCCTGTTACATATTGAGATATTAATTTACTAAGGTAACTAGTTGGAGTTTTATATATTTTATTGCTTACTCTATGTTGATGACCTGTTTTCTAGGATTGACTTTAGAATTTTTAATTCATAATGTACATGAGAGAGATGGTCCAGTATTAAAATGCAAAAAAAAAAAAAAAAAGTTTACTTTAATTTTATGTCAGAAAAACTCCCATCATCCTCCAAGTTTTAGTAATCTCCCTCCCCAAAATACTGAAATTTTAAATGGTTAAATTGCAAAAAATCCTCACTACATTTTTCTAAAATGGAAGTAGCTCCAAATGACATTATGACAGGAATATAACTGAAAGACAGATTGTTTGAAATTTGTGACACATACTTTCAAAGGATTGTTTATTTACAATACTGGAAGTAATGCAAGGTTTCAAAAGAGCAGCACAGCAGACATAAAAATGAGTTCATATGCAAATTCATTCATACTGAGATGTCTGCAATGTAAGACAATAATAAATAAGCTAATCATCTTCTAAATTTGTACATGGAAGCATTCATATTAATTTAATGGAGCAAAACCAGGAAAAAACAAATTCATCGTGTCTATATTTATTCAATAACCTTAACTTTTAGTCACAAATCCATGAGAAGCATAACACATAGAACAATTTCTGATCTTATAAATTAAATGCCTCATGTACCAGAGTCCTGACTAATCCATGGGGAAAATGCTTAACTAATGTGACCTCGTTTTCTATGGATTGTGCACAATAATTAATAGATTAGGAAATCCATCACCTGGTTACATGCTGCCTATACATCACCAATTCACTCACTTCTAGTAATGCCATACAATTATAAATACTTGTTACAGTGTGTTTTAAAAAAATATCTAGATAAATTTCATATCATCTTGTTTTTTAAATACTTCAGATAATAACGGAGCAACTATCCACTTATTTGATTTATTTTTTGTTAATTGAAATGAGATTGTATTATTAAATCATAGGTAAGTACTTGGAAATACTATTGGGTAGAATTACACATAAAATGTATGAATACAGCTGGGCTAAATGGCAGACACCTATCATCTCTGTGATTGGAGGCTAAGGAAGGAGGTTCACCAGTTTCAGGAAAGCCTCAGCAACTAGTGAGACCTGTCTCAAAATAAAAAATTTTAAAAAAACTAGGGATTTAGCTCACTGGTAGAGCACCCCTGGATTTAGTCTCTGGTATTTAAAAAAAAGAAAAAAATTCTGATCACATGCAAATAGATTGTGATTATTTTCTTGTGTGTAAGAATCTAAGAGAAACCCTGAAGTCTTTCCTTTTAAAAACAAATTTAAAATGATTCATCACTAACAAAAAAATCTGAAATGAAACAAACTGAAGAGTTCTTTGGCAGGTATTATTTGGTAAAAGATAACGTATCTCAACTCAGAATACATGATTTTGTTTTGTGGGCTTTTTAAGTCTGATATATTGACTTTGCCATGGTGACAATTCTTCTTCTGTCAAGTTTAGATAAAGAAACAATTATCTCAACTACCATGAGAAGTTTCCTAGTTGGGGTAGAGCAACCTCAGCATCTCCAAGTAATCATGTTTCCTCCTACCATTGCTTATATTTTCTCCATGTTCTGGATGCTTTCAACTTCCCACCTATCTACCAATTTCAAGAGATCATCTTGGTTCACATTGTAATTTAGGTCAAAATTTAGGCTGAAAGCTGTTGGTCCCCTTTCCATTTCCCCTAGCATATCACTCACTGCAGGATAGAGTTACATATTTATTTGTCTAAAGATGACTTCAATCTCACTAATGCTTTGTCTGACAACAAGGCAAGTGTAACATAACTGATGCTCACCTAAGAACAACCTTCATTCAGTCATTGACAGGAATTGAGTGCAAATATCCCATCTTCTCTTCTAGGATGAAGGAAGTGGTGAGATACATAATCTACATTGGCTCTGAGTGTTTCTCTGCCTGGGTGAGGTTACAACTGTTCAAAATATTACCTAGCTTCTATCTTGACTATGCATGCTTCATTGGTTTCCTTTATGCCCCAAATTTTATTAACTGCTTTAATTTCCTATTCCCCTACTGATGTTTCCTTTGCCTTCAAATATAAAACCAAAAGCTCAACTCTCTGTACCAGAGTCATTTTCTGGGAGAACTCAAAATATGTTTGAGTTTGCAAAAATCAGGTAATGCCAGATTAATTATCAATAGTACCTACTTTCATTCCTCAAAGTTTACCAGTTTAAATGACAAAGTATTATAATCAACCTATATTTAGCAACATAGAAACTGAGAAGAATGTCATCTTCTTTCTGGAAAAAGGCATGAAATC
Source organism: Marmota monax (assembly GCF_021218885.2). Classification (NCBI taxonomy): domain Eukaryota; kingdom Metazoa; phylum Chordata; class Mammalia; order Rodentia; family Sciuridae; genus Marmota; species Marmota monax. Next base: position 1,807,040 of record NW_026694999.1, on the reverse strand, counting down.
TACCAATAACTGCAATTTTGACCCATTCTGAGTCTCTCTTATTTCAGAAAGAAGATTCCCTTCACTATGGACAATTCCCTAACTATTTTAAGTCAAGGGCTCTCCCCAAGGTTTTTGAATTCTTCTACTGTCAATTAGCCTGTTTTTCATGCATACCCCACTTCTTCTCAGTGGATTTTTCCATTGGCTTTCAAATATTATTAAATCATTTTTTTTATTTTAAAAATTAATAAATAAAAGTGCTCCTTATTCTCATTTGTACCACTAGCTTATAAAGTATAACTGTTGTCTTAATCCACCTCTCCATAGGCAATCTCCTTCTGATTATGGATTACATTTTTACATCTTTTCAACATATCTGTCTCATTCTACAAACTCTTCCAACTTGGCTTTCTGATGGATCACTGAATTGAACTAGACTGTATCTATTCCCATGATTTCCTGTGTTCCTCAGCACACATGATTTATTCTCACTTATATTGACCATTAATTACCCCTCCCTCCTTTCTGACACTGCTTTTATTGGGAACAAAAGCTTCAACAATCAGCAAGTTTCCTGATTTTCTCCCTGCTGTGGCACCTCTCCTGCCTACCCCTTCTGCCTACCCCTTCATCTCTATCTTCTTCTACCAAGATTCTGGAAGTCTGTACTGTCTTCCTTTTCTTTTACACTACTAACAGCATTCTTAATGAGTCTTATTGCATCATCACTGACTCATTATAGTTTGTTTGAATATAAATGTTTTATCAGTTTTCCAACTTACAATACATCAATGTCATATTCTTATTTCAGAATATTCTCGATGTTAGATTAAGACAAACCCTTACCTGTCTTTCAAAACTCTTCATTCTTAGGTCACAATTAGCTGGAGCTACATGCCCTGTGGCAGCCAATATTGAGTTCCTCTGACACAAAGCTTGTCCAAATAATATACCTCCCCACATTATCTGGAGTTCACTCCTAACCACAGGCAGTGCATCTTCATTCTCACCTATTTTACTTCTAAACATCCTATCTGATTAAACTTTCCTTCACAGGGCAGCTTACCTTGGCTTTTTGACAAGGCCTTATTACTCTAGAATTATTATCTCAAGCAAATGTTTGATTCTGTTTTTTTAATATTGTTATTTACTTATTTTTGTGTTACAATTCTTAATACACCATTATACCTTAATTTATCATATCTCTGATTATATACAAATGTTATAATTATATACACTGCTCTCATAAGGGTAAAACACACCTCTCTTTGCTCAATGTCCTATGAATAGCTTCCAACACAAGACCTGGAGAGGCCATGTGCTCAATAAGTATTTGTTGAATGAACAATGAAAGAATATGAAAAGCACTCTAAATGCTAAATGTTAGTAAATCAGCTTATTTCTGACCTCAAAAGACCAATATGAATGATTATTTTAAAAATTAGATCACATCACCCCCTCTTCTTAAATTCACCAATGGCTCTTCAGTAAATCAGAGTGACAGTCTAAGATGAAGTGCTCAGACTTGCTATACCTCTGACTGTCTTTCTCAGTGAGGTGAAGATCACTCTCTCAGATCCAGCCCTACTAGCCTTACTGCTCCTTAAACAGGACAGGTAGCCTTTTTTTTTTTTCTCAAGATCTTTGCACGGTTTGTTCCTTTATACTTATAATGCTTTTTCTCTCAGATATCTCCAAGATGTCTTCCACCACCTCCTCAAGTATTTGCTCAAGTGCTATTTCTATAGTAGTGCCCACTTTTATAGCTTATTTAGAACACCGCAGTATTGCTTAATTCTTCAGTTTCTGATTTATTTCATATCTATAGTTATTATTGACTTCTAATATGTATACTGTTTAAATTCTATATTTGTGTGCTTCTGGAGTCTAAGATCAATAAGGACTTCTTACCTGCTTAGTTCCATGCTGTATCCCCAGAACCTAGGTCAGCACCTGGCTTGTAATATGTACTCAATATTATCTTTGTAGACAAAATAAGAAATCATTATTGTTAGACTAAGCTCTCTTCACTTGGTTACTAAAATAAGTCATATTCGCTAGTGAATATCTTGTGGACAAATATATAGAGAAGATAGAAAAATAGGTTTTTGTTTACTCATTCTTACTATCATACTCCAGGTAAGAAAATCATACTCCTGTCATACTCCAGGTAAGAAAATCAAATGTTTATGTGCCCTTTGTAACAGTAAGAAACAAACATAAGATTCCAGAAAAAAAAATAACTAAGACTTTATTGACAAGTTGAGTTAAAGTGCATACATAAAGATGAGAGAATACAGATATGAGAATCCATGGGCACATTTGCAGAGCAATCAAAATACACAGAGAACTACATCAGAGTGTGCATATTGAGGGCATATAAAGCTGAACTCTGATTATTAATTGGGGTACACTTTCAGAGTCTTTGTATATTGTAAAGCAAGGACACTTCAAATTGCCCTAATTTTCTTTCAGATATAATAGAATATTTTGTGGAACAAAGAATGTGACTGGACTAGGCATAAGAAAATTGAAAGGAGAGTGGGAATGGAAACTCACACCCCTGGTTTAGAATCCTGCACCGATCTCTTACTTACATAGCTTTAAACCATCTACTTGCCTCTTCTAAAACTCAGTTATGTTTTGTTACTGATGTTGCTATATGTAACACTCACCTCAGAGTTTTTATAGGTATAAAATGATGACAACAAATTTATTTTCCAATTTCACAACACCTTTGAGAATAATATAGGGTGCTATAATAATTAAACATGAAGAACAAAAACTAATTGGGATTGTTCTGGATAAATTGACAGTGCCCAGAGAAACTAAGACATATGGTCACTCCAATTAAATAAGATTATGCATTTAGAAAAATCTGTCATCAATCATATGTTCAACAAATATTTATTTTAAAAGATTCAAATTACATGCTACAAACTGTCTAATTTTGAGTTAGTCACATAGGTTTCAAATTTTACAATGCCCATGACTTTTAAAAGATGGATTTCTCCATAATTCTATGTGTGTCTGTGTTTATGTACATATATATCTCTATGTATACATTTTTTTTCATTAAGCATATATATCATTAAGGTTCTCATGGGTTTCAATAAATACAACTATATTAAGCTAGACAAAAAACTTTCCATCTTATATATTTTTTTAAATATTTATTTTTTAGTTGTAGTTTGCCACAATGCCTTTATTTTATTTATTTATTTTTATGTGGTGCTGAGGATCGAACCCAGCAGGAACCTAGCATGTGCTAGGCAAGCGCTCTACCACTGAGTCACAACACCAGCCCCTCATCCTATATTTTAAAAAATAGACAAATAAAGAGAATCCTTTGACATGAAAACATCACCTTTCTATACCTATTTCAAATATTTAGTATTGCAATTTAAGATTACCTTGCAGGAGCAGATACTAGGAAATCTTACTGCAGTCTCCATAATATTTCTTCCCAGAATTAAAGGGTCTCATGAACTTTTCATGTGTCTCATAGAAATATTATGACACTATATTAGGATATTACACTTATATAGAAGGTTTTGATTTTGAAGAGATTTCATGCCTTTAAGGCAACTGTTAGGCAATAATTTGTGTGCTATTATCTGAATTTTACAACCCCATGAAACTGGGTTATGGAAATAGGAAATGTTTTTCCCAAGGCCACACAGATCAGAGGAGTGGAACTGAGCTACGGGCCACATCCACTGTCAGACTCATGTGAGAGACTGGCAATATAATGATGAATGAAACTGACATGTTACATCTTCCACAAAGCTTAAAACCCCATGGTGAAATAGTTTTTATTGTATAGTGTTCCTTGCTTGTGAAAAATATATTGGCTGTGAAAGATGTAAAACAAACAAACCCAAGAAGTCAACACATTTAAACAGTTCAAGCTGTTTTTATAAATAAGTTGACTTATCCTTTGTTCCTGCTATTGTTTTACTTACATAGGGGAAAGTAACATTTCTGTGGAGATTTGATTATCTTTATAGCTTTCATCTGTGAAGCAAATCCTTCTCACAAATCAGCAAGAGGCCCTGGCTCATTCATTTGATCTGAGAGACTATGAAAATAATAATATACAAAGATCCAGGTCAAAGACTATGAAGATGATATCTGCATAATCTTTCAGTTTGATTGTGTTTAAGAGTAATGACACATAACACATTTTTTCTTACAAAAGTAATCTTAAATTATGTCCAAAATGGCATTTTATAGAAATTTGAGACATAATTTTATTTAGATTAAAATGTTAGTGTAAATATTATGACATTAGGGAGATTTTTAAAAAATTTTCACACTACACATCTAAATTTCTATACAGCACGCCTATCTTAATGTTCTGTCATAGTCCAGGGTTCCAACACTGAACTATAAATCATGTCCTTCAAACTCACTTCCATTGACTTAAACCCTAAAAGTGAAACTGTATTTTCACGAGATCCCTTTCTCATTGCCTATTTTCATTCTGAAGACAGATTTTCTACCAATTTTTCTTTTCCCAGCCACTGCCACAGCTGCCATTCTAACTTGCAGCTCTTCAGGTTGTACTGGGTTCATTGCTTAGAATCATATTCCTTTCCATTTCCCTCTAGCTGTGATTTTTTTTCTAATCCAGATCCAATTAATGATTAATTAACATACTTCACAACCTTACATTGATCATTCTCCCTATAAAAACATGCAATGGGGCTCTGTTTGTGTATTTTTGTTTTATGCCTTTGCTAGTTTTCAAGGTTTCTCAATTTATATTAAATTATATTAAATTTATATTAAATCCACATATATTCAATCCTTCACTTTAAAAAATGGTGTAATATTCACTTTATGTAAACTATCCCATATTCTTTTTTTGTATTTGGAACTCCAAATTTTGGGCACTAAACTATTTCTTTCCGAAGCCAAATTACACCTTTCAGAATGATTTATTTATAAGAACTTTTCATATTACACATATTTTCCAAAAACCAATAAATAATTATTAAACGCTTGCTTTCTAAATTTCATGAAATAACATTTATCTGTGTTTGGAACACTGCTTTCTTTTCTGTATTTAATAAGTGTCATTTAATACAGCTTAAAATAAATTGTTTTCAAGGTACATCTTTCTGGAGTTTTTGATTATTTTGACCTATGTTGGATTTCTAAATACTAGAATTAGGTAGGCGGGCCTGCGACCCACCGGCAGAAGAGGAGCAGCGGCCTGCTGAGAGGCAGAGCCGCCCCCTCCCCCTGCACCGGCAAGGTAGAGGGAACTGTGACCACGCACAGAGCAGGCCCAGCGGCCTGCTGAGGGGCAGAGCCGCCCCCCACCCCCCGCGCCTGCCAGGTAGGGGAACTGTGACCACGGACAGAAAAGGCCCAGTGGCCCGCGGCGGGACAGAGCTTCCAATCACTCCTGCAAGGTAGGCGGGCCTGCGACCCACCGGCAGAAGAGGAGCAGCGGCCTGCTGAGAGGCTGAGCCGCCCCCTCCCCCTGTGCCGGCAAAGTAGAGGGAACTGTGACCATGCACGGAGCAGGCCCAGCGGCCTGCTGAGGGGCAGAGAGGCCCCACACACCCCGCGCCTGCCAGGTAGGGGAACTGTGACCACCGACAGAAAAGGCCCAGTGGCCCGCGGCGGGACAGAGCTTCCAATCACTCCTGCAAGGTAGGCGGGCCTGCAACCCACCTGCAGAAGAGGAGCAGCGACCTGCTGAGAGGCAGAGCCGCCCCCTCCCCCCAGCGCCTGCAAGGTAGACGGAACTGTGACCACCATCAGAACAGGCCAGACCTGCAACCGAGAGACAGAACAGGCCCAGTGGCCTGAGGAAGGGTAGAGCCGCCCCCCCCCGCGCCTGCAAGGTAGGCGCACCTGCGACCCACTGGCAGTACAGCCCCAGAGGCCTGCAGAGGGGCAGTGCCGCTGCCTGCGCCTGCAAAGTAGACAGAACTATGACCACCGACAGAACAAGCCTAGCGGCCCGCAGAGGGACAGAGCCGCCGCCCGCGCCTGCGAGGCACACTTTGCAACTATACAAGACCAATATAAATATATAGGGGGAAAATTCAATAGCACAACAGTTTCACCAATAGAAAGGAACGCGAACAGTATGAAGAGACAAGGAAAGAAAGGACCACAAGCATTGCAGGTCAACTCAACGTTAGAAGAGGTAATAGCTGCAGTAGATGGAATGTCAGATAAAGAATTCAGGATATACATGCTTCAGATGATCTGGAGTCTCAAGGAAGACATCAGACAGCAAAATCAGACAATGAAAGATCACTTCAACAATGAATTACATAAACAAATCCAAGAAGCAAAAGATCAACTATACAGGGAAATAGAGGTTATAAAAAACAAACAAACAGAAATCCTAGAAATGCAGGAAGCAATAAGCCAACTTAAAAACTCAATTGAGAATACTACCAGCAGAGTAGAACACTTAGAAGACAGAACATCAGACAATGAAGATAAAGTATTTCAACTTGAAAAGAACATAGACAGCTCAGCAAGACTGTTAAGAAACCATGAGCAGAACATCCAAGAAATATGGGATAACATCAAGAGACCAAATTTAAGAGTCATTGGGATACAGGAAGGGACAGAGTTTCAAACCAAAGGAATGAGCAATCTATTCAATGAAATAATACGAGAAAACTTCCCAGACTTGAAGAATGAGACAGAACCCCAAATCCTAGAAGCCTACAGGACGCCGAATGTGCAAAATCATAAGAGACCCACACCTAGACACATTATAATGAAGATGCCCAACATACAGAATAAGGAGAGAATTTTAAAAGCTACAAGAGAAAGGAAGCAGATCACATTTAGGGGTAAGCCAATCAGGATAACAGCTGATCTTTCAACACAGACTCTGAAAGCTAGAAGATCCTGGAATAACATATTTCAAACACTGAAAGAAAATGGGTTCCAACCAAGAATTGTGTTTCCAGCGAAATTAAGCTTCAGGATGGAAGATGAAATTAAAACCTTCCACGATAAACAAAAGTTAAAAGAATTTGCAGCTAGAAAACCATCTCTTCAAAACATCCTTGGCAAAACATTACAGGAAGAGGAAATGGAAACTAACAATGAAAACCAACAGTGGGAGGTAGGACACTAAAGGGGGGAAAATAATCAAAGAGGAAAACAAACCATGTTTAGTAACATAAATAAACAAATATGGCTGGAAGAACAACCCATATCTCAATAATAACCCTAAATGTTAATGGCTTAAACTCACCAATCAAGAGACACAGGCTAGTAGAATGGATCACAAAACAAGACCCAACAATATGCTGCCTACAGGAGACGCATTTGATAGGAAAAGACATACATAGGCTGAAGGTGAAAGGTTGGGAAAAATCATATCACTCATATGGACTTCGGAAACAAGCAGGAGTATCCATACTCATATCAAATAAAATAGATTTCAAGCCAAAGTTAATCAAAAGGGATAAAGAGGGACACTACATACTGCTCAAGGGAACCATACACCAACAAGACATAACAATCATAAACATATATGCCCCAAACAATGGTGCACCTATGTTCATCAAACAAACTCTTCTCAAGTACAAGAGTCTAATAGACCACCATACCATAATCATGGGAGACTTCAACACACCTCTATCACCACTGGACAGATCTTCCAAACAAAAGTTGAATAAGGAAACTATAGAACTCAATAACACAATTAATAACCTAGACTTAATTGACATATATAGAATATTCCACCCAACATCAAGCAGTTACACTTTTTTCTCAGCAGCACATGGATCCTTCTCAAAAATAGATCATATATTATGTCACAGGGAAACTCTTAGACAATATAAAGGAGTAGAGATAATACCATGCATCTTATTTGATCATAATGGAATGGAACTGAAAATCAATGATAAAAGAAGGAAGGGAAAAGAATACATCACTTGGAGAATGAACAATAGGTTACTGAACGATCAATGGGTTATAGAAGACATCAAGGAAGAAATTAAAAAATTCTTAGAGATTAATGAAAACACTGACACAACATATCGGAATCTGTGGGACACATTGAAAGCAGTTCTAAGAGGAAAATTCATTGCTTGGAGTTCATTCCTCAAAAAAAGAAAAAACCAACAAATAAATGATCTCATACTTCATCTCAAAATCCTTGAAAAAGAAGAGCAAAACAACAGCAAAAGAAGTAGAAGGCAAGAAATAATTTAAATCTGAGCTGAAATTAATGAAATCGAAACAAAAGAAACAATTGAAAAAATTGACAAAACTAAAAGTTGGTTCTTTGAAAAAATAAACAAAATCGACAGACCCTTAGCCATGCTAGCGAAGAGAAGAAGAGAGAGAAATCAAATTACTAACATACGGGATGAAAGAGGCAATATCACAACAGACACTTCAGAAATACAGAAGATAATCAAAAATTATTTGGAATCCTTATACTCCAATAAATTAGAAGATAGTGAAGGCATAGATAAATTTCTTAAGTCATATGATCTGCCCAGATTGAGTCAGGAGGATATAGACAACCTAAACAGACCAATATCAATTGAGGAAATAGAAGAAACCATCAAAAGACTACCAACTAAGAAAAGCCCAGGACCGGATGGGTATACAGCAGAGTTTTACAAAACCTTTAAAGAGGAACTAATACCAATACTTTTCAAGCTACTTCGGGAAATAGAAAAAGAGGGAGAACTTCCAAATTCATTCTACGAGGCCAACATCACCCTGATACCTAAACCAGACAAAGACACTTCAAAGAAAGAAAACTACAGACCAATATCTCTAATGAACCTAGATGCTAAAATCCTCAATAAAATTCTGGCCACTCGGATACAAAAACTTATCAAAAAAATTGTGCACCATGATCAAGTAGGATTCATCCCTGGGATGCAAGGCTGGTTCAATATACGGAAATCAATAAATGTTATTCACCACATCAATAGACTTAAAAATAAGAATCATATGGTCATCTCGATAGATGCGGAAAAAGCATTTGACAAAGTACAGCATCCCTTTATGTTCAAAACTCTAGAAAAACTAGGGATAACAGGAACATACCTCAATATTGTAAAAGCAATCTATGCTAAGCCTCAGGATAGCATCATTCTGAATGGAGAAAAATTGAAGGCATTCCCTCTAAAATCTGGAACAAGACAGGGATGCCCTCTCTCACCACTTCTGTTCAACATAGTTCTCGAAACACTGGCCAGAGCAATTAGACAGACGAAAGAAATTAAAGGCATCAAAATAGGAAAAGAAGAACTTAAATTATCACTATTTGCAGATGACATGATTCTATACCTAGCAGACCCAAAAGGGTCTACAAAGAAACTATTAGAGCTAATAAATGAATTCAGCAAAGTGGCAGGATATAAAATCAACACGCATAAATCAAAGGCATTCCTCTATATCAGCGACAAATCCTCTGAAATGGAAATGAGGACAACCACTCCATTCAAAATATCTTCAAAAAAAATAAAATACTTGGGAATCAACCTAACAAAAGAGGTGAAAGACTTATACAATGAAAACTACAGAACCCTAAAGAGAGAAATAGAAGAAGATCTTAGAAGATGGAAAAATATACCCTGTTCATGGATAGGCAGAACTAACATCATCAAAATGGCGATATTACCAAAAGTTCTCTATAGGTTTAATGCAGGGCCAATCAAAATCCCAACGGCATTTCTTGTAGAAATAGAGAAAGCAATCATGAAATTCATATGGAAAAACAAAAGACCCAGAATAGCAAAAACAATGCTAAGCAGGAAGTGTGAATCAGGCGGTATAGCGATACCAGACTTCAAACTATACTACAGAGCAATAGTAACAAAAACAGCATGGTACTGGTACCAAAACAGGCGGGTGGACCAATGGTACAGAATAGAGGACACAGAAACCAATCCACAAAACTACAACTACCTTATACTTGATAAAGGGGCTAAAAGCATGCAATGGAGGAAGGATAGCATCTTCAACAAATGGTGCTGGGAAAACTGGAAATCCATATGCAACAAAATGAAACTGAATCCCTTTCTCTCGCCATGCACAAAAGTGAATTCAAAATGGATCAAGGAGCTTGATATCAAATCAGAGACGCGCCGTCTGATAGAAGAAAAAGTTGGCTACGATCTACATACTGTGGGGTCGGGCTCCAAATTCCTCAATAGGACACCCATAGCACAAAAGTTAATAACTAGAATCAACAAATGGGACTTACTCAAACTAAAAAGTTTTTTCTCAGCAAAAGATACAATAAGAGAGGTAAATAGAGAGCCTACATCCTGGGAACAAATCTTTACTCCTCACACTTCAGATAGAGCCCTAATATCCAGAGTATATAAAGAACTCAAAAAATTAGACAATAAGAGAACAAACAACCCAATCAACAAATGGGCCAAGGACCTGAACAGACACTTCTCAGAGGAGGACATACAATCAATCAACAAGTACATGAAAAAATGCTCACCATCTCTAGCAGTCAGAGAAATGCAAATCAAAACCACCCTAAGATACCATCTCACTCCAGTAAGATTGGCAGCCATTATGAAGTCAAACAACAACAAGTGCTGGCGAGGATGTGGGGAAAAGGGTACACTTGTACATTGCTGGTGGGACTGCAAATTGGTGCAGCCAATTTGGAAAGCAGTATGGAGATTTCTTGGAAAGCTGGGAATGGAGCCACCATTTGACCCAGCTATTCCCCTTCTCGGTCTATTCCCTAAAGACCTAAAAAGAGCATGCTACAGGGACACTGCTACATCGATGTTCATAGCAGCACAATTCACAATAGCTAGACTGTGGAACCAACCTAGATGCCCTTCAATGGATGAATGGATAAAAAAAATGTGGCATTTATACACAATGGAGTATTACTCTGCATTAAAAAATGACAAAATCATAGAATTTACAGGGAAATGGATGGCATTAGAGCAGATTATGCTAAGTGAGCCAATCCCTAAAAAACAAATGCCAAATGTCTTCTTTGATATAAGGAGAGTAACTAAGAACAGAGTAGGGTCCAAGAGCATGAGAAGAAGATTAACATTAAACAGGGATGAGAGGTGGGAGGGAAAGGGAGAGAGAAGGGAAAATGCATGGAAATGGAAGGAGACCCTCAGAGTTATACAAAAGTACATACAAGAGGAAGTGAGGGGAAGGGGAAAAATAATATAAGGGGGACAAACGAATGTCAGTAGAGGGAGCAGAGAGAGAAGAGGGGAGGGGAGGGGAGGGGAGGGGAGGGGAGGGGGGATAGTAGAGGATAGGAAAGGCAGCAGAATACAACAGACACTAGTATGGCAATATGTAAATCAATGGATGTGTAACTGATGTGATTCTGCAATCTGTATATGGGGTAAAAATGGGAGCTCATAACCCACTTGAATCAAATTGTGAAATATGATATATCAAGAACTATGTAATGTTTTGAACAGCCAACAATAAAAAATTAAAAAAAAAATAAAAAATAAATAAATAAATAAATAAATAAATACTAGAATTAATAGTTGTACTTTACTTTCTAGCAAAAAATATATATATATATATATATAACAAAAATAAACCTTACATAATATCCCCCAAAGCTAAATTTCTAAATGAAAATTTAAGCAAAATAGCCTTCACATATCTTTAAAAAGATGCTTTTAAATTCAAAAAGTATAGATAATACCTTGCATGCTCTCAGATTGTCATGGAATGAAATTAGAAATCAATGATAAAATAAAAAAAAAATAGATGCTACTCTAACACCGGGAAACTAAATAATATGGATGATGAATGGATGGCAGAAAAAATCAGTAATGAAATAAAAAAATACTTACAGGTAAATGAGAATAGTTTAATAACATATCAAAATCTCTGGGACACTATGAAGGCGATGCTAAGAGGAAAGTTCATAGCATTGAGCTCATTCATTAAAAAACCAGAAATTCAACAAATATATAATCTAATATTACATCTTAAAGCCCCAGGAAAGGAAGAACAAATCAACACCAAAATCAGTAGAATATAGGAAATAATTAAAATCAGAGCTGAAATCAATGAAATGAAATTTCATAGAGAATAAAAATTGCCCTTTATTGGAGCATTGTGTTTTCAAAAAACATTTTAAAAGATAGCAACTACATGGTATTGTTTTTACTGTGTTGTACACCAGAAATTATCATTTTGGTAACAAGATGGTCAGTCTAAGAATAAAAGGTAGAATGGATACCCACAGGTTGAGGCTCTCCCTTGGTTTATTTATATTTTTATAGACAGTTTCTTCTAGCAGTCCTTTCTATAATTAATTATTATTTTAGTCTCAGGACCCTGTGGGTTAAATCCATCAGATGGAGTTTCAAAGGGGTGTAACAGCTTTTATATTTTTATGTGCATCTATTTTTAACTGATGATATGTACACTATGTACATATCCATTTGTGTTCTCAGACACATGAGCAGTTTTGATGGGTTATGTGTAAAAGAGGCTCATAATCTGTACTCTACTTTTGACTAATGACTTTTATTTGTGAAAAATCAGTGATCTCATCTATGCTTTTATCATATTCACAGTTTGATTGTTGTATTTGCCTATCGCAGGGAGTATGAATTGACCACTTAAAAATAATTAGGAATAAAACCTTTTGTCTTCGAGATTAGAATTTAGGACAAAAATCTGACCAGAAGTGATGTTGGAAAGTTGGAAATCCATATGTATTCAAATGAAACTAGGCCCCTATCTGTCATCCTGCACAAAATTCACCCCTAAGTGGATTAAGAGCAGAGAACCTGCACCTATTAGAAGAAAAAGTAGGCTCAAATCTGCATCATGTTCCCTTAGGAACCAATTTCCTCAACAAGATTCTGAAAAGCACAAGAAGTAAAATCAAGAATCAATAAATGGGATTGTATCAAACTAAAAAACTCCTCATAGCAAAAGAAACAATCAAGAACATGAAGAGAGAGCCTACAGAATGGGAGAAAATCTTTGCCACCCACAACTCAGACAGAGCATTAATCTCCATGATATACAAAGAACTCAAAAGACTTAACACCAAAAGAACAAATAACCCATTAACTAAATGGTCACAGAAACTGTACAGATAGTTCACAGAGGAAAAAACACAAATGGTTAACAAACATATGAAAAAATGTTCAAAATAATTAGCAGTTGGGGAAATAAATTCAAAACTACTTTCTCACTCCAGTCACAATGGTAATGATCAAGAATACAAATAAACAATAAGTATTGGCAAGGATGTGGGGAAAAAACTGCATACATTGCTCGTGGCACTGCAAATTGGTGCAACCACTCTGAAAAGCAGTATGGAGATTCCTCAGAAAATTTGGAATAGAGCCACCATTTGACCCAGCTACCCCACTCCTCAGTGTATAGCCAAAGGACTTAAAATCAGCATACTATAGTGACAAAGCACATCAATTTTCATAGCAGCTCAATTCACAATAGTTAAGCTATGGAACCAACCTAGGTACCCTTCAACAGACGAATGGATAAAGAAAATGCAGTGTATATACAAAATGGAATATTATTCAGCCATAAATAAGAATGAAGTGATGTCATCTGCTGGTAAATGGATGGAATTGGAGGCTAAAATGCGAAGTGAAATAAGCCAATCCCCAAAAAACAAAGGTTGAATGTCCTCTCTGATATTCGGATGCTGACTCACAATAGGCAGGTGGGCAGGGGATGGAGTGGAGATTCACTGGATTGGACAGAGGAGGAATGGGGAGAATGGGGGGGATGGGAATGGGAAAGACTGACTGTAGAACAAATTGGACATGACTTTCTTATGTTGGTATATATATATATATATATATATATATATATATATATATATATATATATATATCTCCACCATAACTTAACATCAGGTACAATCACAAGAAAGGGAAGTTAGATTCCATGTATGTATGAGATGTCAATATACATTCTACTGTCATGTATAACTAAAAAGAACAAATACAAAATAAAAATGAAAGGATGCTTATGGGCATAGATTTATAAAACTGCTTTAAGATAAAACTATTGATTTTTAGCATAAAATGAAAATAAGCACAAACATGCAAATTATATAAATTACTAGGTAAATTTGCATATTATTTTTGTTGGAAGAAAGTTATGACATTTATGGGGTTTCGTGTTAACTTTAAAGAATTCCTTTAAAGTTAAAATACCTTTTCCTAAAAACTACCAAGTGTGTGGTTCTATGAAAAAAAAACTTACAAATTTAATTTAAATTACATTATCAAATGTATGAAATATGATATGTCAAGAGCATTGTAATGTTTTGAGCAACCAATAAAAAAAGAAATTAAAATTTTCAATATCATTCAGATAGATAGAGAAACATGGTTATTTCCTTTGCATTTTCTTTTTTTTTTCAATGCAAAATGAAAGAAATTATGATTTCAAAGAAAAGGTTTGAATAACTGATGAAATGTATGCCTGCTGAAAGCGTATTTATTTAAAATGCTGTCTTGGCTTTTAAATTTTCATAAGGGAAGTAAAGTAGGCAAAATGTTTCAGTCAATATTAAAATACTGGAAAAGAATATTTACCTATTTATTACCTGGTATATACTAACTCTTCTGCTTTATATAAGGAAGTTGATCCTATTTTCATGGTGTTCACAGTCAATGAAGACAAACACTCAAAACAAGCCATATTAATTTCTGCTACTCTTATCTGTGATCTGTCCCCTCACTCACTTAGGTCCAAGCTTCCTGACCCCAATACAATGTTCTGCATCCTCCCTCATTAGGCCTTTTCAGTTGACATCTTTCCACCTGGAATGTTTGTGGAGGGGACCTACAAGGGTCATTTCCTTACATTCTTATAGTCCCTGTTCTAATGTGACCTTCTCAGTAGCAGTTTCACCGAGAGGACTGTCCCCCGATTAAAAACTTAAAATCCCCAGACTCCTGGTAACAATGTATCTACCTTCTGTTAAGTATTTTTAACATTACAATGATCTTTGTAAAAATATTCTACTTCTTTTCATCTGTATGTCTCTTACCAGTACAATGTAAATGCAATAATTCTTATACGGCAGGGATGTTTGTCTGTCTTGCTATAGTATAGCAATGAAAATATATGATTAGGAAGAAAAAGAGAGGGGTTTTTTGCTTCCTTTCTTTTCCTTTCTTTCTTTCAAAAGTGATATTTTAACTGAGCCTTAAGGAATCTCACTGTGCAGAAGGCTGCGATAGTTTTCCAGGGAGGAAACAATATGGAATTCAACCTACTTTCCTGTTTCTGAAACTGCCTAAAGCAACCTAGAAAACCCTTCTATTGACTATTTTTAACTACATCAAAAAACATTCTCAAGATATCACCGACAATACTTTCTGAAAAGTCTGAGTGTAGGAAGCTATTGCAAATGCCAATAAATAAATAAATAAAATTATTCTAATAGTCATTGAATCATAACTATCCATTAAGCGGTGTTGTCCCAGTCACTTGGAATACGTTAGTAAATGATACAGAGATCCCTCCTCCACAGATCTTACCTCTTGAAGTGTGGCAAATAGAAAACGAAGAATAACTAAAGACACATAATAAAACAGTCATCAAGTATGTAAACATATGACAAGAGCCATGACACAAAGAAAAAGTAAAGCAGGATAAGGGAAGGATCTAAAGTAAGTGCCAAGAAGATGGGTGGGAAGAAGTATTAAGTAAGGGGGTCATGGCAGAAGGGCAGGCTGCATTGTGAAGGCGAGAGTCAAACTGAAACTTGAAAGAGGTGAGAGAATTAGCAGTATGTATGGGGAAGAAAGCCCACGGCAGGTCACACAGCTCCAGCAGGGACTCAAGTAGTATTTTCATGGAGGACTGGGTAGTCACTGTTTCCAGAGTTGAGTGCATAAAAGAGGAGAATGTGAAATGAAGCCAAAGGAGAGATGAGAGCAGATAATGTGAAGCCATTGCAGGAAGTTTGGAATTTATTCTACATGAAACAGAGAATGAAAGAGATGACAGGTGACAATAATCCAGGCTGGTGTCAATGGGGAAAGTGTGGAGGTCAGATTCTGGATACAGCTTGAAGGTAGAGCTGTAAGTCTTCATGATGGAATGGATGAAAGGATGGGAGAAAATGAGGGTGGTCAAGGGAGACCCCCAAGGACTTTAACCTGAGCAAATGAAAGAGGGCATTCGACTTGAAACTTCCTTCCAAAATGTAGTTTGGAAATTTGTCACTGCAAAGAAACTGGTGACAACATGGCTTGTGTGTATTCAGATAAAGAAATTCTTTCTGCTTCCTTGGAGGAATAGAAAGAACAGAACCACAATAACCTACAGGGGACTGGTCCTGTCCACTTTTGGCCCTGTGTCAAGTGATCAGGCCTTTCCAATATTAGATATATGATGAAACTTTAATTCATAAAAAATTGCTATGTAGTGAATAACTTGATAAGCAAATGTCCTTATCACTAAACCTAACACATGGGAAGCATTCAATAACTTAAATCGTTATTTATGTTTCCCAGAATTAAGATGAGGCTTATAGAAATCCACAGCAGTTTGGGAATACTGTAAAGAAGTCTATTGATTAGTAGTTTGAAAAAAAAGTGAGCAAAACAGAAACAAACTTTCCTTTTTTATTTTTAACTGTCATATAGTGATTGTACACATTAATAGCATACACTGTGATCGTGTTACATTTATAGAGTGTGTATTGCTAAAATCCATAAAATTGTCATTTCTGTCTCTTTAAACATTTATCATTTCTCTGTTGGGAACATCTGAACTCCACTCTTCTAGTTTTTTATAAGATATAAAATACATTACTGTAAACTATACTCACCTTACTGGCATATTTCACTTAACATATTGTCCTCCAATTCCACCTATGTTGCTGCAAATAACAGGATTTCAATTTATGACTCAATAATGTTCCATTTTGTGTGTGTAATATGGATATATACCTCAGTATCCATAAATACATCATGGATAAATACCTTAGTTCATATCATTTTTTTGACTATTGTGAGTAGTTCTGCCATAAACATGAAAGTACAGATGTCTCTTTGGTATATGGTTTCATTTCCTTTGAATGTATATCTAATAATGGGATTGTTGGATCATATGGTAGTTCTATTTTTAGTTTTTCAAGGAAACTCCAAACAGTTTTCCTTGTTGGCTCTTTCCTCAAAATACCAATGATATTCTTCTCAGAAACAGAAAAAAATCCTAAAATTCATATTGAATCACAAAAGATTCCCTAATAGCAAAAGTAATCTTGAACAAAAAGAACAAAGTTGGAAACATCAAATACCTGATCTAAAAAACAACTACAAAGCTATAGAAACCAATACAACATGATACTATCATAAAAACAGACACATAGATCAATGGAACCAAGTAGAGAATCCAGAAATAGATTCACACATCTATAGTCAATGTGCTTTTGACAAAGATGCCAATAACAAATATAGGAGAAGGGGCAGTTGCTTCAATAAATTGTGATAGGAAAATTGGACATCAATATGCAAAAGAATAGAACCTCTCTCTCACTATATACAAAACTCAACTCAAAAAACATCTAATACCCACATGTAAAACATGAAACTATGAAACTGCTAGAATAAACCAGGGAAATATTTGAAGAATTTGGTATAGCCAGTGTTTTGTTTTGTTTTGGATAAGACCCCAGAAGCACTAGCAACAGAAGGAAAACAAACAAATGAGGTTGTATCAAAAGTTTCTGTACAGCAAAGGAAGCAATCAATAGATCCAAGAAACAAACTGCATAATGAGAGAAGATATTTGCAAATTATACATATAATAAAAGGTTAATAACCAAAATCACAAGAAACTTAAAAACTCAATATAAAAAAATCCAATTAAAAATGGACAAATGATCTGAATAGACATTGTTAAAAAGAAGATATGCAAATGATCAAGAAATATATTTAAAAATGTTCAACAACACTAACAAGAGCTGGGGATGAACATGAGTGAAAGAACATCTGTCTAGCATGCTTGAGGCCCTGGGTTTGATCCCAAGACTGAAAGATAATAATCAATAATCATCAGGAAATCAGGGAAATGCAAATTAAAATCGTAATAAGACATCCTGTGTCTCCAGTCAGAATGGCAATAGTAAAAAAGACAATATAACACATGTTGGCAAGGATGCAGAGAAAAGGGACTCACACTGCTAGTGAAAACCAAACTTCTTTGCAAGAACTTCCCACTTCCTATTAGAATTCCAGCGTATACATTCCAATGCTTTGAGTTTGCCAGTGAGTCATTTAACCAAGAGTAATGAACACAGACCAAGGCAGTCTCATTACTTATTGAAGAAATCAACTAATTGAATGGTTTGTCAACTTAAATAATTAGCCTCTGAAAAGTGTCCAAATGAGAGGAAATGGGACATAAAATCATGTGCCCTAATGTTCATTTCTAACAGGAAACTAAAATTTTAATTATTTGCATACATTTGAAGCTATTCCCCATGTAATTTTTAATTCTATTGATTTTTTTGTATATTACTAAATGTAACTAACTTCTACATATTTAGCTAACAGTTAATAACTAACACTACCATAAATTATTAACACAGTTTTAACTTATTTCTCTTAACATTGCTTTATTTTCGTATAGTTTATAAACCCTTCATTTGTAATACAGTTACTAACTTATAATACATTTACTACACTATCACTTCCCATCATTATATTTGTGTTTTTAGTATTAAAAAATGCATAAAAGTAAAAACCTGTAAGTCAACTAAAAAGTTAACAAGGCTTTCACAAGGTAGACCAGGCAGAAAGAATTGAATAGTCAATAACTAATTTGTTCCACTCTTCTGACATTGATATTCATTTTTGTAACTTGTATACCTGTATTATTAATGTACTTTGCATTGAAATTTGTGAAAGGCCAAATGTAAACAAGGAAATGTTATTTAGCTGTACTTCTCCTTAGGATCCCCAAATGGCTGCTCAGAACAAGCACTTCAGATTCATGAGTCAGGGTAAAATAACTGCTCTATGGAAAGTACACCAAAGCTCAATTTTCATCTCTTTTCTTCAAGAAAATTCAGTTATGGTTTCTGGAAAACTTGAGGTAGTATCTGAGCACAGACACAGAGTACAGACACAACACCTACCCATTTACATGCACCCATTACTTTTTTCTTTTAATTAATTAGGCAGGTTCATCAACAATCATGGTGATGAGATGTAAATACCAATGTTAGGGTGAAAAACTGGAATAATTATCAAGTTCAACTTGTACCTCATATTCTTTACCCCTGTTTTTTAGATGTATAAATTAAAATTGTTCAGCATAGCCAGGCATGGTGGTACATGTCTGTAATTTTAGTAGCATGGGAGGCTGAAGCAGGAGGATTTCAAGTTTGGAGTTAGCTTCAGCAACTTAGAAAGGTTGTAAGCAACCTAGAAAGAATCCACCTCTAAAAAAATAAACAAACAAACAAATAAATAAATATAAAGGGCTGTGAATGTATCTCAGTGGTTAAGCAACCTTGGGTTCAATTCCTGGTTTTTAAAAAATTACTCTGAACAATAAACTTAATCAGCTTATTCAAGATTTCAGAGCTATTCAGAGGCAAAGCAGAGCTTATCATCCTTAATCTAGCTTTAAAGTCTTTGCTATTAATGACCATTCTACATTTTCTCTCCAAAATCTTGAGCCAATTTTATTCTCTCTGCTGAGAAGTCTACTACCATCAACCTTTTCCAGCTTTATCAGCTCTCTTAGTGTTTTGCTAACTTAAGTTTATCCTTTTGGGCCCAGTTAGGGTAGCACCTCTACCAGGAAGTTTATTCTGTCTTGTGCTTTTATAATTGTTTATAATCTTACCATGATACTAAGCACAGTGTAGTATAATCATCAGTGTAGTATCATGCTGGTCTGATATTATAGAATCTAAGCTACTTGAGGGCAACCATTATTCTTTCTTAAATATCTATAAGTATTAAATATTTATATGATATAAAGTTAGTAATATTCATCTCAAATGTTGGATGAATGGATGAAAAACTAATCTAAGCAAATTCTAAAAATTTAATGTCAAATATAATTCCATATATTTTAAAATAAATCAAGATTATTCCTTTGTGAGAAACAAAGCATTGGTATTTTAAGACAGGGTAATAGAATTGTGATATCCATAACTGAATAAAAATAATAGAAAGTAGTGTTTTATTCTACTATGCATATGAAATAACGGAAACTAGCACTGGTATTTTAAGACAAGGTAATAGAATTGTGATATCCATAACTGAATAAAAATAATAGAAAGTAGTGTTTTATTTTATTATTCATGTGACATATATGTAAGGAAACTAAATTTAATTATAGAAGAATAGTACTCAAATTCAAATTCCAGATATCACATAATTTAAGAAATTAAATGAGTATAAATGTTACTTCATTTTTTTTGTTGTTGTTGGTTCAGTTTGGGCTGGAGTTGGAAGAAAGCCTTGGAAAGTACTAAATAATTTCACCTTTAATATCTAAAATTTAAATGATTCCACTTTTAGAAAAATGCTAAAAATGAATGCCATTTTTTTTTCTATGCAGCCTAATAACTATTGCTAAAAAGTCATGGTTGAATATTTCATTTATTGGAATAATATTCTCTACTCACAGTTCAATAAGTATTCCAATTGCTTTTATCATGCACTTTCAAACATTTTATTTTAAAATCTTTTTAACAAGTAACATATATTTCTCTAATACCAGGCTTCTTGTTCTTTGAAAATTCTTCTATAGAACAGAAAAACCAGTTTTCAAATATGTTATTAAGTCAAAAATAAGAGATATTTAATGGAAAACATTTTTATTTCTATGCCAGTGAAATTTTAAAATTAATTGAAAAATAATAAATAAGTCCTCATAATATTTCAAGCATCTGATGTTGTGATGTTGACATCTCAGGGAGAGCTGACATAAGAGAGAATTATCAATATATTCCTATTTAAAAGGGGTCCAATAATTAAAAGACTCTGAAACCATCCAATGTTTAAAGGACTCTAAGACTGGTAGTATCCAGAGTAGAGCTCACAGGAGAACCTACCATGGAAGGAACCTGTTGTAAGGCAGGAAGTGTTGACTAATTTTGTACATTAAAAGACCAAACTAAACACTTTGACATAAAGCCAGGCCACTCTGAAATAAAGCTCCTTTCTATACTGATCATTACTGTCAATCACAGACAGATCTTCTGAAAATGTCATTATGTCCTATTGGCAGTAGTGGTACTATCTTGCTTTGGTTGGTGGCACAAATTTGAGAAAATACTCTAGCCTTTTTTTTGAAATCATCCTAACAAAACTAAATACCTAGACAAGATCAGAAGGAAAGGATTCAATTCTTCTGTATTCTTCGTAGTGTCCCTGAATGTGCTAGTTACAGACATTAAAAAGAGCAAAATGTAGGCAAAAATAAATGGGGAAATAGATGGCTGAGAGATGATATGCAGTGACCTGAGAATATTTTAAATGTTTTTCTACACTAGACAACAACCTTTGATAAACATACAGAATGCCAAGAAATTTTAAAAATATAATTCTCAATATAAAAAGGAGCAATGTGTTCATATTGTAAATCATTTAATGTGCAGATAATGTGACTAACTTCATTTCAGATGCATTCTACACTCCCACCCTCCCCACACACCATCTGCTATTTGTTTTAGATATACAAAGTTACAGGTGAAGTGGATATCAAATTGATTTTTTAAATCTTAATTTTAAAAACTCTCAGCTTATTTTTGAATCTTAGTAGCCTTTGCACCATATAAAAAAAAGTAAACAAATAAACAAAAAAAAAAAAACAGCCATTAAGCTACAAAATTGACATAATTTGTGGAGGTGGTCATATCTTGTTCTAAGAAACTAGAGAGCATCTGGCATAAGTCTAAAGCAAGCATTAAAAAAAAATAATAACTACAGCTGTGACTGACAAGGTGATGAATAGAAGAGACTTTATTTTCTTTTTCACTTGACAGTATAAGTTCCTAATTATTTTCATCATTTTCTTTCTCTGAAATTAAAAAATGGTATTTTTTATTCCAGTTTTATACCAAAATTTCATGTTGTATCATTTAATCTTCTGGTATTGAGATTTAATTAAGAAATATAAATTCAATTATAAATAATAATAAATTTACTTGTTATTAAATACCCATAGATGGAGATTTCTTCCAAAGGATCTCAGGCATGAAACCTGCCATATTGTCACATACATAAAACAAAACAAAATGGTCTATTCCTACAAACAAATGTTTGTCTATTCCTACAAACAAATGTTTTTTCTAAGGCTCTAAATAACTAAAACCTATTGCATGATACTACAACTCCCAATTTGAAAACTAAGTATAATTAGAAATAAAGTATTATTGAAGGTACTAACTATACGCATTGGAAAAATTCTCTACATATGAAATGCAAAGGTTGGTAAAATGACTGAGCTATATGAAAATCTTTTTTCTTAATTATTGTCACTTATGATTCAAGCTTTTTATAAGTAAATGACCCCAAAACATGAAACCTCTAACTCTTAAGGTTGATAAAAGGGAATATTTTGGAAATATTATAGTGAACCATTAGAAAGAAGCCTGAGTTATTTAATTTTTCCCAGGGTGTTAAGCAATTGTGATTTCTAATAAATAATAGGTCATAAGTAATAATTCTCTAAAATAAGGAGACAGAAGTAATTTTTTTCTTTTGCTTGCTTATATTTTCTGACTGTCTACAAAGAACAAGTATTATTTAATTTATAAGATGCAAAATAAAGTCTCCAAAAAGAAAAAAAAAATTCCTGGGAACTTGTTAATTCAGCTAAGTAAAGATGTAAACTTTTAAAAATTATCAGATTATCCACATTTTTATCTAATAAAACTAAGGGTTTTATTCCTGATCATTATTTCTTCATACAAATCTGAGAATTATATAAAAATATGCCAGAAGACAAGATATACAGGAAACAATTTCAAAAATGACTTTCAAAAGAGTAAACAGCATTTGATCAATGGTTTATCACATTAAATATATAGATACATTATGTCAGAAATGGCTATATTTTCCCAGTTCACTTAGTTAAAATAAAAGGGATTTTAGAAAACAGGTTAATAAATTTAGGTTACCATATCATTCATATTTTGACCCACCTGATGTCATTACACATTCAAAAATTACAAATAATTTCTGAAACTGTATTCTGTTAATTTAAAGTACAAATTGTACCCAAATCTGTTTTAGTCAGCTTTTTCACTGCTGTGACTATAACACCTGATGAGAACAAGTTTAGAATAGGTAAAGTTTATTGGAGCTCACAGTTATACCCCCAAGGCCTTCCTCACCATGACCCACCTCCTCTAGTCACACCCCACCTGCCAATGTTACCACCCAGTTAAGCCCACTCAATGACTTTAGATTAAGGCTTTCAGAACCTAATCATTTCACCTCCAAGTTTTTGTGCATTGTCTTACAACAAGAGTTTTTTGGGGAAACTTAATATCTAAATCAAAAAATCAAAATCACAGTTCTGTAGTAAAAATGAGTGGACATGGGAAGATAAGTCTTAAAATTTTCTCTGCCACTACACAAATTTGAAAGATAGTTTGTATTCATTTCAATTTGGACAGAATCAGCATTATATGAAAATTATAGATGAAATTTAAATGGCAGAATTCTTGCTTAATAAGCACTAAAAAGAATTCCTTTGTGGATCCTAGTGTTTTTGAGTAGCAAATGTCATTCCATTTCTATTCAGTGCAGAAAACAATCTCTGATTTTCTGTTTTCTTGTAATATCTCCAATTAGAAAAATAAATTTAAACTAATATTTCTTATTGTTTGAACCCAAGAAACATATTGAAAGTGGATGAATTTTCCTTCATGTTTGTAACTATGAAGAAAGAGGAACAGTAGTTATATTAGAAAATATTTTCCCTTGCTTCATTTTAATTTTATGAAAATTAATTTTACCTCACTTAGTTTTTAGAAGAGTTTCATGACCTTATGTCCTTATATCTCTCAAAACTGTCAAAATGTAAAAAAGCCTCCAAAAATAAGGCAAAAGAATAGTATTTTAAGTAAGACTAAGGTGACTAATGAAAAGCGTTATTAAAGCAGTCATCTGAAAGTCATCAGCAAGAGTTTTTTTGTACATTCTACAAATGTTTTGGTGAATAAAAGCATTAAGAACCAGTTTTTAGGTTTATCCTAGTTTTAGTATTCAAAAATGGAATTACTAAGTAAACATTATTTAAGAATTATTCTACTGTGTCCCAATCCTCAATACTCTACAGTTTTTGTTCACCTGATCATTCTGTTGAAATGGTTCTCAACAAAAAGTCATTACTAGCCATTTACATTTCAGCTCTAAATAACACTGCTCATTTTTTCTCTTACTGACTCGCTTAAAGTGCTGAGATGCAGAGCTAGTCCTATCTCAAAAGACCCAGTGTGTTTGTCAGGGAAAATGCAGTCTTCTAAGATAAGATACTGTGTGGTTCTCAGAAATCCTTTTAAAGAGGTGATATTTGCATTATTATTATTTCTAAAATACACAGGGACTTTGCAAGATCAGGAAAATTAAATTGGAATACAGAATAACTAAAGGCACAAAGGAATCAGGGAAAATGGTGTGTGATGAGAAATAGCCACCAACATCAGTGTTACCAGGGTGTCTAAGACTGGAGGAGATAGGGATTAGTGGGCAAGTTTTCTTCATTGGGATGAATTTTATTTTTATTTATTCAGAGACTGACATAGTCAGATTTGTATTTTAGGGAAATCACACTGCTTGTAGTGCAGATGATGGATTTAAACTGGGGCAAGACCAGAGACAAAACAAAAAAAAAAAAACTAAGGTGTCACCTCTAATAGCCCAAATGAGTAATGACTAGAGCTCTTGTTAGGACAGGGCAGCTAGTTGCAGGAATAAAGAAAAGTTAATGAACTCATCATCTGCTGAACTAAAGTGGACATTTTGAGCAGCTCTAGACAGAGAGACTAAAATTTCCATATATTCATAAAACATCAACTTTCCCAAAAAAGCCCTAGTTCACATTCAGACAAGTATGAGTTATAGGCTGGTAAAAAAGAATTAGGATTTGATGGGGAAATCAATTTGAAAAATAAGGAAAAGGGTTGAAACAGAAATACTCATTATAGAAATACTTCTGTAACCACTCTTGATTAGGGATTTTATTAGTTATTTAGTGTGAAAGTATTAAAAATTACAATGATAATTGAAATTGTACATCTTATTTTGCTTATTATTAACCTGTATTTTAGTTATATAATACTAAGAATTCAATCATATTCAACCAACCCTGTGTCTCTTAAAAGATCAAAAATTTGAAACAAAATGGCACTTGGTGTTCTTACAGGTAAATTTCTGAAATGCACAACCCTTCGCAATTAGATTCAAGCTCCTAATAGATATCCCAAATAGCAAATCAGAAATACAGTACTCTTAAGAGAATGGATATTTTATGTACTCATTTTTGAATGACTTTTTTTTTAATATTCCTAAAACTTTGCCCAATTTGATTTGGTCCAATAGGACAAGAGTTTCCTTATTCCTAACTAAAGGATGATTTAGCCTACCACTTAAAAACCTGAAATATTAGAAATTAGGAAAGATTTTTTTTTCACAGTGGATGTAAATCTGTATCCACAGATACTCTAACGGTAATGAAAATCAGGAAATCAGCCTTGTTTTTTGATGACAAGCAAATAATTTGGCAAACTGCAGCAAAAATGTCTGAATAATCTTTTATCAGATAGACATACCAGGATTCAAATATATTTTTTTAAAAAGAAGTAGAACATGTCCTATTTCATAACTGTCTTAATAACTATAAACCTGAATTCAGTATTAAATCACCAAATCTTCTGCACTTCTGTTGAACAATGTAAAGAGACAACTTTTAAACTGGGAGAAAATATATGCAAGGCATACATCCAAAAAAGGGCTAATGTTTAAAATATAACTGTTGGAGGCCACGCCAAGTCAAGATGGTGCCTGGCAGTTTGCCAGGAGGAGTGGTTTGTGAGGCAATGCCACGGAGCCATTAAGATGGTGGGGACTCCTTATTGGCTGATTGCTGTATCTGTAGGAGAGCAATGCTATGATTGGATGATGCTGATTGAGTCAAGCTGTATGTAATCAGTTAGATATATATATATACCTCTGCTGCTCCGCAATAAAGCAGGTCCCACTTCAACCTTCAAGTTGCTTGTCACCTCCCGGTTATTTTGCCCAGCCGGACTGCGGCATATAACAGAGCTCAATTAAGTAACAAGAATAAAAAATTAAATACAGGGAAAGGCATGAATAGAGATTTTTGTAAAGAAGACATACAAGTGGCCAATAGATACATGAAAAACTGCTCAAAATTCCTAATCATTAGGAAAATGAAAATTAATACCACAATAAAAAATCATCTCATACCTGTCAGAATGGCTTTTATTTAAAAAAAAAAAATGATGAGCGAGAACAAGTGTTGATGAGGCTGTGGAAACAATGTGGTACACTGTTGATGGGAATATGAATTAGTGCAGCCATTGGGGAAAACTCTGTTGAGATTCCTCAAAATAACTAAACAAAATTATCATACGATACAGCAATCCCACTTCTGGGTATTTGCCCAAAAGTTTTGAAATGTTTGTTGAAGAGATTTCTGTGCTTTCATGATCACTGAAGCAGCAGTCCCAATTGCCAAGATATGTAATTATCTTGAGCCTCACATTTGCAATTTATTACAAGTGAACCTACCATGGCCATTACTGAGATTCAATATGTATGCATTATTTGTGGAGCATAGAAATATTTCCCTAAAGATTATAATCATGATGATATTTTGCTCATGATTTTATCTGAAATTGCTTTAAAAGCTTTAGTTAAGTAGAAGCTGAAATTTTAAAAAGTCCAAACTCTAAATATAAATACACTTTTATAACCTCTTGCATGTTATGTTGATTTTATCTCAAGTATTTCTCAAGATCTCCAGTTTTTGATCTAAGAGTGCTTCAGCACGCATGAAAGTGTGGGCTCACAGAAGTCATAACCCTCCTGAGTTTCAAGTACCACAAATTGGTTTAGAAATAGGCTTGACATTGGAGAAAAATTGGTGGGTATTTTGAACAGAAATGTGGTTATGGTGTCTGAATTTAGGTATACAATTTTTGGTGAAGGCTTTCCGACTGTTGCCCCTCAGCCATGAGTGAAATGACAGGTGGTGGAGAATGAAGTTAGCAGTAGGAGTACAAAAGATGCAAAGGACATCGCCAATGTGGCAGCAGCTTTTCCCTTCTCTTACAACTCCTTCCAGTCTATCACCTGTGGGGGAATTGTCATAAAATAGTTCTCAGAAGGATGTGAAAAGGAACAACCAGATGTGAAAAAGAACAACACACCCAGATTATCATAACATTTTGCTTAAATATACAATTTTTAAAAACACCAATAATGGGGATTATTTTTTGATAACCACCACTCTTTACATAGGTGTTCATCATAGTGGCCTGTAGAATAGTGCTATTATGGAGTCAAGATAGAATGTTGTGATCTCTGCTCAATTTGAGCAGAGTAAGGAAACTTTTAACTACATACATTATTACGTAAAGGATACTAAAGAATAGGCTACTAAATGTTTTAAAGTTATTTGCTAGATGTTTTAAAAGTAAATATAAAACTTATATATTTTAAATCTATTCAGAGCTATTTATAGTCTGTACCACTATATGTACAGTGTTCCTATACTTTATACTCCCTCATTCAGTAATTTAATAATTTTTCTACATTATGTTTTTTTTTATTTATTTTAAAATTTATTTTATTTTACTTCGTAAATTATCAATTTACCACTGAATACCTTCATAGGTTTTCAAAGTCATGTTATGATTTACGAATATGATGTTGAATATTCATGAAGGTAGTTATCAAATCTATTACCTCAAATATTAAACATATTTTTGGTGAGAACATTTGAAATTTACTCTCAGAAATTTCAAACTGTATAATCCTCAATTTTTAACTATATTCACCACATGGGGCAATAGAAATAGAAAGAAAAATGTATTCCTCCTGTCTAAATGAAATTTTATACCCATTGACAATCACCTTTCCATTTCCTTCCACCCCTCCAGCCTTTGTGACCCCCATTCTACTCTGCTTCTGCGAGTTCCATTGCTTTAATTACACATATAATTGATGCCGTATAGTCTTCCTGTGCTTGGCTTATTTCACTTATAATGTTTTCCAATTCCACCCAAGAACATGGCAGATTTCTTTCTTTATCAAGAGTGAATAATATTCTATATGCATATGAATATTTTCTTTATTCATTTAGTGATGGACACAGGTTGTTTCTGTTTTGTGCAAACTTGTAGGACAGATGTATATGGAGGAATGAGATGTGATATAATTTTACACGGGTTATATCATGGACAATAAATAAAGGGTGACCAACAGTCACAGGAGGCAATATGTTTATTTCTTACAGTTCAGGAAAACTGAACATATATCTTACTGGGGAGGGGACAAAGGAAAACCTAGAAACATTGCCGATAGTAAAATTGAGAGACCAAGGTCCTGGTTTCAGTAGAAAGTAAGAATACAATGTAGAATATGTTAAGCTTAGAAATAATGTGTAACATATTTTTCTCTGAGCTTAAAGGGTATTGTGAAAAGATAACAGGAGTCAAATTGATATTAGTCCCTTCTTCCCTGGCATTTAAAAAATTCTAGATTCCAGTCTTGTTTCATGACACCAGGAAGTATCCAGTTGCTAAATTCTATAGAGTATTCCTGTTTCCCCTGCTTTCTTTCAAGGTTTCCACATAGTACATTTAGCCAGTCCTACCTAGTCATACTTTCTAACCTGTGCTTTCTATCTATTCCATTACCATTTATGTAGGTTGTTTCTTGCTTAGCAGAATCACTCATCTCATCATTTCTTACATAGCTTCCTATCTTCTAACCAGTTCAAAATAATGGTTTAAAAGTCACATATTAAATATCGTCAAATCCTGCCCTTTGTGACTTTCTCTGTTGTCCTGCCTGGCCTTCCATTTCCTTTGAGGACAAAATATCAATTTGTTAGTCTGTAGTGCACTGAACAGTTCCCTGGTTCCGGTGAGTTTATGGACCACTCTATGCCTACATGCATGCTACTCTATTGGGAATTCTCCTAAATTGGACTCCAGTAGAATTAGTCTACTAATTACACCAGAATATGGAGAGCCTGCCTTGGTGCTCTCATGAACTCTGCTCCAACTAGGAAG
Source organism: Marmota monax (assembly GCF_021218885.2). Taxonomy (NCBI): domain Eukaryota; kingdom Metazoa; phylum Chordata; class Mammalia; order Rodentia; family Sciuridae; genus Marmota; species Marmota monax. The sequence continues at coordinate 1,777,774 of NW_026694999.1, read as the reverse complement.
GATTGGACTCAAGAAAGGGACTGGTAGGGACAAATTCCTGAGAGTGTGAAGGCTGGTTTCAAGCTCCTGTCGCTACAAATATTCACTTCTGACACATTCCAATGATGGAAAATAACAACTACATCTAGCTCCCTCTATTTGTTCATGCATCTTTTTATATGATAAAGTCTATAGGCAAAGACCTCTTTTTTTATCAACCATACACTGCAGCATGTCTCTGTTGGTTATAATACTTCCTTTCTTAAAAAGGACTTGTGGACTTAATCTGCCAGCGAGGCAAAGAAACAGCTTTACTACATGAGGCTGTGTTGGGTAAGGCTCCATCTGTGAAGAGTGAGAGCTGTCCATCAGTCCAATGGTTAGCAAGGAGAGCATCACGCTTGACAATGTGCTGACAACTAAAGACAGAATGTTCTCCAGTTTTAGAAAGTATCATTTAATCAATTCCACTAACATTCCCATGAACTGAAACTTACTGTTTACAATTCCCATATGGGACAGATGTAAAACCCACAGAAATTAAATCATTTTCAGAGTTAGATTTGCCATCTTGTTCCTCTATTATGCTACACAGAACAATTACAGATTTTCAATATCATTAATATTAGATGCTCCATGTTCAGCTCCTTAGGTTATTCTTGAAATGATTTTAACATGAGCTACATATCTACATATGCTAAATATAATACCCAGTGATGCTTTATATTTATTATGAAAAAGCTGTTTTAAATGGTTTGAAAACAGTTATAAAGTTAAAAACACAGATTACCAAAATTCACATATGAATAGAGTATAAAATACTTTTCACTTCAGATCGCAAATGAAAAATATCAAAGTGAAATGGACTTAAACTGCACCCCCAGCCCAATAATTACGTTTTATAAATGAAAATAGGAATGGTTTTATAACAGCATAGCTGACGAGTAGAGAGTTTTAACTGAATTAATAAACTCTGTAATAATTTGCTTTTACTCTTGTGAACTCCTTTTTTATTTTTTCCATTGCTAGGGTTGAACCCAGGACTCCCCCGACACTAGGCAAGCACCATACCGTTGAGTTACTGCTCCAGCTCTTTAGAAAGTATAAGGTCCCAAGTATCCTACTCCACTGGAAATGTTATTCTTTAACATTGTAATCATAAATCTTCATTATCTTGCAGAAAACTTTGAATATTTAAACTAACACCCTCCTAAATAGTCTTCTAGAATTCTTGCTTTTATTTTCCAACCAACCATGTCTAAAAGTTTCAGATACAGTTTTTCTAAATATTGTATTTCTGAAAGAAGTCAAATATTATGGAAACCCTGCCTTTCATGAAGTCACTCATATAAAATAACTGCTATTTGGCAAGGGCTTATTCTTTGCCAGTGACCAGACCATGTTATTCTTTCTGCACCAAGTATCAGTGCCAGCTCGTTGGCATTCCATTGGCAGACTTTCCCTTGACAGTGATGCCTAATCACATACAAAAATACCAGCCAGGTAAAAACTTCACAACTCACCATTTCTCAAAGTAATATAAGAGCACATATTTCAATGAGTTCTTTGAATCCTAATCCCTTTACTACCAACTACTAATTACATCTAGAACACTATAAGAACTGTAGTTGAATAATAATGTGGCATTTGTCAATTGTGTCTCAAGAAAAAGAAAAATCTTAAAAATAATTTTTGGTATAATTTGAATATTAAACATTATAAGAACAAAATAAAGCATTCAACGTTTTTTCACAAATATGTTTTCCCTCTTGTGTTAACATAAAGACACAAAGAAATATAATCTGTTGTAGTTATGGGGAAATAAAAGAGAGTGATCATACTGTAGAAAACAATGTGGCGTTTCTGGTTGGCAGAATGATAAATGTACTGAAATATGTTCTAAATGAAAAAAATGTGGTGTTCTTAGCCATATTTAAACCCTTATATTCTTCTCTGTAATTACATGAATACTACAAAATCAAAATTCTAGGGTTTTAAATGCAGTTAGGAAGACTACCCATAAAATTTATCTTAAAATTTTAAAAAACAGATTCTTCAGTTCTGAAATGAAACTCTGGAACCATAACATCAATAGTATCTTTTTCAAGAACTGAGATTCAGGATAATGGTAAAGGCTTTACTTATTTTCTAACACTATAACATTAAATAATCAAAAATAAATTAAGTTTTCCTTAAGCATAAAAGTTCAATCTGGTGGTAAAGAAAGTATGAATTTGTTTCTATTTCAAAATTGTATTGACAGGGGTTTTACAATCTTTAGTAGTATTTACTTCTCTGAAAGCTTAACATAGTTTGTCTTGAAAATGCCATTGCTACACAACTGATTTGTTTTGTAGGTAATTATGTAGTGCTCATACAGATGAGTCAAATATTCTGGAAACTCATCTACCCAGGTCATATAAATATTTTTCTGTTTCTAACCATTAGGATTTTACTTGATAGTTGCTGTGCATCAGTCACTACAATGAGCTCAGGAGATATAATAAAAACAAGTTATTCTCTCTCTCTCTGTCTTAAAACTACCTCTATACTTTGAAATTGAAGGGTTTGATTACTATCAGGGGAGAAACCTGAAGACTGGGTTGTTCTTATAAAGTTATTTTAAGGAAAGTATTTCTAGAAGAGGTGACCTTGGCACTTAAGCCTGAAAGCTAAGCTAGTATTTACTAGGGTCAAAGAGAGAATGGAGAGAGACATTTTCAAAGTTTTCATATGTCACCACAGGAGATAAGATCTGAAGTGTTGGGAATTTCACAGTATTCAGGGTGTTAGGGTCTATGTAACATGTTCTGGAAGGTATAGTAATTAGACATGGTGGTGAGAAAACTGGAAAGAGTTAAGGAAGGAACAGTGAGAGTTATGTGGCAGGCTAACAAGAAGCTACCAAAGGATTCTGAAGTACTCTGAAAATTGGACTGTTGATGGAGAGGTGGAAATAATGGCGAACATTCAGATTAGTGACATAGCCCTATAAAGAGATGGCAAAGTATGAATTATGGTCATAGGAAAGCAGAGGAGATGATATGGCAATCTTCAACAGTATCGAGAAGATGGACTCCGTGAAATAGTGCAACCAGTTACATGATGTATATGAGGGAGAGAAAAGAATCTCAAGTAGCTGAGTATTTGGCTTTTGAGACTAGGATATGGTGGAACCATTCACTGAGTTTGACATAACAGGGCATGGAACCAGTAGAAGGGAAATAAAATGACAGACATCGAGACATAAATTTATATTCCATATTCACTGGGATATAAAATCAGAGCTATCTAATAGGCAATAGAACATGTACCCTAGAAAGAGCTTCAGAATTAGATGCATGATTATGTGAAATGTCTGTAAACAGTGGAAGAAACACATTAAATAATACATTGAGTTGTTAACAGTCATATGCTGCTGAATTGGTATTGAAAAATACCTTGAATGATGAACAATAAAAGAATAAGCAAAATAAAATGCCCCATTTGACAAAATATCAATGTTTCAAAGTAATTTGGGATTGTAAGCACAAAAGATGACTTTGGGGGTAAAAAAAAATATTTATTTTTAAGAAGTAGTAGCAAAATACCAAGGGGTGAAAATGGGAAAACCGAAAGGCTTAGGAAAGCACAAAGGAGGGTCACTCTAGGATGTGAAGTAGCCGGCCTTCATGATGGCCTCCTCGTGATACACCCTGACGAAGTCTTCTCATATGAGGTCTAATGCATAAGGGCCAAGGCCCCTTTTCTGTGTGACCAACAGAGAAGGACAGGATTGACAACATGACATTTCTGAAGCTAGCTTATAGAGTGGACTGTTGTCCATCACTCTCAGAAATACTACTGCCAAGTCATGTGTATGCACTAGAATTCTTGTAGAAAAACACACGTGGACGAAAACTGAGCCATCCCTGAACAGCCACCACCAATTTGCCAGCCTGTTAATGTATGAAACAAAATGTTCAGTTATCTGATAGTTGGAGATGTATGAATTTTTCATAAGGATTATCTGCTTAATGAGGATGGATTCCTACACAGAAGGAACTTTGTTAAATGGAAACCAAACTAGGCAGAAGTTAGAGTAATATAAGATGACAAGAAGTCAAAATAATGATTTAATTTATATGTACATAATTCTTCAAGAAAATGTAGCAGTAAAGATAACAAATCAAGCTGATAAGAAATTGTATCTTTTTTTAACAAGTGCATGATGCTCTTTCTCTATCCTTCTTATCCCTTTTGAAGATAGCTTGCTAAATAAATTTTCCTGGGTATTTTGAGTGTCTTTTTCTGGATTTTGAAAAGGATTTCAAAATTATCTTAGCATCCTGTCTATGCAACTCTTATGTCCACCTCAAGTTTAGTTCCTAACAGATGATGAATTTAAACTGATGACTTCTATTTGAATTGAATATGTATATACAAAGATAAAAATACAGTAATGATGATTATCTCAGAAATGAGCCCAGGGGTTTGTAGAGAGATAAATGCAAACAGTTAATTTCTGTTTTATAGCATATCATGTAGTTTTTGATGTTTTACAATGCTTGTACATTACTTTATAATAAAAAATTCAGTATCTCTAAAATACAAGAAATTATATTTAATAAGGGAAGAAAGAGATTTTCATCTTTATAAGAAAAGAAATTGATTCTTTAGAAATTGATTCTTTAGTTCCAGAAAGAATACAAGTACGCTTTATTTCAATCTAAATCTAAAACACTTTCTTCTCAAATCAAATTGTCTTTTGCACATTTTTTAAACTTTTGACACTTCCCAAGTGATTCCCCATGACAGGGTGATTGTTATAGTACAGGCTGTGACACTTAAAATGAAGAACCATGTATAGATCTAGAAGAAGTCATTGAAGAAGGATGAGGGGCCAGCAAGATAACATGCCTTGAGGATTATTTTTAACAATGATGTCTCTTAACATTATACAACCCTACATTATTTCACAAAAGTATACTTAAAAGACTCTGAGGTTCATGGAGTAGAACCTTTAAGATTAAATGCAAATTCAGATTATAAATTACCTGAAAATGATGGAAAAAGGTTAAATAATTTTAATGTATTGAAAACTATGGGAATATTTTTAAAACTAGACTCTAGTATAGTGAATTATTCAGCCACTAAAGACATGCAGGTAAATAGGTACATAGGTAGGTAAGTAGGTAGCAAGGGAATAAGAAATATATAGATAAGAGTTTGATAAACAGGAAGGAACTAGAGACATAGAAAATTTGAGAGGATAGACAGACAGACAATCTTTCTGCTTTGAAGTTTAAAAAAAACACACAGAAAAATAGAACTTTCAAAATAAGAAATGTTCCATCTGGGCATGCCTGAAATGCAAGCTGTAGTGACAGAAGATCAAAAAACATCTGGATAATCTCAGAGGTACCACAACATAAGAACAACAGCTAATAATCATTAAAAGCTTATTTAACACCAAGTCTTGTCATAAGGACTTTCTATGTATTCTTTGATTAATCATTGTATAAACTTCTGAGGGAGGTGCTATTGTTATCTGAATTTACTGATACAGAAATTCACATAACAGTTTGGGGAAAAAAAAAAAACTTCAAAGTTAATCTTTTGAGACCTACACTGAGCTAAAAACTCAAGTAGTCTTACTCAGAGCTGAAATTTAACCACTAGTGGTGCAGACATCATCTCAATAAATGTGTTAAATGAGATAAGAGTTAACTTCACTATAATTTAGTACTTCACTTCTATTAAAATACAACAGTGTATTACCAATATTTAAGGTAAGCATTGGTTCATAAAACCTATTCAATTATTTATATTTATTTTTCCATAATAAGATAGGCAAAAGATTTCGAATTTTGTAATATAATATAATAATTTGGAAATACATAAGTTAATAATTAATAGCACATTATATGTTATTTTAAAATATTTTTAAACTAACACAATTCATCCAAATAACATATTTTCTACCACAGAAGAAATTAAAGATAAAAATTTTATGATCTAATTTACCATTTCTAGTCTATGAACATATAAATAACAAACAATTTCTCATCTAGTAAAAATAAGCTTTTAATGTCTGAAAAAGATTACAGTTTTTTAAAATATAATTACCTTCTCTTACTGTGTTCTGAAGTTCCTCATTCATCCTATGCTCACTTGACATCTAGGATGCATTTTATGCCAGTTTACTAAGTCTTCAAAATAGTGCATGAACATTGTAATATTGTAATCAACTGCAAAATAAATCCAGCCAAAATAATCTATGATTGCTATTATATTACTATATTGTCCATGGGTCTGTTTGTTGTATTTTATTCACTCATTCATTTAGTCTTAAATTAAGTCACTAAAATATTGATTTTCCCCCCCATTTTCTTCTCAGTGCTTCCCTTTCTTTCTTGGCTACTGGAGACCTTCAGCATTCATCTCCATTAGCTCCCCTACATAAATTATAGTCTAATTTTTGTGCATTTGAATTCTGACTTCCCATACTCTGCTCCTTTTCTGTTTTAAAACTGATTTTACTTTCATTTTTTTCTCAATATTTAGATTAGCATTAGCATTTACTATATGTCTATAAACTATTGAAGGCCTAGGGATACATTCATTATATTCAGTGCTAATTTGTTACTCTTTTATTTCTTGCTATAATCATTATGACTTTGTGGGATTATTTAAAATATGACTTAAATTATCATTGAAAATAGGACTACTATTATCATAAAGATTTATATATTCAAATCTACATTTTTACATTTCTAGACAGATAAAATATTATTTGTGAGTAACGTTGTGAAAAAAAAAAACCTGTTAGATTAAAAAATATCATGGAGAAGGGACTCCATCTGGGAAAAAACAAAAAGAACATATGAGCATCCCTGAGACTTGCTGCAAATAAATGTTCTCAAGGGCAAGTTCAGATGGTCACTTCCTTTTTATCAAAGAATCATAGAGAGACCTTAATTCAAATAATAACACCACAAATAAGGAAAAAAAATGGATTATCACATTAAAATAGATGTTGCCAAGGTACAGAGATAGAAGGTTGAGCAGTGGTTGCCTATGACTGAAGAAGGGAAGGTATAATTAGTCACTGTTCATGGGTGGGAGGTTTCTTTCTGTGGAATGAAAATGTTCCAGATTTAGATTTTGCTAATGGCTTCAGAATGTTGCCTACATACTAAAAACTACTGGATTATAAACATTAAGTGGGTGAATATTATACGTGAATTATATCTCAATAAATCTATTGAGCATACATGCTGACAAATGTTCATCAATAAACTACTTCACGTAGGTACATTTTATAATATTTTTGAAATTTATTACAGAGATATGTAACTTTCCCAATGTGTTTTCAAAAGTAACCTTTCAAAACCTCAGTTGACTTATATTAAATCAGTTTCCTTTCTGTGATTTCCACCAAGAATTTTCTCTTTTAATGATATACTATTTTTGTTGTGCGAGTGTGGTGGTGGGGATTGAACCCAGGGCCTTGTGAATGCAAGGCAAGCACTGTACCAACTGAGCTATATCGCCAGCCCAAGATATACTATTTAAAAAAATCATATTATTTTGACTAATTTACTAAAATTTTGAGGTTTTAAATACAGCTTGAACTTGCTTAATGATCGATGAAAATCAATTTCACTTTCCACTTAATGATCTGTCAAATTTTCTGACATTTGCAATGTTGCCTCATTAAAAGTAGTTTTTTCCTTGGGAATAAAATGTAATGATGCAGAATAAACCCAGACTATTTAATAATAGGCTCTTTACTTAACAGTTCAAAATAGTACATTCTACACGTTCTAATGATAAACTTTAATTACATTGATTTCTTACAGAATCAGATCTTTCTTCTATTATCAGGAGATGGGCAAGTTTTTTTTTTTTCCCCCAAGAAAAACTTCTATTTATCCAAAGAAAATAACTTAGTTTGAATTTGTATTTTTCCTTCAGTACAAGGTTTCAATTTTTAAAAATCCTAAATTACTGTGCAAGAGCAAATAAAATATTAATTTCTCTTTTTTACTGAGGTAAAATGCAACCAAAATTCACCATTTTAATTACTTTGAAGCATAGAGTTCAATACATTTGTTGTATTCAAAATGTTGTGCCTCCCCACAGTACCTGGCAAAAATTCATCTACCTCATGTCTGTGTGGATTTGCCCATTCTATGCATTTCATGTACAAGGAATCATGTGATATGTATGCTTTTATGTCTAATTTCTCCCCTTAGAAAAATCTTTAAGATTCATCTGTGCTTGTGTCAGTATTTCTCTCCTCTTTATGATATTCCATTATATAGATATAGAAACTTTTTATCGTTTATTTGTTGGTGGTTGGTGGTAATTTCTATTATTTTAGCAACATGTTGCTTGCTTTTATAGGAAATGTAGATATTATGTGGTATGCTTCTTCCCCAAATACAGATTAAGAATAAAAAATAATATTGGATTTGAGAAATTTTTTTCTTAAAAAATATTATGTATATATGCACACACACATACATATATATCTTTTTAATACAAAACTCATTCTTCACATATCAACAGTAAAATTTATCCTCCATATCCTTAGTGAAGCATAAAATTCACTATCAAGGATATAGTGAAATCCCAAGACTGATAGACAAGAACCTACTTGATGTATTGAATACATCACAAATACAGCATGTCCAAGGCTGAAATATTTATCTTCTTTGGCTTTCCCCATTTCTATAAAATGCCAATTCCATTCATTCAGTGACTCAATCTCAAAGCCTGGTAGCCATGCTTAGCATATTCTTTCCCTCATTAAGAGTATATAAAATCCGTCTTCAAATCCTTTGGGTTCCATGGACAAAATCTCTTGAATTCTTCTATACTTTATTCACACTGCCATTACATTAGACCGGCTCACTATCATGTTTTACCTTGACTGTTCCCTGCCATCTTGACCATCACAAATTAATTCTCCACCAAAAAGACGAGAGGGAATATCTTAAGACAAAATACCCTGATGTGAGTCTCAAACACTACTACTCCTCTTGCTGTGTTAGTGAGATGCCATCTTGTTGGGGAGGACTCTAGCTAAGTAATAACACTGGAGTTTGCATTTTCTCCTTAAGTTTTGCCATGCTTAATTTGGATTGGACAGCAGGAAGACTGTTTAATTCTGCCGCACTATGATTAATAAAATGTAAGGGTCCTTAACAAAATAAAATTAAATAAATTGTGTCAACTGCTTGCCCTAAACCCTGTGGAAGCTTTCCCCAATTGCTAAAATAAAATCTCCACCTTGATACAACCTGTTTCTGTATGACCTAGTCTCTGGTTTGTTCCTCAAACTTATTAGTGTTCTACACTCATTATGCCCCAACAATTCTGGCCTTTTGTCAGAACTGTCTCTGCACCACACTATTCTAGAACCTACTCCAATACTGTCTTAATTCCCCACCTTCACCTAAAAACTCTACATTCAACAATTTCCTACTCATGTTTGAGACCTCTCCCCAATGTTAAATTCTCCAAACCATCTTCCAAATCCCCCAAACAAAACTAGGGTGTCCAAATGTCTTTTTTCGAAGTATATTAAATTTATTTTCCTTTTAGCACTTAATATAGTGTGTTACTATGCATTTTTGACTGCTTATTTTTTAATCTAGCACTCCCAGAATAGATTTTAAAATCAGTAGGGTTGTTCACAGTATATATATATATATATATATATATATATATATATATATATATATATATATCTTAAAGTAAAATGGTGATATATAATTAAGTCAATGTTATTCTTTGGGTTCTAAAATAGTTTGCTTAATATTTTTAAATGTTAGAAATTAGAGATAGTGTTTTCATTCATTTTTTTTCTTTAAGTTGTACAAATGAAAAAAAGCATAACTGATTCTGAAGAACACCAGGTTCAATGTTGTTTGGAAAACAATGATCCGTAAAATCAGCCTCTACATGAGTTAAAAATTCAAAAATCTGAAAAGATATTAATCCAAATTATATGAGTGATTCTAAGTAAAACAATTTCAATTTATACTAATTAGTTGACTTTGGGCCACTAGTTTAATTTTGCATATTTTTTTCAAACTCCATTGTACCTGATGGCTTTAATATATCAATTTATAAGTTAAAGAGATTTATAATGCTGGAACATATCTCTCACTGACACATGCTATCTCACCCCATGGTCCTGGCAGTGTGTTAGTATATCAGGGCCTCCACTCACCCTTTATCTCTAAGCCTTCCCCTCTAATCAGAACCTTTTCGGTAGTTAATGAGCCAATCCCCTTGGCTTTCAGCCACTGCCTTTCAGAGAGTGAAAAGGATACACAGTAAAAGACAAGACTGCTACTCTTTCTTTTCTATTATTAATGAGTCTATCAGGTTCTTGAAATAAAATCTATCAGAATTATTTAAATATTCAGCAATCACATCTTTTCTCCTGAAGATGTGCACTATTCTTTTAAGAGAAGTTAGAGAATTTATAGAAAAGATCATAAGCTACAGATGGAACAGCTCTCTTGAAAGCCAAGATTCAAAATCTGCCCCCTTTTTGGCAGAACAGAGCTACATATGTTGTGGGGAGGTAACACTCCTGTGGGGGACAGGAAGATGATTTCTCTATACATGAATATGCTTGTAACCTGGCCAAAGGAAATGTGCTTGTGCTACATACAGCAAGCCTTTGCCAAACTCAGAAACCCTGACTTGGCTGTTTCACCCTTAAAACCTCAAGAAATTCTTTATAAATTCATTATGCAGTCTTACCAGTTCCAAAGTAAACATACTTTAGAAAGCATATTTTCTCAGAGAGCATAATTTTCACATTTTATTTTTTTACAGTAGATTTTTCATAAAATCAACTCCATAATTACAGTACGCTGTCATTTTGAGTATGTGGGTTTAATCATAGCTTCAGTCGTTGGGCAACTATACATTTTAGTTTGGTAATTTTTAAAATCTATTTTGTGTGTTACACATAACAGTTAATTTACTTAAATGTGTTCAGAAGACATAGGCTTGCCACCCATGAATTCAGAGCTATAATGTTAACATAGAAGGGATGATTCACTCTAGAAGATCCAAAATCTTCCAGGTTTCTTTTGGTGGGGAAAACTATAAACTCTATAAAAAAGAGTCTTCAATATCTCAGATCACAGATCAAGATATGGGAGTAGTAAGTCCTCTGCTTAAGAGGCTGAAGAGGATATTGCATTTTTTTTCCAGCGGTTGAAGACATAGATCATTTAGTTGAGTAATTTCCAAAACTGCTGATATTTTGCATTTAATCTTTTAAAACATTAAAATAAAAACACAACAAAATTTGAAATTTCAATTAAAATCAACAATATGCTTCATATTTTTCTTGAAGGTTAAAGATTTTCTAAGTTAACTGCTATTGGATTTTGCATTAGTATTTAATTATAATATGATAGTGCTGAGTTTGACACATACACTTCTAAGAAAAAGCTTTCACCTGATTAAGACAGAGAAATTATATGAAATGCTCAAAAGTGGTTTTAAAAAGGAATCTATCTTTAGACTGTGAATGTTGCATAAAAGAGTACAAGCATTCTATGAAGGAAGTGTATCAGATTTGTGCTGCCAATTAGACAGATGTGCTTTCCAGATTTCTTCCACAGGAAGAACACGGGAACTCCTTCTCCATAAGATGTCTTAGATGCTATGCATTACAAATGCAGGAAAAAGAGATAATTTGTTGGGGATATTCAAGTGACTATTGCATGGGGGTTTAGGAATTGCTAGATCAAATAGGAATGAGAAAAGAAAGTTCAAAATTTAGTCCTGTACTGTTATTAATCTCGAGGAATATGAAGGAGAAAAGACTGGGATATGGCTGAGTAAGAAGAGTGCTTGCCTAGATGTTCAAGGCCCTGGGTTCAATCCCTAGCACCAAAATGAAGAAAAAGAAGAAGAAGGAGAAGGAGAAGGAGAAGGAGAAGGAAAAGGAGAAGGAGAAGAAGAAGGAGAAGGAGAAGGAAAAGGAGAAGAAGAAGAAGAAGAAAAGAAAGAAAAATATCAAGGGTAAATTTCTTTTTTAATGATGCATTGTCTGCAAATTTAATTTGTGATCCAATAAAGGTAATTTATGTATTTTAAATTTTTACTATACAACATTTTGTACCCCTCACTGTTCACAACGGGTGAACTAAATATCTGACATCATATAATTCTGAACACAAATATTTAAAGGTAAATATAGACTACATGTGTCTGTATTACAAGATAAGAAAATATGGTACTATCTAAAAAGTAACTTTTTGAATATCAATTATATTCTTAAATAATAGACTGTTAATTGAAAGTTAATCTATTAGTAGGGGGTTTATGTTACTTCATTTTTTAAAAATTTGTTGTTCAGACCCTGAGTTCAAAATTAGGAAAGTATGATAAACTAGATTAACAAATAAATTGTGCAAATGATAAAATGAGTGCAGGAATATTGGTAATGGCCAACATTCCTACCCAGAGCCTGACTAAGCCACCTGAGTATATGCTCTGATCTTTTGTTAGAATAGTTCAAAGAGAGATCTCTACCAAGTTTAGTGCTATAGTTCATACTTCATATGGTGTTATGATGTAACCCTCAAAGATGCATGTGTTGAAAGCTCGGTGCCCAACTCAGCCATGTATAGGGGTTTTAGGAAATGGCTCTAATCTAATCAGAATATTAATCCATTTGATGGATTAATAATTTCAATCAACTATTGGATTAATAATTTAAATTAGCAGAAACTGTAGGAGATGGGGCCTAGTTGAAGGTAGGTCACCAGGGGCATGTCCTGGAAGGTTATTTCTTATCCCAGGCCCTCTCTCTCCACTTCTGCTTCCTGGTTGTTATGAGCTCAGCAGCATTCCTCCACCATGCCTTTCTACCATTATGTTCTCCCTCACCTCAGGCACAGAAACCATTAGCCAAAATAAATCTTTCCTCCTCTAAGTTGTTTGTCAGGTATTTTGGTCACAGGGATGAAAAGCTGACTGAACATCTGGGGAGCCAGGTTTGCATGCTTGCCAACTTTTAACCATCAGATTGTAAGAGGGAGCAGGGTAGAACTTCAGAGTCCACCATGTAACAAATCAATGTACAGTCCCCCATTCAGTTTCTTGATTGGTCAGTCATTGGTCTAAAGAAGGTCTGGTCATGGACCACAAACTCATAGCTAATGCTAATCCTCCCTGCTAACAATGATCATTCCATTATATTCAGGTAGGTCAGCTTTTATTCCCATGGAAAAATCAATGTTCAGAAGATATTGAAATTTATATTAAATGTAAGACTAATCATAATCTAAATAAACTAGTAGTCTCATCAAATAGATTTTATTTCTATGTAACATTCCATTAGAACATTCAGAAAAAATAGCAAGGTGAATATTATAACAACCTTCGCATCGTTGGCCTATTATTTTCACTTTTAGATACTGTGAAAGAAGTACCTAAATTCTTTTAGCAGGCCTGTGATCAACAGTCTTGCCCAGGTTTAATATCCAACCTCCTAATTATGTCTCTCTGCAGCTAGTGATGTTTCCAAAACAATATTTCCACATATCACTCATGTTATTAATACATTTTCTAAGAGATATTTCCATGCCTAAGAATGAATTTCAAGTTTCTTAGAAAGGGTTTTTCTATTATGATCTGTCCCTTGCTCAACTGCCCAGCTTTCTCTCTCTCTCGCTTTCTTCTTTCTGCTACGTGTTCTCATAGGTGAACAGCAAAAACAGAGACAAAAAAGTAAAAGTGCATTTTTAAAAAACACTGAGTTTTGAAGTGACCTCTCACAAATATGTCATGCCCATTCGTTGGCTCTTGTGTATGTGGAGGGAGGCATATTTTATGAAATATTTGATCTACTTTAACCTGTATCATCTTGATGATGGCTAAAGTCTCTTAACTCCTAATACTTTTACTCCTGTCCATGCCCAAAGATGCAACAAATATGCATTGTCTTTTACATATGGAAGTTGAATTTCCTCACTTCTATCGCTTCTGGTCTTCCAACACTTTCAATGTTTACATTTTTATGACTTTTTAATTATGTCTTAGAAGCATCATAGAATGAAAGCATAAAAAATCAAATAAAAATACAAATAAAAATCAAATGAGAAAAAAATATATTGCCAATGATTATATGACAGCTTCTAAGAGAGATCATTTATTAATTCATTAATTTAAAATATTTATTACTGGGCTGGAGCTGGATGGAGCGTAGTGGCAGAGCGCTTGCCTAGCATGTGTGAGGCACTGGGTTCAATTCTTAACCCCACATAAAAATAAACAAAAAAATTTAAAACTATTTATTACTACTATTATACATCAGTTATAGTGCTAGGAATTGGGTGTATCATAGGAAACCTATGGACAAGATTCCTGACCCTATTCTTTTTAATAAATACCTCTACCTTACCATAGTCTAATTATATCCACTAGCTGAGTCTCTGTGAAAACCTTAAATTCTCTGTGTTCAGCTTATAAGTTAATTTTCTTTATCATTAGTCTGTATTAATTTTGTTTGACGTGAGAAGTCACCAGACTTTTCAAACTCTTGCTGTATTACTTTCTCCTGAACATGACTGAAATTGCCTTTTTCATTATTCTTCTGTTGAGTATGTGTGTGCCAATCACAAAGCAAAGGAAAAGGAGATCTTATGAGCTTTTCCCAAACACCTTCATGTTGGGTAGATAGATTCCTTCTGTCCCAGAGATCTCTTACTGTTAGGTTACCATATCTGAAAATCACAAATTATCATCAGTTACTTCAAACAGGACCCTGCTCCTGTACTTATACTTAATAAATGCCAATATTTAATTAGTAAGAGAGGAATAAATTCTAAACAAAAGCCACTTGGAAAGAAAAAGTCTCTTAGGAGACTTAAAAGAAGTGCAGTATCCAAGAATATAACATGTTTGCAGTTATGTCACAGTGAGAAAAGGCTCGTCTTGTCCTATGTCACCAGAGTTTCATTCAAAAATGTCACAAACAGTCCAGAGAAGAAGCTTCAGTCTATCCCAATCCATACAATCTCTGTTTGGACTGGGCAGCATGCCTTCCTATCATTGTGCTGAATTTTGAGCCTATAGTCTACCTAACTGGTTAACATTCACTCCTGGAGTAAAAGAGGGGAAAAGTATATAAAAAGTAAAGATGAAGGGAAGAGAAATCACCCAGAACAGTCTCAAGTTTCACTTTCCACATTCTCTTGGGTTCAGCATCCATCTTTTCTTTCTACTTATTAAAATTATCCATGGATTTCCATATTTCTTCTTTCTACCTATCCTTTACTCTTCAAAAAGAAGGAGTTGGAGGAACACAGAATGAGAGAGATTCATTGTACAGTGTTAAAACATAATTATCAAGTATTCTGAAATCAAATGAAACAGGAAACTCCAACTAGCATACAGTAACCTGCAAACAGATCAAAGCATATTGAATTTCCTCTGAACCCTCTTGGTCAATAATTCACCTCAGGTCTTGAATAGGGTCACTGGAATAAATCAGCCTGCTGAAAACTTGTTATGATTACTTAAAAAACTAATCCTTGCCATTTGTATAATCTTCATTTTGAAAATCCTCTTCTAATGATTATTTGGAAGTGTTTCCATCCATCCCTATGGATACTCCCCATAAATTCATGTATGTTTATGAGCCCACTGTTTACCAGCCATTGTACATAGTGAAGAACAGTTGAACGTGTTTTAAGAAGCTTGATTTTCTATGTTTGTGACTTATTTGTTAGTACTATTATTATATTTGTCAAGGAACAAGATTGGTATATGCCTTCCAGGATTCTGTGATAAAATAATAATAATAATAATAATAATAATAATAATAATAAAAACTTCCATTCTCATATACTCAGTCTTAAATAGAACAAATACTTTGCTTTGAAGTTATTTCCTCATTCAACATGGTATTTTTACAGTAAAAATAGGAGAGAACAAGGATGATTTGACCCAGGATGGTTTAAATTAGAAAAGAAATAAAATCTCAACATTCAAATTTAAGAAAATATTTTTATCTGATATAAAAAAGAACAATTGTTTAGGTAAATGTTGATTTTCTATTTATCAAATTATCTTTAATAACATTAGTAACTCTAATATTGAATAAATACTAATATGATACAAAATACCATGAATGTATTATGACATTTATAGGAAAAATTAATGGAACTTTATTTAGATTCTCTAGTGAACAACAGAAATCACAATTATTTATTGAAGAATTAAAAATGGAAAGAAACTGATTGGCTATCACTGTGTGTTCTTGGATTCAAACCTGTAGCCCTCAGAGTCCTGCACGGTTTCCATAGAAACACAGCAATAGCTAGTGTAAAAGCTATAGTTATCTCCAGACAAAAGGCTTGCCCAAGCTTTCGTTTCAGTACATAAAAATCTGAAGGACAAATCTGAGTCTGAAAAACCTCAAGAAAGAACTGAAGAACAATCCTTTCCTTTAAAAATAGAAAGGGAAAATTTCAATATGGTACATGTCAAAACCAAACTGATACACCATTTCATGAACGCCTTTAACAATATACCCTTCAAAATAAATTAACTGAAATGAAATAAATAAAATTCCCTTTTTCTTTACTCCATATATCAAATGAACAAAACCCATTCTATCAAACTTGTTGACTAATGCAGTTTGAAATTCCTGAGCAACATTGAAAATCCAAATTGTCTAATGTCCATTAGGGAGAACCAAGTCATGTAATCCACAGTTCTGATAATATGATTATTTTCAATGTAACTATTTGATAAAAGTAAGATCTTATTAATGCATATAAAACTATCTGAGGAGGCAATGTATATTTGAGTTTGTCTTTGTTTCTCTTTTCTGTACCTATGGTCTCTAAAAAGGTCAGTAAATAACTATTGGAGTAATGAAACAATATCTAATGAAACCCGACACTGTTAATTATTTTAAAATGTGAACAAACTTAACAAGAATTTAGATACACTCTAAGATTTACAATCATTTTGAATAAGATTTAAATTCTTTAAATAACATGTCATTAGATTCTCCTCCTGTCTCAATTTAAAGTACTAATACTGAAGTATTTGAAATACATGTTCAAAAAATTGGGACATTCAAAAATCAAATGATAAAGCAAATCTAATTAGCATTTGTTTTTCAATTTTTTTCAATATTTTGTTTTGAGATAGGGTTCAGTAATTTATAAGTTCCAAGGAAAACTGAAAATAATCAATCACTAAATTTTTCTGAGAAAAGAATTTGAGTACTGAGTGAATTTCAAAAAATATTCTATAAAATGAAGAGTCCTGTGTAAATGGTAAGAGCCTTGTAAGGACTGAACAATAGAGCAACCAATATCAATGTTAATGCTACATCATTAAACCACAATTAATCAATTAAAATTTTAATTATGACTGAATAATAGAAGTCATTTTTAACATGAAATACTTAATGAACCATTTAAAAAGTTATATAAAATATCTACTTTTAACTCTGAGTTTATGAAACTAGCAGTACATTAAATTAATAAATAAATAGTTTTTCAACATTTCCTAATTGATTGAATTTCATTTATTTGTTCATCATTTTTAACTTAAGAATATATCTATAAAATAATTTTTGTTTTTAAATGAAAGTGATGATCCCCAAATTCAAACCAAAACATTTGTTAATGTGAATACAAAACAAAATCAGGACATAAGGTGAGTAGATGTATGTAGTAACATTTTTATTGTCTGTGTTGCACATGAGCATGCAAAACCTTCCATGGTTGAGAAGGTTCACATTTATATTAATTTAGGCTGAAACCATTGGAAATCTCTAAAGTTATTCCACAGCTCTTCAAGGCCATATAAAAGTTGTATCTCCAAAATATTTGTGGTTAAGAGAAATATCTCTATGTCAAGTAAACAATATCAATGTCACAAAATTTCAAGAAGTTAAAAATCTCTACTGTCAATCAGATATAAAACCATGAGGACCCCACATCAATTCATAGTTTGCAGCCATTAAAGACACCCACAGGAAAAGACAATGTGTTTTATCTGCTTGTAAGATTCTACATAAAAGTCAATGTAAAACAATCAGCATGTCTATAATGCTATTTCTCTAAAGTCATACCTGGCAAAGGAAAGTAGGGATTTTGATATTTAGCATACATATGTAAGAATTCACTAAAATATTTTGATTTTTCTATTCACCCAAATATTGTTTCAGATCTTAATAATTTTTAATCCTTTCCTATCTACTACCAAACATTTTATATTTCAAAATCAAATGAGAAAAAAAAATGGCAAATTGGATGGTATAGAAAAGAGTAAGCAAATGGCAGCATACTTCCCAAATGCCTCATTTTCATATTCCTTTGAAAGGTTATTAAATTTAACACCCATATAAAGAGAGGAATCAAAAAAATGTTTTGGTGATATAAAAATACACAAATTAATATAAAACTAGTCACATGTGAAATACACTAAAAATATAGATATTTTTACATATCTCAGATTAGCCGAGTAAAAAATATATTACAATAGAGCCATTTTTCCTATCACTGTGAATCAACACCCTGGAGAAATCTAAGTTAAAAATCTGTAAATCAGCCTAGTGAGATAGAACCACAAAGAGAAAGGTTATATTTTATTTTGTATAGACTGACATTGGACTAGAATACTGAAGAGGAAACTGAGAAAAAAGTAAAAATGTCCAAAGACACCAATCAATTGACACTAAAGTTAAAGGAAACATTCAGATTATAAAACTCCAAGGGCACAATATAACTGATGTCACTATTTATTTGTGGTTTGAGAATTACCATAAAAAATGACCAGAAGTTGAAACCAGAGGGGTTTTGTTTTGTTTTGTTTGTTTGTTTTAAGGGACACTAAAATAACACTTTGATAAGAAAAGACTTTTCCAAAGAGGTCTATGGCAAAAGCCTTAATAAAACTTTCTCAGATAAAAATTTCAATTCAATATTATACTGGGAGTCTATACTACAAGTGTCCCATTTTGAACTGACTTACCCCCTGTGTTAAGTCAATTTATATGTAAATTCTATGGAAAATTAGGTTACTGTGCCTTTTTCATGTAACTGACAGTAAGAGCAAATGTATCTTGCCATTTGGCTTCCAAACAAAGACCTAGCCAACCTTGATGTGAGGAAGGGAATCAGGAAGGAGTACCAGAAGCTCAGATCTGAAAGAGCAAACTGTGCTGATTCATGATGTCAAAACTTGAGCTGCTGCCAAAAAAGTCAGGTGTGCAAGGGATCTCTGAGCATCTTTTAACTTGTTCAGTCTCTAATGTATTCAAACATTGACCTTGGAAGCATGAAAGGGGTTAGCAATGACCAAGAAGCTGCCCTGGGAAATCAATTTCATGAATAGGCAAAGAATCTCTACTTACAATAATACTTAGTTTCATATTATATTTTATTTTCTAACAAAGTTTTACTCTCTCTATTAAAGGTTACCTACTAAAGGTTATTACTTATCCAACCCACAGGATACTTTTAAAATATATATTTTAATAAGTACAAAGTAACAGATATATAAAAGAAGTGGAGGTTTGGGAACAAAGGGAAAATAAATATGTATGCATTGAAATGCTGAAACCAACTGTGAGCTAAGTCTACAAAGCACATGTAGTTAAGGCCTCTAGACCCAAATCAATTTCCAACACCAAGCCCTTACATAAAGAAAATCTATTTTTTTCCCAACAGCAAAGAAACAGTGTGTGTGTGTGTGTGTGTATATATATATATATATATATATATATATATATATATATATATATATATTAATATAAAATTTATCAATTCCCCATTTAATTCTTACAGTCATCACAGCTCTAGATGCTTGGGTGGGAGACAACTGCAGCAGGGAGGAGGGTAAATGAAAGACAGTGAGGCAAGTTTCTATGGAAACATGGTTTTTGGAGGAAGAAACTTTGGGGTTTGAATTCCATTTCTGGCCATTTAATAACTGATCCAGTAATAAACTTAGTATGTTAACTAAAGATTATTAATATAATGGGTTTTGTTCATTGTCTTTAAGAAAAATAGTCCCCAGCCTTTCAGAGTCTTTTCAAATAAATGTGTGCCTAATATTAAATAGATAGTGAATAAAATAACATGCCTCATTTCATCCATATCTTATAGCATGCATCAGTGAATAATAAAATATATTTTAAAATTAATTTACTTTATACATGCAGTTGGTTCTCTCTCTATAAACATACAATTGAAAGATATGGAATATTCCCTTCTTTATTGACTTAATAAAACTATGACAATAGGTATATTCTCCACAGGAATCCATAAGTAAATTTGTTGAATCTACTTATAAATTATGGGATTAGCTGTCATATTTTATAACTAGTAATGACCAATTTTTAACTAGAATGCCAAATAAATATTTAAAATTGCTAACAGGATTTTAAATTGGCATAAATAAATTAGTTCAATCATAAGGTTGTACCTTTTATTTAATGTTATTAAAATTAAGTCATGCTTCTAATGTATTGTCTATAGATGACAAAGATTATAGGAGTTTATTTAAATTTTGTAGAGAATAAGAGATTGCATTCTGTTGACAGAAAACTGAAAAATAACTGTCTCTTTTTCTTTCCAAGTGCATGGTTGAGAGTAGGCACTCAACAAGTATCTGTCGAATGAACAGCTAGCATGCAGGTGTGGTGAGAATAATTATAACTGTATTAATAAATTTACTGTTATTATAATGAAATACCCTTGGATGAGTAATTTTTAGAGAAAGGAGGTTTAGCTAGCTCACAGTTTGGGAGGCTGAGAGTGCAAACAGCATGGTGCTGGCTCTGGCAAGAGCTTCCGTGGCTGCATCACATCATGGCAGATGGCATCACAAAGGTGGGAACATGTGCAAGGAGAGATCATGTGGCCAGGCAGGAAGCCCAAGAGTTCAGGGAGTGGTCAGACTTGCTCAGTCTCCTATGAAACAAGCCCCTACTCTTGATTAAAGGCCCCACCACCAGTTAATATCCCCTCAATGGGGTCCAAGTTTCCGGTGCATAATCGTGGGGAACATACATCCAAACCATATCAACAGTGTATAATAGTGTGTATAAAATATGTCACATTCAATGCATGCACAATCAAGATTGTATTTCGTCTTTACTTGGTATTTTGTCTTAATAATTTTAGTGTTTGATTAATAATTTAGTATTTATCAATAAGATACACAATTTAAATTTCTGAAAATAGACAATAATTTCTAAATAATACTCACAATATCTGGATCCTACAAAGCTTTAGAGAAGTAAGAAAACCAATATCATAATCATTCCACAGAGAGAGGGAAGATGGCGGCGAGGGGAGTGCATTGCCCCCGTGTGCTGCTTCACTGTGTGGGAGTATGACAAGTCAGGACGGCTAAAGGCTATCTTGTTAGGAATTTCCAGCAATAGTGGGGTGCTCCGGAACCTGGAGGAAGGATTTCCATCGCACGAGGATCGGCTACGGGGACTCAAACGCGAGAGGTTTGTCGCACTGAGGGTAACACTGCTTATTCAGCAAATCGCCCCGCGGCTAGAGTCTGCAGCGCACGCTGGGAAACGAGGAGATAGCGACGCAGGGATACAGCGCTGCAGTTTCTGCCAGCCGTGCAAGCACCATACTCAGGGCTGAATTCTGGGTTCGAGACAGGGGAAGGAAGCGGTCCATCTCGGTTCTCCACACCGGTCAGACCACAGAGGAGGCCAGCAGCCACCATGTTGGAAAGCTGACGTCACCATCCCTGTTTTCGACTGACCGCAGCTCATTCAGCCATAGAACAGGTAATTTCAGGCTGCCATTCACCTGCGGCTTGCAGACAGATTGCTAGGGTTCAGTGCCTGGGTGCTTCTTAGAACCTGATCTTATCGGAGCGAACACCGAGCGCGGGGCGGCCGAGTTCCGGCTCCCGGAACCGCCCTGGCCCAGGGCTGTGGAGCCTGCGGAGGATGCTTCTTGGACCCTGATCCTATCAGAGCATACACCAAGCACTAAGCGGCCGAATTCCGGCTCCCGGAACTGAGCCCGCGGGGACTGCTTCTTGGAGCCTACACTTATAGGAGCTTACACCGAGCACGGAGTGGCCGAGTTCCGGCTCCCGGAACTTCCCTGGCCCGGGGCTAGGAGCCCGCGGAAACTGCTTCTCGGTCCGGGTCCTGCTGAGGGCCGGTCAGGACTCACCCGTTGCTTTGGTTGCCCGGCAAGGGGAACGAAATGCTGCCATTCGCATAGGATACCAACATGGCAGAGATCTGATGTCATCAGAAAGCGGCGGAGGAGAGAACTTCATCAATACCAGCGGCGACAGAAACAGTTGGTCTCCTGGTAGGGGGGGTGAGGCACAGACACCCGAGTCTCCTCAATTTGTCGTCGAGCCAGAGGGGAGGAGCCGGGCCGCGGCCAGCGCCCGGAGCAGGCCCAGCGGCTCGCCAGCGTGGTGACCGCGTGACCCCAATTGGAGAGGGGGCGGAGCGGAGCCGCCACCCGCACCCGCAAGGTGGGCAGACCCGCGACCCAGTGGTACATGGGCGTGGTAGGAGGGGCAGGGCAGAGCCGCCGTTCGCGCTTGCAAGGTAAACAGACCTGTGACAGCCTGGCGGGTCAGGCCCAGTGGCCTGCCAGTGTGGTACACACGTCACCCCAACTGGAGTAGGGGCAGAGCAGATCCTTCTCCCATGCCCGGATCAGGCCCTGCCGGTGTGGTGGCCACGTGACCCCAATTGGAGTGGGGGTGGAGCGGAACCGCCACCCGTGCCCGCAGGGTGAGCAGACCTGTGACCAACCTGCAGAACAGGCCCAGGGGTCCGCAGGCGTGGTAGGAGGGGCAGGGCAGATCCGCCGCCCGCGCCTCCAAGGTAGGCAGACCTGCAACAGACCGGCGGATCAGGCCCAGGAGCCTGCCAGCATGGTACACACACCACCCTAATTGGAGTAGGGGCAGAGCAGAGTCGCCGCCCGTGCCAGGAACAGGCCCAGCATCCTGCAGGCGGGGTAGTCACGACACCCCAATTGGAGTAGGGGCAGAGGAGAGCCTCCACCCGTGCCCAAAAGGTGGGCAGATCTACGACCGACGAGCGGGACAGGCCCAGTGGTCTGCCGGTACGACAGATACGTCACCCCATTTGGAGTAGGGGCAGAGTAGAGCCGCCGCCCGTGCCTGCAGGGTAGGCAAACCTGTAACCGACCGGCGGATCAGGCCCGGTGGCCTGCCGGCATGGTACACTTGTCACCCCAATTGGAGTAGGGGCAGAACAGAGCCGCCGCCAGCACCCAGAACAGGCCCAGTGACCTGCCGGCGTGGTAGCCAGGACACCCCAACTGGAATAAGGAGAGAGCAGAGCCGCTGCCCGCGCCTGCAGGAAAGATACGCAAGCAGTATGAAAAGACAAGGAAAGAAAGGACCACAAGCAATGCAGGTCAACGCAACTTTAGAAGAGGTAACAGCTGCAGCAGATGGAATGTCAGATAAAGAATTCAGGATATACATGCTTCAGACGATCTGGAGTATCAAGGAAGACATTAAACAGCAAAATCAGACAATGAAAGATCACTTCGACAATGAATTACGCAAACAAATCCAGGAAGCAAAGGATCAACTATACAGGGAGATAGAGGTTATAAAAAACAAACAAACAGAAATCCTAGAAATGCAGGAAGCAATAAACCAACTTAAAAACTCAATGGAGAATACTACCAGCAGAGTAGAACACTTAGAAGATAGAACATCAGACAATGAAGACAAAGTATTTCAACTGGAAAAGAACATAGACAGCTCAGCAAGACTGTTAAGAAACCATGAGCAGAACATCCAAGAAATATGGGATAACATTAAGAGACCAAACTTAAGAGTCATTGGGATACAGGAAGGTACAGAGCTCCAAACCAAAGGAATAAGCAGTCTAATCAATGAAATAATATGAGAAAACTTCCCAGACTTGAAGAATGAGACAGAATCCCAAATCCTAGAAGCCTACAGGACGCCGAATATGAAAAATCATAAGAGATCCACACCTAGACACATTATAATGAAGATGCCCAACATACAGAATAAGGAGAGAATTTTAAAAGCTACAAGAGAAAGGAAGCAGATTACATTTAGGGGTAAGCCAATCAGGATAACAGCTGATCTTTCAACACAGACCCTGAAAGCTAGAAGATCCTGGAATAACATATTTCAAACACTGAAAGAAAATGGGTTCCAACCAAGAATTGTGTATCCAGCGAAATTAAGCTTCAGGATGGAAGATGAAATTAAAACCTTCCACGATAAACAAAAGTTTAAAGAATACGCAGCTAGAAAACCATCTCTTCAAAACATCCTTGGCAAAACATTAGAGGAAGAGGAAATGGAAACTAACAATGAAAACCAACAGTGGGAGGTAGGACAGTAAAGGGGGGGAAATAATCAAAGAGGAAAACAAACCATGTTTAGTAACAGAAATAAACAAATATGGCTGGAAGAACAACCCATATCTCAATAATAACCCTAAATGTTAATGGCTTAAACTCACCAATTAAGAGACACAGGCTAGTAGAATGGATCACAAAACAAGACCCGACAATATGCTGCCTACAGGAGACGCATCTGATAGGAAAAGACATACATAGGCTGAAGGTGAAAGGTTGGGAAAAACCATATCACTCATATGGACTTCGGAAACAAGCAGGAGTGTCCATACTCATATCAAATAAAATAGATTTCAAGCCAAAGTTAATCAAAAGGGATAAAGAGGGACACTACATACTGCTTAAGGGAACCATACACCAACAAGACATAACAATCATAAATATTTATGCCCCAAACCATGGTGCAGCTATGTTCCTCAAACAAACTCTTCTCAAGTTCAAGAGTCTAATAGACCACCATACCATTATCATGGGAGACTTCAACACACCTCTCTCGCCACTGGACAGATCTTCCAAACAAAAGTTGAATAAGGAAACTATAGAACTCAATAACACAATTAATAACCTAGACCTAATTGACATATATAGAATATACCACCCAACATCAAGCAGTTACACTTTTTTCTCAGCAGCACATGGATCCTTCTCAAGAATAGATCATATATTATGTCACAGGGCAACTCTTAGACAATATAAAGGAGTAGAGATAATACCATGCATCTTATCTGATCATAATGGAATGAAACTGAAAATCAATGATAAAAGAAGGAAGGAAAAAGCATACATCACTTGGAGAATGAACAATAGGTTACTGAATGATCAATGGGTTATAGAAGACATCAAGGAGGAAATTAAAAAATTCTTAGAGATAAATGAAAACACAGACACAACATATTGGAATCTATGGGACACATTGAAAGCAGTTCTAAGAGGAAAATTCATTGCTTGGAGTTCATTCCTTAAAAAAAGAAAAAACCAACAAATAAATGATCTCATACTTCATCTCAAAATCCTTGAAAAAGAAGAGCAAAACAACAGCAAAAGAAGTAGAAGGCAAGAAATAATTAAAATCAGAGCTGAAATAATGAAATCGAAACAAAAGAAACAATTGAAAAAATTGACAAAACTAAAAGTTGGTTCTTTGAAAAAATAAACAAAATCGACAGACCCTTAGCCATGCTAGCGAAGAAAAGAAGAGAGAGAACTCAAATTACTAGCATACGGGATGAAAAAGGCAATATCACAACAGACACTTCAGAAATACAGAAGATAATCAAAAACTATTTTGAACCCTTATACTCCAATAAATTAGAAGATAGTGAAGGCATAGATAAATTTCTTAAGTCATATGATCTGCCCAGATTGAGTCAGGAGGATATAGGAAACCTAAACAGACCAATATCAATTGAGGAAATAGAAGAAACCATAAAAAGACTACCAACTAAGAAAAGCCCAGGACCGGATGGGTATACAGCAGAATTTTACAAAACCTTTAAAGAAGAACTAATACCAATACTTTTCAAGCTACTTCAGGAAATAGAAAAAGAGGGAGAACTTCCAAATTCATTCTATGAGGCCAACATCACCCTGATACCTAAACCAGACAAAGACACTTCAAAGAAAGAAAACTACAGACAAATATCTCTAATGAACCTAGATGCAAAAATCCTCAACAAAATTCTGGCGAATCAGATACAAAAACATATCAAAAAAATTGTACACCATGATCAAGTAGGATTCATCCCTGGGATGCAAGGCTGGTTCAATATACGGAAATCAATAAATGTTATTCACCACATCAATAGACTTAAAAATAAGAACCATATGATCATCTCGATAGATGCGGAAAAAGCATTCGACAAAGTACAGCATCCTTTATGTTCAAAACTCTAGAAAAACTAGGGATAACAGGAACATACCTCAATATTGTAAAAGCAATCTATGCTAAGCCTCAGGCTAGCATCATTCTGAATGGAGAAAAACTGAAGGCATTCCCTCTAAAATCTGGAACAAGACAGGGATGCCCTCTCTCTCCACTTCTGTTCAACATAGTTCTCGAAACACTGGCCAGAGCAATTAGACAGACGAAAGAAATTAAAGGCATCAAAATAGGAAAAGAAGAACTTAAATTATCACTATTTGCAGATGATATGATTCTATACCTAGCAGACCCAAAAGGCTCTACAAAGAAACTATTAGAGCTAATAAATGAATTCAGCAACGTGGCAGGATATAAAATCAACACGCATAAATCAAAGGCATTCCTGTATATCAGCGACAAATCCTCTGAAATGGAAATGAGGACAACCACTCCATTCAAAATATCTTCAAAAAAATAAAATACTTGGGAATCAACCTAACAAAAGAGGTGAAAGACTTATACAATGAAAACTACAGAACCCTAAAGAGAGAAATAGAAGAAGATCTTAGAAGATGGAAAAATATACCCTGTTCATGGATAGGCAGAACTAACATCATCAAAATGGCGATATTACCAAAAGTTCTCTATAGGTTTAATGCAATGCCAATCAAAATCCCAACAGCATTTCTTGTAGAAATAGAGAAAGCAATCATGAAATTCATATGGAAAAATAAAAGACCCAGAATAGCAAAAACAATGCTAAGCAGGAAGTGTGAATCAGGCAGTATAGCGATACCAGACTTCAAACTATACTACAGAGTAATAGTAACAAAAACAGCATGGTACTGGTACCAAAACAGGCGGGTGGACCAATGGTACAGAATAGAGGACACAGAAACCAATCCACAAAACTACAACTATCTTATATTTGATAAAGGGGCTAAAAGCATGCAATGGAGGAAGGATAGCATCTTCAACAAACGGTGCTGGGAAAACTGGAAATCCATATGCAACAAAATGAAACTGAATCCCTTTCTCTCGCCATGCACAAAGTGAATTCAAAATGGATCAAGGAGCTTGATATCAAATCAGAGACGCTCCGTCTGATAGAAGAAAAAGTTGGCTACGATCTACATTCGGTGGGGTCGGGCTCCAAATTCCTCAATAGGACACCCATAGCTCAAAAGTTAATAACTAGAATCAACAAATGGGACTTACTCACACTAAAAAGTTTTTTCTCAGCAAAAGAAACAATAAGAGAGGTAAATAGGGAGCCTACACCCTGGGAACAAATCTTTACTCCTCACACTTCAGATAGAGCCCTAATATCCAGAGTATACAAAGAACTCAAAAAATTAGACAATAAGAGAACAAACAACCCAATCAACAAATGGGCCAAGGACCTGAACAGACACTTCTCAGAGGAGGACATACAGTCAGTCAACAAGTACATGAAAAAATGCTCACCATCTCTAGCTGTCAGAGAAATGCAAATCAAAACCACCCTAAGATACCATCTCACTCCAGTAAGATTGGCAGCCATTATGAAGTCAAACAACAACAAGTGCTGGCGAGGATGTGGGGAAAAGGGTACACTTGTACATTGCTGGTGGGACTGCAGATTGGTGCAGCCAATTTGGAAAGCAGTATGGAGATTTCTTGGAAAGCTGGGAATGGAGCCACCATTTGACCCAGCTATTCCCCTTCTCGGTCTATTCCCTAAAGACCTAAAAAGAGCATGCTACAGGGACACTGCTACATCGATGTTCATAGCAGCACAATTCACAATAGCAAGACTGTGGAACCAACCTAGATGCCCTTCAATAGACGAATGGATAAAAATGTGGCATTTATACACAATGGAGTATTACTCTGCATTAAAAAATGACAAAATCATAGAATTTACAGGGAAATGGATGGCATTAAAGCAGATTATGCTAAGTGAAGCTAGGCAATCCCTAAAAAACAAATGCCAAATGTCTTCTTTGATATAAGGAGAGTAACTAAGATCAGAGTAGGGACGAAGAGCAGGAGAAGAAGATTAACATTTAACAGGGATGAGAGGTGGGAGGGAAAGGGAGAGAGAAGGGAAATTGCATGGTAATGGAAGGAGACCCTCAGGGTTATACAGTGGAGGGGGTAGAGAGAGAGGAGGGGAGGGGAGGGGAGCGGTGGGGAGGGGGGAGGTTGGAGGATGGGAAAGGCAGCGGAGCACAACAGACACTAGTATGGCAATATGTAAATTAATGGATGTGTAACTGATGTGATTCTACAATCTGTGTATGGGGTGAAGGTGGGAGTTCATAACCCACTTGAATCAAAGTGTGGAATATGATATGTCAAGAAATTTGTAATGTTTTGAACAACCCACAATAAAAAATTTAAAAAAAAAATAAATAAATAAAGGTCACAGAAAATGATATTGAAAAAAAAAATAATCATTCCAGTGTTTTCCCTATCTCCAAAGTAAGTGGCTTTTCAATTGGCCATCCATAATAATTTGGGTTTTTTTTTTGCTTGGGGGGTTACTTTAGAAATTTCTGAAGGGTAGGACTAAGCCAAAACCTAAATTCTAACTACTCATATTAGGTTGAATCATAAAATGTGCATAAAAGACAAAGCTGTGGTAGAGGAATTTAGAAGCCTTAGAAGATTATATGATCAATTAATTTGAAGGGAAAGATGCTCAAAGAGATACATAGTTCATCACAAAACCCAGGAAAGAACTAAAAGATGCATGTAAACAACCTAAAAATGAAGCAAGGAATCTTAGGAATAGTAACTAAAACAAAAACAAAATCAAATGAAAATGATTACCACCACATTAATTTCTTTAGTTTTAATAACACCACTCAAGTAATACCCATTAGTGAGAAAATGAAATTATATATCCTACGAGTGACTGAAGTGGCCTGAAGAATTCAAGTAGTCTGTTTGGTGGTGCCTTAAGTAACTGAGGGAAGGAAGTAGAAGGAAGGAGAATCCACTGCTCCTCATTTTGTTGTGTTGATAGAAAGAAGGATAAAGTCAGAGAAGAAAACACAGGTCAAATTAATGACATCCTCATTCCTGGATCTGAAATTACTTCTTTCTCAACCTCAATTATGTGAAACTCCTAAACTCCTCTTTTCTGAACTACCTTCCAGCAATAATTTTCAATACAATTATTTGCTACCTTTGATGTTTTCACTTCTTTCCTCTCTAAACATGAGCATTCACTGAATTCTGTCTTCATAGCAATTCCTTCCTTTTTGTCTCTGCTATCTCCACCCCATACTTCTAACTGTTCAATTTCTTCATTCACAGTCTTGACATCTCATTTAATTCACCTTTATATTTCAACAGTTTTAGAACTGTGGCCTTATCCTATAATGTGGCCAGCCAAAAACTCTCCAATGCAAACCCTTTGCTGAAAATTCACCATTTAATTTATAGTGATAGGCTCACAGTTCACCTGGTTGCCTAAGGTCAAAACCATGTGTCCTTCCCTTTTTTATTCCCTCTATATCAAATTGGCCATGAAGTCCTGTTAGGGCAGTTAGCTAATAACTGTCTAATCTCATTACATCCTTATCTTTCTAGTAACAATTTAATTCTAAAAGAGATAACTAAAGTACTGCAACAACTTCTATGCTGACTTCAAATCTCCTTTTCCATATACATTTCTGAACTTGTTTTTTTAAAGTACTACATTACAACAACATATTCCCTTCATAAAGACTCAAAGCTCAGATAGCAGAATGATCATGAGAAAAGGAGCAAGTCTTGAAACACCAATAAAGATAGAATCTATCTCATTGGATTGCTGCAAGCCCAGACCTCAGAAAGGCTCAATATGTGCCAGCTATCATCATCATCATCATTTTTATTATTGTCAAATTCCTCTATTTAGGGTTTAAAATGTTTGGCTAACATCTTCCAATCATCTTACCCAAATTTTATCTTGAAGACCATTTTCCCTGATACCCGGAGAAAGACAAAGAGAATATTCTGTGTTTCACAAAAATTATTCTTCCTCACCCACCTTGGAAATTTGTTAAGACATTACCACCCACTTTTACCCTTCAAAATAATAGACATCCTTCTCACCACAAAAATTGCCATTATATGAGATCCCTGAAATTCCAAATGGATGAAAACTCAGTTTTCATATCCAGTCCTGTAAGGTACGAGTTCTCACCCATGTCTCCCTGCCCTACAAAGTCAAATGTTCTTTTGAAATGAGAGCAATGCATTAGAATTCTATTCTTGATGGTTCTTTGTTATACAATGTGGCAAATTAATAAAATGCAAGTGCTGTTATATTCTCCCTTCTATAGCAATTAATTATAGTTTATTGACCAGTAGAAGGACAAGCCAAACAAGAAATAGCACTTCATTAAGTAAGAATGTTTGCAACTATGGAAGTAATTCCTAAGTTGGTATTACCTTCCACATTTGAACTATTTACATTAAAATATTGTAAATTACATTATTTGTGAGAATTATATTAAGGTATAATTAATTAATAAATGTCAATGCTAGTAGTGAAAATAATTATCCTCATTTATCTTTTAATGTACTGTGTAATTGTTTGAACTAATAGTCTATACAGAATAGATAATTCAATAACTATTATTCTAAAATATACATTTAAGTTTACTTTTTTGTCAATACACTGGCTAAAATCAATGCATAACTGTCAATATCCATGTCTCTAATGTGCTTTGAAATAATGCATTGTCATAAGTTATGAAAAAACATGAAACATAACTCAGCATAATATTACTTCTGAATTATTTTCAAACTTTTCTAGCTTAGAAATAGCCTATTTAAGTTGTTTCTACTTGTCTTTTACTTATTAAAATGAGAAACTGCTTTGAATTAACTTCATTTCCTTACAAAGTAATAATAATTGTCTTCCTTTACTGTAATAGTAATGATTCTAAATGTAAACATAAATTATTAAGTAATTAGGAATTATCTTGTTATCACTACAATATTAAAGTCTACTATTCATCGTGCCAAATGATATGCTTTGACATATTTAAATAAGAGGAACATACATTTTGATTTGATTCATTTAGGCAGAGCTAATAAATTGAACATTTAAGTATGAATATAATTTTGTGAACTGTACATTTTAAATCTTTAATAATTTACCAGATAAATAGACTATAGTAGGATTCATATAGATTGATAAGAACAATTTACATTATTAAATTGTTCCCATTTTGACACACACATTATATTGTAGCATTTACCAGCAAAAGTACTAAATAATTATAAAAATGAATTTACAATTAAAAGTTCAAATCTGGATGGCAATTATCAAGGATATAAGCAACAATAAGTGCTGGTGAGGATGTAGGGGAAAAGGTTCACTTATACATTGCTGGTGGGACTAAAAAATGGTGCAACCACTATGAAAAGTAGTATGAAGATTCCTCAGAAAACTTGGAATGGAACCACCATTTGACCTAGCTATCCCACTCCTTGGTTTATACCCAAAGGACTTTTAAAATCAGCATACTACAGTGGCACAGCCACATCAATGTTAATTAGCAGCTCAATTCACAATAGCTAAATATGGAACCAACATAGATGCCCTTCAACAGATGAATAGTTGTAGAACATGTGGTATATAAACACAATGGAATATTACTCAGCCTTAAATAAGAATGAAATTATGGCATTTGCAAGTAAATGTATGGAGCTGGAGAATATCATTCTAAGAGAAATAAGTCAAACCCATGAAAACCAAAAGTCAAATGTTTCTCTGATAAGCTGATGTTGATGAATAATGGTGGAGGGGAGATAGGAAAGAATGAAGGAGCTTTAGATTGGGAAAAGGGAAATAAGGGGAGGGGAGTGAGTGTGGTGGTGGGAAGGACAGTGGAATGAGATGGACATTATTACCCTACATACATGTATGACTACACTACCAGTGTGACTCTGCACCATGTACAGCCAGAGGAATGAGAAGGTATGCTCCATTTGTGCACAATGTGTCAAAATGCATTCTACTGTCATGTGTAACTAATTAGAACAAATTAAAAAATAAAAAAGTTCAAATCTGGGGTAAAAAAATAAGGATTAATCTAGAGAGATTCAAACTCATTCTATGAAAGACATCATATTTGTATATCTTAGATCATTTACCTGAAATATACATTAATTACTGTTGTAACACAGATCCACAGTTTTTTTTTTTTGATAGTCTTTCCTCCAGAAGGTGGAGGTTAATTTACGTTTTTTAAGGTAAGGTAGAGTGGACTCAAATGGACTTAATGATTCACTTCTAGCAAGTATAGTGTGGAAAGGAAAAAAAAAATCACAGTGAAGCAACATGATAGGCAGCCCTCAGCTATGTGGTCAATATTAACATCACCAGCAAGAAATGATGATAATACAAACTTCCTGATTTGATATCATGAGTTAGGCATTCCCCCTCCAAATCCACAACCTCCATCTCATCATGACAAAATATCAAACACAATATGAAAGAAATTCAACAAGTATTTGAGGAATATGCTTCAAAAGTAGCAAGGTCATGTAAGACAGGAAAGATAGAAAGACTGTGACAGATGGAAGGAGGCTAAGGGTATATGACTAAGTGCAACACAGTATTTTGGATTTGATCATAAAGCACCAAATACCATGAGTAGAAAACATTAGGAAACCCCAAAGTCTATAGTTGGTTGGAGATTATTATATCAATTTTTTGATATTTATTTTTTTTAATTATAGGTGGACACAGCATCTTTATTTTATTTTTATGTGGTGCTGAGAATCGAACCCAGTGCCTCACACATGGTAGCCTAGCGCTCTACCTCTGAGCCACAGCCCCCACCCTTATTATATCGATTTTACTAGTTTTAATAAATGTAAAATGGTTACATAAGGGGAAGCTGGGTGGAGTGTGTACTGGAATTTTCTAGACTGTCTTTGCAATGCATTTGAAATTATTTCAAAATTAAACCACTGAAATTCAGTACCTGAGTAAATGAAATAATAAATGTGAACACTAATATAAACAATGCAAAAGTGAAGTATTATTCCATTATCATAACCATGGTGAACTCTAAATAGGACAGAGTATGTGGGGGTGTGGATATATGTGTGCATGTGTGGAGAGAGAGAGAGACTTACTAGAGTAGGAGGCAGTACTGGGTTGAAAATATAAGAGCACAGACTTTGAGAGCAAATTCTCTGAGTCTGAGTCCTAGCTTCTATACTAACAACCT
The DNA here is from genome assembly GCF_021218885.2 of Marmota monax. NCBI lineage: Eukaryota > Metazoa > Chordata > Mammalia > Rodentia > Sciuridae > Marmota > Marmota monax. Next base: position 1,744,271 of record NW_026694999.1, on the reverse strand, counting down.
ACAAAATGAAGTTACCGATCTCTTCATAAATCCATCTTCTCATTTCTAAAATTTAAAAAAATAATAATAATAGTACGGACATACACTACATAGCCAAAGATAGCCACTCTCAATTCATTCCTTCCCTGTGTATTCATGGTATTACATTAAAAATGGAGTCTAATTCCCAGCCCCAGCCTCTCCTATGTGGGTTAGCTTTAGTGACTTGCCTTTGCAAGGACACCGTGGCAGGAATAAAGTTCTCTGGTCTCCAGAGCTAAATCATAAGAAGCTTTGTGACAGTTGCCTAGGTCTCTAAGAACACTTGCCCTGGATTTGCTCTGTCTCAGAGTCCAGCATCCATACTGTGATAAGTCCAAGTTCCACAGAGTTCACATATAGGTGTTTTGGCACAAGATCTCTGCTGAGCTCACAGTCACCAGCCAGCATCAACTGAGACCCCTTATGCTTTCCAGCCCAATTAAACCTTCAGAGGACTGTAGTTATCCCAGCTAATACCACAGGGAGCCAACGAATGAATCAGAAAGCCCACATAACTGTGAAGAGATTAAAAATAATGTTGTCTTAAACCACTAACTTTGGAGATATTTTGTTGTGCATCATACCTTATACAGCTACTGAGAAGACAAAAGAAATAACTGCATTATCTGAATTTTAATTTTGGTTATAGTTATTATTCTCATCTCTACCTCATCTATCCCTTAACGGTTACCCAAATTGACTGCTTTGTTGCCTCTCCTGATCCTCTTACACAGAACTAAAAAACAATTTTTAAGCACGTTTATGCATATTACTTATACGTTATCAACAGATTTCATGTAGACAATTAAGGATAATTTCCACTAAAAGCAATATGCCAGAAATTAATTTAGAGTTTGAAAAATATATGCAGACAAATCACCCCTGTATATGATGACTAGATTACCCTTACCCGACTCATAATTTGGATTGATGCAGCAACTAATTATTGAACACCTGCTACAAACCAATTACCCTGCTAGGCACAATGGATGAAATCATGAACAAGATGGACACTGGTCCTCTCCTCTTGTAGTTTGCAGATTCAGTTCATCAAGAAAGACAGAAAATGACACAAGCAATTATACCATGCAATATACATTCTGACATGAAAAGATGTAAAAGATATGAGAAAGCAGAGCACAAATGTATTGTTTCTGACCTGACACCCAAGCTCTTTCACAGTGTTGCTGCATACTCTCAGGATACTACTGAGTATTCTAAATGTTCAGCCCCAAACACACTGACATCTCTTAAAAGTGTTCAGTATTTCTTTTGGTTTAGAGACATTGTGAAAGAAAAAAAAAATTACTCAGACATTAACAGTATGGATCCAGAATGTTTAAGAATGTCAGGTAGATACACTAAACACCCTATTTTTTGCAGGTCAAGAAAGATGTAGTTCTGAAAGTGCATACTGGTGGCAGTCAGCATTTGATCCAGAGTTTCCTTCTCTTTTACTGGCTCTCCTTCTTCCAATTACCTAAATGTGGCTATCTACAAAGATTCAGTGTTGAATCTTTTACCTGTGCTTCAGAGAAATCTCTAGGTGGGTGCTCCCAGGCCTTTGCCCCCTCTACTTATTTCAGTCCCTCATTTCCTGTCACCTAGTGTCATCACCACATGATATCATTTTAAACTCAAAATAGCTACAAGACATCTCTGCTCCAGACCTGCCACCTTCTTATGTCATTCCTGTTTCTCTCAACATCTTTTCTTCCTATCACTCATGCAAATGAAAGAATCTCAAATCTAAACCTTGACTTCTCCTTCAGAACTAATGGGATATGTGCCCTATCACTTCTTCCTTCCTTGTTCCCTGGAATCAATTGTGTTCTTTCATTTCACCGACTTCATGCTGGGCTGGCCCCCATCACCACCCACTTCAACCTCTCATCCTGCAATCCATTAGACACCACTGCTCCTTCTCCAACAGAAAATGTGAGACCAAACACACAAATAATGAGCCTTCCTTCTTTGTGTTCCAGGAACAAACCTAAACTTGATTCTGTAAATAAGAAAGGGGGAGAAGACATCTGTGGTCATCTCTAAAAGCATTTATTAACCTCTCCAGCCACTCTCTAGATGGCATCGCCTCCCACAACTGACCTCCCTCTGCCAGTTCCCTTTTAGCCTATCATTTGGGAAGGTTTCCTTCTTTTTTTCTTTTGTTGTTACATTTACCCTTCTTATTTCTGATTCTTCGCCCTTGTTGTAAGTGCATGTTCAAATCCTTACGTTAACAAAGATCAAACAATACAAAAACATAATGAACATGCTTTTCTATGGAATGTGACATGTCAGGTATTAAAATATATCTGAAAGCTTTAATAATATATTTAATTTATGTGAGATACATAAAAACACAGCAGAAAAGATTTACTCAAAGATTGATCTGAGGGCTCGGGAGCGGTGGCACATGCCTGTAATCCCAGTGGCACAGGAAGCCAAGACAGGAGGATCACAAGTTCAAAACCAAGCTCAGCAAAATCGAGGCAGGAAGAAACTATGTGAGACCCTGCCTCTAAATAAAATACAAAATGGGCTGGGAATGTGGCTCAGTGGTCAAGTGCCCTAAATTCAATCCCCAGTAATCCCCATCCCTTGAAAAAAACAAGATTTATCTGATTTTGGTCTCACCAAAGTCACCCATGACCTTGCCTTGTCAGTCTTCATGAGACTGTGGGGATACTCTTTCCTCCCTCCTTTCTGTCCTCTGTTCTGCCTTGATTCAACACAACATCTGATTTTTGGCAAGTTCTCTTTCCTATCTTGCTGCTTGTTACAGTGTTGTATTCTAATCTCTAAATTTAGAGTGGGTTCTCAATTTATAATCACTTTTAGGTTGGTCTCCTCATTACCAATATCATCAGTGATCACACACTTGTTGATATTTTACAAGTGCAGAAATTCTAATTCAGATTCAAATCTGAACCCATGTCTCCATCTGCTCTGCTGACATCACTCTTCATAGCCAAAGAAATTTAATGGTATGCAAGACATGGTTTTCTTTGAAAAAGCTGTTCCTTTTATTCTGCTGAGATAAGGATGTTCAAAAAACAATACAAAGCACCATTTTAATGTTTAACCCCTAGAATATGGGCTCCATAAAGACTGGGCTTGGTTGGTTGTTTTGTATTTAACTATTATATACCCAAGAATTTGATGAAAGTTTGCACACACTGGGTATTCTTCATATACTTACTAAGTAATGAATAAATTAACTAATCTAATAAAAATGTAAATATGTCCCATATAATTACATACTGAGAAATTTTAGATTACATAAAGAGCATTCCTTTCCATTTTCTCGCCCTTTGCCCCCATCTTCCCTACCCACACTCTTCTCCTTCATCTCAATTCTTCTTTTCCCAGCACATCTCTCCCTCTCACCCTCCTCCTCCACCCTCTTTTTGTTCTTTTGTAGATATTCATTAACATGTGATAATGTAGTTAAAGCAAGCAGAAGATGGAGAGAGAGAGAGAGGATGCATCTGAAAAGGAAACACCAAGACAGACAAGAGAAAAAAACATAAAGAGAAAGGAGAAAAGTCCATGGGTAGAAGAAAAAGAAACAACAAAACAGAATAAAGGCAAAGTTTTTTTAATGGGTATGTCTGAGAAAAACAAGAGGAAACTTAAAAAAAAAAAAAACATGTGTTTTCAATACCGAAATCAAGGAAAAATTAGTAGTTGTTTAATCAAAAAAAATATTTAAATTGGTAATGAATATTCAGTTCATTTTCATGAACAGAAATAGCAGAAATATTTTTGAGTCCCAGTACTTGAAAAGCCTCAATCAAATATCATAACAGATGCAAACACAAGATGAGCTAAGCCCTAAACCCCTAAAGTAGAAAATTCAAACTAAACCAAACCGAAGCTAGATTTAATCACTGTTAACTATCTGCATGGCAAAAAATGAAGATTTTACTGAATCATTTATCTATAGTATTATAGGGTAATAAAATCCAGTAGTTGATTTTATTTTTTAGAAATTAATTTTCAAATATCAGACATGATAAATATTTAACCCTATCTTTCTGCAATTGTGAATGGTCAAAAGTGATATTTAAATATCATAAAGATATTAATATGGCTATCTCAAAATTAAACACAAATAAAAACAAATGTGTGCAGCAATAAATTGGAGCCACAGTTCCAGACAAGAAACTATGACCAAAAAAAAAAGAAAAGAAAAAAGGAAAAGAAAACTCATTAAAAAATAAAACTCATTTTACCAACAGGGTTGTTTTAGTTATTTATATTAAATGAACATTTCATGGACTCAGGATTATTGTGCTTTGCCTGCAACCTGGAAGGTAGTGGGATTAGAAGACAACTAATCCTGGTACTATAAAAAGAGTCTGCATTTGCATGTGGCCCAAGGGGTTTAGGTCCAGTTCTATCACTAATTAGTTCCTTAACTCTACATAGTTAATTTCCTTTGAAGAAAGATAATCAGTAAAACCTATTGATTACAAAAATACTACAATGGAAAGTGATCTTTACAATTTATTTTAGCAATAAATCTTTGGAATGAACTTGGTCTATTTAAAATATTTATTTTTATAGTTGATATACACATGTTTATTTTAATCAAAATATCTGTATTTGGATTTTTATAGGAATATCAATAAGAAGGAATAAAATTAAATATGCTCCCTTTATTTATCTCACATATTGATTGTCCTGGCTTCTAAATGAATTGCAGAAATAGTAAATACCTTATGTCCAGTTTATTTTGTCTTTACAACACTTGCCAGATAGTCAATTCCTTTTTCTTTTACCCCTGACTGTTATCTAAGGTGTTGAAAATCCAAGAAGATGAAAGAGGAAACAAAGAAAAAAAAGAAACCGTAATAACTTGTTTTAATTTACCACCTCTAAATTTTGCCTTTATATTAATAGCTATCTATAAGTCAAAGATATAGAGTTTAAACATAGGAGATAAAAGATACTAGTGAGCCATACCTCCAATCTTGATATGACTCTGTTTCTCCCTTTAATGATCTGTTCTTTCACCATCTTCTTAGTCCCTAATTTTGGCTATGGCAATACTGGCCAGCAAATACTGTGCCTGTGTGCCAATATGCCTCCATATGCCATCTGCAGATATCATCTGCCATGCCCTCCACATAATGGTTTATAAAGGAAAAGAGCTAAACAGATATTACCATTTATAGCAATTATATTTGTTCTGAGTAATGTTAGCATTATTCCTAATAGAGTGAATTAATTGTGTAAGGCAATTTCAACCTTTCTTTCTTAAATTTCAGGTAAATACAAAACTACATTTTGTAATCACCCAAATGAATTTTATTAAGATTTTAGCTTTTATATGTAATGTAAATTTAGTTTATTGATGCTACAGAAATAATTATATAATAACACATTTGAGGCAAAAATTTCTGCCCAATTTGTCATTATCTAGACTGTTTCTATTCTTCATCCAGTTACCAGCTTCTGAGAAGCCCAGATTCCCAATTTCTGAGCATGTTTAATCGACCAGTATGGTTGTCATGCCAACCAACACAGAGAATTCTGAGCTTACGTGGGGCTTTTCAATACAGTGACCCAATTACTATCTGTCAACAAATTCAGCAGCAAAATAAAGGGACTAACACATTAATGAGATTTCCTGGGACTGAACTATAGATGTTTGCAATAAGATTGCCATCAATTTTTCAAATAATCAGAATGCTTGCATTTAATCCTTTGCCTTGATTATTGTATATGAGCCTATTTTCTATCAAAAACACTTCAAGTCCGAGTTTTAGCTTCTCCTTCATTACAAAAGCAAATGCCACAGGGAATATATATGGTGTATGGACAACATACTTTTCAAATTGTAAATTTCTCAATATCAAAATTATCTCAATTCTGGATTATAAAATAAGACTTTCTAAAGGCCTGGGTTACGTTATACAGTCCCACTGGCTGTTACTTAAGAAGGTCTCCATTTCAAAAGTGAGAACAACACATGTTGTAGATTGGAGAATTTTGAAACAGAATGACATCAACTACTCATTAAACATGAAATATGTTGTCTCTCTTTCCAGGAAGTAAAAAGGCCAGCATAAAACATAGCACTGAGATGAAAGAAATGTTTAACTAATGCTTTGGATATATAACATAAAATGTTTTATCTTTAATTGGCCAATTAAGAAAACAATCAGGTTTTATTGAATGAATGAGTGTGTGTGTGTGTGTGTGTGTGTGTGTGTATGAGAGAGAGAGAGAGAGAGAGAGAGAGAGAGAGAGAGAGAGAGAGAGAGAGAGAGAGAATATAAATGTGTAAAAGATGAATGTCCCTGTTTTCTGACAAATATTTCCCTGTGTGTTCTGGACTTGAGATTCAATTTCTAATATTATCATTCTACTGGCAGGCTCTATTTATGAGGTAAAAGAAAATGGATACTCAAATAAGTTTGTTTTATAAATAATGCCAGATGACAGGTATGCTTACTTATTGAAATGTAGAGACAAATAGAATATGTGAATCGAAAAGATTTTTAGTCCTTTTAGTTTAGTTTACAATGGCAGGAATGTAATAATGTTCTTACATTATTACTGAAAATATCAGGATTAAAGAACATGTCTAAAATTAATAGAAACATAGATAAGGAGCTTTCATGCAACTCTTTACCATTGCAAATAAGAAAATTAAGGTCATGGAGGTTAAGTGACTTGCCATATGCTACCCAGTCAACTAGTGTCAGCCACAGAATGGGTAGTTTGCTTCATTATTTAACAGGAATTTGTTAAGACTCTTGAATATGTTATTATTAATGTTCTTATGTATAATGAAAAAAACATTTTATAAAAAATTAACATATCTAAAATTGAATTCAGAATTTGACTGTATTTATCATCTTTATCTTTGTATCAGAGAAAAAAAATTCAACTTTCTCTTTCCTAATAGGTACAGACTACTCATAGAATGATTTCATTAAAATGGAAGCACTAGCCTAAAACACACAGGAGAAATATTCAGCACAAAATAGGAATACTTATATTTACTCAATTATTCATATATGAGCACACACACACATTCTAAAACAGCATATTATCTTCCAAATATTGTCATTTTTACTTTCTCTGAAAACTGACATAGTGTCTCCCAAACTCCCAGAAACACTTACACATATTAACATCTTTACGTTAAGCCACTTTTTAATCAAATAGATGTCTTGATGATACCCTGTGGTCATATTTAGATATTAACCATAGAACTGGTAATCTTCACACAACCTCAACAGTAAAACTGGCATTGAAACAAAAGAATTTATTCAGACAGATAACAGTGCTACCAACAACTAGATGTATTTTTCATACAGTATAAAAATTATTGACTCTAGTTAAATATTTTGATCTCATTATAAAATTATTTTACTGCCATGCTAAAGAAAAGATAAGTCAAACTTATGGGAAACACTAAGCTCAGAGTGTGAGTTATGCTATTTTTTGTTTTATTTTGGTATTTTACATTGTATATTTGTTAATTGCTGTTTGAAATATATTTTAAAAATTTAAATAAGATTAAGAGTAATTAAAGGAAGAAAATAGCCAAAAGAAAAGTCAATCATATAGGGTATTTCTGCTCTAGTAATATACTTATTTTTAATAAAATTGAGAAACATACCCTTTTGTATAGAGATACTTTATAAAATTGGAAATGGAATTACTTTTTCATAATAAGTAAGTTTACTTAAAGCACATCAGCTGCTATTAATATTAATAAAATTTGAAATATTAATTATATCTTGTTTCATTACTTTATTTTTTAAAATACATGTAAGACTGTTGACCTTCCAATTTAACTTCAGGATTTTCAGAATCTGATGAAAATTTGTTTTCCTATTTCACAGAAAAATTTATATGAAAGACAAGAGTACATGCCATGATGTCTTTCCAATTACTAATGTCTATGTTTTACATTTTTATATTATAAACATAAAACAAATAATAGAAGAAGCCATCATAAAATAAACAATGTAACGTATACTTTTAGACAGTACTTCCGAGGACTTTTAAAAAGTTTTACACTTAACTTTATATTTTATCAAATTATCCATGTTGATATATTTTCTAACTAATAAAGAGAAAAATATTATCATAGACTATTATATTATGCACTTTTGGAAGAATTCCCCTAAAAATAAATAACTAATAATTGCCATTCTGAAACACTTTCTATGACTCCATACAGTACAAATACCCTTCTTCCATGATTCCCAGGACATTGTTGATAGAGATGTCCTGGATGCCCACCATTCCTGCCTGGAAGCATTGCTGTATGCTATAATATTCTACAAAGTACTCATGGATTAACTACTTGTTTTACTTCGATTATCTAATTCCTTCAAGTTCTTTTTCTCCTTAACCTCTCTTAAGTTTCCAAAGTTCTTCCAGTGTTCTAATATCTTGGTATTTAAAGGAGGAAATGTTTAAAAGTAGTTTTATATGATAGTGTAAATGCTAATCCTTTTGTTTCATAATTATCATCCATTTATCACAATCAGAATTTTTTGTTTGTTTTGGCTTTATTGTTTTAACCTTAATAAATTTAAGTTGTCTTGATTTAGTTTAGTCATGTGTAAAACAAGAATCATGGAAGTATCTTATTAGTAGTGTTGTTGTCAAGGAATACATGAATTATTAAATGCAAAGCACTTGAAAGAAAACTCAGCAACATGTTATCTCAACAAGTGTTAAGTATTATTATAACTTTTATTACATCTAAATATGTGAGTCCTAATATAAACCAAAATCAAACACTTATCTTGTTTATCACCCCTCTTTGGAATGTCTATATTTCAAATATTTCCCTGTCTTAGATATGATGCAATTACTCACAATAACTTAAATGAGGAATAATTTATTCATTCAATCTATAAAGAATGTCAACTGGTATACTATTCAAAACTTTTAATTCAAAATTAATAATTCTTGGACTTTATCCTAGAAAGTATAGAAAGAAAAAAAGAGTTAACATAACTGATGACCCAGCGAATGGAGTGGCATCATAGAAATGTACTGAAACCTAAAGAAGTTCACAGATTGCGATGAATGTGGGAGTCTGGGAAAGATTCACTGATGACATCCTGGTTGAGTCCTGGGGTGAATGATTGAATGTGATTGTCAGATAAGAAAGAGGATAAAGAAAGAAATTAGGAAAGGCTACTACATATCAAATGAGGACATGCTTTGCTGTGAGCTTAAGTATCTCTATATTGAGTGAATTATGAGATTGGAAAGTGGCAGTAGACAGTTTGCTATGGACCATATTGTAAAGGACTGATATGCCAAAATTAAGATAATGGATATAATCTTACAAGTAGTGAAAACAATGGAAGCCTTTAAGCAACAGAATTCATGAATATATTTAGTTTGAGGGAAGAAACTCAAATTAATGTGAGATGAAGAGAAGCATAATGCAGACAATGGCAATAGCTTAAAGCAAGCATTGATTAAGAGTCTTAAATGCACAAAGATGAGATGCCATGATTATGTAAAATGTCTGAAAGAAAAGCATCTGATGACCAACTAAATATATGTGAAAAGTGTGGAAGACATTAATAGTGTCCCATAAGCTTCTAGCTTGGAACACAACATACATAAATGACATTAGAAATGATGGAAGTCAAGAACAGTGGGTATAGAGTAAATCCAGCAATTAGTAAATAATTCCATTTTAGGTACATTTGAGGTATATGGATATCCTTGTAGGCAGCCACTTAGATGGCACTCTATAATGTCTACTTAGTAGTACTCGTGTCCTTCTGAATTCGAGTAAGAGCTGCATTTACTGATTTGCTTATAAAAAATAGAAAACAGCAGAAGTGATGGGATGTCATTTTCAAGATAACATTACAAAAGCACAGTGGTTCGCATCTTGCAAATTCTCTACCTATCTCTTCTAGATCCTTTGTTTCAAAGAGGCCAATTACCATGTTATGTGGAAGCCCTGTGGTAAGATTCACGTGGTGAGGAAACAACCCTGCCAACAAGGTATCAAGTTGATTTCCTACTCCCACCCCACTTGAGTCTTCAGATGAGGCTGCAACCATGTCCAACACTTGCCTGCAATCCTGTTATTTCTAACATATCAACATGTTTCCCTCAAATATATTTTATATTTTCTTATACGTCTATTTATTTGCACACGAGCATTTTTTAGTTGTAGTTTGCCTCTACTTACACATCAACAGCTCTCTAATATGTCAGGTTCAGGGACAACTAGAAGAGTGGCTGGCAGACAGTCATACTATAACTATCTCCTTATCTTATTCATCATAAGAGTTATATATGTGCCTCCCATTTAAATCATCCCCATCTTAACAAACAGAGCATTAGATAATTTTTTTTTCTTTTTGGAGGCAAACATTTATTTAGGAAAGTCAATATACATTCAAGGGAGAATGTGGACTATCTCAAGGAAGAGATGTCTTTTAGGGTAAAGTAAGAAATACATATTCAAGGTAGAATGCAAGACAATTCCAGAGGGGAATACAGCTGTATTAGATGATTGTAAAATAATATCTAATTTAGTAAAACATATAGGTAACATTTTTTTCTTATTTTGTGGATGAAGAAACTAAATGTCTTAATTAGAAATTATCTGCCCCAAAACATGGTCAATATATGGCAGAGTTAGGATTAAAATTAATGTTCAAATAATTCTGGTTATTTTTACTATTTTCTCTTAAGAATTTTAGAGGTTTTACTTATGAATATGTGAAAGCTAAAATACAAATCATTCCCCCATCCTATTGCATTAGCAATTATTTTATGTTACTTTACTACAAACAGATCACAAATTTAGGAGTGCAATTTACCTCTGGGAAGAAGTATTGCTGTGGTATTCCTAGGGGTAGCACTGAGGGGAGCACAAAGTCTTTCAGCTCCTTCATTGAAGAAGCTATTTGCTTATTTGTTTTGAAATGAAAGAACATATAATAAGTTCCCATAAGAATTTCCTCCCCAGTGTATACACAACACACTTTGAAAGTTGTTCTGATCGAAAACAATAATTTCATGAATTCTATAAGTTCTGAACTGCGTTTTGTGTGTTTGAACCCTAGGCCCTTTCTCAGATTTCATAGTAGGTTATCAATTCTCTCAGATTAATGTGTTTTCTCTTCTCTAGAAAAAAATATAGCTGATTTGATATTGTATTCCAAACCCATGCATGAAACACTGCTATTCTATTTTAATATTTCTTTTAAGTATATTTTAACAAAATAATGCTAGAAACCAACTATGAGACTATAACATATGATAAAAATAGGGTCCCAGTAGTTGCACCTTTTATTTTCATCTTATTAATTTTAGTTGTGAATAAGGGGTGCTACATGATATCATTCAGTCATAATATTGATAACCAGCTATTTCAACTATCTGTAGAGGTGGTATTCCCTGATGTCTAACATAAAGTTTCATTATTAAATATGTTGTTATCTAACTGGTGCATTGATAATGATATTAAAACCAGGAGTAGTGCATGATAGTCATAGGATGTGATGTGATGTCAATGTTTATATTCTTCCCTCAAATAATTCAGCTCCCACGTATACTAAATATGTGGTAACAGCTTTGTTGTTACACACAGTAACAGGTTCAATAATTGCAAGTTTTCTACCTCAATAATATTTTCTCATTATACCATGATTCTACTTTTTTCTACATCTATTGAATAATGCACATTGAAGTTGTATACCATTGCATATTTCAAAACAGTTTTTTTAAGTAATCAAAAACTTATGCATGATATGGAAGTTTCAAAATAGGTTAGACTCTTCAAAGCAAAATTTTAAGATATTGTCCAGAATACCACTGATTATCTTATTTTAAGTAACTTTGATCTTTCATTATGAATTCTCCTCAAATTTTAGGATTTCAAATATATAATATCTTTATCTTGATATATAAATTACAAATAACTGTTGGGAAATTTACCAAGTGTTAACCTGTGGCAATAATCTATTAGACTGTCATTCTCCAAGTGTGATTCCAGGATTAGCAACTATAGCATCTTCTGAGTGTCAGAAATGCAAATTCTTGGGCCCCATTCACACTTACTGAATCATAAACTCAAAGTAGTAAGTGAGGGCAGCAATCTATGTTCTAACATCTCAAAATAGGCAACGCTAAAGCTAACAGAAGTTTGAAAACTATTCCATTGGATCATGGTTCTGGTACACAAAAGGAATTTGTAAATCCCCAAAGTCATAAACATAACACATCCATTGCTAATACAGTCAGCAATAACTCTTCTTTTATACATTATTCACCTCTAATAATTTAAGGCAAAATCATTACCTCACCTCTCATGAAGGTTGCTGATATATCATTTAATAAATTTTAAGAAAGTTCAGTTATTTCTACTTAAGATGACCTATTTAAGGCTATGAATACTGTTTTGACATTTGTAATCTAACTACATAGGGCAGGTAGAGTACTCCTTTACACTACTACCTCATTTATATGGCAAAATAGAAATGTTATGTCATGAAATAAAGAAAACTGAGGAACACAAATTAGGTTTAATAATGAACAATGTGGTTAATTTTTTGTCAAATTTCTAACCAAAATATATAACAAAAATATCCATATATTATACATATTTCAAATACATATAAGCAAACAAAAACCTTAAAAATTATATTTTGGAGGTAGAATGGGAGTAACTCCTCACAGAAGGTAAGTTTTGAATTTTGCATTTTCCCTCAAGTATGTACTATTAATCTTTTCAATTTGAGTCCTTTTTTTTTTTCCAGAGCAAATATAGCACACAGTTGAAATTCAGAGGTTATTTTTTATTTTTTGCTTCATGGCCCATTTTCTCCTTAGAATACAGTGGATTTCCTCAGGATAGACATTTTACCAAGGGAAATAAAACATGCATTTTTTACATTGCACAAAAGAAGGATTCCATTTTTGTCTGGCATGTCCTCAGCTGTGTTTCACATGAGAGCAAGATGCAAGCAATTGGAAATCCTTGCCAGAGGCTAGTTACAAGTAAAGAGTCCAGAGACATCAGGGGCCTGATACACAGCGGGTGATTAAATATAGAAGACTAATTTCTCCTTTCTTTTTTTACTTTTTTCGTTGTGAAAAATAAGAAGCAATGCTATTCTTTCCCAACAGCTCTACTGTCTCCTTTCCCTGTCCCTGGATAGATTGATTGGGCAGCACTCCACAATTTCTCTTGGCCAAGTTGTCCTATGAGTGCCAGCCAGTTCTCTTTACTAGACTCTCACAGGTATCAGCCCTCTGCTAAAATATAGATCATTTCTTCCTTGGCTTAAAAAAAATGAAATTAAGTTTGACTCCAAACCACTGTCAGTTGGAGGCAGTAGCATTCTATGACCTCTTTGAAGACAACAGACTTCGTAAGCTTCATAACCCCTCTCATTTTAGGAACTGCTAGAAATTTCAAGGAATCGAAAAGTCACCTGAAGAACAGTTTTGGAAAATCAACTGATATTATTAGTGCAAGAGAGTAAAAGTATATAAAGTATGTAAATAATATAGGCATTTTTTAAAGTTAAGATTGAGGTACAAAAGTCACCTCTGAGAGACTACTGTGTGTCGTCCCAGTAATGGAATGTGTTTCCAAAAAGCAAAAAACCCTCAAGTCAAAAAGCACAAGTGACAATATAACCCTTTTGATAAAGACAGGATACAAATACTCCTTCAGGCATATGTTTTTATACAATTTTTTATCATCTCAAATTAGATTAATTTTTTATAATAAATCTTATAGAAAATTTTTGTTTCAAATACTATAAATTTGATTGTGCAAATTTTGTTTTATACTATGTAGATTTATAAGTGGTCAAGATGTAAATAAATGTTTCCAATAACTGTAATTTGTGATGGATGACTGGAAATCTTACTTGACATTTTATAAAATAGAAACATAAATAGCTAAAAAGAATATTTATTAAAAATGAAATTATATAACATGCCAGAATCTAAAGAAATAGATTGCTTTACTTAATCAATATAATCAATGTAAGCTATTTTAGATAATGTAAAAGTCATTTTAATTTTACTGAGTGGAATTAAGTCAAAGAAGGGAAACTCTGCATTAAATTGCTCTAAAACAATTATATTAATCTTACAGTGAGATCAGGCACATCAAATTCTTTCCCATCCTTTCAACATTTTCACATACCCATATTAAAAACTGACAGATAAAATCATGTATCTACATAAAATAAAGGACTTTCCTTTGTCTCCAATGCTAGATAACATTATGATTCACTTTGAAACCTAAATTATTTGGGGCACTGTTGTGTATGCCTGTAATCCCAGAGGCTCAGGGACTGAAGCAGGAGGATCTCCAAGTTCAAAGCCAGTCTCAGAAATTTAGGAAGGCCCTAAGCAACTTAGCAAGATGCTGTCTCAAAAATATTATGTATTTAAATACATAAATCAAAAAAATAAATACATAAATACAAAAAATTATGTATTTAAATACATAAATCAATCAAATCAATCAATCAATAAAAAATGGCTGGGGATGTTGCTTGGTGAAGGTTTTCTTAGTACCTGGGTTCAACCCCCATTACTAAAAAAAAAAAAGAAAGAAACTTTTATTATTGCTTCATCGTGTTTCTAAAACAGATCATAAAACTCATCCAGTGAAGGCTTTTGTTTCTTGCACAATAAAACTTTGAAATAACCACAGAGGTCATAACAAGTAAGTTAATGCTTTGTTTACATTCAATACTGAAAGGGTAACTAATTCATTCTCCCTCAAGAACCAAAAATTGCCCTGTAAACTTATCATAGAGGATCTAAAAGAACCTCTCATAACAGAAGGCTATTCTCAGCTTTTGGGAGATGAGATTCCATTGAGTCATGCCACATATATGGAAAGTGATTTTTTGAGTGTTATTCTACCCAAGGAAAAACAAAGTAGAGTTTTCCGCTCTCTAGATTAAAAGACATTCGTCTACCCTAAGATAGGCAAAGTCATAATCACTTTAACAATATGTTTAACAAGCCTCCGAAGTACTGACTCATGTAACCTGTAAGAGAAATGTTAGCTTGTTCATGATACTCAAATATATCACATAATAAAATCTCATTTTGCCAATTTTTGCTAACACAGAAAATAAAGCATCAAATCAATGACCTCAGAATCTGGATAATGTTTGATATTACAGTATAGGTAAATATAATATGCAAATCTGTCATGTCATGTCATGTTAAAAATATTTTTCTGTTTTCTACAAAGGAATAATGAACACATTTAAAAATTTCACAAATGTAAGGCACAGATATTATGGATAATATTAGATAGCCATTCTGTTTATCAGAATGATAGAACATTAGCAATTGGACATTGTTCAATCTATCTAATATATCTATTATATATTAGACTAAGTCATAAATAACTCAGAACATAATTAAAAATAAATATATCTATAACTAAAGGTGGAAACAAAATACCTTTGAAAATAATTTAAGAAAGGATGGGCAAAGAATCTGATACAAAGGAAATGGAGTGACCAGGGGATATGATATTTTTTAGAGCACATTAGATGAATAAATAGATTCTATATTTTTAATTTTTAAAAACTATTCCATATTTTATGGAACACATGCATGAAGTATTCAACATCACGAAAATACCAAAGCACCATTAAATTTAATAATGTTGCTTTTGCATCACCACAGAAACTCAGTACCAGAGGAAAGACCAAATATTTCAATGATGACATTCCTATAAATACAACTTGAAGATTCTTTCTAATTTACCAGAAACAATAATGGGCTAAAGTATTTTATATTCATGTAAAAATAATGGTCACATTTCATATGCAGATAACACTGCCAAAAATTATAGAAAGAACCACATATGCCTAATATTCATAGTGTTCCTATTACCTGTTTGTGGTATAGAGATCAATGTCAATAAGAAAGGTTTGCCACCTCTTTGATGATTAAATTTTTATCTAGTGTTGTAACAAATCACTATATTAAAAAAAAACACATATAAAAAAATAAAAAGCATTTTCTTTTTCCAAGATCACACTTTTTGGTCTGATTATATCACTGGCATTAAAACTGAAAAGTTATTTTGGCTGTTCAAGAATATTTCACCCCCCCAACTCACAAGTAATGGCATCACAAGTTTCCAAAGTGTAAATTCATGATTAGTTCATAAAAAAAATCATCAAACAAAACTGTAGGGAGAAAAAGATGAAAATTCAAAGTACTGAGGAAGTACTCCTTACATACCATTGACCAGAGTTTAAATGCCCTGTTTTCAGATGAATCTTGTTCACATCAAAAACCCTAGACAATTATGTAAAACCATACACAATAAAATGTGAAAATTGAATTAAAGCATAAAAGATGAAAGACATTTTGTTACACATTCACATGCTATTCTTTGAATTCATTATCTTTGAAATTAACTCACTAGAAAGCCTATTGAAGGCTTTATCTTATTAAATTGTCCTTAAAAATTTCAAACTGGATTTTTCTACAATTTTGTTTTCTTTGATCAACACTTAATAATAAGCAAATTAAGTCCATTGTCAGCAAATACACAGAACACTATGATACATTTTCTTTATCAGCATCTTATAAAATGTTATAAGATATAACTTTCTAAGTTTTAGTAATCATTTGCTGAACTTGACAGTTCAGTATATTTCACTTAATTGCTGGAAACAGAATACTAAAAATAGGTAGGCTCTTTTATAAGAAGAAATGAAAATCTATTCATTTTCATCGAAGCTGTTATCAAACTACTAAATATATCTCAGATCAAAGAATGAAAGAACTTTTTGATTCAAATTTAATAGTATATATTGGAGTCTCAGCACCTTTCTTGCAAGCGACTTTCTGCTGCTTTCTAAGATGTCTCTATTTAGGAGAAAAAAGTGTTTCACCCCTTTTTGTGTATGATTGAGCTCATCTTTGTCTTCCTCATCCTCTTCTCACTTCCCTCTCATTCTCAATGTGACTGGATACACTTTTCAGATTGATTTCATGAACAAAAGATTTTTAAAAGTTCTTATCCTTAAGATATCTGTACTTTTCAAAACAAGGGATGTAAGCCAGGCACAGTGGTGCACCCCTATAATTCCAGTGACTTGGCTGAGGCAGGTGGATCACCAGCCTCAACAATTCAGTGATGTCCTAAGAAACTTGGCGAGACTCTGTCTCAAAATAAAAAAATGAAAAGGGCCGGAGATGTGGCTCAGGGGTTGAGCACCCTGGGTTCAATCCGAAGTATGAATCCAACAAAACAAAAGAGAGATGAGGCATCACATGTACATAAAAAAGATGAACAAGAAGAAATGCCTTATTGTTAAACGTTAAAGAAACATTTAAAGAATAACTGTTAGGACAACTTTCAAAAGCGATTAGTCCTTTATCATTTTTGATTCTGACTCTCTGCCTCAAGGAAAGTTGCTTAGTTACTTTGCAAATGGTCACTGTGTTAGGATGAGAGGAAAGGAGACATGGATAAGGAGTCTGCATCTACTAACCTCCTTCTGTGGTACAGAAATTACAATAGGTGCTTTCACCTGTTCATTATTGCTTCGAACACTCGAATTAACCCCACAGAAACTCAAAGATGATAATATTGGAAAAAAAAATTCTGAAAATAAGGTCTTTGAGAAAACTAGGATTGAATAAAACAGAGTAAATTACACCAAAAGTGAGTTAAGGGGAAGAAAAAGAACCAAGAATTAGCAAAAGCCCTAGTTCTAGGAAACCCTAAGTTAATTGTCCACACATTATGATGATCAACTACAAAAATTTCTGGCTTTTATATATATTTAAAGTTCATAGAATTTGACTGCATGGTTTCTGAATTCTATATGGTATGAAATAATTACAAGTTTCTATTGTGCACCATGGAGGAAAGAGATTTAAGTATTTTAAGTTCAATTCTTCTATGAGTAATATGAAAAATATTTTTTGCTGTAAAAGATAAGTTTTTAAAAAAATGGAGGGGAAATGAAATAAAATCTCTAAAGTAGAATAAACTGTTAATGAATCTGAACTTGGTCATATCAGGTATTAAGACAATTTTTCAGAGCTTAAGGTTGGTTTTAAATGACCAAACCATATTCAATTTCATATCTAAGAGTTGTAGTGCTCAACGTTTTAGTCTTTATTTTCAAAACTAAATTGTTGGAAAATATTTAAATGTGTCTTAATAAAAAATAAATGCAAGTTAAGCTGGGGTTGTAGCTCAGTGGTAGAGTACTTGCCTAGGACAGATGAGACAATGGGTTCATTCCTCAGCACTACATAAAAACAAATAACAAGAAACAAATAAAATAAAAGTTAAATTCTTAAAACAAATAAATAAATGCAATTATTTACTACATTTCTATTTTCCAGTTCCAAATTTTGAATTTGAATGTTATTATCGGAACAATACTTTGCTAACTAGATAAATGGGGGAAATCATTTGGCTTTTTCTCTCTTAGGCTTACTTTGCAGTCTTTCTCAGAACTAAAATGGAAGACTACTTCATCCATTAAGCTAGAATCCGTTTTTCTCTTCTGGATATTTGTATGAGATTGTCTCCTAGCTCCCTAGGGAGTAGAATTTGAACTAAATGGCCATCAATTAAGTAGCATGCCCGTAGGGTTAAAGAACATTTGATATTAACAAGAAAACTGTAATTGGTATTCATCCATTAACGTTAAGATGTATATTAATATACAAAGCTACTTGTGAAGTGTTTAATTTAGTGCTGGGATTGTTAAATATCAGGTGTTATAACTACTGTTTTTTCTTGAAAAACAAAACACATTGTTAAACACACCTAGTTTTGTTTCTGATGTGCAATCACTAAACTGAACTGCAAAATTGATAAGGCATAAACTATTAAAATTTAAAACAGATTTCCACCAATACAAGAAATATGTAGAACTGGCAGATCATGTGCTTTTTATTTGAATTATTTACTAAAATTTATTTCCATTAATAAAAGTAAGGATGTATAGTTGTGAAGTTTTTCTTTGTGTTTTCTATTAAGAAGAAATAGCTGATTCAACGTTCAAAGGATACTTCTCATGGAGAAAACAAATTTTATTTTTAAAAAAATTGAAGCTATTTGTCCAACCATTAAAATTTCTATTGTAAATCAAGGGAAAATGATAATTAGCAAAGATCTTGAATTGCCTTACTTCTACTTGAGAACCTAGAAGAAACATGTCTACTCCAAAATGGTAGGCAACATGAGCAATATGGTTCAGATTTCCAGCCTCATTCTCAGGGACAGATTTCCCCACATTCCTCTTTTGTGGAGGCAGAGATACTGAAAGTTCTGCATTTTTTGCATGATGGAAATGTAATTCCATAAAATTAAGCAACTTAAAGAATGTGCCAAGATGTCTTTCTTAATTTTGGAAATAAATTTGCTTATAAGAGTATTTAATGTTCCAACATATTGATATATCTTAATACTTCAAGATCACAGATTATCTAAAAGCCAAAAATCATCTTTCCTTTTTCCCTTGACCTCAGATTTGTGCATATTATAACTTTATCCTCCAGGAATTCTATAAACAGACTCCAATAAGTGACTGATTTTCATCTGTAATCAAAGTTAAATTTATGCTCACATTTAGAGAAAACACCTCAGTTATCTTCTTTATTTTCACAGAAAAAGAAATGTATTCTTTCTTTCAGATTAAGAATATCCAAGACAACAGTCACAACTTGAGTAGAGAGCACATGGGGAAACATGAATTATTTTCATAATGTCAGCTAATCCACAAGCAGTGCCACCTGTTAGTATGGATGCTATCCAAAATGATACTTGAAAATAAGCCAGGCAGTCTGCCTTCTATGCATGAAGAAGAAAACTGCCAAGCATTTTGGATGAGGATGAGGATGTATGATGGGGAGGACAGAGTTCAAAACTGAAGCAATAGAAGTTATCTCCTCTACCCTATGAATTCCTCATGACGCTTTGCTTTCTGATGAATTAAAGAAGAATTAGTTTCTAAGAACTGTCAGCAGGTGACACTCTCAATATCTCACTCTACCACACTCAACATCTCATTTAGTCTCTTTGAATATTTAAGATAAAGTTTCATTGGAGGAGTTAATGAAGTAACTATATTAAGCACTTTCATTTTTAAAAAGCGAATTCACACTCATTTCAATGATGATAAAAATTCTGCACATACGCTTTTTCTCAGAAAATGTTGGGAACATGTTATTGAGCATTTGGGGTATCTAAGATAAATAACGCCATTGATGTATAAAACCTGATTAGCAACTGGTGTAATAAAAACATAAAATAATAAAATTCAAAAACATTTTATCTAAACCAAAGCAGCCATAATAACTATAGCAGGCTATCTACTAAATTAAAAATATACCTAATTTTCTCCACTAATAGGAGAAAATTGCAATTATCTTTGATACCAGGAAAGGGTAAAAATAATTTGTTAGATGGAGAAACCCACACCAGGTTAAGCACATTTAGTGCCAGCAAGGCATAACTGACAAGTCCTAAAACAACCTCTTTCCATATGCTTTATAAAATGTGAACATTCATGGTTTTTCCTGTCCTTGTCATCCAAGTTCTGAATTGGCAGCTGAAGAGAAGACCCATGACCACATCTGCTGAGATGAAGTTTGTCCTTTAGGTGGACAAAACCAGTTCCTTTCTCAAGATCTGCAAGTAGATAATATCTAAGAAGCAAAATCATGCTAATTAATTCTTACATTTCAGTCATTCCTGGAAGGGTACTGATGTTGTCTTTGTTATTTTCCTTACCACCAGTTCACAGGTTTTAAGACATGGCATTAAAAATTCTAAGTCTGTTAACAAAGCAGATATTTTAATGGATTCTGCGTCGTAAATTTCTTTGCAATAGTCTCAAAGTACTGTATTACCGATATTTACTAGTAGGCAATGGTCTAAGGTGAATTTGTTATTCAAATTGTTAAAACAAAAGAGGGAAGAAATTCAGAATAATCAAAGAAGTGCTAAAAAGTAGTGTCCAGTTTAAATTAAGTACAAATTGGCATACATTTAGTTCACTCACCAGGTTTAACCCTGCAAATTTCTTAACAGTAAGCCCCTTTTTCATAAGATTCCCAAAATCATCTGGGCATTTCTTTTATTTACAGATTTTCTGATTATAATGAATAGAGATGGGCTCAGATTACGTGGTGGATGAATATTATTTTTTATAAATATATTCGGAGAAATAGAAACATATCAAGAATTATCTTTTCCCAGTTCTCCAGAGAGGAATTAAATTGACCTAGCTCATCTTTGTGGACTAAAATGGATTCATAGGTAGTAAATGGTTGGTGTACTTAGGATGGATTGCTCTCAGGAATACTTCACATCCTGCCAAAATCCAGAGTTGGTAGTAAAGAATGTGGATAGGACATGGCTAATGATAGGACGTGGCTGACTCGTAGAGTAGAAGTGTGTGATTACAGCAGAATTGCTTAGAAAGGGGTGTGCTGAGCAAGTCATTGCTGATCCTAGCACAGGGTGGAATGCACAGATTCTAGACTCAGAATTACTATATTGAACCCAGCTCTACAACTTACTCCTCTAGTGTGTGACTCTTTTCTAGTTAATTAACCTATTTGATTTTTAGTTCCCTCAATGTTAATACCACTTAAGGTTATTGTGAAGAGTCAATGTGTTAATTTAAGTTAATTCCTTTGGCAGTGTCTGCTACTAAAATCACTGGGCAATTTAGGTTGACCAAAGTATGCTAGTATGATACAGCCAAAGTTGCTTCACTATTTTAATGGAGTCTCTTCTTCAGAGAATATGTCTGCTTAAGGAAAAATATGGTTCTAGAGTAATTTTTCAAGGCAAAAATAATCCTAGTCAAAAAAACGTTAAAAGACTTTCAGTCAACCTATGTATGACTTATATGCTTTCATGCATATAAGACTCCTTTATAGTAATATACATGACTACATGCATAATGTCAAATGTAATCATTAGTTCACTTGTCAAATATAAGAATGTATATATTTTAATTATGAGACAGGCATTACCATCAAAAATTAAATAACTAAATAAGCCTATACACTGCCTTTTCCTCTAGATAGTCTTGCTGTTTTAAGAATTTAAATCTATGCTGACATTTAGTGGCGTCGGGCTAAGGATGAATGATGACAGTAAACAGCCAAGTGATAAAGGTGAATTGATGAAACTGGTCTCTATACACACTGAGCCTGATGTTCTGCTTCTACTAGTGAGCCATTCCTTGAAGGTCACCCAAAAGCTTATGCTATTGAAGAGTTAGTATCCAGGCATCAGAGTTGGAGAAGAAGTCCATGGTTGACTTTGGGTGAGCTTGAGAAGTTGACAGCTTAGGTGTATGCTGCTGGATTATCATACCTAGTAAATAATACTGAGGCTGTTGCCTTTTGTGCTCCTCAATGCCTCCACTCATTGATTCATCAGACTTCCTCTGAAAATCCCCTCTTATATGTAATGCATTCCTTGAACTTATCTAAAAATAAATGGTTGCCCATTTGGCTACCTAAACATGCATTCAAAATTCCTAAATTCACATCTTTCCCCATAGGATTTGCCAAAATGTTTCAGACATAATCTCATGGTTATGAGTCATAAATGTAAACAGCAGTCCCTCTTTATCTGCAGGAAATATGTTCTGAGACCCATAGTGGATGCTTGAAACCATGTATAGTATTGAATGTTATATGCACTATAGTTTTCTTATATGTTTACACCTTAATGGAGTTAAATTTATAAATTAGGCAGGATAAGAGATTAACAAAAATACTAATAAAGTAGAACAATTATGATAACATACCATAACAATAAAAATTATGCAAATACGGCCCCTCCCCCTTTCTCCCTCTCCCCCCCCAAAATATCTTATTTTTATACTTACCCTTCTCCTTTTCATGATGACTTGATGTAATGAGATAAAGTGGGGGGGAAGAACTTATCACATGCTATAGCTATAGCTTTTGTGCTTTGAGCTGTGACAGTAAAACTAGCATGAATTTATTTTATCCTTCTTAATATTTTCAAATACGAAATATTCATTCTTAACAATCTCAACATAAGACTTTTTTTCTTTATTAATTGTATTCATAACTTTTACCTTTTTATTAAAGGAAGCATTGGCAGATTATTTTTGGCATATATGAATTGTTATCATTACTTCTCTTGTGCTTTGGAACCATTATTAAGTAAAATATGGGTTACTTGAACACAAGAACTGTTATAACTGTGAAAAATCAACAGTCCTTAGTTGATATTTGATTTTCTAATCAAGACAGCTACTAAGAGACTACTGGGTGGGTAGCATATACAGCTTGGATACACTGGACAAAGGGAGAGTCACATACCATGTAGGATGAAGCAGGATGGCATGAGATTTCATCACTTTACTCAGAACAGCATGAAATTTAAAACTGGTAAATTGTTTATTTCTGGAATATTTTATTTAATATTTTCATACTACATTTGACTAAGGGTAACTGAAACTTCAGAAAGCAAATTGATTAATAGGGATTAGTATATCTTTTAAATCTTCATAAAAAATCTTTTCATGAACTTTGGTTAACCTTGCTACACTAATTGGAGCCATTGTTTTCATGGCTTGGCTACCATATATCTTGATTTTTGATGACAATGATGGTAGGTTTATTATAACCATACCTGTGGGTCAAGTTCAAAACAGTCTATTTTTATGGTTCCTTTTTTTTTTTTTTTTCTTTAGCACTAGAACACTATTGCTTTGGTTGAATACAAGCAACAGTAATTGGTTTTCATTTATAGGGCATGCTTTACAAGAACTACATGATTTTTAAAACACTAGAATTTCATCACCACAATGAAATACTCACCTTTGACAAGGGCTGCAGAAATGGATGAAGCAACAGATTAATGACCTCATTTCAGTTTCACATCAAAACATGTGCTGATTGAACAGAAGCAGATTGAAGTCACCCAAACTTTTAAATCATCCTCCCTCCTGGGCAGCAGAGAGTTAAATCAAGATGAAAATAGGACTGCTCTGAATTACCTTTTACAGACTCAGTGTGTGTGTGTGGGGGGGGGGGTATTTTATGTATATAAAATACATATTTTTATGTTGGATCATTTTACATCTCTAAGTTTCAACCATGTACGTTTCTTTAAATAATAAAACCACTGACTTCCTTTTTACAGTCCAGTTGAATTTGGAAGGTGATATGGGTGAACACTGATATAATTCTAAGTCCTTCTGAGTTAAAACAGGAAAGAATAGCTGCTTCTTGCCCCTATGACAGAAGGATTTTCAGTTACTTGAGAGAAAAAAATATATATAACTAATTACATCATTTTTCTTGTTCCAGAATCTTCTAAGACTTGCTCAGACACATCCAACCTACTACACCAATCTACAATTTAACTCAAGGTTTTATTAAATGTAATGAACATCATTTGCTGTTTAAAATATTCATTTTATCTTTCCTTAAACAAACTGATCAAGAAACAACATTGTTATATACTAAAAAAAAAAAAACAAAACATTAAAGCCTAAGAAGGGGCAGGAAAGCATCTTCCAAGTGGAGGAGAACTCTTGGTATCTGAATTCTTAGTGAAATTTCCATGTAGATCTAGAAAAACAGGGTGAAAACACAGTGCTGCCCTTTACAGGAGATGGATCATATCTGTCTACCCAGACCCTTGAAAATTTCCGATGATTTTGTCTGCTTGTCAAGATAGTAGTTCCTCCAACTTAAATCCTTTTCACATCACATTTTCAAATCCTTCCCCTTACCCCACACATGTAGAGAGATCATTTTATATTCAAATGTAACTTTCTAACAACATATTTCCATAGAAAAGGCATTATGGGCACAATGCAGACAAACAGATTAGGAATGAAGGGGACTAAATCTTCTTTTACAAGAAAAATAATTATACATGTCTATGTGCTTACAGACCATTACAGTTTTCCTGATTTGAAATTGTTTTCCACCACTGATCCTGATTTTCTATACACACCTTAATGATAAGAAACCCACCATGAGAGGCACGTCTCCCTCTCAGCCTACTGCCCCACCCCCGTGAGAGCAAGGTTTTCAGTGTTACCTGAGAAAACAACATCATAACTAATTACATCATTTTTCTTGTTCCTGCATCTACCCAGGCTTGCTCAGACACATCCAACCTGTTACCACAATCCATGATTTAACTTAAGGTTTTATTTCATGTAATGAATATCTTTTCTCCATGTGAAGTAATCAGCTTATCTTTCCTTATACAAACTGAATAGCCAAAAAGCAGTAACATAATGTGCTAGAAAATAAGTTAAACTGAGATATATTATTCATAAAATGACATAGTCTATTGAGAGTCTTTATAAGAACAGAAATTAGCAAGAAAATTTGCCATTTAAAATCACCAATGAGCACCTAGGTTACTAGTGCATATAATAAAGGTAGTTGAAGTTTTTAATTAAAAAAATAGATCATATTACATTTACGTAGGTTATTGCATTTCTATTACAGAGTATCACTAGTAAAGACTAAAACTTGAAGATCAGCTTATCTATTATTTTATTATTTTCTCTATTGTTTTATAAATCCTTTATGCACTTATTATCAATTCTCGGATTACATATGTGTGTACACCACATATATCTCAATGTGTGTGCATGTTAAGTGACAAGACGCAGCATATCTCAATATCTCAAAATAGGAAAATCCACACTATACTTCCAAACCTCCTATTTTATATGTAAAATGCAGTTTAAAAAATGTATTTGTATACTTTGAAAATCAACTTTATTGACAGCTAAATCTTTTTTAATACTACTCTTAATTATTACCTGTATGTAGCATTACCTGTGTTACTGTTTCAATCCTAAGAAAACAAGAGCATTTTCTGTAACATTACATAAGCCTGAGAGCAAATAGGAGAGAAAAACGCTGCCTATGTTGGGATGAAAGCCAGTTCTCTCTGAAGCTATCACTGACACCTAAAAAAATAGAGGCATTTGAGTCATTTGAATTGCCAATATTGGCCAAGTATTAACCTATAAAAATGGCAATTTCTCGTTAAGTGATATAGCCAGACAGACCTATGCAAGCTTTTTCGATGCATCAGAAAATTTTCTTAAAATTTATTACCCAGAAGTTGATTACGGTCAACCATATAGAAAAGAAAACCTAAACGTCATTACATATATGCTCTGAAAAATCCATGAACTTTCCCCCATCCATATTAAAACCATACTGCATTCATACAAAGAAAAAGAAAAGAGATTGTTTAAAAAGGTGCACCAGCCAAAATATAATAAATGATCTTGGTCTTTGTTCTATCAGATGGCCATGCAAAGGTATCGATAATGGTTACATCATCAGATTCAACTGCAACTTGCTCCAAATATTGTGTTTGTGGCTCACACCATGAATCTCTTGACGGAGCTCGACAACCGTGAAAACATAAAATAAATGAAGGTTAACAAAGACTGGTCTAAGGAACAGTTCACAACAATACCGCAATGCTCTTATCACTAATGCTTGATTCTGCATTTGGATACTTATATCTGAAAGACTTGCAAATAATGACAACATTCATGCCAGACATTACTGCAAGTGAGGAACAGACTAAAGGAGAGGGGAAAAAACGCCTTCCAAGAGAGAAACATTCATTAGCCTTACTGGCAAGTGTCTAAAGCAAACAAGGAAACTGCAAAATAATTACTTAGTTACAAATAAACCCTTTTTAGCACAGTACCTTTTTGTGTCTGTCCCTCTTCCATATTCTCTTCCATGGCTACCTTTCTTCAGTAGAATCTGGTACACGGAATTAATCAAAAGCTCAATTAGATGTTGAAAAAACTGGTGACTTTTTTTTTTTCCCTGGGAAGCTCCAACAGCAGTGGCTTGGGCAAGTCCTTAGAGCTTAGCTAAGGCTCCCTCGCTCCTCTTGTTTGCTTGGAGACTGGCTGTCAAGTGTAATTTCATTCAAATTACTCTTCCGTGAAGATTATCAATTTTTCTTCTCAAAGCTGCCCATTGTGTACCACAGTAAGCAGGTATTCAAACAAACAGCCTGAGAATTTTGGGGGGAAATGTGGTCTGAATTCCAGGAGCAAAGACACTATGATTCATAAGCCTTGCTTTGCATTTAAAATGGGGAAAAGAAATTGAGGTTTGTATTGAAATCTGGGCTTTAAATTGGAAACAGGCTGAGCTGTGAACAGATGGAGGGGTGTCCTCCTAACATGAAGCAGACCACCAACCCATAATCCACCCCCCTTTGCTACCAGAGTGGGAAAGCCCAGATTCCCTTCGGTTCTTTATGCTGCAGCAGTTGCTTCTCACCCAGTCAGATGCGTTGCAAAAATGTGTTTTCCTGTTCTCTCTCCTCTCTAAGTATCTAGTTAATTTGATTTAAAGGTGCCAAGAAGGGATGCAATTATACTATCTCAGGGTTTATTTCTAAAAGGTTATTATTAAGAGAGGACCTGTAAGCTCACATCTTTCACATTTGAAAAGAAACAGAAGCGAGGTTTTCAAAGGACTAAGTATAAACCTTTAAGCCTGAGAGATACATGTTTTAAGCAAGTATCTTACTTAGTGCTATAGGACTCTTACATGAAAGGAGGAAAACCACTGGGGGGAAAAGGAATCTATTGATGTCTTTGTAATTTATTGTTATGATTTTATCCCACTAAACTGCTGATTTCAAATGGGACTCTCTTGAAAGAGAATTTTTAAAAGGTTGTTATTGAGGAATGAGTAGGATGATAAAAAGAAGGAATGAATTCTAGATAAGGAAAAACAGGGTAGCAATTTATAATGGAAATCTGCAGTCTGATTTGGAATGCAAATCACAGTGCTGCAGTCTGGCAATAAATTAGCATTTGTACTTCAACCTATTGAGTGACAAGACACAATCAGAGTTTCAATACTTCACAAGAGGTATACAAGAAAATAAACAGTGTCTCTTTCAAGGCAACACAAACCTTTACTAGGGTATAAAGGAAGGAAGACTTAAGCATTCCTGTCTCAAATAAGCAAGCATACAGGAAAGGCTCAAACACACACACACACACACACACACACACACCACAAACATACACATACACAACTACAACTGTGAAAAAAATAATTCACATCCTCATTATCCACAGCATAAGTTTCTTGCATAATAGCAAATAGTTCACATACATTCTGTAAAGTATGTCATTAACATGTTGCACACCACCCTCTAAATCATTTCAAAAGCAAGTATTTAGAGGAAAGACAATTGTGCATTCCATTTGATCATAAATGAATGTTCAGTTGTCCTGTTTCTATAATCACTTGCTATTGCTTTTTTTAAATGAATTTAACCCAAAGATAATGATGATTCTAATTTATTCCAATAGCTCAAAACCTCTCTCTGAATATATATATATATATATATATATATATATATATATATATATGTGTGTGTGTGTGTGTGTGTGTGTGTGTGTGTGTGTTGTATATATTCAAGTGCTTTTGAGAGAATTGCTTGCTTAGGAAACAGATTGAGAGAGAAACCATAAGGGAAATCAAAAGAGCCCAATCATAGCAGTCTCCCTGCTTCAATTCATCCCTAGGCTGACATAACCTGGCATACAGTCAAAACAGAAGGAGCATCACTTCTCATTTATATTCTTTATTCACTTTATATCACAGAAATCATTAGTGAAACAAATTATTAATAGTACTGCCCATGAAAATAATAACATTTCCTGAAATGTTTATAGTACTTTATAATCTATAAAATATATTCACATGCACTCTCCCATTTGTAAGGCAAATGGGGAAAGCATTGTTTCCCAAATTATATATTAGGGGAAAATTGACACTTAAGGACACCAAGGGATAGGGCTAGTAAATGACTATGAGTGCCTTCAGTGTTCAAAAATCATCCTCAGTTCTTTGCTTTCTTTTTCACTGTATAAGTAAAGCAAAAGAGAGGGAAACTATAGAGAAAAGAAAAATTAAAATTATTTCCTGGATAAGATGAAGGGAAAGTATTTTTTTTCTTCCAGAAAATGCAACAAAACAATACATTCCTGTAATCATCAACTTTTTCCACTAGAAGAGACATTTTTTTCCCCACTCAACAATTGTTTCTAAAAATAGACAACAGACACTTATATCAACTTTGTAAATATACAAAGATCCACCTCCACTTCAGCCTAATGGACTCCTGCCAAACAGATGAAGAAAAACACAGGCACATACAACTTTCTAGCAAAACTCAACTGCTAGTAAGCCAAGATTCATCTTTTGTCTTATTGTGGTAAAATATATGTAAAAATTTATCGTTTTAATTATTTAAGTCTATAGTTTTGTGGTAATAAGTACATTCACATTGTTCTACAGTCATCTCTACCATCCATTTCCAGAACTTTCTTATCTTTCTAAACTGAGATACTGTACCTACTACACAGTAGCTCTCCATTGTCCCTTCTCCTGAAGGACAGCAGTTGAAGTGTTGTGGTTGAATGCTTGTTGACTTTAAGATTATTTTCTAAAGATCTGTTCTCATTTGAAGTAAAAATATTTAGAATATCCAAGTATGTGAAATGAACTAGAAAAAGAAAAATGACTGATCTTAGGGTCCATTAACTATGAATTCCACATACACTGTTATGAACCTTAATTGCTGGCAAAGATGATTCCTTGGTATGTCCATTACCCACAACAAGTCAAGAAGGCCATGGTGCCTCAACTAATATTCTTTTCATTATACACATTACATTTGCTGCATTCTACTCTTAGTCATGTATTCAAAATTCATGATTATAAGTTCACTAGGTAGTTAAAAAGCTGTGATCACAAATGTCAAGTGAGATTTCCCTTTCAAATATCATCTAAGCAATATTTATAATATGTATCATTTTTTATGTGTAAGCTAGAAGACATGTTTGTCATTTAAGTCCCTCTCACTTTTCTTATTTAAGTTAGAGAGAACTCTTTCTTTAATGGTCCATCTTATCTTGTGGATAAACATACTATGTGAACTGAGAAAATATCTAGTCGTTCTTCTATTACATAGGGAAGTTATCTTTGTGATTCAAAATTCAAAACATAGTCAAGTACACAGAGTTACAGATTAAACAAGAAATTGGTCATTCCAAGTGCAGCATCAACTGTAAAACATGAGAAAAAAAATGTTCATGGTTTCTGAGTCAGAGAACAAAGCGGACATGTGGGAAATATGATTATGTGAATCAAGTATAGTGTACAGAACTAACAGATATAAACACTACTTAGAAACTGTGTTTTTGCTGAGAGAGAGAGGGGAGAGACAGAGACAGAGACAGATGCAGTATCATCTCAAGAATAAAATGTCTTGGTTGGTTTTTCCCACATTTTGACAAAGAAAAAGGCCACACTGCTGCTTTACACTCTAGGGTCAAAAATTGACTTCCATAATTTTTTTAAAAAAAAACCCAAAAGCACCACCAAGGGTAGAAAGTGTATTTTACATACATATGTAAAATGTAAAATATACACATAAAATTAAAATGACACTCTTCAGAGTTATGTAATTATTCAAAACAGTCAATTCACAGAATGGTCATGGCATTCACAAGTCTGGCTATACTTGTCATTTTGTAACCTCCTCCTTTTTTTTTTGTACTGAGATTGAACTAGGGGCACTTAATCACTGATCCACATCCCCAGCCCTTTTCTTTTTATCTTTTATTTTGATATAGGGTCTAGATAGGTTGCTTAGGGCCTCACTAAATTACTAAGGCTGACTTCCAACCTGCGATCCTCCTGCCTCATCCTCCAGAGATGAGGGGATTACAGGGGTGCACCACAGCCTACAGCCTTCCTCTCATTCTTAATTGAACAAATGTTTATTAAGCATTCCTACATAAAAAGGAACTTAAATAGGTAAAAAGAGACAAATCTCTGATCTAATTATGCTTAGAACCTAGCATCACAAGACAGTCCCAAAATCATAATGCTAAATAACAAATGCTACCTAATAAGTATCACGCAAGCACAAGATGTTGCAGGAAACTAAAACAGGAATATCTAACCTAATATTTAGTTTTGATAGTTTTGAAAGTTCTCTCATCTTCTAGAAGGTACAGTTTTATCTGACCTGATCAAAGCAGAAGACCTTTCACCTAAGAGAGATAAATATAGCCAGGAAAGAATCTGGTAGAGCGTAGGTGAGAAAGGAAAGTTATCCTAGACTGCTGAAACTGAACACACAAAGGCCCATAGGAGATATTCTTCTGACTACATGTAATGACTAATGCCTGGTGACAGAGGGTAAGCCCTCTATTACTGTTTATTAGGCATCTTCTCCCCAAGGTTTTTAGTAGTCTAGGAAGGAAAATCCAATTCTAATTCAAATTGTGGTCCCAAAATTTCCTAGAGTTACTAAAGAAAGAGAAAGACCTTCCTCAGATTTAGCATGAGTCCTACAAAGCTGGAGTCTAAAAGGGAGACCATGGGAAAACCATTAGTGTTTAGTTCCAAGAAATTACCCTGGTCCTATGTAGCATCCTGTGTTTATTTTATCCTTGGTCCCTCAAGCATTTCATACCAATACCTTTTCTCTCCAATCTGTTAGTACCATATTTTCACAGTTAGCCAGGCATCCTGCCACAACAATGTCATAGCCTGTTTACACCTGGTCACTTATTTCCCAGTGTTCTTAGAATGACATTCAACCACCTAGAATGGACAGAAAGATGGGATATGACCTGGAGAAAACCCATCTTCTTCCAACCCTACTGTTCTTCTTCCCTTACTAATTTCTCAAAAGTTTCAATTTGTAAACATTGTTTCTTCTGCCTAAAGCACTTTTGCCTGTAGCCTCAGGTCACCAGATTGATTTATTCCTTAGATCTCAGCTGGAACATTATCCTCAGGTGAAACTTCCCTATCCCACAGAATATGCCTCCTTTGGTACACAGAGCAAATGTCATTACAGTGTGATATTTCAAAGTTTTCATTCTGCATATTTATTCTAAACAGCCTCCAGCCTGTAAGCCCCATTAGATCTATCCTTCTACCTCCCACAACCCAAGGAAACAGTGAGCTTTCAAAAAAATATTTGTTGAATGCATGCGTGAATGAATGAATGGTAGATAAATAAATGAATGAATGAATTCAGTGGCTTCAAATATACCTTATCTTATGTTTATTTAGCAGCTTCCACAAAACATTTTGAAGTATGAACGTAACTTACAGCAATTCCAGGAGAATATGTTATGTTCATATATAAGAAATGCCATGCCTTAAAAGTTGATTATAGAATGACAAAATTGTATTTCAAATAGCAAACAGTGAAACAAAAAGGGAACAATGAAAATATTTTGCCCTGTTTCCCATTAAAAGGGGAGCCTTATTGTCATAAGCACAGATAAAAGAAAGGAGACACAAAAATTCAAGGATGACTCTCCATAGACCAAAGTTGCTCTTTTAAAATAGGAAGAAGGAACCAGTTATAAGTGTTCATATCTTCATACAAGCTAAGAGTTGACGCAAATATTAAAACTTCTAACTAGTTTCTAATATGCCTTTCTCCAAAATGGTAGAAAACAAAGTTTTTCTTGGGTAATCATGTTTTCTAGAAAACATTGCAGAAACCATCATAAGTAAAAACTAGGCTTCCAAGATGCAATGGGTAAGCAGCAGTAGCTTGTCTTTTGATCAAAATTCAAACATTAATTCAAATAGACCTAATAAAGAATGGCCCAAGATACTTCTTTAGGGTCTCAAAAATGCTAAATTGGACTCATCGAAAAGTAAACTATATAACTCACTCACCTTGTTTGTATTCATTCAATGAATGACTAAAGAATATGAGATAATTTTATAGATGAGGAAATAGAAGCAGAAAGTATAAATATTTGTACAAATGAGGCTAGAATTCAAACTGAGGTATTCTAACTCCAAAGTCCATTCTTTGAACTTCCGCAGTCTACCAAACCAAGAGCATTTAGTATGGGCTGACTTCCCTGTCATCAAGTCCTATTTCAACATAAATATTTGTATTCATCAAACAACCACAACAACAAACCAGTATGCGTAATCTACTGCCAGTTGCTATAAGGGACACAACAGCTGAAGAAATGATTCTCATATTTAAAGATCGTACAATTTAAGTTAAATATACTAATTTTAAACGCCAATAACTCAACAAAGAAAGTTGGTTTCAGATTAAAATCACTATAGGGAGTGGAAATAGAGAAAGTTATTTGGGATTTGGAATATGTTTTGGTATAACTAGTTAAAAAAACAGTTACTATCCAAGTATTTCTGTAAAAATCCAGAGATTTTAATAGATAATTTTTTACTTCAAAACCCTACTCAATGAAACAATTTAGCAGCTAAAACATTATGAATAGTTCTTTTCTTATTTTCTTTTATCTTAAACTAAAATTAACTTTTCAGATGCAATATAAAACCTCAATAATAAACACCTGCATACCTACCAAATAGTGCACAAAATAAAATATAAAGGAATCGTATGCCTTCTTTAATTGCATTCCTCTCCTTTTCATCTCCCCCAATCTTGCCTCCTGCTAATCATTAAGAATTTGAGGTATTTTGGGGGAGGAACTGGGGGTTGAACTCAGGGACACATCCCTGGCCCTATTTTGTATTTTATATAAAGACAGGGTCTCACTGAGAAGTTTAGCACTTTGCTTTTGCTAAGCCTGGCTTTGAACTCGAGATCCTCCTGCCCCAGCTTTCTGAACTGCTAGGAGAATTTGGGTTATTCTTATTCCTGTGTGCTTTCTTCAAAATTAAACACACACACACACACACACACACACACACACACACACTCATACACACACTTTATTTTGTATTGTTTTTCAAGCTTTGATTGTATATGGATGGTATCTTATTACAGGTTAAATATGCCCAATCTTAAAATCTCGAATCTGAAAATGCTCCAAAATCTGAAATTTTTAACAACTTGGTGCCACAAGTTAAAAATTCTACAGCAGACCTCGGGTAATAGGTCAAGTCCAAAGTCAAGAGCACTAAAACTATTATATAAAGTCACCTTTAGGCTATGTGGATAAGGTGCATATGAAACCTAAGTAAA
The DNA here is from genome assembly GCF_021218885.2 of Marmota monax. NCBI lineage: Eukaryota > Metazoa > Chordata > Mammalia > Rodentia > Sciuridae > Marmota > Marmota monax. The sequence continues at coordinate 1,710,163 of NW_026694999.1, read as the reverse complement.
TTCAGGATTCAGACTTGAATCACATTCCCCAGATAACTCATTAAATGTTTGCAAATATTCTAACATCTGAACGTCCAATCTTGATAATTTCACACAAAGGATACTAAACTTGTATATTTATCTTTCCACAACTTTTTCTCAAATTTTCGACGATATATGTGGATCTATTCTGTTAATGAACATTTGCTATACTAATTTTGAAAATACTAAAAAATTTACCATAAATACTCTTATACATGTCTCCTTGTGCATATATGTAAAAGAAATATATATATATATATATATATATATATATATATATATATATATATATATATTATACATACATACATGTGTACTCACACACACACACACACACACATACATACATACATATCCTGGTGTGGGATTGTTGAGTGGGAAATGATATTAGGTACATATTCAATAATATGAGATATGAAAATATATCAGAAACTCTTCAAAACCCTTGTACCAATTTTAAACTTCCATATGAACTGTGTGGAAGTACTCTGGTCTATATCTTCAATGATATTTGAAAATTTATATAAAGTTTGCCAAAAATATTTAAATTCAAATGAAAACTATATATCTGCTTTAATAGAGATTTCCTTCCATATTCAAAAATTGAGAGCACTTTCAGGCTTACTGGCCTTGGATTTTCCTCTTGTGAAAAGTGCTTCTTCACATGCTCTGCTCAAGTTCTCAATGTTGTTTGCATTTGGTTCTACTCTACAGATGTTGTTAAGTTCTGAAGACTAATTCTTCAGCACATAAATGTATTACTGATATCTTTTTACAGTGTGGTGTGCATTTCACTCTCTTCATGGTAAGATACTAAATGGAGTTCTTATAACCAACTTTTCCTTGGTGACTTGTGTTTCTTTAAATTTAAAAAGAAAATTCTGACTTTCCAATCCATATACTTTTGTTTATTTTATTTATCTTACTGCGCAGTCTGGGATCACAAATGTGATGTTTAACTGAAAACTACTTTTAAAAGGAATTCTTTGATGGTTTTACCATTGTGTGATGTTTGTAGTAGGTTTTGATATATGTATTTTATCTGTTTAAATAAGTTCTATTCCATATTGCAGAGAGCCACTTATCTTAAGCATGTTGCAAATTATTTATATATAAAGATGATTGTATATATTATCTCCATTAAAACGTTAGAGAATTACATTTGTAGGTTTTCTGATGTTAAAATGTTTGCATTCCTGCTATAAACTCAATTTGGTTGTGGTAGGTAATTAGTTTAATTTTGTTTTTAATATTTTGAAAGATTTTTAATTGAAAATATTCTCCTTTTCCATCCAGTTTGTCTAAACATAAATAATGTATGTTGTTGTCTTGAAATGGGCTCTGGATATATTGTCCAGGCGTGTCTCAAACTCTTGAGTTCAAGTAATCTTCCTGTCTCAGCCTCCCAAGTATCTGTGACTACAGGCACCCTGTACTGTGCCCAGTCATGGTATGTGTGTATATGTGTATGTGTGTGGCTGAGAACTGAATCCAGGGCACTCTACCAGTGAGCTACATTTTTTCTTCTTTTTTTAACTTTTGTAAAATTCTGAAACAGGTTATCCCTAAATTGCCAAAGTTTGCCTCAACATTTAGAACCTCCTGCTTTAGTCTCCTAAGTCACTGAAATAATAAGCATGCACCACCATGCCTGGCAACTCTTCTTATTTAATTGTCCACTTTAAAAGAAAATCAGTTATAAAAATGTTCAAAAACAGAACTGGGGTTGTAGCTCAATGGTAGAGCACTTGCCTCACACATGTTAATAAATAAAATAAAGATATTGTGTCCATCTAAAACTAAAAATATTTTTTTAAAATGTTCAAAATCAGAAATAGTATATAGCACTTAATAATCATGTAAATCATTCTTGTTAACAATGGAAAGTTATTTATGATAAAATGATAGAAGTATAAAACAAAATAGCATGATGAGCATACTCTTGCATTTTAGAATACTCTTAAATATGTGCATAGAACAACTCCAGACATATATTTGAAAATGTTAATGATTATCTCCAAAAAGTGGGATTTGAGGTTTTTGTTCTTTGCATGCTTTCCATACTATTTAAATGGCTTATTGTGATATTATAATTATCAGTTTATAAAACTAATCATAGTAACTTGCTTATAACTACTTGTGTACCTACAAAGTTCTAGGTATGGAGCTAGTGATTTTTGTGATTTCTAACATTTGCAACATGTCTGAGGACAGCATTCTTTCGTGTGAGGAAAAACTTGAAGCTTTCAAAAGTTAAGCAGCTTCTTAAGGCTACACAGCCAGTGAGTAAAGGGATTCAAATTTGAATTTTGGTCACTCTAATATTAAACTTACCATCACACAAAAAATAAGGTATTCAGTACTTCAATAACAGACTTATAAGACACTTCATGTAAGAATTTCTCCATTTTGGGGGGGAGTCAGTATTGTTTACAACAATGGAACATAGGATACAACTGACTTGAAGAATAAATGGCTTTGGGTTTTGTTTCATTCACTTGGGTCAAAGTTCAACAATTTAGAAATCTCAGGTAAGACTAACCTTATATACCAGATTGCATTTTACAAATAACAGGCTTGTATAAATAAGTGAGAGGAAGAGAGAGCCAGAGAAAGAAAGAGGGAGAGAGAACCCAAGAAAGGAAGTGGGCAGACACATGCTGTGAAAAGATAGTAGCTTGTCATAAGTTCTGAGTTTTCAAGTAGTGATTTTAAATCTCTTTCCTTGGCTCTTGCTGAAGATGCAGATGGTGAAAGATATTCTCTGAAAAAGCTGATTGCTCTACATGGTGCAAAGAGAACTGATGAGGAAAAATAAAATTCAAGTCATCTCAGCTTTACCATAAGCATTTTAGCCTTTCTGCTTATACATTAGATTGCAAGTCCTTTTGTGGATTAAAAAATAAATAAATATATTCTTACATTTCCGGAGATCATCCTAGGTAACCTAAAAATTCTTGTCTCCAAAAAGAGTACTGATAGACTGATAATTTTTCTCATTCTTCAAATTGCTTTCTAGTAACATAGCTGAATTAATGACTGAGGAAACAGAGAGCAATGGACTTCTCCTTTCTTTCTTCTGAAAGGAATGTGTGATTTTATGCACTGTTTTCCATTTGTGTGTGTGTGTGTGTGAATTTGATGCCTGTCTTAGTCTGTTTTCTGTTGCTATAACAAAACACCTAAGGTTGGAACTTTATAAAGAAATAAAGCTTATTTTGACTCTCAGCTTTGAAGGCTGAAAAATCTAAGCTCTGGAGGCAATATCTAGTGAGATCTTCAAGGAAGATGGCATCACATTGATGGGGGCCACAGTAGTAGCTACAAACAGTGCAAACAGACCAAATGCATGAGTAATCTCACTTTTTAAAAATTTCTAAAAATTTCTTTTGTTTTTAACTAATACAGTCCTGTGAGACTTAACCCATATCCCTTCTAAGAGTGGTAGCTCATTGATTTAATTACTTTTCACTAGGCCCCACCTCTCTCTTAAAAGTCCCACCACCTCTTACTATCATTAAATTGAGGACCATGCTTCCAGCCTATGGATTTTAGGGAGATGAATCATGTGCAAACTATACAATATCTGAGGACATTTGGGAGCCATGTTAGTTTTGAGCCAGAAGATTTTGATTGTGATCTAATAACCAAGTAGGGAAAGTAGGCCCAAGTGCTGACTGTGCTAAAAACATTCAGAAAACGGTTTCTACATTTTCTCAAGCAAGTTTTATTGGGAATAAAATATAGTGTTATGGCTTGAATCTGATATATCCCCCCAAAGCCCGTGTGTTATGCAATACAGCAATGTTCAGAAGTGAATCAGTGCAATAATCCATTTAGATTGATAATATGAACAGACTATTGGGTGATAACTGGAGGCAGGTGGGGCATGGCTGGAGGAAGAAGGTCACTGGGGCGTGGACTTGAGTTCTATCTCTTGTCACCCCCACACCCCACCCCCGTGCTTCCTGGTTACCAGGAACTGAACAGTTTCCCTCTGCCACACCCTTCCACCATGATGTTCTGCTTTACTCTGGACCCAGGGCAATGGAACCATGGACTAAGACCTCTGAAACGATGAGCCCCAAATAAACTTTTCCTCCTCTAAGTTGTTCTTGTCAAGTATTTGGGTTATAGCAACAAAAAATTGATGCAACAGTTTATTTGGATAGATATTTGCACATACTATAGCTCTAGGAACAGCAAAAGACTCAATACTTCAAACAGCACAACTAATTTACATAATAATTTACATCCTAAAAGTTTTTTTTTTCCTTCATGTGCACACTGGTAGTTTCAAATCAACCCTGAAGAGCACCACTTGACTTCACCTTGGTCATACAACAGTCCTGAAATCCATCTGTCAACCTACAACAGTCCTTTCTGGTTTTCCAGCAGTAGGCTCAAGTCACCAATAAATATCCCACTGCAGTTGTCCTAGATAAAATGCAAAGCTGTTTTTAGCATTTAATATTGCAAATATTGAGACCGATGTGATTTATTCCTCCCTCCATTCCACAGTTTGAATTTCAATAGCATTTGTCTACAGTTTGTATGTGCCAGGTTTCATACATTTTTTCATTTTTAATATTTCAGTATGAATGCTATTCATTTCCCCTCCCTGTCACTGAGAGCAGCAAACCGTGAGCTGTCCTTGTTTCTCTCTCACAGTTCAAGAAGCCAGACTGAGGATAGACTTACTGTGAAATGACCAGCTTTCTGTGTTTAGCCCTTTTTATGCAATAACAATATCTGTGGCATCCATATTCCAAGGCTAGGCATATTTTTTTTCTAATTGATTAATTATAAACCCATGAGTGCTATCTCTATTCTCTAGGTGGTAAACGTGAGATTAAAAAAAAAAATGATTTTTCAAGCTCCTTGGCTATGAAGAGGCAAAATTTGAATACAAAGTCTTCTCAAAACTATTTTATTTCCAGTACATTAATTGTCTTAGTAAACAAAATGTAAAAAAGAAGTTGAATTTACTTTTCTGCAAATTAGTGATGCAAATAAATTCTTAAGTGGCTCAGGAGGCTGAGACAGAAGGATCCCAAGTTCAAGGCCAGCCTTAGCAACTTAGCAAGTCCGTAAACAATTTATTGAGAACCTGTCTCAAAATAAAAAAGGCTGAGGACAAACCTTAATAATTAAGCACCCCTGGGTTAAATATACAGCTCCGAGAAAAAAAGTTACCTTAATTTAACATTCTTAACACTTATCATTAAGTGAACATGATACCAATACAAATTTCTAAGTACCTTTTAGGCATCTCTTTATGCCTTTTAAATTTAAAAAATAATTTTCTTAGAGAAAGGATGAAGGTTAGAATTATATAAGTAAGGTTTCATATGTAAGTATATGAGATTACTTTGGGCTATAGAAATTCTAACATCAAAAGTATATTTCATGAGAGTCAAAGTATCAAATAGAACCCATAATCATTCATGAAAAAGGAAGTGCAAGATCACCAAAAGAATGCTGCAGAAGAGTAGTCATTCATTGATTAATTCCTCAGCTATCTGTGAGTGCCTATCATTGTCTATATACAAATCTAAGTTCTGTGGCAAGTCATAGAAAATATATACCAGCTCTCATATGTCTTCTCTCATGACATTTATTCACTAAAATTGGGACATACAGGGTCATAAATAAATATAAAAAGACAATTTGGGGTTCTGGTATGTATAATACCAAAAATAAATCAAGATTATGCAAAGAATGGGTGGAGACTTGAGGCCCTTTAATGTTACCCATAGACATAAAGTACATCTAAAAACCTCTACATGAAATTGCCATCAATAGAATTTTATTATAAGACTATTTGTAAAATATTTGTGGGAAGAAAAGCAAGACAATGAATAATGTGAGCCATCAGAAGTGGTCATTTGTGTTTTCAGTTCATATGTTATATTCTGTAATTGTTTTGATATGTTGTACAATCTAACTTTTGCAAGTTGAACATTCCTAAGTCATGTTGAAAAGATCCTCAAAGTTTTACTTAATAGAAAAACAAAAAGCATGGTTTACTGCATTCAATTTCAAAAACCATTTGCCACCAACCTGTATCCTGAGGCTTAGAAGACCATAAAATACTACTTAATACAGAAATTCATTCCTCATTTTCCCTCTTTCTTTGTGTGTGCACAAGCAAGTGTGCCTGTGAATCCCATAATAGGGTGAGTCCCATATACCTGGGACACAAGTCTGTGTGACTCCAAAGCAGCCACATTCCTTTATAACACACTTACTTTTGAAATACATCTGTCAGATGGCCAGTCAGCATTTCTAAGTTGTCAATGTAGTAGTTTAAACATTATGTTTACTTTTGATTTTACATGTACTAAAGGAGGTAAATATTGACATACATAAAACCAAGGACAGTACACAATACTGGGTGGTAAAAGTGGGTGGTAATAACTAATCTTTTTTTAATGTTTATTTTTTAGTTTTAGGTGGACACAGTATCTTTATTTTATTTTTATGTGGTGCTGAGGATCGAACCCAGTAGCTCACACATGCCAGGCGAGTGCGCTACCAGTTGAGCCACATCCCAAGCCCCATAACTAGTCTTCTTGATGGATTAACAAGATGACATGCTATGTATTAAGATGCACTTTTAACTCACTGTATAACTTTAGGCAAAAATGATCTTTCTCCATTTCCTCAGATAAAATAGAATTTATTAATACTTGCCCTGCTGACTTCCCAAAGTGATGTACCAAATGCCAAATACTGTGCTGTTTTACAGACACTATCTCATCTTATCACTCCAGTATTCTCATGAGGTAGGTATCAATTAGAGCCATTTCACAGATGCAGGGGCTTCAGAAAAGCAAATTTTCCAGATGACCAAAGATGAAAAATGTCTTTGAAAAACATAACATGGTATAACCATTATTAAACAGGAAGAAGTGGATCGTGTGTATAAAGAACATCATCAACTATAGGACCGCTAAAAAATGCCGATGGCAGCTCATTAGCCCATGCCACATGATTCAGAGCAATAACCCCAAACAATCAGGGCTTATTTTATGCCAGCCACAGTTTTTAGCATTTTTGTTCATACTTTCATTCACTCATCTTTCAAATACTCCATAAGGAACACAGTATTATTGTCCCCATTTTACCCATATGGAACAGAGACAGAAAGTACAAGCTAACTTGCCCCATATAACAGCCACTAAATGTCAGAGCTGGGATTAGAAGCAAGGCAGTTTGCTTTTTAAGTCCAAACTCTTAATGATCACACTAAACTACCTCTGTGAATTAGGGTAAAAAGGAAACAAACAATGTAGTCATTTATTCAATAAGTTTAGGGAACAAATGGATGGATTTTTTTTTTCTCACATAGAAGGCTTTTGGCCATTTTCTAAGGTGCTGTTGGGCTAGCATGAGGTGCTGAAAGGAGCTTAGACCCAGCAGAGTTCAAATGACAGCTTTGCCAATCCTGTGCATCTTCCATGACCTCTTTATGATCCTGTTTCTCAGTTATAAAAGAAGAAAAACATCTCATATTACACAGGGGTTTAGTGAGAATGAGTGCATTCAGCACAAATATTGGCACAGACATGGTTGACACTTGGTAAATTATCCTTTATCTGTCCTCCACTCTGGTGTCAGTTCAAATAATTTACTCTCTCACAAGCTGTTTAGGAAAAGACCTTTTTCTTAAAAGACCTCAGGTCACAAAATGTTAGGTCTTAAATCAACGGTATATTTTCTTGAATCATAAAGTAATCTGTTTTTGTATCTATAAATAGGATCTTTTTCTCCCTAAAACAGTATATATCAATTTCTCAGTGGTAAGTATATTTGATTTGATAGACTGGTAGAATGATCTGCTTTAGTAATTCCTTGTGTCAGTTTTAGACTCATGTATGTCATAGGTCTCCCCAGACAAATTTGATCACAAAGTAGAAATGTCTTGTAACTGTAGAAGAGAAAGCATGGTATTTACAGCCTGCAAATAAACCACAGTGAAATATCTGAGAGTACCTGAGGTTCTCATATGGTAAATTTTGCTCAAGACTTTTATTAAGTCTTAAGAGGGCATATTTTGGACATGTCATGTGTTTAAATTTGGGAAGCTTCTATGACCTCATTTTAAAACTTCATTTTAATTGTTACTGAAGTAGAAAAAACTAGGCAGACAAAAATCTCACTGTGTTGTTTCAAGACAATTGTTATTCTTTGCAGAATGGTTGTGCTATTTATGAACAAAGTCAATTATCTGTTTTAAAGAGAGGTTTTCAGATTATAAAAGCTCTACAATCTCCCATGATAAGAATTTTTTTTTTTAATTAGAGTTAACAAAATGAGCTTATTTGCTACCAAAAATTTGTACTTTTTTTGACCTGGTTACATTTCCAAATCCCAAATTTGTCAATGAATCTTTGAAATTTACTAAGCTAAAAGCAATAACAGTAATTACAAAAAGAACGGCAGAACTCACAGACCCTATGAATTATCAAAATGAATTAGGAGTTTTAAGAAAGTACTTTAAAGTGTTCACGAATAGTCAGTATTTGTAAGGTAAATTTCAATCACAGATACTCCTTGACTTACAGTGAGATAATATCCAAAGGAACTCACTGTAAGCTGAAAGCACAGTAATCCTATTGATGCACTGATCCTACTGAACATCACAGCTTAGCAGCACAGTATGAGGTAGCATATCATCATTTCCCTTCCTGATCACAAGACTGACAGATCGGCACCCCACTGTTGCTGCCCATCATCATGAGAATATCTTACTACATATTATTAGCCTGGGTAAAGATCAAAATTTAAAATTCAAAAGCCCATGCCTGTAATGCCAGGGGCTGATGCAGGAGGATTGCAAATTGGAAGCCAACCTCAACAACTCAGCAAGGCCTTAAGCAACTTAGTGAGACTCTGTCTCAAAATAAAAAATAAAAAGGGCTGGAGTTGTGGCTCAGTGGTTAAGTGCTCCTGGGTTTGATCCACTCCTGCCGACACACACACACACACACACACACACACAATTTCAAAAACTATGGTTTCTCCTGAATGTGTATCATCTTTACACCATAATTTATTCAAAAAAGTCATAAATGAAAACATCCTAAGTCAGGGACCATTGGTACATTAAATTTTATCTTTTAATGGTGCAATGTGTGGTCTGTATAAGTAGAATGAATGTAAAACAGTGTTTTCTGTTTAATATCAGCATTAAAACTCTTTCCAATTTTTAAACTTGTAAAGAATGTTAAACTTTTTATACATATAAAATAAATGGAAAATGAATTTGATGTATTTGAGTAATAAAGCATTATATTAAAGCGGGGAGTTTTCAAGTTGAAAGATTACTTAATAGATTAATTTTACAACAAAGTATGGTGAAAAATATTACTGTACTCCATGCTGGGGAAAGTATAATATAAAAAGATAAATAAAATATTAAAATGAATGAAAGAGTATAAAGTCACTATTCTTGGAGAATATGGAAAGTTGCTAAGAAACTAAATCTAAATCCACCTCAAACAAGGTAGACTTAAACTGCACTGAAATGATCCCTTACATGACTTTTACTTAAAACTTATTAGTCTCCATATTAAATATAAATGATTAACTTCTGGTCACTATCATGATCTGGGCAAAGGAGACCTAACTAAGCCCAGTGTCCAGGTATGTGCTTGCCCCTTCACGAAGTAGATGTCCGGTTCCAGAGGCTACTGGATAACCTGTCATTGGCTAGAGGAAGGGAGAGGAGGGCCAGGAACACAGAGGGGGTTGCGGGGAGGGAGGAATGCATAGGGACACAGTCAGGTAGAGACAGGAGGACCAAGAAAGATTTACACTTGGGCATTGACACAATTGAGCTGTCCAAGTGAATTTATCACCCATGAGTTAGCCACAACAATGAAAACCTTTTATTTTTATTGAGCATTAAACATTAGTGAGGTTGTATTTTACACCAGTCTGATCTGAGGGCTAAATGTTAGATTTAGGCATGTTTATTATCTCACATTTGTTACACACATACTGTTCATACCTTTATGTATTATAACTCCATAGCCTATAGTTTAAATAAAAATAATGATCATGATGATGATGATGATAGCAGCTAATGCTTATATCAGCCCTTTCTATATGACAGAAACTGTTCTAAAAATATGACATATATCATTACAACTAATTTTCACAACTCTGTTAGGTAGATACAATTATCATTCCCATTTTCAATTTACTACAAGTGAGGCACAAAGAATTTAAGTGATTCCACCAAGATTGTGTAGCTAATAGGTTAAGTCTAAAGATTATTAGTCAAAGCTAAAGGTGTCTCTATATGGCTGTGCTGTGTTCATGGCAATGTTAATTCCTTTGACACATTTTTTAAAAACAAAAGCCTAGGTTCACAGTTCCAATGTCTATATTACTTTATGGCTGACCATAGAGAGTAATTTATTTTGAACAGACCAATGCCCATTGAATCAAAGACAAATTCCTCAACATGAAATTCAACATACCTATTTGATGGACCCAATGGCAGGCAAATAACACATTTCTCTGCTTTGCAAAACAAATTCTGTGTTTCTTAGATTAGTTGACAGCTTCTTCCCTCCCTCTCCACCCACTAGAAAGTCCCCTATAATTCAAGTTCCATTCACTTTTGAACTTTATCCGAGCCATTTCACCACCTTAATTCTACTTGATTTCTCAACACTGAAAATACCTTTACTAGTACTCCCATGTCTAGATTACAGCCCCAATGGTTTTTCCTCTGATTGCCAACTGCTTCTCTCTTCCCTCTATTTCCCCATAAATCCAAGCTATCTAATCTCTGTCTCAGCAATTAATTAAAAAACAAGTAAATAAGAAACTGTTATTCTTAGATCAAGTGATCCTGAGATTATTTTTTAATCTTAACCTTTTATCAGTATTTGAGATTTAAACCTCAACCCCAAGTAAATAAGACAGTTATTTTATACTTTTAGATAAATTATCTGACAGTAAAGGGAAACATCTTTATAATGACAAGGAGTATATAAGAAAAGATTTTGGTATATAATGTAACATAAGATATCTGAATATGCCAAGGATTATTTTTTCAGGCAATATATTGTTTATTTCTATTCAAAATTATGAATATAGTTCTTATTAAGTATCAGAAGTTGTGCTAGGTAATAACAACATAGAAATAAATAAAACATTTCTGCCCTCCAAGAACTTAATCTGCTTAAGTTCTAGCAGAAGGAAGCAGTGGTAACTAGACCAAGAGGAAAGAACATTAATATCAGCATTATTTTATTTTCCTACAAAATTTTAACATACTTGACAGAGACGAGACTGTTTTATGTCTTGATAATTATTTCACATCTTCCAAAAAGTGGGTAACTTTTAAAAAGTTTAAATTATACATAATATAATACCCAAATTATACATGGTAAATGTGGCATATTGTTTAAGGTTTTTTTGAAACACAGCTGTAGCTAATTTAAAGCAAATGAGGAGTTTCACCATGCACACCCACAAAATGTGTAAGTCATAAGAGGAGTGTCTGGGTCACAAGTATGCCTTCCCCTAAAGATGAGAAGGATGGTTTCTGTATTATGGAATCATCATTTATATTCCAAACTTTCCCAGGAGCTAGGGAATATGACTGTCAACAACTGCTAGCTGCCAATATTCATACCTCAAAATAGCACCAGGAAGAAGAATCATTCCTCTTGATTACTAGTATGAGCAGCACTGGTTGGGAAGAGCATTTCCCCCCAAAGATGAGAAAGAAGACTGCTTTCCCTAAATACAGGAGGAGCTGGGTCAATAATGTTACCCACTCTGGATAGGCTTTTAATAAAAAGGCAAAAAGAACAACTGTAAAAAATTCTGGTTGAAGCCATGAGTATAGTTAAAGACTCCTGTGTGGTATTAGATGATTAGAATTAAAGGAAGCAAATTAAATAATGAAGAATAGGAACCAAATAAGAGGCACAGATGCAGTTCCAAAAATGATGGCCAATAAAAGATGACAGTATATCAAGCAGTTCTAGGGACAGACTTCTTCCCAGCTTCTGCTTCTCACCACTTGCAGAACGCTAGATAAACATGCAGACTCAATATAATGCTGGTTTGCTTGTTTGGTATGACTTGAAGTCCCTTTACCATATCCTTAATCCAGCCATAAAGCAACTTTTAACTTTTTATGCTTTTATATATTACCAACAGATATCTCTAGAAATAAGACAAGGTATGAACATGCAAATAGATGAATATTTTTAGTGAAGTCTAATTGGGCTTCACATTGTTCACCACAGAAAAATTGTTGGTCCCTAAGGGGCATCTCAAATCACCTACACCCAGTACATTGAACCAAGATGCAGTTGCCAAGTCTCAGAGAAGAAAGAACAGAACACCATTTCTCGAATTATAATTGAGGAAACTGGGTAGAAGGCCCCAAGGCCCCTCAAGAGAAAGGCTGCAATGCAGAATCTTAGAACCATCACATTTCAGAAAAAAAGCTAGTCCTCCTGGGCTTTGTATAGCCATCCTGCTAGGTACATGTGAGACGGATATCTGCACCAAACTTCAGAGGAAAACAGAGACAGTGTTGCCAAAAGGCTGTTGACTACCGAAAGAGATGTGTTAAGATTTACTACAACTATTTATTAGTCAGGACTTTAATCTGAAAATGATGGCCTGGCTTTCACAAAGCAAGGAGAAAATCTGCTATAGAATGTCCCCATGCCTCCATTTTGGCACCCAGCCCAGTGCAGGGGGAAGGGTTAGTTTATACTTAGGAGAAAGGACAAAAGACTCTACCATGCCTTAGAATTGTTCAGCTGCTTTTTTTAGTGATTTTTTTTCTTTCTTTCTTTTTTTTTTTCTATTCTTGGCTTGTGTTGTTTGCTGGGACGATTACAAAATCTTTAAAAAAGTGAGAAAGGGTGCAGAATTCTCAGCACTCCCACTCAAGCACCCAGTCTGCTAGCATATTTACAATCAGTGTGTGGCTCTGACCTTCACAGATTGCCTTTTCCTTCTTTACTCCTTTTGTATTGAAAGTGTACTGTAAACTCGCTTTGCTCCAGTATGTACACAATGTCTCCATTATATTTGTAATCCGGAATGGAATGGATTAAACTATCAGCATTCTCGCACCTGTGAACTTTTCCCTTAACAAGAATTTAAAAGGAAAAAAAAAAAAGAAAAAAGAAAAAAAACTGTTTATACCTTTGCACTGACAAGAGCTGAGAGAACCTGAATTGTAAAAATAAAACTTATAATACATTTTAGAATTATTATTACCATGACTACTATTAAACAGATCCCTTCTTCGCTTTGGTGAAGCTCTCATGAATCTTACATCATGTCTCTCTCCCAAAGAGAGAGAATAAAGGAGCATTAAAGTGGATTGCTTGTAAATGTGTTTCTTTTCATCCCTTTATGTTCCAGACAGGGTCACAAGCCCATGAGTAAGCCACATGGCACCCATTCTCCTTTGCTGGCACTTACTACTCTGCCCTTGCTCTTCCTTCCATTCTCAGTCCCTCCAGGTCCTCCTGCTGAGCACACCATGGGGTCCCATCCTATTCTCCCTGCATAGATAAGACAGCTGCAGAACTAGATCTAATTTTCTTGGGTGCTTGTTAAAACTTGCCAGGTCTGTTTACTCTGGTAAGCCACAGATATAGAGTTTCTCCTTGGGAACAAACCATTATATAAACAATATGAGAGAATATCATTCACCAGGACCCATTTAAATGATTAGGAATCATTAATTTTATCACATGGTGGAAATTTACCCGCTTACCCTTGTTAGCTTCTGTATACTAACTTTCTCGAAAATGGCTTACTCCCTGCAAAGAATATGGCTGTCTTGAGAAATCAGAGATCATCCAATAAACCTTGCTTTAGATCTGAATCATCTGGGAACCTTTCAAGAAAATTCTGTAGCCCCAGCAGCGACTGAAGAAGAAAATCTAAGGGATGATACAAAAATATATTTGCAATTAATGATCTTCTCTATCCCTCTGCATTCCCATCCCCAATAAACTAACAAAAAGACCAATGTTAATTCCTGGTATGTGTCTTTCAACTCCTTTTCGTGAGTAACTCATATAAATACATGTAAGGACCTAAGTGTGTGTGTGTGTGTGTGTGTGTGTGTGTGAGAAAGAGAGAGAGAGAGAGAGAGAGAGAATATGTGTGTGCACGTGTGTGTGCATGTGTGTGTGCTTTATTTGGGTCTATTTGAAAAACAGAGGCTATAGTTTTACAAAGTAGCAAAAATATTAAGATACAAAAATATTACAAAATACCACTGTTATTTAATCCTAAATTTATAGCAAAGAGAGAATAATGCATACACAAGTATATATTAACGATATTAACAGAAACTAGACATTTAAGGTAGGATTATGAATCTATTTATCTTTCTGATTATCTGTGCTTTATAATTTTCTACAATTATTAATTTTGTTTTAAAAAATTATTTTTAATCTTATTAACTTTCCAAAATTACTTCATTACAATTAACTTTACAAATTTCTAAACCACTAGAGTACCATTCCTACATAATATGTTTATCAGGGTAAACTAATTGTTGTAACAAAAAGATCCCAAAACATAAAATGAATCAATCAAACACAATAGAAGCTAATTTCTTGCTTTTGTTTACAGAATTAGGAAGGTTAAATATTTGGCAGGACCACATTTCTATAAGTAGTTATTCAGAAATTTAGGTTGATGTTAGTTCTGCCATCTTTATTTTATTACTATTATTTTATTTTTATTTATTTATTTTGCAGTACTGGGAGTTAAACCCAGGCATGCCATATTACTAGTCTACATCTCCAGTCCCCTTTTATTTTTTTTAATATAAGATCTCTAAGTTGCTGAGGCTGGCCTTGAACTTGTGGTCCTTTGACTTCAACTTTACAGAGTTGTTGGAATTATGGGCATGGGCCACAGCACCCAAGTAAGCTCTGCCATCTTAAACATGTGACTTCTATTGTTAACCTGGGAATTATCTCCTATTCAAAAAAGCAGAAAGTGAAAAGTGCAAAAAGGTGGAGAACACAGGTAGTGTTTTATGGGGCTGGCCTGGGGTGGGGGATGTCCTTGAGTCCACTGACAGAATCTTGCCTAGAACTCCTTACTTGTCTGTCCCCCACTGTAGGGGGCTGGGAGATGTGGTTCCTAGTAGGGCAGCCACTTCCCAGCAGATGCTCCATATTACAAAAGGGCAAGACACTATGGAGAACAGCTGATTTTCTCGGCCATGAGATACTCTATAACTGATATTCCCTGAAAACCCTACACTCTCTGTGCTTGTCCTCCCTGTCATTCTTCACCATGGAACCACATCTCCATATACATCAAGTAAACTTTAGAAAGTTGAAAAAGTAAGGCAACAGATTTTCTCCTAAGTCTTCAGAAAGAACTGCACTGCCTATACCTTGATTTTAGCCCACTGATACCCATTGCAGACTCGGGGCCAAAAATATCTATAATAAATTTGCATTGTTTTAACCTACCAAATTGGTGGTCATTTGTTACAAGAATAATAGGAAACTAATAAACCAAGCTACTATGTTAAAAGTAGACTGCAAGGAGCAAGAGCAGAAGAGGAGGAGACCTATTAGAGATCTACTATGATAACCAGAAGAGATAGGATAAGAGACCAAACCAAAAGAGTATATGGTTAGTGAGAGAGTCAAATTCTGGTAATATCTTAAGGTCATTATAGTTGTCTTTTTTCTCCAGTAAAGAATAGACACTTAATAGGTGTTGGTTAAACCATACACAATCTTCTAATAATGACTTACACCATGTTCTGCTTGGATTTTCAAGATAAGTGATCAAGGGAACAAACAAAAATAAATAAATAAATAAATAAATAAATAAATAAGAAGAAATCCCCAAACAGTTCTTAAACTACCATTCAATGTGGAATTATTGCAGTGCCCCTCAAAAATGTAGAAATGAACATTATACCATCATCTAAGCTTCAGAGAGTAAGGTTATTTGGACTTGAAATAACAGATACACATTAATTTGGAGACTAATGCAATGACTTTTATGATTTACCAAATTTGTTGTCCTTAGCATTTGAGGAAATAATGTCCTTGAAAACTGGACTCCCACCAGAGAGAGCCCCATTAACATTTTATTTATTTGTTTGTTTGTTTGTTTGTTTTGAATTCAGGGGCACTCAACTACTGCGCCACATAGCCAGCCCTAGTTTATATTTTATTTAGAGACAGAGTCTCACTGAGTTGCTTAGCGCCTCACTTTTGCTAAGGTTGGCTTTGAACTCATGATCCTCCTGCCTCAGCCTTCTCAGCCACTGGGATTACAGGCATGGGACACCACTCCAGTAACGTTCTGTAGGCATCTCACATCAACATTTTCAAAAATGACCTCCTGATTCTGCTCCCTCCCCCAAACCTAAATCCACTCAGAAGAACCTAATGCTTATTATCTTTAAAAATGAAAAATCATATTTCCATTTACCTTGGAAAAATAAAATCAGAATTAAAAAACTACACTTAATCACACAAAATATTACTGTCCTACATAAGGAAAGTTGCAACTTTTCTTTTTCTGTCTATTGCACTAAACATTAGTTGCCTGCAACAGAATCAGCAATTGACTCTGATGAAGCAAAACCTTTTACAAAAAAATATAATTGAACTTTGTTACTACCTTCCCATCACATTTCACCTATTACTCCCTCCTGAACACTTAAGAAAACTTTATGTGAGTATTAGATATATTGCTTCAATGAGTAAATTTGTGCATCTATATATGACAACAGTCTGGTTTCAAGAACAACAAAAAGAAACAGCCATTTGAGGAACCATTTTCTACTAGTTTAATGCTCATCTTAACATTTGATCTTAATTCAATCTTAACCTTGGTTGTAATATTTGATCTTATTTGATCTTAACATTGATCTTAATATTTGATCTTAATTTGATCTTCATGTTGTATTTTTCACTTAAGATTTTTCAAGTTCAAGTAAACCTGGAAAGCCTCTTTTAACAAGCTAGACTTCTAAATAGATGATATTGTGCAAGCCAGCCATTTTGAAAAAGAAGAATTTCACGTCATGTACTGTAATGGTCTCCTGATGAATAAGAGGAAAACAAATGATTAGAATTAAATGAAAACCGAAATAAAACAGGGATAAATTCCTTTGTTGCCTGAATGAGAGAAGCATTTCTAACTGTAACTAATATTCCACATGCAAGAAAAGAATATGAAAATATTCTATACTAATATTTTAAAATGATTTACTTAAAAAATAAGCAAAACGAAACACAGTGACAAATTGGGAGAAAACAGTTTTGTCTTTATCAAAGACAAAAATATTCCCTTTCTGAAAGACATTGTTATGAAAATTTGAAGTCAAAACACTCATGGACTGGGAACTGTGCTTGCCTTATTGGATAACAAGGTTGTATTCTGAATACATAAGGAATTCTTCTGATCCAAAAATAAGAAAAAAGAAACTCACAACATTTTTAAAAAATTGTGAAATAAGTTGAACAGAAACAGACACATCATCAAAAGTGTTGGTGGGAAAAGAGTAGGTTTGAAGATGAGATTTCTAGTAAAATATTTAATAATTGGTTCTTCATCTTTATTTACATCCACAAATATATACATTTATCTGAAGAATCAATGGAGAATGCTAATATAGTCTACCACAATATTTTTAAGACATAACTAAAATTAAAAATTTAGAAATTAAAATAAGTTCTAAAGAGAGAGAAAATGTAATGAACCAATAGAATGGATTCTTTAGTAATGAGATTCTTCAGGCCAATTCATCAGGAAGATACATATTTCCAACAAAACAGGGAGAAAAATAATTTTTTAGCCATGGTGCTAGATACTGGAAGATGTTTATAGCTACAACTCACTATAGATAGAAAAAAGAATTTCTCATATTTAACTATAAGCCTAACCTATGATAAATTTCCCAGCACATAGGAAAAGGCCTGATTTGGGAAGCTGGGAATAATTTCTGTTTATCAGCTTTCCATGCTGTAACAAATACCTGGGATAACCATATTATTAGAATGGAAGTTTTTCTTTGGTTCACAATTACAGAGGTTTCAGTCTCTAGTCTTTTGACCCCATCACTTTTGGGCCCATACTGAGGTAGCCCAGCATGGCTGGGAGCACATGGAGGAACAGACAAGACACCACACCTCATGGAGGCCAGACACCACACCTCATGGAGGCCAGAAGCAGAGTGGGAAAAGAAGAGACCAGCATCCCATAATCACCTCCGTGACCAAAGATCTCCCAGGAGGCCCCATTTCTTAGAGCTCCACCACTTTCCAGGATCATTTTAACACATGGGCTTTGGGGGACATTTCAGATCCAAACTAATTAGGAACAGAATCAAATCCAACCAGTCTCTCTGTAGAACTGCATTGTAGACATAAATAAAGGCCGATTCAAGAAGAAAAATGTACACCAAGTTTAGGAATTTTAGTAAACGATATGAGTAGTTAATGGTTCTGTTTATATTCCAAAATGTTTCCTTATATAAATTGCAACTGGAATAATATAATTAATAATTTTTTAAAAAATTTGAAATTGGAACTGGAACCTGTATCTATATTGTAATAATTTTTTTAAATCTTTGGTTTTAGACTCAATAGCTCAGTGTGTGTGTGTGTGTGTGTGTGTGTGTAATGTACTTGCCTCAAAATTCTAACACTGCTGACCTCCCAGGGTTTTGAGAAACCCTACTGGGAAAAACACTGAAGAAGAAGGTAAAGTAAAGATCAGTGTTTTTATTTGAAGGATAAGGATGCTTGTCCAAAACCAACTTGAAATGAGTCTATAAAAAGCAAAGCACAGCAGACAAACCTACTTGAAAATCTTATTTCCATGACAACAGAAACAGAGCATTAAAGGGCCAGCACACTTTGCAGTGTGCTGTTGACACATTCAATCATCCAAAACATTTTCAAGAGGAACAGGCTTTCATATACACGTTAAACAACAAATACATGTCAACATGAAACATGACAGCCCTTTATACGGGTGGGGGAGCTGATATGTTTAGTAATCATAAACACATTCAACAGCTTTTCTATTAATTCTGGGAAATGAAGAAACAAAATATAAAATATAAACTGATATTCAATAAGAAAATGAGTTCTACAGCTTCCGTATCTGTAATTTATCATTTTGAAAACTTCCCAATTAACCACATTGTTTAAAGACAGAATTACAATGGATATATATGTTGCCATAATAATTTTTAATTTTAATGAAATCAATATCATTTTATGATATAAGATAAATGTATATTCATAAGCAATTTTTTCAATTAAAATTTAGAGTTTTTTTAGTGTTATAGACATAAAACACTGAAGAATATTTGGGAAAAATAGCTTTTCTTCTCTGGGGTAACAACAATATTTTGTATAGAATTTCTTTTGGGGATTATGCTTCAAAGCCTTCATAAATGTAAGAAAAATCTCCAAAAGCAAATTTAGCTTTAAACTATGTAGGATAATTTTGAATATGCTATTTAAAATCTCATATATCACATTACAAACTTTAAAGGTGTTATTATGTAATTGATTTTGATCTTCACAGCAACCCAGTGTAATGTAGAAATAGCAGATACTTTTATCAATCTTTGTTGACAGGTGAGTTATTTGATGCTCAGAAACATCACATACTAAGTAGCCATAAAAAGAATAAACATGATTCTTCTTATTTCTATGTTCAGATTTTTTCCCTAGTATATGATGCTATATCCCCTAGGTAATTTGAAAGACTAAGAATTTATATCATAGTTAAATTTAGTTATATATTGATAAGAATGTGAATTAGTGACTTTAAGGAAAAAAGAAACTGGCTCTAATCTTCTTGTCAAATGTACCTAGCACTGTATTCTTTCTCATATTTAATATAGGAAAAAATGAATATACCCTATATGTATCCACATGCTTCCTTCAATCCAGTCTGCATTTCTCTCCATTTCATTTGTCCAAATATTAGCCAGCCTCAAATGCACAACATTACCTATATGAAATAGTCCTTGATGTGCTCTTTTCCAAACATAGTAGGCCACAATATTATGTCTCTGTTCTCCATTTGATTTTAGGTCATTTATTCCAGTTTACCTTATACTTAACAACAAAAGAAAGAAACAATTATTTCGATGATTCTCAAATTTGTGTGCAAATAAGTCCCTTTGATAATCTGATAGAAGCTTTGAACCTTCCATCTCACCCGCTACAACTGAATATTGAAAACCTAAAACACTGTATAGTTTTGCTGTTTCATGAAGACTAACATGAAATCATACTTTAAGGCTCTAAAACTTCATCTTAAAAATTCCTAGAATGACAGTGGCTTAGAAGGCTGAGACAGGAGAATTGCAAGTTCAAAGCCAGCATCTGCAACTTAGTGAGGCCCTGTCTCAAAAAAATAAAAATAATAAAGGACTAAGGATGTGCCCTAGGGTTCAATCCTTGATACAAGAAACAAGCAAACAAACAAAAACCCTGGAATGTTGGAAAGAAAATTAAATCATTGATTCTTCCCTTAAGAAGTTTATAGAGAACTATCTTTGGAGTCATTGTGGCTAACTAATCACTGTGACCCTGAGCCAATATGCCCTCTGTACATGTTGTAAGACCTGTTACCTAGGAGGTTTCCGGGATTAGATGCCAAGTAAATCACTAAGACTTCTTTTCAAAATGAAACTATCATATAGTAAAAACCTGAATAATACATTTATATCTTTTAATATTTTAAAAATCTGATTTTCTTAGTTATTAAGAGATATTTATATTGAAGTACAAGATCTGCCTTTGTTTAATTGCTTTTACCAATTTATATAAGATCATTAGAGTGTGATGTTACTCAGAACATCAAAAACTGAGGTACATAATATTAAATTCCAATAATCACAGACATGTAACAATTATATTAAGTACTTTAAGACAAAAATGCAAAGGTTTTTTTCTGTTTATTTAGTCTCCTTCAACTATGAGATATATGTCTCAATATGACTCATTCTAAAGATAAAAGAATAAAGCTGCCCAATACGCTTGTCTTACATGGCCTCGTTTTGAGCTCAAAACAAACAAAATATTTTTGGAATATCTTTGTTGCCAATATGTGCCTTTTAGATAAGAGCCAACAATCAATGAATTTCTCTCTTTAAGCATTCTAAAACATGCAGGAAAAGGCCAAAATAGTTACTTAGGGTAAAAGCAGAAAGAAGTTTGGCTAAATACAGAAAAAGAAATTGAATAAACAATTTAACACAAAATGAACCCAATAATTTGTCAATGACACACATATTTTTGTTTAATACTACATACTAGATGGCCCTCCATTCTTTCAGCCAATAAAATTTCTGCAGGTATGTATCTCCTCCTCTGAAAAAGCTAAGAGTTCCTGGCTGGGGTTGTAGTTCAGTGGTAGAGAGCTTGCCTAGCATGTATGAGGCACTGGGTTTGATTCATAGCACCACATATAAGCAAATAAATAAATAAAGGTCCACCAATAACTAATAAAAATATTTTTTTTTAAAATCTAAAAGTGTTTTCTAACCAAGGGCAATATCCTAAAAAATGAAATGCTAAATTATTTAATTCCCTCTTAAGTTCACATCTTCATTTTTCCTCTGTCCGCCCCCTTCCCAACTTTTTTCCCATTATTGCTCATATCTCTCTTTTCTTGGACAACTGTCAAAACACCAACACTATAATCCAGAGACCCCAAAAGCTGAGTGCTAGAACAGTGTTTTCTTGACCATTTGCAGTAATGTGGAATGTTTAATGACGGGTTGTTTATAGCTGTCTGGCCTTCTTAGTTTCAAAGATGGGAGGTCCCAGTAAGGCTTTCCCACATGAATACATTCCCATTCACTTCTGAAAGTCAATAAATTAAAACTTTTCAATTCTTTTGGGAATTGAATCAAATGAATGAGTTCTTAAAAGGAAGGCCCTAGATCTTCCTTCTCATTTTATACTTAACTTCTAAAACTAGCCAAACACTTACAGTCTTTAAAATCAAATATGTACATAAAATTCTGGACGTTGAGAGCCAAATTAAGTACCTTTAGCTAATACCTTTAGAGAAAGTTTACTCGAAAACTCAGCATGGTTTAGAGACTAGAGTCACAAATAATGAGAATCAACTTCTAGCTTTAACTTGCACTGTGATAATTTCAGAAAGTTATCATCCCACCCTAGCTTCAATTCTCTTACATATAAACTGATAATATTAATAATTTACCTACCAAAGAGGAATATTCTGAAATTTTAAGAGATTACATACATAAAGCTGTCAACACATGTTTCTAGTATACATTAATAAATTGTTATTTATTAACTAACAAACACAAACATTTCATAAATATTGTTATCATTAAACAAAGGAAATATTATAATAGTAGAGTTTCATTTATCTGTGGGTATATATAAAAGTAATATCTGTAAAAATAAAAGGAAAATTAAGGAAATAATTAGGAGGTACATACAGTTCAAATTTTTGTTAAGAAAATTGATAAATCATTCAATTTTAATTTTGTGTTTTGTTGTTCAATTGATTCTTTAATAAGAGATGATATTAAACTGTCTTAAATGTTATTGCATAATTATTTCTACATATAAAATTTATTACTTTCAAAATATGTAATTCATCTTGTACATATTTCTAGGTTTAATAGTATAATAAATACTTCCTATCTGGAAAAACAAGGCATGTTTTCTATCTAAAAGTAAGTGCAAATTATTCTGGTAGGGAGGGGATGGTAAGCAGAGTGCACCAAATGCCCACATGCTTCCCAATTCTCCCAGCCTCCTCTCGGTTGGGGGTGCCTTATAAGTAATTCTGGCCAATGGACTGAACAGAATATATGTTTGTCACTTCTGAGCAGAATCCTGGATAACAGGAATAAAAAGTAATGTGTGCTTTTCTAGATTATTTTTTGGTGAATATAATCGGATATTGAGCCTCCAGTGACCCAGTGCCCTAAATAGCAATGTGGTACAGATTCCCTTGATGCTCCATATGTGATACCAGCAAAATATAATCCTTTGATAGGTTAAACCTTTAAGATTTGGGAGTTAATTTGCTACTGCTGTATAATCTAGACTGCCTCAATTAATTTAAAAAAAATGGTTTCACTGACAAAACCATGAAAATAATAATTGTACTACATTAAGAATTACCCCTCGATAATTTCCCTTATCTTTACTACTGCTAATTTTATGACGTTTCTTTCATTTAACAAATATACATTGAAACTGGTTATATGTAAGCACTGTCCTGCTCAGAGTCAGGGTAAGAATGAAATGACAAATTTTTATCATAAAATAGAGAATGTAAGTATAAATAAAATGTAAAATGAATTCTAGAAAAGAAAGATGAGTCCTGGTAGATTTCTTGGAAGAAGCGTTATGTGATTTAAGACTTGAAAGATTATATGTATTTGGACATGTGTAGATGAGTAGAATACGGAGTGGAATTCCCGAAGAGGCTGGATGAACAAAATCATGAATAGGGACTTGACTATTGAGTCTGGAAGGAAAGAAAGATGTCAATAAATCAGCAAAGAGTTGTCTTCCACCCTCATGTAGTTCTATAAAAAATAGAAGTAAATTCAAGAGTGGCATTTAAGTAAAAATATGAAGAGAGAAATGAAAACCTTACTCAGACTGAGAGAAAAAAAAATCCTGAAGGATGTTAGTCCAGAGAAGAGCATGATTCTTAACTCTTAATTTAGAATCTTAAGCTCTAAAAGAAAGGGATTAGAGACATGCCAAACAGTTACAAGTTTATTAATAGCCTCCACGGGATATAACAAGAAACAGAATTAGTATGGCAAGGGTGTTACAGTTGGAATGCAAGAGTGAGCATGAATCAGAACATTTTTATGAATACAGGTTTAAAAGGTTCAAGAAGGGAAAATTCTGGATATGAGGACAACAGGGAAGAAGAACATACAGATCCAAGTGGTTAAAGGATGTCATTAGTAAAGAACAAAAATAAGAAGTACAAGAACATAATGGATTGGGGCTGAGGAAATTCAGTTTGGGACATGTTGTCTTTGCTAGACTAACAGATCATGCAAGAAAAAAATGAAGGTGGGTGGTCTGGAACTCTGGTTGAGGAATAGTGTGGGAGATACACACTTGAATGCAATAATAGTCAGAACTATTTGACCTCAAATGATCTGAGGTGGAATCATCTTGGATTCCAGCACCTGTTTTTCTAATACATTGCAAGAAATATTTACATATGAAAAACTGTATATATTCCTTTTATAATATACATATGAAAAAGGTATCTGTATTATGGGAATATTAGTTTTAATATATATTACATATTATAAATTAACCCATCATAGTAGGTTTCTTTTCCCTATTCTACTTCAACAGTTTTTCTAATTAACAGTATTTCTTGTAGGAATATAGTGCATATAACTGCAACCTACTCTCCTGGTTCCTATCCATTTGCTTTCTGAAGGCTATAGTCTCCAAATGTATACTCAAACACTTTTTTTTTTTTTGTATCAGGTATTGAACTCAGCAGTACTCGACCAGACCACTGAACCACATCCCCACCTCTATTTTTTATTTTATTTAGAGACAGGGTATTATTGAGTTGCTTAGTGCCTCAAAGTTGTTGAGGCTAGCTTTGAACTCGCCATTCTCCTGTCTCAATCTCCCAAGCCAATGGAACTACAGGCATGCACCACCTTGCCCAGCTAACAAATACTCTTAATGTGCAATTAGAGGGAATCATATTCAGGTTACATTGAAGAGGGAGAGGCACCTAGTTCTCTAGTTGGTGGCAACCAGAAATTGCAGATACCAAAGCTTCAGAGTAAGGAGAGAAAAGCACATCACCTTACTTTCTGTCAGACCCACACAATTCGCTTCACCTACAGGTAGCAAAAAATGCAAAGCAATTGTGATTTGTAAGTTCAGTTTTGCATGTTATGGAAATTTCATTTACTTTTCAAGGTTTAGTTTAGTTTTCAATATAATAAGAATTTTAAATAATTTCCCAGTCTATATTGGACTATAGTCTTTTTCATTTATCTTTTAGTTTTCCATAACAATCTGTGTTATGCATCAGGCATGTGTCAAAGGTGCCTTAACAAAGCAGGGCAATGACCACACACAGGGTGAAGCAATATGGAAAGGAAACCTTAGGTACAGGAAATGACTGGATGTTAAAAGATCAGTTGGAGCAGGAATTCAAGTAAGAGACAAACACAAAGAGCTGGGGTTGTAGCTCAGTGGCAGAGTGCTTGCCTCACATGTATGAGGCACTGGGTTCCATCCTCAGTTCCACATAAAAATAAAATAAAGTTATTGTGTACATCTACAACTAAAAAAAAATTAAAAATTTCAGAAAAAGACAAACACAATTAAAGAAGCTCCTAAGGCAGGGTGCTGGATTCCCAATAATATTAGGAATGGGAGCATTAGGCGTCTTATTAAACATTAAATAAAAGGATGATACCAGAAGATTAAATCTTTTATTTCTAGCAATTGGCATTATTTCTGATACATAAGAATAAAACAATTTGGAATGAACATGTGACTAGAGGAAAAGGGTAAAAAAAAAAAAAAAAAAACTCAAGTAGAGAATATCCAGAGAAACAAGAATGGGAAAAAAATGACACTTTTGGAAGATCTAAATTTTTAAAAGATAGTGATAAGAAAAGAAACTGATAAGAAGCAAGTGATAGTTTCAGAGGTAGATGAATCACCAGGGAAGTACTCTGATACAGAGGGCAGATGCAATGAGACCAAATAAAGATGAGTTTTTAAAAATTTAAGCCTTCTTTCAGGGCTCAGAGCCATCCATATTCTTGCTCTAATTTCTACTTTATTAGAGATGACAAAGAAAAAGTGAAACAGCCTTACTTGTCTTATGTTACATCTTCATTCCAAGTCTTTTCTGTCTGAAATCCCTTGGAGTTCTTACTATTATTAAGGGTTGCTGCAACCAAACTTGAAAATGCACATAGGATTACTGTTTTAAAAATCCAATGAAAGGAATCTGGAAAATCATTTCAGAGTTCCTAATGATATAGATTTTAAGTTTCTTTCCTATAAGTATTCTGCTGCCTTCAAAACATTAAAGAGAACTCTTTTGTTGTCATTGTTGTTCTCTGAAAAAATTCCTGAAGCTTTAATGAAAATGTGGAAATGCTAATGAAATTAAACATTTCACATTCTTGCAGCAACACAGGAATCAGAAAATTGGTTTAACCACATTCAAAGTAACTGATGGATTAAGATATGGTGAAGTGTCTGGATCAAGGATCAGTACAGATTTTTTTTCCTTTTATTAACATTTTATCCCAAATGGACCATCCAGTTATTGCTAACATAATATTTTTTCTCAGGTCTAACATTGTATTTTTAGGGTATATAAATTCCGCAAGACCCAGTTACAGAGAACCATAGCAGACAACTGAACGTGAGTGAATTGCCTTACTTTCCCCTATTGTTTACAATTTAAAAGAAATTTGCAAACTACTTTCATTCACAAGGTTAAAATACTTCAAGAATAATTTCCTACTTGTATTCCTAATAACATATTTAGACTGGTTATTTCAATTCGACTCACAAATATTGAAATGTGTCCTTTTAGTGTAACATCAAAAAGATTACTTATTTAAAAAAAAAGAAATCCTGAAGCTAAGTTTACAAAAAAGGGCTAACAAGTTTTCTTTTACTCTTACAGAATCTTAACTAAAAACTTGAAGTCGAAGCTTATTATAATATTAAGAAAGTATTAAATAATAGCATAGCACAAATCAGACAATAAGTGAAAATCAAACAAGTTTTTTTTCTTCTCTCATTCTCTCTCAGGCAAAGCCACAGAAACAATGAAATCAAGTAAGAAAAATCAGGAAATCTTCATTTCTTTTTTACAAAGAATTAATAAGATTAACAGCAGAGTTGTTCTACGCTTTTATGTAAGGGGTTATTTTCTAAGGAATTAAAAAAAGGAAAATACCCAACAAATATGAGTTGTGGCAACTTGAGAACTCACATGATCCTCTCAGGCTTTATTTCTAAGGAGTACTTTTGTGTGAAGATATTATGATATTAATATCACTCAGTTACCAAAAATAAAAACTTTAATCCTTCTTAGCAAGTTCAAACAATTGTTGCTAGCCAAAATCCCTTTAACTATTTCACTATCAAACAGTATTTCTAAAATGGATTTTTTTAACTGGTACAGGTTAACTTGAGTTGTAGATGACTATCTGATGTTGAAATTAAATGCAAACTGCCAAATTGATTTAAATCTCTCAATACATTTGAAAACAAAGGGACTTCACTCCCATAATAGCAGAAATCAAATGAAACAGAGGGGCAACTTATTTCTCAAGCATCAGGTTAACCAAAAATGTTGCTGAACAAAATTCTGGGGAACTAATTTTGATCATAGAAGAAGCATATATTTGGAAATATAATTATGTATGCACAAGATAGCATAAGATAAATATATTTAGAGTAAAGATACCAAGATCATCAAGGTCTTAGAAAAGTGATTTAAAAAAATACAGGAAATAAAAAGTAAGTAAGAAAGATACAAATGCAGGGTAGAGATGTGATCCAGAAATTACATGAAGCTTCTTGAAATTAAAGATGAGTCATGTCAAAATTCAAGTTTCCTAAAAGACTGTATTCACCCGATATTAATGAAAGTTTAGGTATGGAACAATTTTAGGACTAGAGAAAGAAAAAGTCCTGATGACTGACTACCAGGTAGCCGTTGACTCCAAGATGGTGACTTCAAGATAGAATAAGTAGGACTGGATTTACACTCACGCCTGAAACAACACAGGTTGAACAACATATGTGAAGCAGTTGTCTTCAGGGAAAAGGATTCATACAACAAAAGACAAACATCCCTGAGACAGAGACTATACAGGAATTGAGATCTATAATTGTCCATTTATCACTATGAA
Source organism: Marmota monax (assembly GCF_021218885.2). Lineage (NCBI taxonomy): Eukaryota > Metazoa > Chordata > Mammalia > Rodentia > Sciuridae > Marmota > Marmota monax. Next base: position 1,682,175 of record NW_026694999.1, on the reverse strand, counting down.
AGAATTTCCTGGCAGTGGGGCATAGAAGGAAAATCCAGGCAGAGTCTGCTGAATTCTCTGAGTTGAAGACACAGAATTTAGAGTCCAAGAAGACTTAGGGGCTGGGGTTGTGGCTCAGTGGTAGAGCGCTTGCCTAACATGTGTGAGGCACTGGATTCATCACCACATAAAAGTAAATGAATTTTTTTAAAAATATACATAAAAGAAAGAAGACCTAGACAGCAGATGTTCAAGGAACCGAGAAGCAGAGAGAAGACAGCTGCAAACACAGAACACTGGAGATCCAGAGAAGGTCTTCCTTGAGCATTCATCAGGGCTGATCAACACATGTACATGAGGAAACTACAAGAATGAGCCACCCAGCAGGATTAGAAGGAAAAACACCTGTTGCTTACACCGGACTGGAAATTGTGCCTCTTTTCTCCAGAACAGAAAATCTCAAAATTCTCAGAGCAGAGGTAAACGACTGAGAAGGTTTACCTCAGTAGTTAAAATAATTTAACAAAACACTGCTCTAGTCTCAACTAAGAAGGCTTAAAAGGAAGCCCTGAAGGGATTAAGCTGTTTCCAAGTAATTAAATATATCCTGGAATAGCTCAAGAATGTGAAAAACAGAAAAGAAGAAGGAAGGAAAGAACAGAAAACCTACAAAAATGTTTAATTGTTTAGGAAGCAATCAAAAATTACCACAAATACAAAGAAGGAAAAAATGCTCTATAAAATTAGCTAAACAGAGTAAGATCTGAACTAAATATTAGAGTTTTCAAGCAGGGACATTAAAGCCATTATAATAATTTCAAATATTAAAAAATTAACTTGAATATGCAAAACTATATAACTTTAAAACAAAAAGATTGTGCCAAACTGTATGCACGACTTTATTTTTAACCATTTATTAGGACAGAGGATCACTGGAAGAATAAACTACTTGAACAGAATCTAACTGAATTATAGTGTTTGAAACAAACTCACTCAAGAGGTTAAGAATAAGGTGCTAACCAAAATAACTGGAAATGAACAGAGCTTGTAAGACAAAAGCAAAAAACACAAACACACAGCACTGTACTCTAGTCAATAAAGTTATTTTCCTCTCAGGTAGAGGACAACAATTCTGACACCACTGTACAAGTGCACTAGAACTGAACACAGAGAGCATAAGTTTCCTTTTATGTGGAGTGGAAATTTAAAGGTCACCAAGGGAAGGAGGCTAGAATGATTTATGTGGTTATTGATTACAATGGAGGACATCAGTAAGAATGCATGCTAATATAAACACAGATTTTACACACAGAAATATTTGTAAATATGTGCATATATACAGATTAATCTACACACATTTTTTTTCTATTATAGCTGAGAGGACCTAGAAGCAATAACCTAGCACTCAACTTTTAGTTTTTGATACCATTCACAAAAAAATAAGATAAAATAAGAGTCATCGTCATAGAAAAAAATAGCCAATTATAGGACAAGAAATATACAAGATGAGCCTGGAGAATCTTATAGTGATAGAAAATGAGGAAATGCTCAAAAAACAAGAATATATTGATAACACACTGATGGTGTGTGTGGTTTCCTACAACAGAAAGCCACTAGGTAAAAACTAATGGAAACCACTAGTGAAACACTGAGAAAATCTGAAAAATACCTGAACTTGTAACAAATACGATCATACTAATGTAAGAATTTAAATAAGAAAGGAAAGTGTGTGTTTGGTGCAAAAGAATTGTTTTTACGAATGTCTCAATTTTTTTCTGTAAATTTCTCTGTAAATCTAACACTATTTTAGATATGTAGCTTGGTGGTAGAATGAGTTTTTACCATATGCAAAGTCCTGAATTCAATTGCTAGAAACAGAAAACAAACAAAAATTATTCTAAAAATTAAAACTTAAGCTCTTAGAAATATAAGTTTAACAAAATTAGCAATCTATCATGTAAATTATAGACATGTAAAAGATACAAATGCGTGAAAACAGTTCATCTCAGTATAAAATGTGATAGAAGTAAAATGAAACACAAAATTGCATGTTTCTCTGCTTAAAGTAGTTTTAAGTTAAAATATATATTATAAATACCAGAACATTCTCTAAAATAAAGCATTATAGCTAACAAGCTTAGAAAAGATGTGAAATGAAATCATAAATAATACAAAAGAAAAAATAAAAGAGAATTTAAAAAGAAGAAAGAAATGTAAATTCTCTAAATTTTGTAATGTTTGAAAAAAAGTTTTTGAGAGAATACAGTACCCATTCATGATATTCTTGATACTTATTGAGTTCTTACTGCAATCTGGGAATGAAAAGAACACTAAATTTGATAAAAGTCTTCACAAATAAAACTAAACTTAAGATAAGAATAATGAAATTCTCTGAATGCTTTCCACATAAGGTTAAGAATAAAATGAGAATATTTTTAGATGCCATTTTTATTCAACAATACTCTCAAGGGTCTAGCTCGCATGTGAAAGAAAAAAATGAAACATGTCTTGCCAATGAAAATTAGAAACTGAAAATTTAAAAATTCCATTTAAGTAGCATCAAAAATTCTATTTACATGTTTAGTATTTAGCCGTGGTTTAAAAACTTAATACAAAATACTTAGTGCTTAATCTGACAAAAATGGTCAAGAACCAAAGTAAGGAGGGGGTGAATATATTCCATACCTTGACCTTAGTTATAATTTTATAGATACATAAACATGTTGAAACTTAACAATTAAATTATGTGAATTTAATTGTACAACTTTCATATGTCAATTATATTTCAATAAAACTATGAAAAGTCTGACTAAAAAGAAAAAAAGTTAAAAAGAAGTCTAAATTAAAACTGCAAAATTTCAGTAACTAGAGTCTCAAAGTTTGAGAATAAAGAAATATCTGTACATTAAGTGAAAAAGAACAAAATGTAAGAACAATTTAAGCTTTAATAATAAGCTAATCAAGGAACATAAAATCAAGTACGTATTATTCTTTTTTGTTTTTCATACCAGAGATTTAACCCAGGGGCTCATAACCACTGAACCACATGTCCAGTCCTTTTATTTATTTGTTTGTTTGTTTGTTTGTTTATGTATCCATTCATTCATTATTCATTTTGAGACAAGTCCTCACCAAATTGCTTTGGGACTCACTAAGTTGCTGAGGCTGACCTTGAACTTTTGATCCTCCAGCCTCAAAGCCTGGGATTACAGATGTGTACCATCACTCCCAGTTGTATTATTCACTTTTAATTAATAATAATGTGTTCCATGAAATTTCTTTCCAGTAGAGAAAATATATCAATATCCTTCATTGAACTTTTGGTGTTCTGGGTGACAGATGTACATAGAAACTGAGTATACCACAGAAGGAAGACACAAATGAACCCAGAGTATTTAGACAAAACTCTCTCCCCACTCCTCATTCACATGATTACACTCCTTTGTTGGATTCCTGATACTAACACAGAGAGGACAAGAATCCAGATGCAGTGCTCTGGGGTTTTCTTTGATATTTTATATAATGAAATATGTTGGAGCTTGAAGTCCAGATGAAAGACCAGCCATGTCATGTATCTATGAGTTTAAAATAACCATAAGCGATATGTTAAGGAATTTAATGTAAAAAGTAGCATAAAAATAGCTGGAAAATATTAGATATATCAAAAATAAGCTATGAACTTCGAAATAATATATGAATTAAAGAAGACATTTCAAGAGATACTTTAAACTATTTTGGCATACATGAAAACAATAATTTTTTCAAATTTCTGGGATATCAAGAAAGAAGCACTTAGAAGCACACTTCTAACTTTTAATTTAAAGTGAGTTAAGACAAAACAGTTTTGTCTTACAGTAGAGAAAAAACAAATTAAGCCTAAAGCAAGTAGAAAAGAGTAGAAACTAATGGAATTGAAAAGAAGAAAACAGAGACAAACCAATGAAACCAAAAGTTGTTATTTGGAAAAGAATGAATAAAATTCACGGATCTTCTGCCAGTCTTACCAAGAATAAAATATTAAGAAGAAACATATTGCTGATGTCAGAAATGAAAGAAGAATAATCATTACTGATCCCATGAACACTAAAAGTATATTTTTAAAAGGATACTACAAATAGTTCTATGCCCACAAATTGAAAACTTAGGTGAAATGAACCAATTCCATGAAAAAGAAAAGTTATCAAAATCCATACAAGGATATTTGAAAAATCTGAATAACACTGTATTTCTGAAAGAAATTAAATTCAGAATTTCAAACCTTTCAAAGCAAAAGAAGAAGAAATGGAAATACAGCATGGAATGATAATATCTTTTAGAAGGCAAATTTGGAAACAGAATACCTATTTGTGCATTATTTCATTAATTAACTGTGTATACATGTAAGAAATTTCAATAAGATGGGGACGGGTGGGGATTAACTTTTGTTGGATGCTGACCATAATTCTGGTGTTATAATTATAATGAGTCACAGGCAAACTAAGCCTCACATTATTCCAAATGGCTTTCTAAGGCTGTTATTCCCAAGTTGGTTATAAAAGACTAGACATAGTTGTGTCCTATTTACTTATTCCGAAACCTAATCAAAAAAGAGTCCTTACATATTATCTAAGTATTCTGCTTCCTAATTTCCAAGTTCTTAATCTTATTTAAATATAGTCTACTAAATAATTTATCCTTTCCCATGAAGTTTATATGCTTTAAATATTTATGGAATATTAAATAGACACTAGAATGTTTTTTTGCTATATATACCCGACCTATATTACCCATGTGTATCCAATTTTAAAAAGTAAAACTTGTGCTTCCTGCCTATAATTACTTTAAATATAGTCTACAATGGACAGCTATTATCCAAGAAATCCTATGATATTAAAAAAGTTTTCCATAAACTTCAAATACATACATTCCCACTTATTAATAAGATATAAATATGGAGCTCTATGAAAGAAAACAGTATCCTAGGACTAGCTTATTCTTATACTGCTCTTGTGGAATCTATGGCAAGATTGTGCTTTAACAGAGTTCTGTTTGAGAGACAGGAGAGAAGTCCTCATGTCTAGTTTACTGCTTGATTCCCATGACCATGACATCCTTTAAATCACATACACTTAAAATTTAAAACTAAAAAATAATACTTAATGGATAAGGATTATCACATCACATATATTTTTCATGTTTTGAGAGTTTATGATATTTCTAATTTTGAGTCAAAATTTTTCTTCTAATTTTCACCATGAGCATTTTTATTAGATAACAATAAATCATTATGGAAAACCTGATTTCTTATCAACTTTTGTAGAGAAAATTCCTTAAAGTAGAGGCTTAATGCAAGCCATGCCAGAGTTATGATTCTTCTCACCATTCTGATAATCATATCTCTTACCAATTGCTTGAAATATCCATAATTCAGTCCATAACAAGAAAAATTATTATTAAATTTTCAACTGGGCAATATTGCTGCCATACTTCAAAACTAAAACACCAGAAAACAGTCACAATTCAGTTATAAAGATTGTAGAACAGGACATGAAAACGTCCCATAGAGCCTCCATTCATAACTTCACACATCATCAACTACATGAAAATTTATACATAAATTAACTTGGTAGAGATGAGATTAAAGAAACTTCTATTTCTGTTTTCTAAACCTAATGTTTATTGATTTTTCAAGTTTAAAATGAATTCCATCGTGCATCACAGAAATGGAATGAATAAAGTGAATGGGCAGTAAATAATATGAAAGCAACACAACATACAGTTTTCTATCAAAAAAGTTTTTATTAATACAAATAATCATATTTATCCTTGCAGATGTAGTTTTAATTATTCTGTTGATCTAAAACCATCTCCTATAATTGAAAGCATGTAGATTAACTGAAGGCAGAAGTCAGTTTTGCATTTTTAAGTTATACTATCCAAACCTTAATTTTATATTTATGTCTTATTTATGGCCTCAATAGGTTTATATTTGGTAAAAGTTTAGGTTCTTTAAAAAGGTTTTATTTGGTCATATCAAACATATAGAAAAGAGTGCACATTGAAAGAATAAATCCCAGTGGATTTCCATAAACTGGCTATCCCAGACAATAGGAGATTGCCATGGTTCCAGAAGACTCCCTCCAGACCACTCACAGTCACTACCCAAAGATAATCCTTCCTGAGTTCTAACAAAACAGATGAGGACTGCCTGCTTTTGAGCTATTCAGAAAACCATACACTATGAATGCTTCTGAATCTGTATTTGATCAACATTATGCTTGTGAGATCCATTCCTGTTGGGCAGTATCCTCAGTACTGTGTAATATCCTCAGAGTATTAGGATGGACAGTTTATTAGTCCAACCCACTGTTAAGAAAGCCTATACACTATTGGCTTTGTTTCACTACTAAAAATAGTGTTCTTTGGACCTTCTTCTACAGATCCTTTAGTAAACAGTACACAGTTTTCTGGAACACATGCCAATCTTCTGCTTTAGTAACCAATTTAATCTCCAATGGTGTTATTTATCATTCCATTTACTCCCAGCAGCACAGTTGGGTTCTTTTGTGTTTGTTTGTTTTTGTTTTCTTTTTTATTTTGATGGGGAGATGGAGTGGTAGGTTAATTTCATTTAAGCAATCCTGTCAAGTATATTCAGTGGGTATTTATATAAATGCTACATAGTATTAAAATGATTTTTTTAACCAAGAATTTTTCACCTAGAAGTTGCTAAATCCTTTTACTTTTTATTTTTTAAATTTTATTTATTATATTTAGTGATATATAACATTAGCATGCATTTTAACATAATTACTAAAGCATAGAATATAATTTGTTCTAACTGGGTCCCCAGAACTTCTCCTCCTCCCTTTCTTTGCTCCCCTCCTTCTACTCTACTGATCTTTCTGCAATTTATTTATAGGATTTTTTTGTAAATTAGTGTCTCATGGATATATTTGATGTTGATTTTGAATCTTTGGTTACTATTAGAAATAGGGTCATCTCAACTTTGCATTTTCCAAAGTTAAACTTTGGAAATGTCCCAGTTAAATTTCCACAGGAATATGAGCATTTCTGTTTCTCCAAATACTTTTTTTCTGTTTGTTATCTTTCTATCTCCACCTTCCCCATCCTAACCCACCCACCCTCTCTCTTTCTCTTTCCATTTCTCTCTTCTTTCTCCTATCTCCTCTCTCTCTTCCAGTCTTTCTTTACATTTTACTCTTTCTGGAAAATACACTAAACAGACACTTTTAATAGCTGCATTAAAGGATAACTGACATACAATAAACTAGATAGATTCAAAGTGTACAATTTGACGAGCTGACAATTGTTCATACATATACTGAACCATTACCACAATAAAAACATTTCCAGCACTTTCTTAAGTTTCCTTATGCCTCTTTGTGATCCGTAGCTCCACACTCAGACAACCACAGATCCTATGATATTCTTACATTCTATAGAATTTTAGATAAATTAAACTGTGTATACACCTATTCTGAAAAGTTTTCATTCAGTATTATTTTAAAATTAATCTGTAGTACTTCAATATCAATAATTCATTCCTTTTTATTGAGTAGTAGTATATTATACTGATATACCGTAACTTTTTTTATCCATAATTCTTTTGATGAACTTTGCTTTCAGATTGGGCTGCTATGATAAAGAACATTTGTGTTTGAGTCTTTGCATAAATATACAATTTTATATTTTCTAGGGTAATACCCAGAAGTAAGATTGCTTGTTCATATGCTAAGTGTATCTTAATTTCATAAGTAATTTCTTAATAATTTTCCAAAATTACACATTTTTATATTCTCACCAGCAATGTATGAAAGTTCCATTTACTCTACAGAATTGCCAACACTTGTTGTGGTCAGACTTTAAATTTTGCCAGTCAAGTTAGGTGTGTTATGATATCTCACTGAGATTTGATTTTGTATTTGCCTCATACGGTGAAATTGAACATATTTTTCATGCATCTACTTCCATACAAATATATTCTTTGGTGATATCTCTTTTGGAATATTTTGCCAATTTAAAAAAGTATTGTTTCCTTTCAAATGTTGACTAATAGCTTTCCTATTATATCCTAAGTAGTGTAATTTGTTATCTGATATGATTTACAAATTTTTTTTTCCTGTGGCTAGTCTCTTAAATATTTTAACTATCCTTTAAAGTGTGAACATTTTTAATTTTGGTTAAATCCAATTTATTATATTTTGTTTTTATCTTTTGTGTGTATTATTATAGTGGTTTTTATTGTACTACCTGTTATCTTTGTGGAATTCAAGATCACTGAGACTTTTCTGTTTTCTTCTAGAAGCTTTCTATTGGGAGTTCCTTTTTTATATCTGTAATACAATTTGAGGTGTTTTTTTTTTCACATAACATGAAGTAATACTGAAAAAAACACATTTTCTCCATATTTTTAGTGGTACATTATAATTGCACATAATGTGGTGAGATTTGTTCTTACACATTTGTACACACACAAGGTATAACAATATAATTTGGCCAATTTCATTCCCCAATATTTTCCCTTTCCCTTCCCTCCTCCCTCCCCATAGTCCCTTTCTTAGATTTTCATAAGCTCCACCCCTTTTTTCTTTTCCTCTATTCTTTCTATTTTCCTCATGATAGAAATTATAGAACCCTAAACTTTCCAAGTTTGGCTTACTTTGCATAACATGATATTCTCAAGTTCATCCATTTTCCTGCAAATAACATTGTTTGGGGCTGAAAAAAAACCCCACATCTGTGTATACATACCACATTTCTTTATCTAACCATCCATTTATAACAACCTGGACTGGTTCCATAGTTTGGCTATTGTGAATTGTGCTACTATCAACGTGAATATGTACGTATTGCCATAGCATGGTGAGTTTAAATACCAGTGAGTTGTACATCTGGGTCATATAGTGACCATTCCTAGTCTTTTGAGAAACCTTCACACTGATTTGCATAGTGGTTATACCAATTCACAATCCCACCAATAATGTGAACATATTCCTTTTTCTTCACATTCTCTCAAGCATTTATTATTATTTGTATTCTTGATGGCTGCCATTCTAACTGGACAGAGATGAAATCTTAGCAAAATTTTGATTTGCATTTCTCTAATTGCTGAAGATGTTGAAAATTTTTCAAACTTTTGTTGGCCATTTGTATTTCTTCTTTTGAGAAATGTCTGCTTACTTCTTTTACTCATTTATTAATTTGGTTTTTTTCCTTTTGGAATGTATTTTGAGTATATATTCTGGATATTAAAAATGCTCTGATATAAGAGTAGCTAACAAATATTTTCTCCATTCTGTAGATTCTCTCTTCATATTCTTGTTTTCTTTTCTATGCAGAAGCTTTTTAATTTAATGCCATCCCATTTATTAATTCTGTCTATTATTTCCTGAGCTTTAGGAGTTTTATTGAGAAAGTTGTTTCTTGTTCCTAAATGTTGGAGAATTGAACTTACATTTTCTTCTAGAAGTTCATAGTTTCTGCTCTAATGTCTAAGTTTTTGTTCCATATTAAATTCACTGAAGAGCACTTTTTGTATGTGGGTTTCCTTTTAGCACAGCTTGTTGAAAAGATCCCATTTCACTATTGAGATAAATGTAATTTGCTATTATTTAGATCATAAAATGAATATTGAATTTTGTTGAAAATAATTTGATTTTTCATCTACTGTAATACAGTGAAATACAGTATTCATTTTAGAAAATGTTAAAATGACCTTAATTTACTGGGGTAAAATCCAATTGATCATGAAGTATCATGTTTATTACATATCATTAGGCAGTATTAATCAATATTTAGTTTAAAAATATGTTGGCCTATGTTGAAGTAATATTTGTCTGCACTTTTATGTTCTTGGATTATCTTTTTCTAGTTTTGGTATCAAGGGAATAGAGGTTTGATAGCATAAACAGAGTATACCCTTTCTGTGAGCTGAAAGAGTTTACATAGAATTCACACTATTTTTTTCTTTAAATCTTTGGCTGAATTCATTACTGAAGTCATTTAAGCCCAGAGCTTCTTTGTAGAAGGGTTTTAATTAAAAATCTATTTCCTAGGGGCTGGGGTTGTGGCTCAGCAGTAGAGCGCTTGCCTAGCACATTCGAGGTCCTGGGTTCCATCCTCAGCACCACATAAAAATAAATAAATAAAATAAAGGCATTGTGTTCAACTACAACTAAAAAATAAATATTAAAAAATCTATTTTGTTAATAGCTATAAATATTATTAAGATCTCTGTTTTCTTCAATGAATTTTGATAGTTTGAATCTTCCATGGAATTTCAAAATTTTATCTAAGTTGGTGCATTTATTGTCACAATAGCCACAATATTTCTTTATCTTTGAAAACTAATTCTTTTCTAGATTTTTTATTGTTGTATTATAATTACATGCAATGGTAGAATTCATTATTACATATTCATACATGCACATGATATACCATTATACACCAATATAAAACTTTATTTTTATAGCACTTTTAAGTTCATAGCCTCAAATGGAAAGTACAGAGATTTCAATAAACTCCTCTGTTCACAAACTTATAATCTCCCCCATTATCAACATCCTCAATGACTGTGCATTTTTTAAAATTGATAAATCTGTTTTCACATCATAATCACTTAAAGTCCATGGTTCACATTAAGGTTTTCTCTTGGTGTGTTATATTTTCTATGAGTTTGGAAAATGTATAATTGCATGCATATATCATTATAATATCATACAAATTATTTTAACTGCCCTAAAAATCTCCCTTGCTTCATATTTTTATTCCTCAATCCCTGGAAACGACTGATATTTTTGCTGTCCCCGTAATTTTACCTTTCTTTTTTTTTTATATTTTATTTTTTTTTTTTTTTTAATTTTTTATTGTTGGCTGTTCAAAACATTACATAGTTCTTGATATATCATATTTCACAATTTGATTCAAGTGGGTTATGAGCTCCCATTTTTACCCCATATACAGATTGCAGAATCACATCAGTTACACATCCATTGATTTACATATTGCCATACTAGTGTCTGTTGTATTCTGCTGCCTTTCCTATCCTCTACTATCCCTCCTCCCCTCCCCTCCCCTCCCCTCCCCTCTTCTCTCTCTGCTCCCTCTACTGACATTCATTTGTCCCCCTTATATTATTTTTCCCCTTCCCCTCACTTCCTCTTGTATGTACTTTTGTATAGCTCTGAGGGTCTCCTTCCATTTCCATGCATTTTCCCTTCTCTCTCCCTTTCCCTCCCACCTCTCATCCCTGTTTAATGTTAATCTTCTTCTCATGCTCTTCGACCCTACTCTGTTCTTAGTTACTCTCCTTATAACAAAGAGGACATTTGGCATTTGTTTTTTAGGGATTGGCTAGCTTCACTTAGCATAATCTGCTCTAATGCCATCCATTTCCCTGTAAAATCTATGATTTTGTCATTTTTTAATGCAGAGTAATACTCCATTGTGTATAAATGCCACATTTTTTTTATCCATTCATCCATTGAAGGGCATCTAGGTTGGTTCCACAGTCTAGCTATTGTGAATTGTGCTGCTATGAACATCGATGTAGCAGTGTCCCTGTAGCATGCTCTTTTTAGGTCTTTAGGGAATAGACCAAGAAGAGGAATAGCTGGGTCAAATGGTGGCTCCATTCCCAGCTTTCCAAGAAATCTCCATACTGCTTTCCAAATTGGCTGCACCAATTTGCAGTCCCACCAGCAATGTACAAGTGTACCCTTTTCCCCACATCCTCGCCAGCACTTGTTGTTGTTTGACTTCATAATGGCTGCCAATCTAACTGGAGTGAGATGGTATCTTAGGGTGGTTTTGATTTGCATTTCTCTGACTGCTAGAGATGGTGAGCATTTTTTCATGTACTTGTTGATTGATTGTATGTCCTCCTCTGAGAAGTGTCTGTTCAGGTCCTTGGCCCATTTGTTGATTGGGTTGTTTGTTCTCTTATTGTCTAATTTTTTGAGTTCTTTGTATACTCTGGATATTAGGGCTCTATCTGAAGTGTGAGGAGTAAAGATTTGTTCCCAGGATGTAGGCTCTCTATTTACCTCTCTTATTGTATCTTTTGCTGAGAAAAAACTTTTTAGTTTGAGTAAGTCTCATTTGTTGATTCTAGTTATTAACTTTTGTGCTATGGGTGTCCTATTGAGGAATTTGGAGCCCGACCCCACCGAATGTAGATCGTAGCCAACTTTTTCTTCTATCAGACGGCGTGTCTCTGATTTGATATCAAGCTCCTTGATCCATTTTGAATTAACTTTTGTGCATGGCGAGAGAAAGGGATTCAGTTTCATTTTGTTGCATATGGATATCCAGTTTTCCCAGCACCATTTGTTGAAGATGCTATCCTTCCTCCATTGCATGCTTTTAGCCCCTTTATCAAGTATAAGGTAGTTGTAGTTTTGTGGATTGGTTTCTGTGTCCTCTATTCTGTACCATTGGTCCACCCGCCTGTTTTGGTACCAGTACCATGCTGTTTTTGTTACTATTGCTCTGTAGTATAGTTTGAAGTCTGGTATCGCTATACCGCCTGATTCACACTTCCTGCTTAGCATTGTTTTTGCTATTCTGGGTCTTTTGTTTTTCCATATGAATTTCATGATTGCTTTCTCTATTTCTACAAGAAATGCCGTTGGGATTTTGATTGGCACTGCATTAAACCTATAGAGAACTTTTGGTAATATCGCCATTTTGATGATGTTAGTTCTGCCTATCCATGAACAGGGTATATTTTTCCATCTTCTAAGATCTTCTTATATTTCTCTCTTTAGGGTTCTGTAGTTTTCATTGTATAAGTCTTTCACCTCTTTTGTTAGGGTGATTCCCAAGTATTTTATTTTTTTTGAAGATATTGTGAATGGAGTGGTTGTCCTCATTTCCATTTCAGAGGATTTGTCGCTGATATAGAGGAATGCCTTTGATTTATGCGTGTTGATTTTATATCCTGCCACTTTGCTGAATTCATTTATTAGCTCTAATAGTTTCTTTGTAGACCCTTTTGGGTCTGCTAGGTATAGAATCATGTCATCTGCAAATAGTGATAATTTAAGTTCTTCTTTTCCTATTTTTATGCCTTTAATTTCTTTCGTCTAATTGCTCTGGCCAGTGTTTCGAGAACTATGTTGAACAGAAGTGGTGAGAGAGGGCATCCCTGTCTTGTTCCAGATTTTAGAGGGAATGCCTTCAATTTTTCTCCATTCAGAATGATGCTATCCTGAGGCTTAACATAGATTGCTTTTACAATATTGAGGTATGTTCCTGTTATCCCTAGTTTTTCTAGAGTTTTGAACATAAAGGGATGCTGTACTTTGTCAAATGCTTTTTCCGCATCTATCGAGATGATCATATGATTCTTATTTTTAAGTCTATTGATGTGGTGAATAACATTTATTGATTTCCGTATATTGAACCAGCCTTGCATCCCAGGGATGAATCCTACTTGATCATGGTGCACAATTTTTTTGATAAGTTTTTGTATCCGAGTGGCCAGAATTTTATTGAGGATTTTTGCATCTAGGTTCATTAGAGATATTGGTCTGTAGTTTTCTTTCTTTGAAGTGTCTTTGTCTGGTTTAGGTATCAGGGTGATGTTGGCCTCGTAGAATGAATTTGGAAGTTCTCCCTCTTTTTCTATTTCCCGAAGTAGCTTGAAAATATTGGTATTAGTTCCTCTTTAAAGGTTTTGTAAAACTCTGCTGTATACCCATCTGGTCCTGGGCTTTTCTTAGTTGGTAGTCTTTGTATGGTTTCTTCTATTTCCTCAATTGATATTGGTCTGTTTAGGTTGTCTATATCCTCCTGACTCAATCTGGGCAGATCATATGACTTAAGAAATTTATCTATGCCTTCACTATCTTCTAATTTATTGGAGTATAAGGATTCAAAATAATTTTTGATTATCTTCTGTATTTCTGAAGTGTCTGTTGTGATATTGCCTCTTTCATCCCGTATGTTAGTAATTTGAGTTCTCTCTCTTCTTCTCTTCGCTAGCATGGCTAAGGGTCTGTCGATTTTGTTTATTTTTTCAAAGAACCAACTTTTAGTTTTGTCAATTTTTTCAATTGTTTCTTTTGTTTCGATTTCATTAATTTCAGCTCTGATTTTAATTATTTCTTGCCTTCTACTTCTTTTGCTGTTGTTTTGCTCTTCTTTTTCTAGGATTTTGAGATGAAGTATGAGATCATTTATTTGTTGGTTTTTTCTTTTTTTAAGGAATGAACTCCAAGCAATGAATTTTCCTCTTAGAACTGCTTTCAATGTGTCCCATAGATTCCGATATGTTGTGTCTGTGTTTTCATTAATCTCTAAGAATTTTTTAATTTCTTCCTTGATGTCTTCTATAACCCATTGATCATTCAGTAACCTATTGTTCATTCTCCAAGTGATGTATTCTTTTCCCTTCCTTCTTTTATCATTGATTTTCAGTTCCATTCCATTATGATCAGATAGGATGCATGGTATTATCTCTACTCCTTTATATTGTCTAAGAGTTTCCCTGTGACATAATATATGATCTATTTTTGAGAAGGATCCATGTGCTGCTGAGAAAAAAGTGTAACTGCTTGATGTTGGGTGGTATATTCTATATATGTCAATTAAGTCTAGGTTATTAATTGTGTTATTGAGTTCTATAGTTTCCTTATTCAACTTTTGTTTGGAAGATCTGTCCAGTGGCGAGAGAGGTGTGTTGAAGTCTCCCATGATTATTGTATGGTGGTCTATTAGACTCTTGAACTTGAGAAGAGTTTGTTTGAGGAACATAGCTGCACCATTGTTTGAGGCATATATATTTATGATTGTTATGTCTTGTTGGTGTATGGTTCCCTTGAGCAGTATGTAGTGTCCCTCTTTATCCCTTTTGATTAACTTTGGCTTGAAATCTATTTTATTTGATATGAGTATGGACACTCCTGCTTGTTTCCGAAGTCCATATGAGTGATATGGTTTTTCCCAACCTTTCACCTTCAGCCTATGTATGTCTTTTCCTATCAAATGCGTCTCCTGTAGGCAGCATATTGTTGGGTCTTGTTTTGTGATCCATTCTACTAGCCTGTGTCTCTTGATTGGTGAGTTTAAGCCATTAACATTTAGGGTTATTATTGAGATATGGGTTGTTCTTCCAGCCATATTTGTTTATTTCTGTTACTAAACATGGTTTGTTTTCCTCTTTGATTATTTTCCCCCCTTTAGTGTCCTACCTCCCACTGTTGGTTTTCATTGTTATTTTCCATTTCCTCTTCCTGTAATGTTTTGCCAAGGATGTTTTGAAGAGATGGTTTTCTAGCTGCAAATTCTTTTAACTTTTGTTTATCGTGGAAGGTTTTAATTTCATCTTCCATCCTGAAGCTTAATTTCGCTGGAAACACAATTCTTGGTTGGAACCCATTTTCTTTCAGTGTTTGAAATATGTTATTCCAGGATCTTCTAGCTTTCAGAGTCTGTGTTGAAAGATCAGCTGTTATCCTGATTGGCTTACCCCTAAATGTGATCTGCTTCCTTTCTCTTGTAGCTTTTAAAATTCTCTCCTTATTCTGTATGTTGGGCATCTTCATTATAATGTGTCTAGGTGTGGGTCTCTTATGATTTTGCACATTCGGCGTCCTGTAGGCTTCTAGGATTTGGGGTTCTGTCTCATTCTTCAAGTCTGGGAAGTTTTCTCGTATTATTTCATTGAATAGATTGCTCATTCCTTTGGTTTGAAACTCTGTCCCTTCCTGTATCCCAATGACTCTTAAATTTGGTCTCTTGATGTTGTCCCATATTTCTTGGATGTTCTGCTCATGGTTTCTTAACAGTCTTGCTGAGCTGTCTATGTTCTTTTCAAGTTGAAATACTTTATCTTCATTGTCTGATGTTCTGTCTTCTAAGTGTTCTACTCTGCTGGTAGTATTCTCAATTGAGTTTTTAAGTTGGCTTATTGCTTCCTGCATTTCTAGGATTTCTGTTTGTTTGTTTTTTATAACCTCTATTTCCCTGTATAGTTGATCTTTTGCTTCTTGGATTTGTTTATGTAATTCATTGTTGAAGTGATCTTTCATTGTCTGATTTTGCTGTCTGATGTCTTCCTTGAGACTCCAGATCATCTGAAGCATGTATATCCTGAATTCTTTATCTGACATTCCATCTGCTGCAGCTATTACCTCTTCTAACGTTGAGTTGACCTGCATTGCTTGTGGTCCTTTCTTTCCTTGTCTCTTCATACTGTTTGCGTCCCTTTCTACTTGGTGAAACTGTTGTGCTATTGAATTTTCCCCCTATATATTTATATTGGTCTTGTATAGTTGCAAAGTCTCCCTCGCAGGCGCGGGCGGCGGCTCTGTCCCTCTGCGGGCCGCTAGGCTTGTTCTGTCGGTGGTCACAGTTCTGTCTACTTTGCAGGCGCAGGCAGCGGCACTGCCCCTCTGCAGGCCTCTGGGGCTGTACTGCCAGTGGGCCGCAGGTCCGCCTACCCTGCAGGCGCGGGGGGGGGGGCAGCTCTACCCTTCCTCAGGCCACTGGGCCTGTTCTGTCTCTCGGTTGCAGGTCTGGCCTGTTCTGATGGTGGTCACAGTTCCGTCTACCTTGCAGGCGCGGGGGGGAGGGGGCGGCTCTGCCTCTCAGCAGGCCGCTGCTCCTCTTCTGCCAGTGGGTCACAGGCCCGCCTACCTTGCAGGAGTGATTGGAAGCTCTGTCCCGCCGCGGGCCACTGGGCCTTTTCTGTCCGTGGTCACA
The DNA here is from genome assembly GCF_021218885.2 of Marmota monax. NCBI lineage: Eukaryota > Metazoa > Chordata > Mammalia > Rodentia > Sciuridae > Marmota > Marmota monax. The sequence continues at coordinate 1,665,486 of NW_026694999.1, read as the reverse complement.
GTTCCCCTACCTGGCAGGCGCGGGGGGTGGGGGGTGGCTCTGCCCCTCAGCAGGCCGCTGGGCCTGCTCTGTGCGTGGTCACAGTTCCCTCTACCTTGCCGGCGCAGGGGGAGGGGGCGGCTCTGCCTCTCAGCAGGCCGCTGCTCCTCTTCTGCCTGTGGGTCGCAGGCCCGCCTACCTTGCAGGAGTGATTGGAAGCTCTGTCCCGCCGCGGGCCACTGGGCCTTTTCTGTGGTGGTCACCGTTCCACCTACCTGGGAGGCGTGGGGGGTGGGGGGCGGCTCTGCCCCTCAGCAGGCCGCTGGGCCTGCTCTGTGCGTGGTCACAGTTCCCTCTACCTTGCCGGTGCAGGGGGAGGGGGCGGCTCTGCCTCTCAGCAGGCCGCTGCTCCTCTTCTGCTGGTGGGTCGCAGGCCCGTCTACCTTGCAGGAGTTATTGGAAGCTCTGTCCCACCGCGGGCCACTGGGCCTTTTCTGTCGGTGGTCACCTGTATATTTGATTTTAAACCGGCAACCCGGCGCATCCTCATTCCGGAAGTCGCGCTCGTAATTTTACCTTTCTGAGAATGTAATATTGTTGGAATCAAAGAGTATGTAGCCTTTCCAGATTGGCTTCTTATACTTTGTAATGTGTATTGGGATAAATATTAAAGAGTGAGATTGCTAAATTATTAGATAGTATATTTACCTCTGTAAGAAATCACAAAATAATCATCCCAAGTAGTTCTCCCATTTTGTATTCCCACAAGTAATGAATGAGACTTCCTCCTTTTTCAGACCTGGCCAGCATTTGGTGGTGTGAGTGCTTCAGATTTTGGTTATTCTAATAGGTTTGTACTTGCCATTGATGTTTAATGCATATTTTCTTGATGATATATGATAGGAACTTGTCTCTTCATATGTTCATTACCATCTATATAACTGCTTTGGTGACATATCTGTTAAGATCTTTGGATCATTTTGAAATCAAGGGGTTTTATACTTCTTATTATTGAATTTGAAGAGTTTTGGCACATTTTTACAGTCACTGTCCAATACATGTTTTGCAAATATTTTCTCCAAGTCCATGGTTTATTTTCTCATTCTCTTGACATTGTCTTTTGCATGCTGAACTAGTTTTTAATTTTAATGAAATTCAGCTTATTAATTATTTCTCTCTAGGATTGTATCTTGGTGTTGTATCTAAAAGTTATCAAATTTAAAGTCCTTTAAGTTTTGTCCCATCATCTATGAACCTTTTTGAGTTAATTTTTGTGAAAGGTGTAAAATCTTTTTCCACATTCATTGTTTCACATTGATTTATTTTTATTTCCAATAGTCTCTATTTCCCTAGATATATTCATCCGTCCTTTCACCAATATCGTACCATCTTCTTTAATGCTACTTTACAATACATGTGCTGAAGTCAGGGTGTGTCAGTCTTTCCACTCTCTTCCTCTTCTTGGGTGTTGTGTGGGCCATTAAGGTTGCTATGCCCCTTCTCTAATGTGAATGGCTACAGCTGATTGGGATCGGGCAATTTTCTTTCCTGTAGATCAATTAGAGTAATATCCAACAGGTTAGGCTCCTTCCTCCCAAGGACCTATCTTGTTAAAGAGAACAGCATGCTCAGGTGTATTTCAGATTGGTTCCTTTCCCCTGCCTCTGCCAGCAACCCAAGAAGCTGTTTCTTTTATATGCACTGTGGAAACCAGGCTGACCCGGATGAACTCATGGAGGTAATTCTCAGTAACTCCCCACCATGATTGAGTTTCCCTGGAGTTTTAGACTTTAGAATTGTCCATATGGAGCCTCCAGGAATTTGTCAACAACGGTTCTGGCTGCTCTACCCCAGCACTAGTTCCAGAAGTTGTTTCCATGCAGGAGTCTATATTCTGGTAAACCTGATTCCTTGGATTCCCCTGTGTGTCTCTACAGTGGTAGGCAGCACTTTGCCCTGTAACCTAAGCTTTCTTTCAGAGCCAAGAGGAGTTGTTGATTTGCTCTTCTGTTCAGTTTTATTACTTATTATGATGTAATGGAGACATCAAAGTTCCTCATTATGGAGAACTAAAAACTAATTTGCACTGCTAGTTTAATGTCTGTAGTATCTGTAGTGATATACCCTTTGTCATTCCTGATATTGATAATTTATGTCTTCCCACTAACTAGAATAATTTGTCTTTTTTTTTTTACTAAACAATCTGGCTAAAGGTTTGTCAATTTCACCTAACTAGATTTTACTTCATTGATTTTTGTCTGTTAATTTTCATGTTTTCTGTATCGTTAATTTCTTCTAATTATTACATTTCCTCTACTTATTTTGAGGATAGATTTCTCTTTTTATATTTCTTAACGTGAGACATAGGTCATTGATTTGAGACATTTTTTTTTCTTCTTCTTTCAATTCATTTATTTTCCTCAATGTACACACTGATACTTCTAAGCTGAGCTTTAGCTGTTTCCCACAAGTTTTGCCATATTTTGCTCTTTTTTTACTTGCAAATATTTTCTCAATTTTGTGACTTTTCCTTATGTGTTCTATAGACATGTGTTGAACATACTCCAAATACATGAGGATTTTCCAGTTATCTTTCTTTTATGACTAGGTGATTTGATTTTGTTGTTGTGTACAGATACAAGCTATGTATGATTTCAGTCATTTCAAATTCATCAAGACTGATTTCATGGCCTAGAATATGGCCTACTTGGTACATCTAGTTATTATTCAGTGACAGTCTTTATTAGGTTAAGTCCTGATTTGGTGAATGAACGGATGACATCCTTATCCTCTTTTGTCCTCATTAGATATGAGACTCAGGAAGTGTACACGATTCAGTCTCCATAACCTGTACTGTTCATAACGTGGGACAGTCTACATCAGTTCCTAAATCACTCCCTAATTCACATCTTATGATTGCATTTAAATAAGTACATAACATTCTAAATGCTAATTCAGGGTATTTGACTTGATTTAGTCACAGTGATTTACTTCAAAGCAAGACCAAGTCTAAGAGAATCACAAATGAGTAAACTTCACAGAATTTCAAGGCCACTCTCAATCTGTAACAATTTCAATACTCAAAACCATCAACCTCAATGTTTATTGCACTTGTTTTTCTGTGCATTTTTACACAGTTGTAATAAGAGTTTATAAAAATTAAGTGAAGCAAAGTGTATCTGGCATTTTCCTTTAATATTATATTTGGCCTACTAGTCTCATCTTTATAAAAATGTGCAATTTTTGTGTATATGAAAAATGAGAAAGAACAAGATGGCTCACCTACCCAAATAGCTTCTTTCGATTGCTTGTAAATATATTTATTTATTTTTAATAAATGTCAGCATAAACTTACTATATGTGCCAAATATTTTTCTAACTATTTCATGAATTCTAGTTTATTTAATCCTCCTGACTAATTTATGACGTAAGTAAAATTATTATTCTTATTATACAAGTGCAAAAAAACAGCACAGAGACATTATAAAGTTTACACAGCTCACACAGCTAATAATTGGTAGCACTGGCATTTGAACTTATGTCTGATTCTAGATTCTGTGTTCTCAATTACTGATGTATATGATAAGCTTCTCATCCTTTTTTCTACTCAACAATTAACAAACAAATTACAGTTCTGACATGGATAGCTAGCATAGTGAATGCTATTATTCAGAAGAACATATAACACTTTTGTTTTATGTTTGTTCTTAAATATTTATTAGTGTTTTCATTTTAAGCCAGAATAAAGTATCTCAATTTCCCATTAAAATATAAGATCTTTTTTCTTTTGTTGAACCATGTCAATGATTTATGAAATTTTTCAGTGAAATAATTTTACCTCTTCACATTTCAAATAGCAATGCATTAGAAGAGTACCTGTGAAAACAAACTATTCGAATCCTTTTAATTCACCTTCTCAGGCTATCTCATTGTCATTGAACATTCAACTATGAGGTTTTCTTTCATCTCTATACTCTTTCAACAAAATTTTATGAGGCACTTATATGCTGAATACGTAGGCTACAAAAATAAATAATGTACATAATTTTTTTATATCTACATTTAAAAACTTTCTTAAGTTATTACTTTATACTCTGAATCTCATAATTCTTCCTCTGAACTGCTATCTCAATCTCTAAAAATTTCCTCTTCTAATATATACTAATTTCATTTCCACTATATGACTTCTCTTCTCCTCTCTGTTCTTACTCCCATGACTTTTTAATACAAAAATTTGCTCTTTGAATAGATTCTCTCTTCTTTCTTCTGTTTAGAGACTAGTTCCTATGGTTCTCCTATGGTTAGACAGCCAAGATGTGAAACCATTTCTGCTACCAACTATCTTGGATCCTGAATTTTATCTTTCAAAGTCTTATATTTCTTTGTATAAAATGGTGATAAAAAGAATCCTAATTCTAAACAGTCACTGTGAGGACAAAACAAATATACCCACGATACAAAAAAAAAAAAAATTGTAGCAAACAAACCAGAAATGCTCAATAAATGTGAGTTTCTATTATCATCATTATATTAATATCATCTTTTAGGACTTCTTTAAAACCATTCATCTTCCTTGCTTCATGTTTCCAGTCTTGTTATATATCTTACATTCCTTACCTTGAACGAATGGTTTAACCAAAATATTGAAATATTTATCTTCAAAAGAAGTCAGATTCACCAACAAAAGTACCTGCCTACACCTCCTGATTCCTGAATGTTTCTCAAACTCTTTTTTCACCCTAGTCAACATAGCTTTATTTCTCCTCTCTTCATTACCTCTGTAATCAAGTAAAGACACCATCCCCTATACCTGCACACTATTTTTCCTCTATAGGAATATTGCATATGCATAGTCTTTGTGCAAAAATCCACAGCTTCATATTCCTTTAACCAACAAATACAACTTTGAGCTACCATTTTGTACAAGAATATCTGTGATCTGCTCACAATTTTTGCTGCACAAACAGAAAATTTTATTCCTTTTTTCCCCCTACAGATATTCCCAAAGAGATGTGAGATAATTTCTTTACTAAAGCTCAACTAACACATTTGTTTTTTGTTCCTGACATATGCATTCCAGAGAAAATGTCTGACTCATTCCACTGGGAAACTGAAATTGTAGCTTAAGAAATATATTCTTTTTATATCTTTTTTTTTCTCTTAACCTGAAAGATTTCACTTGTTCATTCTTTTACCTCTACTGGCATTTCCTTTTTCAACTTATTAATTAGATAAACAAGCATGTTAAATCAATAGTGAAAGTAACTTCTTTTTTAATCATCTTTCCTCTCATTTTTGCACAAGTTACAAATGTGCACATTTGTCAGGTATGTGCCTTGGGGCCTTCTCCACAGAAACATTGAATGTTCAGGGTCTTTATGCAAAATTCATAGTATTAGTATAGCAATATGTAAAACAGTGGATGTGTAACCGATGTGATGCTGCAATCTGTATACGGGGTAAAAATGGGAGTTCATAACCCACTTGAATCAAAGTGTGAAATATGATTTGTCAAGAACTATGTAATATTTTGAACAACCAACAATAAAAATTAAAAAAAAAATTCACAGTATTATCTCTAACCTTAAAGGAATACAACGGAGAGTGATCATTTTACATGAGAATAACTGATTTGCTCACCAACAGATAAGAATTTTCCCCCTATGGTGCTGGGGAACAGGTAAGAAATGTATTCCCTTTTTCCCCCTCCAGATATTCCCAAGTTTCTGATTCTGCTGACCTTTGTAATAAACCTGGGCCCTCCTTTCCCCCACGGTGCACTACAATCCACTGTAGGATCTATCTCCTTTGTCAATGGTCTACTCCACTCTCATACCTTTCTCCTCCGTTTCCATGTACTTCCTAAAACTGTACCCAGAACTTCTATTATTTGTTTCTTTCTTTCTGAAGCATCAGCCATCTTGACTCTTGCCCAGAAAGCTTAAAATATTACCGCAAAGTAGCTATGGTGAATTACTATGCCATTAAAGTGTGTAAAACTGAAGTAAAGAGAAAGATTAAAATATTCCCACAGCTCAGAGAATGGATTTCTATTTGGCTTTCTTCGAGAATTAGAAGAAGCATTATAAATCTCTTTCATCATAGTGAATATGAAATTTATTCTCTTGTCTTTAAACTTCCATTATTATTTGGAGTAGAGTAAAAGTTCTTCAATATTTTTCTTAGGAACACAAGGGTTAATATGTAAACAATGCCAAAATTTATGTGACAAATAAAAGGTGCAAGAATGCAATTTGAAGCAATAAATTAACATGTAGACAGATGGTATAACCTTACTGTGAAAATAAGATTCTAAAATTTACACTTCTGTGAAACCAAATGTGATTATCAGAGTTCTCTCTAACAAGTCTTATTAGGATTGATTAAATTATAGCCCCTGAGGTTTAGAAAGAATGCTAATTAACTGTCATAGAGGAAGAAGACTAAAAAGAAGTGAAATTATTTACTAGACAATAAATACCTACTGACTTTATTTAGGGTACATTGGGGAAGAAGAAAGATTAAAATATTAACATGTATTTTTAAATTTCTTTTGTTTCTATTGTATGTATATCTTCTAGCAATGTTTCATTGACTAGGTAGGTAGAAAGATATGTTAATTTTCAAACAAATAATGAGGAAATTATGTATTCTTTACTCAACTTAATGAGCTAACATCATATCCTTAAAAAAATTGACAATCATTTACCGAGTACTCATATTTAATTGTTACATTAAGGTAATCTTTTATTCAATTAAATACTCTGTCATTTTGAGTTTCACCCTAAAATTTGTCAGCAGGTCTGAAAAACTATTGCCTAATGAAGGAAAGATAAAAATGATCACCATACACATTTTATATGAAATATTCCTTAAATTATAATCACAAAACATAGTTACATTTTCTGCAATAATAGGTGGGTGTTCACATTTTAAAATATACGTAACTACTGATTTATTTCCTATTTGCTTATATGTTTTTTTACAAACTCAATGTGAAATATGTTTGATAAAATAATAATATAATAAAATAATTGTCAAATTTTTAATTTACTATAAAAAGTCAGAGATTTAAAGGATTAGCTGTTTTTCTCATAGTTGAATAAAAATTATCAATATATTAATTTAATTTTCCTAACAAAACAATGTAATTTTGTTAAAAAATATGATGTTCTCCCATTATTTCCAGGGTATACGGTTTTTAAATAAATCTTTAACACTTGAAGAAATAATAAAATCTGACATTTGGTTCTTGATCTTTTCTCTATGACAGACTCTTAATATGGAAACAAATCCAAAAATTAGTAATTTGGAAACTCACTAAGAATTTATAGCTCCACATGAAACCTTAGCAAACCATAAAGTTATACTTAATAATCTCATATTTATTTCTAGTGTAGTCTGTCTTGTACAAACTTTTATTATGATGTCTATTTTCTAATATATTAAGTTATTTCATTAATTTACCAATTATTAATGGAGCACCTATTCCATAGCAAATAAAATAATGAAAAAGTCTTATAATGTCCAAAAATTATAATTAATAGAAAATTAAAGCGAAAAACATGAAAAGCCTAAAAATTAGGAATAGCAACTTTTCATGAAAGATATTGTAGTGAGCACAAGGAAGAAATGGAGCGCCGTGCTCCTTAGAGCAGAGGGAAATCTCAGCAGTGCGCCTCCGTGTCGCCACAGGTCAGTAAGGATATGGAAGAAACAAACAGCAGTGATGACAAATCCCAGGATGTCTAGCTGATGAACACCCATGTATAATTCATTAAAGAAACAAAATGTTCCAGGAGAGAGAGAGAAAACAAGAGGTCAGAGGTATTCAAAAAACAGAAGGTAACACTGCAAAGCCAAAGGAGGAAAGCATTTTCAGGAAAAGACAGGTGGCATTGGGAAAATACTCTGGTGACTTGAGAAAACAGTTTCCAAACTATGGCAGATAAAGAAAGGAGTAGAGGGGGACATCAAAGCTAGTAGGTGTAGCCTACATTTTTGAAACTTGCATAGAGGAATTGAAGAGATGATCTAGTACCTTAAGGTAAGAAGGTAGAAAGCCTGAAGATGGGGCTGGAGCTCAGTGGAAGGAACCTGATTAGCATCTTCATAATCCTAGGTCCAATCCCCAGAATGCACTCAAAAAGAAGAAAGGAAAGATTGCTTATTTTGTTTTTGTTTTTGCTTTTGTTTTTTTTATGAGAAGGTACATCACTTAAAATTGATGTAAGAAAAGAGTAATAATGAGATTGAAGATGAAAAGAGATATACGTGATATAAAAGTTTCCAGTTTATAAATAATATTGTGTACAAGGGATCCTTCTTTTAAGCCCGGTATGGGGCACACACCTGTAATTCCAGTGGCTCCAGAGAGGCTGAGGTAGGAGAGTGCCAGTTCACAGCCAGCCTCAGCAAGTTAGCAAGTCCCTAAGCAATTTAGTGAGATCCTGTCTCAAAATGAAAAATTAAAAGGGCTGGGGATGTGGCTAAGTGGTAGAGTATCCCAGAGTTCAATCCCCAGTACCAAATAAATAAATAAATAAATAAAGTAAGTAAGTAAGTATATAGGAAATGGGAAAAGAGGGAAATTCATGCATTAGTTCAGTTGGAAGTAATCTTTTCAATTAATCTGGGCACATCCATCTGCAAAAAATTGGATGGTAAATATGAAAGATTACTGAACAACTACTGTTTTCCACTTTTCAATATACCTTGATTTCTACTTCTTAATATACCTTGATTTCCTTCCACAGAATTATCCAGGTCCTCAGCTGTGTGTATGCAACAGGATATGAAGTCTATGTTCACTTACAACTGGGCTCAAAGAGCCAGATAGCAGACATGCATCTGAGCTTAGCCAGAAGATTTTCTCCTAGGACACTGAATATTGATTCACTAGAGTAAGGTAGGGAACACAGGCTCCCTAGCAGCTGTACCTGACAGGTTCCTGCCAAACAACCATAACTTTGGGGCGTCCAAAGCTACCTGGTCTTGTCCTCTCTGAGGCCACCAAATTGAAGCCACTAAATTTCTTTTTACTTAAGTTAGACTAAGTAGTTTTATTTCTTTCACATGATTCCCAACTCACCCCCAACACTAACACTCAAGTGTAAGAGGCAAAGGGTTTGAAGATGGAAGGAAAAGAGAAATTACTTGTAATAGTGATCATGTGCTAAATAATTGAGTCAACAGGAGAAGACACAAATCACCAGTAGTACTGAGAACCGAAATAAAATTAAATACCACAAACTTATATATATCTAAGTGTAATGACTTATACAATGACTATTTTCCACACTTTACATTTTTTATAGCAAATTATGTGATGTTTCCCAAAATATGGTCAAGATGCTGGTTACTGGTAAACCACATCCCTATAGTCACTATCACATATGTCGACTAAAGATGCAGAGACATCCAGACAGAGCAGAATTATTCATAACAGAAATGTTCCAGACTCAGCAACCTGAAGAAAAATAGAATGATCATTCAGGATCATTCCAAGATCCCTTAAGCCTTTTTAAAAACAGATGCCTTGAAAGCAAAACTATTGCTTTGGTTTTCAAGGACAGACTTTATAGAGGAGCACCTATCTTTGAGAGCTATGGCTTGCCATTGGTAGAATAGCCCTTGATATAAAACTTGCCTAAGTAGTGATCAAGCAAGCAGTAAGAAATATAGAAGCAAGTGCAAGAAAAATCATGAGTTCTAAATCCAAGTGCTGGTTTTATTTCTAATCAATTTCTTTACTGGACATCTCAGATAACCTTTTTTGGCTTTTACTTTCTTCATCCATAAATTGAGAAGATTAGATAAATTTTTATCCATTTCAAACCTTCTGAAGTCTGTACTGTGATTCCTCTATGTATTTTGATTCCCATATGGTGCTTAGATCTAAAAATAATATTAATGTGGGAAGAGACCTAGGGGGAGTGTGGTGACGGTCCCATGAGTTTCAGATGAGCAGTTTCATAAAGTACTTATATTAGAATGCACGAATATTGACTTTCTTATCAGACTGAGCTATAGAAGTAATGACTCATGCAAGAGCCAAAGTCATAACTGAAATCCATTAAATAGATTAGATTTAAAATAATAAGGAGTTTTAAAAACTAAAATTAGACTTTGCATTTTACTAACATATACTGTACATTTTGTCCTCAATTTCTGGAGGAAAAATATGCCACTCTATCTATTTTCAGTTTTTACTTCTGTATGTGGAGGAGATACACTTCTTTCTGGAAGCTGTCTTTTGAGTACCATGGTAACCACATCCTTTCAGTCAAGTCTGTCCTGTGGGATGCGCAATTTAAGACATTTGAAAATGCCACCTAAAAAGATAACACTACACAGACCTGAAAGGGTATGCTTTAACATGAAAGTGAAAAAAATTGTTAGTGTTAACTAAAATGAAATGCCAAGAATGAGGAGGAAGAACAAGACTCAACCAATCCAGAAACTTCTGCCATTGCTCTGAAGAATACAAAGCTTCTTTTCCCCTATTGCCTATTCTCACCTTAAATCATAGTCTGGTGTTTGCTCCTTACCTAGTCCTCTGCTTTGGGGTAGAAGCCCATGGATAGAAAAGAAAGGGCCAGAAATCACAAGATTTGAGTTAAAGGGTAAGAAGGGTAACAAAGCCTGGTAACACTTGCTGGACAGGATTCTGCATAAACACAGACTGACTCCAAGTCAAAGTGGGCAGGTGTCCCTCCTCTGACAGAAACCAGCCCTCCAGTTTTGGAGGTTCTAGAAGCACCAGTAGAAGGAGTATGCCTTGAGTATTCCCTGTCACCAGGGAAATTAAAGTAACTGGCTGCCCAACAGCAGGAAGTGGCATTTGCCCTGAAGTGAATGCAGTCAGAGGACTCACTGTGCGCACAGGCAGGTATAGGCCAGGGCACAAATTCCAGGAAGAAGTTGTGTTCCAGCTTAATCAGCAGGTGAGGAAGGTAGGACAGTTAAATACAGTCATTTTTATGTGAAAATCAGAAGTAAAATAATTCTAGGTGTTCAAGGACAACAATGCAGCTACAGTTTTTACCTTCAAAAAGAGCACAGTTGAGCACCTTTATAGTGATAGAAATGGCTTTCTACCATTCCTAAATATTAAGTGTGACACATAGATTTTTTTAATAACCGTTAATACTTTAAAATTTTATTTGATTAAACAAGAAGGCAATTACTGGATGTTTGAGAAAATAACAACAATAATTAAAAACTAAAAATTTTAAAGTCTTTTCTAAACACCCACTATGTTAAGCAACAATCAACATGTAATTTGAAGTCAAAGAATGTTAAACAAATACTTAGGAGAGAAACGAATTAGAATAATTTACATCTAATTTTCTATATTAATAGTTGGTGATACATTTTTTATCCATAAATTATTGTCATTTTAATCAACCAAAATTAGAAACCTTATGCATTACTTCATCCATTCCCAGTTAACATATGAGAAAATACGTTTTCCATTGAAGTGTGTGCTTTAATAATGCCTTTTATTTGTTTAGTGATATAAGTTTTCTTTAATGTTTTCCATGTGCTCTTCCATGTACTCATCAAAATATTTTATGTCCCTGACATCACTGGTAATTTGATGCATGCATGAATAGTGAAATTATTTTATGCTATTGGATGCTTAATAACACTAAGAGTAAAGAAAAAGGATTCAATAATAATATAATATCTTATTTCACATTAAATAAACAATGAAAATTTCATCTTTTTCATACTACTTATTGGAAGATTTTGACAAATACTTAAAATTATTCTTCTTTCAATGTTAAGACTGCCAGATAGGCCCAGACTACCATTTTTAGAAACTTTGAATTTTTAAAAATTTCCCCTTATTTCATTCTATCTTTAAAATCAAATGTTTTACATTACTTTAACTTTTCCTCTTTCGTACATTTAAAAAATATTCATACACATATTATGAGCCAGGTGCTTTGCCAGACATAAAGGAAATGTGAAGAATAAGGCCAAAAAGAATTTTCAGGCTGGTAAGGAAACAAATTCATAGAACAAGAATATCATGATAAAAGGAAATAAAGAGAGATGTGTGGAAAACACAGAGCTAGTAGAGATGAGATAGTGATTAACCTCCCACTTGTAAATTCAAGGAGTATAACACGCAGTAAAAATAAATGTGGTGTTGGACACAATAGGAATTCACCACAGTCAAGAGAATCAAAGCATTCTAAGCAGCAAAAACAGATTGTTCAACTTTTAAACCCTGTAGAATAGTACAATATATGCAAAGATATTAAAAATATGGCTTTTATTTAATGCACACTAAAGTGCAATGGGGAAAGAACTGGTCATATGACCAGAAGAGGAAGCACACATTGTCTAATCATGCAGTCTGTACAATCTTAAGGTGTTCGTTTTATTATTGAAGCCAATGGGAAACTATTGGATTGAAACGTAGGTAACTAATGTAATTTGCTTTGTAATTTACTTGTTTGAGATGTCTTGTGCCAAAGATATTCATATCTAAGGCATTATTAGAGATTATTGCTATACAATAGACATATAAGGTGAAACATAATTTAAAAATTTTGATTAGTTATATTAAAAGGTGAAAATAACAGAAATTAATTTTGACAACAAATTTTTAACCAAATATACAAAACCAAATATTACCAAAATAAAAATCTAATCAATATTTTTAATTATTAAAATATATTACATTACTTTTCGTTCTGGGCTTCAAAATCAGAACATATTTTACATTGGTAGCCTATCTCAATTTGGATGCTAAATTTCATCAGAAATACATCATCTGCCTTTATGTTTCATAGAATTTACAGTAAAAATATCAGTCCTGTTCCTAAGTTATTTCAAACATACTTGAAAGAATGACTGAATTATCTCAAAAAAAAAAAAAAACACCTTCCTTTAATATCTAAAATAAGATTGAAAACTCTGGTTCACATTTTCTTTTAAAACAATAGATTTAACTTTTAAACAAAAGTTAAATTTGAAACAAGTTTCAAAACTATGTCTGAAAACTTCATCTGTTCAAAATAAGAATATTAACGACCTGTGTCAATTCAGTATTAACATCAAATTTGACAGGTAAATAAAAATGGAGACCCTTAGTATATAGAAACCTCTAAAATCATGAAAAGTTATGTCAAGCTTGCTTCTTCAGTTAAAGTTAAACAGAACATTCAGTGTAAGATCATAAGAGATTAGATGTGTTATTTAAAATGTCACCTTTCTGATGAATTTACACAATGTGCCCACAAAAGATTAGAGTCTAGACTGACCAAAGAGGAACATTCTGCCCTCCAAGTATAAGGTGGGCACCATGGAACTTAATCTCCAAGGAATATTGTAAACATTTTACAAATCTGCAAAATCAAACAAGTCTCACCTGCTTAGGTTTCTCCACACACACAATGGAAAAACACATATATAATTAGTGAGCTCAAACTTGGACACATCTTTCACCTTCTCTTCCCTAAGAGACCAGGGTTGCCCACATTCCCTCTGAATGTGAGATCCTTTGCTGTTTTTTGTTTGTTGTTGTCTGTTTGTTTTATTAGCTCGTTTTAGTTATACATAACATTAGGATTCATTTTGACATAAGGATAGAAGTGTAGAATATAATTTGCTCTAATTCAGTCCCCAGTACTTCCTCTTTCCATCTCTTGCTCCCTCCTCCTGTTTCCTTTCCTCTACTCTACTGATCTGCTATTCACTTGTAGGTTTTTGTTGGTTGTTTTTTTTTTTTAATAATTGGTGTCTTGCAGATACACATAATGGTGAGATTCATGGATTCACTGTGGTATATTCATATATGTACATGGGAAAGTTAGGTCAGATTCATTCCACTATTTTTCCCTGATCTTATCACTCCTCCTTCCCCCCTCAATCCTCTTCCTCTATTCCACTGATCTTTATTCTATTTTGATGGAATTCCCCCACCTTTTTCTTTTCATTTTTCTTTTTTGTATTATTTTTAATTAGCCTGTGCATATCAGAAGGAACATTTAATCTTTGACTTTCTGGATCTAGCTTATATTTCACCTAGTATGATAGTCTCCAGTGCCATCCATTCACCAGCAAATGCTATCATTTTATTCTTCTTTACTCTTGAGTAATACTGCATCGTCTATATATACCACATTTTCTTTATCCATTAATCTGTTGAAGAGAACCTCAATGGGCTCCAGAGCTTGGCTATTATAAATTATGCAGCTATAAACATTGATGTGACTGCATCTCTATAATATAGAGTATTTAGATCTTTTGAATATTTAATGAGGAGTGAGATAGCTGGGACACATATGATGGTTCCATTCCTAGTTTTTTGAGAAATTTCCATACTGTTTTCCAGAGTGTTTGCACTAATTTGCAGTCCCATCAACCATGTCTGAATGTTCCTTTTTACCTCATATCCTCACCAACACTTTTTATTATTTGTATTCTTGAGAATTACCATTCTGACAGAAATGAGCTGAAATCTAAACACAGTTTTGATTTGCAGTTCTCTAATTGTTAAGATATTGAACATTTTCATGTGTTTGCTGGGCATTTGTATAGCTTCTTTTAAAAAGTGTATATTTAGTTCTTTTGCCAATTTATTAATTGGGCTTTTTTTTTTTTGGTGTTAAGTTTTTTTGAGTTTTTATATGCTCTGGATATCAATCCGCTAAGGAACAGGTGGCAAAGATCTTCTCCCATGCTCTTGGCTCTTTCTTCACATTCTTGTTTCCTTTGCTGTGCAAAAGTTTTTTTTTTTGTTTTTTTTTAATTTGATACCATCCCACTTATCAATTCTTGATTTTATTTCTTATACTTTAGGAGTTTTGTTGAAGTAGTCAGTTCCTGTGCTGACATGAAGTGTTGGGCCTACATTTTCTTCTAGAAGTTGTAGAGTTTGGGGTCTAATTTCTAGGACTTTAATCCACATTAATTTCACATTGTGGAACATCAGAGATAGCAGTCAAGTTTCATTCTTCTGCTGGTGGATATCCAGTATTCCCAGCACCATTTGTTAAAAGGCTACCTTTTCTTCAACATATGATTTTGGCATCTTTGTCTAGTCTCAGATAACTGTATTTATGTGTGCTTGTTTCCGTGTTTTCTATTCTATTCCATTGGTTTCCATGTCTGTTTTGGTGCCAGTACCGTACTGTTTTGAGTGCTAAGCTCTGTAGTATAACTTGAGGTCTGGTATTATGATGCCTTCAGCATCATTCTTTCTGTTCAGGATTGCTTTGGCTGTTCAGGGTGTCTTGTTTTTCCTAAATGAATTTTAGAACTACCTTTATCTAATTCTGTGAAGAATGTCATTGGTATTTTTTTGATAGGGAAGGCATCAATTCTACATAATGCTTTTGATAATATGTCCATTTTAATAATTATTAATTCTGGCTATCTAGGAACATGGAACCTTTATCTGTACCTCTCTTACTAACTCATCCTGTGATTATTTCTGTGACAAATGTCAAGAAACTGGATGTTTCCAAGTTGAGTCCTCCTCTATTAGTACCCACTTGAGCCCCCTCCAGTGATAAAATGCACTAAGGCCTTGTACAAATTGAAAAGCCATTCTGTATTTATCAATGGTAAAAAGGTGCTGCTCAAATTTTCCTTGTAGCTTTTTCAGCCAATTTACATAATATCATTGATTATGATTAAAATTTTCTACACATTGAAAATTTATACAGAAAAATGTGTAAAGTCAGTATGTTGGATTGTATTATGAAAAATTTCAATTTCAAAATATATTCTTATATCTATCTTACTAGATTAAAAATAAGCTTTTCCTTTCCTTGAAGCTTCAAATTTAGCTAATTCATATAGGGTGCAGTGTGATTTTGATGGCAAAACATAAATCACATTGCCATTTTTATCCCCGATTATTGAATATTTGGCAAGCATTACTTTTGTTTAAAGAAATTTTGAATCAGAATTAACACAACTCCAAATCTTTGTAAAACTCTTCCATGATTCAACCAACAAGCATTTGTGAAGAACACAAGTTTCATTGTCTTCTATTTCTTTCAACATTTTCATACACCAGTAATGATTCATACCATTCACACATATATTCTAAACAGTTTTAACAACTGTATCCATTGTTTTATCATATATCCTGCTTAAAGAAACTCAGTACACATTTTATCAACATGTACCTTGCACTGGAAAAAAAAATCAATAAGGCAAAATTTGGTTTACTTTTTTGTTTGTAAATTTTAATAAATCCAGAATTTGTCTAGTAAACCATTTATAATGACAGGATTTCTTTTTCATTTCTAGATGAATGCTTCCTTGACATATGTAAAAGGACTTTAAAGATCTACTGTTGAGTTCATATTTCTTTGCAAATTAGGAATTTAAGAAAGACTGCTAAAATGAAAGATAGACAACACTGAGTGCTGGAAGAATTATGAAGCAACTGTAACTCTCACACACTGCTGCAAGGAATTTACCCTGGAAAATTCTTTGGCATACCTACTAACTTTGAATATAGCTGAAACCTCTGATGCAGCAATTCCACTTCACAGGAATACAACTTTCAGAATTTTTATGCTTGTACTTTAGAAGTGTTTTGAAGTAGAACCCATCACAGTATCCTTAACCTTGAAATGGTACAAATATCCACTAATGTCAGAATGAAAATATACATTGTTGTGTAATTTAGACAAGGATGAGCATGATAGGAGAGAGAGAAAAAAGGCAATGACATTATTACATGTAAAAAGACAATTATGATGAAAGTTTTGAAAATGAAAACAATAAGAACAACTTCATAAAATTAAAATGTTGATCAAATGCTCATTTTAGGTGTTTCAAACAAAGCAGCAAATGTGAATTGTATAAGAATGTAAATAATGAGCCAGTAGTTGAAAATTTACCTGATGAATAGGCCAGTTTGATAGAGTATTAAATGAGAACCCTCTGAAAACTTTAAAGAAAGATATTTTTTAAATTTTTGTATTAGAACTTTATACACAGTAGTTGGGTTCATCCTGACAAACTGATATATGCATGGAATTCTATTTCAGTTCATGACTTCCCCTTTTCCCTTTCATCCTCCCTCCCCTTTCCCATTCTGCTTCCTCTACTCTATTAGACTTCTTTTCTATTAATTTATATTTTATTGGTTCTTTCTACCCCTACATAAAGGTGAAGTTCTCTGTTGTACATGTATACATGCACATAACACAATTTTAAGGATTCATTCTGCATTGCCTCCCTTTACCCATCCCTCTCCTCTATCCCTTGATCTCCTTCTACATTACTGATCTTCCCTTTATCTTTATGCTTCTCTTGCCCTTTCCTTTATTTTACTCTGGCTTCCACATATGATAGCAAACATTCACTCTTTGAGTTTCTGAGTTTGGCTCATTTCACTTAGCATGATATTCTCTATTTCCA
The DNA here is from genome assembly GCF_021218885.2 of Marmota monax. Lineage (NCBI taxonomy): Eukaryota > Metazoa > Chordata > Mammalia > Rodentia > Sciuridae > Marmota > Marmota monax. The sequence goes on along the minus strand of NW_026694999.1, from coordinate 1,648,104 downwards.
TCCATTTACCAGAAAATGCCATAATTTCATTAAAGAAAGAAATTTGATTTTAAACAGATTATTGCAGAACAGAAAAACAAAAAAATTTTCAATTCAATCTAATGATACTAGATAAATCTTCATATCTGTGACAGATAAGGATATCACTAGAAAGAAAGATTTTAAGGTTGATTTTACTTATAAACAGAAATTCAAAAATCTAATTTAAAATGTAAAAATAATATATAATAACCAAGAAGAATTCAAGGATGATTTAATATCTGAACATAGATAATTCAACATTATAAAATCATATTGTAACATACCATACCAACAGATTTTTATGCACTTATCCAATAAAATAATTTGATAAAGTTTAACATACATTCAGTAAAAAAAATGTTTAAACAAGCCAGAAATATAGTAAAATTGTCCTAGCCTGTTAAATATTACCTAGAAGAGTTTATAGAAAGTAGCAAACTACATAGTGAATCATAAGAAGCATTTCCTTTAAATTCAGGACACTAGCATGTCTACTTCTAAAAAATAGAGAAAAAAATAGAAATTTTATATATGAAACAAAGTTGTTATCACAAATAAAATTAATCTGTTATAGAAAATCAGAAAGTATATATTTTGTATGTTAGCAAACATGAGATTTCTGCAAGGTTACTGAATACAATATCAACAAAAATTAAAGTCATATATAACATTCAATAACAACAATCCATTCTGTATTTTTGGGTTAAGTCTATAAATATCTGTAGAACTTTACTGAGAAAATTTAATAATCATTAAAGAACATAAATTGCCTAAGTAGCTAGGGATAATATACCTTGTTTACTGATTAAAAAGTCCCAATATTTTAAGATGGATATTTCCCCCATAATTATATCAAAAAAAAGCATTTCTTATTGAATTTTCAAGGGGATTCCAAAGAAGCTAACATGGTATATATAAAGCAACAAAGAAATATAAAGAATCACCAATAACTAAATCATCCTTCAAGAAGAAATAAGGGAAGTAAGTGTCCCTGAAGCATTGTGATATCACCATAGGGTTAGACAAGCTGAAGAATGTAAGAAAATACATACCTTAGAAATAGATCCATGCATATATGAAAATTGACTCAGAAATAAGTAACATTAGAAATGAAAAGGAAAAAATGCTGAAAAAAAAAGAAAGAAAAGGAAAGAAAAACAGACTCCTACACTCGAAGTACATACACACATAATCAGGTAAACTAAAATCTAGGTATAAGAAATAAAACTTCAAGATGTTTAGAAGAAGATTAAAGAGAACAACGTTATGTCTTCAGGATAGGGTAGATGTTTTTTAAAGGCACAAATAATATACACAATAAAGCAAGAGACTGATACATTTGATCACATTGAAATTTAAAATTCCTGAGTGAGAAAATACCACAAAAAAGGGAAAACGATACATCACAGACTGTACATATGACTAGTACCCAAGACAAGGACATGTAGTAAAAACCTACTACAAATCAACAAGCAAAATACTCAATTAAGCAAAGATGACTAACTAACATAAGTCAGTCATGCACAAAATTGAAAATACCAAATAAAAAAAACTCATAAAAATATGTGGGTTCTCCAATAATAACAGAAAATCACATTTAAATAACATATCCAGAAGACTGGAAAATTTATCTGATAATAACTTCAGTTGAAATATATAGGAAACCAAACTCTCCAACAATGCAAGTCAGAATAAAAATACATATAATTAATTTTGGAGACCAATCTGGCAATTCCTAGTAAAGATGAAATGCCCATCCTGTGGAATCCGGCAATTTTGTTTTAGAATAAACACTCAGAGAAGCCCACATGCTTGTATATAAAGATCTATTTCTAGTTATATTATGAAAGCACTACCTATTATAGAAAAATAGCATAATTAAATTGATTGTCCAACTATACAGGATTCAGTGTGATTTATTTGTACAATGGAATATCTTATATACTGTTAAAAGGAATAAACTAGATGTATGGAGAACAAATACTTTAAAAACCAAATTACTAATGACCATGCATACTTTATGATGTCAATTATATAAATCTAAAGATAAAAAACATCAAAATTACACACAGCACAAATGAAATACTTATGTATATGCATATAGAACTACATACACAGATACAGGAGAAAAAGGCAGTCCCTTCAAAATAGGAGTGGGACAGGCACTATCAACCAGGAGCTGGCCTGAAATTAGCATTCACAAGATTTATAAGGATTACAATAGTATTTTTGTTCTTCTATTGAACATAAATCATTTCACAGAACATCAACTTAAGAGAAGACTACCTTGTGACCATTAGGGTCACAATAAAACGTGACTGGGAATTCATTTTAAACAAAGGATCTAGGAATAGTGTCCAAACCACAAGCAATATCAGACATCCCTTATCCTTGCTAAGGAGTGACTTGCTTCTTTACCAATTATAGGTTAGTCCTATTCCCTCCTTTTAAGTAAGATGATTGAGGGGCTGGGGTTGGGCTCAGTGGTATGGTGCTCGCCTAATGCACGTGAGGTAGATACTGAGTTTGATCCTCAGCCCTACATAAAAATAAAATAAAGGTATTGTGTCCACCTACAACTAAAAAAAAAATTAAATTGAACCTGTACTAAATGTGTACAGACTGTTTTCTTGTCATCATTCCCTAAACAATAAAGTATAATAACAAATTAGATAGCATGTATATGTTAGTAGGCATTGTAAGAAATCTAGTGATCATCTAAAGAATGTGGAGGGTGTGCCTAAGTTCTCTGCAAACACTATACCATTTTGTATTAGGGATTTGAGCATCTCCAGATTCAGGTATCTTCAGAGGTTCCTGGAACCAATCCCCCACAAATGTAGAGAGACGACTCTACAGGAGTTTTGCTGGTGGTCAGTGTTTGGAGCATACTGACAAGTGAAAGTAATTAACATAGAAACACACTTAGAAAAAAAAAATCACTCTATTTTCGAGACAGTGGTTATTTCTTGGGAAGGTGAAGGGAGAAGGGTGGGTGGTGAGAACCTGAACTGTATCTTCAAAATCACATTGCTCTTTTCTTTTTAAATGTATAAAGTATTGAACCAAATTTATACTTGGAATAGCAGATTCAGAGTCTAGTCTGAAGTTTCAACTCATAATTTCAAAGCTCATTTAGATAATTATAGTACTAAATAAAGAATAAAATGAAAAGGCAAGGCTATGATTCACAATATTGCAAGCTGCGATGCGGTAATATTGCCAAGAAGAGAGATCAACATGCAATACTGAAAGTTTCACTGTGGCTTGGGCCTGTTCTTATATTGTATGTTGCATGTATGTTGACACAGACCGGAGGAAATCAGAGGACTTGTTTGGTTTGAAATGAGGAGCAAGCACATAACTTTGCTGCCTTTTGGTAACTGAAGCAAATTACAACATACATTCTCAAAAACAAACTAAATATCATGTCATTTTACTATCTAAATCCAATTAAAAGATAATGTCAGAGGCATTTAAATTTGAGTAATTAAAATCTTTACATAGGAACTGAGAGTACTCTCTTATTTCATTCCATCTTATTTTATTAATCCTAAGAAAACATGATTCAGAAAATGTGTAAAAATAAAATATAATAAAATAACTGCTTATTTTATCCCATTCTTTCCCTTTCTTAATTCTAGTCATTATTTTGGGTCTTTTTTTCTCTTAGATTTAGAAAACTCCATATTAGAATAGCCTTTCTTCCTTTCAGATTTAGAAAACTCTATCATTCAATTGGTAATTCATAAGCCAATTATTTCATGAAACATTCTTAACAATCCTACTATAAGTAATGGGTAACTCTTGAGAAACCTTGTTGCACTCATTATTTTAAAAAAAATTTTCTTGTTGATTCTTGTTTATTTATTTATTCAGCAAATAGCTTTAATTACTTTGTAAGAGATAGTAATCCACAAGAGATCTCTGCACCTGTTCCCTCCTTCCCTGTCCTCTTATTTATTTATTTATTTATTTAATTTTCAGTGGAGAGTGAAATACTTACACGCCAGGTAAGTGCTTTTCCCACTGAGCTACATTCCCAGCCCTTTATATTCCCTTTTTGAGATAGGGTCTTGCTCAATTACTCAGGCTGGCCTCAAACTTGGAATTCTTCTACCTCAGATTCCTGAGTAGCTAGTATTATAGGCCCACACCACCACCGCAGGGAGCCCATCCATTCAAACAGGAGACCTTTACCCTAATGGCTCAAACAACGGCAGCAAATGCACGAGACCCATCTTGGATCAATTATTTCTAAAACTAAGTGAACCTCAAGTGATCCTTCTTGTTGAACCCATTACAAGTTCCATTTTCCTTCTGAGCTTCTATGCTGGGCAGTTTTTAAAATAAAGCTTTTACTGATTTTATTCTGGGTGATTTTCTTTCACAGCTTCAATGCCAAAACTCAGATCATAACTGAGTTTTCTGTGTTCAGCCTGGGTCAGCAACATGCCAGGTACCTTGCCATCATCTGCTTTCTGTGGAGTCCGAGTAATAGTGGCTAACCCCCATGGAAGAAACGATGTTGGGGGATAGTGATGGTAGACTGAAGGGCCTGATTCTCAGGTTTTCTTAACATCAACTGCCTGATCATTCCAATGAACACGTGAGTGACTGTTCAGTTTCTTAAACTATAGCAGAATATTACCAAGGAAATTTTGCACTTTATTGATGACTCCAGGGGAACTTGGAATACGAAGAAAAGAATCCTACTGTGAGATGCCATAGGAAAAAAATTCATAATAAATCCAGAAATTCACCGAGTGCAGTGGTGCACACCTATAATCCCAGTGGCTTCGGAGGCTAAGGCAGGAGGATTGAGAGTTCAAAGCCAGTCTCAGAAAAAGCAAGGTGCTAAGCAACTCAATGAGGTCCGGTCTTTAAATAAAATACAGATAGGGAACGGGAACATGGGAGGAATAGATGAACTCTAGATAGGGCAGAAGAGTTGGAGGGGAAGGGAGGGGGCATGGGGTTATTAATGATAGTGGAATGTGATTATCTTTATTTTCCAAAGTACAGGTATGAAGACATGAATTGGTGTGAATATACTGTGTATACAACCAGATATGAAAAATTGTGCTTTATATATGTAATAAGAATTGTAATGCATTCTGCTAGCATATATAAATAAATAAAGAAAGAAATTAATAAAGTACAAAATAGGGCTGGGGGATGTTGACTGCCCTGAGTTCAAACATCCCCTGCTACCAAAAAAAAAAGAATCCAAAAATTCATTTCTTCTTTTTATGATAAGACCACTAAAATTTAGACAAATTCTAAAATGGTGTCCTTTAATAACTCCTTAGAAAATGTAATAAAAAAACATGGAGTATCTAAAATCCAAACTTCTTACAGGGCATGGTGGGGAGGCAGGGTGGAATCTGAGAAGAGATACAAAACAGCATTTCAGTAAAGGAACTTGTCATTGTATTTATTATTCAAACCTACATTTCTGCATTTGTGAATGAAAAGATATTGAAGCTTAATCAAGATTTTTTGTTCCTGTATGTTTTTAATCACCCCTGAATCATCTTCTGTAGAGTGGCACCTTTCATTTGAATAGTGCAACAAGGATCATAATTATATTTACTGAAAATGTTCGAGTTGATTAACTCAAACCCTTAAAAAAAAAAAACTCACTTGTCTCATACATCAGTCAGGACCAACACAGAAAACAAAAACATTCTGAACATTTAAATTGGATAGTCAATACAGGAAACAGGTTGTACAGGAAATGGACATGCTGAAAAGCCAAACAGAACATAGGGAGACATCCTAGGGATTAATAAGTGTAAGAAGCTGGTTTTCTGCCGAGGCAGGAGGTGGGAGGTGGTGGAGTCCAGCTGACCCCTGATGAGCTTAAATGGTGGGAGCTGGAGGTTCAGAAAAGCTGCTGTCCTGAGACATGCTGTACAGTCAGAGATGGAGAATACCCAGGTTTCTTCCTACCTCCCACTTTCCCATTTCCACACTTGCCATTGATCAAATCCAGCTGGAAGGAAGTTAGCTGACAGGAAGCCGGTGAAATGCAGCTTGCAGAGGTCAGGATCTCCTGTACACTGAGTAGGGGAAAGGTGAGGGCAGGAACTTGGAATAAAATAGTCCAGAGACTGGCCTATCTTAGCAATTCTCATTATAACAGAGAACAGGATTAAAGCACATATAGCACAGGATTTCTAGCTAGCAATGGAATCCTTTAGCGAGTTTACTTCCTGCCTAAACTGGAAAAAAAATGATACACTCATTCTGGGAAGTATAAGATTTTTAAGATAAAGGAGGCATACAATTGAAGTGTCAAGAGAGGGTTTTCATTCGGGACTCTGCATACCCTTCCTAAAATCCCTTCCAGAATATCTAAAGTGTATCTGGAAAGTCACTGTCCACTGAGCCCACTGAACTGCTGTGATCAAAGAATACAATCAGCCTAGATTTCCAAGCTGCACAATTAGATCCTCCCTATAAACTACTGAATCTATTAAATGACTGTACTTAAATTAGAATACCTTTTCTCTTGACTCTATTAATGATGTCCATTATATTTTACTGGAGTTGGCAAGAAACACAACTTTAAGCATCTCCTTTTAGTTTTGGCTTGGGAATAATTAGAGACACGCAAAAATAACACTATATTAAATCAGAATCATACCAGGTTACCATGAAATCATAAGTTAATTTTGATTAATTTATCAGAGCTACCAATCTGAGCAGAAATTCTCTAGCTTTCCTAATTATTTCTCCCTCAAATAGTGCAACAAATTGGTGCACACCACTCCCACCTTCTTTCAACTCATTTGCACATAAATTTAAAGATCCTCCATACAGCATTTAAATCTGGCCATGCCATGTATCACTTCAGTATTTCCGTACCAACAGCCAGATAAAACTCAAATTTTCCCATCGATAATTACAAGTTCTCCAAGATCTACATGACTGTCTCTCACCTTCCCCTGTGTTGATTTCACACCTCTATGAATTCAAACTGCTTCTTATTCACTGCATGAGAACCCAGTGTTAAGCCTCAGGGAGTGTCTTTGTTCATTCCATAAATCTGTAGAAACATTTGTCTAATTTCCTTCTTCTGGTGGATACCCAGGTAGATCCGACTCAAGTTAAAGGGATCCTAGTTCCCAAGGACAATCTTTCACACACACTCCCTCTAGGAAAACAGTCATCACAGTGAAGTCTGCATTGTGATGAATTGTCTGTTTGGTTTCTGCCTCCTCTGCCACATGGGAGCCCCTTGAGAACAAGATTCAATCATTTTATCCTTGGCAAAACCAAGAATTATATGAGGCATGCAATGACCCTCCATAAATATATGCTGAATGAATGACTAAATGCATCACAAAATATTCCCAACTCACTTCTTTCTACCACTAACTATAAAAGCCACCAAAGTTAGCCTTCAAAATAAATAAACAAGGCCATGTCATTTTTCTGCAGTAACATTGCTAATAGCATCCCCGCTGACACAGGTGACCAGGAGACATATGGGAGCTTTGGCGCTCATCTGTAATCCAAGAGACCTCAAGTGCAAAGTCAGCCTCCATAACTTAGCAAGGCCCTAAGCAACATAGCAAGACCTTGTTTCAAAATAAAATATATAAAGGGCTGGAGATGTGGCTTAGTGGTTAAGCACCCCTGGGTTCAATCCCTGGTACAAAAAATAAAGAGGCAGAAACAAAGAACTTGTATCAAAACTTTCACACAGACATCTGTGGTGAGATTTTGGGCAAATTGGGGGAGAGGAGAGCACCTTCCTGTGTCTGCTGTTTCTCTATGACTTTCAATTCAAAAGAATCCTTATGTCAAAGTGGCATCCTTTGGGATAGCACACTCAGACCCCTTTCACACATATCTGCTAACATTAAGGAATTAGTGTAAAAATACTGGTCTTCATGATGTATAAGAATGCTTACTGGGAAAATGTCAAACTCATGCTTTCATTAAATTGTGGAAATGCAGTGCCCTTTTTCCTTTTATCATTAAGAGAAGAAGATCATTTTAGTGGAATTTTACTGAATAGGAGCACTTAGTTTCTCAATTAGATTGAAACAGCTGGTATGGACTGCATTTCCTTGTAACTTTGCTTACCAGAAGCATTTGGGAGCAGAAAGAATAACATTTCAGCAGGGACTTCTCCTGGTAATGAAAATTGCAGAATAGCTTCAATGACGGTAAACATTTAAGACCCATTAAGTCATCTTTCTTATTGTGCTTAACACCATCAAATTCAATGAGGGAATCAATGGCCACAGCTGGATACAAGAAGCATTGAAATTCAAGAACTATGTCACTGCATCAGTGATAATGAGCCTAAGAAGCAGTGAGTGGGTGAAAGACATAAAGTCATCACTGAATTTTGATTGTAGCTCAGCAGTCAGATTAAAGATGACTCCATATTTTGCAATGATGCCTTAAACATGAGATGCATATCTAGAGGAGAGAGAGGGAAAGCACAAACATTCTTGAATGTTTAAGCAGTGAGCATTTAAAAAGAAATTTATAATGTGCTTTGGTTTTTTTTTTTTTTTGTTAAGACAAGATAATACAATCTTTTCATTTTATCAAGCAGATAAAAAACAATCTTAGGGGGAAATAGTCTTCAAACTCCAGTGCTCTTATTTTTCTCTCCTCATTATTTTTGTAGATGTAACCATGGTGATATTCAGAAACACAGTGCTATTCCTTGCACAGCTTTTTAACTTGCATATCTGCATATTACCATCTCCCCCACAGCAGCCACACTCAGGCTCCCCTTGAAATGTAGTTTGACCTTGCTCTGTTTAATCTTGTTGTCATTCTAATGAAGTCAATTTGATGCTGCTGACTTGGGGGGGCCCATCAAGACATCCTTTCCTTCTCAGAACTATAGGCACAGATGCTACAGTTGGCTTTGATAGAATCTACCCTGATGAGAACCCAAAGTTGGGAAACCTCAGTCACAAATGCTATCAGCCATTGAAATCTATCAAAACAAAGAGCATTTGTAGCTTTTAGGTTCTTCCAAGATGTAAAATTACCTTTAGCATCATAGACAACCACCATCTGCCATAAGGCCACATGATCTGTAGCCATTACAGTTGATTGGCTAGCATTTCTCCATCAACTTCTGAAGGGCAACTGACCCCTTAGCCATTGCAGCTGACAGGCTCAGTGGGCGCCTCACAACTGACTTGCTGTGATGGCTTCCTGGTTGTCATGCTACCTCTTTCTGCTCAGCCTTAGAAAACACCTGCTGCCTCAGATCTCAGGTTTTCCTCTCCTACATTTGACTCTTCCGCCTACAATCATATTCACACATGCATGCACCTGAGAAGACTGAATATCTCCCATAAGAATCCTCTAATTTTTGTGTTCCAGTCTCAATCCTAACTAAACTCCTTTATTTTTTTTCCTTCCCTCTTAAATTTCATTAAATTGCCTAGTCTCAAAGCCTATTCTGTTTAAAGTTACAGAACTTTTTAGATGTAATACAAATAAGCAAGCAGTATATGTATGTCATCTGGTGTTCCATGTATGCTACAGCCATACGCAGACAGTCCTATCCTCAACATCAAAATTCAAAACTGTTAACAAGGTTCAGGACATACTACCCCAAAATATGGCACCTTGGGATTAGAGAAAGCTCCTGTGAAACAGGTCATAGGACTTTGATGTCAAGAAAGGAAGATCCTTATAACTCTAGATACAAGGACTCAGAGAAGAATCTGAACAAACTAGACTTCCATGTTTCCTCCAGTTATTACTATTAGGTCTTTCTTTTCTTATTCAAACATTATGTCCCATGGCTCTTCACTTCCTCATCAAACAGCATAGAAATATATATAGTTTTGCTCATTTTGTTGGTTCTTCAATTCCTTATGAAAGCTCCTCTATTACATAAAAATTTTATTAAGTAAGTTTGCATGCTTGCCTCCAGTTAACCTATTTGTTTTTCGTTTTGTGTTTCATTTTTTGTTGTTTTTTTTTTTTAAATAGGAACCTAAGCCATGAACCTAGGATAGGTAAGAAAACATAGTTTTCATCCCCAACACTGTTGAGTAGTAAAGTCTCAATGATTCAACAGGAGGCAGGGAAGAATTAAATATAATGAGTGAATGCAAGGATAGAAAAAATAAATATTAAAAAGAATATTCACTAAATAAGCATTTGGCTATTAGTTTTTATTTGAAATAATAAGGTAGTACCTGTAATTTGTAAGAATCACCAGTCTCCATTCTTTTAGTAATATTTTTTAAAGCTAATCAATTTTAATTAAACTACAGAATCTAAATAATTTGTCCACAGCAGACACCTCATTACCTCTCACACAGATATACCAGCATACTATTGATGCTATGCTTACTAATGGGACCATCCACTTCTAATTTATCTGGCCTTGAACATTCCCTTTCTTCAGATTTCTGTGCTTTCTATATTTTTCTTCCCAAAATGAAACAGATTCAATGCCTGTCAAGATACTAATCATTTCTAAAGGCTAGTTTTACTTGTTCCCTTAGCTTTAGTTTGAACACATAAACTAAAATTATGAAAGACAGAGTCAAACCCCCCAAGTTTTCCAAAAAGAAAACCAATGATAATTAAAACAGAAGATTTAGGGACAAACTTTAAGAAGTGTTTTGTGTCATACAAAGCAGTTTGTATAGGAAAGCTGCCTCAGTTGGTTCCAGCAAGGCTAATATTACTAGGCTCTCCTGAGGAGGAACAAAGGACCATTTTAATATAGAATTACCACTGGGACTTTGTTTCATATCAACTAGAAATAGACTATGGGAAAACAATGCAAATAAATTCATTATGAGTCACATAGCAAGAGACTGTTTCTCTTATATTAGGTTTTGTTTGCTTCTGCAAATAAAATTATTGAAAAATAAGATTGAGTCAGCTTTATTGTCTTTGTTCCTTTATTTACCATATCCATATGAGCACACAGTAACTTTGTGTTCACTATTTCCAATGATTCTGGAAACAGGGTACTCCCTGTTATCTCCATAAGTAACTATTTTGCCACTAGAGGTACACAACAAAAAAGAGGGAACAAATCTCTCCTAAACAACTTAATCAGGTCTTGCTACAACTCACAAATAGTAAGTGAAAGATAAAATGCTGTTAATACCAGTTCTTATCAGTAAATTTAAGCCAGAAAATATTACCAATTAGCTAATAGTCATCAATGATTATAAATTCAGGGAGGAGCCAGTTTGTCCCAAAAAGGCAAATTTAGCTTTAGTCAAATACATATCAGGGTTTGCTCAGGATGTCTAAATCTTTCCATACCCTTCTTAGTGCATATGGATAAACAATCATACTTCAAAAAACATTTCACATGAATTATTTGATTTAACCATGACAATTATCTAAGAAGGTAGATGTTATTAATTTCAGTTCATAGAATTAAAAAAAAAACTCTCTCAGAAAAAAAAAAAGAACAGCTGTTTAAGTCAACAAGGGAGGGAAGAATATAAATCTTCTAATTTTGAAGTTTAATGATCTTCCTTTCATACATAGCTAACAGCCATCTGCTGGTTCAGTTTCTAAGACCTTCAGAACTTTGGCAATAAACCATATTAAAAGTAATTAATAACAGGATATATTTTAATATAGTCATTCATAAGGATAATTTTATTGATATATTTATTTATAAATACATTACATAATGATAACTATGAATATGGAAATGGCAGGACACAAGAATTAAAAAGAAACTATGATTCCTATTTCCATCAGCATATAGTATAAGTGAAGGAAGAAAATATAGAGGGCAAAAAATCTAAAAGCCAGGCAGCAGATTACATCATGTGTTATGCAATGAAACACAAATACTAAAGCAAGAGAACTAAAGAGAAATTCAATATAAATCGGAGTAATCTGAAAAAGATTTAGGAAAGATGGTTAATCTTAAAAATTAGTAAGACTTGTCGGATGGGACAATCAGAGAACAAAATAGATAAAATAGCATCATAAACAAGAAATAACCATAGTTGTTCAGGGTATAGTGAGAATGACATGTGTTTTAATCAAAGGAAAAGGAATCACATATAACCATGAAATTAAACATGAATAATTCACAGGGTATAGTAAAAATAATTAATTTTTGTTGCACTTTGCAGGAAAAATTTCAAGGTAGTCAACGGGAATTGCTGCAATCTAGTGGTATGCTAGTAAACTGTTTTTCCAGGGAAGTCCTATTATTAGTATGTACTAACTTCTGTCGTGTCAATACTGCCACTGTGGCCAATTTCAAGCTACTGTAGTTTTAACCCAGGTCCCATTGTTCCTGAATACTTAACAACCAGCCTCCTCAAGGGTAGGAACCTTCCTCCAGCTTGGCCACTCACTTCCTCCCTGGCCTTTGCAAAAATTTAGGTTTTTCATATGTCTCCTATGGTTACTCTTAGGTCATAATTATTGCATAGTGTCTTTAAGTTGCAAAACACACCTTCCTTTGCATAATTAAAGTGATGATACCTATGTAATAATAAAAGCTTTAGACCTGATTTAGAGCTGGAAAAGGGCAGGTACTCCTTCCCTTTCCCTCCCAGTGTTATTCCACCTCCTCCCCCTCTGATTAGAATCCCACTTTCTCAGCCCTCTTGGGCTGGTGAATAGAAAAGAGGGCAGCACACGCTATCTTGAATGAGACCACAACAGACTGGTGCTATAATCACAGGACATGGAAGATGGATAAAGCGAGCAGACGCTTTCCACATCAACTGAGTTTTTGAATTTCTGTCTTTATACCTCTCAACTAGACCTTTCATAACTGTGGTGATTGCCTCCCTATTCTAGTCATTTCCTATCTCCTCCCTCTAGCCTGAATAATCAAACTATAATTATCGCCTTTTTCTGCTAAAATCTGCTCACCTCCCTAAACCAGGGTTCAACCATCTTTTTCTGTAAAAGGCCAGATGATAAATATTTTAGGCTTTCGGAACCAGATGGTCTCTGAAGCAACTACTCAACTCACTACCATAGCCCAAAGCAACTATATACAATACATAAATGAATGAGCACAACTATGTTCAAATATTTACAAAAGGAGGCAATAAGATTTGGCCTGAGGTCATAGTCTGCCTACTCCTGATTTAGACAGCTTTGGACAACATGAATTGGGATCTTGCTGGCTCACTCTCACACACAGACCATAGCAGACACTCACACATCCTGGGCCTTATAAAACAAGGAGGGAGAAATAACTTCCAAACCTTGGGCTGCTTGGGCCAAACTCTTCCCATTTAGAGTTCTTAGATGTCTTGGATACCAGTCTACTTGGTCCATCAAATAGCAGGGACACAACATTCTTCCTAAGAATCCTAGTTTTTGTACACAAATGGAAAGTTTAATACAAGTTTTGGAGGGAGGTGGGTAAAGGACTGTCAAAATACAGAAGGTACACTTTTTCTGGAATCCTCAAACTCCTCTGTCCATTGGAAAAGTCGCAACTCTTTATATCTGTCTTAAATGTTACTTAAGGTCCGGCACCATCTTGAGGTATATTAACTATTATCACTTATATTAAACCCCAAACTTCCATTTTAGCACTCAATTATAAAAGGTTTGAGAGGAAAACAGGCATAGATCATAATAGTCCAAGTATCCCAGGCAAAGAGATTTTTAACTATATTCAGTGAGTAGCAGGTAAGTATTTAGAGCGTGAGGTGATGAGTAACACAAGAAAATTACTCTTTAACAAAAACATAAACTTGGTAATGAGTTGGATGTATTGAAAATCAGGAGATATTCTGACGGCAGGAAAATTAATTAGTAGGTTCTTACAGAAAATGCAGTAACCCAAAGTAGAATTATATGCATGAAAATGGTGACCTAAAGAGAATATGTAAAAGAGAGCAAATATCTGAAGATGACTAATTGCAGGAAATGAAAGAAAAGTGAATAATTTTTTTGCTTTCATGTTTAAATACCATAAAAATGATAGATAAATAAGCAAATCAAGCAGAGGAGAAAATAGACTAATGATGGAAATAATTAATTCTCTCCAGGACAGGCATAGTTCGAGGTGATTTCAATGCACAACCCAGACTGTGAAAGAGGCAGCAAAAGATGTAATAACTAAGGCTTAGATGTGGCTATGCCAATGGAGGTTTTGAAAACCAAACAAGAAAATGATATTAAGCAGATACAGGATGGTGTCACACAGCAAAAGAATATAGACTGACAAGAGAAGTAAACTTTTGGGAATGTGCCCAGGCAGAGGCTGGAGGAGGAAATAAAAATAAAAGCAAACAAATTGAGATTATTTTTTATTAACTCAAAGCAGGATTTCTTAGGAAAAAGTAAATTATTTGACAAAGACAAAAAAATCCTTAAAATCAATCATGAAAATGAGGCATTTTCATATGAACTATTGATTTATATATGACTGCTGAGTATGAAGTCATGGTTTAAGCACTTAGGTCTCAGTCAGCCTACCTTCAGAAAACACAGTACCATTCAGATGGCAGTTCACATTACCTCTCTAAGCCTCATATCTTTGTTTTTACTAGTGCACCTAAACACCTACATCCATTTATGTATGAATGTATGTATGTATTTATGTATTTACTTATGACACTGGGGATTTAACCAAGGGATTTCTTAACACTGAGCTACACCTGTAGCCGTTTCTTATTTTATTTTGAGACAGGGTCTTGCTAATTTACCCAGGCTGACATGGAACTTGCAACCTTCCTGCCTCAGCCTCCCCAGTCAATGGGATTACAATCATGCACCATCATGCCTGGCCTGTACCTATATCCTAAGAGTGATCAAGAAAATCAAGTGAAATAATACAAATAGAGCCAAAAGCCATGTTGGAAATGAATAAATGTAAAATATCATTATGATGACTATACATAAACAAAATGAGAACAACTACACTTTTGTTTCTCTACTTAATGGAATACAATATAGTTCGTTGACTGCTTGTTCATGTGCCTTGTATGTGTTATTGGTGTGTTTATGTGCCTTTATCTTTTTCCTAAGTGTGACTTAACATATGGCACATGTACATACATGGCAAAGTGATCCATTATATGGTAGCTATATAAATGTATAGCAAAATGATCCTAATGGAAACATATTGCTAGAATTTTCTCCAGAAAATTTACTAACTCTTGTGCATGATTAAGATTAAAGAGCTTATATTGTTGCAAATAAGTGGGAAAATATGTAACAATTTCTTTTTATGCATTGCTCTGGTATCATTTCAAATTGACTCTTCATTTTGTAGTTATGATAATCTCAATTTCATAGACAAGTGTATGCTCCACAGAAAAACATATGTTTAACAAAAAGGTAACTTCCAACTAAAGGAGTCATTTACTTTTATCCTTCAAGATTTTTTCTTTGCATGTATATTCATGTGTCTTAACACTTACATATGGAAAATATCTATACTGTTATACTTTGTTAAACACATGAGTTCATATTATACTTCTGTTCAGCATCTTGCTTTCTTTCCCCTTATGGTCTCTACCCAAAATAGTAAAGAGTAGCCCTTTTAAAATGCAAACCAAATTGGTCACATCTTTGCTCACAACCCTGCAGAGATTCCTGATTTGTTCAGGATAAAAGTCATAGTTCTTGCACTAGACCACAGCACTGTGTGTGATCAGAGGTCCTTACATTATAGTCCCCATCTCCCAATACTCAGCCTTTTGATCACGTCATTTGACCACACCAGGCTCTGTGTTGCTCCTAGAACTGTCCAGGAATATTCCTGCCTCAGAATGCTTGCACTGCCTGCTGCATTTGCTGGAAGGATTCTCCATGCCCTTCCCATCTTCAAACCCTTTGCTCCTTCAAGTCTTCGCCATAACATCACTATCTCAATGAGAAGGACTCTTTCCACCATCTTTAAAATTGGAAACCTACCCCAGTGGCATGGAATTCTTGACCCAATGTGCACTGCTCAAATTTCTTTCTCCAGAAGTCTTATCATCTTGTTACATGGTATAAAAATCTTGTTTATAAAGCACATTTTTACTTTACATCATAAATTTCATGCAGTACAAACCATTTAATATACCCCAAGAACTAATTTTGTGGTTCCAATATTTTAATACATTTTAATTAATACTTATTTGAAATGTTAAAAGAATTTAATAAATTGTCATCCTAACTTTTTTTTACATTTTTTCCCAAACAGAAAGATAAATATACAAAATAAGACCATAACAGTATTGAGTGATGAGAGCTTTCAATGAAGGATATAAAAATCAAATGTCATAAATAAAAAGAAAAATCATTAACAAATTTAATCATAATATAAGTTATCTATCTGAAACCAAGAGACAAATAATTAACAGAGAAAAAATATTCATAATATGAGTATGAAAGAGGAGGCTATTCTTCCTCAATTAAAAATAGTTTCTGTAAGTCAACAAGGAAAAAAATAAGCCACACAGAAAATTTGTCAAAAAAGAGTTATTTCACAGATGAAGCAACACAAATGATAACAAAATTATAATGAGCCAATCACCATTAGATAAATGCAGGAGAAAGCAAAACAATATTATTTTTCTTCTGCCACAATGGCAACATCTGGATAGTGTATTAGTCTGGATAGTGTATTAGTCTTTTTGCAAAATTCTACTTATTTACTTTGGTCCTTGTGGTGTTTTGCTTGTTGTTCATTTTTTGCTTTGTTGGTTTGTTCATCTCCAAATGCTAAGGTAGCATTCAGACCTTCCCTTTCCTGCTCTCCACCCTGCCTACTGACATAGATGCCATCATCCATCCATCCCCTTCTCAGAGCTGAGGAGGAAGGGAGGAGCGGTCCTGGTACTCACCGCAATCTCCCGGGTTGTCTTCCAGCCTGTTGTTCTTGGACTGGGGCATCCCATGTTTCTACTCCCATTGCCAGGTTCTCTCACAGACTGGCCATATAAGGTAGATCAACATAACACAACACTCCAAAACTCCTTGCTACACAGGCCACAAAGTTCTCCCTGACCATATCTCCCCTGACCCTTTCCCACATTCCACTTCCTCCCTATTTTTCTTCTGGGTTGTAAGATACAGTAGGGAGTTTGGGTTAAAGAATATCATTCATTTTATACAATTATGAAAGCTTAATTTCCTGTTTACTATATTTTCTGACTCTCTAACTCATGAAATAGGGGTGAATCAAAAGATATAACATATACTAGCTACCCAATTCCATCAGCTTTGGAATTAAATCAAAATTATCACATATTTTCTCAAACTTGTAAGTTCTGCTTTTTAGACACATTAGAATTTTGTCTATGTTTTTGTACCTACAATTTCAAAGGGAAGTTATGAGAGGTTGTTAAAAAAAATAAACCTACTAACTATAGATCATATTATCAGGGTCTTTGAGCATGAATTTCTTGAATCTAGTGCTGATTTTATATATTCTCTCCTTCATCATCACATCTCATTCTTTATCACACCTTATCTTTATCAGTGGCACCTGAAAAGAGGAAATAGTGGAGAAGGTTACAACTTAAGACAGAGGGAAGGTAATAATCTGAACTAACCTACAATTTTCAGTTGTAAAATCAGAAGCCATAAATCAGAGCTTTTAGACTGTGTCAAGTTTTACTAAGATTTTCAAAGTCAGCAGTCAAGAGGCTCAGATAAAGAAGTCTGGGACATTTCATGCAACACCCCTTTACCTCTATCCCTACTTCTGCGTTGGAAAAGGTGTCCCTCGTCAATAATAGCTGAGGTACAAAAGTGAGGTTTTGCAGGTTATTACTCAGGCAGGAGAGAGTTGTGAAGGTATGAAGCATCTTCATTTTATAGCCTTTAAGTGTTTTGTGGTTGATGGGAGAATCCTGACTCATAAATCCATAGACCCAGGATTTATTTACTATCAGCATTTCTTTACCTAAGAATACTCTGCTAAAATCATCCAGCTGAAGACACAAAGCCTATTTCTCCCAACAAATGTCATTTATCTCTAGGAATGTTCTTAACAAGGACATTAGACTGGGTCACCAGTCTCCTCTGTTTCCCCCAGCCAGGTTAGAGATGTGTTAACCCCCAGTGAAGCAAGCAAATGGCTCACTGGAAGCTTTATATCTTCCTCCCTCCACACAGCCACATTTCTTTGTCTTTACAGGACTCAATTTTAAGATGCACTCTCTGTTTTAACATTTTCTGAAAGAGCAATCTTCTTTTAGCACCATACCTGGTCTATATTATGAAGCCACTATGGAGGCTACAGAGATGCACTGTTGCCAGAAATGAAATATTAGCAATAAACAAAACAAGGAGATGTGAGGGCTCCAGATAGCTAAAGAATTCCTATCGGAAAAAAAAAGGACATAATTCTAACAAGAACAAAAAAATCAAAAGGCTACCTGTATTTTATGTTTTCTCATATATTATCAACATAGCCTGGGAATCTATTAAAAATCCACCTAACAGATGATTTCTTTTCATTCATTCTCCCTGGACCAAAATCTACAAAATAGGGGGAGGGCATCAAAATAATCCAAGATGGACATGTTAAAGACCGTGGGATACAGTATTGGGGAAGAATGAGTTAGTACAAAAAAAAACCCACAAATAAAAAGGCAGTGGAAAAATTATATTCAGTAATTCAAGAAATCCCTATCAGAGGAGAAAAAAGTTTTCCAAAGAACGTGTACACGGCAGAGACAACCAAGTTGTTGCCTCATCAGTATCAGCAGGTAATTCATAAGGAACTGTACACTATTATATAAATTTTAAATAATCAGAGACTTTTCCCCTCATTTCCTATTTCTCATTTAACTCTTTAAATGAGCTACTTCATTTTAAACATTTTTAAACAAAAATAACTGTTTTCATGATAAATCCCATGAAATTAAAAATCATGTTATCATAATTCTTTTCCTAACACATTCTGTAAGCCCTCAACACATTCCATAAGCCCTTATCCCTACCATAAAGGTTTCTATAGGACCATACATTTCAACATAATTTTAAAAAACTGAAATTGAACACAAGCAGCAAAATGAAAGGAAAAAAGGGGCACTTTTTAATACACTTCCAACAATAGTGATGATAACCATATGTACAAGCTATGCGTTTTCTTTAAAAACGTTAAAGAAACTACAAAGATATAAGCTGGGATCTATTGGATTTTAAGGAAACACAAAGCTTTACTTAGGTAAGAGAACTGATAAAGGAGGGAATAATTATTGAGCTACATGTGAAAAAGCATTAGAAAAAAATAAAGAATCCGAAAAGTAAAACCTTTAGAGGAAAGAAAGGGGGCACACAAAATAATATTGCAGCATTTTCTGAAGAAACACCGTTCTTAACAAAGGGGATGAAGTTTGACAAGTAAATTCTGGAAAATGTCTTAAACTATTGTTTATTATTTCCATATGGAAGAAAGCTTAGCAAGATTTAATAGAATGCTTGCAACTACAAAACAGTATTTCCTCATGCCAGGTGCCGTGGTGCATGCCTATAACCCTCTAGACTCAGGAAGCTGAGACAGGAGGATTGCAAAGTCAAGGCCAGCTTCAGAAAATTAGCAAGATTTTGTCTCAAAATAAAACATAAATAAATAAATAAATAAAATATTTGAGGATGTAGCTCAGCGGTAAAGTACCCAGGATTCAATTCCCAGTAAAACTAAACAAATGATCAAAAACCAAAAACAAACAAAACAAGCATTTCCTTTACAGAAGATTTTTGACCAAAAGTCTCTTACCTTGGTTTTCTTGTGTTTAGTGAGAAAGCTGTTTATGTTTCTTAATATTTTAGGTTAAAAAAATGGCTTCTAGTGAAATATTTGAAATACAGAAATGTGCATTTTTTAACTTTTAGCAATGTTAACAATAGCACATCATGCTTTCTATATCTGATATGTATCTGATGAAAATGAAAGAATTATTTCCCTCTTTATGCCCCCACCATTCCTTTCTCATTTGTCTGTTTATATCCCTTATTCACTTCTTCATGAATTATCTGTATTTATCTTATTATTTCATAAACTATTTCTGCATAATAAGTTCAAAGACCTTTCTTCACAGTTGTTGATTTTCCAGCCTTATATTTTAAAACAAAATTACAGCCTCATATTTTAAAACACTAATTAATTGACATAAAGCAGGGAAGTAGAAAAATTACCTTTAGTAGTTAGAATAGGATGAGGTGTACTTTCAGTATATTTAAAAATTAACTTTATATTTAATTGAAATATCTTGTTTGTTAAGTAGAGTTGTTTTCCACCTTTTTAAAAAAAAAAAAATTCAATTATTCTTATGATCCTTCTTGTGAAAGTGAAGTCTCCAGCATTCTAATGGAAGGTATTGACTTTCACTTTTTCTTTTCTTTTTTTTTCCACCTCCAGGGGTACTCTAACCTTGAACTATAACCATAGCCCAAAGGTAATCATTTTCTGTTGAATTACTAAAAAATTATGTGTTTCATAAAAGGTGAGCCTCACTCATCTATAACCTCCTATAAGTGGGACTCTCTCCTATAACCTCCTTAAACCTAGGACCTCACCTCTTTAATTAGTAAGATCCACAGACCAAAGAGATTCATACGTCCAAAAAAGCTTAAAGAGCAATTGCCAATTCTACATAAACATTTATAATTTAAAAACTGGTCTTTATATTTTTTTTATCCTCAAAAAAATTCACCCTTAATTAAATGCATTAATGAAGTTCCTCTAAGATTTTCAAGTGGGTTTCTATTCAACAGAATGCAAGGGTAAATAAAAAAGAATTGGGTCAAAGCTTTTGCTTTTAATAAAGAGATGTAGTCAATAGTGAATCCATGACTGCTGATTGCCTTCCAAGCATCCATTTTCTCCTTTTCTCACAAATTAAGAAAATTCCCATTTAGAATTGGGCACACTATTAATAGACTACATTTCTTGGCCTACGATGAAGCTAGGGATGGTTATTGACTACCTCATAGACAGCTGTAATGGAGCAGGGATCCAATTCAGCCTGAAATCTGACTGCCACCTTAGGACTTCCCTATAATGGATAGCTACATAGCTCCAGAAATGTCTTCATGTTGTTTCAGGCCAAGGAGTGTCATCTGTGCAAAGAGTGCTGTCTGTCTGGTCAGATCTCTAACCTTTGCCTAGACCTCTATCAACATTACCAACAGATTGTCTTGTCATCTCTAGCCATCTTTGTTCATGAGTAAGTCTCATTAAAAGAAATGTAGCGTTGTTGTTGTTGTTTTTTTTTACTTTAAAATATTTTATTTTTAACTGACAAATCATTGTATCTATTTTAACTGACAAATGATTGTATCTATGGGGTGTTGTGTGACCTTTTGACATATGTCTGCATTGTGGCATTACTGATTAACATTCATCACCTAACCAAAATATTTTTTGTGTGTGGTAAAAACATTTAATTCTTTTTTATTTTAATCAACATATTATTTGTACTTATTTGGTGAGTACAGTATTATAATTCAATAGATATATGAAATGTGCAATAAACAATCAGGGTAATTATAATTTCTATTACCCTCAAATATTATCATTTCTATTTGTTGGGAAGCATTAAACTCTTTCTCTCTAGTTATTCTGAAATGCATAAAAAATGACAAATGATGAAAGAGGGATTCTTATATACTGTTTGTAGGAATGTAAATTAGGGCAACTGTTATGGAAAACAGCACTACCACAGGATCCAGTAGTCCCACCTCTGGGTAAATATACAAACAAATTGAAATTACTATATGAAAGAGATGCCTACATACCTGGGTTTACTGGAGTAATATTCACAATACAGTGAATAGCCAAGCTATGGATGATGGATGAATAAATTTTAAAAATGTGTTATATGTACACTACAGATTATTATTCAGTCACAGGAAAGTAGTCTTAAAAGGTAACAGTCTGGTTTATGCCAACAAAGTGTACATGTATGCTGATGTCTGTGCATGTGTTACTATACTTATAAACAGAAGGGAAAGATGCCATTCTCAAGAAGGCAATGTCTGATGGAATCAGCAACATTAATTATTACTGATATTAGCCACTGGGATCCTACTTGTCTGGTGTATTAGTCAGCCTTCAGTCACTGTGACAAAATACCTGAGAAAATCAACTTATAAGGAGGAAAGACTCATTTTGGCTCACAATTTCAGAGATTTCAGTCCATGGCTGCTTGGCCCTGTTGCTTTGGGGCTTGTAGCAAGAAAGAACATCATGACATATGCACATGGTGGGGGACACCTGTTCACTTCATGGCAGCCATGAAGCACAGAAAAAGACAGGAAGAGGTAAAGATCCCAATATTCACTTCAAGGGCACAGTACCCAATGAGTTAACTTAGTTCCACTAGGTACCACCTCTTAAAGGTTCTACCATCTCCAGTAGACTAACAACCAAACCTTTGACATAAGACTCTGGAGACATTTAAGATACAAATCGAAACATCTGGCACTTTAGTAAGACATAGTATTTAATTGTTCCTACCTCTGTTACCTACTAGTTGTGTATTAACACAGAAGTCACTTAACCTCTCTGTGGTTTAGTTTCCTTACCAGTATAAAGAGGTTAATTAAATCTTCAAATTATTGAGTATCAAATGACACAAAAAATAAAGAAATTAAAACTGTTCCCTTCTCACAGAAAGCACTAAATAAGTGTTAGTAACATTTTTTATGCAGTCAATCTACATAATCTTTCCATTTGGTAGTTTAGTCATTTATTGGGTTCAAACAAATTTTATAGAAATAATAGCTAAACTACTATTTGTAGGAATTATGCTTTGAATATATGCCAAAAATATATGGAACATGGATTTTTTTATACAATACCTCTATTTATTTATTTTTACATGGTGCTGAGGATTGAACCCAGTGCCCCACACATACTAGGTGAGTGCTTCACCACTATGCCACAGCTAGGCCCCATGGAATATTGTTATTCTTAATTAAATTGCACACCTGACATGTGTGATTGATTACAAATACTTCCTTTCATCAGAACTTTGTCAAAGCATATACTTATGTAGTACTTGAGGAAATGTCACTGTAATGCTAGTACTATTCATCAAAAAGGAAATCATTTCTACCATGAAGAAAATTAGGACTATCACACATAAAACCAATTTATTTACACATTGTAATGTATTCGATGAGTGCTGAGTGGAATGTGATTCTTAACATGCCCTGGAACTTTAGAGAAAGTGAAATCTTTGTGGAATTACCTTTATTTTACTTAACAGCTTTTGAGAATAAAGAATTCAGAATCATATATTTTAATTTATCAAGTTTGACTTTATCTATTTAAAAAGAGGCACATTTAGTCTTCGATTACCTAATCTCAAAAAAAAAAAAAAAATCACATCCCCTCTCAATCATTTAATCTCAAGTTTAGCTTAGATGTCAGTTCGATTTGCTTCTTCCAAACTCAGCATGCTCTTTTTTCAGTTCATTGAAGCATTTAACAAGGCAGTCTTGTATTAGATAAGGTGGTAAAACCCCATTCTTTGATTAACCCAAATAAACTATTTTAAATCACCGTCACAGAAATAGTCATCATTGCCAGGAGGGTTCATTGTAACACATTGGTTTTTATCAGTTATTGGTAAGATGAATAGCAAAGTCTTATATAAGGCACTAAGACAAAGAATGAAATTATGAAAAGTTTTTTAAAAAGCTATTCCTTCAGGTTTTCTTTTTTTTTTTTTTGGTATTACAGTCTTTGGTAGCAGTTGCAATGATGAAATTCAAAACACATTATCTGAATAAAACAGATGCATGATGAATCATTCTAGTAATTTCCTTTTATGCTTTGCCAATGGGCCTTTCTTGTGGATTGATCTTCCTTTCTGTGGTTGCTCACAGTAATTCATGCTTAATTAAAGTATAACTTTAAGCTGCACTGCATTAACATACTGTGATCATTTATCATCCTTCTGTAATAAAATGCAAAATGGCTAAAAATATTTCCCAAACACTTTACTAAAAATCATTATGCTATCCACAAACATCTTGAAGAAAGTCCTTATTAAGGGCCACATAGTACCTTGAGAGAAGCTGATGAGAGTAGGGGAAAAGTTGTAATCATGTTTAACCCTAAGAGGAGTGTCTCTTTCCCAGCTGAGAATCCTTGGTTGGCTTATGTGAAAATGATTCTACAGTACTACATATCAGAGTTGTAAAAGATAAGAAATTACTCTGAAAAGATAAAGAGGAAGCAAAAGTATGTATTTAAAAAAAAAAAACTCCAGATTAAACACAAACCACAAAACATCCAAGATATGCAGACACAGATTTCACCAGACTATGTTAAACTTATATCAATTAACATAATTAAATTAAAATCATTCTCTTAAAAGAATACTTAAAGCACACAACCATGACTAATTCTTTCCTTTGGCAAAATAAAGAGAAGAATGTTCCCAGATATATGATAAACCCAATTTGGTATATAGTCAGGCACAGGAAAAGGGATTTTAACCAGAGAGCATGGCTTCATGTATGCCCTTCAAAACCCGGGAACTGCCTGAGCTTATGAGACAAATATTGTTCAAATGTGGAGAGAAAAACCACAATATTTTAATCAGATTCTCCAAATAAGTCTATGCCCCATCTTACCAAAAATCAAAGACCATTGTTTCAAATAAAAGTACATATAAAGAATAAATATCCCATAACCTGTTAAATAATGTGAAATAGCTAAAGTATCAAGAAATTCCTAAATAAATAAATAAGATAAGGACTCAATTTTGTTATGTAGTAAGGTTAACATATTTTTTAAAACTCAGTGTCAGGTAGGAGGACAGAAAGGGGTGGGTTTTTACATTATAGAAAATATTCGAGGTCTGATCATGATCTAGCATGTAACTAAAATTTTTTGGTTTTGTAGTGGGATTTTGCAGTAGTCCTATTTTGAAAAATCAACAAGTCCTATTTTGAAAAATCAGCAAAACAGCAACCCAAATTATATTTGCCATATACAGCTGGTACTAGAAGCCTTTCCAGGTTGGTTATCCCTCTCTGGTGCTTGATTTCTCATGGGGCAATAATGCTGGAGATCAGCAATAGAACGGGGAGAATGTGAACTCCCCATTCAAGTTCTGACTGTATAAGCAGTGGAGGATCCAGTTTGTATAGTAACTGAACACCAGCCATGAAGGCCAAGAGGGATGAGTTCAAATCTTCTTGCCTATCTAACATACATGTGACTGATATAATGTGGGTTGAAGCATGTAGTATGTATACCAACATACATTATCTCCCAGGGTTAACGTGAAGATTGCATGAGACAAGGCACATAAAAACCTGATACAAAATAAACAATGCCAATCTCCTTCCCAGGCTGAAATCAGAATTTAAGGAATTTCCAGTAACTCAGTGTCTGATGATACCCAAATGTCCTGTATGTTCCACAACAGTCTTCTTAAGTATCCCAATGTCAGAGATGAGTCTGCAGTAACATATTTTTACCTCTCTCAAACGTTTATACTAATGATCCTTTTAGACTCACTAGCTTCTTAAGGATCTTGGAACACCTAAAGATCCTAAGGTGTTGGCTTGGGATTGCCTTGTTCTTATACTTCAGCCAAGCTGTAATGGTTTGCTAAGGTTTATTTCTGCTCTGAGGCCCACACCAAAAGGAAGAAATGTAATACTGGTGCAATAAAAACATTTCCAAGGTGGCATAATGAAATAAAGGAAGAGGCAATGCAGGGAACCCAATTTTAATATCTCTATATGGATGAAACTAGCTCAGTTGATTTCACTTTCACTGGAATCTAATCAGAGTCAGTTCATTTGGGGTTTACAAGAATATTTATATTATATAACATAAATTTTAAATACAAAATTTATAGCTACTAGTAATTTTATATCTTTCTAAACAAAATCTAATTGAATATGAAAAGCTCTTTAAACTTGTTTTCACTAGCTTTTCTCCATTTTTTTAACAAATTAAGAGATTTTATGTTAGCAGCTTTAAATGGAAGCACATCATTGACCACAAAAGAATTATATTGCCATATTATTTAAACAGTATACTTTTCATCTCTTTTTCTCAGTGATGGCAAATTAAAATACAATCCACACTTATTATTTATCTAGAGTATCACAAAAATAATGAGCTTATGGATACTTTGTTATTATCCATATAACCATTGGTTTGTACATGTTTTTCTACAGAAAAAAAAATTCCAAGTCTCGAGTAAGATCTAGGCAAGATTAAACAGATTTTAAATACTTTGTCAAACATAATCTTTGTAGTCCCTGACATTTGGCAGCATGAATAATACAGATATATAATACAAGTGAAAAAATTAATAACTTGAGAAAATTTCTAAGAAGAATATTTTATTTCAAACAAAGGCAGTTATAAGAATGTACACGGAAAAGGACATTGAACATAGAGTTCAAGTTGTGGCCAAGATAAGCCTGGGAAAATAATGTACATTAAACAATGAGATTTCATGTTATAAGCAGATGAAATGTGCAGAAACCTATGGAGGGATGGGGAAACTTCCAAGAATTGTTTCCGCCACTCCGAGCTCACTTCCTATTTTTGTTTGTTTGTTTTTCATGGTACTGGGGATTGAACTCAGGGCCTTGTGCATGCAAGGTAAGCACTCTACCAACTGAGCTATATCCCCAGCCCTCACTTCCTATTTTTGGATTAAGTGTTTCTGCCTGGCATTGCAGCAGCCATCTTGACAAATTACCTTCAAAAAAGTTGTTGAAGACAACAGCCTTGAGGATTAAAAATGATCTTTATTCCTGATTTGCCTGGGATCATCCAGGTTTTACTGGGGTAGACTTGAGTACTTGATCAGAGTTGTTCTTTCTTAAATAATGTATATGATTAATAACTGCACTCAAATAAGCAAAGATGGGTTTGATGGTTCTCTACATTCTATTTCCTGCTTCTAGCATGTCCATATCTAGGAACATGTAACTTGTGCAACAGAGCTCTCATTTTAACATATGGTTTAATTTAAAAAAAAAAGAACAACAAAAACTAGCAATAACCTGTCTCTATTTGTGACCCTTTCCAAATGAAATTTTATGAAAATCTTCTTACAAAAATGTGATCAAAGATAAACCAAAACAGACTGGACAGCAGTAGCTAGGGACAGACTGAGGGGCAGTGAAGAACTATTTGATGCTGTGTCCACTCTGGCAACATGTTTCACCAGCCAGATGTCTTGTGTCCACTGCCAAAAACTGTGAGCCCACAGCTATCACATCACTAGCCAGAGGGATCAGTGAGAAATATAGGAAATGACAGGTTAGGGATCATGAAACCTATGAGGGAAATGGAAGCTGAGCAGTTCTACCTGAGAACAAATCAAGAGAAGTCAACACCTGTCCTATAGTAGTTTCATCATTTATTTTATGGAGCAAATCCTCAATTATTCATGCAACTTATCTCTTAAAGTCTTTTATTTTGCAAAGAACCATTTTGCCAACAACTATCTCTAAAGTTTGTGTGTAATAAAAATATTAAGTACCAAATTACCATTTCTCAAAAAAAGGTGCTAATGAACAGGTGACTTTTCAAAATGTGTCTTGATGGGGGATCATGGTAATATGCCTATGTAAAAAGCAGAAAACACAAATCTGCTGAGAAAGAATCAGAAACTTCTTAAAAGTTAACTGTTAGCATAAGAAATGTGTATCTGAACACCTTGATTTAAGATGTGAAACTACAAAATGGATGTTTACAAATCACTCTGTAAAGGATGATTTTGAATTTCAAGTGCCTGACTTCCAGATTCAGTTTGTACATTACTGTATTAAAGATTTCTTGTACACATAAGAAGCATTATTAATTTATTGCCTCCATTTTGCAAATGATCTTCACAATTAAATAATCCTATTTAGTCAATAGGAACATAGAAATGAAAATAGAAAATCAGCTAAATTTAATTCCCTGAATAATTTCAATTTTGAAATCTAATTTATATATTCAAAACAAAACTTTCAGAAGCTCATTCTGTTGAAACTGAAATGGATAAAATTATAGTGAATACTATTGTAAATCTAGTTAAATATCATTATTGATAAAAATTATTTACCTTTATAATGATAATGTGAATTTAATTTTTACTGTAGAACAGCCTTGGAAATTAAAAAAAGTGTTCTTAATAAATGCATTTGAAAGTGACTGAAGTGAATTACAGTTCATAATTGCATCCAAACTACTTGTAGTCTCAATATTGTTCTCATCAGAATAGAGATGTAGTTGTCAAAATTTATATGTATATTTACATATATATACATATATGTGTGTATTTGTAAACAAGTTCTCTAGATTGTTAATGTACATGGTTCAAAACATTTTAAAATGTTTATTCAAAGTTCTCAATAAGTGGAGCTGGGGTTGTGGCTCAGCAGTAGAGCACTTGCCTAGCACATGCAAGGCCCTAGGGTCGATCCTCAGCACCATATAAAAATAAACAAATAAAATAAAGGTATTGGGTCTAACTACAACTAATATATATATATATATATATATATATATATATATATATATATATTCACACATATATATATATATACATACATAAATATAAAATATTTACTATAGCTCATGCTCATATATAAATATATATATGTATATATATATATATATATATATATATATATATATGCCTGTGTGTGTGTGTGTGTGTGTGTGTGTGTATATATATATATGTATTGGCTTGGGTCCAACTACAACTAATATATATATATATATATATATATATATATATATATATATATATACATATATAAATATAAAATATTTACTTTACCTCATATATATATATATATATATATACATACATATATGTGTGTGTGTATATATACATGTATTGGCTTGAAGCTTTGGAACAACTACAATTACTGAGAATAAGCTGGAATAAAAAAAATAAAGAAGAGAAAGAAAATAACTGATAAATCAAATGAGAGACCAAACAGATTTCAAGAATTAATTATTAAATTTTTAAATTAATTTCAATTATTTAAAATTTTTTAAATTGTTTTTTTGTTGTTTAATACTAGTTTGACTAATGGGAAGAATTTTTAATTGAGCTTTTAGTTTTCATTAGGTAATTTTACACTCCATATGAGATTAAAATAAAATTGAGATGACCTACAATTGAAATTTGGTAAACATTCTAAAAGATCCAATTTACTTTAGAATTTTTATTTTATAAAATTATTTATCCAAGAAAATCACTCTGAATCAAAACACAAAGATGTTATTTGTGAAAATATTTGAGGTAAAATTATTACACTTATACTGGGGATTGAACTCTGGAGGGTTCTACCTCTGAGCTACATCCCCTGATCCTCCTCTTTTAAAGTTTAGTTTGAGACACAGTCTTCCTAAGTTGCTCCTAGTCTAGTCTCATACCTAGAATCCTCCTGCCTCAGCCTCCCAAGTAGCTGAAATTACAGGCAAGTGCCACTTTATCTAGCTGAAGTATTTATTATTTTACAGTATGAAAATATTAGAATAACATCTTCCAATTACTAAAATTTTCTCTTGTGCTATGGGAACATTAGCATTTTAGAGAGAGGATATTGACAAGTCAAAATATTAATGTTTATAGAGAAATGTCAACTGAAGGAGTACTAATTTTTAACATAATAACCATATAATAAAATAAGCCTCAAGAATCAGTTCTTTGAATCCTGCCTTTACCCATTTTCATAGGTACATACCAGAGCATATTTTGTCACAAGGTTTGCAATAAAAATATTTTTTCAAACATTCTATACCAAATAGATATCAATGCTGCTAATGAGATTTTTTAAATATTTACTTTATCTCATGCTTCTATAATTTCTTTTTTTGTCATTTTTATAATTGCATATAATATGTGTAGATTTATAATAAATGTACACCTATTTATATGCATGTAGAAAATGTTTTTATTTTTAGGGTGCATAAAAATAATGCTTGGAGACCAATATAAGAAATGTATAGCTTCTCTTCTGAGACAGCCTATTGGAATAGAAGAACATGGCTGTGAAGGGATGATTTGTTCTATTAAGAAATGTTCAATCATTTCTGAAACACTGCCCAGTTCACTGGACATAGATGAAATACAGACATCCACAACAGATGGCTGCTGTGTTTTCACTCCAAAAAGAAGCCCAAGAGTAGCCATTGCATGTTGAATACAGACTGGTTTCTGGCAAGCAAAGACGTTTTAGTCTCTGGGAGAACTGAGGCCCAGGGACGCACTTCATGTGAGTCAGTGGCTTTACTAGACTTAGGCCACCTAACTCCTATCCTCCTTTTCTCTTCACCATGCTGGATGGTTCGTTTAAGGTTGGGTGTACGTAGGAGAGTACTGATTAGTAACTCATGTCATGATAATGAATCTCCTTTCTGCTGGATTTGTTCCTAAATGTTAAAAATTCTTTGCAGTCGGTTATCAGGAGACAGGAGGTTCATCACTCCTTAATAAATTATTGTCCTTACTTTTTAAAAAAAAATTTAGTTGTTGATAAACATTTATTATATTTTATTTATACGTGGTGCTAAGGATAGAACCCAGTTCCTCGCACGTGCTAGGCAAGTGCTCTACCACTGAGCTACAACCCCAGCCATGTCCTTACTTTTTAAGAAGCATATGAAACTGCTACAGATTCAGAAAATGGGACGTTTCTTACTTTTTCACATACTTATACTTTATAAATCAAAGTGTCCTGAATTGAGCATACTCTTATTTTCTGAATCCTCAAGACCTGGGAAAATGGATGCATGCAAGAAGTTACAAACTGTCAAATCAATAAACTAATTATTGACATAAACCTGCTCAATAATCCATGGGGATTTAGGGTACAAAGGCTCGAGTAAGTGGAATGAAATAATACAGAGGATTACTCTAAAATGTTGGTGAAACCCTGCATAAACCCATAATGAGAAAAGTTATCCCACTTTTTTTCCTCTTTATTGTGTGTATCCTTATGTGGCGTCTGGGCTTTACAAGTTGAAAAGGCTTTCCCCAGTTCCATTACCATTTCCTCTATTCAAAATCTAAACATTAAAATTTTTATTGTTTTGAGAAGAGCTTGGCACAAAAGAGGGGTCTATTTCAGAGTCATTTCAGAAAGAAAATATTTACCGTCCAAGTGAGTGGGCGCTGCAGTGGGCCCGGCTGGCATGTGGTGGGCAATGCAGGGAACTGAAAATACACCAAGAAATGCAGCCATAAAAACATCAGATATTTTGTTTTCCTATTTGAATTATCATGTGCAAAAGAGATAGGATATAAATAAGCAGTGAACTCTGATTCATCACATTTTAATATATTTGTTTTTGTAGTGCAGCTTGGCCAAAGAACTCAGGCTTATCACAGGAATTTCTGTCTCATACTCAACTGTCTACAATTAAGGAGGTTTCATGGAAAAACAAAAATTATTAATTGATTATATCCTTGGGAATTTACATGGATGGTGTTTTCTGAAAACACACTTTATGCACCCTTTCTACACTATCCCCATCTCAGGAACATTTAACTTTTATTATGTGGCCAATGAAGAAGGTAGACATGGATGACGCCACTTCACTCTAGGAATATAAGGCTTATGTAGGATAAACGAACATGCATTAACTCTCAATCACTTCTGAGCTGTGATTAAGTAAATGAAATAAACAAAATTTAAAAAGCTATAGCCTTCCCAGAAATACCAACAAAATTGAAGATGACAGCACTTTGACATGGAACAAAACAGCAGGCTTCAATTTTAGAACACTAATTATTTTTTTCTGTACCTAAGACACTTTCATAAACAAAAAGGAACACTTCATATTCTTAAAACCACCTATCTCAGTCAAAATATTTTGAAAGCTAAATCTTATAATGAAGCCTCATTAGCTTATGCTTCAATAAGCCAAGAGTGCTTTGGAAGCATTGAGTCAGATCTAATAGAACTCACGCTCTACAGTTATTCTCTGAAAAAATATATCCCCAATGGTGGGACAATGGGTTCAAGAAAGATAGCTTCAATACATAAAATGCAAATTAAAACCATTCTGCAGTTGTAAAATGTCCTGGAACACATGGTTGTATGAGTCATGCATACAACTTGCCAATTCTAATATAATTCCTTCTTAAATCTATACTGATGCTCTTCTTCACTCCTCAAACTTTTCTCTTTGGAGAAGAGTGAGATTATGTTGTCCTGACCCACTAATTCCACCACTACCCCCTCACATGCAATGTATACAGAGCTCTATACATGTTTAAGCCACTATGTTGGTTACTGCAATACTGTGAAAATAAACAAAAAGTACATTTAATACGATGATGCTGCAATTTAGTAAGGGAAAGAAGTACATAAACCATTAAATTATAAAGAAAAATATCTAAATTACTTGAGAGGTAGAAGCACACAGAGTAAAGAGTGTAATGAATATTTCAAAAAAAATGGTAGAAGGAATATGGAGATACATCTCTCTATCTGTATACCTATTATGTATAAAGATAGAGATATATAGATAACATGGATATAAAGGTTTGTAGATAACTGATATAAAGATACAGATATGGATGTAGAGGTTTATAGATAAACTAATGATTGAGACATAGGGTGCCCTTGCACCCTATCTTGGAATGATTGGTGCCAAACCATATATTGAAACAAGAAGTTATTCTATCTCAGCTCTATCTTCAAGGAGTCTATACCCTATGGAAGAAGACTAACATAAAAAATATTTAATCTTACCTTCCTTTTCCCTGTTTTTTTTTCAACACAAACACCATCAACATTTGTTTCATTTTATTTCATGCTATATGAGCTGGAAAGATGAATAATGCCACAGTCAAGAAGCACAGAGGTAGTGTTAAGTCACTCCCAATGGAGGCACCCTTCTTTTGTTAATAAAAACATTCTGTAAAAATTGTGCCTTCTTGCCACTGCTTGAAAAGAACATCAGAAGTTTCAAAACAAAATGCCAGAGGAGTTTAGCTCACCGTGAAGATTACTTCCATGTAAATATCCTTCTTTTTAATAAAGGTTTTTAACCCAGACCAGAGCAACAACAAAGGGCATAATGTAAGCCTAGACTTAAAAATCTTTAGAAACTTTTCTTGTTATTTTTGAAAAAAAGTTTCAAGATGAACTCATCTTTCTAAAGAGCATTTTGGATATTATACAGCTTACTTTATGTGGTTCACAAACTAAATTTAGATAATTATACTCAACCCTGAATTTAAGTTTTACAAGAATCTTTTTTTTTCTCTCATGGTGAGATTCTTTTGAAAACCTCAAAAGACTGATGCTTCAGTTTAGTAAGGGAAAGAAATAGATAAACCATTTTTGAGACTCAAAAGCTGAACCTCATTTTAATCCCTTTGAATTCTTAAGAATAAAAGCTATTCAAATAATTTGAAGACTTCTATCAAGAATCCTGGCACTTTTCCTGCAGATAAAAAAGGCATTCCTTTCTTCCCACATTCCAAACAGTGAAGGCGATGCAACTGTTTCCTAAACATAGATTTTTTTCTTCTCTGTTAACATTGCATAATTTTACACAATGTTATGTTGATTAATTGATCAAAAACTATGTAATATAATGCAAGAGCATTACACAGGACATGACACAGATGTACCTATTTAGTATTGTGATGGTATTTAGTTCTTCCTAGCTAAAATGTCATATTCTTGGGACAAGAACCATATCTAATTTTTAAAACAACAAGCAATTGTAGCAATCACATTCTTTTGGCATAGTAAGTATAATTACCAATATCTGCACCATAGTGAAAATTTCCTGAACACTTACATTGAGACAGGCATAATTCTAAGAATTTATTTCTCCTATCTCAATCATTACTGTCATTTTAGAAAGTAATTATTATTATCATACCCTTTTTACAGATGAGAAAACTCAGGCTGAGAGGAATATCCAATAAATATTATACATTTAAAACACTATTGAGGGGCTGGGGTTGTGGCTCAGCGGTAGAGCACTCACCTAGCACGTGCGAGACACTGAGTTCGATGCTCAGCACCACATAAAAGTAAATAAAATAAAGGTATTGTGTCCAGCTACAACTAAAAAATTTAATAAATAAATAAACGCTATTGAAACCTGAGCTATAGAGTTTTAGCTACAGCCTCAAATTCCAAGATGTGATCTAACTTTTTAAATTCACAAAGGAATTTTTAGAAATGTTTTAACAATTTCTGTCTCAGGACACAGAAGTGAATAAACAAGTGGTTTGAATTTTATATATACAATGGATGGAAATCTTGATAAATTATTCTTATTTCTCTATATTTTACTATTAGTTGAATATAGGAAATAATGGAACATTTTTTCAAAGTGCTGAGGAGAAACCCTGTTAATCTCAAATTCTATGTCTAGTTATATGAATCCTTATTGCCACAGTCTGGCTAGGCACAAAATCAGGAGCCACTCACAGCCTTGTAGATTCAAACAGCAATTCTTTATTCCCGACCTCTCACGGGCACTCTACACGCATGTTCTGGGGAAAATTCACTGGTCCACTCGGCTCTGCATCCCAAAATACTCTCTGAATCCCGCGAGAACTCAACGGGAACTAACTCAACGGGAACTCAAGGAGCGGGCGGGCGCCTGAGGCAGCAGGATACACCCTAAGCCTGGACCCACCCTAATCCAGCAGGATCCTCCCTAAACCCGATCCACCCTGGTCCTTGAGCAGGGTCACCTTTCTCAAACATTCATGCAATGTCACTGCAAATGACCTGGGTTCAAGGCAAGCCCATTTCCACAATGGAGAGTCCTCCCTCTAAGCAACATTGGGTAGGCTGACAAAGAAATTGCCATGCGTCATACCTACTTGGCAATGGCTCTCAGCACCTTATAAAAGATCTTTATAAGCCATTGTCCCTCTTGTCCTTCAGCCTTGTACCTCATGAGGATACAAAGTTCCTCCACTCCATCTCAAGATTACTTGAAAGCAACACACTCACCAGACCCTGAGCGCCCGGTAGATTGATTTTTGGTCTTCCCAGCCTCTAAAATATGTGAGAAAGTAAATTGCACTCCTTATAAATTCCCCAATCTGTGGTACTCTTTTATAGCATCATAAAACAATAACAACACAAAAAATTAGAAAACACTAATCACAAAAACAGCAAGTTCACTAAAAATGGACAAAAGGATGGGACACTTCAAATATGTGTGTGTGTACTTGTGTATACACACACACATATATACACACATACACACAATAGTCTCATTAAAAGATGCTCATAGTCTCCAATCTTCAGAGAAATGCAATGAAGATATCACTATAATCCTCTGAGGATTAAAATTTAAAAATTTATAATACTTCACATTAGAGAAGATATAGAATAACACTAAGTATTGTACACTGCTGGTAGGAATGTAAAGTGGTATAATTTTGTAAACAATGTTGCAGTTTCTTACAAAGATAAACATAACAAACATACGCTTACCACATAATTCAGTAATTATACTCTATGTATTTAGTGAAAAAAACCAAAAGTATGTCTATACAAGGATTTGTATACAATGTTCTTAGAAGATTTAGACATAGTTGCCCCGGAACAAAAACAACCAAATGCCCATAAACAATGTAAATCCATATATTGGAATATTAGTCAACATTTAAAAGAAATGGGCTAATAAAACATAGAATAATATATATGAATCTCAAAGGCTTTATGTTGAGTAAAAGAAGCAAGACACAAAAATTTCAACTATTTATATAAAATTCTTCATTATGCAAAACTAATCTATGGTGAAAAAGCAGATCTGTGATAGGGCTGTGTAACTGGCAAAGTTCACAAGGAATCTTTCAGAAGAGTGATAATGGTTACATAGATTTCACATTTGTTGAACTTCATCGACCTATATACTTGAAATAGGTGGATTTTATTGCAGGTAAATTTTTCCTCCATAAATTTGACCATTATGGTTTGGAGTAGTATCCATGAAAAGCTCGTGCATTGAAGACTTGGTCCCCAATGCAACAATGTCCAGAGGTGAGGCTTTGGGAATCAACTGGATCATGAGGACTCTAACCTCATCTGTGGATTAATCCATTGATAGCTGAATGGACTATTGGGAGGTGATGGAAACTATAGGCAGGTAGGGCATAATTATAGGAAATATGTCACTGGGGGCAGGTCTTTGGGGAGTATATCTTGTCCCTGGCCCCTTAATCTCTGCTTTCTTGTTGCCATTACCTTAGCAGCTTTTCTCTACCAAACCCTTCTGCCATGATATTCACCTTAGATCCAAGGCAGCATCCAACCAATTATGGACTGAAATGTCTGAAATCATGACAAAATAAATCTTTCCTCCTTTAAATTGATGTGTCAGGTATGTTGGTCACAGGAATGCAAAGCTAACACAATTATCATAAGTGATAACTTTGTAGCAGTTACTCTTTGGTAAACCAGTGATTTCTAAATTTTTATAAATGATTACCTAAGAGGAAAGGAATTATATCCATGAATCTAGGAATTTAGGAATGAATCCAAATGAA
The DNA here is from genome assembly GCF_021218885.2 of Marmota monax. Taxonomy (NCBI): domain Eukaryota; kingdom Metazoa; phylum Chordata; class Mammalia; order Rodentia; family Sciuridae; genus Marmota; species Marmota monax. The sequence goes on along the minus strand of NW_026694999.1, from coordinate 1,611,646 downwards.
TCTAATGGATCTACACCAAATATTGACTATATGTTAGATAAATAGATAGTGTGTATCTTAATATAAAAGTGAATCATTTAATTAAGCTGCTAAATTCAAGCTATAATGAACACTATACACTATATCACCCAAATCTGAAAACACAGGAGAAATTACATAAACTATATGCTTTTCAATAAATTTCAACAATACAGCTTTCAAAAGGTACTGTTCAAACACTAAAATGTACATTTTTTCAAGGGTACACAGCCATATTTTGTTCTTGGTTCCAAAATTTATGTGATTTTTGAAATTAACTAGCTCAATAAAAATAAACATAAAGATAAACTTTCTATAAATGCTTTCAGATATTCTTTAACACAACATCAGAATAGTAAAACCATTCCATATAATTTATCTTTCTTGGATTTATAATTCTAAAGCTAACATTTATGCCTCCAGGCACAATAACAAATTGTCTTGACAATTAAACTACTTTATTCTATATTACCTTATAGTTTCACTTTTGAAATTGTTATCTTAAACTAACTAGCCTTCTGTATATATCCTTAAAAATAATAATGCTAAAATTAAATTATTGCTTAAATTCCCACATTAGGTTCAAAGGTCACAACCAAGTATAAAATTCTAAAAAGGATACTAAGAACTGTTAATTTAAAAGGAATGATAATCTCTGTTCCATTTATACATGCATTTCTTGACTACTTGTTTTTTGGTTGTTTTTTTTTGTTTGTTTATTTGGTACGAGGGATTGAACCCAGGGCCCTTTATCACTGAACCACATCCCCAGTCCTTTTTATTTTTTATTTTGAGACAGGGTCTCACTAAGTTGCTTAGGGTCTTACCAAGTTGCTCAGGCTGGCCTTGAACTTGGCAAACATCCTGCCTCAGCTTCCTGAGTCACTAGGATTATAGGTATGAGCCACCATGCGCTGCGATTTCTTGACTGCGAAGATATCATTGCTAAAATTCCCTCCACAGTAGGCAAGGACACCTCAGGATGTAGTACTGTCCCTTCTGAGTTCCAATAGCACAATATACTGTTTAGACAGCATGGCTTTAAGTCACCATCCTTGAATTACGAAAGCTACTGCTACCTAAAAGCCACCCCCACCTCGCCACCACTGATCTCCTCCTTGGTAGTTCCCTTAGATATTGAGTTTGGTTGTTTATCACAGGTCTCATGAATTTCTCACTGGCCTTTGAGTGGTTATTAGGAAAAAGAAGCAAGACACTGCTCAGGGTAACTTATGGCAGTCAAAGGCACAGACCCTCAATATTAAAGTTACCCTCAAATAATAAAGAGCATCTATCCAACTTGACATTATCTGCTTTCCTACAGCCTCTCCCAAACCATTAAAAACATTGCTAGAACAAAAGAAATACTGAGAGAAATCAAAATTTTAGAAATTTCTGTTTTCAATACCAGTACAATAAAAAGAAATATATATGTGTGTGTATATATATATATATACATATATATATGTAAAGCTTATAAAGAAGAAATAAACATACTTAATATAAGGAATAAAATATGATGAATAAATTTAAAAATTATCATATTCCTGAATTCAAGAACTCATTAATATAAAGATATAATTTCTCAGCTAATTAATCTATCAATTCAATAAAATCCCAGTTAAAATTTTTACAATTTTATAGATTTTAGCCAACTAGAGTGCAGTTACCCTAAGAGCTAGGCTATTGCTCTACTTGTTCCATTCAGCAATACAGCATCTGACAGAAATCTAAGCAGCCAATAGGCACTCCATGAGTATTTTATGAATTAATAAATTAAATTAAATTAAATCTTAAAACAAAAAAATCTAAGAAAATATATATGAAATATCTCAAAATATTGTTATATGAAAAGATAGCATAACAAAATATAAAAGCAAAAAAGTAGAGAAAAAGATTGAAAAAAAAACCCAGTTTAAAACATCTATAGAGTGAATATACCATGAAGTTTTAAGATAAGCATATTACTAAGAAACTACTTGCTAAATTGTATTAGGAAAAGGATTAATATTTAAAATATATATAGAATTCCTAAAAGTAAGTGATAAAAAAGTAAATAAAGGATACAATAAATAAGTCACAGGAAATAGATATAAATATAAATGTCTTAATAATATGTGAAAATATGGACAATCTCAGAATCAAAGAAATTTAAATCAAAAGATACCTTTTTACTATATACCTATCATTAAGATTCATGATATCATTACTCAACATTCATGATAACATTACTAAACATTCAATATTGCCACAGGCAGAAAAAGCAGAAACCACCATCCACTTTTAATGTAACAAAAAAATGGAAATAGTTTGGGGGGGAAAGCAATTTATCAAAATATCAAAATTATAAATGTGCTTGTTCCTTAACTCAGCTGTTTCACTTGGTGAATTTGAACTCTGCAGAAATCATTACATACACTCAAGAAAATCTTTAAAAAATTCAAAACTAAAAAAAAAATTATAAAACTTGTATAGTGTGACTCAATTCATATCATGAATATATGGAAATATGCCTGATACATACAAATAGACCTGGTACTCTTCATGACAGTTATCACTTAAACTGTTTAATCAAGGAAGAAACTAGTCAATTAATAATTAGAAATATACCTGCAAATATCCAGTATGTTGATAATAGTGATTACCTACTTATTAGGGTTTAAAATGAAGGAGGGAAAATGTTGGGAGATATGAAGGAGACTATCACATTTTACTTTATATGTTTATTTGTTTTTTTTAACAAGTTGCATTTGAAATAATGAATTTAAAGTTAATTTAAATTAGCATCTAAACAAAGAGAATGGCTATTAAGATAACATTAATGTAAAGACACTAAGTTGAAAGCAAAGTCAACTTAAATGTGTAGTCCTGTTGAACAATGAATGAAAAACTGTACCCGAATTGACAAATGCCCTTAGAGCAAAAGCTAAAATCAAATAATGTAAATAGTTTGGCCAATAGGATGACTATCAATCAACTCATTCAATTCTGAAGTGGTTAATTAATCACTTCTATAGATGTGACCTCAAGTGAAACAGCAACATACAGTTTGAGTTTTATCCTTCTGTGTTATGCTAATCCTTCATGTTTTTTTTTATTGAAACAAATTTTAATGATTCACTGTCATTAAAATTGTTTTAAAATCTGCTTGTACCTGGGAATCTTCACCTGCTTAAAACTGTCAATTGAAGGTATCTGCGTGGAATTCTAAATTTCATCTTCCCACCTCTGCATTAGAGTTAGAATTCAAAAGAATGCTGAGAAGACCCAGTATTGTAGCAAATGAATACTACTCAGCTGCTGCCTGCCAGAGTACCCCGAGGGAGAATAAACAAACGCATGGAGCAATGTTCCTGTCAACAATTTTACTTCTAGAGTATTTGGAACTGTGAATGACTTATTAATCTGTGTTCTTGTAAAATCTGTATGTAAAATCTGTTACCCAAATTAAGGGATTTTCATGTCTCTTAAATCTTTACAGTTGTATTTCATAGAATTATGCTTTCCTGGCTGGTTTACATTTTCTGCCAAGCAAGTTAAAAATACCAAATGAGAAAGCCAATGTCTTCCCCAATAAAAGAGAGCCCACTCTCATCAATTTAAATGGCAATTAAGTAGTCCACTAATCTTAAGTCTATTTAACAATACAATATGCTTGATCTGTATGTCCATAAACTGCAATAGTAAGTCTGCCAGAAGGAAAAAGTCAGAATAAAATTCACTTGAAGATAAAATTTATTTTGTAATAAAGTGTATCTGAGTGGATACTTATCTTAGGTCTAGAACTAGAGTATGATGATTTTAAAGAGGAGCAAAAAGAAAACAAGTCTTGTCTTTGCAGCAGGAAATTTTTTCTTGTTTCTTTTACATTTATCTTCTTGACAGGCAGAAAAGCACTTCTAATTTGACAATTCTGGGTTTTCCCAGAAGCACAAATGGTACCTCAGGTCTACATGTATTATTTCTGTGAAAATGCACACATGCCATGAAGATCCTGGGCCAGGCTGGGTAGGAATACAGTAATTTTAGGGTCAGATCCGTGGTAGTTCATTCATTATTCTATAAAAGAAATGAACTTTTTATGATTGTGACCAGTTTTATCAGTGAAATTTGAAATGTCTTATAGACTACCCCCTTGTGAAATACATAAGAGATTTTAGATTAATGAACTCACAAAAGAACCATGTATTAATTGCTTTTGAAAATATGTGTATCTTCCCATGACTGCCAGTGTCAGTATGATTCAGGTATATTCTAGAGCAACCTCACAACCTGTAGTAAAAATTACCATGGAGACTGGGGATATAACTCAATGACAGAGTACTTGCCTACCATGAGCAAGGCTTTGGGTTCAATCCCCAGCACCTCAAATAAATAAATAAATAAGTACCTTGAACAATCAAACAAAAACCTGTGCCTCTAGGTTTAGAAAAAAAAATATATGGTAATTTTGTGAGGAACAATAATATTTAGGTTTATTATCACTTTACAAAGGCAGAAATGAAATATATTTTAATTAAGAATCAAATAGCATTTTCACAGTAATAATAAAATGTACATATAAATAACCATGTTCCAAAATCTCTATTGTTGATAATTATTGATATTTTATAATAGCTGCTCAGATACAAAATAATAATGGAAGTGAATATGTAATACTATGATGTTTTTTCTAATATCTGCTTTAACTAGATCAACATAGGATTATTGATAGAGAGCTAAGAAGCTAAATTTAAATTGGTCTACTGTTCCATCTCATTGTATGACATTGGGAGACATTACCTAGTGTCCCTAGTAAGAGTTTCAAATACATTAAGAAATACTAGGTTGCACTAAGTGATCTATAAGATCCTTTAAAAATTTTAACAAAGAGAATTTTGATACAAGTATTCCATGGTTTGTAACATATGAATGTCAAAGAGTGATTTCTGGTTAATCATTACAGCAATCTAGTAATTTCAGTTTCTAAATGACGAACATCCAATTATTATTGTTTTCCGATAAGAAAAAGATCATTAAATGTTAATAATTGCTATTAATATGTTAGGGATTATACTAATGTTGCCTAATTTGAATTCAACAGTCATATCTTAAAATTTTGTGTATCCATTATTTTAACATCAATCCACTTTAGAGACTTATTTTCATTTTAATAACAAATAACAGATAATAACAGATTTAGAATCATGTACAAATGTCTTTTTCAGACTATGTGGTAATAAAGTGCCAAAAAACAAGTTACAAGCTGTTTGTGGCCTAAGATATGCAAAGAATTAATTTTTGTGCTGGCATATACTGTAATTAGAAATGGTTCTGTGCATCATGATTAAGCCAGTAACTATGGAAACGCAAGCAGGAAAGGATGAGTGCAAAAGGAAAGAGTCTGAATAACTCAAAGAAGCTGTTTTCCATCTATTTATCTTTAAATCTTCATTATAAACACAACTATCTACAAAATGCATATCAATTTTATTCCAATTCCTATCTTTCATTTATAATAGATTAAAAATATATGCCTTAAACACACACACACACACACACACACACACACAGTATCAGCCAGAACAGACTTGGACTGTTATCACATTTGGAGAAATCACATTTAGAAAGCATACAGCTCTTAAAAAAAATATTACCAGGAGAACATTGTCACAATATATGCACATCTCCCTTGTTGTCACAGGGCTGCACAAAGAAAATGACAGAGCAGAAAATTCTTGGAAATTCACAGAATTTGGAGTCTTAGCTTTTTCATCACACATTTAGGCAAAACTACCTGTTTTATTTGCATCAGACAACCAGTTCACATTAATAGGCCACAAACACAAGTAGAAAAGCCACCAACCACAACCCATGCCCTAATAACATGTTTTACAGAGCATCCAAGGCAGTCTTTGAGGGATGTAAATTTAAAAGCCTTCATTTCAGATACCTTGAATCCTTAGGCTTCATGTATACATTTTGGTCCCAAAACCATGAAGTAATATGAGAAGTAATTAAAGCAGTTTCAGAGGAGAACATCAATCAAAACTAATTAAAGGTTTTTAAAGCCTTTTGAGAAGAGGTTATTTTTTTTTAATCATTATTGAGGCTAGAAAAGACTGTGATGAAGTCAGGTGTGTGTGTGTGTGTGTGAACAGCAATTATCTCCACAGAGACAAGACAGAAGAACAGAAATTTCAGGGAAAAAAAAAAGCCTTTAATTTATGGAATACCCTCTGTGCAGATAAAAGAAATTGAACACATCAACAAATAAGCTGTGGAAACTAACTGAATTTATTAAATAAGGGAAAAGTATCATGTTCTCATTTAGTATAAACAAGAACTCACTAAACACGCTCCCATGTATAAATTGAATGAATCTACAGCAAAGCCTCTGTGTAAAAGATTCCAAAATTTCTGCAGACTGTATCTGAATGTAAAGTTGATGAGGAACTTTATTTCAAAAATGGAAGAAAAATGAGTCTCGACTAAAATAGGGCAGAAAAAACTCCTCAATATTGTAGTAAGACTGTTAAACAATCGATGTGCATTAGTCAATGTTCATATCATCTTCCATTCACATATTCACTATGCCAAGCTACACTGAACATTGGCCCTGCGTCAAGTACTATTCTAGGTTTGGAGATGCACTCATGAACAAGAGGTATAAACGTGTCTCATAAAGCTTCCGTTCTTCTGAGGGACACATACAGTGAATTAATTAAAAATAAAATTAATTAATGAGATTAAATCCCTATCTCTCACCGTGCATAAAACTCAATTCAAAATGGATCAAGGACTTAGTAATACAACCAGAAACGCTGCATCTTATAGAATAAAAAATAGGCCCTAATCTCCATCATGTGGGATTAGGCCCCAACTTCCTTAATAAGATTCCTGTGGTACAAGAATTAAAATCAAGAATCAATAAATGGGATGGACTCAAACTAAAAAGCTTCTTCTCAGCAAAAGAAACAATGTGAGGTGAATAGAGAGCCTATATCTTGGGAATAAATCTTTACCCCTCACACATCAGATACAGCACTAATCACTAGGGTATATAAAGAACTCAAAAAGCTAAACATCAAAAACAAATAACCCAATCAATAAATGGGCCAATGACCTGAAGAGACACTTCTCAGAAGATGATGTACAATCAATCAACAAATACACGAAAAAAATGTTCATCATCTCTAGCAATTAGAGAAATGCAAATTAAAACCACTCTAAGATTTCATCTCACTCCTATAAGAATGGCAGCTATTATGAAGACAAACAACAATAAGTGTTGGCGAGGATGTGCGGGGAAAGGTACACTCACACATTGCTGGTGGGACTACAAATTGGTGCAGCCAATATGGAAAGCAGTATGGAGATTTCTTAGAAAATTGGGAATGGAACCACCATTTGACCCAGGTTTCCTCTCTCTTCAGTCTATATCCAAAGAACTTAAAAACAGCATGCTACAGGGACACAGCCACATCAATGTTTATAGCAGCACAATTCACAATAACTAAACTGTGGAATCAACCTAGATGCCCTTCAATAAATGAATGGATTAAAAAATGTGGCATATACACACAATGGAATATTATTTAGCAACAAAAGAAAATAAAATCATGGCATTTGCAGGTAAATGGATGGAGTTGGAGAAGATAATGATAAGTGAAGTTAGCCAATCCCCAAAAAACAAATGCCAAATGTTTTCTTTTATATAAGGAGGCTGATTTATAGTGGGATAGGGAGAGGGAGCATGGGAGGAATAGGGAAACTCTAGATAGGGCAGAAGGGTTGGAGGGGAAGGGCAGGGGCAGGGGGTAATTAATGATGGTGGAATGTGATGATCATTACTATCCAAAGTTACATGTATGAGGACACAAATTGGTGTGAATATACTGTGTATATAACCAGAGATATGAAAAATTGTGCTCTCTATATGTAATAAGAATTGTAATGCATTTTGCTGTCATATATAAATTTTAAAAATTACACAAAAAATAAATAGATAAATCGCATAGCAATTTAGATTGAGATAGTTCTGGAGTAAATAAATGGGTGATGTAGGAGTAAATAAATAGGTGATGTAATGAAGATGAACTTTGCTAGGTTGGTCGTGGAAGACCTTTCTGAGAAGAGGTTAGGTTTGGAGGTAGATGGTTCCTAGGAGCCAGCAAAGAGATGCAGAATATGCTAAGACAGGGAACAGTAAGAGCAATGTGGAGAGTCTGAGGCATAAAGAAGCAGCTCCCAACACTCTGAACAGGACTAGAAGAGGCAACAGAGGGGACTGATGACAGATAAGAGCAGGCCTGGTAGGTGTGCCAGGGGTTAAATGGTTTAAGTGTATCTATCTTCCCAACAAACTAAAGTGTTTTTGCCTTTTGGAATGGTTTCTAAGAAGATGCCTTTAAGAAAGATCAAATATGCTTAGTCATGCAGAACTTCTGCTTGGCTTCCGATGAGGAAGCCAAGATCAGAGATTACTGTGGAAGCCAGCTCAGGAAAGAAAGCAAAATAAAAAAAATAAAAAATAAAAAAAAGCCTGTTTTTGAAAAGTACTTCATGTATATGACAAAATAGAGAGGGTGCAGCTTTATTACTGCTTCTCCCAAGTCTTGCCTATCTTAATAATCATGTCCATTAAAATCCACTGGATACAATAAATGGAGCAAAGAATTTCTTTCTAATTTTCAAAATTTGAGTGCCATTGTACAACTTTAAAATCCAGATGAATAGCCTCTTTAAAGAAAAAAAACAACTAATAGCTCCTCAATATTTCAGGTTATTCATTTTTCGATTCTATTTAGCTTATTTTCCATTCGAACATTAAGCATTAGAAAATCTCTATGTGATTTCCACAGCAACCACTAGAGGGAAAACTTCTACTGAAGAAAGTTTAAAAAGTTTACTTATTTCATGTTTCAGGAAATCAAGAATAATGATGTGTTCAGGGTCAATTATTATTTTATTATTATTATTATTAAAAGCATATCATAAATCCAATATGCATTTTTAATTATTTCTGCTAATAATTATTAATTATGTTTTCCACAAATGCTTTTACATTCATTACCTTATTTGTATCTCCAAATAAATGGTTAGAAGAATAGACATTATTGTATTATAGTAATAAAAATTATACATAATTGTATAAAAACAAATGATTTAATCAAAGGCACCCAACATTTAGATTTCACAGTCAATATTAGAACTGAGGTCTGACTATTTTTTCCAAGTACATTATATTTTCTCTTCAAGAAAAAAAAATGATGGAAAAACTTTATAGTTTCAAGCTTCTCATGATATTGTAGATTTTTATGAAAACACCTTGAATATATAGACAGATATTATGAAATGTTTGGGTACATCAATATGTGAATGAAAAGCAGAGTGAACAAACGAAATTTTTCTTTTTCTCTACAACACTCTTGTCAACATAGCATCTTACAAAAATGATACTTACTGACTTCAATCACATCCCAGGTCAGAGTTAGTGACTGAAGAGGACATCTTAGAGTACTACTTACAGCTTAATAAGCCCTATGGAGAATAAGCCTTTGTGATTTTTTTTCTTCAGTATCGTAGTATCCTCATGATCTGGAATGAATGTGTCCCCCGAAATTCATATGTTGAAATCGTCATCTCCCAATATGATGACATTAGGGGTGAGGGCTTTGGGAGGTATTTAGGACATGAAGGTGTTGTATAGCCTCTCATGCATGGGAGTAGTTCCCCTGTGAGCAGAGACATGATTTTTCTTCCTGCCACATGAGGATACAATGAGAAGATGACCATCTGTGAAATAAGAGGAAGGCCCTCACCAAGAACCCAACCACACGGAAACCTTGATCTCAGACTCCCAGACTCCAGAACTATGCAAACTAAACATTTGTTTAAACCACCAGACTATGGTATTCTACCACAGCAGTCTAAACAAAGACACCACATCTTACTTAATCTCCTTTAAACTGTCTAACTTTAGAGAACCTAACCTCTGAAACCCTGATTATGCCACCAAATCTTTTATAATGCATTATAAAAATGAGAAATATATAAACATATCATACAGATTAATATAACCACAAAGGAGGGCAGAAATGATCAGTAGAAAAAGAGAAGAATTCCTTTCACAAGACTCTTGAAGCAGTTGCCACAAAGTTCTGCCATGATATCTTGTAGAAATAGATAAAGCAATCATGAAATTCATATGGAAAAACAAAAGATCCAGAATAGCAAAAGCAATTCTAAGCAGGAAGTGTGAATCTGGAGGTATAGCGATACCAGATCTCAAACTATACTACAGAGCAACAGTAACAAAAACAGCATGGTACTGGTACCAAAACAGGCAGGTGGATCAATGGTACAGAATAGAGGACACAGAGACCAATCCACAAAATTACAACTTTCTTATATTTGATAAAGGGGCTAAAAGCATGCAATGGAGGAAGGAGAGCATCTTCAACAAATGGTGCTGGGAAAATTGGAAATCCATATGCAACAAAATGAAACTGAATCCCTTTCTCTCGCCATGCACAAAAGTTAACTCAAAATGGATCAAGGAGCTAGATATCAAATCAGAGACACTGCGTCTGATAGAAGAAAAATTTGGCTACGATCTACATACTGTGGGGTCGGGCTCCAAATTCCTTAATAGGACGCCCATAGCCCAAGAGTTAATAACAAGAATAAACAAATGGGACCTACTTAAACTAAAAAGTTTTTTCTCAGCAAGAGAAACAATAAGAGAGGTAAATAGGGAGCCTACATCCTGGGAACAAATTTTTACCCCTCACACTTCAGATAGAGCCCTAATATCCAGAATATACAAAGAACTCAAAAAATTAAACAATAAGATAACAAATAACCCAATCAACAAATGGGCCAAGGACCTGAACAGACACTTCTCAGAGGAGGACATACAATCAATCAACAAGTACATGAAAAAATGTTCACCATCTCTAGCAGTCAGAGAAATGCAAATCAAAACCACCCTAAGATACCATCTCACTCCAGTAAGATTGGCAGCCATTATGAAGTCAAACAACAATAAGTGTTGGCGAGGATGTGGGGAAAAGGGTACACTTGTACATTGCTGGTGGGACTGCAAATTGGTGAGGCCAATTTGGAAAGCAGTATGGAGATTCCTGGGAAAGCTGGGAATGGATCCAACATTTGACCCAGCTATCGCCCTTCTTGGACTATTCCCTGAGGATCTTAAAAGAGTGTACTATAGGGATACTGCCACATCAATGATCATAGCGGCACAATTCACAATAGCTAGACTGTAGAACCAACCTAGATGCCCTTCAATAGATGAATGGATAAAAAAAAAATGTGCATTTATACACAATGGAGTATTACGCAGCAATAAAAAAATGACAAAATCATGAAATTTGCAGGGAAATGGATGGCATTAGAGCAGATTATGCTAAGTGAAGCTAGCCAATCCTTAAAAAACAAATGCCAAATGTCTTCTTTGATATAAAGAGAGTAACTAAGAACAGAACAGGGAGGAAGAGCATGAGGAAAAGATTAACATTAAACAGAGAAGAGTGGGGGGAGAGAAAGGGAGAGAGAAGGGAAATCATATGGAAATGGTAGGAGACCCTCAATGTTACACAAAATTACATATAAGAGGTTGTGAGGGGAAAGGGGAGGGGAAACAAGGAGAGAATTGAACAACAGCAGATGAGGTAGAGAGGGAAGATGGGAGGGGAGGGGAGGGGGGATAGTAGGGGATAGGAAAGGTAGCAGAATACAACAGTCACTAATATGCCATTATGTAAAAATGTGAGTGTGTAACCAATGTGATTCTGCAATTTGTATTTGGGGTAAAAATGGGAGTTCATAACCTACTTGAGTCAAATGTATGAAAGATGATATATCATGAGCTTTGTAATGTTTTGAACAACCAATAATTAAAAAAAAAAGTTCTGCCATGGATCTATGTCCCTTCCTATAAAATAATAATACTGTTTATAATAATAATTACCATCAATCAGTGTTACTATAGAAAGTAAAGGGCAGTTGTTGAATAAACTTTAGATCCTTGAAGATGATAATTTCCTAAGAACATGAATGCCCTTTTCCTAGTCTACCAATGAAGCTGCATTTTGGTGTCTTTGTGGGGGTGATGGGGAGGGGGAGGGATCTGGACATCTCTTCTTCCACAGCGAAACTCCCTTTATACTAGTAAGGAATTCATAAACAGCTGTTAAATTAAGCAGCTCCCTCAAACTTCCACATAACCCTAGCATATCATAAAATGGTTTCAAAAGAAATGCTCAGAAATATCAAAAGTAATTACCAATGGGTGGTATTAATAAAAATGATTTTGATGTTCTTTTTCATGCTTTTCTGTAATTTCTTATTTGTCTATAATAAAAACATTATGTTTTCATAAAAGTAAAGGTTTTTTATTAAAAGTCAATTTATATAAATTTCATATCTCATCTTAAAGGAATCACTAGCTATCTTTGGCATATATGTTGGGTCAAAAAGTTTGTTTTCTTAATTAAGAAAATTAATAAAGAGCTGTTTGACTGAATCGTACCTAGCACTCCTTGTTTCTTCTTATCAAAAGCTGACCTCAGAACAAATTCCTTGGAACCAACAAAAAAATGAGGGCGTATTCTTTGGCTGGTTCTCCCACAGTCCTTCAGCAGTTTGATTTTAAATGCATGAAGAAGATAAAGTTGAACTGATAGTCTTTATAGTATCTGTTCATTCTTCACATTTAGTACATTCCTTGAGTATATGTATTGCAAACAGCTTGTTTAAACATTATCTGACTATCTGCATTAAGTTGTTTGGATGATAATCCATGAAATCAAATAGGAAAAGCACTGGTAGCTTTCTGAGTCTCAAACCGTATGTCCAATGAATTTCACATGAGGGAAAGAAGATAAAATTCTTATTTAGTAGTCAGGCAACATATAAGCACCACTGAATGACAAATGACTTCATAAAGAAAAAAGAACTCCATCAGAAAATCTTAAAAGTACATATTGTATTCACACAAGGATGAACACAAAGTTCACTGTTAAGAAAAGCAATTCATTTGATAATGAATACCAGGGAGAAAATTCAATACACTTTGAGGAAGTGAATATATTTGCTTTCTACAGTATTGAGATATTTTAAGAGAAGGAACACCCACCCAAATGACACCTAAAAATATCATTAAAAAATAAATAAGTAAGCTATGGCATGGTGACACACACCTGTAATCCCAGTGTCTTCGGGTCACTGGAGGCTGAGGCAGGAGCATGGAAGTTTGAGACCAGCCTCAGCAACTTTGCAAGGCCCTGTTTCAAAATAAAAAGAGCTGGGGAGTGGTTCAGTGGTTAAGCACCCCAGGTTCAATCCTAAATAAATAAATAAAATCAGCTGTGACTGGTGAGCTATAACAAACATTTATTTTTACTCAAATTTTACTCAAATTATTTTAGTGACTTTATAAAAATTTCAATAATTGCAAGTTCCACTGACTCTTAAAATAGAAAGTTGCATGCACATAGCAATATTTCCTACACAACTATAGAGGCAATTCTAAAATATGAAAATAAAAATATACTTGTGCATTATTCCTGACTTAACAAAATGTAAATATTCCAGGTTCAACCACGAGTGTCAAGGAGAAGAATTGCAAAATCATTTCTGGTTATTGAAATGTGTTTCAAAAATGAAAACAAAAAAAAGCTCTGGAGAGTTTCATATATACTTTACTCTGAGAAGAACCTAGGACAATCTGCTCCAGTCAACCAACTGGGCAGTGCTATTTTTTGCTATGCCTAAGTGCGAAAAGACAAAATCCTAATTTAAGAAAAAAAATTATCTTAATAAAATATTTTAAATTGGCCCACAATACTTTTAAATGCCTTGGTTCTTCCTGTCATCTTAAATATTACTAGCAAGACTCTTAATATTCCTGCTAAAATTTCCAATCATAAATTCAACATTAATTTACAAAGTATCAAAAACATTTACATATGTCATGAAGTAGATTTTTCAAAATGAAAAGGGGTGGAAGGATATTGAATTTTAAAACATGGTATTTATAAGGCATACTTTCCCCATAATATTTAGAAAGGCTCTTTTGATTGGTTCAGACTTCTGTTACAGTGAATGCCACCGTTCCAAATGGCCACAGGAAAGGATGTTTCCTCTCTTTAACCTAGAATTTACTACTCGTCAATGTAACACATTAATAAATGTTTAAAAGCCTGGATCTCTCATCCTGCCTATTTCCCCCCCCCATGCGGGGGGGAATAATACCTTCTCTTGATGACTATCTATCTACCAAAGGAACCCTGAAATAAGCCATTTTTCTTTATAAATTTTTGCCTGTAGTTTTCAGTGGAAAAACTGAATGAAAGAAACATACATTGGGAATTCCTTGCTCAGTGGAAACAGAATTGAAGGTGGAGATCAAACATTAGAAACAGGTATTAACACTCAGGATTTCCATACCATCAGGTCCTGAACAGAGAAGTTAATGCAGCAGTCAGAGTTGAAAGAGCAGTGGCCTAGGAATCAGGCATTTCTGGATTGAATCCTCATTCTTCCAGTAACAGAGCAGATGACCTCTTAACCATCTGTGTCCCTAACCATCACTGTGGAGAACACCATGTACCTTGGAAGACTGTTCAAACAGTAAGGGATTAGGCATGTAAGTCACCTGAAATATGCACACATCATAATAAGTAGCTGATTACAAGTATGAATAGATTGCAACAATTTTCTGGGACAAAAAAAAAAAAAAAAAACCTAGCGCCAATCCCAGAATTATGTACCTTTATATAAATCAAGGCTTCGTCTACAACATTATTCTATATTTAGAATACCCAGAAAACTTCTAGTACTCATTAATTAATTCAGCAAAGCAGCAGGATATAAAATTAACACCCATAAATCAATTGCATTCAGCACATCAGTGATGAATCAACTGAAAGAGCAATTAAGAAAATTATCGAATTCACAATAGCCTTGAAAAAAAATAAAATATTTGGGAATCAATCTAACAAAAGCAGTGAAAGACCTCTACAATGAAAACTATAGAACACTAAAGAAAGAAATTGAAGAAGACCTTAGAAGAAGGAAAGATCTCCTACATTCTTGATAAGCAGAATGAATATTGGGATGGTACCAAAAGTGCTATACAGATTTAATGCAATTCCTATTAAAATTCCAAAGATGATTTTCATAGAAACAGAAAATTCATTTGGAAAAATAAGAGGTCTAAAATAGCCAAAGTGATCTTTAGTGAGAAAAGTGAAGCAGAAGGCATCACAATGCCAACTTTAAATTATACTAAAGAGCTAGAGTAATAAAAACAGCATGGCATTGGCACCAAAACACACATGAAGGGCAATGGTACAGAACAAAAGACACAGAGATAAACCCACATAAATACAGTTATCTCATACTAGACAAAGGCGCCATAAACATACATTGGAGAAAAGATAGCCTCTTCAACAAATGGTGCTGGGAAAGCTGGAAAATGAAATTATGTAGCAAAATGAAATTAAACCCCTTTCTGTCACGCTGCACAAAACTCAACTCAAAGTGGATCAAAGACCTAGGTGTTAGACCAGAGACCCTGAGCCTACCAGAAGAAAATATAGGCCAAACTCTCCATCATGTTGGCTTAGGAATCAAATTCCTCAACAAGACTCCTAAATCACAAGGAGTAAAATCAAGAATAAGTAAATGAGATGATATCAAACTAAAAAGCTTCTTCACAGCAAAGGAAGAGTATGAAGACAAAGCCTACAGAATGGGAGAAAATTTTTGCCCCCTGAACCTCAGACAGAGCATTAATCTCCAGGATATGTCAAGAACTCAATAAACAAATAATCCAATCAATAAATGGGTGAAAAAAGAACTGAACAGATACTTCACAGAAGAAGAAACACAGCTGGTCAAAAAAATATATGAAAAAGTGTTCAACATCTCTAGCAATTAGGGAAATGCAAATTAAAACTATACTGAAATTTCATCTCACTGCAGACAGAATGGCAATTATAAAGAATACAAATAACAATAAATGTTGGTGAGGATGTAGGGGAAAAGGTACACTCGTACATTGCTGGTGGGATTGCAAATTGGTGCAACCACTCCGGAAAGCAGTTTGGAGATTCCTCAGAAAACTTGGGACAGAACCACCATTTGACCCAGTTAACCCACTCCTCAGTATATACCCAAAGGACTCAAAATCAGCATACTCTAGTGACACAACCACATCAATATTTATAGTAGCTCAATACACAATAGCTAAGCTATGGAACCAACCTTGGTGTCTTTGAACAGATGAATGGATAAAGAAAATATGGTACACATACACAATGAAATATTACTCAGCCATAAAAAATAATGAAATTATGGTATTTGCCAGTAAATGAATGGAACTGGAGATTATCATGTTAAGTGAAATAAACCAATCCCAAAAGCCAAAGGCTGAATCTTCTCTCCAATGTGCAAATGCTAACACACAATAAGGTGGGGAGGAAAAAAAGTTCACTGTATTAAACAAAAGAGAATGAAGGGAAGTGGGGGGATGGGACTGGGGAAACACAGTAGAATTAATTGGACATAGCTTCCTTATACTTATATATGAATACACGACCAGTGTAACTCAACATCATGCACAACCACAAGAATGGGACATTACACTCCATGTATGTATAATATGTCAAACTATACTCTACTGTCATGTATGTCTAAAAATAACAAATAAAAAATAAATACAATCTGAAAAAAATCAAGGCTTCCTCACATTTATATTACTGAGATAATTGTATTCCTCTTCATGAAGGGTGTTTTTGAATGAAATTAAGATTTAAATTGGTGAACTCTAAGTAAATAAATTGCCCTCCATGATGTGGGTGGATCTGCACTACTGTGTCTCCTGGTCTTCAGCTAGCCAGGTCACACTGCAGGTTGAGGACTCACTAGACCCTATAATCATGTGAGTCAATTCCTTCTCTCTCTCTCTCTCTCTCTCTCTCTCTCCCTCCCTCTATTTCTTTGGAGAACCGTGACTAATATAATTATATTCAAGGGCATAGGTGAGCCAACCATTACCGGAGACATGAAACTAAAACACTCCCTTTCAAAGGCCAAAAATCTCTTCAACTTTCTAACTTTCTCTTATGTTGGAAATATTGCATGTATACAACAGAAACAAATATTTAAGACAAGGGTGGGGCTGTAGCTCAGTGGTAGAGCGCTTGCCTTGTACGCATGAGGCACTGGGTTCCATCCTCAGCACCACATATAAATAAAGTAACAATGATATTGTGTCTATCTACAACTAAGAAAATATTTAAAAAAAATATTTAGGACAAAAGAAACATATTCCTCAAGGGGGCTCTAATAGAGGTTTAGTTCTATGTCCACAGTACTACAAAATTAGATGTCCAGGAATCCTAGAACCATGTTCTGAACTGCAGAATGAAATTCTATCATAGATGGTGGCATAAGGCAGGGATCACAATATGTATATCCCCAAAGGAATTAGGTAAGGTATCATTCAATTATTTTCTCAGGTCCTCATTGTGACAAGAAACTGATGTCACAGCTACACTGCCTTCTTGGGAAAGGACTGTTCTAACATAAATTTTTAAATTCTTCCATCTAAACGACATATAATTAGGAATATTAGAGAGCATTAATCCATTCTCCCATTCCACAGATATTTTTTTGTGCAAATATTTGTATAAGTGCTTTCCCAGAACCCATTAAGTCATACAATAATATAATGAGTCATCCTGTCCACTGCAAAGTCCAGGTCTGCTATAGTACAATGGCCAAAGAAAACAGAAATCCCCTTGTCATAAGAGTTAAATAATGGCAAGGTTCTGCTTTGATTCCAGAACACAATCTGTATTCTAAATAACTGCAATCCTAAATTTTATAAAATAATAAGGGATATCAAAGGGCAGGGGAATTTTACTCAACATCAAAGAAGTTCCCAGAATTGTGTACTTTTTGCAGCTGAAAAACCTATAAATATACTCCATTGGAACCTCTGCTATATCATGACGATTTTCCACAGAGAGGTATT
Source organism: Marmota monax (assembly GCF_021218885.2). Taxonomy (NCBI): domain Eukaryota; kingdom Metazoa; phylum Chordata; class Mammalia; order Rodentia; family Sciuridae; genus Marmota; species Marmota monax. The sequence continues at coordinate 1,593,579 of NW_026694999.1, read as the reverse complement.
CTAAAGCAGTGATCATTTGTGAAATAGATGTGAAAATGGCTCAGGAAACAGCATTTTCAGACACCTAAATGATTTCCCTTTTGAGACATGAAGCACAAAGCTTTTGAGAAGAATGAAGTTTTTAGCCACAGTAAAAGAAGCCAATTGCCTATAAAGCAGTATATGGTAGAAATTTACTTGATGCTTCCCTTAATTACCAGTATTCTTAGTTATAATCATTTTATTATTTTATTGTGAGACACCATATAACTCTGAAGCTTGCAAGACACATGGTAGATTTACACAGCATATTAAAACTTCCATGAAGCCAGGTATGTGCCAGTAATCCAGTTACTCTGGAGTCTGAGACAGGAAGATTACAAGTTTGAGGGCAGCCAGAGCAATTTTCAGAGAGTATATCTCAAAATAAGATGGAATTTTAAAAGGCTGAGGAGGTAGCTCAGTGGTAAAGTGATCTGGGGTTTAATTCTCAGTACTAGGGGGAAAAAAAAACAGAAAACCTGCCAAGGTGACTGTTAAATTGGAGTTAGGATAGTAACCTAATTGGTTTAAAAACATTTTTTTTTGCAGTCATAATAAACACCAACAGCATAGATCTCAGGGTGAAACAAACTTGTCCAATTAAATATGTTCAGTCCTCTTCTGACCCGGTCTATACTTTGACTTTACCTAAAGAGTCAGTGCAGTATAGGAATGTGTTGTCTAGTAAGGTAGATATCAGTCACATGTAGCTATTTAAATTTGAATTAATAAAAATTAAAATGCATTTGCTCAGGTGCCCTGTCTACATTTCAAGTGCTCGATAACTACTGTGGTACTGGAGAACTCAGAGAACATTTTCAACACCCCAGAAAGTTCCACTGGATAGTACTGCTTCCTTGGTTATGTGTGTAGTCCCTGCTGTGAAGCAACCTCAAATACAAATCCCAGCTCAAACTCTTTTTTTTTTAATTTTTGTTTTTTTAGTTGTAGATGGACACAATATCTTTATTTATTTATATGTGGTGCTGAGGATTCAGCCCAGCGCCTCGAACACATGCAAGGCATGCACTCTACCGCTCAGGCATGACCCAGCACCTCCAGTTCAAACTCTTAAGAGCAATATTAGCTTAAGCAAAAGTTTCCTCACCTCTCTCTGCCAGCTTCCTCATCTGTAAAACAAAGACAATAAAACAAATAGAATTGTAATCAATAGGTATATAGAGTACTTAGAACAATGACTAGAAAGCAGTAAACATGACACTGAGTGTTATCTCATTTTCTCACTTTAAAAGTCTAGGAAAGTCTAGAAGAGTTCAAAGACAAGCCCTAGGAGAGTCCAAGGATCAGTGAATCTGAGATCATAAGATGGTCATCTCTGGATAGAGATAGAAGTCATCATTTCTCTTCCTCACTTCAATACATTTTTATGTTCTGAAACATGGTCAGTTTAAAAAAATAAGGTATCTATGACTGTAAAGTTATCCTTTATAGTCCAATTGTATCCCTGCACCTGTTACTCAGAGGACTTCATATGTCTCTATGTCTGAGTCTTTAAAAATGATCTGGACCTAACACATTTTCTATTTAACTAGGAAAAGAGAAACATCTTCTCTGGTTGTCTGGTAGCAAAGAGCTATCAGATGAGCAAAAGAGATTATCGATAGTACTGAGAAAGTAGTTCAGGAGCTAGGAGAATCTTATAATTAAGTCAAGGGGACAGATAATGTTATTAAATAGTTTAAAAACCCTATATCAATTTGTGGATCCAATGTAAATTCCACATTTTTGCTTAAGGATCCTGAGATGTAAAAAGAAATATCCCTCCTCTCCAACGCACAATGCCTGGAAGTTCAAGTACCTTGGCTTTGGCCACAGAGATTTTTCCACAACTAGACAAAGGCTACACTTCATTTTTCAGTCTTGTGCTAGAAAGGAATTTCTGGGATGATAGCTTTTCCACTTGTATCAACAGGATAATACCACACCTCTTCCTGGGGTCCACGGGAAAAAGCAAAGTCTAGTTAGTTCATTGGAGAAATAGCTGATTTCATTGTCTCATGTCCCCCCCTTTTTTTTTCTCAAGAAATATTCCATAATAGAAAACATGTTCTGAAAAATCAGAAAATGACAGCCTTATGAAATCAAGTCCCCCAGGTTCCAATCCCAGATGCACAACTTACTCGCTCTGACCTTGTAGAAAAGGGTAACAATATTCAACCCTTGGGACTTTGGTAAGACTGAAATAAACTATTACATTTAAATCGTTTGGAACAGCATCTGGGTACATTTGATGTCTGAGTACATTTGCTCAAATATGATGGTAGCTATGGTAGATTTTGGTCAGTATAAAAGTAAAGAAATATCTTTTCAGGCAGATTTTATTTTGATATTGTTTTATTTATTTGTTTATTTATAAACTAAAATAGAACTTAATGATAAATATATATATATATATATGATTGCTTCACAATTTCACCAAAAGTTCACCTGATTTTTCTCTACCTCATTAAATTCCCTTTGCCTTAATGTCCTTTTTTTTTTTTTTTTGATAGCAGGGACTGACCCAGGGGTGCTTAACCACTGAGCTATACTCCCAGCCCTTGTTTTAATGTTTTACTCTAAGACAGGGTCTGTGTTGCTTAGGGCCTCCCTAAGTAGCTGAAGCTGGTTTTGAACTTTTGATTTCCTCCCTCAGACTCTTGAGCCACTGGGATTACAGGTGTACACCATCACACCTTGTCCTTCGCACTCATGCTTGTCATCATTTCTTAAATCTTAACTTTGAGTTTGTTTGCTTATATCTAGGAACTTGTATATTGATAAGATACTAAAATTTTTATAATTTTTAAATAAATAATCTGCATAATTTCACTCTGTCAAATTCTAAGTTACCTCTTGTTCAAAGAAGATTTTTAAAAATTACTTAGGCCCAGATTCAATGAAAAAGGAAATAATCCACCAGTTAAACTGTATTAGGCAGTATTCAATTGATTCAGCTTAAATTAAAAGTATAAAAGGAAGTTGATCAATCTATCCTCTGACCCTTACTTTTAAACTTTTAAGCATTCTTTCTAACTGAATACTATACTATATTCTTAAACAATGTAATGTAATTTTAATCCCAATTATATTTGAAGAAAACAAAATGCAAATTTAACAGAGGCAGAGAGGGAGAATGAGGACCATTTGGTAGAAAGAATAATGTGATGATATTCATTACTCTGTAACACAAACATGAGAATCAAATAAATCTCTTATTCTAGTAGAGTACACAGAATCAGTGATTTCTTCATAATACTTTAGTGGGGGAAGTATCAGAAAGTGCATGCTTTGTACTGGAATAAGTATATCAAAATACTGATGCTTGTTGAGCACAGTGGCACACAACTATAATCCTAGTGACTCTGGAGGCTGAGGTAGGAGGATTTCAAATTGAAGGCCAGCCTCAGCAATTTAGAGAGACCCTATTTCAAAATTTAAAAAAAAAATGTAATGAAAAGGAACTGGGGATTCAGCTCAGTGGTAAAAACCACCCCTGGGTTCAATCCAGTGCCAAAGGAAAAAAACTAAAACTAAAATACAGATACCCCTCAACTTGCAATGGTATTAATCTTGATAAATCCATCATAAGTTGTTGAAAGATTCTAAGTTAATAATGCATGTCATACACCTTAAGCTACCTAGTATCTAACTTAGCAACACAGTAGGACACTGTAGAGTATTAGTGGTTGACCAGGAACTGCAGGTTGGATGGGAGAAGATCCAAATTCAAAATTCAAAGTATGGTTTCTACTGAATGCACACTGCTTTCACATCATCCTAAAGCTGAAAAATCATAAGTTGAAACATTATAAGTCAGGGACCATCTGTATATTTAACAATTGTTCAAATAAAATGTATGCAGAAGAGGAATGGTGGGGTGGGGTGGGGGGCTGCTCTCCAGAAAAGCTTGCAAAAGAACAAGTTCTTATGAGCATGTAGCTTTGAAATGTCTACAATTGAATGCTTGGGTTTAAAGGAGGATGAAAAATGAAGATACAAACATAATGGACACATTTTACCCATTATGAGATCCCTGGATCCCTCACTGGGTTTCCTTCAGTTTTCTTTTCTTCCACCCTATAACCCCCACCTACAAAACTTATTGATCCAAAACTTTGTACTTCACACCAAATACTAAGATAGATATCAAAGAAATATATGACAAGGATACCTCCTCTCAAGGAACTATATTCATTAATTTGTATGCTAATTGAACAAATCTATAAGTTCCCACTTTGTATCTAGAAAGCAGGCACTCTACAGAATAGTCAGAAGAAATACTGCAATCCCTGCTCATGAACAATCAAAAGACTGGTTGAAAATACAAATGAAAGGATTCTGATGACAATATGTGGAAATTGTCTGAGAAATAGGAACACGAAGGTTGAGCAAGACAATCAAGCAAACAGAGATGGAGTAGAAGAAAGTGGGTCATCATGCTAATGATTAAAATATTATCATTTATTTTATATTAGGCATGATGATCAGAGTTAAGTATTTGCTGGATATGTAAGGATCTACAGGAAGAAGGAAAAAGAGTCAACACTGACACATCTTTTTCAGAGTTCTGCAGAATTCAAAAATCCAAAGAGTCATGGCAAAGTGTGTGCACAGGTAAAGGTTGTGCATCAGATGAATAAGGAAATGAAGGAAAGACTCTGAGGGCCTCTTGGCACGCTAAAGATCACAAAGTTAATAAGGAGTCACAGGAGGGGTTAGCCTGGTGGGATGGCTGATTAGTTTGACATTTATAGATTAGCACAGAAAGAAGATAGTTCTGGGGGCAAAGGAAGATGTGTTCATAATCCAGGCACAAAATAAAAGCATAAATTATGGCTGTTGCAATGGAAAAGGCAGAGATGATAAGATTCGCAAGTTAAAGGTTAATTTGCAAGTTAAAATCATGGGTTTTATTGTTTCAGAAGTGGAATGACTCTGTGCTATAAATTAGATGCCCACCGGCTGCTGAAAAAGAGAGGAGATGAGTGTCACTTATGTAGAAAAACTTAATAAACGCAATAACCAGAGCCCAGCATGCTTCTCTCTCGATAATGGAGTCTCAGTATCTTGGCTGTTACATAGCCACTCCAGGGCAGATTTCTAAAGAATGATATGGGCCAAGAAGAATCCCAGCTTTTCCTTCTCTGAATTTCATGGAAAGTGGTATAAATATCAAAAGCACTAAATTATTTATTTTCTATGCCTTTAAAAAATAGCCAGCAAATATAAAAAGTGTAAAGCTATGAAAACAATTCCTCGGAAAATTATGAATGCATATCACTATATTTTGGAAGTACACCTGCAAAACAGCATCATGAAATAAAGCATGGAACACTTTACTGAACTTGTCCAATAAGCCCAAACTCATGTAACCAGACCTAATACTGGGCACTATAAGAATAGCCTACAATCTGAAAAACACAAATACTGAAAACTATCACGAAAATCTGTTTGGCAGCAAACTTTTTGATAAAAATGCATTTGTAAAAAAGTAGGAAACTTCTTGAAGAGGTCCAAAGGCTGGGGAAGGTCAAGAGGATGTGATAAAAAATTACTGCATGAGTTTTCAAATCAAAGTAGAGTGCAGTTTAACAAGTGCATTTTATAACTATTTTTATGAAAATAAAATGTAATGAATATCATAAAACAGCACAATAAATAAATAAGGAGAAACGAAATTTTTATAAACAGTTTCTGTAGCATAGTCTAAGTTAGAACAATATTTTCAAACAAAATATTGAAGAATTTAAATAAAAATACAGAATACCTTTTTGAGTTAAGTCTTGGGATACCAGAAATGCAGGAGAAAACTCATCAGTTATAATAACTATAACTAATCCAAAGCAAATTCCAAAGTGTCAGAGTGCCTTTTCCCCCATTGTTCCAAGAAAACCAAAGTCAACATCAAACAGTGATCCCTTTAAATATGTAGAAGGGCAATATTAAAAATAAAAATTTTACATAATGTTACATAAATTTTCCAGATTTGTGAAATTGAAATCAGTGGATTAAATGTGTTTGTTAATTCTCTAAAAACCCAAAGTAATTTATCTGCCTTATGCTGATCAATATTTAAAAGAAATAATTATATAAAAAGCAACCTATTTTCTTTCTGCTCTTGCCTTTCTAACATTTATGCAACTTTGGTCCCAGCACGTTATCAATATTTCAGTGTTTCAGAATAAATAGGGATGATAGAGCATTGTTTATCTTTTTGATTTCCTGTACAAAGCTATTTGGCACAAATAAAATACCTGAATGGTATCATTCATCTAAAAAGTACTTGAATGGTAGCCAAATAAAGTAAAAAGCTCCACAAACTTTAGGAAAGCATTGTTCATTGTTGTTCATTCAGAGGCAAGTCTGCTGTTCTATACAGCATTAGATTTCAGATCTACATACTGCAATTATATTTCAAGGGTATTTTCAAAGCCTCCATCATTGAGAACCATAAAGCAGCTTTCAAAATCTCTTTATAAATTCATTTGCTGGGTGACATGTAGAAATGGCCAAAACTGTATTTTAAAGAATGATTTTCTTCCCTCCTCCCTTGACCAGAAACACACATTTCCATAGATCTGTGGAGGTCCCTAGAGATTATTTGCCTCTGGTCACATTGAGAATATATTAGCAGCCCATTAAGCTTGAAATGAACTATAGTGTTATCCACCAACATCTGTGTTATCTACTTTGCCACAGCACTAAGGTTTCCAAAGGAAGCATCACTGACATTAAAGAAAGCTTCGATGACATTAAAGGAAGCTTTTTATTTCATCCTATGAAGCCACAGTTTAGTCTTTTGCTATTGCCCTTACAAAAAGCTATTCTAATTCATTTTCCTCCCCAACAAAAAGAATGAAAATTTCTCATCTTCATATGAAGGCTCAATTTCACATGCCTGCAAATGGGATAAATTAATGAAGAATATAATTAGTGTCTGAATACATAATAAACTCTCCAGGAATCTCAGGGGTGGTGATGGTGGTGGTGGTGGTGGTGTGTGTGTGTTTAACACTTCCATTTAATCTACTGTCCAAAAGACCATACACTCTGTGCCTTCCTCTATCCCGACTGGTGGCACTGCAAATTGGTGCAACCACTCTGAAAAACAGTAGGGAGATTCCTTAAAAACTTGGAATGGAATGACCATTTGACCCATCTATCCCACTCCTCAGTATATATCCAAAGGACTTAAAATCAGCATACTATATTGACACAGCCAAATCAATGTTCGTAGTAGCTCAATTCACAATAGCTAAACTGTGGAATCAATCTAGATGCCCTTCAACAGATGAATGGATAAAAAAAACGGTGGTACATATATGCATAATAGAATGTTATTCAGCATTAAAAGAGAATAAAATTATGGCATTTGCAGGTAAATGTATGGAGTTGAAGAAGATCACACTAAGCAAAGTAAACCAATCCCCCCCCCCAAAAAAAGGGTGAATATTCTCTCTGAAAAATGGATGCTGACCCATAATGGGGGTAGAAAAGATGGTGGAATAAGATGAACATCCTTACCCTGGGTACATGTATGATTACACGTGTGGTGTGACTCTACATCATGTACAACTAAAGAAATGAAAGTTGCACTCCATTTGTATACAATGAATTGAAATGCATGCTGCTATCATGTATAACTAATTAGAACAAATATAAATAAATAAAAGGCCATTAGTTGAAATGCAGGGTAGATGAAAGAAAGACCATACTATACAATGTAATCAATTCAAGAAATATTAACTGACTATATAAAGGGTGAAAAAAGACTGAACACTGTCATCACAAGTAGTGACAAATGTTTTAATGGACAGATATGCTTAACCTGACTTGATCATTACACAATATAGAACATATCAAAATATCCCGAGCTATTCACCAACATGTACCATGGGTCAATTAAAAGAATAAAGCGTTTCAAACAGAAAACAGTTTGCAAGATGTAGAAACACAAAATAATTATATAAGTAAAATTATTTGCAAAATTACTGGTGCTTCTTTTATATATTTCCTTTGGATATATAACCAGTAGTGGGATTCCCAGATCATATGGTAGTTCTATTTTTATTTTTTAAGGGAATTCCATACTGTTTTCCATAATGTCTGTACTTACTTATCTTTCCACCAACAGGGCACAAGAGTTCCCCTTTCTCCATATCTTTGCCAGCATTTTTCACTTTTAAATTTGATTTTATTAGCATTCTAACTGGGATGAAATGATACCTCAGTCTGTTATATGGAAAGGTGATCCTAGTAAAAAATGTTGTACCATATAATTCAAAATAGCTAGAAGAAAGGATTTTGAATGTTTTCATCACAAAGAAATGATAAATGCTTGAGATGATGGATAAACTAAATATTATGAGTTGATCAATGTACAATATATAAATATCATCCCGTATCCCATAAAGATGCATAATTACCATCTGTCAACAAATCAAATTGCTGGGAATGAGGGCAGGAAATTATAGAGAAGTCTTAATATTCATATTTCATAACATGTAAGTCCCCATTTTCATAAATGAAAGCACAGTTTAATATCTCACTTAAATATTTTAATATGTTTAATAGTCTATCCATGAGAAGAGCTCACAATATATCTAGCTTTACATTTTTTGAGGTACTGTGAATTGCAATATGATAGCCTGTCATTCATATAAAAATGATTCTCTACACACACAGACACTCACACTTGAAGCAATTCAATACATACATGCAATTCAAGGATTTCTGCAATTGCAGAGGTTTACTAAAAATTATCTTAAACAAAGATAACAGAAAAGATGAGCAAAGCAGCATACTTTTTAAAAAAATCCCCAAAAAACAAATGCCAAATGTTTTCTCTGATATAAGGAGGCTGACTCATAGTGGTGTAGGGAGGGGGAGCAGGAGAGGAATAGATGAACTCTAGATAGGGCAGAGGGGTGGGAGGGAAAGGGAGGAGGCAGGCAGCTAGCAAGGATGGTGGAATGTGATGAACATCATTATCCAAAGTACATGTATGAAGACACGAATTGATGTCATATATACAACCAGAGATATGAAAAAATTGTGCTGTATATGTGTAATAAGAATTGTAATGCATTCTGCTGTCATTTATTTTTTTTAAAAATCAATTAAAAAAGAAAAGAAAACTAAGAATTTGGGGGTGGCACTAGTTCACTCAATACAGATGTATGGTTATAAACAATGAGTTTTAGAACCAGGCTTTGTCATTCTGTATGACAATTGTTGAAATTGGACATATTCCTGCCTCACCACCATTACCCATTCCTGCTACACACACACACATACAAATCCATGCAAAATTATCAGAATGAAAAGAAACATTTTAAAGATAGCATAGAAAATGAATGATCATACCTCTAAAATGGCCAAGGGGGCTTTAATTATAATGATTGACATTAATGTAGGAAATCACTGTTAGATATTGTTCTAAGCAACTTATATATTTAATCTTTACCATGGAACTGTGAATTGGAAACCATTGTCCACATCCCATTTTACAGAAAATTGAAATACAGAGAGATTAAATAATTGGACCAAGGTTACTCATTCACTGAGTAGTGCCCTTATCAAATAACACAAAATCATTGCCAAATAGTCTACTTTGGAATTCACAAATGTCCTGACTTACGTCCTTAAATAAGCTCCTATGCAGATCGGAACCAATATGTTCTATTTAAACTTTTTTTAAATGGAATTGACAAACTTGGATTAGTTTTTTTTAATAACTTGGATATAATAATGTAACAACTTTTTTAGAATTATAAGAGAGAAATTAAAAGTCCAGGCATAGAGTTTTGTGATGAGTCAGATATTGCTTTGATTCCTTCAGGATTTCAGAATCCTCATTATTAACTTCACTGTGTGGAAATCCCCTGAAAAAAGTAAATAAGTAAAGAGGGTATAACTTTGATTTAGACACTGTAGCACTGTGTGACTAAAATTCACATTTTAAAACATCATAATATAATAGAGCCATGTATTAGCTTTTTGATGCTAGATGACACAATTAACTTTTATAGGCTTGACCTATAAAATATAAAAATAAAACTGAACAATTTCAAAGATTTCATCAAATTCTAACAATCCAGAACATTGTTAGGTTAAAATGTATAAAATGTAAGTTATTTTTAACTACAAGTGTGTTTTAATTCTGGAGAAAAAAATCTAATTGAAGGTTATAGATACTTTTTCATATTTTTAATATGAAAAGAGTAAATAATATCATTTGATGCTTATATGTATACTATTTAGTGCACGAAAATATGTACCTTATACAATAATAACACTAATTTGGGTATCCTAAGCTTTAGCAATACAGTATTCTAATTCCTGAAACTTCATTAATCCAAACTTTCTTACAAAGTAGCTGAAATTATAAAACACTTTTTGAGTGATGAACTGTAATTTCAGACATTATCATCTGGTTAACATTATCATCTCATCAATTTCATACAAAACCCCTTACGGGATCATTTCACCATATCTAATTATGGAGAGAGGAACCTAGGCATTTCAAAATATACCCAGAGAATTCTGTTCTTCTTAAAGACCTGCCCTCAGGGGAAATATTTTACAGGACCTTAACTTACCTGGAAGAAGGGAAAGCCCCAACTCCATCCCACTCAGTCTTCCTGTCTCCCTCAAGGATAGAAGAAGAACGAGGATAAAAGGCACAGGCTCATTAAAAGACTAAAGTCTAATCATCATATCAACAGGACTCTTGTATGACAGGGAGGTGCGACTTAAGACCTACACATCTCACACCTAACTTATGAAATTTCCAGGAAAACTTAAAGACAAAGGGAAATAAAAACAAGAACTCCAGAGAAAATTTTTAGTCTGACACTGTGGCTACAGCAAATAGAAACATGGGCTAATTCCTAACCATATAAACATGAACCTCACACTTAAGCCCTATTCACCTCATTTATTCTCAGCAATCCATGATGTTCTCCTTTCAACAAAAAATACCAGGTACACTAAGACACACACACACACACACACACACACACACACACAGTATTGCAACCATCAGAACCAAACTCAAAATTGGCAGATATGTTGGGATTAACACACTATAAATTTAAAACAATGGTGATCAATAGACTAGGGACTCTAATGAATAAAGTAAATGGCATGCCAAAACTGTGAGGTAATGTAAACAAAACGGTGAGCGCCAAGAATCTAAAAAGTGCTAGAAATTTTAAAAAAAGAAAAAAGAAAAAAAACCCTTAACAATGGATTGGACACAGTCAATGATCAGTGAGCTTAAATTTTTTTCAATAGAAATTTAGGATGTTGAAATGCAAGGGGAAAAAGATGATGGAACAAAATCGAACTGTAGGACAATTACAAAAGGCATAGATATGCATAATGGGAATATGAGAAGAAAACACAAAAGGAACACAAGAAATATTTGAAGCAACTGACTGACAGTTCCCTAAATTAATGTCAGACACCAAATCACAGATCTAGGATGCTGACAGAAAATCAAGCAGGATAACAAACAAAACAAAAATGAAACCTGGGAACATCATACTCAAATTTGAGAAAATCAAAAAGAGAGAAAATATTGAAAGAAATTGGGGCAATGAGGGACCCACCTAAAGAGTAGTAAAGATAAGAATTATGTCAAATTTCTCTCCAAAACTATGCAAACTGGAAGAAAATAAATATTTTTTAAATAAAATATTAAATTTGAACAGAAAAAAATCTAAAATTATTTTCAAAGTGGATCTTTATTAAAAAACTAAACATTGAAGGAATTTGTCACCAGTAGATTTGTTAAAAGAAGTTCTTCTGAAAATTTGTTAAAAGAAGTTCTTCTGAAAGAAGGAAAATTATATCAGAAACTCAGATCTACGTTAAGAAAGAAAGAGCATTAAAGATGGAATAAATAAAAGTAAAATGAAACATTTTAATTTTCTTATTTTAAATTTATCTTGTAGATAGACGTTTGTTCAAAATAATAATAGCACCAATTACTGAGTGATCAGATATATGGGTAAGTGAAATGAATGACACCCATGTTATATGGATAACATGGAAGAACTTGGGATGATTTGTTAAAAGGCAATTGTATTAAACGTGGAAGTATTAAATGTTAAGTGGAGTTAAATAGTGTCGTGTTCTTTGAGAGTAGACTAGGACTAGTTAAAAAGATATATTGCAAGCTCAAAGGCAACCACTAAAAAGTGTTTTTAGGATGTATAATTTATAGACTAAGAAAGTAGAAAAATGAAATCATACTAAATCCTCAATTAAACCCAGAAAAGGAAGAAAAACAGGACAAAAAATATGCCAACAAGGAGCAATAAAAGCAAATATAAAATAGTAACAAAAACAAACATTGTAGAAAATAATCCAATTATATAAATGACCACATTAAATGTCAAGGGTTTAAATACATAAATTTAAAAAAGAAAGAAATAGAGATTCAAATATATAAAAAACTGCACACAACTATATGTTGTCTACAAAATTCTCATTTAAATATAAACAAAGGTAGATGAAACTAGGTTAGGCAAAAGATACATGATGCTATTATTAATTTATTAGGGCTACCAAATAAAGTACCATAGAATGTGTGACTAAAATATCAGAAATTTATTTTCCCACAGTTCTGGAAGCTAGAAGTCCAAGATGAAAGGGTCAGCCGTGTTGGCTTGTTCTAAGGCCTCTCTCCTTGTCCTGTAGATGGCCATAACCTCTTGCCTTTGCCTTCACAGGGTCTTCCCTCTTTGTGTTCCTATGTCCTAGTTTCCTCTTGTTATAAGGACTACATTCATATTTGATTAGTGCCACCCTAATAACCTCATTTTAATTCAATTACCTTTTTTAAGACCTTATCTCTAAATACAAGCACATTCTGAATTTTGAGGCACACAATTCAGCCCATAATACTGCCACCACAAATCAAAAGAAGCCCATAGTAGTTGTATTAATTTCAGATAATAGACTGAAGGGCAAGGAAAGTTATCAGGAGTAAAAAGGGGCATTACATGACAATAAAGGGGCCAATTCTCCAGAAGACATAATAATCCTTAATATGCATGCACCTAACCACAGATTTTCAATATATGAGGCAAAAACTAATAGAACTGCAAAGATAAAAAGAAAAATCCACTATTATAGTTGGAGACTTATCAGTGATTGGCAGAAGGCAGATAAGCAGTGAACTAAACAACACAAACAGCTGAATCTACTTAGCATGTTTAGGACACTTCATAGTATCAGAATATGCATTCTTCTCAGGTTCATACAGAATATTCACCAATCTTCTTTGTCTGTTTTCTATTGCTGTAATTAAATACCACAGATAGGAACACACATTTATTTGGCTCACAGTTTTCAAGGTCAGGAAATTCAAGATTTTGTGGCTATATTTAGTGAGGTCCTTTTTCCTGGTGGAGAAATCTATGCAAACTCCCAGAACAGATTAGGGCACCACTTGGTGAAAGGAACTGACCATCTTAGATCAGATTTCACCTCCTCTTCTTTTAAACCCTCAGTCTTATGGGACTAGGGCCCCATCCTTACTGTCTCACTTAACTTTAATTTCTTCCCCAAAGTATTACATCCAAATACCATAGTTGGACTGGATTTTCACTATCTTAGTATCATAGTAGCCATTAAATTTCAGCATGACTTTTTGTGTAGACATTCAGAACACAGCATCAGTAGAGACAGCAATTTGTGTCTAAGAACACACCTTAACAAATGTGAAAGAAAAGAAATCATATAAAATGTGCTCCCTGACCAAAAGGGAATGAAACTAGAAATCAATAACAAAGAAAAAGCTATGAATCAATACAGAAGGATCATTATTGATTAAAAAGAAATTTCAATCATGAATTCATATATTAGAAAAGAAGAAATACCTAAAATCAATTATCTAAGCTTCCACCCCAGGAAATTAGAAAATTAGAAATGAAATCTAAAGTAAATAATAATAATAATAATAATAATAGACATAGTAAAAATTTTTTAAAAATTTAAAAGATGTAGTAAAAATTAAAAATGTATGCAAGGCTGATTCAACATTCAAAAATTGATGAAGCTAATTTATCACATCAGTAAGCAAAGAATAAAAATCACATGATCTTATCAATAGATAAAGAAAAAGCATTTAACAAACCTAATACCCCCTCATGATAAAAATTCTCAGCAAATTAGGAACAGAGGTAAACTTTCTCAACTTGATAAAGAATACCTCCAAAAACCCTACAGATAACATCATATTTAATGGTAAGAAACTAAAAGCTTTCCTGGGATAAGGGAAAAATGGCCCTCTCACCATTCCTTTACAACAAAGTAATGGAAATTTAGCTAATACATTAAGACTACTAAAGCCATCAAAGCAAGTAAAAGGTATAAAGATTGGGAAAGACAATTGTATTGCATAAGCAGATAACGTCATTTTCTATTGATAAAATCTTAAAGAATCAAGAAATAAACTATTGGAATTAATTAGTGATTATTGTAAAGTTGCAGGATACAAGGTTAATTTACAATAGTAATTTTCTAACATATCAGCAATGACATTTGGAATTCAAAATTGAAAAAAAACTACCATTCACATTAGTATCAGTAAAATTAACTACTTAGGTATAAATATAACAAAATTTGCACAATATCTATATAAAACGGTACATAACCCTAATAAATCAAAGAAGATCTAAATAATGGAGAGATTTATTCCATGGACATGGATAGGAAGACTCAGTACTTTCAAGATGTCATTTCTTCCCATTTGATATATATATTCAAATGCAATACTAATCAAAATCCCAGCTACCTATTTGTGAATGTCAAAAACCTAATTATGAGATTATATGGATTGGCAGCTCTGCCCCTTGGGCTCCAAATTCCTCAATAGGACACCCATAGCACAAAAGTTAATAACTAGAATCAACAAATGGGACTTACTCAAACTAAAAAGTTTTTTCTCAGCAAAAGAAACAATGAGAGGTAAATAGGGAGCCTACATCCTGGGAACAAATCTTTACTCCTCACACTTCAGATAGAGCCCTAATATCCAGAGTATACAAAGAGCTCAAAAAATTAAACAATAAGATAACAAATAACCCAATCAACAAATGGGCCAAGGACCTGAACAGACACTTCTCAGAGGAGGACATACACTCAATCAACAAGTACATGAAAAAATGCTCACCATCTCTAGCAGTCAGAGAAATGCAAATCAAAACCACCCTAAGATACCATCTCACTCCAGTAAGATTGGCAGCCATTATGAAGTCAAACAACAACAAGTGCACGGGAGCCGGAACTTCCCTGGCCCGGGGCTAGGAGCCCATGGAAACTGCTTCTCGGTCCGGGTCCTGCTGAGGGCCGGTCAGGACTCACCCGTTGCTTTGGTTGCCCGGCAAGGGGAACGAAATGCTGCCATTCGCATAGGATACCAACATGGCAGAGATCTGATGTCATCAGAAAGCGGCGGAGGAGAGAACTTCATCAATACCAGCGGCAACATAAACAGTTGGTCTCCTGGTAGGGGGGGTGAGGCACAGACACCCGAGTCTCCTCAATTTGTCGTCGACCCAGAGGGGAAGAGACGGGCCGCCGCCAGCACCCGGAGCAGGCCCAGCGGCTCGCCAGCGTGGTGACCGCATGACCCCAATTGGAGAGGGGGCGGACCGGAGCCGCCACCCGCACCCGCAAGGTGGGCAGACCCGCGACCCAGTGGTACATGGGCGTGGTAGGAGGGGCAGGGCAGAGCCGCCGTTCGCGCTTGCAGGTAAACAGACCTGTGACAGCCTGGCGGGTCAGGCCCAGTGGCCTGCCAGTGTGGTACACACATCACCCCAACTGGAGTAGGGGCAGAGCAGATCCTTCTCCCATGCCCGGATCAGGCCCTGCTGGTGTGGTGGTCACGTGACCCCAATTGGAGTGGGGGCGGAGCGGAACCGCCACCCGTGCCCGCAGGGTGAGCAGACCTGTGACCAACCTGCAGATCAGGCCCAGGGGTCCGCAGGCGTGGTAGGAGGGGCAGGGCAGATCCGCCGCCCGCGCCTCCAAGGTAGGCAGACCTGCAACAGACTGGCGGATCAGGCCCAGGAGCCTGCCGGCGTGGTACACACACCACCCTAATTGGAGTAGGGGCAGAGCAAAGTCGCCGCCCATGCCAGGAACAGGCCCACCGTCCTGCAGGCGGGGTAGTCACGACACCCCAATTGGAGTAGGGGCAGAGCAGAGCCTCCACCTGTGCCCGAAAGGTGGGCAGATCTGCGACCGACCAGCGGGACAGGCCCAGTGGCCTGCCGGTATGACAGACACGTCACCCCATTTGGAGTAGGGGCAGAGTAGAGCCGCCACCCGCGCCTGCAGGGTAGGCAAACCTGCAACCGACCGGCAGATCAGGCCCGGTGGCCTGCCGGCGTGGTACACTTGTCACCCCAATTGGAGTAGCGGTAGAACAGAGCCACCGCCAGCGCCCAGAACAGGCCCAGTGACCTGCCGGCGTGGTAGCCACAACACCCCAATTGGAATAAGGAGAGAGCAGAGCCGCCGCCCGCACCTGCAGGAAAGATACTAAAGCAGTATGAAAAGACAAGGAAAGAAAGGACCACAAGCAATGCAGGTCAACACAACTTTAGAAGAGATAACAGCTGCAGCAGATGGAATGTCAGATAAAGAATTCAGGATATACATGCTTCAGATGATCTGGAGTATCAAGGAAGACATTAAACAGCAAAATCAGACAATGAAAGATCACCTTGACAATGAATTACGCAAACAAATCCAGGAAGCAAAGGATCAACTATACAGGGAGATAGAGGTTATAAAAAACAAACAAACAGAAATCCTAGAAATGCAGGAAGCAATAAACCAACTTAAAAACTCAATGGAGAATACTACCAGCAGAGTAGAACACTTAGAAGATAGAACATCAGACAATGAAGACAAAGTATTTCAACTGGAAAAGAACATAGACAGCTCAGCAAGACTGTTAAGAAACCATGAGCAGAACATCCAAGAAATATGGGATAACATTAAGAGACCAAACTTAAGAGTCATTGGGATACAGGAAGGTACAGAGCTCCAAACCAAAGGAATGAGCAGTCTATTCAATGAAATAATATGAGAAAACTTCCCAGACTTGAAGAATGAGACAGAATCCCAAATCCTAGAAGCCTACAGGACGCCAAATGTGCAAAATCATAAGAGACCCACACCTAGACACATTATAATGAAGATGCCCAACATACAGAATAAGGAGAGAATTTTAAAAGCTACAAGAGAAAGGAAGCAGATTACATTTAGGGGTAAGCCAATCAGGATAACAGCTGATATTTCAACACAGACTCTGAAAGCTAGAAGATGCTGGAATAACATTTCAAACACTGAAAGAAAATGGGTTCCAACCAAGAATTGTGTATCCAGCGAAATTAAGCTTCAGGATGGAAGATGAAATTAAAACCTTCCACGATAAACAAAAGTTTAAAGAATTCGCAGCTAGAAAACCATCTCTTCAAAACATCCTCGCCAAAGCATTACAGGAAGAGGAAATGGAAAATAACAATGAAAACCAACATTGGGAGGTAGGACAGTAAAGGGGGGGGGTGGAAATAATCAAAAAGGAAAACAAACCATGTTTAGTAACAGAAATAAACAAATATGGCTGGAAGAACAACCCATATCTCAATAATAACCCTAAATGTTAATGGCTTAAACTCACCAATTAAGAGACACAGGCTAGTAGAATGGACCCAACAATATGCTGCCTACAGGAGATGCATTTGATAGGAAAAGATATACATAGGCTGAAAGTGAAAGGTTGGGAAAAATCATATCACTCATATGGACTTCGGAAACAAGCAGGAGTGTCCATACTCATATCAAATAAAATAGATTTCAAGCCAAAGTTAATCAAAAGGGATAAAGAGGGACACTACATACTGCTTAAGGGAACCATACACCAACAAGACATAACAATCATAAATATTTATGCCCCAAACAATGGTGCAGCTATGTTCCTCAAACAAACTCTTCTCAAGTTCAAGAGTCTAATAGACCACCATACCATTATCACGGGAGACTTCAACACACCTCTCTCGCCACTGGACAGATCTTCCAAACAAAAGTTGAATAAGGAAACCATAGAACTCAATAACACAATTAATAACCTAGACCTAATTGACATATATAGAGTATACCACCCAACATCAAGCAGTTACACTTTTTTCTCAGCAGCACATGGATCCTTCTCAAAAATAGATCATATATTATGTCACAGGGCAACTCTTAGACAATGTAAAGAAGTAGAGATAATACCATGCATCTTATCTGATCATAATGGAATGAAACTGAAAATCAACGATAAAAGAAGGAAGGAAAAAGCATACATCACTTGGAGAATGAACAATAGGTTACTGAATGATCAATGGGTTATAGAAGACATCAAGGAGGAAATTAAAAAATTCTTAGAGATAAATGAAAACACAGACACAACATATCGGAATCTATGGGACACATTGAAAGCAGTTTTAAGAGGAAAATTCATTGCTTGGAGTTCATTCCTTAAAAAAAGAAAAAACCAACAAATAAATGATCTCATACTTTATCTCAAAATCCTTGAAAAAGAAGAGCAAAACAACAGCAAAAGAAGTAGAAGGCAAGAAATAATTAAAATCAGAGCTGAAATTAATGAAATCGAAACAAAAGAAACAATTGAAAAAATTGACAAAACTAAAAGTTGGTTCTTTGAAAAAATAAACAAAATCGACAGACCCTTAGCAGTGCTAGCGAAGAGAAGAAGAGAGAGAACTCAAATTACTAGCATACGGGATGAAAAAGGCAATATCACAACAGACACTTCAGAAATACAGAAGATAATCAAAAACTATTTTGAATCCTTATACTCCAATAAATTAGAAGATAGTGAAGGCATAGATAAATTTCTTAAGTCATATGATCTGCCCAGATTGAGTCAGGAGGATATAGAAAACCTAAACAGACCAATATCAATTGAGGAAATAGAAGAAACCATAAAAAGACTACCAACTAAGAAAAGCCCAGGACCGGATGGGTATACAGCAGAATTTTACAAAACCATTAAAGAAGAACTAATACCAATACTTTTCAAGCTACTTCAGGAAATAGAAAAGGAGGGAGAACTTCCAAATTCATTCTATGAGGCCAACATCACCCTGATACCTAAACCAGACAAAGACACTTCAAAGAAAGAAAACTACAGACCAATATCTCTAATGAACCTAGATGCAAAAATCCTCAATAAAATTCTGGCGAATCGGATACAAAAACATATCAAAAAAATTGTAAACCATGATCAAGTAGGATTCATCCCTGGGATGCAAGGCTGGTTCAATATACGGAAATCAATAAATGTTATTCACCACATCAATAGACTTAAAAATAAGAACCATATGATCATCTCAATAGATGCGGAAAAAGCATTCGACAAAGTACAGCATCCCTTTATGTTCAAAACTCTAGAAAAACTAGGGATAACAGGAACATACCTCAATATTGTAAAAGCAATCTATGCTAAGCCTCAGGCTAGCATCATTCTGAATGGAGAAAAACTGAAGGCATTCCCTCTAAACTCTGGAACAAGACAGGGATGCCCTCTCTCTCCACTTCTGTTCAACATAGTTCTCAAAACACTGGCCAGAGCAATTAGACAGACGAAAGAAATTAAAGGCATCAAAATAGGAAAAGAAGAACTTAAATTATCACTATTTGCAGATGATATGATTCTATACCTACCAGACCCAAAAGGCTCTACAAAGAAACTAGTAGAGCTAATAAATGAATTCAGCAAAGTGGCAGGATATAAAATCAACACGCATAAATCAAAGGCATTCCTGTATATCAGCGACAAATGCTCTGAAATGGAAGTGAGGCAACCACTCCATTCAAAATATCTTCAAAAAAAATAAAATACTTGGGAATCAACCTAACAAAAGAGGTGAAAGACTTATACAATGAAAACTACAGAACCCTAAAGAGAGAAATAGAAGAAGATCTTAGAAGATGGAAAAATATACCCTGTTCATGGATAGGCAGAACTAACATCATCAAAATGGCGATATTACCAAAAGTTCTCTATAGGTTTAATGCAATGCCAATCAAAATCCCAACGGCATTTCTTGTAGAAATAGAGAAAGCAATCATGAAATTCATATGGAAAAATAAAAGACCCAGAATAGCAAAAACAATGCTAAGCAGGAAGTGTGAATCAGGCGGTATAGCGATACCAGACTTCAAACTATACTACAGAGCAATAGTAACAAAAACAGCATGGTACTGGTACCAAAACAGGCGGGTGGACCAATGGTACAGAATAGAGGACACAGAAACCAATCCACAAAACTACAACTATCTTATATTTGATAAAGGGGCTAAAAGCATGCAATGGAGGAAGGATAGCATCTTCAACAAATGGTTCTGGGAAAACTGGAAATCCATATGCAACAAAATGAAACTGAATCCCTTTCTCTCGCCATGCACAAAAGTGAATTCAAAATGGATCAAGGAGCTTGATATCAAATCAGAGATGCGCCGTCTGATAGAAGAAAAAGTTGGCTACGATCTACATACTGTGGGGTCGGGCTCCAAATTCCTCAATAGGACACCCATAGCACAAAAGTTAATAACTAGAATCAACAAATGGGACTTACTCAAACTAAAAAGTTTTTTTTCTCAGCAAAAGAAACAATAAGAGAGGTAAATAGGGAGCCTACACCCTGGGAACAAATCTTTACTCCTCACACTTCAGATAGAGCCCTAATATCCAGAGTATACAAAGAACTCAAAAAATTAGACAATAAGAGAACAAACAACCCAATCAACAAATGGGCCAAGGACCTGAACAGACACTTCTCAGAGGAGGACATACACTCAATCAACAAGTACATGAAAAAATGCTCACCATCTCTAGCAGTCAGAGAAATGCAAATCAAAACCACCCTAAGATACCATCTCACTCCAGTAAGATTGGCAGCCATTATGAAGTCAAACAACAACAAGTGCTGGCGAGGATGTGGGGAAAAGGGTACACTTGTACATTGCTGGTGGGACTGCAAATTGGTGCAGCCAATTTGGAAAGCAGTATGGAGATTTCTTGGAAAGCTGGGAATGGAGCCACCATTTGACCCAGCTATTCCCCTTCTTGGTCTATTCCCTAAAGACCTAAAAAGAGCATGCTACAGGGACACTGCTACATCGATGTTCATAGCAGCACAGTTCACAATAGCAAGACTCTGGAACCAACCTAGATGTCCTTCAATAGACGAATGGATAAAAAAAATGTGGCATTTATACACAATGGAGTATTACTCTGCATTAAAAAATGACAAAATCATAGAATTTACAGGGAAATGGATGGCATTAGAGCAAATTATGCTAAGTGAAGCTAGCCAATCCCTGAAAAACAAATGCCAAATGTCTTCTTTGATATAAGGAGAGTAACTAAGATCAGAGTAGGGACAAAGAGCAGGAGAAGAAGATTAACATTTAACAGGGATGAGAGGTGGGAGGGAATGGGAGAGAGAAGGGAAATTGCATGGTAATGGAAGGAGACCCTCAGGGTTATACAGTGGAGGGGGTAGAGAGAGAGGAGGGGAGGGGAGGGGAGAGGTGGGGAGGGGGGAGGGTGGAGGATAGGAAAGGCAGCGGAGCACAACAGACACTAGTATCGCAATATGTAAATCAATGGATGTGTAACTGATGTGATTCTGCAATCTGTGTATGGGGTGAAGGTGGGAGTTCATAACCCACTTGAATCAAAGTGTGGAATATGATATGTCAAGAAATTTGTAATGTTTTGAACAACCCACAATAAAAAATTAAAAATAAAAAAAAAGTGAATATAAACACAGTTATTACATTTTCATTTAAATTAACTCAAAGTGTATCATAGACTAAACATAAAATATCGAACTATAAAAGTCCTAGAAGATAACATAGAAGATAAATGTAGGTGATTTTGGTTTTGTTTGAGAATTTTTAAGTAGAAAACCAAAGTATGATCCATGAAGGAAAATATTAATAAGATGGTCTTCATTAAAATCAAAATTTTCTGCTCTGTGGAAAATGATATAAAGAGAATGAAAAGAAAAGCCAGAAGTTAGGAGAAAATCTCTACAAAACACATATTTGATGAAGGTATGATATTCAAAATACACAATGATTTCTTAAAACAGTCACAATTAAAAAAAACAACTCAATAAAAACATGCACAATACATCTGGACGTATACCTCATCAAGGAAGACAGAGAGATTTCACATAAGCATATGAAAAGAGGCTCCACATCACATGTCATTTGAAGCACACAAATTATAACACCAGAAAGATACGTTTATACAACTGTGAGAATGGCAAAATCCAAAATACAGATAATACCAAATGCTGACAAGGATATAGAGAAACAGAAGCATTCATGCATTTCTGGGCTGAAGGAATGTAAAGTGGTATAGCCAGTTTGGAAGAGAGTTTGGCAGAGCCTATAAAACTAAACATACTCTTTAACAAATGATCCAGCAATCATGCTTCTCAGTATTTTCCAACATGAGCTGGAAGCGTATGTTCACACAAAAACCTGAAAAAGGATATTTGTATTAGTTTCACTCACAATTGCAAAATCCTGGAAGCAACCAAGATGTCCTTCAGTGGGTGAATGAATAAACAATGGTATATCATACAATGCAGTATTTTATAGCAATAAAAAGTAATAAAAAAAACATGAAAAGACATGAAGAAAACTTAAATGCATATAATTAAATGAACAAGCCAATCTCAAAAGGCTACATACTATGTGTTCCCAACTCTATTACATTCTGGAAAAGACAAAGCTATGAAGACAGTTAAAAAGTTCACTGGCGGCCAGAGACCAGTGTAATGCAGGAAGAGATGAACACATGAAATACAGGGAGTTTTTAGAAAAGAAAATCTATTCCAAATGTTACTATGAAGGAAGCTATGTGTCATGTGTCGTTATATCCTTGTAAAACCCATAGAGGGTGCAACACCAAGAGTGAACTCTTATGCAAATTATGGACTTTATTTAATAATAATGTATCCGTATCAGTTTATCATTTTTAGCAGAAGACCTGATATCGCTGGTTACCACTTACAAGTCCTGCTTCCTCACATGTTGAAACATAACATTAGAGAAGCATGCCGAGGCAAGCATATAAAGCAGGGTTTATTTAAAAAGAGGTAACAGACATCTCCCAGGAAGGAGTAAGGGACTATAGTAGGTATCCTTGTATCCCAAGAAATGAGAGTGGTCTGCCTCTTTTATACATCCTAGATTTTCTTTGTTTTCCTGCTCTCTTCCCCCTTATCTCTCTCCTACCTGCATAAGTGACTACGCCCAGGAGATGCTCCAGTAGAATGGCCAAAAGGTGAGAAGCAGATGGACAGGAGGGGCCAAGGTGGAAAGATCCAGGAAGGAAGTGGGACACACAGTGCATTAACAACTTTTTAAACTCCCTATAGGGAGGGACAATCCCTGGGACAGGTTACTTTAGCAACAGATTGGAGCAGGGGCAGATTATTTTGATAAGGGTGGAGGAAGATTAGCATTTCAATTCCTCAGGGGTGGTTTCCAACTTCCCAGAACCAAATTGGCCTCCATTCTCCAGATCTGACCCTTGCCTATCTGCCAGTCTTTAATTCTGGCTTCAGTGCCACACTAATGCAAAACACTAATAGTACTAGAAATCTATGTGTGATCTATGTGTGGAGGAGTAAAGGAGTAAACAGGAATTTTATGTACTTTCTGTTCAATTATTGTTGTGAATCAAAACTGCTCTAAAGAGTAAGGCCTATTAATCTTTTTTAAATACCACAGAACAGCAGACAATGAGTTTTGGAAGACAAGTAATCATTAGACAAGAAAAAATAAAACTATTTTACTTTCAATGCCAATTCGGCATTGCATTCTGGTATTAATGTTCATTAAAAGATACTGAAATATTCCACTATCTCTCCCTTATGACTGAATGTATGTCTGTCTCTCTCTCCTTCTTTCCCTCTTTCTCTCTCTCTCTCTCTCTCATCAAAGATAACCTTTCCTTCCAAAAAAAATATTTGGCAAATTTTCTGGAAATAAAATAAAGTGCCCATGGACTTTGCCATCTCCCAATAAACAAGTTTGTTTTCACCGGAAAACTGCTTTTTTGCCATTTACTAAAATACACCAGACTTGTGCTTTACAACAGGGAAGGAAACCGAGTGTTAAAGGTCCCATTGTTGCAATAAATGCATGGACCAGTCGGCATGTTAAGATCTTAGACACAATAAGAAAAAATTCAATTAAAAAATCATAAAGAAATTAAGAAAAATACTGGTAAACAATTACAATAGACTGCTTGAGATGGTTCTTGGTTCCTTTGGGCCCATGGTCTGTGTGTTTAAGCACCAACAAATGTTTATAAAATAGGGAGCAATAAGGAATATACAAAAAAAAAGTTGGCATAGTTCTTGAAAGAAAAAGAAATTCTTTCAAAGACATTCAGGGTCACTCCAGGTGAGATTTGGGTTGGCACTAAAAAACCACATTGAGACAGAGACCTTTTTCTTGGGATTCTTCAGTGATGACTTCTCTGCTCCAGCTCCCATAAGGGAGGCAGAAAAAAGAGGAGGAGGAAATTCTTAAGAAAGTTCCACCCCAATAAGGGGGATCATGTTTCAGGGGGTTGAGTCTAGCTTCACGGATGTCTTCTGATCAGCAGATTGACTGACATCTTGGAAGGCCACACCCTTCTCAGGTGCTATGTAGGGATCATGGGCAGAGTGAGCAAAAAGGACACATACATCACCAGCCCAGAGAGGCAATGTCAGTCCAGTCCATTCAGGTACTTATGTCATAGTTCACACACACACAGCCTATGGCTGGCCCATCACAAAAGCCTATTCCTCTCTTTATTCAAATTAAACTTCAAGGGTCATATATAGGATGTGAAGCTTAACAGTATTACTCAGCAAAAAAAAAAAAAAATAAGAGAGAGAGAGAGAGAGAATAAAATTATGGCATTTACAGGTAAATGGATAGAGTTAGAGAATATCATGCTAAATGGAGGAAGCCAATCTCAAAAACAAAAGGCCTTATGTTTTCTCTGATAAGTGAATGCTAATACATAATGGGGTTGGGGGCATGGAATGCATAGAGGAACTTTGGATGGACAAAAGGGAGGTGGGGAGGGGGCATGGAGGTAGGAAAGATGGTGAAATGAGATGGACATCATTACTCTAGGAACATGCATAATTGCACGAATGGTGTGACCCTACTTTGGGTACAACTAGAGAAGTCAAAAAATGTGTTCCACCAAACAACCCAATTAATAAATGGGCCAAGAACCTGAACAGACACTTCTCAGAAGAAGATATACAATCAATCAACAAATATATGAAAAAGTGTTCAACATCTCTAGTAATGAGAGAAATGCAAATCAAAACTAAGATTTTATCTTATGCCAGTCAGAATGGCAGCTACCAAGAATACAAACAACAATAAGTGTTGGCAAGGATGTAGAAGAAAAGGCACACTCATACATTGCTGGTGGGACTGCAAATTGGTGCAACTAATCTGGAAAGTAGTATGGAGATTCCTTAGAAAACTTGGTTTGGAACTACCATTTGACCCAACTATCCCACTCCTCAGTTTATGCCCAAAGGACTTAAAATCAGCATACTATAGTAATGCAGCCACATCAATGTTTATAGCAGCTCAATTCACAACAGCTAAATTGTGGAAGCAACCTAGATGCCCCTCAATAGATGAATGGATAAAGAAACTGTGGTATATATACACAATGGAATATTATTCAACATTAAAAGAGAATAAAATTATGGCATTTGCAGATAAATGGATGGAGTTGGAGAATATCATGCTAAGCAAAGTTAGCCAATCCCCAAAATTCAAAAGGCCAAATGTTCTAATAAGTGGATACTGATCCATAATGGGGGCAGGTGGCATGGGAAAAATGGAGGAACTTTGGGCAAAGGGGAGGGCAGGGAGAGGGAGTATGGGAGCAGGAAAGATGGTACAGTGTGATGGACATTATTACCCCAGGAACATGTATGAATGCACATATGGTGCAACAGTACATCATGTACAATCAGAGAAATGAAAAGTAGTGTTGCAATTGTATAAAATGAATCAAAACGCATTCTCCTGTCACATATGCCTAATTAAAATAAATAAATTTATTTTTAAAAAATTGTGCTCCAGTTGTATATAATGAATCGAAGACCATTCTGCTGTCATGTATAACTGATTAGAACAAATAAATAAGTTAAAATTTAAAAAAAAAATAAGTGAGAAAAGAAAAAGGGAGAAGGCACTGGAAGAAAGCTTTACCTTCAAAGCCACAAGAAACTTCCTGTGCTGAAATAAAAGATCACATTCAAATGCCCAAACAGCACTCCAACAAAAAACGAGACTTTATTTTCTTTTGTCACCACTTCCATTCAAATTAGGAAGCTGTCAGGAGAAGGAATCTTCTGATTGTTAGGCGCCCTGAGTCCACCAACAATTGGCATCACCTGATACTCACAGCCTTTTTGTCCTGTTGAAGAACACAGACTGCAGGACAAGGGCATGAAGTCAGATCCTACCATGGACAGCACAGAGATGTCCTGGGGAATTCAGTAAACTTGCAACTACAATACAACCTCTCGGTTAGGAAAGGGACAGATACAGACCCCAGGAAGGCTCGGATTCCCAGAATTCCTGTTTGTATGTAGCATCAACCATCTGCAGACATTTTTTCATTTTCATGCCCTATATTCTAACATAGAGCATGCTAAGGTTTTGTATTAGCCCTAAATATTTTAGTGACTTCGGTTAAAATTGTAGACTGCAAGGTTTACCACTGTTGCCAAGCCTCTCTGAATCCTGATACCTGTCATGAGAGTCACTATTGAGATATGCTTGTCCTTTTTCTTTTGTAAAAAAAAAAAAAAATGCAGGATTATTTAAAGGAGGCTGAATTTACCTTTAGATTACTCCTCATCCAAACCTACACATGCCTATGTTAGAAATTATATTTATTTTCACAGCTGAACTCAGAGGAAATATGTACTTAACATGCCTAAAATATTATGTGAACATTGTTTTCTTTGAAAAACTTTTTCTTTTTTCATATAAAAATGAGAACCAAACACATTTCTAAAAAATGACATCCCATACCTCCTCTCAATTTTTCCCCTCCTTCTTCTTTTTAGTGCTTTCCAACTTTATCATATCCCACTCTTGGGAAAGAAAGATAGAATAGAAAGCAGGAGGCATCAGGGAGCTGATTGAGATACCAAGAGAACCAAACAGTAAGAGATGAAGCCACATAAAGGATCAGAGAGATGGTAGGGGAGATACAGTGGTCTAGAAGTCCCTGGTTGATTGTCTTTCTGTACTGAAATCTTTGAAGTAAAGTAATGTATTTTTTCTAGAAAAATGAAAGTAGGATAGCAATGCTGTTGAAAGCAACAAAATGAAAAGCTACAGTCTGCATGATTTCTAGCCCTTTGGTTTTACAAACAGAAACCAACAGAGGCAAATACTAATCTTGTACAAGTCAGTTATGTGTTCTCTTGCCTCTGGGAGGTGAAACAGCTATTTCCTTGGCATGATACACACAGCCACAGTGCGAGGGCATGCAGCAGAGTACATTGTTCTCTGCTGTCTACTTGAAAAATATTCCAAGTCAGAAGACAGTCACGAGCAGTGTATTTGACCTAAATTCAGCTACAGTGCTTCAGTTTAGTCTCCCCTCCCCTTCACATTATGATTCCTTGCATATATTTTATTACCCTTCAATTCAAAGAAACCTAGATTAGCTCGGAAATTTATAAAACAGCAAAATGTTTTTAGATTTATATCTGAGTCAACTATTAAAAGCACCAGAATTTTTATTTAAATTTTCTTTTGCTTTAAATGTGTTTCAGAACCATGTAATATTCCAGGGTCTCTTATTTTTAATTTTTTTTAGTTGTTAATGGATTATTTATTTATTTATTTACATGTGGTGCTGAGGATCGAACCCAGGGCCTCACACGTGCCAGACAAGTGCTCTACAGCCTGGGCAGATAAAAGTAAATGGGGGAAAATTCTCCCTATATCTTTCCATAATTTAAGATAGCAGACTTGGCATGTTTTCTATTTACCAAGAAACATGGTAGATACCCCATAGCCACAACTGAGCCACAATTCCAGCTCCTCCGGGATCTCTTAATAAAAACAAACAAAAAAAAATAACTTGTGGATATTTTGCTTAAAAACTATTTTACTTGCATCAGAATACAAACTCACCAATGTGCATTAAATTCATGCCAATAATTATTTCTAACAGGACTTACAGATAGAAACAACAAAAAAACCCAAACATGGTGTTTTAAAATCAATTTAAACTCAAATATGTCCTCTTGAAAACAGTATTACTTTAGCACCAACCTTTTAAATTTTCTTGGAAATCTTTATTATTGAAAACTATGAGTTTACATATTTTTTAAATGACAGGAGATTTGTTGAAAATGAGTTTGTAATATCTGCCGCCTGGGCAGATAAAAGTAAATGGAAAAAAACATCTCTCTATATCTTTCCATAATTTAAGATAGCAGACTTGGCATGTATTTCTATCTATTAAGAAACATGGCAGCTGTCCCATAGAGACTTAATGTAATCCCTGTACCCTGAGACTGCTGAACTCGTAGCTGTGAACATAAGCCTCTTGAGTAGAACAAATTCCTCTGGTATTCCCTTTCTCCTCCAAAAGATAAGGGTAAATGTTTCTTCATACTCTTGCTTATTCATTAGAAATCTCCTGGGACATGAATTGCATACTCAAATCCTCTCTCACACTGTAATTTTATTTCCTTCCTAATATATTTTTGTCCACACTGAAAGAAAGTAGAAAAATAATCACTACTCTTCTAAAGAGAACTTTGATTTGGAGCTCTGGTCTGAAACTATCTTTAGTTGTCCATAAACATTTCTCTACTCCAAGTAGCTTCAGCAGCAAATAACATGGCAGAGCATGAACACTGGAATCAGGATGACACTGAACATCTCAAACAAAACCATGGCTAACCCAATAATATCACTCTTCTCACAAGAGTTTAAGTTAACATTTCTGAACTTTTCTTAAGAACTTATAAACAAGAAAAAAATATATATAAAGTATCAAAGATAACAGCAAAAGAGGGTTCTCATGTTCATGAGGGATATCAGGCAGTGTCAGAGCAGCCAACTGAGGACAGATCCAATTACTTTGCCTCATTTCAGCCACACAACCTTGGCTAAGTCACTTCACTTCTGTGGGCTCAGGTTCCACATTATAAAATAAAAGACGTTGTACTAAGGTCATCAAAAATAGTTTACATTACTAGGATCAACAGATACAGCCTATGATGCAAAATTGAGAGAGCATTTTTCTTGTTAATATAAATAAAAATAAATATAAGGCATTTTCAATGTGTTTTGTATATGGTAACGCCTCTAATTTGGTGTAGTCTTCCTCTCTGTGGTTTGACTGCCCTTTTCCATTCTTACCTGAATTTTCCTCCCTTGAATATAAAAGGGAAATTAATTTCTCCTTTTTCTATGCTGTCTAACAGGTATCTTTGTTAATATTTACCTTGAACCTTGAGATAGTTTCATATATATATATATATATATATATATATATATATATATATATATATAATTGTCTTTGAACTCACAGGGCAGTAAACAATTCTGGGTCACCCTGAGTGCTCACTGGTATTAGTGGAAATAAACGGATGATAGGACTATCATCTATAAATATAAATATTTTCACAATGCTATGTCCAGAAAAACAAAATGTGTGCATAACACTGAATACTCATTCCAAAAGATGGCAAAACATGAACCAAATGGTTGAAGAAATAGATCTGACAGCAGTACGAAGACAACTTTATAGACACAATAGCTTCTAAAGTCAAGGAACAGCAAGGCTTGAAGCAGTAAGTGTCCACTGTAGGTCACAAACCCAAAACAGTCCACTTCCACGATTTTACACAAGAAAACATTTATATGTGTGTATGTGCATGTATCATAATGTATGTGTGTGTATATATATATATATATATATATATATATATTGTGTGTGTGTGTATGCTATAAATTAGTTTTTCATCTAATCCCAAAGTGAACTTCACAAAGTTTAAGAACATGGTTTTGCTGCTTGTATTGCTATGGTTTCTGTAAGGCCCTCTTACTGAAGATGTAATTCCTTTGATGTGGTCAAATTAAAAATTTGCAGGAAGATCACAAACTATCACAGGCAAAATGAGGTAATTAAAAAGGGTCAACTAAATAATTAAAATCATTTTGACTCAATTGTATATGCTAATGAGATCTTGGGACAGGATGAATAAATGAAATCTTCAGTGAATCCCAGACCACACTGTGACTATTAATTGCAATTTAAAAAAATTACTAACTGTTCTTCAGAACGGCTGTTCTGAAAGAACATTACAAAGGTTTGATTCAGCTTCCTTCCTTGTCCACCCTCTCAGGGGAAGTGCTAATGAGCAGTGACATGACTAAGAAGGGACAGCAAGATGAAATATCCCATGTCTTCCAACCTATTTACCCAAACCATGATTCCTCCTGCTCACACCTGTAGCTAACCTTATCCAATTTTAACAAACAATTCTATGATACTTAACACTGTTTTATTTTTTCTACTTTTTTTTTTACTACTTCACAATTTTTAATGCATCTTTCGTGCTTTCATAGTAATTGGTATAATTAAAAGAGCCTATTAAGTAGAACCTTTATTCTGTTTTGTCCCTTTCAGTTTCACTCTGCCCAAAGTTCTCCAAATGATATTTTAAAACCACTAAAGCTTTGTCAACTATCTCTGTAAAACCAGTGGCTCCCTGAACATCTGAACATGTCCACAGTGCGGCGGACATACCTTCCTGCTCCCATCCTCCAGGCCTCTCACCCAACCTCTTTCTTGTACACCAGCCAATCTGAACTGCCTTGACTCTTTGAGACTGTCATCTCCAAACTCTCCACTTTCAGCCTTTGCCCAGGCGTTTCCACTGTCTGTCATACACCAGTTTCTACCTGCAAGCCCTCCTCCTCTCTGCCAGACATAGTCAGCTGGACAGGCTCTGAGAAGCAGCCACTGGTGGACTTTGTTTGTGGACGGGTGAGTCTGCCCAACTCTGAGTTAACTTGTACAGACTAAAGTCCTGTTCTCCAAAACTCTTGATCCGTTAAAAGACCTAACATTTTGAGCTCCATCTGCCAAAGCATTTGTCTTCAATCCAAATTTGGGTAATTCAGATTACTAATGATTTGTCTTGTCAAATATCAATATCTGAGTTGCAATTATCTATTTGTACTCCCCCCCATTTTTAGTATTACTAATCATGTTTATTTGGACCATCATTATATTTTTCAACACCTAGCACAGTGCCTGGAACATAGTAGGTACATGACAGGTATTCAACCAACAATTATTTTGTGAATAAATAAATGGGCAAATAACAAAAGAACTCCAAACTTCTCAGCATTAGAGTAAGGCCTCTAGAATTTCATTTCTCAGCAGCTCCTAGTTAACTTTAAAAATATTTAAACATTTATACCATATAGTAAAACACTGCCAATTCTGATTATTGCCCCTCCCCCCCAGTACTGGCTATCAAATCTAGGACCTTGCACTGAAATAGCCCCACTAAAACATTAACTAATTCTTATTCCATTACCTTAGTATTTGATCACTTAATCTGTCATAGGTTTAAATTTACCTCATTTAATGGAATATAGCAATCAAAAATTAGATAATAAACTGGTTTAAAAAATATTAGTTCTTGGGGCTGGGGATACAGCTCAGTCAATAGAGTGCTTGACTCACATGTACAAGCCCCTGAGTTCAATCCCCAGCACCACAAAAGAAAATATTAGTTCTTTATTAGTTATTATCTAGAAAATAAACCATACTTAAATAATGCCAAATTAATTTCTTATTTTTCTGGAAGATAAAACATACTTAAATAATACCAAATTAATTCCTATGTACAAAGTACTGAAGTAATTTTAAATGATTCTTGTCTACTTACTGAGTTAGAAATATAAGATCTTTCTTTCCAAAACTATAGTAAGAATTGTTTTGAAGCTTTATTTTATGCTAGGAATTAAAAATATGCTATTTCTGTTTGAAAACACAAATAGGCTTTCTTCTAATTCAGATTTGACTTATCCCATTTTAATAAGTCATCATATGATGCTTTACACTGATTTTTTCACATCTGATTACTTCACAATTTTAACTCTTTCATGGTTTAAACAGGCTGCCTCTCAAGCCAGTTTCTTACTGATAAACCTGACCTCTTTGCTTATTGCAGGTACTTGTTAAATAAACAAAACATTGTAGAACTACACGGATTCAGAACCAACAATAAGTATCATGAAGTGAAGGCTCATAACAGAGACCTTAGTACATGGTGGCTTGGCTTCATGTGAAGGGGAACACAGAAGAATGATCATGTGAAAGAGAGTTCCTTGACTCCATCCCCCTATGCGCCAGGAGAAAGGCGGTCACACCCAGCCTTCTACTTCTGACCAGCATGACAGTCCTACCAGCAAGGAAAACCACCCACTTACAGAAGCTCCAACTCAGAATTCAAGTACATCACAGAAGTTGCATCAGCAATAAGTAGAAGTGCCTCAATTTAAACAGAAAAAAAACCCAGAATTCAATAAATCTAGAAAAAAAAAAGCAAATATGAAATCCTTCATTCCCTAATGTAACTGGGCGTAAGCAGAGGTGCTTTATCTTACTAAATCACTGAAAAACCACCTGGTTCTCTAAAATTTTATAAATATTCTGCAAGTGAATATGCTAATAAATGCATTAAAATAAGGTTGAAATACTGAAGTAATACTTTATTTCTTGAGTAAATGGTTGGTAAAAAAAGCAGAAGAAATAAAATTTAAGAGAGTTTGAAAAATTGGTCTTCAAAAGAAATCACATCTAAGACAGAAGAAATCATCAAAGCTGGACTTCAGAATCTGACTTGAATCTCTGATTGATGTTTGATGTCCCAATAATCAAAATTCCTATCATGAACTGAAAATAAATGATCATATCTTTAATATTTCTATATAAAAAACAAAAGTTTTACAGTATTTTACCTAGCCCTCTCTTTTGAGAATGCAGTCAAATATTATTAAAATAAGCAACTTATTTCAATATCTTGGGTTTATAACAAAGGAAAATGAAAATAAAAGCCTCATTGCTCTATAATAATATTATTTTTATTGGCACATTATAATTGTGGACAATAGTGGAAATCCTTATGCCATTTGTACATGTACATAATTTGATCAGTCTCATTTCCCTGTGCCTTCCCTTTCCCTCCCCTCTTTACCCCTTTGATCAGCTTGCTCTACTAATATCAATTTTAATTAGCACATTATAATTTAATACACACATGGGATTCATTGTGCTATATTCAAACATAAACATTTCATAATTTAGTCGATTTCATTCCCCAGTACTTCCCCATGCCTTCCCTTTCTCCCTCCCTCTCAAATACCTTCTTCTACTCTATTGTTCTTCCTTATGATTTCATGAGGTTCTTTCTTTTGTGTTCTTTTTTTCCCCTGTCTCTCTCTCTCTCTCTCTCTCTCTCTCTCTCTCTCTCTCATTTCCACACATGAGAGAAAATATTAGACCCTTCACTTTGTGAGTCTGGCTTATTTCACCTAGTATGATGTTCTCTGGTTACGCCCCTGTACCTGCAATGCCATAATTTCATTCTTCTTTATGGTTCAGAACTCCATTGTTTATATAGACCACATTTTCTTTATCCACTCATCTGTTGACAGACACCTAGGATGGTTCCAAAACTCAGTCATTGGTATGCATGTATCACTACGGTATGCTGATTTTCAGATCTTTTGGATAAATAACAAGGTTTTATAGTATTTTGAAATAAGAGTTTTAGAAAAGAACCTAGACATTACTAGTAAATGGAAACATTCTTCTCAACATCTGAAACCAGTAATGTATGAACCTATTTAAAAAGAATCATTGTCAAAAAAAAGCCTTATGATTAGAAAATTACATTTGCACAATACAATAATTATATAAAATTAAAAGCAAACTCAATAACTTGCTCTAACATGAGTAGTTAAGCCTATGAACTACAAATCTAAAGGTCTAAAGTGTATATATCATATCAAATATCCATTTGATGCACTAACATTAATATCTAAATAAAAGTAAGGACTTCTGATTATTCTTAAGAGGCGATATTTTATAATAAAAGGGAGAAAGTGTGACTCTTAACTGAACACTCTTAAATTCCTAAACACTTCAGTTTAATCTTTCCTCTTCTGATTCATAACACATAATTCTCTATATAACAGTTACATATTCCCCACATCATTACTATCATCTTTAA
This sequence comes from Marmota monax, assembly GCF_021218885.2. Classification (NCBI taxonomy): domain Eukaryota; kingdom Metazoa; phylum Chordata; class Mammalia; order Rodentia; family Sciuridae; genus Marmota; species Marmota monax. Next base: position 1,559,110 of record NW_026694999.1, on the reverse strand, counting down.
AAAGTTTTTAGTCCAAATTTTATGAACATTCAAAAATAAATACATGCTGGTTTTCAAAATGCTGTACAAGTGTTGAAAAAGTAAAGCAAACTTTGAGGTTCTACCATTCACTATTGTTGCCACAGAGGAGTGAGCACGAACCCTTTGCCTTAAGCAACAAAGGTGAGATCCACCTGTTTCCACTGCACTCATCTGGGGACTGATGCTCTGGAAGTGGGCGTCACCCAATGAGACTGGGCTACACACCTTGAGACCCAATTCCTTGCCTCATTTGGGTTCAACATTTTTAAATGTCCCTTCTCCCCAATAAATAGAGGATTTTCAGGTGGCTTGCTCTCTCCTTCCAACAGATCCTTTTTTTTTTTTTAGAGAGAGAGAGAGAGAATTTTTTAATATTTATTTTTCAGTTTTTGGCGGACACAACATCTTTGTTTGTATGTGGTGCTGAGGATCGAACCCGGGCCACAGGCATGCCAGGCTAGCGCGCTACCGCTTGAGCCACATCCCCCGCCCCCAACAGATCCTTAAGGTCAAGAGCCGTCCCTGATTCCAGCAAGCAAAAGGTATTTTTCTGTGTGTTGTGTGCTTCTTTCGCAATTTTCTTGCTGAGGGCCATTGCTAAGTAAAAATGACGCATGGCATGACACAGGTCATTTGCAGTGTCATTGCATGTAAGGTGACCTTGCTCAAGGACCAGGGCGGATCAGGGTTTAGGGCAGATCGGGGTTTAGGGCGTTCCCGGTTTAGGACAATCCGGGTTTAGGGCGGTTCCAGGTTTAAGGTGTACCCTGATGGGAATAGGGCGTATCCTGCTGCCTCAGGCCGCCTGAGTTCCCGTTGAGTTCTCCTTGAGTTCTCGTGGGATTCAGAGAGTATTTGGGATTTTGCGCAGAACGCGTTTGTAGAGTGCCAGTGTGAGTTCGGGAATAAAGAATTGCTGTTTGAATCTACAAGGCTGTGAGTGGCTCATGATTTTGTGCCCAGCCAGACTGCGGCATTTTCTCAAATTATTGATGTAGTCAGATTGTGTGACCCAGCACAGGTCGCCAGTCCAGCTAGCTGGTGATACACTATTATGTTAGAATATCTTTGTACTATTTTAATCAAAATCTGTCTTCTGTATCAGATTAAGAGACTATAGCAGAGGTTGTTCTCTATACCCAGAACCCTATTTCCTTTTTTCATCTTAGGCTAGAATTGCAGACTTTCTTGAATTTGTACAAGGCTTTTTGACTCAATTTAGCTAATGGATTGTGGGTGTTATGTATGTCAATTCAGGGTTGAACACAAAACTGTCCCATTGATTCCTCCTTTTTCTCCCTTCTCTGATTTCCCATGTGGAAAATTCTGAGTTATTTAGGGAATGATGGTACTTTTAGGTGAAAATGGTCAATATCGCGGTATTTGCTTCCATGTACCCTCCCCACACCCACACTGGACTGTAGTTTACAGGAGAAAGAAATATTTGTTGCATGACCCACTGGTATGCAGGCATCATTATTTGCGGCAATGAGTCTATCCTGAGTTAATGAACGATACAGCATCAAAAGGCCTCAGTGTCTAATTCAGGTGTTCTCAATCTTGGCTGCATATTGGATTCAAGTACTGAGCTCTTAAAAAAGTACCAATATCTGGGCATTAATTTGGATCAACTGAAATTCTATCTCTACAGTGGGCTAAGTCTTTCTACTTTTTAAAAGGTCTCCAAGCAATTCTGATTGAGAATCACATTGAGCAGGATGGAAAACCACCACTAACCATGCAGCTATATTTACATTCAATCATAGCAAAGATGGTGACTTAATCCAGTGTATTACCTATTCCATTATGGCCCACGTAAAGCCTCAATTCATGACCAAATTTTTACATACTGAAACAGAACGTTTTTAGGAAAAAATTTCATGAATATTTCATAATCATTCCACCAAAATTTGTCCTTCAATTTCAGGTAAATGTTAATCTTTCCTTAATTAAAATTAATTAAAAATTAATTAATTAATTAATTAAAAATTAATTAATTAAATTAATTAAAAATTAATTAAAAATGATCAAATGTTCATTTGATCAGGATCAATTGTTTGAAGAAAAATTTAGTTTTCACTAAGAAACAACTGCCATGATAATTTAAAGACTGGCTATAGTTCCATGAGATATAAATTCACAAATACTGCAGACTCCTCAATTCTATTTCAATCCCATAAATTAATGGTTTGTTTTTCAAGGAAGCTCTAACCTATACTGCTGATTATTTAATCATAACACTTCCAAGAGGTTATTTAAACACACCTATTCCAGATGGTATGAGATAAGTAAAAATCATCACATCATTGAGTCAATTATTCTGTTCTTAAGTTCAGCATTCTAATTCAAAACCATGATCAAAAGCAAATATCAATCTTATTAAACCTTTATTTGTGCAGCTCCTAAGTTTTTAAAGTCAGTCTCATAGATCTGGACCCACAGCAGTTCACAGGAAGAAATAGGGGGAAAAAATGAATTTTACATACCATATTCTGCTGAAAATATAAGTGACTTATTCTTCAACAACAAACAGATAATAGCTTCATTCTATTTGTACTATGTTAATTAAAAGTAAATAATAATAGTAAGAGCTAGGAGTAACAGTAGTATTACAAATAGAGTCGTTGGATTCTTGTGAATCCAAAATGCTCTGTGAATTTTAAGCTTCTCCTATGAAGTTGAGTATATTGGCTGATTTACTATTTTGTCCTAACTGTAATTAGCAGTAATATTTTACCGATCCCCCAAAATTTAAAACACCTAATTTTGAAAATCTACTAATGAAAGTAGTATTTGAACCCAGAACCATGAATATTTAGCTTGCTGAGACAGGCCTTATTATTGTCTTCCATTGTTGAGAGGCCGGTCATTGCCTAGCATTTGCCAGAGGGAATGTTTGAAAGGTGACACCAGGGAACCATTGAGATGATTATTTGAGTTAAGCTATATATAATTGCTGTGATGCTGGACTGATTGTATTGTATATTTGACCTTTACTGTCGGGCAATGGAGTAGCTCTTGCTGCCTCGGGGGCCCTACTTTGGAGTTCTCGAGGGGATTCCCGGAGAGTTCCCATTGGTTGGGGAAGTGCCGGAGGAGGGATTTCCGGTGTGGGGGGTTTCTGGAAGGGCAGCGTGGGTGGCATTGGAGGAAAAGCACACGTGCACTGCCCATGAGAGTTTGGGAATAAAGAGTTGCTGTTTGAACCTACAAGGCTTTGTGGCGGCTGGGTTATTTTGTGCCCAGCCAGACTGTGGCATTCCATATGTTTAAGATCAATTTCTACTAAGAAAAAATATTCTAGTAAATATGTGAATGTTTATCAAAAATCAAGTTATTCAAATGGACACTGAATTGGTTGATAAGATATAATAATAATTATGTTTTCAAATTCTATGGGGTAGAAATCAAGACAGGTTTTTTTTTAACTTTTTTTTCTTTTTTTTAATATTTATTTTTTAGTTGTAGTTGGACACAATATATTTATTTATTTTTATGTGGTGTTGGGGATCAGTTACGCAAGCACTCTACCACTGAGCCACAACCCCAGCCTCAAGACAGATTTTTGTAAAAGTTTTCAATTTTGAAAAAAAAAGTTTCAAATTTGAAAAAACATAAATATTTATGTTGTCAATTAAAGTAGTGATTTAATCTCTGAAAAGATTTATGTACACATTGGTTCTCAGAAGGTAAGGATTCCAAGGTTCCACTTCTATCAGTACAATGGCTCCCTGGCAAAGGGTTTGATTTTGGTTAGCATTTTGCCATTTAAACTGTACACTATTTCAGAACACACTAAAATGGAATGTATTATTTATTAATGACTGAATAAATTGAAAGATTTTAATTGAAAATAGTTTACAAAAATTCTCACTTCTATTATGCCTAAGAGACTTTGTAAATTGTATGAGAATAAAGGACATGGAGAAAAAATATAAAGATTAGGGAGGTAGAAATATAGGGCTTGGAGCAGAGGGGGAAAATGTTTTCTAGAAGGAATTCTTAATATACTAAAAACTGAGAAAAATAATTTTTATTTTGTTACTGTTATTCTCAAAACAAAAAGATAAAGCAATATAACAAAAATGACCTGCCACTCAAAATCAATCACATTAATATTTAATCATACCTGCTTCTGATTTGATCTGGTTTTAAGTGGGATATTATTTTGCTATATAGTAAATACAGCTTCTTTTAAATTACAGTTCTACCACTTTGGGAAAATGTATACAGTCACATAACCCCCACCACAATCAAGATATAGAACAAGTTTCCACAAAATTTATCACTTCTTTATGCTCACTCACCCTACTTTCAGCCTCTGTTAGTCACTGATATGTCTTTTATCTTCAAAAAGTTGCCTTTTCTAGCTTGTCATGGAAATGGATTGATAACTTTTCGAGTCTGGCTTCTTTTACTTAGCTTGCATTATCTCTGCTCTATGATCAGTAGTTTCTCCCTTTTCATTGTTGAATATAATTCTATTCTATTGCAGCACCACAGTGTGTTTATTCATTTACCAGTTGAAGGACATTGGGATTTTTTTCCCCCATTGTACAGGGATACAAATAAAACTATTACGAACACTCATATCCAGATTCTTGAGTGAACTGTTTTAGTTTAGACCTAGAAATATTACCAGAAAAAAACTGATGTGTTAGGAAATGTTTAGAAGTGAAAAGAGTGGATTATGAGAGCTTTAACCTCATACATTTGATGGTTTAATAATCTGAATGGACTGCTGGGTGGTAACTGTTGGCAAGTGGGGCATGGTTGGAGGAAGTAGGTCACTGGGTTTGTCCCATTGGGGACTATATCTTGTCTCTCTCTCTCTCTGCTTCCCTGTTACCCTGAGCTGAGCAGTTCTCCTGTGCCACATCCTTCTGCTGAGTTTCCACCTTGGAGCCTGCCAGTGATGGGCTGAATTTCTGAAACTGAGCCAAAATAAATCTTTCCTCCTTTAAGTTGTTCTTGTCAGATATTTTGGTAACAGCAACAAAAACCTGATTAGCACAAGTGCGCGGGTGCGCTCACACACACACACACATACACCAATAATTTCTCTTGGTTAATCTGATCATTTTAAGCATATATTTAATTTTATAAAAATCAGCCAAGTAATTTTCCCAAATGGTTGTACCATTGTGTATTTTCATGATTGGGGTTAGAGAAGTATGTTTAACCTGTACTCTTTTATATTTTCTTTATAATTTTAAGATTGGGCTTCAAATTATATCCTTAGTATATCCAGCAATAATTTTATCTTTACATAGGGGACAAAAGTGAAACAGTAAAATTATTTATTCATACAAACCTGTTGTTTGAACATCTTTTCTTGAATAGTCCTACATTAATTAGTAATTTCTCCCACTACTATCAAAGATACACAGAAATCTGAATATATTTAGGAACCTCCACTGAGTTCTATTTATTGATGCACTTATTTAGTATTTCAACTACAGTTATAAGTACTACTATATCAGAATAAATCTGGATATTTAATAGGCCTAAGTCTCCCTCTATTTTTAATTCTTTTTCAGAATTAGGTCAATATGTAGAATGTAACTTTTGCATACATAGGCGTACAATCAGCTTGTCAATTTCATAAAAACTCCTTTGTTTTTGAAATATTGTTAAAATTCAATTGGAAAAGTATATATGTGTGTGTGTATACACACACACACACACACATTTCAAAAGGAATGGGAATATTTCAGATAATGAAATTTCATATGTACTAACCAGATAAAATATTAAGTATTCACCTTTACTTTCTGTTATTGAAAACTCAGATACTTTGGGTACATTCATTTCTAGGATTCTTATAAAAGTTTTTGCTATAGTAAATTAGATCTTTAATTAATTTTTGGCATTGTTGTGTTACAGTAATGCTCATAATTAGATATGTTGATCTAGGCCAAGCACCCTCTCTGAACTCATTTCTAGTTGTTTGCAATCTCTTTAAGCTACTATGTAGACAAGTGTATAATCTTCATTAATGGAAAAATGGCCATTTCTTTCTAGTTTTTCCATTCGTAATTATTTTTTTTTTTCCTTTTCTGATTCTCCTGGTTAGAAAATGAAGGACAGTGAGAGTAAACATGTTTAACCTGTTCTTAACATTTTTTTATGTTTCTAGTGTTTTAATGTTAAATTTAATGTTACTTATTGATTTATGTAGAAAACCTTAGATCAGTTTATAAGTATCTATTCTTTTTTTTAATTTGCCTCTAATTTTTACCATATATTATTATAAAATTTCATTAAATATTTTTTTTCTGTATCTACTAAGATAATTATTGGGTATTTCTTCTTTAAACTGAAAATGAAATTTCACACCTTTCACTACCCCTCCATTCCAGTAACTTTTATTTGAAAATAATTATTAGAAAATATTTCTATATTTTTAGGATTTTGTTTGATAATTTTAAATCTGTTCTTAAAAATACTTTCTCATACTTTTTGTTGTTTCTAATATCCCACTCATCATATTCAGCTCCACTGCTGCTAAAACTGTTTCTAATTATCTTATCCATCCTGCAAATACCCAACAGTGCCTCCCCTGTCTAATTGAAATAAAGGCCAACCAGTTAGTACGTCATTTCAGACTCCTTAACTATCTCTTGTTTACCTCTTCAGTCTTCTAAATCAGTGCACATCTGCCCCATTTCTATTCTTCAATTAACTGTATTCAGCTTACAAATCAATGAACACTTCCTTTTTTGCTTTAATACTTTATTTGTACTACAATAGTCCCCTCTTATTCATGGGAGATACCTTCAAAGATCCCCCAGGTGGGTGGATGCCTAAAATCACCAACAGAACTGAACCCTATATATACCATGGTTTCTCCTACACGTACATACCTATGATAGAGTTTAATTTACAAATAAGGCACATCAAGAGATAACAATGATGATAAAATGATGATAAAATGATGATAAAATAATACAGTGCTAGCCCACTACTAACCTTCTTATAGCTGAAATCACAGAGAGCAAAACCATAGGTAATGGAGGACTAATCTTCTTATCTAGCTAGAATGCTTTAACTCTGATCCATATGCCAGGCAAACCATCTTCAAGTTTTATAGGTCATCTCTAACAAAACTCTAGGCATCCCAAAGTGACATTTTAGGAGGAATTTTAACTAGTCTCTTCTACTCAGCCTGTGTTATACCAGGTAACTCCTAATGTTTTCTTACAATATACCAGGTATCATATTTTAGCTTTGTATTGGCAATATCTAGCATTAAGTGTTCTGTCTAGCAGGCAGCAAGTTTAAAAATCACTTGATGAATGGATTATGTCTAAACCTTATAAGTCTATGCCACAAAGAGATTTTTTTAATTGCTTTTATTTTTTAAATATATGACAACCGAATGCATCACAATTCTTATTACATATATAGAACAATTTTTCATATAAAGTATGCTCACACCAATTCATGTCTTCATACATGTACTTTGGATAATGATGTCCATCACAGTCCTTCGTCATTGCTAACTCCCTGCCCCCTTCCTTCCCCTCCCACCCTTCTGCCCTTCTAGAGTTCATCAACTCCTCCCATGCTCCCTCTCCCTACCCAACTATGAGTCAGCCTCCTTATATCAGAGAAAACATTCGCCATTTGTTTTTTGGGGATTGGCTAACTTCACTTAGCATTATCTTCTCCAACTTCATCCATTTAGTTGCAAATGCCATGATTTTATTCTCTTTTATTGCTGAGTAATATTCCATTGTGTATATATGTCACATTTTTTAATCCATTCATCTACTGAAGGGCATTTAGGTTGGTTCCACAGTTTAGGTATTGTGAATTGTGCTGCTATAAACTGTGTCCCTGTAGTACGCTATTTTTAAATCCTTACAAAGAGATTTTATATAGGGAGAAATTACAATTATTTGTGATTTGTAAAAAAGTGAAAAAAATCCACTTTTATTCACATTTTATATAGTAGTAAAATTTAATACAGGTTTTCTTCCTACATCTATCTTTAGAAAAATAAAGTAACCATAGCTATCATCTTTCTGTAATCAACTTTAATATATTTTTTCTTGTTATTGATGGGTATGCTTAACTTTGTAACCTAAGGAATGGCCCCAAACCACTTGGCAATTAATAATTTTAAAAATTAAAACATTATATCCATTGAAAGTCTAATTATGAAAATTGGAAGGAAAAAAGGAAAGGAAGAAATACAAACAATTTCTAGCTTACTTGTTCAGAAATGAACACTAGAAAAGAATTCCTAATGAACTCTATGAAGTTGTTCTCCAATGAAAGGAAATATTCATCTTCCCCAGGAGATTAAACTTTTTTTGTAGTTATATTTTCAAAGACTAAAGAAACTTAATTGAGATGCCTAAAAGATAGTAAGTAGAACCTGTTGCTATGACTTCCACAAGCAGCATGCAGCTAATCAGCATCCATTGCAACCACTGAAAAGGAACTGGCTATTTGGGTCCTTAGCTTTACTTCTAAAGGATGCAATGATCAAAACTGAAATTTGACCTAGAAGCTGTCATGAGTCTAAAGATGCATGACAAAAGGTTTGGCAAATGTTAATAAGAATGAGAAAACAACAACCAACAAAGCAGTCAGATTTCTCAAACTTTCAGGATAGTGAAGTACAGCAAAACCAGCCAAGAACCTAACAGGCAAAGATTATACCCAATCTAGCGTGATGGGCAGGCTCATTACTCTGATTTGTTGTCGATGTTAAAAGACTAGATGTTTTTCCATACTAAACAGCCAATAAATAAACAGTGAGCTACAGCCACTGGGACCAAGGAAGAAAGCCAGTGACAAAGAAAACAGGACTCAACTCGAGGAGAGCAAATAGCTACTTGTAACTCAATTCTAAAATCCTTGCAAGAATTGGAAGACCATATTAAAGTTCTACCAGTAGGGACTCCCTGTGTACATTTGCTTCACAAAAATCCTCTGCACATAGCACTGTGTATTAATTTAAGAAAGCTTCAGTGAAAAATGAACAGGCATAATTACAAATATCCAATTAGATTTTTTTTCAATTACCTATTCAGAATGCTTTGTTTTAATTACGTTGTGTTTTATTTTAATTGTGCTATTTTGGATCAGTCCTTAACACAGAAGATAGGAGAGAACTGAATGAGTCTTTCAACCCCAAGATAATAGCCTTCTTCAAACATTCACCATCTGAATTTTAAAAGCCATCAAAAAGCAAGAAAGTGGGAGAGGGGGTAGGGTAGCAAAAAAAGAAAATGCAAGAGAGGGCTAGGATTATACAGACCTAAAGGAAGAATGTGAATTTTTTTTAGTTGTATATGGACACAAAATCTTTTTTTTTTCTTTTCTGATTTATTTATTTATTTCTTGCATACATGCTAATAGTGGAGTGCATTATTACATTCATAATTATCCATTCACAACAAAATTTTTCATAACACTGTATATAGAGTATGTTCACACCAAATTATGCCATTATACATGAGCTCTCTTATTTTTTTTTTGCATCACAATTCTTAATACACCTTTATACCAAAATGTATCATATCTCTGTTTGTATCTAAGGTATGTTGACACCAAATTCACATCTTCAAACATGTATTTGATCTTTATTTATTCATTTGTATGTGGTGCTGAGGATGGAACCCAGTGCTAGGCAAGTTCTCTACCAACTGAGCCATAATCCAAGCCCAAGAACGTGAAATTTAAGTTGCTAAGAGAAAGGGATCTTTCTTCTTTGCCCTTCCTCCCTATAAAATCATGCAAATATTACAGAAAAAAAAGAAAACATTTTGAAATAACTGTTGATATCTTATTATTCATTATCATATTGAATTCTACCACATTTTCTGATAAGTGAAGTTTATAATTTTTATTTTTAAGACTTTTTCTGTAATACTGGCAATTAAGCTTAGAGATACTCAACCTTTGAACTGTATCCCCAATCCTTTTTTATTTTATTTTGAGTCAAGTTCTTCCTAAATTGCCAAGCTGGCCTCAAATTTTCAATTCTCTTGCCTTGTTTGTGCTTGTTCTAGGTGACTCTTTCCTCTCTGCCATAGGGAATACCCTATCTACTGGTTTTGCTTTTTCTTCTCATTATTTTTAGTATTTCCTTCTTTTCTGTTAACATCTCTAACGGAACCTGTTCAGATGGCTATCCCTCAACGTTGGAAATGGGCAACTGTGTAATAGAATGATTTTCTTAATCCTATGTCAAGCCTTCCTCCATAGTATGCTACCATAATCCATGTGTTTTGGAACAAAGAACTAGAGAGTGAAGAATTCTTGTGTAAGAATGAAGCAAGAATTAAAGACAGGCAGTTATGTCAACAGGTGATGAGGTCAGATGGAGAAAACGGGAGGTTGGAATGTTCATGTCTCCAGAGCCCTTTGATTACCAAGATTCCCTGCCTATACTCTTTTTTTTTTTTAATATACTGTCTCTTCCAAAGGGATTTTAATGGAGCAGCTCCTGAGCAGACAGGGAGCTGCTAATTAAGGCCCCCTGGGCTGCCACTCCCTTCCTGCCCAGCAGTCCACCTTGGCCCTTCGAGCCCACCTGCTCACCTTCTGGCCACTCCAGCATCTCTCAGTCATGTACACAGGATGGGAGAAAATGAACAAGATAAAGAAGAAGAATGCAGGAGAACAAAGGAAACTTCAGATGTATAAAAAGGATGGGACTTCCTCATCCCACGGATTCCGCCTTTGGATTCCCATCTTCCCCCTTAAGAAGTCTGTTTTACTACTCTTCAAATAAAACTTCTTATTTCCTACTCTATGCTTGCCTTGGTGTTTCTCTGGGGTTATACTTCAGTATTTCAGGAAGCAGACTTTTCAAGGTAACTGCCATATGAGAATAGCCCGATTGTTGACTAAGGTCTAATTGAACAGAAAGAAAGTCATGATGATCAGAGTACACACACAGCAAATGGGACAAGTCTGTAAGTGCTCTGTGGGGAAACAAGGAGACTTAGAGTTGGAGTATCAGGGTGAGAGAACAGGAAGGGTAAGGTGCTGGGGTTAGCAGAACCCCTCCTTTGCATACCACCAGGTCACTGTTTGCATGGGTTCTACAATTTCTATAATAGTGTGGCCCCAAAACCATTTCCAGAGGATGGAAAAATTAGTAACCTTTGAATAAGAGCTGGAGGGAAGCTGATTCAGATGGGTTCTGAAGACCAAGTTCATCCCACCTCCACAGCTTCTCCCCTGCCCTTCTTGGGCTACTCCCACACCCCTACTTCCAAAGTCACAAGCCTTCCAGCTTCTCTTCAAGATTCTCATTCAGAAAAACTTTCATTGTAGCCTCCAATCCATTCCTTGCCAATGGTTTTAGCAATTATTGTGTTTAATCTACATTTCTTTATCTAATCTTACAGAATTCTCATATAGTTTTCTGTTGTTATTTTGGTTTTTTGTGGTGCTGGGGATTGAACCCAGGCCCTTGTGCATGGTAGGCAAGTACTCTACCAACTGAGCTATACCCGTAGCCCCTCATATAGTTTTCTGTGTGCAAAGTTTTATATTTCCAAAAGAGCACGAAGTGCTATGGAATTAGAAATTATCATTACTCTGTATCATTGTGTCGTTTGGGGTAGAACCAGAGTGAGCATGTGGCTTAGAAATACCTGTCCAATCAAATCAACAGGCTGATATTTTCTGGGAGGAGTACTCTTCCACTATGGGCTTGTTGGTGGCTCTACTACATACAAAAATTCTGCAACAACAGAGTTTTAAGATGATGAAATGAGATTCGTGAATTATTTTTGGTATTCTTAAATTTTTACCTGTTTTGAGTTCAGTAAAACTTTGCATCTTGGCTTATTGAAACCACAATATATTAGTTAAAGGGGCGCCATTAAGGTAATTACTATGAGATGAATAAAATTAATTAAAGCTAATTTTTCTAGTGATTTCTATGTCATTTGTATATTAAAGATTCAAATTGTGCACTTGCATCAATAGCTGCTCTGACACTTTTCTCTCTAGGAATAGCATCTTGCTATTTGCTTTCTGATATCTAATTTTAAGAATAAAATTGTATTCTTTTTAATTTTTTAAAAGAATGGAATAATGGAAATAACAGATATTCTTTGTCACCCTCACATATGTCTAGTATGTAGACTTTTATTTTACCCTTTTTGTACTACTTAATAGAAAAATCAAAAAAGAATGCAGAAAGCTCCCTAAGTAGGCAGTGCTCGTAATCTGTACTTCAAATATTGACTAGATAGTTGACCTATCTTAATAGGAAATGCCTCCTAAATATTATACAGTGTCCAGAATTTGTGAAAGCTCAGCACCATTTCAGCACTTTTCTTTTGAATATTTATGTTTTTCTTTACAAAGAAACAACAAACACAAAATACTATATCCAAAAGGTATAAGTTGGCAATGAGTTACATTCTATCAGATATCAATCCCCTCTCTATGCCTTGATATTTATAATGAAAGCAATATATTTGTTTGGGATTTAGACTCTAGGATTTAACCAGGGAGGTAATTTTTATCAAAGAACAGAGAAAGTCCTTAAAAATACCATTTCTAGGACTTGTAAAATGATCCCTCTTGCATTATATTGGCTTCACAAGACACTATCTTAGACTCCCACATATAAAAGTAAAAAAAAAAATGTAAAAACAAGAACCTCTCCCCCACATATACAAACATAAGTATCAATGTACATTAACAGTTTAGGGTGCTAGCTACTGGCAAAAAAAAAAATAGAAACTTACTTGTTAAAATATGTCAATTTTGTCTCTCATATATGAAAAATAAATTGTTAGTACATGTTAATTGTTTATACAAAGTAATACACAATGAATTTAAAGTAAGCAATGTGTATATGGACTAATGAAACTTCAGATAATTCCAAGAAACACTGCATGCATGTTTGATTTTTTTCATTCCAGTTGATTTTTTAATCCTCATTGATACGAATTATTTTTAAAAATCTACGGATACCAAAAAAAAAAAAGAAGAAGAAGAAAAATGCCAAATCTTGTGGTTGAACCCTAAGGAGTCTCCTCTGATTAAAAGTCAGGCTTGAAACCTAACTAACAAGAAAAGATCTATATGGCTCTTTTGAGACACATGCTATGAAAGTATCTCCTCATCATCTGATAAGGATAAGGATGTGGGGCTGAACATGACTTTTTTTTTTTTTTTAGTCAGTTAGGCATTAGTTTAGAGGCAATTAGAGCTGACTAAATTCATGCTGAACACTGAATCCAAGTCCTTCAAATGAAGGACTACACCTGTTGAAAAAGGTAGCACTTATCAATAATACAAAGTTACTGAAATACAAATGATCATCATCTGACTTCTGGTCTAGTGAAAGTTTAACAATATTTTTCATCTCTGTTGACCAATTTGATAGTTTGAACATAGATCATGTATTGATCTATATATTCCTGCTATTCAAGGTATAACTATGCTCTATAAATAAAGTAAAGAATAATAAAAACAATAGAGTTATCAAAATGAGCATGATACATCTTGACTGAACAATTATAACACAATGTAAAACAACTAACTAAAAAAACTTTTTATTTCACTTTTTAGAAATCCTTAAATACCATTAAACACTTTATGGATATTTTAATTTTTAAAACTATATTTAAACAATACAAAGTGTTTATATTATTGGATCATTTTGTAATAAATTGTTCATGCACTCCCTCCCTTCTTTCTCTCCTTTCGTTTCTGATTCTTAAAATTTATTTCAAGAGAACAAACTTGGATCTTCACCCCTTTAATAAAAATAGTTTGAACATAGACCACATATTGATCTATATATTCCTGCTATTCAAAGTATAACTATGCTCTATTAATAAAATAAAGAATAATAAAAAAATACAGTTATCAAAATGGACATGATGCATCTTGACTGGGCAATTATAAGACAATGTAAAACAACCAAAAAACTATATGAATTTTAGTAGGCTTATATCAACTTTTAAAATTCCTTAAAGAAAAATAAGTTTTACTCTTCTCTGTTCTTTCTATTGTACTGAACTCTATAGGTCACATAGATCAAAACCCTTTCCTTCATTGACTCTCTTGAAATTGCACTAACTTTCGCAGATCCACATCTCAGTTGAATCTTCCAAGTCCTTCTTGTCTTAATGTTTCTTATTTCATAAAGGCCTCTGTTCTAGTGTCAAATCCTTCTCACAGTAGTATCCCTAACCTGTTCTGGACAGATACACTCACTCCACAGTCTTGCCTTCTTTTGTGTCTCCTGCCATTACTAAAGCTAAATGCATATTCTGTAAAAAGACTCAAATATTGTGTTTCTGTAACTTTCTATGTTAGCATGACGGTTGACCTTAGACAAAATAGCATAACGGTATAGGTATTCGATGATTTCTTTGCTGTGTAGAAGTTACTGCCTTCAGAGTCCAGATGTGACCTCAAATAACGAAGGAGAAAATACATATTAACAAATAACTACAACACAGAGAGGATAGCTGCCAGAATAGATGCTCCGGCAAGACATTGAGAGCATGCAGAAAAGGCAGAATTTCACTGGATGCAATGCTTACTAAACTCCAGGTATTTGTGCTCTGTATTCTTGGCTTGACCATATTCTCCTAACAATGTGAAAAAACTTAATTATATCTTGAGCATTTATCACATTCAAATTATTTTCCCAGTGTCCCTTCTGTTGTGAGTCGCCCAGGCTCCAAAGACTAACTTCCCCTTCCCCCGAGAAGAGCCTTCCAATGGTGAGCCCTGCTGGCTCATGTGATCCTTACCCACCAATCAGACTAGCCCTGCTGGCTCACAAGATCCTTACCCACCAATCAGACTAGCCCTGCTGGCTTACATGATCCTTACCCACCAATCAGAAAGCACCCCATGCCAGTTGTCAAACCCTTCAACCATTAAACTGTCATAACTGCCCAACCACCCCAGCTCTATAAATATGCAGAGCTGTTCCTCAATAAATGGGCATTTTCTCCAATGTCGAACCTTGATCATTCTTTCACCTTCCTTTTTCTACTATCACCCCTCTACAATAAGAGGAAGGAGAGGGGATGGAGAATGGAGAGAGCTAGTCAGATTTTGGAAGGATGATTTCAGTTTTGAACATATGGATATTGAATAACTAGAGGGACAACTAGGTGAAGACAGTGGACAGCTAAGCACAGAAAAACAGATCTAGAATTTACATAAACATAAATAATACTCAAAACCCTGAAGTTAGAAGCTGTTAGTCATTTTCAGGGAAGACATTTCAGTATACTCTGGAGAGCATCACCCCATAAAGCTGATGGGTGTCTTAGTAAGGACAAAGTGTCAGCAACTATAGAGACCTAGAAAGTTTATAGTGAAATGAAATAGAAATGTAAATGGAGCTTTTGATTATATTTTTTTGAGTCATAACTAAATAATGAATTTAAAACAATGTATTACAGATACAAGTAAAGGAATAACATTTAGCTTGGTGAGGGAGAGAAGCATTCTAGAGTTCCAATTTCAAAGCACACCCTAGACTTCCTGCATGGAAATCAGTGGGACTGTACACTAACTAACATTATAGGGCCAGCTCTGCAGCCCCAGCCTTCTGAATCTGGAGCTTAAGAGTCAGGATCCAAGAATCAGTGTTTAATATATTCTGTAAGTTTTTTTAAAGTACACAGTAAAATTACAGGTTCTAGAAAAAGAAGGTTTACAGAAATAGAAAAAGTATTTATTTAACTATTATATAGTTTAGGTATAGATCTCTTATGGTGAATGAATATCTTAACAAACTATAGATGAATTTCTCTTAACTACATGTCATATTTCCTCCTGAATTCTCATATGTTATTCCAGTCATAGTGTTTATATAACTAGTTTTCATTTCTTGTTGGGATGCTGAGTTTGGGGCTTGTTATATTATGGGCAGTGCGTAATGAGTATATGGCTTCCCATCATCTATCCTCATTTTCTTACCTCTTTTCAAACAGTTGAAAATAGAATGACCTCAAGTCAAATGAGTTGAAACACAGTTAAGAATCTAATTTTTTTTTAAGGCCTGTAAGTTTCTAGGTTGAAACTAATTCTGTCCTTAAATTTAAACCCAACTCACCCTAATTTTTTTTTTATTTTGTTTTTCAATTGTCTCAGAAAGGACCTATATTTTTTCCTAATCACAATGACACTTTTAATTGCCAATTAAAAATTACATGAAATGTTTTATTTCATAAAGTTAACATAATTAACTATATCTTTTCCAAAAATAAGTATATTTAAGTCTCTAATGACTCCATACCTACTCAAATAATGTATTATATAAAAGTAGCCCATTCTTGCAAAATAAAGCCAGCTCCTAAGCAGATCATTATAAAGCATTTATTTATTGTAACAAAAAATAGTTAATATAGATTTTTCATAATTCATCTATATTCCAATTTATGACACAAACTCAATTATAAATAAAATGAACAATAATTTATAATAGTCTTAGAACTTTGGATTTAAATGAAAATAGAAAGATTAACTGCTTTTATTTGAAACTATTTTGAGCAGATTTTATCCCAGTATTCTACCAACACATTTCCTTCCACTCAGGCATGAATTTCCACACTGAAATGTTTTGCTGTGAGATTTTAGTGTGACATATTTCCTCATGTTTGTAATTAAAGGTTCAGTCATTTATCTTATGCATATGCAAAATTTCAGAGAAATTACACTGAGATTTTAGTTGTAATGTGAAGCACACTTATGGGACATAACTTTTAGGAATGAAATCAATTAGTTGATTAATTAGTTAATTGCTTCTTTCCTCGTGTAAGCATGCTACTCTTGATATCAAGAGGACAGGCCTAATCTCCCTACCCTTGAATCTTACTGCTTTTTGATGACTTTTGTGGCTAACGGAATGCAGCAGAAGTCATGTTCTGATGTTTCCCTGATGCTAAGTCCTAAGAATCCTTGTAGCTTCTGCTTAGGTTTCATGGGATACTCATTCTTGAGGTGCTTGTTCTTGGAACCCTGCCATCATTTCACAAAGAAAATTAGAAAAAAAAAAAAGAGTAGGCCCAGATAAACTCCCAACACAAACAGAGCAGCATCAACTACTAGCTGTATGTGCAAGCAATCTTTTTTTGGGTCCTGGGGATTGAACCCAGAGGGACTTTACCACTGAATCACATCCCCCAGTCCTTCCACCCCTCTTTTTTTATTTTGAGACAGGGTCTTACTGAGTTACTTAGGGCCTTGCTAAATTGCTGATGCTGACTTTAAACTTGGCAATCCTCCTGCCTCAACCTCCTGAGTTGCTGGGATTACAGGCCTGTGCCACTGCCCCTGGTTTGTGTGAGCTATCTTAAAAGACCAGTTCAATCAAGTCTTCAGATGGCTGAATCCCCAGCCAACATCAGCTGGTAACAGCATGAGACTTCAAATGAAAATTGTTCAGCAGACAGTCAGCCCACAAGAACCATGAGAGAGAATAATGAATCATTATAATCCACTTGTTTGGGAGATGTTATTATGCAGCAATAGATGCCTACATTAGTTTATCTTTCTCTCATTCAGAATATAATCAGATCATTATAATCATCTCAGAAAAGTAACATATTAGAGATCAAATGATCCTTTAAGTATTACCTAGTAGTCTAGAGTCATAAAAAAAATATGTTCAACTTTCTTAATGAAAATACTTCAACCTTATCTTTTGTCCATGTTTTTCCTCTAATTATTATTGAATTAAGATCTGATCTACAAAAATAAAAAAAATAGAGAAAACAAGATTTCAGAGGTTTGAGGGTCCACCCCCAAACACATGGGATTATCCTCTGCCTCTCCTATTTCAAACCTAAGCACTTTGTACCTTATTCATGACTGCTTGTAAAGTGTCATATTTTTCCTGAAATAAAAGCATAAATTCAGGACAATACTGTATCTCATTAATTTTTACCTAAATTAGTAAACAATTTTATAGATCCACAACCAAATCCACTTTTACTAAAGTTGAACAACCATTTCCATCTTGTTTTTTTCTTATCAAAATATATGGATTCTTGAATCTAATGTCAATCATGTAAGATGTCACATTTCATTGTTCTAATTTGGGGGCAATTAGAACATATTAAGTAGCTTGTATTCTTCTTCTTCCTCCAAACAGGGTTTATCCTTTCTCAACTAGTATTTCCTATGCTCTCACCTTCAAACAGATAATTCAATAAGTGGCTTTAGCTCTCACTAAAGGTTGGTAATCCTCAAATCATATTTTTACTTTCTTATTCTTTTTCCCTTATTAAATTTAAATCTTTATTACGTGTTTCCAATCTACCAAAGATTTCACCTCTTCCCTTCCCAAATCCTTCTCATCTCCAAATCAAATTCAATACCACTCCCTTCATGAAACTTTCTGTAATAAAACCTGTTAAACTAAATAATATTCAATACCATTTGATAAACAAAACAAAGATTAATGATGTCAGAGTAAATATTTATGACATAAATGTGGTCAAGTAGGGCAGTGAGTATCATGGTTAGGAAATAAATTAAATATATTCCTTGACTCTATCTTTATACTGGGGCCTAAAATTCCACAATTAAACAGCTTGATGGTTAAAGTCAGCCTTACAGCTGACCTGTAAACACTCTTTGCAAATGGTGAGCTCTGCCTTTTTAATATGAAATATTTTGCTGTATCCTTTCAGGAAAGCAGAATTTTAGAGCAAAGGAAAACCTTCCTGCATACCCACACAAGCCAAGGGCATCACTGAGGAAAGAGAAGAGAACAAAAAGAAAAAGTAAGAGATGCCAAAAATCTCAATATGCCTACTTTGCAAATAAGTTCTGTTGAGAATTGGCCTTGTGCATTATAAATATGACTATAAATTATTCAGAATGTTTGATTAACCAATTACTCTCACTCTTCCACAATGCTACAGGAGGAATTTCTTCTTCTTACACAAACAAGAAACATATTCACCCCATAGCACCATCTTTCTTTCTGTAAATGATAAATTTCAGTCAGCATAACAGGGAAAAGATGGATCCAGCATTCTCCTTCAGTTATTCCCCCTTTTTCAAGCAATCCTGACTCCAATTTTAAACCCCTACTATCCCTACTACCACTAAATAAAAGAGATATGAAGTAATGAAGTTCTGCTTTACACAAGCAAATTTAAAGAAGAGTAATATGAATTTAATGACCAAATGTTTCTCTAGTTTCTGGAGGTGTTTCCCTCCTTCTTTCTCTCATTCACCCCTCATCTGCTGGTTGGCTCTTCCTAATTTATTTTGCACTGCTTTTCTGAGTCTCTGCCCCTTGAGTACTGACTTCAGGCTCCCACTATTCATAGTTACCTGTTCTTTCTTTTACTTTCCTGACCTCTGATTTCTCACACATCCTCCACACTCCCTTTCTCCCACTAGGTACCTGAAATCTACATGAGTTTGGGTCACCTTAAGGACAAGAGGAAAAACATAAGCCATTCCTGGCAGAAGAAAGAATAAACAAATTTGGAATATCTGTGAGATTATAAATAGTTTCTAAGAGTTACAGGCCAAGCTCCAGATTATTGTAACAACTCAAATTGTTAACTCCGCCCCCTTTCCAGGATACTTATCTGTAATTTGGCATGGGCAATTTATCCGCATAGATTGAAGCAAAATCCAGGACTAATTGCTCTTATTATATAGTATGGAAAAGCAACTTAAAGAAATCATTAACTATAAAATTATGAGCAGTTTAAACCCTCAAGCTCAAGTTTATAAGCGTAAATTATGTCATTCTTTGTAGATACTTTATTATGTTGGATCCAAACAGCATCTTAATGCATTTAGTATCAATTAATAGATTACATTGAGTTAATTATTTTGGCTTTCCATTTGTAAAAAAGAATCCCCCTCCCCATGTTATTTTCTAACAAGAGTTTATATGCTGAATTAAAAAAAAAAAAAAAAAAAGCCTAAAGTACAGTTCTGTCCCACTTGAGAGAATGTTTCTCTCTTATACCCTGAAAATATTGTTTCCTTTTTGGAAAACATCTTTTAAAAATCTATTTTGTAGATCATTTCCAACAGTGTTTTATTCAAAGGTCCTAAAAATGGTTCTTTCTAAGGCTCTTCCAGGGTCAAGCAAGAAGAGACTATGAATGTCTTGATCAGAGCTAACATTCATAGGCAAAAATGTCCTCAGCCTTCTCTTTTTTCCTTTCTTCCAAGTTGGCCAGTGTCTATAAACTCCACCGATTAGTAGTCAAAGCATCCCCTAACCCTCGAGCCTGTGGGAATTTGGGAATTTCAACAGGAGCACATCAGTCCCAAAGGCCTCCTTTACTCTTGAAGAAATCCCTCACAACAAAGGACAAGGGGGTTGCGGGGGAGGGGTGGGTAAAGGACTTGGACCGGAAGAAGTGAGTATTCTGGCGTTTGAATAGTAAACCCCAACCACTGGTGGATAGCTAATAAGTAACCGTGGAAATGCAGTATTGCCCGGGTACAGATACGCTGAACAAACCAAACCAAGTCTTCAGGGAGTGGGTGATTTCTTCCCTCTGGCCTCTCTCTGGCTCTTCCCTGAACTTTTTCCACCACCTCCTCCTGCAGGGTTTGGATCGACCTTCACCCAGTTCTCCGCCCCTCCAGCCCACCCCTCCAACATTCCTGGGACTTTTCCAAGCTGCGCTGCTGAACTCCCAAGAGGAGGACTCCTAGAAACGCGAGTGAATCTAAATGGCTTGGAGCTGTACCTTCCAGTGACCTGAGCCAGTCTGGACGTCCTTTAACCATAATGCTTATTTATCCAGGTCTAGCCGAGGGTGAATCAGCCTTAGGACTCCAAGCGTTTTATGCAAATGAGCACTCACTTGACTTGAGGGCTGGAACTTGTCCCCAATCTCATCTCGTCTTGCCCCAGCGCCTCCCTCTACTCAACCTGTGCGAGCTGGAAGTTTTAAGAAGTTTCCATCTCTTGTGCCTGTCTCCACTTGCTCCCCAAAACCCACAACAAGTAAGAACGACGATCTTCCTGGAATCCATCCACTATTTCTAATCCTTTCTTTATTCCTTAGACACCGTCCCGAGCACCACCGTACACCGAACGCCCCCGGGCTGCAGGATTATTGCCTTCGCCCATTTTAAATGGCCCAGCACCTGCCCCTGCCTCTAGCCGCCACCTTATCCCCTCCTCGCCTGCGGGAGAAGTCCAGGCTGTGGGTAGGGGTTGGGGGGGGGGGCGGGTGTTCTGTGCAATCTGAGGACTACAAATGTTCACTTTCTATAACACTCGTCACCACGCCCAGCCTTTAGGCTACTTATCCGCACCAGCTCGCACACTCACCCATGGCCAAAGGTCCTCCTTCTTCTGAGGTCCCCAGAGGAGTGCGAGTGACCAGATTCTCCGGAGGGCCAAGTTTTCCAAGCGCCTCTCAGGCTTCTAACGCCCCAGCGAGTGACAGCCTCGCCCCTCCCAGCGGAGACAGCTCACACGCTGCCTAGAAACTCTGTGCGCATGCAGACCCCTCCCTCTTTCCACCTGCCTGCCCGGGGTGAAACCTATTTCCCTGGCTTCAGAGCACCCCTCCCTAGAGGTCTCTACCCTGCCCCCTTTCACTTTCAGATTAGTCTCTTGCAAATGTCTCCCTCTTCTACACATTAAGTACTCATTCCACAACACATCTCAGAACCCCATGAATGACCCCTTATCCAAAATAATGATCCCTAAAGTGGGGTCTTGGAAAAGATTATTCGGAAAGAAAAGATGGTTTGATAGGATGTTTTTATATTCCCTAAAATTTTCTCTTGTCTTCAGTACAACAAATTCTTCTTAATAATGTTAATAAAGACAAATATAAGAGAAAAATCTCCCTTTAATTTATAATTTATTACCTTTTTTTATGGTAAAGTTTGTTTCTGTTATCTGACAAGGCTGTGAAGTCCTAACACACACACACACACACACACACACACACACACACACACCATAATATGCAGAAATCAACTGGAAAATAAAGGGACTCAATCGGAAAGTGGGTGGATGCTGTTGAATGAGCACTGGGGCTTATCAGTTGCAAGGATGGAGTTGTGATTCTATATCTGCCCCTGGTATGCTGGGACTCAGTTTCCTAATGTGTAAAATAGAGGATATGGAAAAAGTCATCTCTAAGGTCCCTTCAAGCTAAAAAAAAAAAATTATATAATTCTATGGGTTTTTGACCTAGTTCTTTTAGGATTCCTCCTGGAAAAGTTATTTCAGTAAGTCAGTCCCCAAAGTGTCTTAAGTTTTTTTTCATGCAAAACACACCCAAAAGTATACAGATCTGTACCATGCTATACCATGAGCAACTGGAAGAACAAAATAAAGTGGAAATGATTTCTAATTTGAGGGATATTGCTGTCTAATGAAGAAGAGTTGATAGGAAAAATAATATCTTTAGTAGAATACATAGATAAATGCAGATAATATTCATTAAAATGGCACAGAAACATTTGCACAATTATTTGTCATGTAATGAAAGAAGTACACTCCCTGCAGTAAATGCATTTTGGTTAAATGGAAACAGGAAGTCTTTCTTGTGGGACGGGGAAGGAAGTAGTCGATAAAAGTTAAAAGTGTTCAACATATCATTCAGAAATGCATCACCATTCTAGAAATTAATAAAAGTGAACTGTAACTGTAGCAAAGTATATCATTTATATGTTAGGTCAATAATGATATGTTAGTAATTTTGGAGATTAATTTATAAAATCAGATTTATAATTGCCTCCAACAATTTACTGCCTATTTATTAAGTGCCTATTCCAAGTTAATATTCTAATTCTGAAAGTTAGAACCATTCAAGTCTTTCCAGTGTAATTCTATCATGATACTGAAATACAAAATAATAATAACAATAACACAAACTGAGTACAATTGGTTATATCAGGCAATATTCTTAGGGCTTTGTACAACCTCATATAATTTTCACAGCAAATTTTATTTTCACTTTAAAATGTTATTTTCACTTTACAAATGAATAAACTAAGGCACTATAATATTAAGCATTTTTCCAAATTCATATAGGTAATAGAATTGTGAGATTTATACCCAAACAGAAATGCTCCAGAATCCATGACCTTAATCAATTCAACACACAGTCTCCAAGTGGAATGTCATCTGCTTAAAAAAATATTGTGGAATCCTTCAACACTGAATATAATTCATAAATATTTTAAACATTCTCAATAAATAAGAATTTCAAAATTCAATAAAGCTATAAATCATATCCTGCCATCTAATAATCAAAACCATGATGTTATTTCTCTTTTGGACTATTGTAAATGAATATTATCAAATTTCTGATATTTAAGTAATCTATCTTACAGTAACCATATAAATTGGAAGCCATTATCTCATCTGAGATTTTACAAATTATATAATTTTGAGATTTAATAGACATGCCAATTAATTCACTGTATCAGTGAGTATATGTTCTTTTCATGACTCCAACTCTTTAGTATTTCTGCTTTCCATTCTTACCAATGAATTGTCCATTAAATCTGAAGGTTCTGCCTCTAAAACAACTTCATACATACCCTTCACCTCTAGTCCCATTGCCTATACCACCTTCTGTCAAGTCCTATGGAGATATTATGAATACGTCTTTTTTAGAATATGAAGTTCTTAACAACTATGAACTCAAAATTGAGGCTTTAACTGAAATTCTAAACTTCTGACATGAATGGAAATTTTTGATTGCACAGCCAAATTACAGATTAAAGGGATCTCCTCTAGGCATAGAGTAATGATGGGTTCGTTGAGCATTTTATGGCCCAGGCAGATATCATTTCAACATTACTAATGGTTTGATTCATTTAGGGAGAATGTCAAATAAGAAGAATACCAAAAAATGAGAAATCAGAGCGCACAAATATTGAATAACTGTAGGCAAGAGGAGCTCATAAAAATCAGTTCAAAAATAATTACGGGCTATGGCGAGAACCCAGAGAAAGTTATCTAAGGAAAATTTCAAAAAAAAAAAAATAGTCAACTGGATTGCATACTGCAGAATGAGCAAATTAACATGAGGACTACCAAATTGCCTTTTGATTGGCAATTCAGAGGTCACTGGTAAAACATTAGCAAGAATAATGTCAAAGGAGAAGGAATAGAGAAATTCAGAAGAGAATGAGTAATGAGGAAGAGGAGGGTAGGAAGAGTGTAGACAACATATTCGTAGCTCATCAGGAAAGCAGTAGGGTGGTGCCCAGAATGTGTGTGGGATAAAGGAAGTTTATTTTACAAAAATAAAAGAAATGTGAGAATGTTTAATATGCTAATGAATATAGAAGATGATGCTTTTAGAAATAAGTTGACTAAGATTAAAGGACGAAAATAAATGAAATTTAAGAGCAAATTCAGGGGAAATAAAGCATGAAAGAGGAGGATGGATGGAATGGATAAACCATTATTGCTATATTTGCATTTAAGATTATAGAGATTGAATAAAAATGAAACCCAGAGTAAGACCAAAGGAGGAAATCAATAAAAGTGACAATCCTTGATATTGAGGCAAGTCTTTGGAAATGAGTATTAGGAGTGTCATCAACAAGGATACTAAAGTATAATATCATGATTGTAGGAAATGGTGAGAAAGAAAAAACAGTCTAAGTGCAATTAAAGTGACCTAATGCATTTAGAGATTGAAATGTTAGTGAGTTACATAAATGTTAATCACAATTATAAATATTATTTGAGAGAATAAATGGAAACACTCCATGGATGGCCATAAAATTCAATGATAAGTTGTCATCATCTACATATGGATAAACAATCAAGAGGAAATCACAGATCCTCAAGCAGGGTAACAAATGATAAGAGGGATACTGTAGAGATCAACCTGTTTTTTTAGAAAATGAAGTTTCCATCCTTAAGACTTATGTCGTTTCATTGATGATAGGTTTTGTTTGCTTGGTTTCACTTTTGTTGAGTTGTTTTAGTCTTATAAATATTGTAGTGGTTATATGTTAGCTCCCATGCTGTGACAAATTACTTGAGCAAATAACTTATAGGAGGAAAGTTCTATTTTGGCTTCATTTAAGAGGGTTCAGTACATGATCACTTGTACATTGGTTTTTGGACCCCTGGTGAGGCAGAACATCATGATGGTGAGCACATGGTAGAATAAATAGCTTACCTCATGACATTCAGGAAACAAACAGAGAAGAGTGAAGGGACTAAGGTTTGAATATACTCTTTGGAGGGCACAACCCCATTTACCTAACTTCCTTCCACTAGGCCCCACACCTTCTGAAGGTCCCAACACCTCCCAATTGTGCCAAGGCTGGCAACCAAACCTTTAACACATGAGACTTTGAGGGACACTCCAGATCCAAGCTACAATAGGCTGTTTCACAGCAATTTTGTCATGCATATGTGACCCTCAGGGGCCTTTTTTACCCAGGAAGAAAAACTAACACCTCAGCTCCCAGATACAGTCCCCAATTATAATCCATTGGCATTTGTTCCATTCTTAGTAGGATTTCCCTTGAAGGAAGTGTTTTTTTTTGTTGTTGTTTGTTTGTTTGTTTTTTTGCTTTTTAGTTTTGTTTTTCAATTGGGTCACAAGAGAATTTTTGAAAGATTCAAGGCCTCCTCTTCAAAAAGATATAGGGAAGTATCTTATGAGAACTATAACAATAAAGCGGGGGTGTTTTTAAATTTCTTTCCTTGAAGTATTTAAACACAGCATGTTTTAAATTTTCTTTTCTTTTTTTTTTTTTAATTTCTATGGAACAATCTTCTCTCCCTAATTAAAAAAAAAAAAAAAAAAAAAAGACAAAGACAAAGAAGGGTAAAGGAAGGGAAGGAAGGGAAAGTGCCCCAGAGAACAGTCCAGTGTCTGAAGTTTCACCCAGTTGGGGGCCAAAGAACCAAGCTTACAGGTATGGCCAGAAGTCTGTTCTGTTAGCCTCTAATGGCTACTAGCAGCCCCTTAAGCTTAGAAGTTATTGGAGACAATGCTTTTGAAGACATTGAAGAGGCTGGATATCATATTAATTTGAAACCTGTAGAGAAGATACCTTCCACAGAGTTTGGACACATTCATCCACCACTGCAAAAAAAGCTCTGTCTATCTGTTGGACTCTACGTGCACAGCAACTTGTACCTCTTGCTCAACTTCATTTGCAGTTGTTTGCATCCAACTCCTGACTGATCACCCATAGCATCACAGTGAGCTCCATGGCCCTCATGATCCACACGCTTTTGGTAAAGCACAAGAGTGCAGCTTGGTTTCCAGATATTGGTGTTGATTTTGTCACTATCTTGTGTGCTTCTGCTGCCCACCGTATGATGTTTGATTGCTCTACTCTGCTCAATTAGAGATTAATTATAGATATATAATATGGAGCATCTTTTCATATGCTTATTTTACATATTATAATATCATCTTGGTGAGGTATCTGTTTGGATCTTTTGTCCATTTTTAACCAGGTTGTTTTCTAATTTTCCAGTTTTAAATGTTCTTTGTATATTTTGGATAACAGTCCTTTATAAGATATATTTTTACAAATATTTTCTCCCACCGTGTGTCTTAAGAATCACATTCAGCATACTTTAATAATTAAATATGATTACACATTTAAACCAGACAACATAAAAGCTGTATAGTGAGTATTGCTTTGCTGGAAACAACTGCCACTGAAGTTTCTGCAGTAGTGAAAATAAATATTCACTGGTCCCTTTAGTAGTAAGTGAATTGCATGAATTTGTAAAGGTATACGCATGAGACCAAGAGTTCCAGTTTCACAATTTCCACACATTAGCAAGATATTATGATATGTTATCTTAAACATTGCCAAAATACAAATGTGCCAAGTATTAAGACTTTAACTCTACCAGTACCTTTTTTTAAAAAAAAAATATTTATCTTTTAGTTGTAATTTGACACAATACCTTTATTTTATTTTTTTATTTTTTATGCGGTGCTGAGGCTCGAACCCAGGGCCTCACACGTGCTAGGCAAGTGCTCTACTGCTGAACCACAACCCCAGCCCTCTACCAGTATCTCTGTATTGAGTTAACTGATTTAAAAACTAGATGTGTGTCCAATGATCAAAAACAAGCCCTAGTAGAGTTGTAGACAATGCTGTATTTTTTTACCCAAGAATATTGGCTCCTCTTTGTACACATTATTACAGAATTTAAATATCCAACTGGGAAAGGGAGTTTTCCAACATCTGCCTCTATGAAGACATTTTCTGACAGATGTAAAACCATATTAGTACTTGCACTGAATCTGTCACATGTTCTAAGCACAAAGGGATTTTTAGCCTCCTTTTCTACTGATCAGTGTTAATAAATTCACTCCTAAGCTAATAGAATTCTTATGGTTTTTATTAATAATATTAATTTCTCCTTGAGTTTTCCACAATTGCTTTTAAAATCAAATTTTTACTATCCTCCACTCCTTAAACGTTTAGTCTAGGAAGCAGACATCTAATTGGAAAAGAACTAAAAGCATTTGTAAAAGCTAATGAAAATGATAGTCTTACGTATTTTCAAAATAAATAGTTGACAATTTAGTTAAAGAATTTCTGATATTCCTTTTTTACTACCATTGTTATTTTATGCATTGTGCCCTAGAAATTACTAACCATTATTTTGTACACTGATATATGATTATAAAATAAATATTGTAGCTAACAATAAGTGTGTTGGTGGGCACTTAAAACCTGGCCTTTTATCTAAGTCTGAGGATGTTGACTTTCATATTAAACCAATTACAGCAAAGCACTCCTCTTTCACCTTTGGCTATACCAGTGGTTCTCAACCCTGGCCTCACTTGCCCCAGAACTTTTAAAATAATACCTGAACTCACCACAATTTAAATGTATTAGATAGAATTTTGCATCATGAGCATTGTTTGGTACTGGAAAAGGAACCTAGGAGTGCTTAACCACTGAGTCACATCCTCAACCTGTTTTTGTGGGTGGGGGGGGGATTTTATTTAGAGGTAGGGTCTCTCTAACTTGCTTAGGGCCTCACTAAGTGTCGGAGGCTGGCTTTGAACATGTGATCCTCCTGCCTCAGCATTCCTGAGCCACTGGAATGACAGGTATGTGCCACTTTGCCTGGCTCATGGGTGTTTTTTGTTTTCTTTTTTTTGTTTGTTTGTTTTTTGAAAGCTTTCTAGTGCAACCAGGGTTGAGAGTCACTGTGCTAGACCACCTCACCTAGTTGGTAATGGTTTAGCCACCCTGCATTGAGAGTTGGAAAGTTGATATTTGGTTTCATGAGCATTACTTCCAGAATACATGCTGATAAATGTTTAGTCAGTAAGTTTTATTGAACATACTCCCTTAGCCTCTTTACATTTTTCATTTCTGAAAACCTTACAACAAAAGAGTAAGTAACGCATTAGCATAATTCACAATGCAGATGAAAACACTGAGATTCAAATATGTCAAGTGGTTCCCCAACATTATGCAGCTACTAAATTTCAGAGTAAGAACTGGCACAGAAATCATCATTCCTTCTCCTGAACAATGCTGACCCTAATCTAATTCAAATCTCTCAATGGTGACTTCATTCCTCTTTTGTGCTTGTTCCCATTATCCCTCTGTTCCCAGATCTAGCTACTGAAATGCTCCCCCATTAGTATCTGATCTGCTTCCAGAGATTTTGCAACCACACCACTCCAGTAGTTAAAGCTGATACTCTTAAGGGTCTTGAAATAGCAGACCTATTTTGCATTCATGCATATGTAAAGAATATACTATATTTCTTGCCTTGTCCTTGAGGCAGTAGACAATTATAATCATTTTAGATTCTCTTTCAAGTTAGTCTTATTTGTATAACTTTAAAACAAACTTTAAAAAACCCTGTGCAACATGATCCCTTCAATCATTTGGATCTGAAATGTCCCAGAAAGGCCCATGTGTTAAAGATTTGTTTTCCAGCTTGGCGGTATTGGGAGTAGAAGGTGATAAAACCTTTAAGAGGTGGGTTTTCAGGGGGAGGGCTTCCTGTGTTTGGGAGTATGCCCTGAAAGGTGATAGTGAGAACCTGGGCCCTTTGCTTTCACACAATGAGGTAAGCAGCTTGTTTGATCATGCACTCCCACCATGATATGCTTCTTTGTTATAGGTCCCAAAGCAATGGGGCCAACTGGTCATGGATAAACCTTTTCTCTTTATAAAATTATTTGTCTAAGGTATTTTATATAGTAATAGAAAGCTGATTAACACAATCCCTTAGTATAAACTTCAGTCCTTTTTTAATTTCATTATTGTTCACACATTAAAACTAAAAATTATTTTCTAACTTTATTTGCTTCTTCCCTACCTCACTTTGTGGGGGATAAAAATTTTTGAAATAATATCCTCTCACTATAACAATATCTATAGTTTCACCAAGTACCAACAACTGCCACTAAATGCTTCTCATAATATTTGTAATAAAACTTCAGAATACAGACTCTCTGTTTTGTTGTTGTTGTTTTTAGTTTTTGTTTGTTTGTTTGTTTTTACTGGTGCTGTGGATGGAACCCAGAGCCTTGTACATGCAAGGCAAGAACTCTACCAACTAAGTCATATCCCAGGCCCTACAGAATACAAGGTCTCTAAGAAACCACTTAGTTTAGAGCAAGGCTACTGAAACTGTCATGTACATTGAATGAAGATCTAATTAAAGTACTATTCTAATACACTATACATATTGTATCTGATTATAATTCCCTCTTTCCCATGTATTAATATGTACCATTTTATTTGCTAAGTACTTTGCCTGGATTACCTACCTTTTGTCGCAAAAATAACCACACTATTCCCTTGTTGCAGATGAGAAAACTGAGACAAAGGAAATTTAAGTAACTTACCAAGTTCACAAAGAAACCCAAAAAGTCTGATTCCATCACTCACATTGAGTAAATACACTTAACTTGCTATGAACTTCAAAGTCAGATTGTCAACCATATCTAAGAATTACACAAGTCTTTTAGAATGTTTTATCTATTTATGCTCAATCTGGATGGAACATGTACCATCCCCGAACCATGACTTGTAGCATCAAGGAATGGTAGCATATAATTTCATATTTGACAGTCTGATCAAAATGAAATGGATTAAGGGACATAGCACTTTAAAAAAAAAACAGTCTTAGAAAGGTGTACATGATGGCTTACTGATAATTATTTAGAAGAGTTGCCAAAGGCCAGTGTATGTCTATACATTAGTAATTTCAATAAATAATACTTTCAAATTTAAAATCTTTTATCCCAGACATGTAGGAAAAAAATAAGAAATATTTTTTGAGTGTTTGGCACTCACTGACTTATAAGAAAAATTAGGAAATATGACCATGATCTATAATTTCATCCATAGGTGTTAGGTCACATAATGCATTAAAAATGTCCATGTATACTCCTAGTATAAATAAGCACAGCAAATAGTTTTCAAGTCACATAAAAATTTTTAAGAAATTACACAGAACCTCCATATAACAAATGTGGAAGTGTGAAAGACAGAAGTTAGAATGATTTATGCACGAATAATTGTAGGTTCTGCATATAAAAAAGGCTTTTTAACAATATGTCATTCTGTATGCACCAAAGGATACAGGGGAAAGTTAAGAAACTTCACTTTAAATTTATTGTAAAATATGGCCCAATTACCAAAAGCAAATGAGACATAATTTTCTTTCTGCCAATAAAGCAGTTTTAAGTTTTGTTCATTTTACTTTAGACACCATAAGGATGATTCCTGAAAATTTTTTGAAGAGTTTCACAAATCAAATGTATTTATGCTATAGTAAATTATTTCCAGGACACCAGAAATACGCAGCTAAAATACAATTCAAATGAGATCTACATTTAATGTAGAAGAACTGGAAATCCTGTATCTATATCAACATCAATATCACTTCTGTGGACTATAAAATGAGAAGATTGATTTTGCATGGCTATAGAGCCAGAATTCAAAGCCCCATTTAAGATACATCACTTAAGTCACACCTCATACATTTCCAATAAAGATAAGCACTTTCAAGTTTCTGTATTCATTTGCAGCTTTGGAAATGCTGGATACTATTTTTTTACTGCAGTATTTGAGTTTTCATTCTCTTTTATGTTGACAGACCTAAATATGGTGAGAAGTTATTTTGATTAGGCAACTGGGGAAACAAAAGAACACTCAGATAAGATAAGATAAGATAAGGAAGAAAGGAACTCAATGAAAGGTCAGATAGGTTGAAAATAGTAAATATGTTTCATTGTAATGTCTTCTATGTGCCTGGTCCTTTTGTATGAACATAATAAAATATCCCAACAACCCTGAAATGGTTAAAATATATATATATATGTGTGTGTGTGTGTGTGTGTGTTTGTGTGTGTGTGTGTGTGTGTGTAGAGAGGGATACACAAATGGGAAAGAGAGGCTGATTCAGAGAAGTTTTTATATAACTGACTGAGTTTCAAATACTGAAGTTACTCCAAAGTTGTACTCTATGAATGAGAACAATGGGTGGCATCTATGTCTCTAATCACTGAAAGTATCGGACTAAATCACTCATCTTCTAGCTTGTGTATCAAAGAAAACTGTTATCTAGAAACCTAAATAATTCTCTTGAGCACATATATTAGTTAGAGCTTATTGATTATAAATCTCAGTCTATAAATACAGATATGCAAAAATATCACTTATTTTCTGAAAGTTAACTCTAATATAAACTTCAATCTAAACTGGGGTGGCTGAGCATTCAACCTTGGGAGTACCAGGTTCCTCCCATCTCAGGGATATTGCAGTCTCTGGAGTCCTAATGGTATCCTTTAAGTCGTGTTCTCAGGCTTTCATATCTCATAAGTCCTCCAAACCAGCCACCTCTGTATCTTCCACATCATGCTTGGCTATGGTCTCTTTGGAATTCAGGGTCTTATTTCTCATAAAACACCACTCTGCCATCTCTTTTGAGGCACAACCACCTCCTCAGGGTACCTCACTAGAACAATATCAGATCCCTACTGATCATTTATCCACTCTTCTTCCAATTTAAAGTCTGAGAAATGCCACTTTAATATTGCAGAAATCTTTCATTCTCTCTTCAGGTTTCTCACAGAGGGATTCTGTCCACTCACTTCAAGACCCTTGAACTTTGGTTCACAAAAGCCAAGAATAGAAGGGAACTGCAGACTATCTTGGCGTTCTGCTATTATTAGTTAAAGCCTTTCTGACTGCAAGTGAGCACAGCCCAACTCATACAACTTCATGCAAGCAAATGGGTCACAACACTGAGAAAACCAAGGTATAGCTCCATCTTCCAGCAAGCAGGATTCCAGGGCTTGCATTATGTCAAAAAGTATGGTTTTCTTGTATTCAGCTTTTGGTTCTACTTTGTCTCATTCTATTTATCCTCTAACTGATTTTCTATTTATCATCTCTGGATAATGGAACCAACTTGCTTCAATTCCATTAAGAGAATGAGAGTCTCTTTCCCAAAACCAACAGAAAAATAAACTTTATTCCACCTGCTTGATTTTCACAAGATCATGTTTTCATTCCTGAACACAATGAGCCAGGTAATATGTCATACCCTGAGGGCCTTAAATTCAAGTTCCATACTTTATACTTGCTCTAGGGACAGCACTTTATCCAAAGCACATGTACAGAGTGCAGAAAGAATAATTTTCTGATGGGGAATGATATTTGCTGAAAAACAAGAGAATTTAACCTGAATAACATAATAAGATAATTGCTTTCCTATAGAGAGTTTAAGAAATTCGGTGCCAATACATTATCCCCTTCCTAGGTTCATGTAATATATTCATTGTACATATAAGTGGAGTCCATTTCCCCTGGTTTTTAATCAGGCTGATCTTGTGAAGTCTTTTGCCCACAAAAAGTTTTGTGGAAGTAGCACTCTGCCAGCCCACCACTTTGTTCCCTTGAATCCTTGAGTTAAAATGTCCAAGGCATCCTGATGGAAAGAGGACCCATGTAGAATTAGACTACATGGAAAATGAGATGCCTCAAACAACAGAAAGCACTAAGGGCTTGGGATCTCCCAGCCCATATAGTTATCAGTGGAATGCAGTGATATTGAAGATCCTAGCCAACCCCTTATGGAAAGAAGAACAACTCAGGTGATCAATCATGAGAAGGAATAAATCATTGTTGAACTACCAAATTTTGAGATGGTTGGCTACATATCGAAAGGTAAACATTCTATTTCTTTACTCCTTGAAAGAATATTCCACAGATAGAAGCACAGATTCTATCATCTGATAAAAGGAGAAGCAAAGGGAGAAAACCAACATGTCTAATGTCCTTGTCAACTCATCTTCCTGGAATCACAGTGACTTCTGTCACCTAATCGGTTCACTGGGACAAGCATACACAACTGCTATATGTGATCTAGATTGAAAAAAAGGCCAATATCAAAATTTAGATTCTGACCAAAATAAATAAATAAATTGGGGAGCTAATAGGATCATTCAAGAAAAAAAACTCGAAGTTTGACAAACATTGTATAACAAATTTGATATTTTTAATTGACCAGAGAAAACTGATAAAATTATATTCTGGTTTGTCTTTTTTTTTTTAATTTTTTATTGTTGGCTGTTCAAAACATTACATAGTTCTTGATATATCATATTTCACACTTTGATTCAAGTGGGTTATGAGCTCCCATTTTTACCCCATATATAGATTGCAGAATTACATCAGTTACACATCCATTGATTTACATATTGCCATACTAGTGTCTGTTGTGTTCTGCTGCCTTTCCTATCCTCTACTATCCCCCCTCCCCTCCCCTCCCCTCCCGTTTTCTCTCTCTGCCCCCTCTACTGGCATTCATTTGTCCCCCTTGTATTATTTTTCCCTTTCCCCTCACTTGCTCTTGTATGTACTTTTGTATAACTCTGAGGGTCTCCTTCCATTTCCATGCAATTTCCCTTCTCTCTCCCTTTCCCTCCCACCTCTCATCCCTGTTAAATGTTAATCTTCTTCTCATGCTCTTCGACCCTACTCTGTTCTTAGTTACTCTCCTTATATCAAAGAAGACATTTGGCATTTGTTTTTTAGGGATTGTCCAGCTTCACTTAGCATAATCTGCTCTAATGCCATCCATTTCCCTGTAAATTCTATGATTTTGTCATTTTTTAATGCAGAGTAATACTCCATTGTGTATAAATGCCACATTTTTTTTTATCCATTCATATATTGAAGGGCATCTAGGTTGGTTCCACAGTCTTGCTATTGTGAATTGTGCTGCTATGAACATCAATGTAGCAGTGTCCCTGTAGCATGCTCTTTTTAGGTCTTTAGGGAATAGACCGAGAAGGGGAATAGCTGGGTCAAATGGTGGTTCCATTCCCAGCTTTCCAAGAAATCTCCATACTGCTTTCCAAATCGGCTGCACCAATTTGCAGTCCCACCAGCAATGTACAAGTGTACCCTTTTCCCCACATCCTCGCCAGCACTTGTTGTTGTTTGACTTCATGATGGCTGCCAATCTAACTGGAGTGAGATGGTATCTTAGGGTGGTTTTGATTTGC
This sequence comes from Marmota monax, assembly GCF_021218885.2. Classification (NCBI taxonomy): domain Eukaryota; kingdom Metazoa; phylum Chordata; class Mammalia; order Rodentia; family Sciuridae; genus Marmota; species Marmota monax. Next base: position 1,524,611 of record NW_026694999.1, on the reverse strand, counting down.
ATTTCTCTGACTGCTAGAGATGGTGAGCATTTTTTCATGTACTTGTTGATTGATTGTATGTCCTCCTCTGAGAAGTGTCTGTTCAGGTCCTTGGCCCATTTGTTGATTGGGTTGTTTGTTCTCTTATTGTCTAATTTTTTGAGTTCTTTGTATACTCTGGATATTAGGGCTCTATCTGAAGTGTGAGGAGTAAAGATTTGTTCCCAGGATGTAGGCTCTCTATTTACCTTTCTTATTGTTTCTTTTGCTAAGAAAAAACTTTTTAGTTTGAGTAAGTCCCATTTGTTGATTCTAGTTATTAACTTTTGTGCTATGGGTGTCCTATTGAGGAATTTGGAGCCCGACCCCACCAACTGTAGATCGTAGCCAACTTTTTCTTCTATCAGACGGCGCATCTCTGATTTGATATCAAGCTCCTTGATCCATTTTGAATTCACTTTTGTGCATGGCGAGAGAAAGGGATTCAGTTTCATTTTGTTGCATATGGATTTCCAGTTTTCCCAGCACCATTTGTTGAAGATGCTATCCTTCCTCCACTGCATGCTTTTAGCCCCTTTATCAAATATAAGGTAGTTGTAGTTTTGTGGATTGGTTTCTGTGTCCTCTATTCTGTACCATTGGTCCACCCGCCTGTTTTGGTACCAGTACCATGCTGTTTTTGTTACTATTGCTCTGTAGTATAGTTTGAAGTCTGGTATCGCTACCGCCTGATTCACACTTCCTGCTTAGCATTGTTTTTGCTATTCTGGGTCTTTTATTTTTCCATATGAATTTCATGATTGCTTTCTCTATTTCTACAAGAAATGCCGTTGGGATTTTGATTGGCATTGCATTAAACCTATAGAGAACTTTTGGATAATAACCCATTTTGATGATGTTAGTTCTGCCTATCCATGAACAGGGTATATTTTTCCATCTTCTAAGATCTTCTTCTATTTCTCTCTTTAGGGTTCTGTAGTTTTCATTGTATAAGTCTTTCACCTCTTTTGTTAGGTTGATTCCCAAGTATTTTATTTTTTTTGAAGATATTGTGAATGGAGTAGTTGTCCTCATTTCCATTTCAGAGGATTTGTCGCTGATATACAGGAATGCCTTTGATTTATGTGTGTTGATTTTATATCCTGCCACTTTGCTGAATTCATTTATTAGCTCTAATAATTTCTTTGTAGACCCTTTTGGGTCTGCTAGGTATAGAATCATGTCATCTGCAAATAGTGATAATTTAAGTTCTTCTTTTCCTATTTTGATGCCTTTAATTTCTTTTGTCTGTCTAATTGCTCTGGCCAGTGTTTTGAGAACTATGTTGAACAGAAGTGGTGAGAGAGGGCATCCCTGTCTTGTTCCAGATTTTAGAGGGAATGCCTTCAGTTTTTCTCCATTCAGAATGATGTTAGCCTGAGGCTTAGCATAGATTGCTTTTACAATATTGAGGTATGTTCCTGTTATCCCTAGTTTTTCTAGAGTTTTGAACATAAAGGGATGCTGTACTTTGTCGAATGCTTTTTCCGCATCTATCGAGATGATCATATGGTTCTTATTTTTAAGTCTATTGATGTGGTGAATAACATTTATTGATTTCCGTATATTGAACCAGCCTTGCATCCCAGGGATGAATCCTACTTGATCATGGTGTACAATTTTTTTGATATGTTTTTGTATCCGATTCGCCAGAATTTTATTGAGGATTTTTGCATCTAGGTTCATTAGAGATATTGGTCTGTAGTTTTCTTTCTTTGAAGTGTCTTTGTCTGGTTTAGGTATCAGGGTGATGTTGGCCTCGTAGAATGAATTTGGAAGTTCTCCCTCTTTTTCTATTTCCTGAAGTAGCTTGAAAAGTATTGGTATTAGTTCCTCTTTAAAGGTTTTGTAAAACTCTGCTGTATACCCATCCGTCCTGGGCTTTTCTTAGTTGGTAGTCTTTTGAATGGTTTCTTCTATTTCCTCAATTGATATTGGTCTGTTTAGGTTGTCTATATCCTCCTGACTCAATCTGGGCAGATCATATGACTTAAGAAATTTATCTATGCCTTCACTATCTTCTAATTTATTGGAGTATAAGGATTCAAAATAATTTTTGATTATCTTCTGTATATCTGAGGTGTCTGTTGTGATATTGCCTTTTTCATCCCGTATGCTAGTAATTTGAGTTCTCTCTCTTCTTCTCTTCGCTAGCATGGCTAAGGGTCTGTCGATTTTGTTTATTTTTTCAAAGAACCAACTTTTAGTTTTGTCAATTTTTTCAATTGTTTCTTTTGTTTCGATTTCATTAATTTCAGCTCTGATTTTAATTATTTCTTGCCTTCTACTTCTTTTGCTGTTGTTTTGCTCTTCTTTTTCTAGGATTTTAAGATGAAGTATGAGATCATTTATTTGTTGGTTTTTTCTTTTTTTAAGGAATGAACTCCAAGCAATGAATTTTCCTCTTAGAACTGCTTTCAATGTGTCCCATAGATTACGATATGTTGTGTCAGTGTTTTCATTAATCTCTAAGAATTTTTTAATTTCCTTCTTGATGTCTTCTATAACCCACTGATCATTCAGTAACCTATTGTTCATTCTCCAAGTGATGTATTCTTTTTCCTTCCTTCTTTTATCGTTGATTTTCAGTTCCATTCCATTATGATCAGATAGGATGCATGGTATTATCTCTACTCCTTTGTATTGTCTAAGAGTTTCCCTGTGACATAATATATGATCTATTTTTGAGAAGGATCCATGTGCTGCTGAGAAAAAAGTGTAACTGCTTGATGTTGGGTGGTATATTCTATATATGTCAATTAAGTCTAGGTTATTAATTGTGTTATTGAGTTCTATAGTTTCCTTATTCAACTTTTGTTTGGAAGATCTGTCCAGTGGCGAGAGAGGTGTGTTGAAGTCTCCCATGATTATTGTATGGTGGTCTATTAGACTCTTGAACTTGAGAAGAGTTTGTTTGACGAACATAGCTGCACCATTGTTTGGGGCATAAATATTTATGATTGTTATGTCTTGTTGGTGTATGGTTCCCTTAAGCAGTATGTAGTGTCCCTCTTTATCCCTTTTGATTAACTTTGGCTTGAAATCTATTTTATTTGATATGAGTATGGACACTCCTGCTTGTTTCTGAAGTCCATATGAGTGATATGATTTTTCCCAACCTTTCACCTTCAGCCTATGTATGTCTTTTCCTATCAAATGCGTCTCCTGTAGGCAGCATATTGTTGGGTCTTGTTTTGTGATCCATTCTACTAGCCTGTGTCTCTTGATTGGTGAGTTTAAGCCATTAACATTTAGGGTTATTATTGAGATATGGGTTGTTCTTCCAGCCGTATTTGTTTATTTATGTTACTAAACATAGTTTGTTTTCCTCTTTGATTATTTCCCCCCACCCTTTACTGTCCTACCTCCCAATGTTGGTTTTCATTGTTATTTTCCATTTCCTCTTCCTGTAATGTTTTGCCAAGGATGTTTAGAAGAGATGGTTTTCTAGCTGCAAATTCTTTTAACTTTTGTTTATCTTGGAAGGTTTTAATTTCATCTTCCATCCTGAAGCTTAATTTCGCTGGAAACACAATTCTTGGTTGGAACCCATTTTCTTTCAGTGTTTGAAATATGTTATTCCAGGATCTTCTAGCTTTCAGAGTCTGTGTTGAAAGATCAGCTGTTATCCTGATTGGATTACCCCTAAATGTGATCTGCTTCCTTTCTCTTGTAGCTTTTAAAATTCTCTCCTTATTCTGTATGTTGGGCATCTTCATTATAATGTGTCTAGGTGTGGGTCTCTTACGATTTTGCACATTCGGCGTCCTGTAGGCTTCTAGGATTTGGGATTCTGTCTCATTCTTCAAGTCTGGGAAGTTTTCTCATATTATTTCATCGAATAGATTGCTCATTCCTTTGGTTTGAAACTCTGTCCCTTCCTGTATCCCAATGACTCTTAAATTTGGTCTCTTGATGTTATCCCATATTTCTTGGATGTTCTGCTCATGGTTTCTTAACAGTCTTGCTGAGCTGTCTATGTTCTTTTCAAGTTGAAATACTTTATCTTCATTGTCTGATGTTCTATCTTCTAAGTGTTCTACTCTGCTGGTAGTATTCTCAATTGAGTTTTTAAGTTGGTTTATTGCTTCCTGCATTTCTAGGATTTCTGTTTGTTTGTTTTTTATAACCTCTATCTCCCTGTATAGTTGATCTTTTGCTTCTTGGATTTGTTTATGTAATTCATTGTTGAAGTGATCTTTCATTGTCTGATTTTGCTGTCTGATGTCTTCCTTGAGACTCCAGATCATCTGAAGCATGTATATCCTGAATTCTTTATCTGACATTCCATCTGCTGCAGCTATTACCTCTTCTAACGTTGAGTTGACCTGCATTGCTTGTTGTCCTTTCTTTCCTTGTCTCTTCATACTGTTCGCGTTACTTTCTACTAGGTGAAACTGTTGTGCTATTGAATTTTCCCCCTATATATTTATATTGGTCTTGTATAGTTGCAAAGTCTCCCTCGCAGGCGCGGGCGGCGGCTCTGCCCCTCCTCCAATTGGGGCAATGTGCCTACCACGCCGGCAGGCCACTGGGCCTGCTCTGCCGGTCGGTAGCAGGTCCGCCTACCTTGCAGGCGCGGGCGGCAGCTCTGTCCCTCTGCGGGCCGCTAGGCTTGTTCTGTCGGTGGTCGCAGTTTTGCCTACTTTGCAGGCGCAGGCAGCGGCACTGCCCCTCTGCAGGCCTCTGGGGCTGTTCTGCCAGTGGGTCGCAGGTCCGCCTACCTTGCAGGCGCGGGGGGCGGGGCGGCTCTACCCTTCCTCAGGCCGCTGGGCCTGTTCTGTCTGTTGGTTGCAGGTCTGGCCTGTTCTGATGGTGGTCACAGTTCCGTCTACCTTGCTGGCGCGGGGGGAGGGGGCGGCTCTGCCTCTCAGCAGGCCGCTGCTCCTCTTCTGCCGGTGGGTTGCAGGCCTGCCTACCTTGCAGTAGTGATTGGAAGCTCTGCCCTTCCGCGGGCCACTGGGCCTTTTCTGTCGGTGGTCACAGTTCCGCCTACCTGGCAGGCGCGGGGGGTGGGGGGCGGCTCTGCCCCTCAGCAGGCCGCTGGGCCTGTTCTGTGGGTGGTCACAGTTCCGTCTACCTTGCCGGCACAGGGGGAGGGGGCGGCTCTGCCTCTCAGCAGGCCGGTGCTCCTCTTCTTCCGGTGGGTTGCAGGCCCACCTACCTTGCAGGAGTGATTGGAAGCTCTGTCCCGCCGCGGGCCACTGGGCCTTTTCTGTCGGTGGTCACAGTCCCGCCTACCTGGCAGGCGCGGGGGGTGGGGGGCGGCTCTGCCCCTCAGCAGGCCGCTGGGCCTGCTCTGTGGGTGGTCACAGTTCCCTCTACCTTGCCGGCGCAGGGGGAGGGGGTGGCCTGGTTTGTCTTACTTACAGAAAATAAATAAGATCAAAAGACAGTTGTGAGGCTATGGAGACCTGTTATTACTATGATGTTTCTTTTTGTTTCACTGATCTCTAAAAATCATATGAAAATAGCCTCAAGATCTACTAACAAATCATTTAATCAGAATAAGAGATGTCTTACCTGTTGGCTATAGTTATGTTAAAAATTATATTGAGCATATATTCTGAGTATATATTCTAAAGAACATTTAATTTGTTATATATTTTATATATATAAAAGACTATGTTATTTCAGGGCCAATGGTATACTTTAAGAATGAGATTGTTTAGAATTTGTGAAATGTGATTTTAAAAATAGAACACTTTAAATACTTGCACTTAAATATATTTAAGGGTTTCTGTTAAATTTGAAAAATTTCTTGGTGATTGGAATAAATATTACATATTCTGTTCCATAAATATATTCAATCTGTGAAAAATTACATACTTCAAACATCCATCTCTGAAAATAAAATCGATTCTAGTCAATTAACAGAGTAAAAATGCAATTCACAGCATGGGGAAAATATTTTAAAATATATATTTAATAAATACCCAAAATATAAAGAACTTCTAAACTCAATATCAAAATACAAACAACCTGATTCAAAATGGGCAAAGGACTTGAGTAGACATTTTTTAAGGAAAATACACAAATAGCCAATAAGCACATGAAAAGATGCTCAATGTTACTATTAGTGAAACACAAATGGAAATTAAAATGAGATACATCTCACACTTATTAGGATGGCTATTAATTTTTTATTTGTATTTGTTTCTTAAAGACAAATTTAGTATAATCATAGTATCATATTTTTTAATATCTCTTCAAGTACAGAAAAGATACACAAAGGAAAGGAGATGAACTTCTTACAATAAACAAAAGCAATAGTTAAAGAAAAAAGTTTACATTTTTCTTCAGAAAAAGGAAATAAGAACACAATTATGCTCCTATCTGGTCTATAAACAATGATTTATGACTCTTCCTTCATTCTTTCCTTGTATATTTATGCTAAAATCCTGAAGTGCAAAAGAGAATTTAAAAAAAACCCTTTATTTCACATCTTTAACTTACTATGTGATGATGTGTGAAAATAATTATATAGATTATAGTCATAAGTATAAAGAAAGCTATTATAACTTATTATGCCACTCAGTTCATAAAATTGAAATGAAGACAGGATATAACAGCAAATAGAGCCTAAGAACAGATTAAATAAATGCTAAATAAATTGCCAAATTAAGAATCCAAAAAATCAAAGTTCCATTACATATAACATGATTATTTAGAAAAATATCTGGTATTTTATTTTGCTGATTGATCCTTGCCCTCTTATATGTAGTATTGTACTCAATAAGTTAGTTCAATCTTTTTCCATCTTTTATAGTTCAAGATGTGCTTCAAGATTTTCAGATGTACCAAATCACAAGTAATATTACTTCATATGTGATAACAACGATAAAAGGATAAACCTTGATAGGAAAGTTTGGTATGTAATTTTTAAGAGAATAGTAATGTATTTTTTATTTATATGTGACAGTAGAATGCATTATAATTCTTATTACACATATATAGCACAATTTTTCATATCTCTGGTTGAATACAAAGTATATTCACACCAATTTGTGTCTTCATACATGTACTTTGGATAATAATGTCCATCACATTCCACCATCATTATTTTAACAAAAGAAAAGATAAGAACAAGTGTTAGGATATAAAGGCATTGGAATCCTTGTATACTATTGGTAGGAATGTAAAATAATACAGCTACTGGAAAAAACAATATGGTGGCTCCCTGCCCAATACTAAAAATATAATGACCAAATGATACAGTAATGCCACTTTTGAGTATATATTCCAAAGAATTGAAAGCAGGGTATATAGAAGAGACACTTGTGATCCATGTTTATAGCAGCAATATTAGCAATAGCTAATCCATTAAAGCAACCAGGGTACTGACAGAAAAGAGGATAAGCAAAATGTGGTGAATATCCACGAGGGAATGCTAGTTAGACTAAAAAAGAATGAATATTCTAACATATGCTACAACATGGGTACAATTTGAAGACACTTTGCTAAGTGAAATAGGCCACTCATAAATATAAGACAAAAACCGTGTAATTACACTTATAAGACACAGTGATCATAGTCAAAACCATATAGGCAGAAAGTAGAATGGTGTTTTCTGGGGACTTGTGGTGAGGATAATGGTGAGTTATTGTCTAATGTGTATAGAGTTCAGTTTTACATGATGAAAAGGGTTTTGGAGGTAGATGGGTGGTAATTGTTCTATAATATTATAAATGTGTTTAATACCACTAAAATGTAAGCCCCAAAATGGTTATGAAGACACATTTTATGTCATTTGTATTTTACCATGATAAAAAAGAGGAAAGAAAAAAAAAGCTAGCTGTAGTTACACTATAAGAAGAGAAGATCAGGAATGTTTAGGAATTGATAAAAGGGATGGAAACGGAGTGGATATGCAGGGGGGTGATGATATGGGACAGGGTTAGTTATAAAAGTCTTTATAAAGATAAAGATATAAAGGAAGGAAAGAGAACATATACATGATTGCTATCCTCACAAAATTATGATTTGTCCTCTTTGCCACAAATATTATTTCCTCATTGGAATATCATCCAATTTCATTTTGGACAAAAAAAAAAAGTAAACATCTTTTTGATAAATTTATTTCCTCAAACTTTGCAAAGCAAAGAAAGAAGAAACAAAAAGAGTAAATCTGAATTATCAAAACCATGAAATGTATATATAAGATGCAATAATTTAAATCATTATCCCCTTAGATACATTTATGGTGACAATATGGTAGAGATTCAAAAGTATAACAAGTTATACAAAAAGTATAGACCTTAAAGTAATAATCAAGCATTCATCCGGGCATTGTTTGATGACTTAAAAATAAAATAGATATTAAATTTTATTATCAGTAAACCACGAAAAAATGTCACTCCAGAGTTCCATGGTGAGATTTTTTTTCCCATTTGTCACAAAATAATTTTCTTTGTACAAAATTATATATCATCTTAAAGATGAAGACTTATTCCATCCCTTTCAAATAATTCACTAAAATTTAGCAATTATCACATTTTAAAAACCAGAGGTTGGGCTGGGGATGTGGCTCAAGCAGTAGCGCGCTCGCCTGGCATGTGTGTGGCCCGGGTTCAGTCCTCAGCACCACATACAAACAAAGATGTTGTGTTCGCTGAAAACTAGAAAATAAATATTAAAAAATTCTCTCTCTCTCTCTCTCTCTCTTTAAAAAAATAAAAATAAAAAAATAAAAACCAGAGGTAAAGTATATAAATTTAGAAATAATGTTTGTATATTGCTATACATTATCTTTCCTCTTCATATCCCTATACTATGTGTAAATAAAGAGAAAAATTCCTAGAAAACAAAGAGAGTCTAGCTTTGGTTAGTAAATTTAAATGCTGCCATTGCTGTGTCTATTCAATGATACTTTCAAAAGTTTTTGCTCATTGGTATTATTACTTAAGTGACATTTTCTTTAAACTATGATTCATAATATAAAAGTAAACTGTTGGTTGTATCATGCAGTACTAACCACATGGTGCCACATTATTAAGAAAAAGAGACATATTAATCTGAACTACCAGGTGCTGTGGCTCACGCTTGTAATCCCAGTGATGCTGGGAGCCTGAGGCAGGAGGACTGAAAGTTCAAGACCAGCCTCAGCAATGACTAAAAGTTCAAGACCTGTCTCAAAAAAAAAAAAAAAAAAAAAGTACTACAACAAGAAATGAATGACAGTAGATGGGGTAGAGAGAGAAGAGGGGAGGGGAGGGGAGGGGGGATAGTAGAGGATAGGAAAGGCAGCAGAATACAACAGATACTAGTATGGCAATATGTAAATCAGTGGATGTGTAACCGATGTGATTCTGCAATCTGTATACGGGGTAAAAATGGGAGTTCAAAACCCACTTGAATCAAAATGTGAAATAAGATATATCAAGAACTATGTAATGTTTTGAACAACCAACAATAAAAATTATAAAAAAAAAGAAAGGAAGGAAGGAAAAAACTATTGATGCTTCCATAAAAAAAAAAAAAAAAAGACTGGGGATGTGGCTCAGTGGTTAAGAGTTCAATCACTGGTACCAAAAATAAAAATAAAATGGGGCTGGGGATGTAGCCCAGTGGCAGAAGACTTGACTAAACTGAACATCATTTGTGAATTTAAAAAAATCGTTTTATGGCTTCTGCTCTTCACTCTTATTATTATAATACTGTTAAAAAAAAAACACCTGACCCAGATGTGGTAAATTAAGATTATGAAGAAATCTAACCCTAAGTCTAATGGAAAACATTTAACTGTCTCAAGAACATTGTTTTATATAAAAGTGTCACACTCTTAAGATATTAAGCATCATTACTTTAAAAATTATTAAAATAATATGGTTAATGGAAACAATTACTTATTGTATAAGAAGGAAATGAACTATAAAATCAGTAGCTTTTTACCAAATGACCTATGCAAATTTTAGAGAACTTTTGGATAAAACTAGCAGAGGAAAAGAAATAGGGATACAAAAATCCATTAAGAAAATAATTAAGCTATTAAAGGATAAAAACAATTATAGAATATATCTTTTTTTCTGATTAAAACAGAACTATCACAAAATAAGATAATCACCATTTGGCAGCCATTGTAGTAATAATTGATTCCAAAGAATAATTAGCAGATTCTTAAACCAGTGGAGGAAAGTCTGATGAGTAATAGGATATTTATACATCTAAATTTCAAATTATCCCACATAATATCCTTGTTAGTTACAAGGGAAAAAATGTAACTTTGCATGGGGTCAATGGCAGACAGTCAAATCTTGAGATGATCAAAATTAATATCACTAGTAATCAGACAAACTGACATCATACACTTCCTGATAAAATGGATGAGGAATACAATGCACTTCTGTGATATTCCTACTCAAACACATGAACTGAATCTAGTGGAGAAGTACCCCATATGCACAAGTTTAAGATTCTACAAAATAATAGAGCTATATTCTTTAAAATTACTAAGGTTATAAAAACAAATCAAGAACCCCTAAGAATGTTCCAGACTACAGCAGATCAAAAAGACAGACAACAGAGAGCAATGTATAATTCAGGAATTTGATTTGTGTGAGAGAGAGAGAGAGAGAGAGAGAGAGAGAGAGAGAGAGAGAGAGAGAGAAAATTATATGAAAGAGAAAGAACAATAAAACAAAACAAGTGTGGCCAATGTTAACATATAGAAAAATCTGGATAGAAGGTATGTGGAAGTTCTGTAGATACTCTCAAAGCTTTCTCATTGGTCTGAAACTGTCAAAGTAAAAACTTGAAAAAAAAAAAAAACCTTAAGTACAATTTTTTTATCTGTTTCAAGCACTATTAATTATGATCATCTCAGGCACATTTTTAGTTAAAAGTCCAAAATTCCATAGGTAATATCTTTAACAAAGAAAATAGTTCTAATTTCCTCTCCAATATTAAAAGCATGTGATATGGATTACTGTAAGGTTTGTTTGTAGTTTTCATTTCTACACGTCAGGTATTTTTTGAAATGGGTAATAACAGTTAGAATATATAACAATGGTATTATTAATCTATATGAGGTAAACATAGTTTGCATAGCAAAATATATGTGCCTGATAATATTCCAGGCTATTAAAAAGTTTTAATATGTATTCAGTATATTCAGATAAATGAGAAAAGACTCCTTTACTGCTCTGAAATATTGTTTGACTTGATTTATAAAACAAAAAATAGAAATGATAAAAATGAACACAAAATCTACAATCTTTCTATGAACAAAAATGCACAGAAAGCCCTGGTATTAACATGAACAAATGGAAGAGTTTTCATCACTGTGCTTGAAGAGCTTTCCAACTGATTGAGATAACATATACTTATGAGCCATAACAATAATAATGCAAATTAATGTTGTGGCTCAGAAAAGATACCCCAAAGAATGAGGCATTCACATGCTGAGTAACTTGAACTGAAGAACACTGGAAAGGTCTTAGAAATAAGTCTCTCTTGGAACTTCTCCTGCCTTTCTTTCTTCTCCTCCCCTTTCTCCTCCAAGGCAGTCCGTAAAAACTAAAAATTCCTCTTCCCAAGGTGAATCATAGAAACTAGAACCATGTTCCCCAAAGCCAGTCATAATACTAGAAATATTGCTCTAAAAGTCCCCTGGATTTCTTTGTCAGATCTACCCATAAAGAAATTCTCTGACCTACCTGGTCTGATTAGTAGGTCTAATTTGGGAGGAGGGAATGCTACATAGAGAAGTGAAGAAGATTCCCAGCAGACAGGCCTTCCTGGGTTTCCCCTCTCAGTCCATTATCATGAGTTCATACCCCTTTTTGTCCAACCACATTTCTAGACAGATGTCCATTCTTTATTGAATCTAAGCATAAAAATAGACCCTGAGTCTTAAGATCTTCACTTCTGAAGTCTCCCAAGTCATTGAACTTTTGATAAAATAAATGTCCTGTTTTTCTCTTGTTAATATGTCTTTGGTAAAGGGGTATTGGCCTTGACTCTTTTTTGTTTTTAATTTTTTTTTTAGTTGTAGATGGACACAATACATTTAATTAATTTGTTTGTTTGTTTGTTTATTTACTTATATAATATGGTGCTTAGGATTGAATCCAGTGCTCACACATGCTAAGTGAGCACTCTGCCACTGAGCCACAACCCCAGCCCAGCCTTGACTCTTACCAGGAAGAAAGGTATCACATCTTCTTGCCCCATATCTGTATATAAACAGTTAATGAATACTCTGAAAATAAATACTGTCTCATTTGGATACCTGTATTGGAATACAAGATTCTCAATTTAAACTGATATTCGAGGTAATCAATAATTGGTCCATGAAAATAAGTTTAACAATTGTTGCTTGAAATAATTCCAAAAGGTTATTTAATTTATTACCAGATTTCCAGTTATCGATGATTATAAACCTTTAGATGACACAGAGCCATTTATAACATCTTACTGTAATTAGTGCAGCATAAAAATAATAAAATGTTGATCAACTGCAAAGCAGTTTTCTTTGTATGAGACCAAATAATTAACCCAATTGATGATGAATGAGGTCTACACAGAATATTTCTAGAAGGGACTTTAAACCAAATAGCAAACCAAAAAAAAAAAAACCTGTGGATTATAAAGTAGGATAAAAACCCATAATTTTATTATGGTAATTTGATTTTGAATAACTAAAAGAGCATACACATGGATTCCCTGCTCATTTAAAAGAAGTTCAATAGGCGGTCTAAAGTGATAACATCTGTATATTTCAAAGCATATCTGCTTTTGTCTCCAACTAATAAATGAAGAAAGAATCTAAGAATCTTGTGGTGCTCTAGAGATGTGGTATGATCATCTTTTGCCATGCTGGTCTCTGATCATCTGGCCAATTGGGATATAGAGATATCAGAAAAGAATGGGAATGACTAAGTTAGCATTTGGAATGTTGAAAGTGGAGATTTCATATGGAAGGTGCAGTGAGACACATATAGAATGGATTGGAATTTAATCAAATTTCTGATGCCATGAATTGCCCTAGTCATGTTTGATTTTTTTTTTCCTTTGGTAACAGGGATTGAAGTCAGGGGCACTCAACCACTGAGTCACATCCCCAGCTCTATTTTGTATTTTATTTAGATACAGGGTCTCACTGAGTTGCTTAATGCCTTGCCGTTGCTGGGGCTGGCTTTGAACTTGCAATCCTTCTGCCTCAGCCTCCCAGGCCACTGGGATTACAGGTGGACTGAAGCAGGCCTCATGTTTGATATTTTAATGTGCATAGACTATTTATATGCAACAACTACAACTTAAAATAAAACAGCACAGCTAACACTAAGTTCTTACAATGTGACAAATGTGTCTTTGTAATAGATTATCTCATTTATTTATGAAGCATTATTATGAGCAATACGTAAACTGGTCACATTTACATAGCTGTTTAGTCCCTAAGCAACTGACCTCACACAGAAATGCTTCTGTGATTTGTCCAAACCATTATGGAGCCTGGCCGAATTGTCTTGCCCCTCTTTTTTCTTCCTCTTTTCCTATTTATTGATTTAGTTCATCCAGTTAACTTGGAACTTAATGTAGCTTTTCTAGCCCTGATCTCCTGATCTCTGGGCCCACATAACTTATAACTTACATGCAGTTTGTGGCCACTCAAGAAAAATATTTTAACAAGTCAGTCTTACATTTGGGGTCTTGTACAGTCTTCACAGTCAGCATGCCTCTGGGCTTGCATGAGTGACACATGTTATCATTACCGCTCTAGCTACTTTTTGAAATTAGGTAAATGGGTCATTTACTTATGAAAGGGCAGTTTGCAGTGTGATTTCTTTTAACTAAAACTTTCTTTGCAAGGACTCAAGCATTGTGTGTAAGAGTTGATATAATGCTAATTAAAAGCTGACATTCGTTTATTCATTCAATATATATGTGTACCTATTGGTACCTGAGTAGATGTGTTGTCCTAGATACTATGGATAATAGTAGATAATACAGTCAAAGTCCCTGACTTTATATTCTAATTGGAATAGTGAGAAATTGACAGATACAAAGATAGAAAGAAAGACAGACAAATGGATAACAGGTGTAGCTAGGTGTTCTTAAGAAGACTAAAGCAGTATGAAAATGAAAGAAAGCATCAGGGAAATATTTGTTATTAAATGCAATGATCATGAAGGAGTCTTTAACAGGTAACATTTGATCAAAGATCTGAAGGAAGCAAAAGAGAAATGCACGTGGAAATCTGGGAGAAAAGTCAAGGGCATGCCAAATGAGAAGACCAGTACTTATAGTCTCAATTTTAAATTACCAATCCTGTTATGGATTTCACATTAAATAAGATTCTCCCTATTAATAACTAAGAACATAGGGTACTAATAACACCAGTGAGTAATCTTTTCCCTATTCTTATTACATAGCATAGGCTCACAGCATGATAATATACATCTGCAGAATAACTACAGAACTTCCTCCATAAGTTTAATATTAAAGGAGAAACTTCATATGAAAAATATTTCATTCCTAACAGAAAAAATTAAAAAACAGAAAACTTTAAAGAATGATCAAATCCAACTCATCCATAGTATCTGCTTTCAAATAATTGTAGTCGAAAGCACATTCCCACCAGAGGTCAGCCTAACCACAGAAAAGGATTGTTAACGTTTTCAAAGCAAAGATTCTTTAGAAAATACAGTATTAGTGAAATTGTAACTTAAATCTCTTATTTTTCTTTCTTATTTACCAATGCTTATTTGAAAAACTAAGACCTTGTAAACATTGTGTGATCTTGGTATAATAGCTAAATCTTCACAATATATTCTATTTATAGGGTGATTAACTACTCTAGAGAACTCCAAGGTCCAAGGTCATAGACTTTGCAGTATTAAAACCATGAAAGCCCTGGATAAACTAGGGGAAGTTGTTCACCTTATTGCAGTGACTCTTAAACTTTTGAGTTTGGCTAGTATATGTATATATATATATATATGTATATATATATATATATATATACATATATATATATATATATATATATATATATAAATTCATTTAAATTCTGGGCAATACAGAATATTGTTTCAGAAGGTAAAAATTTTAAAAAGCATCTTTTAATCATATGGATATAAATAGACCTTGAATCAGAAGCAATATTGATAGAATTTTGTATTTAATTTATCCCAAGAAAGGGTATGTATTATTAGCTTAAGACTACAAACACACAGATTAATTGAATAAAATCATATATTACAATGACCTTGTTTCATCACCCCTAAAAAAATTTATTTTACTTGGTAACAAGAAGTTATTTATCCTTTACTAAATTGATTTCTTATAAAGATTAGTGTTTTATTTATTTTTCAGAAGAGAAAATCAGTAATATGAAGATGATATTGCTATCTAAATTATTATATAGTGATTATTTATTGATTGCCTACTTACTATGTATTATCTCTGTTAGCCACATTTTACTCTTTTCTTATTTCATCCTTAAAATAATAAGTAGGTATAGTATAATTTTTTATAATTTAAAAATTAGGATATTATAGTTCAAAGAAGATAAGTGAGTTTTTTATACCATACTAAAATAGCAATTTGAAACTTAGCATAGGTCTATGACTAAAGAACCCATTTTCGTTTTTCTAAAACAACCATTTCACCTCCAGACTAGCCTTGTAACATGTCTCACTGCCTCTCCAGGCACTGGTGCAGAAGTTAAAGAAGCTGTATTTATTACAAAGTAAATCTCTAAAATATTTCTCCATGAGAAATAATTAGCCAGATACAGATTCTATACCTCTGGGAAAAAGTCTAAATCCAAACTCTCAAACTTGCTTACTGGTCTCCATTGACATAAGTCCAAGTGCTGTCTGTTTGAATTTCAGCCTTGAAGTATAAATGATCTCATTATTAGGTTTAAAAAGAAAAGTTAGATCTAAGACTATGCTGAGTTCAATCTAAACCAATGGTGGGTCAACATATAGATTATTGCCCAGATAGAATTGACTCATTGATTAAAGCTCATTATTACCAAGAAGTGGGTCTAAACAAAGAAGGAAATGCCAATGGACTCCTGCCTGGATTTTGTCTTCATAGTTGCCCACTCCATCCATGATATCTTTTTATTTATCAAATTATTTATTTATTCTAATTTGTTATATATGATGGCAGAATGCAATTCATCTCATATTACACATATAGAGAACAATTTTTCAAGCCTCATTTGTGTCTTCATATATGTATTTAGGGTAATGATGTCTAACATCCATGATATCTTACAATTTATTTATTTTAGATCATAATACTCCTTGTACCCAACTTTTTATTTTGCTACTATAGTCTCTGTATCCGACTTTAATCTATAATCTATTCATCAAACTAAGACTCCATTCCACTCTGTATTAGTCAGGATTCTTTAGAGGAATAGAATCAACAGGAGATAGATAGATAGATAGATAGATAGATAGATAGATAGATAGATAGATTCCAAAATGGCTGTCTGCACAGAGAAGAGCTGGAGGAGCCAGTAGCTACTCAGTCAGAGAATCTGGAGCCTAGAACAGGAGGGACCATTGAAACATCCCCAGTTTGAGACTGAAGTTCCAGAACTCCTTGGAGAATTGCTCCAGGGAAGAGTGAAAAATCTGGAGTTCAATATCCAGGAGCGATGGCAGCAGCAATAAATGTACCTGCCCAAGAATCTAGTTTGATGGTGGCTAATCCTGTAATCTCAGTGGTTTGGGAAGCTGAGGCAGGAGGACACAAGTTCCAGGGTAGTCTCAGCAATTTAGCAAGACCCTGTCTCAAAATAACAAATAAAAGAACTTGATATGTAGTTCGTCCCTGGGTTGAATCCCTAGCACTGAAAAGAAAGGGGAAAAAAAAAGATCTTCTGCTTTCGCTCCCTCCTTCCTCTGCTTTTCTTCATCTAGGCCCCAGCCTTTTGGATGGTGCTGCCCACATTTAGAGCTGGTTTCCCCACTTGTCGCGTTTCTCATGACTAAAACACTCAGGGTCACTCCAGGTGAACCGGGCTGGCAGGAAATAATCACACAGAGACAGAGATACCTTTTTCTTTGGGTCCTGTGAAGGCTTCTCTGGCCCTAGGGGTCCATGGAAAGAGAGAGAGCACAAGAGCACATGCTGAACCCTTTTATTGGGGAAAAGCCATTCAAATGAGGCGAGGGGTCAGGTTTCAGGGGGTTGGGTCTAGCTTCCTGATGTCTGCTGTCAGCAGGTTGACTGACATCTAGGAAGGCCACATCCAAAGGCAAAGCAAGAGAAGGGGACACACAAAGGGAGCTTCCATGGAACATTCTATCCCAAACAAGGAAAAGGGGTAGGATTACAAAAGAATACGTGAGTGTAGCTCAACCCCAGGGGTATCCCTATTCAGAAGACTGGCCTTGCTATCCAAGCAGGGCAATGTCCAAGTCGCCATGAAACGTAGTGATTGATCAGAGCCTCCTGATTCAGGACTGGAAGTTATGGTCATTCACAGTGGCTTCCACTCAGTTTTCTACCCCATATATCAGTCCTATATGGAACTACCCATATAGACACACCCATATGTCTCTCAGTCCTACGTGTATTCAGTCCAAGTTGACAATCCTGATAACTATTACACACTCGTTCTTGGATTTGAGAATTTACCTTCATCTTGTCCAATTATATTATGCTAGGAGAGCTACCAGGTGCTACATGATATATGGGTATAGATTCTCCTCGAGATAGAAGTCCAGAGATACGATGTTTTGTCTGTTTCTATACAACTAACCTTTGTAGCTACATTGAGAAATTTCTTCATACTCTCAGAGAAGAGGTTAAAAAGTTATATTTTACACCCTCCCCCTCAGGTCTTCCTTTTAAATTGTTTTTTATTATTGTATTAGAATTATACTTAATAGTGGGATTTGTCATTACACATTTGTACACGTTCACAAACGGGTCTTACATTTTTTTAATCACCTGGAAGTTGGGAAGTATAGATCTGTTACCTGTATTTTCTTTTTCCCTTACAGTGCAGTCTCTTTCCTCCCTATTTTTCTTGCTGTTCTCCCCGTAAGCCTGGCTCAAGAGTGGGGTATGGTCTCTGCTACCCCTCACCCTCCATGAAAACCAGTATTTGGTATTTAGGAAATCACTGCTAATTGATTCTGTTCATGGAGTACCTAGTGTTTGAGACCTTACATTTGGAGTTGGCAGGAATTTGATGGACCATTCTAGGGATCAGTAGAAGAGTTGGGTTCAGAGTCTACAGTGTAGACCAAGGATATGCAAACTGTACCCAGGAACCTCTCAGGTTCCTGAGATCATTTCCATAACATCAAATTTTCCACACCAAAAAAAAAATTTTTCTCTCATTTTTTCACAATGTGTTCCAGGGGCTCATGATGTGTGACATCACAAGATTGAATGCAAAGCAGATATTGGAATCTAAGTCATGTTCTATTAAAATGTTCATTAGGGGGATTTCAAACATGCTAAATATGTTTGCTCTTCTCACTTTTTTTTTAATTTTGGCAAAGATAACAATTTTAATAGAAAATATGTTATCCTATTTTTTATGCGTAACAAGGTTGTGTTTTAAAATAAGTTGATAAATGAAAATTTTAACTCTCAATTTTAATTTCTAACACTATAAATTTCAATAAACAAAGCCTACATAAATACAGGCTCTTTGATTCCTCAATAAATTTAAGGATATAAAAGTCTATATATATGACTAAAACCATGAGAACTGCCACTGTAGACCATTAGGGCAAAGATTACCTAAAAAGGATAAAGTAGGAAAAAAAAACAGAATTAAAAATTAAACTTACAGTCAAATACAGTATTGATGTAAGAAAACCAGCCAGAAATAAGATAATATTAGAGCAACCAAGAATAGCTGGTATAAAAATCAAACTACAATTGGCCTGAAAATGGTACAATCTAGATTCAGGAAACTTGTTGTGGTTTATTAGCCAGAGTTCTCCAAATAAATAGACCAGTAGGAGATATATGGATAGATAGGAGGGCTGACAGGTAGACAGATGAAAAGACTTGATTTAGAGAATCGACTCACAGTTATAGAGGCTAGGTCCCATGATAGACTTGTCTGCAAGCTGGAGAACTGGGGAGTCCAGTAACATAATTCAGTCCAAGTCCCAGAGCCTCAGAAACAGGGGAGCTAATTAGTATAAGTCCCAGTCTGAATCCAAAGGCCTGAGAAACCAGAGTGGGGGAGGGGGCACTGGTACATGTTGAGAAGTCCAAAGGCTATAGAACCTGAAATTCTTGTGTTCAAAGGCAGGAAAAGGGGGTTTCAGCTCCAAGGGGAGAGAAAACTCACTTTCATCTTCCATGTTTTTCTAGCCAAGCCCCTAGCTGATTGGATGGTGCTTACTGACATTGAGAACAGATCTTCCTCATTCAGTTGACAGATGCACACATCAATCTTCTCTGGAAACATTCTCTCATATAAACCCTGAAATAATGCTTCACCAGTTATCTAGATATCCCTTAATCCAGCCAAGTGGACACCTGAAATTAACCATCATCCCTGGGTAACTATGGTCTCACTGCAGGGGGGTAAAGAGCTATCACTTTCTGACAAACAATTACCATAATTACAAATATAGCAGGTTTATAACCCAAGAAAGCTTCTAGTCTTGTGGTAAAATACTAAATTTTTTTCTAGGTAAGGATTACAGTTATGAATTAAAGTGAAAGCTGTTATTTCACTTGTGTGATTTTTTTTCCACCAAAATTAAAACACTTGAGTGCAGAGAGAAGGTTATTAAGGTGTTTGCAGGATAGAGAGAAGAATAGTAGAACTGAACATATTATAAGTGAGCAATGATAATGATGAGACATTATATTTAGGCTGAATTAAAAGAGAGGTGAAGGACATGTTGGGTTCAAAAGTATTTATTTTAATCCTAACATGAAAACAAAACAAACAAAACCACAGTGAATTAGACATCTTAAAGAAGACAAGAATGTTTGGAGTCCAGATACTTGAAAGAGTAAGCTAGAAAACTGGAGCATCTGATTGGACAATGGGATGCTTAGAACTGCAGAGATTTTAGAGGTTGTACAGAAATTCGTTTTGGCAAGGCAGTCTTCCCTAGGTTTTTGTCGGTTCCTCTTTTGTCAGGATCATTCTGAACAATGACATATTACAAAGCTAGAAACTATGTCCTCTCCCCTAGAGATAATTGCTCATCTTTTATGGATCACTAAATCTAAGGACAGTTTTCTTATCTTCCTCAGAGACAGTTGTTTATATTCCAGAGTAAAGGCTTTCCATCTTTCTCCAAGAGAAGATTTGTTTACATTCTAGAATAAAAATTCAAGTCGTTTTCCTATCCTCTGCCCCATCCCCAGCGGTTTTAATGCAAGTTCCCAGTTCCTTTCTTATGATACTCTCCCCTTCAGGTATATCTGACTCTTGCCAAATCTTCCCATGGGGATATGGAGCATGAAGAACAGATGTTCTGTGAGTAAACAAAAGATGCATTCTCAGATCCAGAGGTTTCAGGTTTCTGTTTACTTGTGTGTACACATTTACGCAGAGAACTATATACTCAAATGTATGTCTGTATGAATGTGGCAAGGTAGCTTTTCACCTTGTAGGTAGGGTAACACCTTATACTCTTCACAGTTCCAGTTTTAACACAGATGACCCAAAGAGTCATGGAATGAAGCTGAGTGTGGTAGAGAAAAATATAGGAGATAAAGATGCTGAACTAGTAGGCCTGACTGCAGGTCATTCATAGCAGGTGGACATCATTGATTACAGAAGCAGATTTAGAAAGGAAGACCGTGTGCCAGGAGCTAAAGACTTCAATGACATAGGAAGCAGGAAAATTGACAAATGAAAGCCAGATTGCCATATTAATTAAGGGCAAAACTTCAAAAAAGGTGTGATTTTTGTTCACCTCACTTTCTCCTCTGAGAGAATATGTGCTCCAGAAGTTTAGGGATACCAATATACTCATCTTTGTATATTGGTACTAAGACTAAGACTCTCAGAATGAGAATGTGGAGAGGCAAGGAAAGGAGAAGAGTTAGGAAAGGAAGACCCTCAGAGATGTAGCTAATATGGGTTATCCCTGTGGGGTCCACATGAGTGCAACAGGGGGTCAGTAGAAAAGTTTCAACTTTTCTAATATGAAATAAATTATATGAAATTTGGCTGGTATTTAATGATACAAAATTAGAATTGTGTTTCTGTTTGTATAAAAACCAGAGATGAAATCCAATTGTTCTGCACTACCCTTATTCTTAGATGTCTTTGTATCTCATTAAAACATTTAGAAAATAATGAAATTTCGACATGACAGTAATTTTCTTTATGAAGACATCCCTGATTCCCCGAATCCCCCTCCAATTCATGCTGATTCTATTAAAATGCTTACCATATTGTGTTAGAGTTGTTTTTCAGTGTTTCCATTAGATTGTGACATCTTAAGCCTAGGAAATTAGTCTTCCTGAGTTTATTATCTCAGAAACAAGCACAGACCTATACCACAGTCACTAGTCAAAAGGTTTTTGAAGAAAAGAAAGAATGAATGAACATGACATCATGAAGTCACACTAATTAAAGCCAGCCCACTTTGTTTTACATCTTCAAAATAAACAAGTAGTTATTCTATTTAGTTTTTGCCCCTATATATTTATTATAATTTATTATAATTTTACAAATCTAGGTCCTCCAGTTCTTTTGTTTCAGAATTTCTACCAATTATTAATGGGAGAACCTGAATATATCCCTGAATGAGTTCCAGAGATGGTTTCAGGAAAATCGATTCAAGATATACATTTTATTCTATTCCTTTTGGCTTAACACAAAAAGATGACTGAAAGATGATTCAAAAGGTGACTAACGAACAGTCACCCCTGACAACAGCTGGAATTTTTGTATGGCCACAATGTCAATCCATTAACCAATCATGTCCAAGCATATCTCAGAAAACCAATCATGTCCACGCATATCTCAGAAAAGCATATCTATTTGCTACCTCTTAAAGCACCTACATAATATCCTCCCGATTTTGCCCCAGCAAGAATAGACATTTCTGTTGTTCATTGCATAGAAGCAGTGTTTCCATATTGTATGACTTTGACACACCCATGAAAGAAAAAAAAAAGCCAACAAATTCTAAATATTACTATTTGTTCCAAATATCTTGAAGCTAAACAACCTTACCAATCTTTTTTTTTCTTTCAAATGGAAGGTAAGACTAAACTTTGCCACACAGAGAGTTCTCCAATGTTGGCGGGAATGTCAAATGGGAGTAGCTTTAATCTTCAATACCACAGAAAGCCAAAGATATATCAGTCTTAAAATTGCACAGAGTCATAAAATTATGAAGGATGCAGGATTGTGTTCGAACCAAAGAAAACTGCATACTCACTAGCGTAGCCACCAAGTTGTTGGTGAGGATATTAGATAAGGAGAAGAGCAGATTCTTTTGTTTTTGCTTTTCCACCCAACAATATACTATACTCCATACAACCCGCCTACAACTCTGAAGGCTTGGCAGGAAGAAATGGCTTTACCCAAAGGTGCCAAGACACGCAGGCCTACATTATGGTCTAGCACAATCTCATTCTAAATACTGAATGTAGTCATCTTAACTATTACTTGTGTTTTACTGTACTCCTTTTCTCATAATTTGGTTTCAACTTGCTGCAGTGGTGTTTGCTGTTATAGTCACCACAATGTTACAACAAAATATGCCACTGAAATTGCTCTCCTTGGTAGCATCTAAGACTAAGGCTAATCATGTGTCATGGCCAGCCTGATATTAATCTGCCTCTTCATGCAAAAATAGTGATGCTGAAGCAAAGGCTGATTCTATTAACATGTTTACAACCTTTGTATGAATTGTTGCTTAGAGGTCTAGTCTGAAATGTGCATATTGCTCTAGCCTTTGTGGTATGTAGATTGCAAAGCAACCAGGGTCCACCAGTTAGTTATTAATTAGTCATATCTTAGGTTTTATTCTTCCTTCAGTTCTCCTTCTAGGAATGCAAAAAATACTCAAATTATTTAAAATTCCATAATTGCAGCCATTACTCATTATTGATACTGGACACTATGAGGCCAAGGCCATGGACTTGAACTTTCCTTATTTAGAATGTTTCTCAAGAAGTCCTTTACACAGTGGCCTATTTCTTAAAGTCTATTTATTTCCAAATCCAAGGATAAATAAAACTACAACATGCCACTTGATAGATGAGAATAATGATCATTTGAAAGACCAGTTAATTATCCAAACTTATGGCTATGTAACCATAAGATAAAACTTCACTTTTTTTTTACTTCTACTCCAATATCAATAGGTTGTTCATACAACTAAGAGAAGACTCTTTTGAAATACATTGCTGAGCAGTGGGTTTATACTTTTGCTTTATAGCAAAAAGCTATTAGGAAGAGTCACATGACTAGATCAGTAGACCAGCAAATGTTGTAAACAGGTGGTGGGGCATAAAAAAACAGGATGGAATAATGGCTGGTGAGAGGGTGATTTGCCTCATCTTAAGGGTCAGTGACTACACAGCTCTGGTTGATTGATGCCATTGGAATAAGGGCCCACAATTGCCCATAGCTCTTATTTGTGTAGAGAAGCAGGAATCATGAAGTTCTATGGTAAAATAATCTGATTTTTACATGTTAGCTCATTTTAAAACAAATCACATAAGCCTGTAAGCTAAGCAGCATATATTATGTTGGCCAAAAATAGCCTGAGCAATTTTCAGTCTCTCCTTAACACTTTGCTGACTCTGCTAGTTGTTATTTGTCTTCAGAGATGTGCTTGTATCTTCCAAATATGCATGTTGTGCACCAGTGTTTGTTTTCTCTGTGACCCATTTGTCTATCTGAAGAAAGGAGCATGCCAACAAGTTCAGTGCTAAAAGATTGTGGGTAAGGGGTAGACTTCCCTAGATACCAGGTAGAGAGTCTAACCACAGAATATGGAAGAAGGAAGTAATTATATGGAGTAGGCATTAGTGAGGAAGGAGTATCAACATTAGGAACTCTAGTGTACTCTTGAAGCAATACCCCAAACCTGCAAAATTTGATTTCTCTGATGTTTTGCCTTCTGATGGTAATGAAAGGCATATTTGGATGCAGTTTGAAGTTTGCTTCCATCCTATATTATAGTTACCTTGTTCTACCTGTTCATGAGAAAGTTTGATGTACCCTTCAGCATTAGGTAGAGGTGGTGAAATAGGAAGGGATAGAAAGGTCAAATGAACTCTGGATGTTCCATATTCAACCTTCTTGAAGCTGCTTCCAGAAAATAAGCAGCATCCTATTAGGGGCAGGATGTCTGTGCATTCCAGGCAATGATCACAGCTGAGTGGCAAGCAATTGGAGGTGAACTGACAGGTAAGCACTAGCTAGCAGTGACAGTACTACTTCTGCTTTGCATATATAGCAAGACATTTTCTGGAGGAAAATAGGCTAATACATGTGTTTCATTGATTTGGCTCCAAATAACAAGGTAGAATCACAGTGGTGATATTGCCATATCATTTCAGGGTCACAAAAACAACAAGTTTTCATTGATTGGTGGTGATCTGAATGAAACTTCATGAACAAGCAAACAGGATTAAATGAAGGCGCTAGAAATCAAGCCTGTCCTGACAGAATTTGCATTTCCTTCACATTCACCAAACAGAAGAAAATCAACTACTACATCAACTCTACAAAGGAGGCAAGAGTGTCATCTAGTGGCAACTCAAAATTGTTGCTCACTTAAAATTTATTTGCTAGGATTGTCCTGCTAAAATCATCTATACATTATTTCAGAGCATATCAGAATCTTTATTTTATAAACTCCATGCCTTAACCAAGCAAAGAGTCACAATTTTTTATCATTGTTTCATGCTTTTCTCCTTAGAGAGTAATCATCATATTCTCTTCCCTGTTCCCTGTCACTTTCTCCCCACAAAATATCTTAGCTAGGAACCACTTTAAGTTGGACAATAAATATTTGAAATAGCAGTGGTGAATAAATACACCAAAATCCTCTTAATAATTTTTATAGTTATTAGATGATTCTAGTTTACAATCATGGCAATATGCTATTTTAAGTTAAGCTTTAAATGCTTTTTCAGTCCATTTATATCCTGAGATTATCTTTTACCTCCAGTGAACCTGGGTTGATTAGAAGTAAACACATTCAATTAAATTTAGAGTCTGCAAATTTGCCACCTCAGTGAGTGTGCTATGTCCTAAGCTAGCTCCTCAAATACCACCTTAAGCTGTTGGAAAAACAATGGAATACTAGGCAATTATAGTGTACTGTTCTGGCTGGCTGCATCTAGCCTGCCCATTGTCTGTGAGCAATTCTCTACCTTGTACTTTATTGTAATTATTATTTATTAAAATTATTTGATTTGATGTATTATAATTATACATAATATTGGGATTCATTGTGACATATTCATACATGCACAAAACATAATTTGATCAATTTCATTCTCAGTCTTAGGTAACTGATGAATATGTAAATTCTGTCTTGTATGGTAAAGATTTAATTGACTTCTTCTCCTCTCCCCAAAAGACAGTTTTGCCTCCACTTAAAATTGATCTTAATATTCCCTCAAATATCATATGATATTTGGTCTGCTTAGAACATTTGCCTGATTCCTTCGTATAAGCATAAAAGACTTAGAACTCAGGAAATGGTATATAGGTTGAACAAGAAATCAAAATTTATCCATAGTTTTCAAATGAAATATAGAGAAAAGTACCTTTGCATAACAAAAATAATTACACTAAAATGCTCTAGCAATTAAAGAGTTAGACATATAAATCAATCCCTAGGGATCTTGTCTCATGATCATTCTCTAAGCTTCAACTTAAAAATAAAATACTATTCAATTCAAAGTCTTTAAAAGCTAAATATAACCATCTTCTTAAGTATTAATTGGTCAATGAAAAGTTAAAAGTTTTAACATTCATTTAAGAAAAATTTATGAGTGATCAATATTAGATATTTACCGAATGACTTGCTTTTTAACTTATTTACTTAGATCACACTTTCCTTTTCAGGAAAAAAAAACACTGAATTTTAACTTTAACTTCTTCAGAAAATAATTTGGATCAGTTACTTATTTCTCTTTCATACTGTAAGATAAACAAACAAACAAACAAACAAACAAAAACAACCATGATGAATAAAAAGAGTTAGGAACTAGAACTAGCTGGTGTGGACAAACAACATGAAAAAAAAAGACTTTTATGTAACTTATTCTTAATGTAAACTATTTCACTCCTTTAAAAAACTCAGGGTCATAAAATCCATCTATTTATCATTTTGTCATTGAGAGAAACATAGTTAGCTGTATTACTTCCATTATTTTTGTGACAATATATACTGAAATGATTTTCTTTTATTTTTATATTTCCTTTTTTTTTGGCAAGATTTCTATGAGTTGGGAACACAGTACACAGAGGAAACCCTCTGAGGTTAAGTTTTATAACTGCTCCCAAGAAGCATAGCCAAAGGGAATTTGGCCACGCCCCAAACAAGATTTTATGAAGGGGAGGTTTTTACTTATAATTGTTACTTAAAATTGTTTATGATCAAAAATTTTTTAAATCAAGTGAGCCATTAACTGCCCTTCAACCTGGTATTAACAAAAGATTTAAACTTTGGAAATAAAAATGGGTGCCAACAGTCAATTTGAAGCAAAACAAAACAAAAAGCCTTATTTTAGGGACTCAGAGTCTTCTGAAATGTTTTCAAGAGATTGCTCCACATGAGACTCCCATTCATAGCAACATCTTGCCTTGTTTTCATAGCAAAGTGGCCTAAGGCATATTTTCTAGAACCAGAAATCTGAACTTTGCTAAGATCACACTTTCCTTTGCTTAGATCACACCTGGGCTCAACCTCCTGCACTATGTCAGTGTATTATATATACTTTATGAGATTTTAATAAATTTTATTGAAGTACCTAGTTACACACACACACACACACACACACACAGGGGTGGGGGGGAGAAAGGGAAAGAAAGAATGCCCATATTGGAGAGTTTAGATCTAAGAAGTTATATATCTCAGATAAAATTTGCCTGTACCTTATATTCTCAAATAATCAAATACATACATATATATATTTGGGATATGATAAACTTTAATATGATGAACACAGTCCAATTAAAAGCCTAAGCTCAGGCAGCTGAACAAATAAACAAGAATTAATTTTCTCATTGCTTCTATTAACTTTCAAAATTCAACATAAATATATGTTCAAATAGGATTTTCCATGTTTTTGCAAAGAAGCGTATTCCCATAACTTTCCTTTAATTTGATTGTATGGCTTTGGGATATTTGAATATTAATTGTGAAAACTTACTTGTTTTCCAAAGTCAAAAAAATTATGAAGATAAAATTTATGCAAAGTGTCGTTTTGTCACAAACATGATGGTAGTAGATTCTGAGCATAGCAGCTAATGCTATCTGTCCTTTATGCTTCCCACAGCTGCAGAAAAGTGGCAAATTTTTAAGGCCATGACAGGCAGATAGATTTGCAGATAGATGGATAGTAGATGGATCCATAACTGGTTTTAGAAACAACAAATTTATAATGCATTCTTTGTTTGTATTTTAATTCAAATGTAATTTGCTCTTATTTTTGTAAAAAAAAAAGTTATTTGGGGGGGCACAACCACACTCATTCATTTATGTGTTGTCTATGACAGATTTCACACTAGATACAGTTTTTGTCACAACAGAGTTGAGTGGTTGTGATAGAAATGGTATGATTTGCAAAACCTAGAATATTTAATATCTGCCTCTTCAGAGAGAAAGTTTTCTGGCTTGTGAACTCAGCAGAACTTACCAGTAAAACATTAGCAATAATGAAAATGTTCTTTATTTTTTATTTAATACAGTAATGGCTTAGCCACAGATGACTACTTAGTACTTGAAATAACTACTGTGATTGAGGAACTGAATTTTTTTATTCTATTTTTTTTTCTGCCTCTGCCTCCCCAACTCCTACACTGGGGATTGAACCCAGGGACATTCTAATGCCAAGCTACATTCCCAGCTCTTTTAAAAATCTTTTCATTTTGAGACAGGGCCTCCCTAGGTTACCAAAGCTGGCCTCAAACTTTCTATCCTCCTGCCTGGGCCTTCAAGGCTTCTGGGATTTCAGGCGTGTACTGCCATACCCAGCGCTATTTCATTTTAATTAGTGTGTTTTTCTAGTAGCTACTTCACTAAATAGCTTAGGTCTATATAGTTAAAACACACACACACACACACACAAAAAAAAAAAAAAAAAAAAAACATAATTATCTCCTGATTTGTAGAATTTGCTAAGTTTCAAGGTGTAAATAAACTCACTATCACCAGTTTCAAGTACAAATGTTACATCACTGAACAAGGGAACAGTAGAGTAGAGGAAGGGGAACAGAGGGAGGGAGAAGGCAAGGGAAAGAGAGTACTAGGGACTGAAATGGAACAAAATACATTTCAAAGCATGTCAAAACAAGCCCCATTGTTATGTATAACTAAAATACACTAATAAAAACATTTAAAAAAAAAACAAAAAGAATTGTTAAGTTTTGAGTATTTTTCATTTTTATCTGATTTAATCATACATCTATATAATATATATAATATAATAACTATTTTTTAAATTTTTTATTTGTTCATTTTAGTTATACATGACAATAGGATATATTTTGACATATTATACATATATGAAGTATAACTTCCCAGTATGATGTGGAGTCATACTGGTCATGTATTCATATGTGAACATAGGAAAGTTATGTTTGATTCATTCTACTGTCTTTCCTTCCCATTTCCCCTCCCTTCATTCCCCTATCTAATCCAATGAACTTCTATTCTTCCATCCTGGCCTCCTATCCTTATTGTATGTTAGTATCCACATATCAGAGAGAACATTAGCCTTTGGTTTTGGGGGATTGGATTATTTCACTTAGCATGATAGTCTCCAGTTTCATCTATTTACTGGCAAATGTCATAATTTCATTCTTCTTTATGGCTGAGTATATATACACATTTTCTTTAATGATGGCTATGTTTAACAATGGGTTTCAAATATCCTGAAAAGTTGTCTTTATTAAACCAGTACAATCAGTTTCAAAAGACCATTAAGTGAAAACACCATGCTCTTTATTACTATAAATAAAGTAAATTGAACATGGAAAAAAAAAGAGGTGATAAGGAACTAAAGTGAGTCAAAGAAAAAGTACAAAGAATGTATTTGCTTGACACTCAGTTTGGGAAAATAGATATTTTGTCAACATGTAGGCATTGTTAGTAGTGCAAAAAGAAATGTCACAGAATGGGCCAATACAGTCGGGATTTATAAATTAGGGTCACTGTATCCTTGACAAATTTTCAGAAGGTGAACCCTCTCAATTCATGTGGAAATTTTATGTGAACATAAACAAACATTTTCCTAGGCCTAAATCAACATTTCATGTGGCTTGGGGCATCATGATTTTTAAAATTTGAATACAAAACTTTTTAGTTTCACTCAGAAATATCATAAGCATGTTTGTGGATTAAACTTGATGAGTTAGGGCTAAAACTACAAATCTGTTGAATTCTAATCTGCAGAAGGCAAAAGTGGCTAAGAGTTAGCACATGCAGAGAAATGATGCTTCAGCAAGAACAAGGATCTGTGCTTGAACCAAACAATTTTATATGTTGGAATACAGTGCTGAGGGAATCATACAGAGGTCATATAGAATTCAACATGAAAGGTCAAAGAGATTAAAGTATGGAAAAAAGTGATGAAGACATGACAATAGATTCAACAACTCTAGGTCCATTTTAAATTTTAGAAATGGAAAATAGAATAAATATTCAAATAAGTAATGACTGAGAATTTTCACAACTGAAGATGTGGAGAGGTTTACAATGGATATATCTAACAACAATTAACACCTGAATATGTAACAAACTACAAATCAATAAGGAAAATTTGAAGAAAAATAAAGGAAATGAACAATCAATTTATAAACATAAAAAGATGTTCCATTTCAACAAATTCAGAAAATAAAAATTTAAAACATGTGGAGATGTTCATTGATTAGATTGGAAAAACTGATAATATGGTACTAGTGAGAACATTGAAAAACATTCGTGCATTGCTAGTTGCAATATACATGAAGAGCTTTTTTGGTAATAGTGCTTATACTTAAAGATGCATATGTATAATTAACCAGAAATTTCATTTTATAATCTGAAAAACTCATAGACAAGATATATACAAGGAGGCTAACTAGCTATATCTTTTTAATTAGGAAAAGTCTATACAACTAAATATTCATCAATAGTTAAATATATATTTGTGATAGTGTTTTATATTTTTAATATGAGATATATATTAATTAAAATGAATAAACTATATCTACATATAACAACATGTATAAAATTTAAAAACTAATAAAAGGAAATATGCAAATTTTAAAATGTTATGTTTTAGTTTAGTTACATTTGGATAAAATAAGAGGGCAATCCAATGACAAGACAAAATAAGAACCAGTCCATTCTATAATTTTTTAAATGAAAAAAAAAAAAACAGATATTGCAGAAGACTCAAATCTGCTAAATACAGATCTTTTCTGCAGTACTGTGTGATTTTCTGCTTAAATATTTCATAAGTTAAAAAATAAAGAATTCAATCAATAGTGTTCCAGGGATAAAAATAGCAAATACTCTGAAATTATTGCTTAATTTAAGATTTTTTGCTACCTCAACAAAAAAACCAAAGAGTAATAAGTTTCAGTATATTTGATAATAACAGAAATGTTAGTTTTTATGTATTTAATGTATTTAATCTTAATAGTCAATATATGGATATTGTTTTTTGTCTATTAAAAATTCAATTTTAAAAAGTGTTTTGTATACAGTAAATTCTTATGTTTCTAATACACTATGTATTTAATATACATCAACTTGATGTTTTTGTCATATTTTACATTAAAAATAGTGAAAGGGGATTTCAGTTAGGTGAATCTAAAGTTCCCTTGGTTAAGTTTTTCTAAAACTTATATCTTAAGTTTTTCCTGGTTGGTTTGTTATTTAAAATAGCCACTAAAAAAGCATTTGTCACATTAAATTACATCAAACACACATTTTTAAGTCACTGCTTTTAAGAACAAGCCTAGCCTTGAAGATGAATTGACTAACACTATTTTGTTCCCCTATTCACTCTAATTTTCAATTTAATCATGAAGAACTCCTTGTATTTGAAATGTTAAGAATAAGGATTGTCCTTAAACTATTGGCCTGAATGACACTTTATTCCTCATGATATAAAAACTTCATATTAAATATTTGTTGCATAAAATATTACAGTGAAGAGACCTTTTCTTTAGTTAGCTCATTTTTCTTGAGCTAACTGTAGTTGCAATTGTCAAAATATTCTGTTTAATAATAATAAAATAAATTATGGTAAAGGAGTAAAAGTACCGACTGGAATTATGGTATCAATTCTGTTACTGACATAGATGGATACACATACACACACACACACACACACTCACACACACACACAGAACAAATTATATAGCTTTCTGGGCCTCAAGACCTTCTTCATTTTTACATTGTGAGTGCACAACCAGATGGTTTCTAATGTCTCACTTAGGTAACGCTCTTTATTTTAATTTTTTTTTTTTTAGTTGTTGATGGACCTGTAATCATTTATTTATGTGCGGTGCTGAGAATTGAACTCAGTGCCTCCGTCAAACATGTGAGGCAAACACTCTACCACTAAGCCACAACCGCAGCCCTGGTTATATGTTCTTAACTAGAGTTTTCTCTTTAGGCCATCATGGACTCTGTAACTAGAAAATATCAGTTGTAAATCAAAGTTGTAGTACATTTCCACAGAGCTGTTTTTTGTGATCTTCCTTCTTCACCATTCTTATTTGTCTTAATTCGGACTGTAACCATCTTTTTTTCCATGAACGTTAACTTTTCTTCTAGGTAGTTATGCTTTTCATCTCTCTGCATCTGATGTGCTTCTATGTCCAAGGTATCTCTCCTCAAGTAATAAAAGCCTGATTTTACTAACTGAAACGGCTCCCCTTGGATTAGAGTGTGAAGTCTTACCTAAATATGAAATTCTGTCTTCCCCAATTTACTTTTCTAGTTCAATCTTTTACCAGTTTCCATCCCCCTTCCAATCTTTAGATACTGAGCCTCACCTTCTCCAGAGAATTCAAGTCAGAATCAGTTAAATCAATTGTGTATTTCCCCACTTTGTGATTTCCACAAGGTTGTTGTTGCTGCATAGTATGTCGTTTTTTCCTTTTCTATCAAGTGAAATCCTATTTATTTATTATATCCCCGTTCAAATACCACTGTGATTGAACGTTTCCCTGAATATCTAAGGAGAAAAAATTGCTCCCTCCTTCCCTTTCTCACCTGCTCATCTTATAGTATTTTCATATTATCCTATTTTAGAATTTAATGTGCTGATACATTTATTTATTCATCCATAAAACAGTTACTGAAGACCTGCTATATATTAGACTCTGTTGAAATGCCGGGTACAGAATTATAAGTGCTGATCGTATCTTTTAACAAGTTTATTGTTTATGTGGAGACAACTTTTAATTTTAATGTACAAATGAGGATAAGCAATAGTCTCAGCAAGGAATACTCTGGAAAAAAGCAAAAGAAAAGTCCTCCACACACTGCAGAGGGAGGTAGAATCATGTCCAGGAAATTTCCTTAGTTAAGGTAGATTATTAATTTATAACTACTTAGAGCTTGGCATATAATTAAAACTTAATAAATGTTATTAAATACACTGTATTCCTAGTGTATGAATGCCTATTTTCTGTACTGTTGAATAAAGGTGGTTGGTAGTGAGGAGATTTCAGAGGTATATAGAATCCAACATCAATAACAGTATCAAATATTTCCATTTAACCATATTCCACAGGGGAAATGCCAGGTTTGCACGCTGTGAGAACAGATATTAACTACATACAACCTGAATAACAGAACAAATCTCATCCACAAAGGTTCCCCACAGAGCTCCTCCGGGGGTGGGGGTGGGGCTGTAGGACACACAATAAGAAGTGCAGGAGTGACAGTGTTCTGCACTGGCATTCCAGGTGATGATGGTTCAAGACAGTGCAACCCCGCCTCCGAAGGAGGCTCAACTTATTCCTCCAAGATTCCCAGAAGGAGAAAGGGTGATTTGTTCATTGTATAGTTGACTCATTTTCCTAGAAAGTACAGACACAGTATAGAATGTTAGGTGGTGAGATGGCTGATGGCTCAGAGTTTTCCCCCCACTTTCAACGTCACTGTAGACCCTCTGTGTGAAGCCTGGTCCCAAAGCCGCCGCGGAACCACGTTTTCTGCACAGCCGCCCGCCCCGTTGCCAGGTAACCGCCTCACCCTCAGCCAAGTCTCCAGGGATCACGAGCCGCTTCCACCTCCCCTCCCAGACAGTCCAATCAGCGAGCGGTGTGGGTGTCACGTGATCCCCGGGGCGGGACCTGGAGAGCGGCCCTCTCCAACCCGCTCCGCAGAGGGGTTTGCGGAGGCTGCGTCCCCGCCCCTCAGAACTCGCAGTCGGGCCGCCCTGCCCCCGGGAGCCCCGGGCCGGAGGCGAGGAGGGCGGGGCGGGACCACGCACGGGCGGTGCTCGCACTCCTGCCGCCTGCTTCAGCACCTTCCGCTGTCCACAGCTGCATCCACCTCCTCCTCCAGGTAAGGAGCCGGTGGGGCCAAGGGGTGTGAGACCTGGGCCAGCGCTGGGCTGAAACGGGTGATTCTTGAATTGCTGTGGCGTCGTGTAAGGACGCCGCTGAGGGCCCTGCGATCGATCGCAGGCTGGGCTTCTGTGCGTCCTACCAGGCTTTGCACACCTTGGAGCCTAATGGGCTAATCCCCTGAGTTTTAGAGTCACACACCTGATTGTTTCCAGGCTCAGTAGAAGCCAACATTTATGTGTGTGAACTATCACTGGAGTGTAAACTATGCCCATTTCGGGGACATTGTTTTATTTTTTAACGTTGTTCAGCATATGTATGTCTTAGAGTCTAGATTGTTATTCTCACTAGTGTGCCGGCCAAACACCTGTACAGATTACTTATCCCTTTGAAGACAGTTTTAATATTAGGGTTATACCAAGAAAGCTTTGATCAATAAGGGAATCTGTTCTAGAAAAAGACAGTATCTTAAGTATTAAGTAAATTATAAAAATACACTTTCTTGTTCCATTTCCCAAATACCCAGACTTTGCATGCATGCAGATATTAAAAGGAACAAAAAATTTGAGCCACCTTTTATACTGTGCTAATTGAAAACCATTGATTGTAATGAAATTTAGTGAAAAGTTTGATCATGTATTAGAAATGAATCAGATTTGTTTCTGACGAGAAATACTACATTCCTAGTTCTTTCAGAAATATCCTTCCAAGAAAACTATCAAAAAAAAGTAGGTTCATTATTTAATAGGTACAAAATAGAGGTAATTTAAAACTTAGCAACTTGAGATTATAATTGTTATTTTTAGCACTCTAATAGCATTTCTGTGTAGTAATGATCATAAAATAGATAAAAAATGAATTTTAGTATTTATACATTTGAACTCAACAGGGATTTAAACATTCTGTTTATTTTTAGATTCATGAATTGTCTTATTACACCCTGCATGAGGGAGCTGATACTGGACTAGTGCTTATTATAACCCACAGGGAAAACGCATTCTCTTACATCCTTTGAAATTTTGCCTCACTGACCTAAATGTGCAAGGACATGGGTGTAGTTGTACCTTATCCATTTGAAGGCAGAAGTCTGAAATAAGCCGAGAACTCCTGTTTTATGATCTAAAATTCAGTGTAGTAATTGCATGATTATGAAAAAAATCAGTTCAACAATATTAGGGAAAACATGATTTAGTAGATTAGAGATTAATTTAACAAATGGTAGCTTTATGTTATTTAATCAGGAGTTCCAGAGAAGTTTTCTAAACTGGAATAAAGCCATGACCTATTTCAAAGGGCATACATGGAAAGAAAAATCATATATTTCTTAAATGAGCTCCAAGAACTTACCTTATATAAAAAGATGGGTTGAACTGTATTATTTGTACTGATATGACTTTCTCCTATGTCGATATTAATAGAAATGTTTAAAGAATCAAGGGTTGCTCTGAAAAAAAAATTAAATATATATGCTTGAAAGATTTAAAATTCTTTATTCTTTTTGTTTTTATAATGAAGTACTGCTGCATTAAAATTTTTAAGTTATCCGCTAGTCACATAATGATGTCATGTATTAGAAAATCATACATTAATTTTGCTTAGAAAAGCAAGTTTTTAAATTCCTCTGCTCCTAGGGCTAGACTATTTTTGTTGTTGTTGTTTTCTATAGATTCTACCTTGTAACCCTTAGCCTGAGCAAAAAGGGGCCAATGGTAGTTTCTGTTATTGAAAAAAGATTAAGAACTGTTTGTTTTGCCCTGATGGATAGTAAAGTCCAACTTTAAGAATGATTAGGTTGTTGCTATTAATAAAATATATAGAAATTTTCCAGTTTTTATTTTCCTAAGCATAATGAAGACTAAAATGAAATTTCCAACAATTTTGAAGGATTCACATTTTCTTCCTGTACTCCAGAATTTATTTGAAACATATGTCAGATCAGTAACAGTTTTATCAGGTTACTGAATAACCAGTTTAACCAGCCTTTCATGGTAATGATATATATTATATGCAAGCATCACTGCTATGTCCTACAACTTTTGAGTTATTTTTAATATTTTGTGTATCTGTTCAATTTAACAGATCAAACTATTGAAGTCATATAACTTTTCAAGTGTGTCTTCAGGAACAAAGATTTCACTGATAGTATTTTAATTCTTAGAATTTAGGAGATTAGGAAGAATTGCTTATTAACTAAGGCTCCTTCTTTTGTAGTAGAAATGTATTGAAATAAGAATTGGCTGGCACTTTTCAACATGCAAGACGATCCTTTATTCTATGATAATAACATAGTGATTATTCTCTCACTGTTGGACAGACTATTCCTTGGAGATTTGTGAGCAAGAAATAAGGTATGGATAGCTGAAGAGAATTTTAGAAATTCCCAAAAGAATCTATTCTGTAGAGAAACAAAATCTAGAGAAAAACTTTTTGCTTATATGATTTTATTTAAGGACTTCTAACTTTGGTCATAAAAATTGGTAGAGAAATAGTATGATAAAATGACTAGCTTTGATCTATGCCATTATATTGAAAGAAAAATATATATATAAAGAAAAAAATCCCATAATTATTGATTAGAAAAAAGTTCACATGGTAAAATATGAGCTGTTACAATAGAAGGTAGAATTCAGGGTGTTTTCACATTATTTCAGTGAATAGACAAATGGAATTCAAAAGAACTTGGAGCATTTCAATTAGGCTAGACTTTGCAAAACAAATACAACCCGAACTTGAAAACTACATCTGGCATTTGCCTTCCAGATATCATATTACCAACTAGTTGAGGAGAATAAATTTTTTGTGTATAATGATAAATGTGTTACTTATTACTTTTTATATACTTACAAAGTACTGTTTTGTAGGCTAGTTATCTCCTGAAGTTCTGGAATTCTGCACTCTGGAATTCTGCGTTTTAAATTAAGAAATATAGCATAGAAACAGAAATATAAATCTTCTACAGTAAAACAATATGTGATATAATTCATCAGTGTTATTTGGTATTATTAGGATGTTTAATAATTGGCATGTTCAGGGAAGTCCTGGCAAAAGATACACCAAATAAATTCCCATTGTGGTAAGGATGTTATAACATTCAGTTCTTTCTTTATTTCTTTTTTTTTACAGATTAAAATGCTCAGATATGGAGAACTCACAAAACTCACAATGGAGTTCTTTAAACAATTTTCTTTATGCTTAGGTGTGTTGTTTTCTTTTTCCAAAGTCTTGACACTTTAAATTGTTTTTTTTTTTAATTTTAATTTTTTATATATAACAACAGAATGCATTACAATTCATATCACACATATACAGCACAAATTTTCATATCTCTGGTTGTACACAATGTACAGTCACATCCTTTGTGTCTTCATACATGTACTTAGGGTAAGGATGACCATCGCATTTCACCATCTTTCCCACTCCTATGCCCCTCCCTTTTCATCCCTCCCCTTTCTCCTTTTTTTTTTTAATTTTTTATTGTTGGCTGTTCAAAACATTACATAGTTCTTGATATATCATCTTTCACACTTTGATTCAAGTGGGTTATGAGCTCCCATTTTTACCCCATATACAGATTGCAGAATCACATCAGTTACACATCCATTGATTTACATATTGCCATACTAGTGTCTGTTGTGTTCTGCTGCCTTTCCTATCCTCTACTATCCCCCCTCCCCTCCCCTCCCCTCCCCTCTTCTCTCTCTGCTCCCTCTACTGACATTCATTTGTCCCCCTTGTATTATTTTTCCCTTTCCCCTCACTTCCTCTTGTACGTACTTTTGTATAACTCTGAGGGTCTCCTTCCATTTCCATGCAATTTCTCTTCTCTCTCCCTTTCCCTCCCACCTCTCATCCCTGTTTAATATTAATCTTCTTCTCATGCTCTTCGACCCTACTCTGTTCTTAGTTACTCTCCTTATATCAAAGAAGACATTTGGCATTTGTTTTTTAGGGATTGGCTAGCTTCACTTAGCATAATCTGCTCTAATGCCATCCATTTCCCTGTAAATTCTATGATTTTGTCATTTTTTAATGCAGAGTAATACTCCATTGTGTATAAATGCCACATTTTTTTTATCCATTCATCTATTGAAGGGCATCTAGGTTGGTTCCACAGTCTTGCTATTGTGAATTGTTGACACTTTAAATTGTAACCAGGTATTTGTATTTCATTTACAATTATGTGTGATAAGTTCAATTCCATATCACTCATACAAAAACTTTCCTTTCAAGTTGGAAATTGGAAAATAATTCTCAGTGCACAGAACACTCAAGTTTAATGTGCTATGAAATAACCTTAATTTTCTAATGCAAACAGCTCCACATGGAGTCTTGAAAGTTTAATTGTTGCTTAATAGAAAACAGCTAATAGTTAATTTTTTTAAGGTACATTTTGAATGTCTTTCAATGAAAAGTGTTATGAAGCATTTTCTTAAAGGTAAACATAATTGTAGGTTTGAAGGAGCCATTCAGAACTTAAGCTAGAAAAACCCTTAGAGTTGAAGGCAGCTTGTTAGACAAGCATGATATCAAGATAGACCCCTAAACTTTAATCCCTTCTGAGGAAGGGCCCGGGAATGTGTGTGAACCATCTTCAAGTGAATCTTAGGCAGAATTGAGTTTGAGAAATACTGATAGAATGTACAGTACACCATTAGAGGTAGTCAACTGTCAAGCTCTTAATTTCCGTGTACAGTTCCACTTTTGAAGCTTTATTTGGTCATACCCTAAACTACTAAATAAATCAACTCCTTTCTAAAAATATAATAGTGGATAGCTATATTACATTAGCATTTATATATCACTAGTAACTTTTTAAACATAATGTTTTACCTTTGTAATTAATCACATTAGTCCATGATTCGGGAGAATTTTATGTTGGCTAAAACCAATTTTTTGACAGGTGGATTATCAAGTAGGTTAGCCAGCTATCTAATCTATCCATTGGCCCTAAACTAGAGGATACAGTCTGTTACTTAGCAAATTTTAGGACCAATTTTAGGCCTCTGTCAGTATACTGGATACAAAATTGAAGTGCTTTTTAGTTATTTTAGGTAAGCTATTTCTATTAATTTTTGAGCTTGCAGGCTCCCATTTGATTTCCTTTTCTGTTTTTTTCCAAGCTGACTTGCAGAAACAAAATTTAACACCTTTGCTTAGAGTATGAAAATGTCAGCATAAGTGACTTTCTGCCAAATGGTGTGTAGATATTCAGAGAGATACCTGCGAATGTTTACTGTATTTAAAAAATTCATGTGCATAACCCAGTTCACATTTATATTAATTATAAGGGCATGTGGGGTTTCTTAGGTTTTCAGAACAATTTATGGCATAGGTCCTTGAGTCTTCCTTCATGAAAAATGATTCTATTTAGAAAATAAGCTTATACACTTTTTGTAACAATCTTTTAAAGAAATAATCTTATATATTTTCATGACAAATATTTACTTATTTCACAATATTTTCTCAAGAACATATTTACTTCTAGCTTTCTTAGTTTATGAATGAAAATATGTGATTTCCCTCTGCTGTAGTTTTCTTTGATTTTCAATCACACCGAAGGTATTATGAATGAGCCTGTTTAAGTAAAAGTGGATTACTTCTTCAGTCAAATCAAAAAATCATTTCCATATTACAGCACAAAAGAGTTTGTGATCATCTAAAGTTCTAGACAATCTAATTTCATAGTTCAAATACATGTGATTTTTAAATTTTGATTGTTAAAAATAGGGATATAAAAAACTAAACATATGTCGGTGGATGGCAAAGATTACTAAATTCACATTCCCACTTCTCTGAATTGAGATCTTGCTTTTCTTATGATATACAGTTTATGTGTGGACTAACATATGTCTCCTAGGTTTTGATGACCAAATTGGAATTTATACTGGCATAAGTGGTCATTTTGTGAGCCCAAATTAAAACTGCCACCTTGATCTTTTCTACATGCTACCTAATCCAGGATTTTAATGTAGGCTAATGCTGTACTTGTTGTGACCTATTTTATCATCTAAGCTTTTAAGAACATGATTTGACATATAGTGAGAATGCTTAGATAAAATTGCCCTGTTAAGCATGAGAAAAAGATAACCTCAGGAATAGCATAAATTTAAGAGATTAATCTTTGTTAATAGATGATACCAGAGGTAATTTTTCTGCTAAATTATCTCTGTTGTTGTATAACTAGGTCAATAAATATCTAGCTTTACTGTGCATATAAGTCATCTTGGGGTAATTTTGACAAGTTCTACTCCAAAATTCTTATTCATTAGATTTTAGACCTGCTACAGAAATCTGCATTTGTAGCAAGTTTCTAAGTTATTCTGCTTTAAAATACCTGAAAAACATGTCTAAATGAACTGATTTAGAGATTTTAAAAATCCTATTTATGCTTAATAATCTATGACTCCACATATCACAATTTATCAAAATAGTGTTCATATAGTGCCGCAGTCTGGCTGGGCACAAAATCACGAGCCACTCACAGCCTTGTAGATTCAAACAGCAATTCTTTATTCCCGAACTTACACCGGCACTCAACAAACATGTTCTGGGCAAATCCATGTTCTCTGCCCGGGCTCTGAATCCCAAATACTCTCTGAATCTCACGAGAACTCAACGGGAACTCAAGGAGCAGGCACGCCTGAGGCAGCAGGATACGCCCTAGTCCCAGCAGGGTACACCTTAAACCTGGAACCGCCCTAAACCCAGATTGTCCTAAACTGGGAACGCCCTAAACCCTGATTCGCCCTAAACCCAGATCCGCCCTGGTCCTTGAGTAAGGTCACCTTACATGCAATGACACTGCAAATGACCTGGGTCATGCCATGTGTCATTCTTACTTAGCAATGGCCCTCAGCATTTCCCCCCTTCTGATTAATTAAACAACAAGCAATGTGGCTTAAGGACCTTGTCTGGTAGGTTGTCCAATTTAACATATGGTTCTTACCAGTCATGGGAAAAACTGACCTATAGGCGTCAGCCTCCTGTCTTAGGTTGATACCAATGTAATTGGATCATACCCATCACTGACTACCGGTCCAGCATACAGCCATACTTGTGGATAGGCCTATGCACCAGTTGGGGGGGTGAGGTTCTTGCCTCACCTCTGTTGGCCCCCAATTTTGTCCTTGGTGTCAGTGGGGGGGTGACTTTTTTTGTCTCACCTCTGTTGGCCCCCAAATTTTAGACCATCACTAGTAGAAGGGAGGAGGATACAGAAATGCCACGACACCAAGCCAGTTGACGGCTCCTTTGGAAAAATTGTATCACAGGTGACACCATCAGCAAAGATATGCCAGCACTACCACAATTCGTTGTACCAAACGATAGTTCACAATGTATACAAGTGATACATAGTCCAGGCAAGTTCTGCAAGCAGTTTTAAGCGGAGGGGTCTATCAATATGTCCATTTCCTCCCAAAGTAAATCGAGTCCTTGATTGAGCATTACTTGTTGAGTTATATTTATTGATGTATCAGTTTATACAGTTTATTGTGATAGCTATCATAGAAGCTGTAGTCTGGTTTTGTCTTTGTCTTTACTGGCACTGGGATGGAGATAGGAATTCTGGCAATGATGCTAAAGAGACATTATCCTGAACAGAATTATTAAATATGATGAAAAGGAAAGGTGAAAGTAAACAAACAGATCTATTAACCTCCTTTAAAAACAATCCTTAACAGCTGTTTACCTAATTTAAATTAGTAAACAAACAGATCTGTTAACCGCCTTTAAAAACAATCCTTAACAGCTGTTTACCTAATTTAAATTAAACTATTTAAATCATGTGAATAAAAAAATAATAATTCGGATCCATTTTTTTATGAGCGCTCCTCATATAAGATCTATGGACATACGCACACACAGACATACAACACAAAACACAAATGTGCACACAAACGTACAACACATAAGACAATAGTAAAGGCCTTGTAGCTTTACCTAGGTGAAATCTCCATTGCAATGTTTAAAAACTCCACAGTCAAAAAATAAAACTGATCAGAAAAACATTAACCTAGGTTTGTATGAGCTCAAAAAATAAAATAGACCTTTATGGTGTGGGAAAAATGCAATAATAAAATAGATATTGAAAAAAGCATTCTGGTTAATCACTGTCGCAGATGTAAGAATAGCCAAGCTGGAGCTTTGGATATCAGCTGTTATGGATTTGAGTCAAATCATCTTTTTTTTTTTGGTCTGTAGAAATTGTTTTGGTTAATCTCTCTGGAATCCAAATCGGCTGCTGTTCTCCCTGTGGAAAAACACAAACAGAACCCCGACTCCAGACAATCACTGGGTCAGGACCTTTCCATTGTCCTGTTAGAATATCTTTCCAAAGTACCATAGGCTTATGTACATTTTTTGGATACATATGCCTTTCCGCAGCACTAAGTCCTGATGAATCCAAATTTAAAAAGTTTAGAGTAAAAAGTGTTATTTTAAGTTTATCTTTGGGGGGTATATACCCCTTTCCAATTCCCTCTTTTTGTTTTAATAAGTATATGTCTGTATCTAATAGTTGTCTTAGCTTTTTGTATTTTCTATCTGAAATACCTTACTTGACATTTTCAACCATTTTTATCTTATTTCTATCTTCTGTTTTTTTTTTTTTTCCCCTAAGGTTTGTACATTTACCCTTAGTTGCTTTTTTTTTTCCTCTTAGTTTTTTTTTTTTGTTTTCTATTTTGTGGGTTTAAAATTATTGTCTTCCTACATCTTTTTTATCTTCCTACATCTTTTTTATCTTTTTTTCTTTTGAACTTTTTATACTTTTGTCTTTAAACTTTTTTACTTCAAATTTTTAATCTTCTTTATCTAAGTATCTTTTATCCTATTATCTTCCCATTTTCATGTGTTTATTTTTTTTTTAAGTAATGTCTTTAAGATTAACTAGGCTTCGAATGACACAATTTTTTCTCCGTCATGAAGGCATCTTAATCACCTTCAATTTAACCTTTTAAAGCCTTTTGTAACTTACTTAGATA
Source organism: Marmota monax (assembly GCF_021218885.2). Taxonomy (NCBI): domain Eukaryota; kingdom Metazoa; phylum Chordata; class Mammalia; order Rodentia; family Sciuridae; genus Marmota; species Marmota monax. The sequence continues at coordinate 1,481,927 of NW_026694999.1, read as the reverse complement.
TTTTACAGCTTTTTACTTTACCACACAAAGATTACCTCATCTAGAAACATTTCTTTTTTTTTAACCTTTCATATTAAAATATATTTCCACACCTTAAATCTTTTATATCTCTTTTTTTTTTTTCGTCATGAAGGTATCTCAACCACCTTCAATTTAACCTTTTAAAGCCTTCCAATTATCATCTATACTGTACTTTTAAATGTACTTTTTCACCACCTACAGCTTCACTCTTTTAAATGAGGCTTAGATTTTGTTTAAATCGCTTCAATGTTAGTTTACATGGCTGCCCTTCAACCAAAGGCTTTTTTTTTTAACTCCATTGAGAAGCTTTGTCTCAATCTGTCATGTACAAATACCTTTTTCTTCTTTCTTCCTTTCTCAAGCTTTTAAAGTAAGTCTAGCTTCCTCAAAATCTTTTTAAATGGCATTTTACAACTTTTTACTTTACCACACAGAGATTATCTCATCTAGAAACATTTCTTTTTCCTTTAACCTTTTATATTAAAATATATTTCCACATCTTGACTCCTTTTCTATCTCTTTTTTAACCGTTAACCCTTTTTATAAATTCACATTTTGAAACAACTCTTATAAAATTTCTGATTTAGACAAATTACTCCACTTTACTAAGATGAAAGACTTTCATGTTTTTTATGATACTATAATACTATAATTGAAACCCAACTGAAAATTTTTCTACTCTTTGTATGTAAATTACACATGATAGAATCTTAACTCTTAGTAACCTTGTTTTAGCAAAGACACAGACCAAAGCAACATTAAACCTTTTTTCCATTTACCAAATTATGAAAACACACATAATGTTTAAATATATTACCTTATGGAACTTAATAAGTAAAGAACACTTGATTTTATATTTAGTGGTTGATATTTTAACACTTTTTAGCTTTGTAAATTAATCAGATGTCTGTAGAAACCAAGATCTTAGACAAGTGTAGTAAACAAAACTACCCATCTCTTTCTTGTTGAAGAAAATTTCTTTTACAGGATACCATGATGGTCCCATTGATATACTTAATAACTCGTCTTTAAAAAGCCATGGGCTACATTTTTGTATTGTATCAACATATGTCCTAACTGTTCTTGGTCTTACTGGGGTGCCTCCTTTCTCTAACAATTTCTCTTTCTCGGGGGTGAACAACTTCAAACTTTGAGCCAACCATTTTCCCCAGTTTGCCTGAGAATGTTCTAGGGACAGGCAACTTGAAATAAAAACAAAATAAATCAAAACAAGAACACATTGTTTTTTGAAATGGTCACCCATTCTTTTGCTCTCCTTCAGGGGCGAGTAATTTCACTTACCTCCAAGTTTTAGGCGTTCCCCGTACGGGCCACCAAATGCCGCAGTCTGGTTGGGCACAAAATCACGAGCCACTCACAGCCTTGTAGATTCAAACAGCAATTCTTTATTCCCGAACTTACACCGGCACTCTACAAACACATTCTGAGCAAATCCACGTTCTCTGCCCGGGCTCTGAATCCCAAATACTCTCTGAATCTCAGGAGAACTCAACGGGAACTCAAGGAGCAGGTGCGCCTGAGGCAGCAGGATACGCCCTAGTCCCAGCAGGGTACACCTTAAACCTGGAACCGCCCTAAACCCAGATTGTCCTAAACCGGGAACGCCCTAAACCCTGATCCGCCCTAAACCCAGATCCGCCCTGGTCCTTGAGTAAGGTCACCTTACATGCAATGACACTGCAAATGACCTGGGTCATGCCATGCGTCATTCTTACTTAGCAATGGCCCTCAGCAATATAGAATTACTAATATAGAAACAGGAAGATCTCAAGTGAGCCAGTGGCTGGCTGATGTGGGGGTTGTAGGAAAGTCCTTCAAATTTCCTGAAAAAAGTTTTTCCAGTTTTTTACAAAATAATATAACCACACATTGATTACACAATTACAAAATATTTTTTGTGTTAACTCTTAGCATATAGTATATTCAAATTTTAAACCCTTTTTAACAAGATATTTTGAAGGTTTTATTTTTTAATTAAAAAGGCAATATATTTTCTATTACACAGAAATTTCCAAATTCAGAAGAGTGTAAATGTGAGTTTAACAAAACTTTCTTTAATCTCTGACTCTTGGTTCATCTCTGGTATTTTAATACACTTTTTAAATATTTGGATTGATTTTTCTTACTATTTCTTAAACGTGTCAGGAACATATCAGAATCTTTGCTTTTGTTACTTCCTCTATTTCACAAACTTTTCCATCACCTTTCTTTATACTTTTGTTCTTTTGTCTCCTTCAAATATTTGCTTAATTTCAGTGTGGGGCATTCGTAGATTATCTTTTAAAGGATTGTACTATGAGCTGTATCTCTAGAACTTCTTTTTCTGCACCATTTTTCTCTACATTAAAAATTATCTTAAGGCTAGGGATATAGCTCAGTTGGTAGAGTGCTTGCCTTATATGCGCAAGGCCCTGGGTTCCATCCCCAGCACCAAAATATATATATATATATATATATATATATATATATATATATATATATATATATATATATATAATTTACTCATTTGTTTTGCTCATTTTCTGATTACCTGGTCTAAAAATAAAATCTCTGGGAAGACAGGGCTTTTATCTGTGTGTTGAATGCTTCTTTAATGCCTGTCTAGAACATAGTTATGAATCAATAAATATTTGTTGAACAAATAGAAGGAGAAGTAATTGTTAAATTTATAAGTAATTATTAAAATTATAAAACATAAATTAGGTCAAAGGAATATTATGTTTCTATATTTCCCAAAATCTTACCATTCAGAAATAGCCATATGTTTACCTTACATTATTTTTTTGTTTTTAATTTTTAAAGTATATGAATGTTTATAGGTGTATATATGTAAATTTTAAAATACACAAAAATATAACGTGTCATTTAACTACATAGTTTTTCAAATCATCGACTTTTCATTCCTTATATATTGATATTTTATATAAATTTTCATATCAGCATTGTTTATAATAATTTTTTAAATAATTAAGATTTTTTTATGATTTGTCTATTATTTAATGTCTTTTGTTATAAAAATGACTTTGAGTCAATTTCTCCCTAATATTTCTCTCTAAATATCAAGAAGCAATTTGTATCTATTGATTACATCTTTAAATGTAAAATGGAAAAGTTTTTAGATCTTTGTATTCTGCTCTTCTTTATCTAAATCCTAGTACCTGGAAAACAATCTGAGACTTTTAGTTTTATTTTAAATTAACATTTTATATTACCTATATTTTTCATAAAATTATTTTATCATTTGCATTTTCAAAATCATACTCAGGTTTCTTTGCTTAATATATTTAAAAATTACATTATCTTCTATAGTTGAGTTCTTTTCTTTGGTTAATTTTTTGAAAGAATTTAATTTTCTTCAAGTAATCTTTTAGAAAGGTTAGGAGGGTAAATTGTCTTCTGAATCCTTACATTTATGAGAATGCCTATGTTTTTTTCTTCACATAGAATGCACTTGTCTATTTACAGAATTGTAAGAACTCAGCATTTCTTCAGTTTAATATAGTTATTATATAACTTATTTTTTAATAAGTTATATAATAACTATAAGATGGGAATCTAACTTCTCTTCATTAGTACATACCATCTTAATTTTTTTCTACTTGCTCAAAGAATTAAAATATTAGTTTCTGAATTTGTCCGAATTTTATTTATGTTCCTGTGTATGTGTATGCATAACATGGATGATAACATTTAGGGAAATGTGAAAAAAATATTTCTTTGACTAATTTATATATTTTTATGATTTTAACAATTACTTCTCCTTTTATTTGTTCAACAAATATTTATTGATTCATAACCATATTCTAGGCAGGCACTAAAGAAGCACTCAACAAGCAGATAAAAGTCCTGTCTTCCCAGAGATTTTATTTTTACACCGGGTAATTATAGAATGAGCAAAACAACCAGTAAATACTTATTTGTTTTATATGCATATATAAATCTTTTTTTTTTCTTGAAACAAAACAAGCACTTTTGATCTGTTTTGGTTTATTTCATCAGCATCTTTTTTTTCCAACCCAAGAAATATTTGGGGCTGTATCTTGGACTGTTGCTTTGTTTCAGTTATTTTACTTGAACTTTAACTTTCTCTAAAAATGTTTTAAATTAGTTCCAGTTTTCATCCCTTGTATAACATTTCTTTCAATTTTTCCCTAATCTAAAACAAAACAAATCTATTTTCCCACTGTGTTTTGGAAGAGTTTTTAAATTTAGTTCTCTGAATGACTGATATGTTTGCATTGATTTATTTTTCCAATTTTCAATTCTGTCCTTTTTCGCTCTTTCATGTGGATTTTTATTCTGCTCTTGCCTTTTATTTTCTTCACAATCATTATTTCAGCATCTCATACCGCAGTCAATTTATCCTACCCACTGGTACACTCATTTCTGTTCTTGAATGAGAGGAGACCCACATAGGCTATTCATTACCAAAAGAGAGAATCTGCAGATTTTTGCATACCCCCCAAATTTTTCTTCTTGGATACTAGATTAATTATATCACCATTTGGTTATAGCAAATTTTATATCAATATCAATAGAAATCTTACTTCAATGTCATAATGTCATTGTTTAAGACTTTTTATTATCTGCCATAATGCTGTAGTTAGTGACATAGAATTTTCTTTCTTTCTTTCTTTCTTTTTTGTGTACTAGAGATTGAACTCAGGGGCACTTTACCATTGAGCTACATCCCCGGCCCTTTTTTTAGATTTGATTTTTAGACAGAGTCTCACTAAGTTGCTGAGTCTGGCCTTGAACTTGCAGTCTTCCTGCCTCAGTCTTCTGATGTCGAATTTTCTTCTATTTAACGTGAACAAATTGATAGAGAAAATACCTGAAAAATAAAAATCCTGCTTCTTTTATGCCTTCATCTACAATGTATTGTGAAAAGTAGTACTTCCCTAGGGTATAGATATCTCATCTTTCTCTTATTTTTTGAGCTGTAGTCACTAAGTAGATATAAGGAGGGACCATGAAGTAGGGTTAGAGAAAGATACAGTGCTATGGATTCCATGCCTATAAGCAGGAAAAGAGACAATTGAGCATAATTATTTGTTAGACAGCATAGTATATGCCATGTGCCTAGTTGGGTCTATCATCTTGTTTCTCTATATATTTAGTAACTAGCATTGGTGCCTACCCATGATAAATATGCAACATTTGCTGAAATGAATGAATAAAATGATATAGCAGATATACATGGATTAATATTTTTTACTAAATAATATATGGTTAATGAGATGAATACTATATTTCTATTTTTAGAGAGAAAGAGAGAGAGAATTTTTTAATATTTATTTATTTATTTTTTTAGTTTTCGGTGGACATAATATCTTTATTTTATTTTTATGTGGTGCTGAGGATCGAACCCAGCACCCTGCGCATGCCAGGCAAGCATGCTACCGCTTGAGCCACATCCCCAGCCCAATACTATATTTCTTTAGCCAAAGTAGTTAACACCAACCCTGGCTTTTTATATTACTATGGACAATAACAATGCAATGTTTGTAATAGTATATCCCTGGGGTGATGAAAACATGATAATTATATTTAAAGAAAATTAAAAAGGCTACATCTAATTAACATTATTGACTTCCCCTTTCACAAATGATTTGAAAGTATGCATTCTAGGAGTCTACTTGAGGTTTGGTAGCATATAAAAGGGAAACGCAAAGTAATAGTGGCTTAAAACAAAATAGAAGTTGATTTCTCTCTTTTTTTTTTTTAAAGAGGGGGTATTGGTGTAGGATGTTTTGAGGCATTCAGACTTCTCATTTATTTTTTTGCCATCCTTTGGGTGTAACCCTCATCCTTGTGATCCAAAATATTTTCTAGAACCTCAAATGATAAGATTAAGGCAAAGTTGCAGGAGGCAGAAAAAGGGCGAGTGGGGAAATGGTATTCCCTCTTTCTTAATGTGAGCAACATGTCCTAATGCTATATATTGTCAGATTTTTTTTGCAAATATAGTATTTAGTAATATGCTTTCTTATATCATTAAAATTTTTTTCTTTAATACTGTTTATCTGCATTTTACAAAATATTTTTCAGAAGACATTTGGAATTTTCCCGAGATTTTGTGAATTAGCAAAGGTGAAGATGACTTTTAGACAGAAAAATAAATATAAAAAATTAAAAATAAATATATATTTTGACAACTTATTATATTTTCTCTGCTGCATCAAACCACTTTCATAAAAAATGATGCCAATTATATTTCTTAGAAATATAGTGTATTTAGAAATTGCTTAAAATAGATTTCCTTGAAAAATCCAATTATATTGAATGGATTTACCTTGACCCCCATTTTATATCCTAAAAAGTAGAAATGTTCAATTTATGGTACACCATAAGATGTTCTGGACATTTTAGACTTGTTAAATTACCCTAATACAAGTCATTTGTTTTTCCTTATTTGTAATTCAGAACAATTTAGAGATTCTGGTTAGGACTGTCATTTAAAATATCAGGAGATGGGGATTCAGTTTTAAATGAGAATGAGATAATATTTTTAAAGTGCTGAGAAAACGGTAACTATACATTCAGTAAAAATATCCTTCAGAAACTAAAGGCAAAATTGCAATGTTTTTAAACAAAGAACATCAAACAAATTCATTATTTTTAGGGAATTATTAGCAGGTGGCAGAAAAAGGGTGAGCTGAAAAATGGTACACCCTTTCTCTTAATGCAAATAGCACATCCTAATGCTATTTACTATTAGATTTTTGTGCAAAAATAGTATTTGGTAATATACTTTTCTTGTGTCTTTAAATTTATTCTCTTTAATATTAGTTCATCTGCATTTTATAAAATATATATATTTTTACAAAATAATTCATTTAGTTTATGGTATCCCAAAGCAAAATTTGATGCAGTTTATCTCAGAGATAGAGAGGGTCTGCTTCTCAGGGGAGATTTGGGTATATATTTCTGTATATCCTACTTCCAGCCATCATTTTTATGAAAGTGGTTTGATGCAGCCAGACTCTGCTTTGGATTCATGATTGTTATTGACTGGGAAAGAAAGTCTTGTACTTTCTTTGAGTAGTGGCAGACTTGTGCTTTGTTTTGGTACAGGATTGGGACCTGAGATGTTTTCCTTCTCAACTCCAGAGGCTGACAGCTTTCACTTCTTCCCTCTTCCCAGAAGTATTGATTTTTGCCTAATTCCTGGGATTAGCAAGGAGGATTTCCTTTCCCTCCCAGAGGCAAAGAGGTTTGCTTTCATTACTTTCTCATTTTCCCTGAGAGTGAGGGTGTTTGTTTCTCTGCTCCCTGCAATTGAAGGATTTTTCTTCATTTGAAATAAGAAGTATACCGTGTTTCATGCCTATCAGCCATCTGGTTGCCTCCTATTTGATCAAGCCACTGAAGGGCTGATTCTCACCCAGTGTTTCTTGTAAGCACCCAATTGAAACCTGTGGAGGAGATTTTGCAAGTGAGTGCAAACTCAGTTTTTATCTGGACCTTCAAGTTATTCTAAACTAATATTCTAGTTCACACTTGGATTTTAAGAATTAACTGCATTTCTAAAACTGGCTTTTCCCTACCATATTTTATGGTAGTCACCTCTTTTTTTTTTTTTCCCATGCTTTGTCAAATGTAAAGAGGTAAACATTCCCTGTTTCTTTTTAGAGGGGCTCACCTTTCTTCTTCCTTGATTGTTTTGCAACCTCAATTAGTTAAAGAAAAATTACACTTTTTACATTATCTCTTTTTTTCTTATTATAGTATAGGAGTGATATTTGTGGGTCCATACTAATGTACTTATAATTAAATGGAAGTATAATTTCCAGTTTTTGTATTTTTGCCTACCTGGTCATTAGTTTATTGAATGCCAATGATTTAATGTTATCTTCCTCCAGAGAGATGTCCTTTTGCTTTCAGAAGATACTAAAATATGGCAGATTATCTTAATCCAGTCATTGAATCAATGTATTTGAAGATGAATTTCACTCTTCAGAGGGGTGGTATATGTCCATTTCTTTCTTAATGTATAGACCCAAATGATCCTTACTGGAGAACACCATTTTCCTTAGCAGTATCTGAATTCTAATTGTTGTCCCTCTAGCACCATGAAATTACCAGAAGTTCTTCTCAGCTTCTCAGGATTTCATTCACTACTTTTATATAGGCACATTCTCCTGGAGAAAAAATAGCATATATGTACATGCATGCTCATGAGTGAGTGTGTGTGCATACATACACACACACACGTGCACACAGTGTCTAGCTTGACTCTGACCTTCACTTGTCTCTGAGATCTTGATTTGAGATTTTTACATACTTTTAACCAGCTTTTCTAGTTGTCTTCAGTGGGAGGATTATGTGTGCTCACACACACACACACACACACACACACACACACACACATATCTTCTGCTGCTAGAAGCCAGGTTTTTGTAAAGTAATGATTTTCTAATTCATCAAAACTCAGAATCATTCTGACTTCAAAGAGCACAGAATAAGCTATACATTTACTCTCTAACTCAGACTTTCTTCGATATTTTTATGTGAGGTTTTGAGTATAGTTAAGATGGACGACTCCACAGAACTGTGGTGATATATTACTCTTGACATCTATCTTCCTTTAATTCTGAATTCTCAAAAGGAACATCTATTTATATTAAGAGTAGACTGACAGGTGATCCCAGATCTGTATAAACTTGTGCAAGTAATATCTTTGGCATAAGGACATTTACACTTCCTGAGTCCCTCTTTCACAAGCTCCCCTCCTCTCAACTCACTTAACCGTGATTCAAGACAGAATAAATACAAAAAATAAAGCAGATGATTTTAAATAATATCAAATATTCTATATTTGATTTATACCCTGGTTGTTGAAAAAGTTATGGCCTGTGTTTATTTTATATGTTTACCTAGTTTGTTAGGAAGTTTTAAATAAGTATCATTGCTATCTTATAAGAACCAGGAGACAAGCCAGCCGGGCATGGTCGTACACACCTGTAATCCCAGTGGCTTGGGAGGCTGAGGCAGGAGGATCTGGAGTTCAAGGTCAGCCTCAGCAACTGAGTGAGACCTTAATCAACCCAGTGAGACCCTGTCTTTAAATAAAATACAAAAAGAGCTGGGGTGTGGCTCAGTGGTTTAGTGCCCCTGGGTTCCATCCCTGGTTCCAAAAAAAAGGATATAAGAGACAAAGCTGAGTCTAAGAACTATAGATAATATAGCAGGTAAGAACTTGGCAGGAAGGAATTTAATAGAAAAAAAGGGTAGCCTGCAAATGCCAACATTTCAGAGGATTAGGCCAATATTGTGATGTCAGGTATCAGGTAAAAACAGATGAAAAAATTTTAAGTGTAGAATCAAAGTATAAGTGACTCAGGATGAATCTTAGAGAATAAGCAAAAATATCATTTTACTCAGTTTAGGAATTTTAATCACTTTTTATTTTCTCATCATTCTTGGACCAATTGGGTAGCTGTGAAATGTTCTTTCATTGATGTCAGAAGCACAAAGGAGTGAATGGAAATAGCCTTTGAATCTGGCCCTAGAATTGAAGCCTTGTAACTTTGGCCCATATATCCTTGAACAAAGCAAGCTTCGTGGAAAGACCCAAAGATAATAAGCAAAAATACATAGTCTACCTATTATGAAGTTATGGCAAAGATATAGATGCAAAGATGGATATAAGAAAATAAGGATCAGTAACCAGACCATGCATGTTATTTGTGTTTGGATATTTAATGCCTGCAGTAAGTTGATTGTCATTTTCTTTATTTTACATGGTGATATCTAGCATTTGATAATTGCCATTTCCTTCCATCACTAATTTTAATAGGTAATAAGTTCCGTGGATTTAGTTAAGTTTGTGATTTTAATAAAATATTAATTAGATACATGGACATAGATATAGAGATGCAAAGATATGGAATAGGTGCCATCACAACTCTTTCCTCCTTATCTTAGTTACTGCTAAGTGATCATAACATGCTTTCTCTTTGAGGTCAACTGAAGGTTTCAACTCTCCACCCCAGGGAGGTATGAGAGTTGAAACCTATTTACCATTATTACCTTAAATGATCAGATTCCCATCCACATTCAGATACTTGGAATACAACGAAGGTCCTGGAGTATAACCAAGAAAATACATTTTTTAAAAGCAAGGGTAACATTTACTCTTAGATGACATCATGTGAGATTTTCTTCTTTTTTTAATTCTTGGAAATACAGTGAATAGTACTCATGAAAAAAATCAAGAAATAAGTATTATATGCCCTATAAACAATTTTAATTTTACTGGACTTTTAATAGTATAATAAATACACTCTTAGTGCTTAGAGTGACTACAAAATATTCTTACTAATTCAAGTTTTTATTTAGACCCTAAAAATATTTTCCAAATGATTTCCTTCCTAGAAGAAAGTACATATTAAATTACTATGGGATTACTAACCCATTTCACTTGGATACATTTCTTTGGATCCTTTCCAAGTTTCAAAAATATGTGCCTTAATTTCATATCAAATACCACTGGATGACAAACATTCTTAGTACTATATATGTCAATTCACTTATCATTTTGTATCTTTTATACAAAGATGAATAAAGCATGATTCTTTACATGTATAGTTAGCTACACAAATAATCATTATTCATTGCTTACAAATATGATATTAAGACACACAGATTAGGAGAATTTGAGCAAGACTTCAAAAATGGGTTTTTAAGCAGGGACTTGAAAAATAGGAAAAAACACATTCTTCACAGAAAAAAAGTAGAAAGGAAGTACAGTTTAGGCAAGAGCATTTCAAAGCTTCAAGGCATGAAGTCCGAAAGAATAGAACAATACATGTTTGGGAATTGAAATAAAAGCAGGAAACCAATAAGTAAACCATTTGGTAGTCTGTACAAACATCATAAAAAGTTTCATTAGAAACACCGGCATTAAGGATGGAGATAGGTCTTTTGAAAAGATATTTTAAAGGTAGTTTAATAAGTAATTAATAGTTGTAATAGGAAGGGAAGGTGACATTAATGAAAGAATCAAGGAAAGTTTGATGTTTTCATCTCAGGTTACTGTCTAGAGTATAGCAGTCATGGAAATAGGGTATGCAAGATAAAGAATAGTGGTGATAGAGAAGGAAATCTCCCTTGAAAACATCTTAAATTTTACACGTTAATATTGGAATGAAGAAGTCAAAGTCTGAGGGAACTAGATTTAGTAGGTTGGCTTGAGTCGAATTAGGTTAAGTTTTATTAGGAGAGAAATGAACCAGTAAGGCAATGGCAAGGTGTTTAGAGTGTTTGTGCCAGGGCTGTCTCTTACATACAGGTAAGTTAAAAAGCATATGGCAGAACTGAGATCAAGAATTGCAAGTCAGTGTAGGATAAGCAGTAGAACAGAGACAATAATGAGGAGATTGACAATTCCAGAAGATGGAGTAAAACTGAGCAGATAGGCAGGAACAAAGGGCTCTGCAAGAATTACAAGGACAGGGAAAATAGCCATGGTTCAAATTCAAGGAAGACATCAAAATGAAAGGAAATCGAGCAAGAGACTTTGTCTAAAGCAAGAGCCAATTCCCAAGCATTTTGACCTGATGCTTCAAGCAGATATTAAAAATACTTCTAGAATATAAGAAATCTCAGTAGAGATAAGACCGTTCTCAACTAACTACAGTGATACATATATTTCATACAAGTGTATCTTTCTATGCCAGAAGAAAAGTTACCAGGCTTTTTTGATGTGAAGGGGAGACACTCAGATTTTTCTGTTTCTCCTCGGTCCCTCCCTTCCTTCCCATTTTTGTTTCTTTCTTTTTTCCCCCACTCTTTCCCTGATTCATTCCTTCCTCTCTTCCTCCCTCTTTCCCTCCTTCCTTTCCTTCTTCCTTTTCTTTGATCTCTATAGCATTGTAAAG